>NC_138061.1:66926371-68248871 GCF_964194185.1 Rhinolophus hipposideros
ACCAGGAAGACTATTCATTATTCAGTGTTTTAGTCACAACTTTGTTTTGCTTTAGCAGGACCACTATTTTCTTTTTCTTTTTCCTTTCCTCTGTCACACTGATTGCTTTCATTTGGTCCACTGTCATAGCATTTCTCATTTTGGAATTTTCAACCTACTACAAAGTTTGTGGTCTGTCAGCATAACCTTTCCATTCTCAGCACAGAATTCTCCCACCACTTTATCTGTGGAATCTTAAAAAATTACTAACTCAGACTATCCGGTCTATGGATTGAAAGATGACAAAACTTGTATTTTGAAGACCTGGTAAGGAGTTATTGTGGTCTAGGTAAGAAATGAAGGCCTTACCTAGGACACTGACAGTGGGAATAAAGAAGAGGTAACACGTCAGAGGGGTATTTAGGAGACAGCATTGACAAGATCTGAAATGACCCGATATTGTTGAGGACAGGAAGGAGTCTTAGACAATCCAGACAATTCAGGGAGATGGATAAAAAAATAAAAGGTAAAAAAAGATAATTGGTCGACTCAAATCTCAGAAGGGAGAAAGGATTCGATCTAGAATACATAGGGAGAGATTAGCCTTGAACAAACAGAAACCTTTTTTCTCTGAGGTTGAAAAGAAAAGATCTGGTTGAGAAGAATGGCTAAGCTGACTGACTGCTTGATAGTCACCGGGCCCTGTCGTACTAAGGGGTACGTTTATGTCACTCTGAGTCACCAACCTTCACTTTCACTTCTTTGTCCCACCTTTGTGCAGGGTTTTGCAGACTTCTATAGACCAGTCTCATCCCTCTTCCTCAGACACAGTGGAGACCTGTGATCTTGAGGGGAAATTGCCACTTGCCTCATTATCACCTTCTCCACTGGTGACCAGGAGAGTCAAGTCATTCCTGTAGGAGGAGTGGGGTAGAGGAGGGCTATTTGTCTTCAATTTCCTGAGGAGGGAGTTAGTAGTGCCTTCAGCTTCAGGCCTAAGGTGTGAGCTCTTCTGAAGGTTACTGGGCACTTCCCTGGCTCAGCATGAATTGCTCCTTTGGGCTTCACTTGGCTCTCAGTTGTTTTGTGTATATTCTGTCCTTTGCTTTTCAGTGTGTAGCCTATACACTGGTGCCAGCCCACAAACAGTTTGTTATCAGTCTGAAAAGAAAAAAGGGCAGAAATTGAGAGTTTAAAATTTTTATATCTGTTAAATCTAATAATTTTAAAAATTGGTGTTGGTATTTTATATGTTTTTTTATTGTATTTCACAAAACTATCGGTTTGTGACATAATAGGAATTTTTAAAAAGAAAGTGGTCCTTTACCAGAGGCAGTTAGAAAAATGTTGCTCTATCAACAGAACCCTGGGGGAACCAGATTCACTGTGAAGTTAACTAAATATGTGGACGCGTGGTGGGTGCCAGGCCCTGTGTGAGGCCTTGCAGATGCAGCCATGAACAAATCAGACAGCCTCTCTTCTTAGGGAACTTAGGAGGTGTGATCAAAATGTAATGGTGAGTGTTTAAATAAAAAAGTAGTATTACAGTGACAGACACATTGCCATTAATCCTCCTCAAAATACTCCCCTTCACTTCAAACACACTTATCCCATCATTCTTGCTGCTTTCTGAAGCAGTTCTGGAAGTTCTCTTGGGTGAGTGTCTTTAGTTGCGCTGTCGTGGCTGCCTCAATGTCCTGAATTGATTCAAAATGTTTACCTTTCATGATCATTTTGAGTTTGGGGAAGAGCCAGATCCAGTGAATAAGGTGGATGAGGAGACACCGTAATGTTTTTATTTGACAGAAATTGCCATACCAAAAGCGATGTGTGACGTGGAGCCTTTCCATTGTGTTCACAAAATATGGTGAATGCTGCTTGCCAAGTGCCATCTAACGGAAAGGCAGGGATCTTCAATACGGGAAGCCATGTGTTGAACCTTAGTAACAGTTTGTGACAAGTTTCAACTTGTACAGGGCAGTCAGTCGGATGTGAGAGAGAGAGCTACAGTTGAGAGAAGGTGTGTTTTAAAGCGTGCCATAAATCATCTTCCATCATGACAATGCTCCATGTCACATATCGCTACTGATATACAGCAATTTCTGTCAAATAAAAACATTACAGTATGTCCTCATCCACCTTATTCACCGGATCTGGCCCGTGCAACTTCTGGCTCTTCCCCAAAGTCAAAATGATTCAGGACATCGAGGCAGCAATGACAACGCAACTAAAGACACTCACAAAAGAGGACTTCCAGAACTGCTTCAGAAAGTGACAAGAACAATGGGATAAGTGTGTTTGAAGTGAGGGGGAGTATTTTGAGGGGGATTAATGGGAATATGTCTTTTACTCTAAGAAATTTTTTTTTTATTATTTAAACATTCACTGTATTGTTTGATCATACCTTGTATATCTTAGTGGGAAGAGACAGACAGTAAGTAAGAAAGCAAATAAATAAGAAAATGAGATAAGGTATAAGTATACAAACAAATTAAAACGGAGAAGTGATGTTTTGGGGGGTTGTCTGGTATTTTCACCATAGACATCTTTGCCATAAGCATTTTTGCTTCAGATATTTTCACACATCACTAATTGGCCATAAGGCAATTTTGCTATAAAAAAAAAGATACAAAAATTTAAAGGGATATTTAAAAGAACGTAAAATTTAAAAGACTACTTTATTGCGAAATACAAAATATTTCAATACATTTAAAATGTGTTTAGATTCATGGCAGTACGGCTCAAATAACCGATTTTATTTTGTGGATTGTACCAAAGCACTTGTCTTTGTTCTATGGGAAAAGTGTGTTCAACTCTGCGTCCTGAGTGAGGGCCCTTTGCCTCTCTTTCTTCTCCCCATATAGTGTGTTCAAAAGTAAGAAACCAGCTCTTAGGGCAAATCATTAATATCTGGAAGAAATGCTCACTATTTTAAGACCACCACCACCACATCTACTTGTCACTCTGTAGACCATTAAGGACTAGGTGAGATTTATATATAATATAAAAATGAAAATAACTGAGAATTTCATCAATGGAGAAATGAAACCAAACTAACAACTAGCTTAAATACATTAGTGTGCTGAATGTGGTTGATTTGTCAATGGAGAAATGAAACCAATCAAATTAAAAACAGTCGACCAGTTATTTTATCTTTTTTATGGCAAAATTGCCTTACAGATAAAAATGCTGTGGCAAAGATACTATAGCAAAAGTACCTAGAACCGTTTTTTTCAGTGCTCCTGTGGATTAGATGGCCAAGGAAATGATTCTCTGAGGAGGTAGCAGTTTTGCTGAGACCTGAATAAGGAACTAGGTATGTGAAGGTGTGTGAAGATGTGAAAAAAGAACATTCTGGGCAGAGAGGACAACTAGTGTCAATGCCAGTTGGGGCACTTAATGTGATCAAGGGTCTGCCATGTAACACAAGGGAGGAATGACTCGAAATTGGAGAATTGACAGGACCCTATTGTGTAAAGCCTTGCAGGCCAGGATGAAGAGTCTGAATTTTACTCAATATACACTGAAAAGCTTTTGGAGGGTTTCATGCCTGACATGGGGTGTGTTTTAAAAGATCACTCTGGCTACTATATGGAAAATGTATTGTGTGAGGGAGCCAGAGAGACAGATTAGGAGGTGGAGAGTTAACAATAGCTGAGACTCATGATGATAATAGCACAAGACAGAATGGGTAGATTCAGATACATGTTAGAGGTAGAATTGATAGCACTTGGTGATGGATAACATGAGGAAGAGGGAAAAGAATCAAAATGACTTGAGCAGTTGGGTGGGTCA
Organism: Rhinolophus hipposideros; assembly: GCF_964194185.1. NCBI lineage: Eukaryota > Metazoa > Chordata > Mammalia > Chiroptera > Rhinolophidae > Rhinolophus > Rhinolophus hipposideros. The sequence continues at coordinate 66,930,146 of NC_138061.1, forward strand.
TGTGACTTTACTAAAATGGGGACAACTAGGGAAGAGTAGATATTGATGGAGATTGTCAGGAGGAAGAATTTCATTGGGGCCTATGAAGTTTTAAGTGCCTTTTAGACATTGAAGTATATAGATAGATGTTAGGTAGAAAGTTGGAGCCTGGAGTTAAGGGGAAAGGTTGGAGCTAGAGATCAGTATTTAAAAATACCCAAGGAGAGTGTGTTATGGTTTTGTGTATATGTGCTATTTTATTTTTTTCAGTAATGTTCAACTATTTAGAAAAAGAAAAGACATATGATTGATGTGACTAGGGAAAAAATGTGAGCTCTAAAGTATACTTTGTGTGAAAGGAAAAAGGAAGATTTAAAGGATGGTGATCTTGATAAAGCAGGTGTGATAGAAAAGGAAGAACAGAAAGAATTGGAAGATGTTTTAAGAATTGGATATTAAGATAGTAATATTTCAAAGCAGAGTGGTTTAATAGTGAAATGATTATGATTATTGAGTGAAATGAGAGAGATCATTGGCACTATAGAGGTTAAAAAATGTGATGGTAAGAGTGTTGGGTAAATTGTTCTCGTGAGTGTTGAGGTTGTCAGGATAATAGTAAGAATAGGGTGGAAAAGACAACCCAACAATGACAGTGAGATGACAGTGACAAAGAAGATTCAGCAGCTGGATGGCATGAGCTTGAGTGAGTTGTGGGCAGGAGGGGAAGGATTTGGGAGGAAGTAGAAAAGTAGATGAGAAAGAAGTTTCCAACAAAACTTGGTTTAGATCCCTCAGACCCCTGAACTGCACACTTCTATTCCCTTCTCGCCGTTTCCAATACTGCCATCCTCACCATCCTTCCAGGGCATTTGTGCAGATGGTTGTCGGTTAAGCAGGAATGTGCTTAATGTTTTAGGAAGCAGTAACATTCAAGGATTTCTCTGTGGACTTCACTAGGAGTGGGGTCCCCCACACTCAGAGGGAGCTGCGCAGACCTGTGATACAGCCGCTTGGTCTCTGTGGGTAAGAACCTGAGCTGGACACCCACCCATTGGAGTCTTTGTCTCTTCAATTTTAAATAGTGATGGGCCCCAGGAGTTAGGATTCAGGAATCAGTTTCTTAATTTCCTTTTGGCACTAAAGGATGTTTCTGATAATTCTAAGCAGCTAAAAGACTTTACTTGGTAAGAATTGGAGAATGGTAGCTTTACTGAGTTGTCTGAAAAGCCATACCTGGTCCATCCCTGACAAGCCAGAGTTTGACACTGATGTTGCTTTCTACACAGTTACCCAGTCCCCATGTGTTTCCTAGATGTGATCTCTTACTAGAACAAGTAATTATATAATGGAGAACAAACTTCAAAGGAATCAGCTAGGAAAGTTATGAACCCAGGCTGATCCGTGAAAGAGGAGAGAGTCCCTTATTTAAATGTTCCAGGAGTTCTCTTTGCAGTTCTCTGGTCTGTGGAGAAAGCTGAGGCTTCAAGGATACTTTCCACAAACCGATCTCTCTTGAGCTATTTACTTATCTCACTTCTACCTTTTCAGGAGGTTGTAGTCTTTCTCATTCACACTGACCTTTTTATCTGCACTCTGTCTTTTCCCACGTTCTCCCCACATTGGTCTTGTGCCATCATTCCTTGGACTTTTATTTTCGTTAAATCACCTGCCCAGCAATAGCTAGTTTCCATTGCTTCTTTTCTCACACTTTCAGAGATTCCTCCATCTCCCTTTCTGCTTATTAGACAATATGTGGTGAGACAAAACCCCAAACCTAGCAATAGATAGGGGTATAATTGATAGTTCTTCTCTTCAAAAACATTTGATTGCTTGAAGCAAAGAACCTGAAACATTTTTGAGGTAATAATTCATTTTTAGGTATCTATCCTTAAGGAATTAATCAGTAACCCCAACTGAAAATTGTGAACAAAGATAAGTCATTATAGAATTAGTTAAAATACTGAAAAAATTGTTCACCAAATATAACAGAGGGCTTGGTTATACAAATTATAGTGGAGAAAAATATGTGGCCAATAAAAAATATACTGATCAAGACTTTTTAATTAGCTAGGAAGATACATGTCTACCTACTAGGTTGAACCATGTTAAATTGCCACTTTGTAGTAAAAACAGACATTCTACAAAAACAACTGAAAAAGTATCCTGTAATGGTCGCTTTTAAGGTTTTTTCCACTTTAGTCCACATGGTTCTCTTACATCAGTAACTATGGCTCTTGACCATTACTTTCAACTAAACCTGGGGGTGAGGTCAGCACCAGGGTGAAGTGGTCTCTGCAGTTGGCCTTTTTCTCTGCAGAGACCTTTTTCTTTATATACGCCTAGTGCTTGCTGTCTTATATTGTTAAACTTGTGTCCCTTTGAGAACTTTTCCTTTTTAAATTTTTATTTTCGAATATTTACTAGTACCAGTTTTTCTCATGGTTTTGATAGTGTTCACCTTAATCTTAAAATTTTTTGACTTCTATGAAATTACAGTTTTTCTGTTTTCTCCAGCCTCTCTCTTCTTCATCCCTTTTATTCTGCATATTCACTGGCTTCTCTGTCTTTCCTCTAACATTAGAAATCCCAAAAGGCTCTTTGCTTTTTTGATCACTGTATATCAGTGTTTCTCAACCATTTTTTTTGTTGTTGTTATTGTCACTGTGCCCTCTCCAAGAACCGATTCTCACCCCTTGGGAGCAATAGTGCCTGTTGTGAGTGCACACTGTGTGTGTACACTGGTCTGTCGCTCAAAGAGCTCTCATACATTTAAACGACTTCAGCTATCCTTCCTACGTTGATAACTCTACTGTCTTTATTTCCTGTTCTCATATTAAACTCTATTCCCAGGTATTCTTTTGGCTATGGGATACCTACACTCGAATATACAATGTCACTTCAAATTCAATGTGTTGAGAATTTTCAAATTTCTTTTCCTTTTTAATTTCCCTTCTAATATTTTCATTTTTGTCAATATTAACATTCTTCCAGCCCCCTAGTGTAGAAATGGGCCCTTAAGTTTCTTCCTCCCTGTCCTCAGTATCTACAACTCTGTTACCAATTCTTTTTTACTTTAAATTCTTTTAAACTTATTAACACCTCAAGTCCCATAGATATCACCCTAAAATGGGTCCACTTAATGCTTGAATTATGGTATTAGCCAGATTATTGATATCATTCTTCACATTCAAGTTAGATGTTCCAAGTAGACTTGTCCCCCCTAAGCATATCATTTAACATGTCACTCTTTGGATAAAAAGCTAGAATTACCTTTAGTGCTTGTATAATTGCTCTAAACTGCCCACCTGGCTTTTGAGGCCCTTTGTACCCTGCTCTTACCTATAGATGATTGTTCCCTGATGTCCCAAGTTTACCCTCCCTCCTGCTAAACCTGTTTTCCTGAGGTCCTCCATGCATCCCTCTCTGGAACCTTTGATTACACCATGCTCTGGTTCCTGATTGATTTTGTCCTTTAAGATTTTATTCCAAGTTCATTGCCTGTGTGAAACCTTTGATTTTCCCTTCCACTTGAGTCTCTTCATCTCGGAACTTTACATTTACATCTCACAGTCTCAACTTGATTACACGTTCTTTTGTATGATGTCATTTTATCTATTGAATCTACAAGACTGATTTATTTTTTTTCCCAGCTAGGTTTCTGGAGGAAAAGCAAGGTATTACTTCCTGTGCTGTGTGTATGTACATAGTTGAAATTTAAAAATTGACTGCTGTGCTTATCAGGGAAGAAATATTTTTTACATTCTTGTGAAAGAGACCGCAAGTAAACACAATATATTATTATAAATTGATTAAGTCCTGCCCTGTGAAGGACAGACAGTGCGCTTTGAGAATGAAGGTATGGGATGGGACAGGGATGATGTGTGTATTATTCAGTTTCAGGGAAAATCTTGAAGTGACATTTAAACTGAGATTCAAAGTACAGTGGTACTCGGTTTTCGAACATCTCCGTTGATGAACATTTTGGTTTACGAATGCCGTAGATTTTATGGATCTATGGTATCATTAGATAGTAAAATTCATGCTAAATTTGCAGTTTTAAGGGTTGATTTTAAAGGTCTGGAACGGATTAATCCACTTTGCATTACTTTCTGTGGGGAAACAGTGCCTCGGTTTTCGAACATTTCAGAACTCGAATTGTCTTCCGGAACTGATTACGTTCAAAAACCAAGGTACCACTGTATTATTAGACATTAAACAGGTTACTGGTTAAGGGAAGAACATTCCAGTCAGAGAGATGTGCAAGGGAAGACCTGAAGACCTGGAAGAAACAGGTCTGTAGCTAGGATACAGGGAGCATTTGGGAAGAATCCAGCGGGAAGAGGTGGCAGACAGGGCCTGGCTCATTCCTGGCATTGAAAGCACTGGTAAAAAGTATGGTTTTGTGCCAAGTTCAGTGGTAAGCCAGTAGAACAATGGAGTGGTGTGATCTGATTTACCCAGTATCATGGTCTACTTTGTAGAGAGTGGTTTGCGGAGAGCCAAAAGTGAAGTGGGATATGTGCTTCCAGTTTTGAGCTCTGCTCTAAGTTTTCCTTTTTAATTGATATAAAATTGAACATAGTTGTCCAACACTTTTTTATGCAAGATAAAAAAAAATCTCAAAAATTCTAAGAACACAGAAGTATAATGTGAAATGAAATCACCAATAATTGTTTTTCTTGTTTTTTCTATGTATTTTATACGTACTGTATGTTACAAACATGTGTTAATTTTATGAGATTATATTGTATGTATTTTTGAACTGGCTGTTTTGTGTAGTATATCTTAGAGATCTTTGTTGTCATATTAACTCGCTGTAAAAGGACCTCTTTCCTCATGTCAGCATTTTCTTCTGATATTACATACTGATTCTTAATATTTTAAATATTTAAAAAACTAATATCACAAGGTTTTATTACTACTTATAAAACCTACCATTAATATAATTCCTGCCTGCTGATTTCCATAGACCTGTCATTTCTGCAGCCATCCCCAGTATTGGATACCTAGGATGTTGAAGCCGTGTCCTTTGACCATTTAATAATTTTGGCTCACCTCATAACCTCACTGCTCCATACTGCACTGTTTTATCATTTTCTTTCTTTTTCTTTTTGCCATTACTTTTGAACTTTGCAAACAAAGTAATATATTAACCTAGATAAAGCAAATTGTATGGAAAAGCTCATAATAAAAACTAGTCTCCCTGCTCAGCTACTCCTTGTGCTACAGCGTGGCTTCTCAGAGGCACTCAGTTTTAATCCTTTCCACTATTCTTTATTGTGCTTGACTTCATATTTCTAAATAACATGATTATGCAGCTACTACTTTTTTAAAAAGAGCATAAAAATGTATACAATGTTATTTGTCAGTTATACCTAAATAAAGCTGAACAAAAATGTACGATGAGAATTTTGGACATGCTGGAAAAAGGTAGAAAATAAATTATGCATAAGTAGCAAAGAAAAGTAAAATCCCCAAGTGTACTAAATATTTTTGTATGATTAAAGTTATACTGCAAAAATAAAAAGATGCACAGGAAAACTTTTTGTCATGTCCCCAACTCCATTTTACCCGGGTTCTAGTTGTTTGTTACCACAGACTGTCTGCACCGGGTAAATCTTGTGCAAATATCATTTCCCAGCTGTGTCTGGAAATCTGAAGCGTGAAACTCCCAAGCATGAATGCCGAGTGCATACATTTGTGTTTGTGATCAATAATTGTCAAAATGTCCTTGGAGGGGAATACCAGTTTACACTCACAAGCAGTTTGTGTCTACAGGTTTTGGGGTTTTGTAACAGGCAGAGATTGGTACCTCAGAATGGTTTTAATTTGAATTTATTATATTATACTTCTGTTTTTCAATTTATCAATATTTGATATTTTCTATTGACTTCCTTATATCATAGATGAGGATTTTGCTCTTTTACATTACTTCCCCCATAATACCCATCCTCCCAAGAATTTGTCAGTCACATCAGTGATTAATGCTTACATTGCTTTGACTTTGTAATTCTTACTTCCTGCAGAGTCAAGTAGTATACTATGATTACAGTTCCTTTTTTTTTCCCCTAAAGCTAATACTTGCTTTTTAAAATATATGTTATTTGGGGAGGGGGAGGGGTTCATTCCATGTTTTGTAGGGTTTGGGTTAATTTGGTTAATTGTTTCTTTATGTATCGAAAATTGATTCAATGTAATTTTCTGTTTTATTGACTTCTTTGCTCATTGCTATTTCTTGTATCAGTGTCATCTTTTCCTTAAAGTAATTTAAACAACTTTTTGCTATAGTACGTTCCTGAGTAATTGTTTCAGTAATTGTTTAAATCCTTTCTTACCTGAAAAAGTGTCTGTTTATTCCTCCCACTAAAATGGTTGATTGGCTGGGTATAGAATACTAATTCCACAATCATTTTTCCTCCAAAATTAGGAGATATTTCTCAATTATCTTCAGGTGTCCAGTATTGCTAATTAGTAGTTCAATGTCAGCATAATTTTCATTTATTTGCATATAACCTGGCTTTTCTCTCTGGATGCTTTTAGCATTTTCTGGGATTTCTTTTTACCTTGAAGTCCTGCGGTTTAATAGACCATTTTTAGCATCCAGTGGGCCCTGAATGTTGAGTTCTAGGAAACGTCTTGTTTGGTTTTTATCCCTCTTGTTTCTTTGATCATTTCTTTCTTTTCATTTTATCGCCACTTATTCATAGAACTACAAGAGGGGTGTTTACTTTTTCTTTCCATCTCTCTTTTTACTCTGCATTCTAGGGAACCACTCAATCTTCCATCTTAGCCATGTGTTCATTTTGTTATTCAGCCCATCTAGAATGCAGGGCATAGAATCAAACTGCCTGACACTTAACCATTACAACCTTGCTTTCCTTGTGTGTGGAATGGGTGTCCTAATAGTTCCTCTCACATAAGACTGTGTAACTAGTGCCTGAGTGCTTCAAAGAGGCACAGTAGGTCTTAATTATTATGATTATCATCTTTTTCAATCCTTTTACTAATTTAGAAGAATTCTGATTATTTTTCATGGCAACATGTTTATATTTTATTATTAGATTTTGTTGTTTTTCTAGATGTGCTATCCTCTCAGATCTCTCTGGGATTTTAGTTATGCACCTTTTAAATTCTGTTTCCTCTGTTCACTATTTCTTGAGTTTGTGCCACTCTATTAAAATTAGTTCCTACATGTTTTTTGTCTGCTTACATTTTCTTATTGTCTCATTTTTTTTCCAAAAGTCTTATGATCACAGTATGATACTGGCATGCACATCCTCAGCTGATACCCAACCCTCTTTGGTGCATGCAGGTTCTACTTATAGGAGACACTTCTGCTGACTGAGTGTGGGATGGATATGCCCCTCCAGGCAGGTGAGTTATCTGGGGATTGATCTCCAGCTCTGGGGTATCTCCACAATCAGAAATCCCATTTCAGGGGTTCCCTTGAGGCTTCGTCCTGGACACATATGGAGTCAATTGCTTCTTTTTGTACCTTAATCAACCCTGTCATTGTGCAGGTTCAACATTACCTCAACTTCTGCTTCTCTTTTAAGCCCAACTAATACTATTAGGAGTCTTTCTTTAGCAGGTCATTTATTTTGTTCCTGAGACTTTGTATGGGGCCACTTCTGTTAGCCACCTAGTATTTCATTGTTTGTGGGAAAGAGGGTGGTTGGGAGAGTTGTGCTGCCAATGGCAACAACTAGTACAGCTATCAGAAATGCCTAATGAATTAACAAACATGAATTTCCAGGACAAAACTCTCTCACTTTATAATTGTTGACTCTGAGTTTGGAATTTGAATTTCTAGGACTTTTTGAGATCTCTTACTCCTTCAGAAGTCTTCTCTATACCTGATTTGAGCTGTGCTTTTTTTTTCCTAGTTGCTCCATAATTCTTAATCCATCTGCTCTTTATAATCGAGGAGTTCCTCAACACTGACAATCTTTGTTTTCTTCCAAGACTATTATAAATTTTTGTCACTTCAGTATAATATTAGGGTATTCAGTCTAATAGTTTTGACCAACATATATGCTAGTTTAGTTTAAAGTCTATATTCCTAGCACAGTTCTCTCAGGAGTTCCAGACACATATATCTCACTGCTTTCTGAACAGTGCAGAAGGTTCCACCAGCACGACATTAACATCAGATTTACAGTTTGTCATCTGTCCACCTTCTCCACTCCAGCCTTTTCCTTTTGCATTCCCTGTAATTATTACACAGCACCTTGGTCACTCAAGCAAGAAACCAGGGGATCATGCTTGGTACCTCCCTTTTCTTCTACATTTAGTTAGTTGTCACATGATTTAGAATGTCTCTCTCCCATTCTCTCCATAACCATCATCTTTATACTTTTCTTCTGATTTGCTGTAGCAGTTGTTTCTCTACCTAAAGTCTTGCTCATTTCTGATGAGCAAGTTAGTCATTTCATTTCCAGTTGAAATCCTTTAATAGTTTTAAATCCCTTTGCGTCAAAACGAGAAGTATCAACAGTCGAACTTACAAAAACTAACCTCGAGTGAATGCATGGATGTCCCCCACCCTACCACACAGACCTTTGTTCTGGCTCCTGCCTTCTTCTGCAGGCCATACTTTTCACCACTGTTACCTGCCTTATATCCTTCACAAGATGTGTTTATACTTTTCCTGAACGTGTTATATTTTCTCTCCGCATTTCACTTTTTTTCCCCCTTACATTTGCTCCCAGGTTCGTGTTGAATGCCCCTACTCTGTGCTCTCATATCTAGTTGTGCCTGCATCTACTGTCGCACTAATGTGATGTTATCATTGTTGATATATTTGTCTTTCTTCCAGGTAGGCTCTAGCTTGTTAAGCAGAAGGATTCGTTTTCTTCCTTGTATCCCCAGCATCTATTAGAGTGGATTACCAATTAAATGCAAATTGAACTAAAATGAAGTAAAGTGAAATGAAGTGTAATTTGTGGCAAGGGTTTGGGATTCATAGCCTTCTGCAGAGTTAGGGGAGGAATACTTTCATTGGCTATGCTTAAAAGCAGAGACAAGATTTCTGCTGTGTATACCCAAACCTTCTCTCTTTCTGACATTAACTTAAAGAACATGATTATAAGGACAAGACTGAACTTTTTCCTAGTTACTGAGTCTTCAAGACTTAGGCACTCCAGTTCTGAAATCTTGAAATCTACCCTTTGTTTGCTCTTATCACTGAATTGTGTTTGTTCCCTAGGAGACTTGAATGAAAATTCTGTGGAGAACCTTCAGGAGAAAGGACTTGGGGATCTGTTACATGAAGAGCTTTCCTGCTGGCTAACTTGGGAAGAGATGGCCAGCACAACAACTGGGAGTCAGGATTATATTGTGAACCTTCAAGGGGAAGTGTACGGGAACCCTGAACTAGATCTTTCCCCTTGTCAAAAGTGGGAAGAAGCATCTCACATTTCCAGAAACAAGAGCAGTGTGGTGACCCTTCAAAGTGATGATTTCAAAAACATGGAAAATGAAGATTATTTGTCTTTGAAAGTTCAGAGCCATAGGGCCACACAGGACTCCTCAGTGACATCCTGTAAGAATGAACACCAGGATCCTCAGGAAAGCAAAAGTCTGTTTGTAACTGAAGAAACCACTGAAAGAAAATTGATAGTGGGGGAAAGTCCTCCCATAGACCATTGTTCAGAGAACCATCATATTAAACTTATGTCTGGTGTAACAGAACTGGTCTCACCATTGTTCAGTGGTAAGGCAATTTGCCAGAATGGCCAATCAAAAGAACCCTTAGATCCCTTTCACTGTAACTGCAAAGACTTTTACGGTTGGAAATCACGGGTGGTCAGCCATCAGAGAGCTCATACGGAGGAGCATCCCTGTAACCATTATGACTGTGGGAAAACACCTGACATCAGCTCAGAGAGTCATCCACAGGAGAAAATCCATACTGTAGAGAAACAACATCGATGTAGTCGGTGTGGTAAGGACTTCAGTGAGAGCTCAGAACTACTGCTTCATCAGAGAATCCACACAGGAGAAAAACCCTACAAATGTGAACAGTGTGGGAAGGGCTTCACCAGAAGCTCAAGTCTGCTCATCCATCGAGCAGTCCACACAGATGAGAAACCTTATAAGTGTGACAAGTGTGGGAAGGGCTTCACGAGGAGTTCAAGTCTGCTCATTCATCACGCAGTCCATACAGGCGAGAAACCTTATAAATGTGACAAGTGTGGGAAGGGCTTTAGTCAGAGCTCCAAGCTGCATATCCACCAGCGAGTGCACACTGGTGAGAAGCCTTATGAGTGCGGGGAGTGTGGAATGAGCTTCAGTCAGCGCTCTAACCTGCACATCCACCAGCGAGTCCACACAGGAGAGAGGCCTTACAAGTGTGGAGAGTGCGGGAAGGGCTTCAGTCAGAGTTCAAACCTTCATATTCACCGATGCATACACACGGGGGAAAAACCTTACCAATGCTATGAGTGTGGGAAGGGCTTCAGCCAGAGCTCGGATCTCCGCATCCATCTCAGAGTCCACACTGGAGAGAAACCCTATCACTGTGGCAAGTGTGGGAAGGGCTTCAGCCAGAGCTCCAAACTCCTCATCCACCAGAGAGTGCACACGGGAGAGAAGCCCTATGAATGCAGCAAGTGTGGGAAAGGCTTCAGCCAGAGCTCCAACCTCCACATTCACCAACGAGTGCACAGGAAAGATCCCCGTTAGTGAGGTCTTCAGTCACATGCTTTTCCCCTAAAGACTTAAATATGTTTAACATCACTCTTATCTTTATATTCAGTGCAGGGAAGAGAGAAGAGTTATTAAGATATGCTCCCTCACTGAAAATCATTTGTTCATTCGAAATATTTGAAGTAACAAGAACTTTGTTAGACTATACAATTAATTGATGGTTTTAGTTCCTTAGTTTGGTAGAGTGACAACATCTGTACTCTGTAGTTCAGCCAGTATTACTAGAACTACATATCCTACCCAGCATTTGTAATGGCAAGAACTTTATATTTATCCAAGCAGAACATGTTTCTCTTTTTCACAGTCTCAGAAATGTGAACTCTGGTTTCTCTTCAAATCATGTGCCTTGTTTTTCATATTTCCTTCCAGCCCTGAGTAGCCCTGTCTAAACTATGATTGTTGATTTTAAGCCAAGGGTGGTTGGAGATATAGTAGACATGGAAATTTGTTGTTTTTATTGCAAAAATGTACAACAGTCTGTGACCACACAACAAGAAGGTGGAGAACAGCTACTTGTGTGGTACACCTCACACATCATTTTACAGGATGTTGAACACCCTCCTCCTCACAAAGCAACTGCTGAGGAACATAAGTACTATAGTTCTTCTTCCTAGATGCAGCTAGTCTTTTAGGGTTCTTCCAGATACCACCATCTCATATGACTCTCCCAAACTAAAGCCAAGAATTACCTACATGGTATTGAAACATGTCAAATGAAGTTGAAACACTTAAATGAATTCAGTTCCTCTCTCAACACTTCCCTCTCATTTCCTTAATTTCCTTCACCACCCCTGTTCTAAACTAAAGTTTCAGGAAAGAAAGTTTCTTATATTTGTCTCTTCAGGCTTATGTCTGTGTTAATATTTGAAGTACCCCCAAAAAAGTAACTTGTTTTTGCAGCACCCCCAGCCTCTTTACACCTCACTATAGACATCCAACTCTAAACGTACTTCATATAAAAACAGCTATATAAAAATATTTAAACCATATTTAAATATGGGGGGAAGATAAGGCCTAAAATATGCATTGCATCATATGTAATTCTCTTGGGGTATGGGTGGGATTGGGTGTGGAGCTAGGACACCTGAAAGAGTTAGGCATTCATCCTGCAGGAGTTACTACAAGAAGCTTGTGCAACAGTTAACAGTAGAAAAGTGATTGCAAATACATAAGTAAATCAGAAGTTATGATACAATGAGCTCTTAATTGTAGCCCTGAATTTCTAAATGATGGTTAATGATAACTCAAGCAGTGCTCCGGAGGCTGCCCAGTGTTCCACATTCATTTTTCTCCAATGACTAGAATCCATATGAAAAATACCAGATAGGGAAAATATGGATGCTTTATTTATTAGCTTAAGATGGTGGGGTTGTAACTGACATATCCAGACCAAAGGTAACCTGATGCAATTAACTGCACATAGGTAACAGGGAAGGTATATATTAATTTAAGGGAAACAAAGGTATTTATAATAAGGAGTGAAGGAGGGTGACAGATTACGACATTTGCCCTCCTTCAAGAGATAGTTCAGAATATTTGACTCCAAAATGGAGCAGTCTATATGGAAATATTAGGGTAGCAACTGAGCTGTTATACCCAGAAAGTCTCAAATGGGTATAAAATAGCCCGTTTTTCCAAATTTCCTTTTATACATAAGTTATCAATGTTTTTAACAATATTTAATAGTTTTTACTCTTCTTTAAGCATTGCCTTCCTTAATACCATTGAAATGTGATCAGAGTCCTTGGGGAGCATTTCACTGATTATGGGAAGGAAGTTTGGAGAAACCAATAAATTAGGAAAAGAAGGGCTTCTGCATGATGCAGGAAGAACAGGGTATGTCACATTTTATCAGATCTTCACATACCATGGATTGTGAAAAAGAATGCTTCTGGTTGATTTTCAGACATACTCCAATTTCAGAAATGTGAAAATGAAAAAAAAAAGTATTCAAATTGCTAAAACCTCAATCATTTTCAAAATTCCAAGTGCTGCCCTAGGCTTGATGTTTTACCAGTATTTGTTGAGTTGAACAAGGACCTTTGTCTAGTCTCAGTAATCATTGTATTCAATTGATAATTCTATCACTAACTTAGCAAAGGATCTAATGTACAGATTATTATTTGTTGAGTACTTGAGACAAGCTTTTACAATTCTTAGAATTATAAAATTCTAAGAATTGTAATTCTTAGAATTACCTATTCATTGGTAGTATTTGTTTTCTATATCAATTGTTTAATATCTTTAAATCAAAATACTGGTGATCAGTACTTGTACAGTTCCAAAGTAGAATCTTTTTAATTCATCCTTCCCCATCCCCTCCTACCCTGACAATCAGAATTAGGGGACAGAACATATTAGTTCACTTTTGCAGCCTTCCTCATTTTACTTTCATTGGTGAGAAAGGGCCATAACTGAGCATTGAGTGCAAGGCTGAACCCTCAGTAATGAAAGCAAGGGAAAGTCCAAAGAATCATACCCAAAGTGTCGCCAGAATAAAACTGGCATTAGGATGGTACCTGAGAGCAGATGATACCAACAAGTAGGTACAAGAGGTAGAGCTGGGACAAGCTAATGTGTAGGGAACATGTGGCAGCTGATCAGCTGGGACTACAGAAATGTCAGGGTTTGGTCAACTAAGCAAAATGGCTGGCAGAAAAAGGACTAAGAAATGTGTTTTTGTTAAACATGTCTGATCTTCCTGGACAGCAATTAAAATGCTGAGAAATAAATTTTGAATTTGTAAAACAGCAATAAAGAGAACAGGAGAAAGACGGTCAGCAACGGAGATCTCAACAAAAATTTGAAACGTGGAAGGAGGATAGCTGCTCTATCAGAGCAGATACAAGCACCATTTATACTGCTTACACATGAAGATAAGGATAAGGAACCAGTTAGGCTGCTGTCTCAGAAATGCCTAATGAGGATGAGAGTGAGACATGGAGGGAAAGCAGTGACATGACTGGTTGTATATGGAACATTCGCCTCATCCCATACACACATACTCTTCCTCAACCCCTGTGCACTGTCAACCAGGGATTTACCCTCCAGCAAGAGATCAGAAGTTTCTTCTCTGCAGAAACTGGCCCCAAGTGAGAGACCTCTATCCTGGTATCTAAGAATCCAACAGTAAAGCAAATATCTTCTAGATCCATACACTTAGAATGGAGGTTCAAAACTCATGAAATAAAAACAGGTAAAATTGAAATAAATATATAGGCAAATTTTCAATGAGGTATTTCAACACTTAAGTAATCCACAGCACAAGTGGATAGAAGATCAGTAAGGATACATACGGATTTTCTTTTTTAATTAAAATTTTCAAATGTACAATTCTGTAATACGTCATCTCTGTATCACGTGTGTTCACCACCCAGAGTCAGTTCTTCCATCACCATATATTTGACCCCATTTACTCTCATCTACCACCCCACGACCCCCTTACCCTCATTTTTCTTTTTTTTTTTTTTTTATTGGGGAACAGCGTGTTTTTTCCAGGACCCACCAGCTCCAAGTTAAGTCGTCCTTCAATCTAGTCATGGAGGGCACAGCTCAGCTCCAAGTCCAGTTGCCATTTTCAATCTAGTTGCAGGAAGCACAGCCCACCATCCCATGCAGGAATCTAACTGTCAACTTTGTTGTTAAGAGATCGCGCTCTAACCAACTGAGCCATCCAGCCACCCCAAATTTTTGTTGTTTTACTTGTTTGTCTTATTCCTTTGTTGCTTTCAGTTTTACACCACACATATCAGTGTTCCCGACTTTTTCTGTGTGACTTATTTTGCTTGGCATAATAATTTCATGATCCATCCATTTTGTCACAAATGGCATTATTTCATCTTTTTATGGCAGAGTAGTATTCCACGGTGTATATATAACACATCTTTTTTATCCAATCATCTATCAATGACCCAGCAATCCCTGTCCTTGGTATATACTCAAAAAATCTGAAAACATTTATCCATAAAGATACATGTACTCTGATGTTCATTGCAGCTTTATTTATGGTGGATCTATAAGATTTTCAATTGAGTGATGTTTGTAGAACAACCACCAACAGCATAACACGTTCTTTTCAAGTTCACATATTTTTGGCTATAAAATAAGTTTCAAAAGATTTCAAAGAATGGAAATCATACAAGATATGTTCTATCACCAGAACATATTAGAAATCACTAACAGATATCTGAACAATCCCCAAATATTTGGAAATTAAATAATATACTCCTAAATGAGCCATGGGTTAAAGAGGAAGTAATGAGGAAAATTTGAAAATATTTTGAACTAAATGAATATATCAAATTTTGTGGGAGGCAAATAAAGCAGTATGAATTTTATTAACAACTTTATGCCAATAAGTTCAACATGATAAAGCTGAAAACGTCCTTGAAAAGGCACAAACTATCAAAGCTCACTCAAGAAGAGAAAAATAGCCCTATTAAATAAAACTGAATCTGTCAGCAAACTAATGCCCAGTGCAAAAGCTGGCCATGAGTCTTGTGGAGAAAGGAAGTTTAATTAAACAATTTTATTAACTCAAAAAAAAAAAAAAACTGAATCTGTCTCTGACAAACTTCCCACACAAAAAGTACAGACCCAGATGGTACAAGTGAATTCTACCAACCAATATAAGAAAGATATAATAATAAGTCTACACAAACTCTTCCAGGAAGAAGCACTTTCCAACTCATTTTGTGAGCCAGAATTACCCACATACCAAAGCCAGACAGAGACATCTCAAGAAAGGAAAATCATAGATCAAGATCTCATTAATATAGATGGAAAAATTATTTTTAAAAATAGCATATTAAAAATATAAAAAGATGGTAACACATCATGATCAAACATGGTTTATCTTAGAAATGCAAGGTTATTTTAGCATTCAAAATCAATGTATTTCATCATATTAACATGCTATGTAAAAGAAAAACCATATAATACTGATCTTTCTACTTTTTTCTCATAACATTTTCCCCCCTTCTGCCTCAACGCCCCCCAACTCCGGTTCAAGCCATTGTTTCTTGGTCTAGTTGTGTAGGACACAGCTCCCTGGCCTATGCTGATATTATGAGCCTTGCACTCCCCCCGGCTAAGGCAGTGGTTCACCAATCGACTGCTCACAGCAGCTCTTGCCAGCCACTCACGGTAGCACACGGCATCACATGGCAGCCTGCACCAGCCTTTGGCAGCACTCGGCAGCCCACGGTAGCTCACGCCAACTTCTTGCGGCTCATGGCAGCCCAGCTTCAGGGAGAGCAGTTGTTCACAATCTTAGTTGTAGAGGGCGCAGCTCACTGGCCCATGTGGGAATTGAACCGGCAACCTTGGGTGTTAGGAGCACCGCGCTCCAACCATCTCAGCCACTGGGCTGGCCTCAAATGTTTTTTCTACGTTAAAAAATGTGTTATAAAGGCCAGCCCGGTGGCTCAGACGATTGGAGCGCCGTGCTTCTAATGCCGAGGTCACTGGTTCGATTCCCACATGGGCCAGTGTGCTGCGCCCTCTACAGCTAAGACTGTGAACAGCTCTCCCTGGAGCTGGGCTGCAGTGAACAGCCGGAGGTTGGTTGGTGTGAGCTGCCTCAGGCTGCTGAGTGCTGCCATGGGCTGCTGTGTGATGCTGTGAACGGTCGACCAACAATGGGCAACCGACAGCCTCAGCCGTGGGGAGCGCAAGGCATGGGCTAGGGAGCTGTGTCCTACACAACTAGACTGAGAAACAACGACTTGAACTGGAGTGGGGGGAGGTGGAAAAAAAGGGGGGGACGTGAAAAAATTCAACACTCATTCATGATTAAAAACTCTCAACTGACTAGGAATTAAAGGGACCGTCCTCAATCTAATAAAGGGCATCGATGGAAGAACTACATCTGACATCAGACTTTGTGGTGAAGTAAAGAGCACCTTTCTCTTAAGATTGGGAAGACAAAGATGTCTATCACCAATTCTAGTCAACATTATCCCAGATGTTCTAGCCAGTGAAGAAGGCAATAAAAACAACAGGATGGGGTCCCCGTTGGGAGTGCCAGTATGTTACCATGCTCAGTGTGCACTGGATTTTGCACCCAAAAGGTGCACTGGATTTTGCACCTTAGGCAGGGCCTAAGGGTCAAGCAGAGCAGGGCAAGGAAGGACTATGGATGAGCCAGCTCCAAAGACAAGAAGAAACACAGAGACCCAGACACACAAAGGGAGAATGCCAGGTGACAATGGATTGAGATTGGAAATATGTAGCTGCAAGCCAAGGAACACCAATAATCAACAGTCATGACCAGAAGCTGAGAGAAAGCATTGGAACAGATTCTCCCTGGAGCCTTTGGAGACAGCATGATCTTTATGACACCTGGATTTCAGATTTCTAGCCACCAGAACTGTGAAAGAATAGCTTTCTATTGTTTTATACCACCCAGTTTGTGGTACTTTGTTACAGCAGCCCTAGGAAACTATTACTCAGACCTTCAAAAGTGGTCATGGACAACTGACTTTTCCATTTGGAAAAAAAATTAAGGTAGATCAGTACTTTATACCATTATAAAACTACATTCCAGGTAAATTAAAACTATAAACATGAAAAGCAAAACATCAGTTTTTTTGGAAGAACATGTAGAATTTCTTTGTAACCTCGATGTAGAAAAGCAAAAAGGACTAAGAAAAGATTGCTATATTTGCATCAAAACTGAAAACTTCTGTACAATGTAAGACAGCATAAATAAAAATAAAAGGTAAGCCATAGATTAGGAGAAATTATTTGTAGCCTAATGCAGTGAACAAATAAATATACAAATTATATAAAGATATAAAGAAATCCTAGAAATGAAAGGAGAAGTGATCCAAAAATATATAGGCAAAGGATACAAACAGGCAATTCATAGAATTGAAAACAAATGGTCAATGGATAAAAGAATGGATTAAAATTGTAATGTATTTAGACAAGGGAACATTATACAAAATTAAATCAGTTCTATATATCAACATGGACAGATCTCAAAATGTTGAGTAAAAAATGCAAGTTACAGGATAGTACAATTGTGTATAAAACAAAGCCATACTACATATTATAATTATTATTATATGTGGATACATGTGTAACAAAAACTCTAAAACACAAACTGAAAAGTTACCACAGTCTACCACAAGTTGCTGGGAGGAGTGTAAAATGGCCATTTGGTAAACAATGTGGCTGTTCTTCTATAAAAGGAGATACACACTTATCACACAGTCTGGCAATCCCACTCCGAGGTGTTTACCAGAGTTGTGAAAACATGTTCATCCAAAGCCTTCGTGTGAACATTCACAGCAGGTTTATTTATAAGGGGCACAATATTCAGAGTGGAAACAACCTAGGTGTCCATTCACATACGCGAATGAGTACATAAATTGTGGAATACCCATACAATAGCATGTTTTTTCAGCAATAAAAAGAAACTCCCAAAACAACGGCAAGGATGAATCTCAAAAGCATCATGCTAAGTGAAAGAAGTCAGACTCAATGCTCCACAGTGCCTGGGAAATCCTAGGAAAGGAAAACCTGTGTGAGAAAGCACTGCAGTGGTTGTTAAGGGCGGGAGGGAGGTGACTGCAAAGTGGCATGAAGGATGGAAGTGTTCTCTCAGTTGTGGCCGTTGCATGACTGCATTCATTTAACAATTACCATAAACTGGGTAGATTTTATTGTATATAAATTGTGTGTTATGTATAAATATAAATCAGTAGAACTAATAGAAACATACAGTGCATCCACACACACAGCAGTGCACATCCCTTTTTACTGTGGTGAGAACACGTAACATGATCTCTACCCTCTTAACAAATCTGGAGGTGCACAATACAGTTTTGTTAACCGCAGGCAAGTGCTGTACAGCAGGTCTCCGGCACGTACTCATCTTGCGTAACTGAAGTTTTCTATCTGTGAACAGCAATTCTATATTCCCCTCCCCCACCTCCGGCAACCACCATTGTACTCTGTCTCTGTGAGTCAGACTATGAATGAGGGGCCTGTCCACATCATTTGGGATGATACAACTGCTTTGTTGTTGACAAGATCTCTCGATTGGCAGTGTTGGCAGATTCCTTACTGTTGTGCACTCTGCTATCAGACAGGTGTTAACCCTGGGTTTCACTGAGCTCACAGAAACATTCTCTCTACAATGGTTTGCTCCGAGTTTTCCTGGGCCACCAACTCATCCCTGTTTTCCTGTGAACACGTGACTCATGAGTTTTATTCCCCAAGTTCAGAGCCTGCCTGAGTCTCGGGACATTGCAAAAGTTAAAATCTTGATTTATAAAGTCCTGTGATGCTTCCTTTTCTTGATCATCCATCACTGGGTCCTCATTTGGGGGAACCTGAAGATAAACTCCTCCTTTTCCTCAGTAAGGACTCATTTCTCTTTCTTGGTCATTTTCTTTTCATCTTTTTATTATGGCAAATTTCAAACAGCAGAAATGAGAACCAATAATAAAAGGTGGCTCCATGAATACATCACTCAGTTTCAAGTGTTACCAACTCATTGTCCTATGCACTTTTTATCCTCATCTCTTTTAAGAATCAAGAGGATAAATAGTTATTACACTCACCAATTAACTGTATTTAAATTAAACTTGTTTGTTCACAGGACATTGTTAATATCAACAAGGGCTCATGAGTCATGTTTGTATTAAAATAGCAATAAAAAAATCCCCAAAGTAAATTTATTTTCAATCATATTTCAGTGATATAGCAAGCAGCATAAATGTTTACGATCAATCAGTGGCTATCACAAATACATTTTAAAACTAGACGCTCATCACTCCAGCAGTTAGCAAAGGGATTATATATATATATATATCCAGTTAACAGGCAAACAATGCCTGTGTGTCAGGGAACAAAGTAGTTGCTGCACATTCAACTGCACATTCAGCCATTCTAGGGGTCTGGCAAACTGCTTCTCAAGTAGTAGACTGCTGCATGATCAAAAGTGTGTGTGTGTGTGTGTGTGTGTGTGCGCGCGCGCATGTGTGTGTGCCCCAACCATTATTCACAGGGCATATGTTCCACGTCCCCCAGTGGATGCCTGAAACCATGAATAGTATTCAACCCTATATTATACTGTTTTTCTATGCATACATACTTATGATAAAAGTTTAATTTATAAACTAGGCACAGTAAGAGATTAACAATAATAACTGATAATAAAATAGAACAACTACACTGTAATAAAAATGCCAATGTGGTCTCTCTCTCAAAATATCTTACTGTCCTGTACTCACCCTTCTTGTGATGGTGTGAGATGATACAGTACCTACGTGATGAGATGAAGGGAGGTGAATGACGTGGGCATTGTGACACAGTATTAGGCTACTACTGACCTGATGAGAGGGCTACTAAGTGACTAATGGGTGGGTAGCATATACATCATGGATACGCTGAACAAAGGGATGACTGACCTCCAGGACAGGATGGAGCGAAATTTCATCATACTACTCAGAATGGCATGCAATATAAAACTTAATTCTGGAATTCTCCATTTAATATTTTCGGACTTTGGTTTATCTTGGGTCACTGAAACCATGGAAAGCGAAACCATGGATAAGGGGGGGACTACTGTATACATACCCACATACATATGTGTGGGGAGTTGACTCATAAAGAGTTAAACTAAATGAGTCAAGCACAACTTAGCAGTAGTAAATCTCAAGGAGAGCTTATCTAAACAGAAGAAACAGATAGAAAACACCTGTTCAGGGGAGAAGGATTTGTCTAAAGGTGGGAGTACAGTCAGGGCCAAACATCAAAATACTACAAGGTTATTTGTAATTGCTGTGTCAGCCTTCTGCTGTAATCTTACTGTCTTTGTGAGCATAAAAGAACTGTAAAATAAAGCAGGTGCGGCAGTCTAATGAGAACTGCTTGCCCTCCCGATCCCATCTTTGTCTCTTGTCTTCTTTTTTCTCAATCCTCACTCCCCACTTCAGGACCGTTGGTCTCGTCGGCAGGCTCCGACAAGTGGCGCCCGAACAGGGACCTGAATTCTGGGGATAAAGTGAAGGACACCGCACGGAGTTGAGACGCGTCAAAAAAGGTTGGTGGTGCGGTGAGATACCATAGTCGGGAGTAATAAATTATGGGACAGGGAAACAGTGAAAGACTGTTTACCCATATGTTGAAGAGCATGCTAAAAGTAAAAACCAGTGAAGCACAATTGCTTAGATTTCTAGAATTTGTAGAGCAAGTATGTCCTTGGTTTCCTGAGGAAGGGACTTTAGATTTAGAAACTTGGGAGAAGGTGAGGGATCGTCTACAGGGATATTATGACGTTCATGGGCCCTCTAAGGTACCAGTGGACACCTTTTCTTTATGGAATTTGATTAGAGATGTAATGGACCCCAAACATGAAGGAATAAGACATTCTGCAGGCGACCCCTCAGGCTCGGACGCTCATCCTGATGCCAAACTTACTTCGTCTGCTCCCCCTGTTTCTTTATACCCTCAGTTACATGAGGAGGATAGGTCAGGTTTACACATGACTTTGTATGTCACAAAAAGGAGCAGTTTTTTTCCTATAAACAATGCAGAGTCACCTAAGGATATTAACAGCAGACCTCATTTAGATATTTCATTCTGGAAGCACTGTGGGTCAAGGCCCAGAGAAGGCGACAATAGGTGAGGATGATACAGCATACCAGAGGAGAATGATGTGGATCTACAGTTAGACAATGGCAATGGAGACAGAAAGAAATAAACTCCCTAAAGAGATGCTGAGTGAAGCAACTTGGGTGATTTATTATGGTGTTCTTTCTATTTTTGCCATGTGAGTGTTGGTGATGAA
The DNA here is from genome assembly GCF_964194185.1 of Rhinolophus hipposideros. NCBI lineage: Eukaryota > Metazoa > Chordata > Mammalia > Chiroptera > Rhinolophidae > Rhinolophus > Rhinolophus hipposideros. Next base: position 66,951,639 of record NC_138061.1, read on the forward strand.
ATTCACTAAGACTGAGAATACAGGTAAAGAAGCATGATGAGGGGGTGGGAGAGTGAGTGGGTTTTGTTTGGACATACTGAGTATGAAATGGTTATGGAACATTCATCTAAAGAAGAAAACGTAAAGAAGTTCACGTATGAGATTACAAACTTGTATCCCTTGCCTCACCTGTCCCAACAAAGCCGGTAAAGGAAGTTGAGAAGCCCCAAACAGCACAGCAGTGCCAATAGCCATTGCTATCAAGGAGGTGGAGCCATGAAACTGTGGCCTTGGCTGCCTGCCTCACCCATCAAGGCAGAGCAAGGTAGAGGTAGTGGAGGTGCCTCCAAAAACACAGAAGTACTAGAGACCATTATTAAAATGGAGGCAGTGCTAGGAACTCACAAAACATGTTCTCCACCACCCATCACATTCCCCCACAACAGTGGTGTGCCCCATAAGGTGAACCGGTCACAGAGGTGACAACAACCATCTCAGAGGATATGTAGCATTTTCCAAATCACAGCCAACACAGCTCCATTGCGATCCCAGAGACACAAATACTGCAGGCAAGAAACAATACTATATTGCTATCTACTGGAAAACAAAACAAAGAAAGTATGATAGCTGTCAACCTGCAGAGAAGTTGAAGAAAAAACACTAAACAAGAAAAGACATCACTCCCGCAAATTTTCTACACATGCAGAAAACAATCTATCAAATACTACAAACAATCAAGGTAACATGGAAGCGCAGAAAGAAAATGAAAAGTCTCCAGAAACAAAACTCAAAGTCATGGATAACTGTGATTTAAATGACAGAGATGTTAAGGTTGCAGTTATAAAAAACTCAATTAAGATACAAGAGAACTCAGAAAGGTAGTTCAATGAGCTCAGGACAAAATTAATGAACAAAAGGAGTAATTTATCAAAGAGATTGATTTAAAAAAATTCTGGAGCTGAAGAACTCGATATATGAGATGAGCAATGCATTAGAGAGCACTGGAAATACAGCAGACCAGATGGAAGAGAGAATTAGCAAGGTCAAAGACAAAAACCTAGAAATAACCCAGGAGGAAGAGAGAGAACTAAGAGTTTTTTAATATTTTAAAAATTCTATAAGAACTATCTGACTTCATTAGAAAGACAACAAACATAAGGATAATGGGAATACCAGAAGGAGAAAAGAAAGAGAAGGAAACACAGAGCATACTCAAAGAAATAATTGATAAAAACTTTCCAAGCCTATGCAAAGAACTGAACATTAGAACAGAGAAAGCTAACGGAACACCTAAGTATACCAATGCAAAAAGACCTTCTCCAAAATGCACTTTGTTCAAACTATCTATCAAAAATTAATGACAAAGTAACAATTCTCAAGGCAGCCAGGGGAGAAAAAGACTGAAACCTACAAAGAAAAGCCCATAAGATTATCACCAATTTTTCAGTAGGAACATTACAAGCCAAGAGAATGGAAGGAAATAGTCAAATTATTTAAAGAGAGGAACCATCAGCCAAGGATAATATATACAGCAAAGTTATCCTTTAAATATGAAAGAGAAATAAAGGCTTTCAGAGACAAACAAAAGCTGGGAGGCTTTACCATAAGACCTGCAATACAAGAAATGTTGAAAGGAGTTCTTCTATCGGAACCAAAAGATAAAAGTATACAAAACTCTGAGTAAGATGACTAACAGACAGATAGAAGCATGAAAATGCAACTCTACTTCACAATAAAATATTTACCACTTAATTAAAACATAAAGGTTAAAGGGGGAAAAGGTACATTAAAAATCATTATAACTACTGCAATTTGGTAACAAATGCACAAAATAAAACGATAACTTGTGACAACAAAATCATAAAAGAGGAAGAAAAAAAGGACTGAATATGTACAGGTGAATGAAGATAAAGAGGCAATCAGAAGAAAGAGGACTATTTTATGTATGAGGCATTTTACACACACTGAATGGCAACCACAAAATCCAGAGCTAAGACACCAAACATAAAAGAAGAGGAAACAAAGAATGACTTCCATTCCAGGTGGCAAAGTAGGTAAACCCTGTGTTTGTCTCCACCTACAACCAGCTCAAAATTACAACTAATTTATAGAACAACCACCATTGAGAACCACCTGAATAATAGCTGAACAGAATTCCTATAACTAACGATATAAAGAAGCCGAGCCAAGACTGACAGGAAGGATGCAGACACAGAATGGGCAGGTCCTACAACCAAGGTGTGGCGATTAAGAATTGGAAGGGATATCTTGGCTGCAGTCGGAGAGAAAATAAAACATTCTACAAACAAGTACTGGAAAACAAAAGAAAGACCTCTTCCTATCAACCTGTTGCAGAAGCCACTCCTGTAGATGTCTAGGAAGAGAAATAATAAATCAGTAATTGCCATGAATAACCAAGGCAACAAGACAGCTCAGAAAGAAAGTGAAAAGTCTCCAGAAAAGGAACTTAAACATATGGAAATATGTGACTTAAATGACACAGAATTCAAGATTGTACTTCTGAAAAAACTCAACGAGACGCAAGAAAATACAGAAAGGCAATTTAATGAACTCAGAAACGCAATCAAACAACCAAAATGAGCATTTTACGAAAGAGATTGAAATTTTAAAAAAGAACCAAAGAGAATTTCTGGAGATTAAGAACTCAATAGAAGAAATTAAGAATGAAATAACCAGCTTAGGTAGTAGAGTTGACAAGACGGAGGAAAGAATCAGTGACATCGAAGATAGAAACCTGGAAATTACAAAGATGGAAGAAGTAAGAGACTTGAGACTTAAAAGAAATGAAAGAACTCCACAAGAACTTTCTGACAATCAGAAAGAGCAATCTAAGAATAATGGGCATACCAGAAGGAGAAGAAAATGAGAAGGCAACAGAGAATATATTCAAACAAATTGTTGATGAGAACTTCCCCAACTTGTGGACAGAACTGGATCCTCAAATCCAAGAAGCAAATAGAACACCTAATTACCTCAATCCCAACAGGCATTCTCCAAGACACATCGTATTCAAGCTGTCTAAAATCAACGCTAAAGAAAGAATCCTCAAGTCAGCCAGGGAAAAGAAGAGGGTAACCTACAAAGGAAAGCCCATTAGATTATCATCAGATTTTTCAGCAGAAACTCTACAAGCCAGGAGGGAGTGGAACCAAATATTCAAACTATTGACACAGAGAAATTATGAGCCAAGGACAAGCTTAGACTCAAAGTGAAAGGGTGGAAATTGGCACTACAAGCAAATGGTACCCAGAGAAAATCAGGTGTAGCCATAATGATATCAGATGAAATAGACTGCAGGGTGAAAAAGATAACAAGAGACAAAGATGGACATTTCATCATGGTAAAGGGGACTATACAACAAGAAGACATAACAGTCATCAATACTTATGCTCCCAATCAGGGAGCATCGAAATATACCAAGGAACTACTAACAGAACTAAAGGGAGAAATTGCCCAAAACACAATTATATTAGGTGACTTAAATACATCATTGACAGCTGTGGATAGATCAACCAAACAGAAAATAAATAACGAAATAGCAGCCCTAAATGACACATTAGATGAAATGGACATCATTGACATATATAGAGCACTTCATCCTAAAACATCAGACTATGCATTCTTTTCAAGTGTACATGGAACATTCTCAAAGATAGACCATATATTGGGACATAAAATCAGACTCAGCAAATTTAAGAAGACTGAAATCATACCAAGCATATTCTCTGATCACAAGGCTTTGAAATTGGATATCAACTGGGAAAAGAAAACAGGAAAAAACACATATACATAGAGATTAAACAACATACTTTGAAAGAATGACTGGGTCAAAGAAAATTAGAGGAGAGATCAAAAGATACATAGAAAAAATGACAATGAAAATACACCCTACCAAAAATTTTTGGGATGCAGCAAAGGCAGTTTTAAGAGGGAAATTTATATCATTACAGCCCTATCTCAAGAAACAAGAAAAATCCTAAATAAGTAACCTCATGTTACACCTTAAAGAAATAGAAAAAGAAAAAAAAGTGAAACCCAAGGTCAGCAGAAGAAAGGAAATAACAAAAATCAGAGCAGAACTAACTGAAATAGAGAACAACAAGACAATAGAAAAAAATTATGTGACAAAGAGCTGGTCCTTTGAAAAGATTAACAAAATTGACAAACCCTTGGCTACACTCACTAAGATAAAAAGAGAGAAGACACTAATTAACAAAATCAGAAATGAAAAAGGGGAAGTTATCACGGACACCACAGAAATACAAAGGATCATGCAAGAATACTATGAAGGACTATATGCCACCAAACTCAATAACCTAGAAGAAATGGACAAGTTCTTAGAAACATATAGCCTTCCAAGGCTGAACCATGAAGAACTGGAAAATCTAAACAGACCGATCATCAGTAACGAAATTGAATCAGTCTTCCAAAACCTTCCCAAAGGCAAAAGTCCGGGACCAGACGGCTTCACTAGTGAATTCTACCAAACCTTCAAAGAGGATCTAATACCAATCCTGCTCAAACTCTTCCAAAAAATTGAAGAAGAGACAGTACTTGGGTGCAGAAGTTCCTCCCAAGGAGAGAGGTGTCCCAGCCCCTCACCAGGCTTCCTAGCACAGGACACCAGTGCTGGGAAGAGGAGTCCCCCAAACATCAGGTTGTGAAAACCAGGAAGGGTTCATGTCCGAGAAAGTTAGACTAACTTCAGAATCAGGACAACAGCTGGAGGGGCAGGGCCTGGGGCAGCTCTCTCTAGAGACAGAAGTGCTGGCAGGTACCACTGTTCCTTTATAGAACTCCCCTTCCACCCAGACAGCCTGGCACAGATGGGCACCAGATCTGAATTCTACATTAACCTAGATAAAACCATTCAGCACACCCTGGTGGATTCCCTGAGACCCCGCCTGATCTAAAATTGCCACCCTGCCCAAGACTCTTCCAGCAGCTTCTCCACACAAACAGCCTGACTCAACTCACATTATGGACTTTCAAAAAAACTTTCAAAGGTCCACAAACCCAAAACAAACAGTGGCTGTGAGCATGCCTGTACCTCTTGCTAAGCGGCCCCAAGTCCTGCTTGTCCTTGTAGCTAAGACGTGTCTCTTGGAGACAGCATATGGTTGGGTTTAGTTTTTTGATCCAATTTCCTACTCTGTGCCTTTTTATTGGTGAGTTCAGTCCATTTACATTTAGGGTGATTATTAATACGTCAGGATTTCCTGTCATTCTATCTTTAGATTTCTGATAAGGCTGTGTCTCCGTTGTTTCTTTGCCTTTTTGTTGTTGTCTATTATTTCTGTGTGGTGGTATTCTATGATGTTTCTCTCTGTTTCTTCTTTTATTACAGTATATATTTTAGTTCTGGATTTTTTTTGAGTGGTTACCCTTAATTTTATGTAAAAGAAAGTTTGATATTTAGAGTATTCCATTTTCTTCAGCATGCTTACTTTCTCCATTCCCATATTCCGGTTCAGGCCTTTACTCTCCCCCTTTTTATGTTGCTACAAATTGTCCCTGTTGATGATGGTCAAATAGCCTCCTTTAGTATTTCTTGTAGTGCAGGTCGTGTATTAGAAAATTCCCTCAGGTTCTGTATGTCTGGAAAGTCTTTATTCCTCCTTCATATCTAAAGGATATCTTTGCTGGATATATTCTACCAAACCTTCAAACAGGATCTAACACCAATCCTGCTCAAACTCTTCCAAAAAATTGAAGAAGAGACAGTACTCCCTAATTCATTTTATGAGGCCAACATTACCCTGATACCAAAACCTGGTAAGGACAACACAAAGAAAGAAAACTACAGACCAATATCTCTGATGAATACTGATGCAAAAATCCTAAACAAAATTCTATCAAATCGAATACAACACTGCATTATAAAGATCATTCATCACAACAAAGTGGGGTTCATCCCCGGGGCACAAGGATGGTTCAACAGCCGCAAGTCCATCAATGTGATACATCACATGAACAAAATAAAGGACAAAAATCATATGATAATATCAATTGATGCAGAAAAAGCATTTGACAAGATACAACATCCATTTATGATAGAAACACTTAATAAAATAGGTATAGAAGGAAAATACCTTAACATAATAAAGGCCATCTATGACAAGCCCTCAGCTAATCTCATAATTAATGGTGAAAAACCGAAGCCCTTTGCTCTACGTTCAGGAAGATGACAGGGCTGTCCTCTATCACCTCTGCTTTTCAGCATAGTATTGGAAGTCCTTGTCAGAGCAATCAGGCAAGAGAAAGAAATAAAAGGCATCCAAATTGGAAATGAAGAAGTTAAATTATCACTCTTTGCAGATGACATGATGCTATATATAGAAAACCCTAAAGACTCCACCAAAAAGCTATTACAAACAATCAACGAATACAGTAAAGTTGCCGGCTACAAAATCAACATACAAAAGTCCATTGCACTCCTACATACTAAAAATGAAATCTCAGAAAAAGAAATACAAAAAACAATTCCCTTTGCAATTGCAGTAAAAAGAATAAGATACCTAGGAATAAACTTAACCAAGGATGTGAAGGACTTATATGCTGAAAACTATAAGACATTTTTGAAAGAAATTGAAGAAGACACAAAGAAATGGAAAGACATTCCGTGCTCATGGATTGAAAGAATCAACATAGTTAAAATGGCCATATTACCCAAAGCCATATACATATTTAATGCAATCCCCATCAAATCCCAATGGCATTTTTTAAAGAAATAGAACAAAAAATCATCAGATTTGTTTGGAACCACAAAAGACCCCGAATAGCCAAAGCAATCTTAAGAAAAAAGAACAAGGCTGGAAGTATCACACTGCTTGACTTTAGCTTGTCCTACAGGGCTACAATAATCAAAACAGCATGGTATTGGCAGAAAAACAGACACATATACCAATGGAATAGAATTGAGAACCCAGAAATAAAACCACATAAATATGGACAGATAATTTTTGACAAAGAAGCTAAAAACACACAATGGAGGAAAGACAGCCTCTTCAATAAATGGTGTTGGCTATACACAATAGCCAAGACATGGAAACAACCAAAATGCCCATCGGTAGATGACTGGATTAAGAAACTGTGGTACATTTATACAATGGAGTATTACGCAGCCATAAAGAAGAAAGAAATCTTACCATTTGCAACAACATGGGTGGATCTAGAGAACATTATGTGAAGTGAAATAAGTTAGAAAGAGAAAGACAAGTACCATATGATCTCATTTATATGCGGAATCTAAAGAAAAGAATAAGTGAATGAACTAATCAGAAACAGTTTGGGGGACAAAGAGGAAAAACTGAGAGTTGTTAGATGGGCGGGGGAGTGGAGATAAGGGGGAAGGTGAAGGGTTTAGGAAACACTTGGTAACCACAAGAGGGCCTCAGGGTTTTTGAAAATTAATTTGGGGAAAGTAATCATTAATGTTGTAAAGATTTTGTAGGGTATGCGATGGACACATGTCCCATTTGGGAGACCACCTCAGGGATATTGTAGAAGCCTGATCATGGCATTGTATACCAGAAGCTAAACAATAATGAATGCCAACTATAATTTTATATATATAATGTGATGGCTCAGTGCGATGTCGGAGGGATAGTGGATGGGGGGAGGGGGGCCCACAGTGTGAGGGATATAAATGATGAACGTCTAAGTATTACCTTGTTTGTATACCTGAAACTAATAAATAAATAAATATAAATAAATAAATAATAAATGGTGCTGGGAGAATTGGATAGCCACGTGCAAAAAAATGAAATTGGACTGCTATCTGTCACCATGTAACAAAATTAATTCAAAATGGATCAAAGACTTAAGCATAAGACCTGACGCAACAAACTGCATAGAAAAAAATATAGGTACTAAACTTATGGACCTTGGGTTCAAAGAGCATTTTATGAATTTGACTCCAAAGGCAATGGAAGTAAAAGCTAAAATAAACGAATGGGACTATATGAAACTTAAAAGCTTCTGCACAGCAAAAGAAACCATCGACAAAATAAAAAGGCAACCAACTGAATGGGAGAAGATTTTTGCAAACAGTGCCTCCAACAAGTGGCTAATATCCAAAATATACAAGGAACTCATAAAGCTAAACAACAAAAAAACAAACAACCCAATTGAAAAATGGGCAGAGGACCTGAAGCGACATTTCTCCAAAGAGGACATACAAATGGCAAATAGACATGAAAAAATGCTCAACATCACTAATCATCAGAAAAATGCAAATAAAAACCACAATGAGATATCACTTCACCCCAGTCAGAATGGCTATCATCAACAAGACAAATAGCAACAAGTGTTGGAGAGGCTGTAGAGAAAAAGGAACCCTCATACACCGTTGGTGGCAATGCAGACTGGTGCAGCCGTTATGGAAGGCAGTGTGGAGGTTCCTCAAAAAATTACAAATAGAATTACCATATGAGCCAGCAATCCCTCTCCTGGGTATCTACCCAAAAAATTTGAAAACATTTATACATAAAGACACGTGTGCTCATTGCATATGTGCAATTGTGTTCATTGCAGCTTTGTTTACGGTGGCCAAGACATGGAAACAACCAAAATGTCCTTCGATAGATGAATGGATAAAGATGTTGTGGTATATATACACAATGGAATACTATTCAGCGTTAAGGAAAGATGATATAGGAACATTTGTGACAACATGGATGGATCTTGAGAGTATAATGCTAAGCGAAATAAGTCAGACAGAAAAAGCAGAGAACCCTGTGATTTCACTGATATGTGGTATATAAACCAAAAACAACAAAAGAACAATACAAACAAATGAGAAACAAAAACTCATAAACACAGACAATAGCCTAGTGGTTACCAGAGGGTAAGGGGCGTGGGGGGAGGGAGATGAGGGTCAGGGGTATCAAATATATGGTGATGGAAGGAGAACTGACTCTGGGTGGTGAACACACAATGGGATTTATAGATGATGTAATACAGAATTGTACACCTGAAATCTATGTAATTTCACTAACAATTGTCACCCCAATAAATTTAAAAAAAATTATAAAACACTGAAGAGAGAAAGTAAAGAAAATACAAATAGGTGAAAACACAGACCATGCTCATGGATAGGAAGAATTAAAATGTCCATAGTGCCTAAGGCAATAGACAGATTCAACACAATTCCTATCGAACTACCAAGGACATTTTTCACAGAAATAGAACATATAATCTTAAAATTTATATGGAACCATAAAAGACCCTGGGTAAAGGAAACCATCAATAAAACAAAAAGGGATCCTACTCTATGGGAAAAGATATTTGCCAATGATATATCTGATAAGGGATTAATATCACAAATCTATAAAAAACTTACTCAACTCAACTCCAAAAAAACAAACAACCCAATTAAAAAATGGGCAGAGGACTTGGGGAGGCATTTCTCTAAAAAGGACATACAGAAGGCAAGAAGACATATGAAGAAATGCTCAACCTCACTAACCATCAGAGAAATGCAAATAAAAACCACAATGAGATACCACCTCACTCCAGTCAAAATGGCTATTATCAATAAATCAACAAACAACAAATGCTGGCGCGGATGTGGAGAAAAGGGAACGCTAGTGCACTGTTGGTGGGATTGCAGATTAGTGCAGCCACTATGGAAAACAGTATGGAGGTATCTCAGGAATCTGAAAATGGAACTACCCTATGATCCAGTAATTGCACTCCTAGGCATCTACCCGGAGAAATCCAAAACTCCAATTCAAAAATCTGTATGCACTCCTATGTTTATTGCAGCACTTTACACAATAGCCAAGATATGGAAACAACCAAAATGCCCATCGGTAGATGACTGGATTAAGAAGCTGTGGTACATTTATACAATGGAGTATTACGCAGCCATAAAGAAGAAAGAAATCTTATCATTTGCAGCAACATGGATGGATCTAGAGAACATTATGTTAAGTGAAATAAGTCAGAAAGAGAAAGACAAGTACCATATGATCTCACTTATATATGGAATCTAAAGAAAAGACTATGTGAATGAACTAATCAGAGACAGTTTTGGGGACGCAGAGAAAAAACCGAGAGTGGTTAGATGGGTGTGTGGGAGGGGGTTGGGGATAAGGGGAAAGGTGAAGGGATTTGGAAGCAGCTGGTAACCACAAGATGGCCTCAGGGTTTTTTTTGAAAATTAATTTGGGGAAGGTATTCTATAATGTTGTAAAGATTTTGTTGGGTATCCGATGGACATGCGTCCTATTTGGGAGACCACCTCAGGGATACTGTGGATACCTGATCATGGCATTGTACACCAGAAGCTAAACATTAATGAATGCCAACTATAATTTTATATATATAATGTGATGGTTCAGTGTGAGGTCGGAGGGATAGTGGATGGGGGGAGGGAGGTTCACAGTATGAGGGATATAAATGATGAACGTCTAAGTATTACCTCGTTTTGTACACCTGAAACTAATAAATTAATTAATTAATTAAAAAAAATAAAATAAAATAAAATAAAAAATAAAATAAAAAATATATATAAATAAAAAAAAAAAAGACCCTGGGTAGCCATGGCAATCTTAAGCAATAAGAACGGGGGGGGGGGGGGTATCACAATACCTAACATCAAATTATACTACAAAGCTATAGTAATCTAAACAGTTTGGTACTAGCATAAAAACAGACACATATATCAATAGTCAGAATAGAGAGCCCAGAAATAATCCATGCCTATATGGTCATTTAATCTACGACAATGGAAGCAAGAATTTACAGTGGGGTAAAGACGGTCTGTTCAACAAATGGTGCTGGGAAACCTGGACAGACACATGCAAAAAAATGAAGTTGGACCACCTCCTATAGAAGAATAAATTCAAAATGGATTGAAGCCTTAAATGTAAAATCTGAAACCATAAAACTCCTAGAAGAAAATACAGGAAGAAAATTTGCAGACATTACCCTTAGTATATTTTTACTGATGTACCTCCTCAGGCAAGGGAAATAAGAGAAAAAATAAACATATGGGATTACATCAAACTAAAAATTTTTTGACAGCAAAGGAAACCATCAATGAAACAAAAAGGCATCCTACCGGATGGGAGAAGATATCTGTCAATGATACATCCAATAAGGGGTTAATACCCAAAATTTATTAAAAAAATAAACTCATTCAACTCAACATCAAAAACACAAACAACCCAATTAAAAAAATGGGCAGAGGACATGAAGAGACATTTTTCTGAAGAGAACATACAGATGGCAAACAGACATATGAAAAAATGATCAACCTCACTAATCATTAGAAAAATGCAAATAAAAACTACAATGAGATATCACCTCACCCCAGTCAAAATGGTTATCATCAATAAATCAACAAGTGCTGGCTCGGATGTGGAGAAAGGAACCGTGGTGCACTGCTGGTGGGACTACAGATTGGTACAGTCACTATGGAAATCAGTATGGAGGTATCTCAAAAAACTGGAAATGGAATTGCCTTATGATCCAGCAATTTCACTCCTAGGTATCTCTCTGGAGAAATCCAAAACACTAATGCAAAAAAATATATGCACCCCTATGTTTAATGCAGCTATTCACAATAGCCAACACATGGAAACAACCGAAATGCCCATCAGTAGAGGACTGGTCAAGAAATGGTGGTACATTTATACAATGGAGTATTACTTGGCCATAAAGAACAATGAAATCTTACCATTTACAATGATATGGATGGACAATTATGCTAAGTGAAATAAATCTGACGGAGAAAGACAAATACAATATGAGCTCACTTATATGTGGAATCTGAAGAATAGAATAAATGAACAAACTAATCAGAAACAGTCTCAGAGATATAGAGAAAAAAAACTGAGCGTTGCTAGATGGGAGAGGTGTGGGGGTGGGGGAGAGCGTGAGGGGATTAGAAAGCACAGTCGGTAACCACAAAATTTCCATGGGGATACGAAGGACAGTTTGGTGAATCAGTAATGTTATAAAGATTTTATGGGGTATCTAATGGGCACTTGTCTTACTGGGGAGACCACTTCATGGATGGTGTATGTGCCTGACCACTGTGGTGTGCACCTTAAGCTGAATAGTGATGGGTGGCGACTATGGTTTAATATATATATATGTATATATGTGTGTGTGTGTATGTATATGTATATGTATATATGTTAATGTGTATATATGTATGTATATATATATGTATATAGAGAGAGAGACACGGGATGTGGAGTGCAGCACAGGGAATGGGGTCAGTGGAACTATGGCGGCTACGTGCGATGTAGTAAGGGTCGTAGGTTAGGGAAGGGGGGTTGTGAAGGGTGTAAATGTCTTACTATTACATTGTTTTGTACACCTGAAACAAAAAACAAACAAAAACAGTACAGATAATAGAGATAGTAAATAAAAAAAACAGTAGAGATAGTAAATGGTTACCAGGATATAGAGAAATTGGAGCCCTCTGCTGACAGGAATGTAAAAGTGCAGTCACCGTGGGAAACTGTTCCATAGTTCTCCACAATGCTAAGCATAGATTTACCATAAGATCCAGCAATTCCACGCCTAGGTAAGCACCAGAACTGAAAATACATGTCTACACAAAATCTCATACATAGCAGCATTATTACTAATAGCCAAAAAAAGCAGAAAAGCTAAATGTTCATCAACTGATGATTGGATAAATAAAATGTGACATATCCAAATGATGAAATATTTGACCATACAAAAAAAATGATGTACTGACATACGAGTAAGCCACAGCATGGATAAATTTTGAAAACACTATGCTAAGTGAAAGAAGTCAGACACAAAAGGCACATATTATACGTAAAATATTTATATATTTGTATGAAATGTCCATTATAGGCAAATCATATAAAAAGACCGAAACACACACTTTATAAAAAGATATAACAATACTTAAGAAACATGAAAAGATGCTCAAGACATCATCAGTCATCAGAGAAGTGCCAATTAAAACCACAATGAGATGTCAGTACATTCACCCACAAAATATTAAAAAATAAAATAAAGGAAAACCTCACAAACAATAGCAAATGCTGAGAATGCTACAGAGCAGCAGGACCTCTCACATAAAGCTACTGGGAGTATCAAGTATGCAGCTACTTTATTAAAACATTTAAAAGAGTCTATCCAAGCAAACATGTAGGTGTTATGATGCATCAGTTCCACTCCCAGGTTTGCAACCTCACAGTCAAGCGCACATGTACACCAAAAGACATGCACAAAAGCCAGAATTAGCAACAGCCCATATCTCTGTCCAGAGCAGAATGGATGGACTGTGGTGTACTCATTCTTACAATGGGAAGAGGCAAGCTATTGAGATCATCCCACGGATGATCTCACAGACAGGACATCGAGTAAAAGAAGTCAGATACAAAAGAATACATATTGCAAAATTCTATTCACATAAAGTTTAAAATGAGACAAAACTAATATATGATAATAGAAGTCAAAATAATAGTTACCTTTGAGTGAGGGGGGCAAGTACAATTTTGGAAAGAACACAAAGAAGCCTTCTACGGGGCAGGATAAGGGCCTTCAACTTATTTTGTTCTGAAGCTATCCAGATGCAGAGCACATGGAAAATTCATCAAATTGTAACCTTAGGATTAGTGAACTTTACTCCAATTGCAAAAAACAAAAGAAATATTAACAACTTGGAAGATTTGATCACTGACTGAATGTGTGGGCAGCAAAGGACAGTACTTGGAATAAATGCCATGGCAGAAGGCTGTGCACGGGGGAGTTCAAGACGGCAGTGACCCCGTTCCAGGCAGAGCTGAGGAGCTGGAAAACCAACAACAGCCAAGCTGCAGGTAATGATGGCTGAGCCGGACCCAGGGGCCTCCTGATGTCCCCAGCTTTGTGGAGTCTGTGGATGAATACCAGTTTCTGGAGTGACTGTCACCCCCCCACCAGCACCCCAAAGCCCCCAAAACATGACCATTATTCCATTTCTAGGGGCTGGAGCTCCCCCAGAGACACGCCACCCTCCTGCCCACTCTGTGCGGCACTCTCGGATGCACATGTTATCCCTGTCTACAAGGACATCACACATGGCACCCACCAGATGACTGGTCAAGAGGCGGAGGGGGACATCTGGGTCCAGCAGGATGTGGAAGATTTTCTGAGTGCACAGCTGGGAAGCTACCTGTCACTCAGGTCAGTAAGGGGAAAGGTACCCTGCAGGTCAAGGGCTACTCTGACCAGCATCTCAAAGCCTGGCTCCTAGAGGGCATCTGAGGCGCAGCTGAGCAGCCTGTGTGATGGCATCCCCTACAGACGGGAGCCCAGGAGGAGGGAAATGGGCGTTGGGGCAACTAGACCAGAGCTAAGGGCTTATGCAGGATCTAGTGAGGGCTAAATGTCTTTGGAGCAGGCTGCATTTGCATAAAGGGGGAAATGGGACCCTCTGCATAGGTGACAGCACTGGAGGAGGGCTGTCTAACTTTGGAGACCCACCAGAAAAAGCAAAGCTAGTAGGGGGCATTAGTTGCTGTCCCCTTCTGACCCAGACTTTGGCCTGTTCTTGCTTTCCCTTCCTGGGATCAGCTATTCAAATTCTGGAGGTTGTTAACTATTCCTCTGGAGCAAGCAATGGCCCCACCCAGTTTAGGAGAGGGTAGCACAGAACAAACCCCTTCGGTACATTCCTTCCTTGGCCCTCAGACCCTCTCTGCTGCAGACATTCCCAAGCCTTTGCTTTAAGCCAGACCTGCTTGGAGGCTACAGAGACCAGAAAACGGATGATTCAGACATGGGTCCCAGAAGTCTTCAGTTCCAAGTGAAGTGCTGGGCACAGGGGCGCAGAGTGCCATGTCAGCCCCTGGGTTCATTCTTTCTACCCATGGAGAGGTAGAAGGCCCAGTTCCCTCTGTTCCATTCCAGACCAGAGTTAGGCCTGACTCAGTTTCCAGCTCCAGGAAGCTAAGTGATGAGCTTTAGCTGGTCTGCCCAAAAGGAACTGCTTGGGCGCTCCTGGCAGCCCAGCACAGGGCCGTCCTTCCCAGCTTGCTGAACTGGTATCAAGGCCGCCTGCTTTGCAAGCAGACAGATGCTGGCCTTTTTGTCCCTGCCATCCCACCCCTGCCTCCCATCCCATCCCAACTTTCGTACTTGCCCCATTCATCACAAGGGCCAAGGCTTGAGCTACCACCACCATCTCAGCATTAGACTGTCTAAGAGAAGAGTTCAGAGCCTGACTCCCCTACTCTCTGACCTAAAACAGGGTACTTAACATTTTACGGGCTCAGTTTCTTCATATGCAATATGGGTACATCTTCCTAATAGTTTAATAATCAACAATGTGCCCAAGGACAGTGCTGGCTTCTATAAATAAATCCTTACTCCAGCAGGTTCCAGGCCAATCTCAAGCCTACTAGAGCCTGAGCAAGAAAAAGGAGACTGGCACACTGATCCTACGACAACAGCTCCATCAATTGTTAGTGTAAGTTTTTATTTGGCTGTGAAGGGAACCAAAGTTTTGCCACCTGAAACTGCCTTTTCGGGATATTGATTTTAAGTGGTTTGTTAAGAAACAAAAGACTCAGAAAGAACCTTTGAGCCTCCTCCCTCTTTTCCTGCCCAAGAGGTTCAGACAGAAAAACCAGCTTTAGGAAGGAAATCTTAGGATATTCACCTTACCCTAATTTGAATTAAGTATGGTAAATAGGAGGACTTCAGGCTATTAGCTAGACACCCATTGTGTCCCATTGTTTCTGGGTTGCCCAGAAAGAATTTTCCTGCCATGTGTGTTCCACTCTTCCTCAACTACTTGTAAATCACCCATCCTTACTTCTGAAATCTAAGACCCCATGCCCACCTTTTCTCCTTGGCCAAATGTCATACATATCCAATGTTGCCTCGCTGTCTTAGGAATTTTCATGCATATATGAATTACACATGCACATGTATTAAAATTTGATTTTTTCCTGTTAGTCTGTCTCTGTTAACTTGATTATTAGCCCAGCTAGAAGAACTTTCAAGGTGGGAGGAAAAGTATTAATTTTTTAGCCCCCATAGGTATATATACAAGCTATTAAAATTTGTACAGTATTTATAGATTTTTTTTTTAAAAAGGAATAAATGCCATGTTTGTCACCAGGATGATAGACTCCTGGTGATAACATTTGGTGGGAAATAAAGAAGGGTGTGGGCTGTTAATAACAACTTTTCCTTTTGGGTCTTTAGAGTTTGAAGGGCCTGTAGAAGACCTGTACAGACATGTACAGCAGAGAGGTGGCCACAAAGTCTAAGGAAGAGGAGAAGTCTGAGCTTAAGAGCTAGATTCAAGCATCCTACTAAATGGCAGATTCCCGGAGAGATCAGTAAGCAAGACCAGGAGAGTGAAGACAATAGGAGATCAAAAATGGACAGTTCGAGAGAAGCAAAAATAAGAGGCAAGAAGAGGAAAAACACTCCATGGAAAAGACAGAAAGAAACACCAATGATGGGGAATTCTGGTCAAGATGGCAGAGTGGGTAAACGCTATGCTCTATCCTCCATGACACATCAAAATTACAGCTAACTTATAGATACACCACCTTTGAAAACCTGAAGGCTAGCTGAATGGAATCCTATAACTAAAGATATAAAGAAGGCACATCAAAACTGATAAGAGGGGAGGAGACACAAAAGGGCTGGTCCCACACCCAGGTTTGTTGGTTAATATAATAGGGAGGGATAGCAGCGTTGCAGAGGTCACACCATCATGGGAGTAGGGGCCCAGCCCCACACTAGGCTTCCCAGTTTGGATCACTAGTGAAGGGAAAAGGAGTCCCCACAATATCTGGCTATGAAAATCAGCATGTATTCTGTCCGGATGAGACAGAGGGTTGCTGGAGTCCCAAGCATTCCTCTTAAAGGGCCCACACATGGACTTACTTACTGAGAGAATCACTCACTGTGAGTTCCAGCTCTGGGGCAGCAGCTCAACAGGCACTAGGGACTTACAGGGAAGAACTGAATCAATAATTACTTTAAATGTAAATGGATTAAATGTTCCAATCTAAAGAAATAGGGTGGCTGAATGGATAACAAAACAAGACACATACATATGCTGCCTTCAAGAGATCCTCTTCAGATCAAAAGACATGCACAGACAGAAATTAAGGAATGGAAAAAGATATTTTATGCAAATGAAAATGAACGAACAAAAATATCTGGAGTAGCAATACTTATATCCAGTATAAAAGGCTTTAAAACAAAGGCTATAACAAAAGACAAAGAAGGCCATTGCATAATAAAGGGATTAATGAAACAAGAAAATATAATCCTTGTAAACATTTACACACCCAACCTAGGAGCACCCAAATATATACAGCAAATATTGATGGATATAAAGGGAGAAACCAACAATAATACAGTCATAGTACGGGTCTTTAACACCCCAGTGACATCCAAACACAAAATCAACAAGGAAACAGAAGGCTTCCGTGAAACAAGACCAGATGTATTCAATTGATATTTCTACAACATTCAAGCTTGGTTCAATATCCATAAATCAATTCATGTGATAAACAAAATGAAGGGTAAAAATCATGTGATCACATCAATAGATGCAGAAACAGCATTTGACAAAATCCAGAATCAATTTATGATAAAAACTCTCAGCAAAGTGGAAACAGAGGGAACATATATCAACATAAAGGCCATGTATATCAAACCCACAGTTCACATCAGACTAAATGGTGAAAAACTGAAAGCATTTTCCTGAAGATCAGAAACAAGACACAGATGTCCACTTTCACTGCTTCTATTCAACATAATATTGGAAGTCCTAGCCACAGCAATCAGACAAGAAAGAAATATAAAAGTCATCCAAACTGGAAAAGAAGTAAAACTGTTATTATTTGCAGGTGACATGATTTTATAGAGAGAGAACCCTAAAGAAAAAAAAAAACCTATTAGAACTAGCATATGAATTTAGGAAAGTAGCAGGATATAAAATTAATATTCAGAAATCAGTTGCATTTTTATACACAAATAACAAACTATCAGAAATAGAAATTAAGAAAACAATCCCATTTTCAATTGCATCACAAATATAAAATACTTTGGAATAAATTTAACCAAGGATGTAAAACACCTGTACTCAGAAAATTATAAAATGCTGAAGAAGTACAAATAAATGGAAGCAAATACCATGATCATGGATAGGAAGAATTAACGTGGTTAAAATGTCCATACTTCCCAAAGCAATCTATAGATTCAGTGCAATCCCTATCAAAATACCGATGACATTTTTCACAGAACTTGAACAAATAATCTTAACATTTACATGAAACCACAAAAGATTCCAAATAGCCAAAACAATCTTGAGAAAGAAGAACAAAGTTGGAAAACAAAGTTCGAGATCAGATCACACTATATGATCTCAAACTATAGCACAAGCGTAGAGTAATCAAAACAGAATGGTACTGGCATAAAAACAGACACACAGATCAATGGGAAAGAACAAACAGCCCTGATATAAACTCACCCCTATGATCAATTAATCTATGACAAAGGAGGCAAGACTATACAATTGGGCAAAGACAGGTATCTTCAATAAATGGTGTTGGGAAAACTGGACAAATACATGGAAAAAATGAAACTGGACAACCTTCTTACACCATACATAAAAATAAACTCAAAATGAATTAAAGACTTAAATGTAAAACCCTAAATCATTAAACTCGTAGAAGAAAACAGCAGCTCTTAGTAATATTTTTTTGGAAATATCTCCTTGGGCAAGGGAAACAAAAAAAAAAAAAAAAAAAAAAACAAACAGGACTACATCAAACTAAAAAGTGTTTGCACAGCAAGGGAAATCCCCAACAAAATGAAGACAACCTACGAATGGGAGAAGATATTTGCCAATGACACATCCAGTAAGGGGTTAATACCTAATATATGTTAAAAACTCACACAACTTAACACCAAAAAGACAAACAATCTCATTAAAAAGTGGGCAGAGGACCTGAATAAAGAGTTTTCCAAAGAGAACATACAGAGGGCCAATAGACATAGAAAAAAATGCTTAACATCACCAATCATCAGAGAAATGCAAATAAAAACCACAATGAGATATCACCTCACCCCAGTCAGAGTAACTATCGTCAATAAATCAATGAACAAAAGTGTTGGCAAGGTTGTGGAGAAAAGGGAACCTTCGTGCACTGTGGGTAGGATTGCAAATTGGTGCAGCCACTATGGAAAACAGTATGGAGATTCTTCAAAACATTAAAAATAGAAGCGACCTCCCCGCCTTCCGCTGCACGTGGTTGCAGCGAGATGCCCAAATCCAAGCGCGACAAGAAAGTTTCCTTAACCAAAACTGCCAAGAAAGGCTTGGAACTGAAACAGAACCTGATAGAAGAGCTTCGGAAATGTGTGGACACGTACAAGTATACCTCTACATCTTCTCCGTGGCCAACATGAGGAATACCAAGCTGAAGGACATCCGGAACGCCTGGAAGCACAGCCGGATGTTCTTTGGCAAAAACAAAGTGATGATGGTGGCCCTGGGTCGAAGCCCATCTGACGAGTACAAAGACAACCTGCATCAGGTCAGCAAGAAGTTGAGGGGTGAGGTTGGTCTCCTTTTCACCAATCGCACTAAGGAGGAAGTGAACGAGTGGTTCACAAAATACACAGAAATGGACTACGCCCACGCTGGAAACAAAGCAACTTTCACCGTGAGCCTGGACCCAGGGCCCCTGGAGCAGTTCCCCCACTCCATGGAGCCCCAGCTGAGGCAGCTGGGCCTGCCCACTGCCCTCAAGAGAGGTGTGGTGACCCTGCTGTCCGACTATGAAGTGTGCAAGGAGGGCGACGTGCTGACCCCAGAGCAGGCCCGCGTCCTGAAGCTTTTCGGATATGAGATGGCTGAATTCAAGGTGACGATCAAATACATGTGGGATGCAGAGTCTGGAAGGTTCCAGCAGATGGGAGACGACTTGCCAGAGAGCGCCCCCCGTCGGAAGAAGAATCGGAGGAACAAGACGATGATTGACGGGCACTTGGGACTGGGCCTCCCAGCCCATTCCAGGCCTCGTCTCAACTGGAGCACACGGGACTGCCACGGCCCCTCTCGGGGGACCAGCTGTTTACTTTGCTGTGGATGAAGACAGGTGGGGGGCGAAAGGCACAGACTCTTCTGTAAAGAATAAAACTTTGTCTGCAGGGTGTCTCCCTGTGATGGCAAAGGGACTTTTTCAGAAAAAAAAAAAAAACACATTAAAAATACACCTACCAAATGACCCAGCAATCCCACCTCTGGGTATTTATCCAATGAAATCCAAAACACTAATTTGAAAAGACATATGCACCCCTCTGTTCATTGCAGTATTATGTACAATAGCCAAGATATGGAAGCAACCTAAGTGTCCATTGACAGATGAATGAATAACAAAGATGTAGTTACATATACACAAAAGGAATATTACTCAGCCATAAAAAAAATGAAACCTACCATTTGTAACAACATGAATAGACCTACAAGTCTAGGTTATCTTTTCATTTTGTTGGGGATTTCCCTTCAGGATACTGTGGTAAATGAAATAAGTCAGACAGAAAGACAAATACCATATGATCTCACTTATATGTGGAATCTAGAATAAACAAAATAAATGAACAAACAAAACAGACACAAACTCAGAGATATGGAGAACAAACTGATGGTTGCCAGATGGGATGGGGGTTGGGGAAGTGGACAGATGAGTGAAAAAGGTGAAGGGATTAAGAAGTATAAACTGGCAGTTTCAAAATAGTTATAGAGATGTAAAGTACAGCATACGGAATATAGGCAATAATACTGTAATAACTGTACGGTGTCAGGTGGGTACTAGACTTATATGCGGATCACTTCGTAGGCTATACAAATGTCTAATCACTATGCTGTACACCTGAAACTAATATAATATTGAATGTCAACTGTAATTTAAAAAATTTTTTAATTAAAAAACATAAATAACCACAGAGGGAGGAATCAGAAATCAACCGAGAAGCCTTTCTAAGAGAAATTGACCTTGAGCCTCAACTGGAAAGAATATTCAATTAAGGCAAACACTAAAGTATCCATGACATTTTCTCATAAGGTCACTGGTGTCCCTTACCTGACAGATCCAATAAGTGATGTGATTTGCAATGTGAAAGGGAAATGGGGAAACATTAGCCAGAAAATACATCTTTAACCTACCTTCTGCACAATTTATACATAATATTAAAGGAGATTATCTGACGGTGACATAATCCATTCTTTTCTGCTGATATGCCAGCTTCTATGACTGGATCAAGCAGGACCATCAGAAAGAGGTCCATGGGGCCACAATGTTTCAGCCCCTAGATTGACTGAGTTCTCCTTTGGCACAAAGTATCCTGCTCCTTTGAAAAGCAATTTCAGGCAGTTTGGTGAACTAATTTGCAGCAGTCACTGAAAGATTCTTTATTATGTTACCTAGAGGAAGACCAGGAAAGGGACATTTTTTTTAGAACTCTTAATGTCTCATGAGGAATTAGAATGATGATTTCTTTAAGGGCCAATGCAAATCATGTAACAGAACGTTTGCATTTTTGCTATGACCATCAGAAAAATCAGACAAATTTGGCTGATAATAGCACAGAATAGCACAATAAGAGCAGAGAGACTGCATATTTCTGCATACCACTTTGTCCTGATACTGATATGCTCCTGTATATTTTCCCTGAAGTTGATTTTCATCTATTCCCATATTTCAATTCCAACCTACTGACTCTTAAAAGCCTCATAGAAGACATTGTAAACAAGGTAGGGAAAACAATAAACAATTCATCTGACATCTGCTCATTTTCTGCAGATCTTGGAAATCTGTAGAGAACTACAAAGATGGAGCTGGGGAGAAGAAAGAAAGAATGGATCACAAGAGATCTGATCTGCTTTGAACCTCTTGAATCCTCCTGCCTGTGAAGCTCCACTCGCTTGTTGGATAAAATGTCCTCCTGTAGGAGAACATCCTTTGCTCCTGACAACCTTGGCAGTAGCTTCTCAGTCTTTTGACAGAAACGGTTTTGAGTTAACTATGTCTGAAAATCTGACTACTGGCCAGGGCACTAATGAATGGGATGACCCAGACGTTCACCTTCTCAGGCTCAGTGGTTTTCATCTCTCTTGCTACACAGAAAAGAATGATCCAGAGAGCTTTTTCCTGCATTACTTTCTAAGTCTGGGAAGTCAGTATGGAGGCAGCACACACATCTTTCAACACTGCATGGCCCTTCACACCATGCTCTGGAAAGAGCAGAGAACTTAAAAGAAGTCAAAGGATGTTAGAGAGGTCTAAGAGAGAATTTTCTTAGTGGTAGGTGGTATTTCTTTCCCCCTGACCATGCTCTCTCAAACCCTCAAAAGAAGTGTAATTTCCTGGATGGGCTTGTCCCTTGCCTTGGCCCACTCTTTCAGGCCACCTCTCCTGAAAATTGTCTCAAACCTCAGGTTGTCACAGTTTGAAGGGTGGCTTGTGGAGCACGAGGAGCACATATTGCCACTACCATGCAAACCTAGGGTCTGCGCTTTCTTGGCCTCCTGATGGGAGGCCTGGGAGGTCTCCATTCAGATGAGCCATCTTCCAGACAGGAGTCCTCTCTACCTCAGAAAATCTGCTTTGTGCCTCAGAACCAGGAGCTGAACCTAGTCCTTTTGGTTGGAACCTACATGAGGTCCCCAAATCTTGGAACTTCCTGTGTCCGGAATCTCTGGTTGGTCTTTCAAAAAAGTCAATTCAGGACCACTGAGGATACCCAGGCTGGACAGGTCAGACCAGGCTCAGACTAACCATTGTGAAGTGTGACCCAAGAGCCCTGAAGAGACCAAGAACCCCGGAAATACAAGCACCCCGTAAGATAACAGAGTCCACGTTATACTTGACGGCAACGCCGTTTGGCTCTAGGCAGAATCATTTTTTAGGAGGAGGCAGACGTGGATGAGTCTCCGAGCGCCGTCTCCCGCGGGACAAGTGGTCGTGAGGTGCTCACCAGGCTCTCCGCGTCCCCGATCCTAATCTGTCAGAGAGACAGGACCGGGACGGACCCCCGCAGCCTTCACTGAGCGCTCCGCTGCCCCAGTACTGCGCCGCTGGGCACGTAAGCACCAGACAGACCCGCCGCGGTCGGCAGCTCCGGCTCGCAGGGTTCAGAGGCGCGGGCCCCAACCCCCTGCGGGCTCCGCCCCCCGCCCTCCTGCAGGCGCCGCCCACTCTCCTGCAGGCTCCGCCCCCGCCCTCCTGCAGGCTCCGCCCCCGCCCTCCTGCAGGCTCCGCCCCCGCCCTCCTGCAGGCTCCGCCCCCGCCCTCCTGCAGGCTCCGCCCCCGCCCTCCTGCAGGCTCCGCCCCCCGCCCTCCTGCAGGCTCCGCCCACCCTCCTGCAGGCTCCGCCCCCGCCCTCCTGCAGGCTCCGCCCCCCACCCTCCTGCAGGCTCCGCCCGCCCTCCTGCAGGCTCCGCCCGCCCTCCTGCAGGCTCCGCCCCCGCCCTCCTGCAGGCTCCGCCCACCCTCCTGCAGGCTCCGCCCCACCCTCCTGCAGGCTCCGCCCGCCCTCCTGCAGGCTCCGCCCCGCCCTCCTGCAGGCTCCGCCCCCGCCCTCCTGCAGGCTCCGCCCACCCTCCTGCAGGCTCCGCCCCACCCTCCTGCAGGCACCGCCCACCCTCCTGCAGGCTCCGCCCGCCCTCCTGCAGGCTCCGCCCCGCCCTCCTGCAGGCTCCGCCCACCCTCCTGCAGGCTCCGCCCCACCCTCCTGCAGGCTCCGCCCCCGCCCCTGCGGACTCCGCCCCACCCCCGCCCGCGCTCCCAGCCCGGGCGACCCGCGACCGGAGCGCCGGAGCATCCGTCCCTAGCTTCCCGGCGGTGCGCGCGGAACCCGGGAGGGGTATTTTCCGGGCAGGCCCCGCTCGGGGACCCCGCCAGGACCGAGCATCGTTGGCCAGAATCCAGAAGGGTCTGGGCTCCAGAAGGAAGGGCCCAGACCCTGACGGGGCTACCGACAGTACAGGAGACCCGCAGTGCGAATATTTAGAAAAACAAGCCCCGACAGCAGGGCTTCAGAAGCTGGGTATAGTGGCAGCAATGATGATAAAATGTAATGCCAGATTCTCGAAATTATTTGCATACACGAAAATTGTAGATGAATAAAAATACACACAAACTCAAACGACCGCCACACAGCCGCATCCCCTTTAGACGACTGTGTACAACCTTCTGACAAAAGCTTTTTACAAAAATGGGATTATAGGGGCATAACTATTAGAGCATGTTTTCTATAAACAATGTAAACATTTACTTGGTTAATATGCTATTTCCCAGTTCTTCCTTATTGAAAATTGCAAACAAATAGAGAATTTGAAAGACTTCAATGAGCAGACGTACCTCTAGTTGTTACTATGGACACTAAGAAAGAAGATACCTATGGAGAAGGGCTCCTGACGGCAAACTGGGCTCAAATTTAAAAGTCGAGCCTAGCAGCAGCTCCTAAACAGTGGCCTTTCGCACAACCCGCAGTTCAGGGGGAAACCTGCACCAAACCGCCAGCCTCCCACACCGAACTGTCTACCTGTACTGTATTGACGCCACCTGAGTTCCTGAAATTGTGTTTCAGCCAATAGGACTGAGACTTTCGCCATCCAATCAGACCTGTTCTGACAGCCTTGCTGCATCACAACTGAGCTGTTTGCACTGAATACAGTTTCCTTCTTCACATTCCAAATTGGGGATTCCGTTTGGTGTTGAATTGGCACCAACGACCATTGGTTGATGTTACTAAGCTAGAAGTCCCTGCCCAATGCACATAGAAGCCAATACTATGACACCGGTTTTTGAAGAAAAAAAAAATCTTTTACTATAAGGTGACAGACAAGTTTCAAATCTGTCTTCCCGATCCAGGGACCACATCTTCCTGGACAATGGACCCTTTGCCCCTGAAAGAGTTCCAGCATTCAAGTTCGGGTCACGTCCTGGTCCTTTAGTTCCCTAGTGGGGAGCAATTAAGGGGTTCACAAGAGCCACTGGTGAATGGTGTATACGAGGTTTAAACTTTGGTTCCAAGTCTTGTCAACAACAGCATCTGACCGGTTTGTGCTGATTATGACGTTACAGAGTCAACAGCTGTTATTATTTTGCCATATTTACTTTATCTAGATGTGTAATTATTTGTGATGACACATCAGCTCTAAATATGTCATCATGTAGCTTCTCAGATTAAGGACATACTCCTACATAATTACAATACCATTTTCACACCTATAAAATTTCACAGTAATTCCATTAAAAGCGTCTAACATCAAGTCCATATTCAAATATCCCCAATTGTCCCAAAAATGTCTATTAGAGGTTTTTTTAAGTTTAAAAAAACACCCAGAAGTCAACGAAACCCACATATTATAATACATAGTAGTGATGTGAGGAGTGTATAAATTTAGACATGAGGAGATTCACTCCCTAAATAATCAAGTACTAATTTTTTCATTGGAGTAAGTATAGAGTATTCTCGGAGAGCATAAATCTACAAATAGAATAGAAAATGTTTGTTTTAATTCTGGTTCACATTTTCTGAGCATTTCAGACTGGTCTCTACCATTACTACTGCACAGTGCATCAAAATTAAATGTTATTAGAAATCAAAATTCTATACCAGATTTATCATTTTTTCAGGTATGTCTTACAGCACAAGTATTAAAACCACGTCTAAATATTTGTGTTAGTTTAAAACTTGTTTTTAACAACATTGAGTATTAAAATAGCAGCACAAGTCAGATCATTCACAAAAGTTTCAAAGCACATAGACCACATTTACAGGAAACTGACGTGGTAGAGTTAAATTTTTTGTGTTAGTTTAAAGGGGACTACATATAGCTATAAACACTGAGCTTAATTTGATGTTCAAGAGTTTTGAAATTCTGTGATTCCTAAAAATATTATTAAATATTAAGAGTATTGCATTATTTGAAATTCTGTGAATAATATAGAATTTTCAACCATTTCTCCACGTCGTTTTTGTCGACAAAAAACGTCCAGCCTAAGAGAAAGCTTATAAGTTTATTTGAGCCAAACTGACGACAACTGCCAGGAAGCAAAATCTCAACGGACTGAGAAAATGTTCCGCAAAATGGCCGTTTGCAGCTTATTTTGTACATAGAATCAAAGGAGGAGGGTTCCATGAAATCCACTGGTGGTAGATTTAGAGGGTAGGAAAAAGCAAAGCGGGGAAATCTCTGAGATTGGATAAAAGTTAATTGGAGAGACAGGTACTTCTTCCACAAAGGTAGGTACAGGATAGTTAATAGTTCACTTTTTATAGCATATAGAGACGTTAATCAAGGGACAAGAATAATAATGAGGGATTCTGTACTTTCCTGCTCTTGTCTGGAAAAAGGGATTACTGACATTCCATTTTCCATCTTAGGTGCAAAAAGACAATAGACAGGTTCACTTAAGGTGAAGATTGACTTTATGAAGGAAGCTTCAGGCTTAAGATGTGATTTCCCACCTTGGCCCACCTTAATTATGAACTTTTTTATATTCATGCCATCTTATGTGGTTATTTTCAGTCTCCTGACTTTGTCAGGTTTAACCTGTGGCCCCTTTTCCATCCTCGTTTTAAATTTGCACGAATTACATTCTCAGAAGATGTAGCAGCACTACAGCTACATCTTGTGACAGGCAGGCCTTTGCACGGTTCAGATATACATGAATTTCAGTCACCATGGTTTTGTTAAATAATACCAGTTTCCTAACAACACAATTCAAACTTCAGTTACCACATTATATTAACTGTGAGTAATCACATAAAGTACAAACTTGGCTGCTAATTCTTCGGGCTATAAATCACTACATTAATAATAGATACGCATCATAATCAGTGACCAGTCACATCACTATTTTCAGTCTTTTGTGACTGGTGTCAATGAAAAAACAACCAGCCTAAGAGAAAGCTTATAAGAGTTTGAGCCAAACTGACAACAATTGCTGGGAAGCAAAGTCTCAACAGATTGAGAAAATGCTCCAGAAAATGGCCATTTTGCAACTTATTTTACACATTAGAATGAAAGAGAATGGTTACATGAAATCCATTGGTTGTAGATTAAGGGAGTGGGAGAAAGCAAAACCGGAAACCTCTGGGATTGGATAAAAAGCAAAATGGAGAGACACACACTTCTTTTACATTGGTGGTTATAGGATAGTTAATAGCATTTTGCAGCATATAGAGATGGCATTTGGGGAACTAGATAACAATGAGGGATTTTGTAGTTTCCTGATGTAGTGGATTGGGCTCCCTAGGAGGTCCGGAAAAAGCAATTACTCTGACATTCCAAGGGTATGTTATTTTAGATGCAAAAAGACAACAGACAGGCTCACTTAAGGTAAAGATTGACTTTTGTCAAGGAAGCTGCAGCCAAGGATGTGACTTCCTGCCATGGCCCACCTTAGTTAGGAATTCTTATGTTCACACCATCCTATGTGCTTATTTTCAGTCTCCTGAGCTTGTCAGGTTTAACATGTGGCCCCTTTTCCATCCACACTGGTCACTGCAAATCTGTTATTCAATTCACACAGAGAAAGCAACAGCTATAGCTGTGCGGGCTCTTTGTAGCCCAGTGATAAATTCTTGTGGTTACTAAGAATTGCACAACTCTGGGCAAAGAGTCCATCCAGAAGTCTACAGAGAATACCAAACTCTAGCATGGCTTCAAGCAGCATAAGTCTGTGTTCCTAGGGTGACACCTCTTCCCTCCAATCCTGAACCCACCCTGCACACCCCCACCCCTACCACACGCGCGTGCACACACACACACACACACACACACACAGCCATAAAAATGACTGTCCTAGGAAATGCCAGAATTTACTGTTAGTTCCAGCCAACACCTGACGATAGGCCCCTGACCTCCTTTACTTAGATCATTTATTAAAAAGGACTTACAATTATAAATCCTTCCTCTGTCCCTCTGAAATGTATGTGTCTCCCACAACTCAGAAGTGTCTTTCACAAGGACCTGAAAGCCATTCCTTTAAAATGTAATCATCAGAAAGGATGATTTCATCTGTCTCCCAGTCTGTAGGGTGGAATTCTAACTTGATACTTGCAGACACAGCTGGCCTCGTATGTTTACACTGACCAACACTTAGTAATTTATCACTTCTCTGACTACTTGAGCCCCTGCTTGTCCCCTGCCCCCATTCTCCTTTTTAAAATGTCACCTCTGCACAAATCCATTGGAGCTCAGCTCTTTCCCTCCTGTCAGTAGTTACTGAATAAAATGTTTTCACTGCTTTAACTGATTTTCAGCTGTGTTTATCTCTGACATTACCCAGAAGAAAAGAGATGAACTCCCCACCCAAAATTTGGTTTGGATGTCAAAACTGATCACACTCCACATGCACAAAGAGGATGTGAAAAGATTACTCACATAATGAGGCTTTCTGGAGTGAAGAGCGATGGCTCCCAAGCAGGGCCAAAAATGTCTTGAGAAAGCAGGGAAGACTGGCTTGAGGTTTTTATTGTGGTTAAGGGGTGTGGCTGAAGTGTGGGTTCCAAGACACATGCCAGGAATTGTGTGGCTTGTACTTCCCTCCAGAACCAAAGGAGGGAGCAACTGGGCTTCCATAGCAGCTTGCCCAGATGAGGGGCAGAAGGGGAAGGAAGATTGGTTGAGCTTGAAGGCTGTCATCAAGCATCAAATATGGAGTCAGACTATTACACAAACCTACATTACATTTTACAAAAAGTGCATAAAGAGGGAATAGGCCAATAAAGATGAAATTGCAGCAAAGAAAGGAAAACACTGGAAATGAAATGTGAATTGAACATAAATGGAGTTACAGAGGAAATAGCTGATGGAGGTGTGGGGGGGGGGGGCACTGCCACCACTGAAGAAACTCTACATTTGCACAAGAGGAACTTGCTGGAGGGGAACTCACCAATAAATGAGAGAAGTGATAGAAAGGATAAAGACATCCCAAAGGAAGTGACGTTGCTTTTCTGGAGTTTTATTCTAAGTCACTGTTAGTCTTCTATCAGAAGGCCTACTTAATATGTCGGTGTCCAGAATTTCAGAGGGTGTCCAGCAAACTGCTTCTGCACATATGAAAACAGTGGGGTCAGCTGTCCCTTGCCAAGTCAGTTTCTCTCAGAAAATTGTTACAATCACAGATTTTGCAGGCAGTTTTTTTAGTTATCTATTGCTGCATAACAATTGCCTACAATTTAGTGGCTTAAAACAACAAATACTTGTTATTTCACACAATGTCTGAGAGTGAAGAGCCTTATCTGGGTGGTTCTGGCTCAGGATTTCTCTTGGGGTTGCACTTCAACTTTCAGCCAGGCTGTTGTCATCTGAAGGCTTGGCCAGGGCTGGAGGATTCACTTCCAGCTGGCACACTCACATGGCTGTTGGCAGAGGCCTTGACTCCTTGCCATGTGTGCACCTCAGCATGGCATCCATCAGGGCAAGCAATCCAAGAGAGGCAAAAGCCAGTGTCCTTTATAACCTTGCTCAGAGTGACATGCCACCAGGAGCATTTGAGATCTTCTTCCCCAGTATATGTCGTCAGTTTGGCTCAAGAAAGCTCTTATAAAAATTATCTAAAAAAAGAAGTAGAAAAAAAGAAGTGGCATACCATTTCTGTCACATCCTATTTGATGGAATGGGCGACCCTGACACAACATGGGAGGGGACTATACAAGGATGTGAATACCAGGATGTGACTACCACTGTCATCTCCCTTCTGGATGATCTGTCATTGTACCACAATGACAGATCATGTACCACAATGACAGATCATCTAGAAGGGAGATGACAGTGGCAGTAACCTCTGTAGAATGCAATGAGGGCCCCGCCTGTGTGCAATGAGGGCCCCGCCTTTGCACCCAGCCATATTTTTCTTTTCTAGATGTTTTACTGCATTTTATTCATATTTTGACGCTCTTCCCTTGTATTCTGCTCCTGCTCTTTATAGTTTAAAAAATGGTTCAGACACATTTTTATAGTTGAATGTGTTTTATAAGTTCAAGTCCCAGGTTTCGTGAGTTTTGCTAATTTTGTTCCTCTCCCCCAGTGTGAGGGTTGCAGGCTTTGTGACAGATCAAATCCGGGAATTCTGATTTTTAACTTGAAAGGGGGGGAGTTACCAACATGTCACCACTGGCAAAAGACCTCCGAGAGGAGAAGGGAGTTAACTGTCCCAGTCCTAGGATGGGAGGTCTTCTAGAGCACCACGTTTTGGCTGGACAGCTGCTGGTAAACATGGACATACGTGCCTGATGCAGTACAAAAGCCCATGTTCTCTATTATCTGAGATCCTAACGTCCTTCAGTATATATTTAAGCAAATACATAAAATGGGAGGCTATGGTCCCTAATTATCTATAACATCTGCCTCTATTGATAATCTGTATATTTCAGACACTAAACCGATGCCTAGCCCTGAATATGACCTAACATCAAGTTCAGAAGCAGGAAGGCCAGTTAGGAGGCCATTGCAACAAGTCACATACAAAATGGTGGTGGTAGATGGGGTCATATTGGTGGAGAGAGAGAGAAGTGGTCAAATCTCAGTGTATTATAGGGAACACCTACTAGGATTTTCTGACAGTGCATGAGAACTGTGAGAGAAAGAAAGGACTCAAAAAATGACGGAAGTTTTGGGCCTGAGTAATTGGGCAGACAGAATTGTCACTATTATGGGAAAAAGTCAAGAACAGGTCGATGGGAGATTAGGAATCTCGTGCTGGACACAGTGATTTTAATATGCCTACTTAACAACACACAAGGTTGTGCAAGGTTGACTATGTGACTTCTGGGTATCAGGGTAGGGGTCTGGATTGAAGATCTCAGTTTGAAATTTTTAGGGATACAGATGCTGTTTAATGCTTTGTGATTGGATACAATCACCTAAGTAAACAGTGAGACAAAAAAAGGTCAACGAAGTGCCCTGCTGTAAAGATGTGGTTATCTGTTGAATATGAATGGATATTCTTTTTTCTTTTTATAAAGATTATATTGGGGAAGGGAAACAGGACTTTACTGGGGAACAGTGTGTACTTCCAGGACTTTTTTCCAAGTCAGTTGTTGTCCTTTCAGTCTTAGTTGTGGGGGCGCAGCTCAGCTCCAGGTCCAGTTGCCGTTACTAGTTGCAGGGGGCGCAGCCCACCATCCCTAGCAGGAGTCCACCCGGCAACTTTGTGGTTGAGAGGACGCACAACCAATTGAGCCATCTGGGAGCTCAGCAGCAACTCAGCTCAAGGTGTCGTGTTCAATTTTAGTTGCAGGGGGCGCTGCGCACCATCCCTTGCGGGACTCGAGGAGTTGAACTGGCAATCCTGTGGTTGAGAGCCCACTGGCCCATGTGGAAATCGAACCGGCAGCCTTCGGGGTCAGGAGCACGGAGCTCCAACAGCCTCAGCCACCGGCCGGCCTGAATGGATGTTCTGAAATCCAATTCCAACTTGGGGGAGGAAGGGCATCCCCACACCAACAAGCAATTCTGACTATCTAGCAGGAGATAGAATCAGATTCCACAGGTAAAGGGTTCAGTGCTACAAAACTGCCCCACACTTCAAACGACAGTCACAAGCCGAGGCTACCACCTATGCTTCTGACTAACCAGTTACAAATTGGAGGTTCCAATGTGTTGTTTGATTAATTTGCTAGAATAGATCACAAAATTCAAAGAAACATTTTACTTACCAGATCGCCAGTTTATTATAAAAAGATATAACGTAGGAACAGCCACATGGAAGACGTGCATAGGGCAAGGTATGTGGGAAGGGCATGACACTTCTATGTCCTCTGGAGGCAAGCAACTCTTCTAGCACGTGTTCACCAACCTGGAAGCGTTCTACAACCTGTCCTTTTGGGATTTTATGGAGGCTTTTATGGGTGCATGATTGATCAAATCATTGGCCAATGGCAATTGAACTTCATCTCCAATCCTTCTCCCCTACCTGGAGGTCGGGGGTGGGGGTGAGGGGTAGGGGTGCGGGTGGGCCTGAAAGTTCCAACCTCTAATCACATGACTGATTCTTTTGGCAACCAGCCCTCAGGAGGGGGTCTAAAATCATCTTCATTGAATTAATAAAAGATACCTGGATCACTCTCAACACTTAGGAAATTCCAAGGGTTTGGGGAGCTGTGAGCCAAAAACTATGGATAAAGATAAAACACTTTATAAATCACAATATTGCAGAGTAGATTATAATTTAACATGAACACTTTGAGAATGGAAATGAGCACTACTAATCATTAGATCTAGATAACAGGAGTAGACTAAGACTTTCAAACCAATAAGGATGGCCTTCTTGCTGACAGGAGCAGAGAACATACTAAGAATTGAAATAATTAATGTAAGAAGTAAATATAAAATAATTGTCTGGAATAAAGGAAGAGTAACTAGATTCTGTAGTTATATATGGCATCATATGGTATCATTGTTGAACACATTAATTGTCATGAATTTGAAGTAATCAGAATGACATTGTGTTCACCCAAGTCCAGCTCCATGGCTGGGGTCACATAATAGGCAAAAGAGCCAGGTTTAGGGTTTGGACCAATGACAAAACAAGAATGGAGGGATTCATAATGATTGAGCATCAACATTAAGCTGGGCAAGTAAGTAAAGAGGATATCACTTTGTGAGTGACACCTAGAAACAACAAGGTCTCATGCAATGATGACAATGAGCAGGGCACACAGGTAGAGAATAAAATCTGTGAAGAAAAAAAAAATCTGTGGAGTCGTCACAGGGATGAACAACCAGTGTGTTTGACTCGTCATTTTGTGGATACTAAAATTACCAGTTCTGACATGAATCGGTTGAAGAGAGTGAACCAGGAAGAAGGCTAAAGTTTTCAACGAATGAGAAATGACCAAAGATCAATTCTGCACTTCTCAAAGACCCCTTTACAACTTCACAGACTTTTAAAAAACCTACTATAACCAGGCTTCTCCCAATTCAGCATCTCTCTTTCAACTCCAGAGTTCTTTGTCATACTAGCTACATTTCTTCCAGCTCCATGACTGAGTGCCCAGCTTAACAACAGTGTTGGGTAAAAAACTCTACAATAGAGTATATTTTCTACTTTTCTAAAGTTCCTGCTGGCCTCAAACATATGGTAAAGTAGGGCAGTTTGCCATCCATGAAGTGGTCATAACTGTTCCATATCTGGGCGGAGATGGAGTGGATTTCAAGAGGTATGTTGGGCATTCATAGGTATGAGACTAAAACTCCATCATAAATATCATTAGCCCCCTTGTAACTCTCTAGATCTTTAGGGTTTAGACAATCCCATATTGATCAAGGTCATAACTGACCATTGTACATATTTCTTATTCACCATTCAATGAATAAAGTAAAAATATATCCAATTAAAAATATATCCAATTAAAAGAGGACCCCGCCCCACCTGACGCACCCAAAGCCACAGGCTTTGTTACTTCCTCAGTAAACAGCCAGCCCCATCCAAATTACACTCTTTCATGGATAACTCTAGGGTCCAAGAGTCCCACAGACAGGCTGTGGCTGGTCTCAGTGTACTCTATACTCTAAGACTTTTCTGAGTAGCGTCAGGCTCAGCACTAGCACCAAACCAGAACCTACATTAACCTAGAGAACACCACTTGTCCCACCCTGATGTTTTATCAGTGGCTGAAACTTACGGGAGCTTGCAGGTGGCAGCAGGCCTTGGTCTGTCCTGGCTTTTTGAGGCGCTACCCCAGGTGTAGCTTCCTGGAGCTACACCTGGTGACAGCCATCCTCAGATCACAGTATGGCCTCTCCCACATGCCTCAAGGTCCAGCATAAGCAACGAACCCATGGATCACTTTGTAGCTCCTACCAGGTATTCCCTGGTTGGTCACACACAGTGGGTAACAGGGGCCAGCACCAGAGTCCCTCCTAAGAGGCCTTAAAACCGTACTTGGAGGTTGCCTTCAGACCACACCAGAGCATCACCCAATTAGCCCCACAAGAAGCACACACAAAGGGCAGTCTCAACAGAGCCCATTGGGGTGAATCCCATTTTTCAGGATAAGTCCCCCATACAACAGCCTATAAGCTGTGGATGTGGCCAAACCTCACAGCTAGTCAGTCTGAGGGTCAATCCCACCCACTGATATGCCAATAGCAATCATAGTTCAACTATAACAGGAGGCATAAACAACCCACACACAGGACACTCTTGGAGCACCCAGCACAAGTGACCAGGGAGACTGTGCCACTGGGCCCCAGAGGGTATCTACTACATGAAGCCACGTGGCCAAGACTGGGAGATGTAGCAGATCTACCTAATACAAACACACGGAGATGGCCAAAATGACAAAACAATAAAATATGTCCCAAATGAAAGAAAAGGAGAAAACTCCAGAAAAAGAACTAAATAAAATGGAGGCAAGCAACCTACCAGACACAGAGTTCAAAACAATGGTTATAAGGATGCTCAAGGAACTTAGTGATAACTTCCACAAAGAGATAGCAAGCATAAGAAAAAGACAAACAAACCATCAAAAAAAAAAGAAAGAAAGAAAGTCAGAAGTAAAGAATAAATGGAGAATGAAGTAGAAAAAAATCACCAGCAGATTAGATGAAGCAGAGGATCAAATAAGAGATTTGGAAGATAAGGTAAAAGAAAACACCCAATCAGAACAGCAAAAAGAGAAAAGAATCCAAAAACAATGAGGATACTTTAAGGGACCTCTGGATAATATCAAGTGTAACAACATTCGTATCATAGGGGTACCACAAGGAGAAGAGAAACTATTTGAAGAAGTAATGAATGAAAACTTTCCTAATCTGGCAAAGGAAAGAAATACAAGCCCAGAAAGCACAGAGAGTCCCAAACAAGATGAACCCAAACAGGCCCTCACCAAGACACATTATTGTTAAAATGGCAAAGGTAAAAGACAAAGAGAGAATCTTAAAATCAGCAAGGGAAAAGCAGTTATGCACAAGAGAGCTCCCATAAGACTGTCACCTGATTGTGCAACATAAACTTTGCAGGCCAGAAGGGATGGGCACAAAATCAACGTGATGAAAAGCTAGTATTCCTACCAAGAGTAGTCTACCCATCAAGGTTACCATTTAAAATCAAAGGACAGATAAAGAGCTTTCCAGAAAAGAAAAAGCTAAAGGGGTTCATCACCACCAAACCAGCATTACAAGGAATCTTAGTGAGACTTCTTTAAGTTGAAAAAAAAAAAATCAAAAATATCAGTAACAAAATGGCAATAGCTACATATCTATCAACTATTACTTTCAATGTAAATGGAGAAAATGCTCAAATCAAAAGACATTGGTGGGGGGGCTGAAGGAATAAGAAAACAAAACTCTTACATATGCTGCCTACAAGAGACTCACTTCAGATCAAAAGACACACACAGACTGAAAGCAAAAAGGTGGGAAAAAGTTATTTCACGAAAATGGAAACAAACAATAACAACAAAAAGGCTGGGTTAGCAATACTTATACCAGAAAAAATAGACTTTAAAACAAAGGCTATAACAATTGTTTCTTGTTAGTAGTCCCACTTCTGAATATTTATCCAAAGAAACCCAAAACGCTACTTCAAAGGGGCGTGTGCGTCCATAGTTCTGACAATTAAGTTCGCGAACTCATCCTTAAAAAAGTGCTACATACCTCATTGCTGAATATGATTATGGTCACCTTCGAAGTACTCCCCTTAGGAAGCTATGCACCGATATCAGTGCCTAGTCCATCCTTCAAAGCAATTTGGGGACTCTTTTTCTGGAATGGCCATCAGAGCTGTCATTGTATTACCTTTGATGTCCTGAATGTCATCAAAATGTCTTCCTTTCAATATTGCCTCTATCTTCCAGTAAATAAAGAAACCATTGGGGGCCAGATCAGGTGAGTAGGGAGGGTGTTCCAATACAGTTATTTGTTTACTGGCTAAAAACTCCCTCACAGACAGTGCCGTGTGAGCTGGTGGATTGTCGTGATGCAAGAGCCATGAACTGTTGGCAAAGAGTTCAGGTTGTCTAACTTTTTCATGCAACCTTTTCAGCACTTCCAAATAATAAACTTGGTTAACTGTCCAGTTGTTACAAATTCACAATGAATAATTCCTCTGATATCAAAAAAGGTTAGCAACGTCGTTGCAACGTTTGCAAACTTGTCAGAACTTCATATGTTCATTGCAGCATTGTTTACAATGGCCAAGATGGGGAGGCAGCCTGGGTGCCTGTCAACTAAGAATGAATAAAGAGGAGGTGGTACATATATACAGTGGAATATTACTGGGCCATGGAAGGGAATGGGATCTTGCCATCTGCAGCAGCATGAATGGACCTGAAGGGTGTTGTGCTGAGTGGAGTATATCACACAGGGAGAGACAGATGTGATGTGATTTTGCTTATATGTGGAGTCTAAAGAACGAAACAAACAAACAAACAAAACAGAAACAAATTCACAGATACAGAGAATATTTTGATGGTTGTCAGATGGGAGGGAGGTTGGGGGGATGAGTGAAAAAGGGGAAGGGATTAAGCAGTACAAAATGGTTGCTACAAAGTAGTCATGGGGATGTAGGGTACAGCATATAGCCAATAACATTGCAATAACTACGTATGGTGTCAGATGGGTACTAGATTTGTTGACAGATGGGAGGGGTTGGGGGCAGGGTAAAAAAGGTGAAGGCATTAAGAAGTACAAATTGGTAGTTACAAAATAGTCATGGGGATATAAAGTAAAACAGGGAATACGGTCAATAATATGGTAATAACTATGTATAGCACCAGGTGGGTACTAGACTAGTCGGGGTGGGTCATGTCTTAAATTATATAAATGTCTAACCAATATGCTGTACACCTGACATTAATATAAAATAATATTGAATGCCAACTGTAATTAAAAAATCAAAAAAGGAAGGAAACAAGTGGAGTAAGAGGATTTAAAAAAAAGAATAAATGAAAGAGAAGGGACAGTTCTTTCTTACAAAATAATTCCAACAAATAAAATGAGAAGGAAGAGGGGAATGTGAAATCACCACAGGGAAAACAGTATGGTAGCAAAGTCAGTGGCAAAAGTTTGAGAAACACTGTATGTGTAATCTCAAAATATCTCCCCACAAGAAAAGTAACACTTACAAAGGAAAAAATACTAACTTTATAGTGGAGGGACCCAGAAGACACCACCTTAACCAAATGACCAAAATTAATACCACCAGCAATAAGACATATAGACATCAATGACACAATAAGACCTATCACTTCTGTTGTAGTCCTACCAAAAGTGCATAAGCCCAATCTAATTATGAGAAAATAGTAGACAAATTGAGTAACATTTTATTAAAAAAACTGGCCAGTACTCATCAAAAGTGTCAAGGTCATGAAAAACAAGACTGAGGGAGTCTCACAGATTATAATGAGACACAACTAAATAAAATGTAGAATTCCAGACTGAATCCAGATCAAAAAATGGATATTAGGGAGAAAGCTGATGGGATGTGAATAAAGTTAGTAATTTAGTTAATGTATTATACCAATGTTAATTTCCTGGTTTCTACGGTTCAGTAAGTTGTTAACATTAGGGAAGGCTGGCTGAAGGGTACACATGAACTCTATACCATGTTTCCCCGAAAAGAAGACCTAGCCGGACCTTTATCTCTAATGTGTCATTTGGAGCAAAAAGTAATATAAGACCCCCTCTTTAATATCATATAATATAACACCAGGTCTTATATTAATTTTTGCTCCAAAAGACACATTAGAGTTGATGGTCTGGCTAGGTCTTATTTTTGGGGAAACACGATACTATTTTTTCAAATTTTCTGTAAATTTAAAATAATTTCACTCAATATTACTAATCATTAGAGAAATGCAAAACAAAGCCACAATGAGGTACTTTATACCCATTAAGATGGCTATCATAAAAAAAAAAAAGCAGAAAACATGAGGTTGGACAATTAAGTTCACGAACTTGTTGTAATGATGTTGCTAACCTTTTTTGATATCAGAGGAATTATTCATTATGAATTTGTAACAACTGGACAAACAGTTAACCAAGTTTACTATTTGGAAGTGCTGAAAAGGCTGTGTGAAAATGTTAGACCTGAACTTTTTGCCAACAATCCATGGCTCTTGCATCACGACAATGCACCAGCTCACACGGCACTGTCTGTGAGGAAGTTTCCAGCCAGTAAACAAATAACTGTGTTGGGACACCCTCCCTACTCACCTGATCTGGCCCCCAATGACTTCTTCCTGTACTCGAAGATAAAGGAAATATTGAAAGAAAGACATTTTGATGACATTCAGGACATGAAAGGTAATACAATGACAGCTCTAATGGCCATTCCAGAAAGATTCCCAAAATTGCTTTGAAGGGTGGACTAAGCGCTGACATCAGTGCATGGCTTCCCAAGGGGAGGACTTCGAAGGTGACCATAGTGATATTCAGCAATGAGGTATGTAGCACTTTTTCTAGGATGAATTTATGAACTTAATTTTCCGACCTCGTAAGTGTTGGTGAGGATGTGAAGAAATTGGAATCCTTGTCAATTGCTGGTGGGACTATAATGTGGTGCAGCCATTATGGAAAACGGTATGGTAGTTCCTTAAAAATTTAAAAATAGAATTACTATATTATCCAGCAATACCCCTTTTGGGCACATACCTAAAGAATTGGAAGCAGGTCCTCAAAGAAATATCTGTACACTAATGTTACAATAGCCAAAAGGTGGAAGCTACCCAAGTGTTCACTGATAGATGAATGGGTAAACAAAATGTGGTACATACAATGGAATATTCAAAATTAAAAAGGAAGTAGATGAACCTTGAGGACACTATGTTAAGTTAAATAAGCGAGACACTCAAGGACAAATACTGTATGACTCCACTTATATGAGGTACCTAGAGTTAGCAACTTTATAGAAAGTAAGTAGAATGGTGGGTGTAGGACTGGGATGAAGAGGAAAGGGGAGTTGTTTAATGGGTGTGCAGTTTCAGTTTTGCAGGATGAAAGTGTTGTGGAGATTGGTTGCATAACAATGTGAATGTACTTACCACTTCTGAACTGTACACTTAAAAATGGTTAAGATGGTAAATTTTGTTATATGTGTTTTCTGACTAAAAATACAAGTTATACAGAGACGGATGGTGGTGATTATTGCACAATAATGTGCATGTAAATGGCACTGAACTGTACACTCAAACATAGTTAAAATGGTAAATACTACATTATGTGTATTTAACAAAATGAAATAATTTCAAAATCAGAAGTAAAATAATTCAGACCATAAAATTTGAAAAGAATCTATAAACCCCAAGAGTCCTCAAAATGTGTGTTAACCTGTTTAACAGGTTATGTTTTAAATGTTTAAAAGTTTGGTTGTGTATATGCAAAAGACTGAGTCACACAAAATAAAAAGATTACTAGAAAAACACAAAGGGTGCCAAAGAAATGTATACACATTTTTAAAAAAGGAAGAAAACAGTGTTAAAATTGTAATACTCAATATATACCTATAAAAAAAGACGAATACAAGTCACGTTTGACTTCTGCAATTACAAGAGGTGCTCAAAGTGTTTACCATCAGTGTCCAGACACTTCTGATTATGGCGAACTACTGCTTGAGCAACGTTGACCAAAGTGCCCACTTGTATCACTGCATATGCCATTTCAGTTTCTTCACACAGTACCATGCGTCTCAAACTTATCATGAAATGTGTGCAATTGTTAAGCATCTTGGAGGCTCTGCTGCATACTCATGCCTCCGTTGTCATCGTACTTCCACAACGTTCTTGAATTTCAAATACCACTTCAAAATGGTCTTAATGCTCCTTGAGCAACCGTGCTTCAACCATTTTCTTTGACTGTTCTGCCTATCGCACGCTAGCATTCATTTGATTAATGCCATGTTTTAAGCAAAAGTCATACTACACATTGCTACCATAATTCAATTCAACTTCTAAAAGTAATACATAGACAACATCTCTTAAAATGTGTAATCATTTTTTTGGCACCCCCCGGTATTTCCAAACTTAGGTTTTTAGTCAGACTACAGAACAGAGTGTCAATCGATTCTCTCAATGGGCTGACTGCTTTTTCAATTGCTTATTGTCTGCATACTCCATAACACGCTACCCCTGGTTTCAAAACTGTCCAGAGATATTATCAAAAGTGCCTTTATTTTTCTTCAGACTCCTTACTCAGTAACTCAGTAAGAATTGTGATCCTAGATTTGGTAAAATTCCTCTGGGAAGAAAGGTTGACTGTTGTGCTTGCTCCACACACCCCAAAATAGAGATTACCAAAGAGACTGCAAATACTCTCCCTTCTTTATACATTCTTGTTATTAAAGTTAAAAAAAAAAAAGGAGGGGGCAAATAGCAAGAATAAGACACATTGGGGTAAAACTTAATCCATACATTCATTCAATAAACAAATTATCATAATTAATAATACCTCTTTCTCCTTTGTGAAATATACTTTCCTCCTTGACCTGGTTCGCTTTCATAATTTTAGACCCAGCAGTTTTGTCCAACAGAAATATAGTAAGCGTCATACATGTAATTTTAAATTTTGCATTGGTCACATTTAAAAAGTAACAAGAAACAGGCGAAATTAATAGTATATTTAGAACATATATTCAAATTATCATTTCCACATGTAATCAATATAAAAATATCAATGTACTTTACATGCTTTATTGCAAAATGTTTTTATATCACTAATACCAGTATTTTACACAATTATCACTGGACTCTACAGGTCACAAACTCTGAGCCTCAGTGTCTTAATCTGTAAAATGAGAATACTAATATGCATTTTATCAGGCTGATATAGGATTTAGATAGCTTATGCAAATTACTTGCAGCAATGCATGCCCATAGTAGATGTTTATAGTTTCCCCTTCTTCCATTAATCTTAATAACTACTCCAAGCAAAAAGTAACATTGGTATCATCCCCTACCTACAAATGAGAACACTGAAATGCAAGAACTGACAGACTTGTCCATGTTAACATGGTAAGGAAAGGCCACCCAGGTACTCTGCCCCCAGCCCAGTCTATTCACTCATTTACATCCGTAAACTACAATTTCTGGGGAGAAAGCAGTAAACGAAACAAAACTGTTACTGTTCTCACGGAGCTTATGTTTTAATGGGAAGACAATTAACAATGAATATTTATTTCATGCATATAGGGAAACAAATAAAGCAGACTGAAGGGATGAAGATTGACGAGGTGTGGTGAGAGTGGTGGGGCATTTTATGGAGGACTCTGAGGAAAGTCTGTGAGGAAGTCATATTTGAGCAGAGATCTGAAGGATGAAAGGAGTGAGGCATGTCTGTACCTGAAAGAACACAGCAAGCCTGATTGCTGAAATCTGGAGACAGCAAGGCCAGTGGGGCTGGAGGAAGCTGAGGTAGGAAGAAGAGATTGGAAGCAGCGGGGTGAGGAGACGACCCCGTAGTGCCGGGCAGTCCCTTGTTCTCCCATGCTGCTGTTCTGCTCCTCAAATGCCAGTGTAGTTACTAGTTTGTGATGCAGGAACTCTTCTAATACTTCTCTTCCACCTTAACATTAATTAGTAAGCTTTGTAAATGCTCCAATACCAAAATGATGTAAAACTTGAAACTTACAATTCTTCTCCAAATAGATTGCTTGTAGGCTTGTCAATCACATTTAGCTGATGTGGAAATGCAAACACTGATTTTTTTTTTTGTACTTTGTCTTCAATATCTGCTGTGTACTTTACAATTAAGAGCATCTCAATTCAGATGCTAAATTTTCATAAGAAATATTTGATCTATATTTAGATTTCACAAAATTTACTATTGAAAAAATATTGTTTACGTGCCAAGTTATTCATATATATTCACACTTAAAAGTTTTCTAATAACTGAATCAAGTATTTGTATTTAAACATATTAATATTAAAAGGAAAAATTCAGTTCCTTAGTCACACCAGTCACATTTCAAGTGCTCGACAGCCACATGTGGCTTCATATTGGATAGGGCAGTTTTAGACAGACATTACCTTTTCAAGGAATACCTTTGTGAACATCCTAATTTGTGTTTCCACAGAATTTGTATTTATCTCTTTATTGTTACTTAACACATAATATAAGTGTGTGAGGGTTTTTGCATCTTTCCTTGGAATCAGACTATGTGATATTAAAGGTATCCCTTTTATTCACCGTCATCCTCCACAGCGTGGACCAAAAGAGGGACTCTGGCAAGTTGTTACATTTAGTAAACAGAAGAGTAGTGTAGTAGTTGAATCGTGGCCTCCAAAATGATAGTCCTAACCCCCAGAACCTTTTATGGTGAAATCTTGTCTGGAATAAGGGCAAGCGTAATTAAAGTAAGGACCTCAAGATGAGATTATCCTGGATTAGGGTAGACTCTAAATCTTGTAAGGATGTGTGTCCTTACAAGAGACAGAAAAGAAGACATACAAAGACAGAGGTAAAGGTCAGGGAAGATGGTGGCAAAGACTGGAAGGCAGCCACAAGGAACAGCAAGGAGTACCAGCACTCCCCAGAAGCTAAGAGAGAGCTGGAATGGACCCTCTCTCAGAACTTCCACGAGGAGCCAACTCTGCTGACACCTTTGTAACAGACTTCTTGGCCTCTGGACCTGTGAGAGAATAAATTCCTTTTTAAGCTACCAGGTTTGTTGCAATTTGTACAGCAGCCCTAGGAAATTAATACAGGTAGTCCGTATCACTACCATGGATCAGGGATCATGTCAGAAAGTAGAAAGTCTCAGGAGTGACTGAAATAGATCACCACCACCCCAGGTTTTATTAATAACCAAGAGGGGTTTTGTGACTGGGATATGTATGGTATGCCACAAGGCTCTGAACATGATTTTAGAAAAGGAACAGGGAGATAATAAAATCCTGTAACAGAACTGAAACGTTTTAGATAGCCTCTATGTAACATTTTACCTAATTACTCAACACTAAAAGAACTCCACAAAATTAAGTTTGGTTACCAAACAAGGGTACTTAGTATCACTATTATTATTACTAATATTAATATTGTCCAAAATTCTTATCAATGCGGTAATTCAAGAACAAAAGTAGGATACCTATTAAAAAGAGATTAAGTTTTAAAAACAAATTGAAGACCAAACTAAGGAAAAAAAATTACTGAAATCTAGCAGGACATTTGAACTATTTAAGCAAATCATCTAAAACTTTCCCATTGGCCAATAGTAATTTGACAAAATATGATGAAATTCTATTCATATTGCAATAAACATGTAGGTGTCAAGGTGTAACTTTACTGAGAAAACCATGACATTTATATAAGGACAAACCAGAAATGGTGTCGAGAAATACAAAGTCAAACATGTTAAATGGGGTAAAAGGGCTTGGTGGGGCATCTGAGAACTGAGCAATCTAGCTGGTTCCAATTCCAGGACAAGTAGCAGAGGCCACGAGAGTGGTTAACCTCTTCACCTTTCCAGTCCATGGATCATCATGTTTCCTTCGAGGCAGTGATGCCAAAGAATAAGCAACGCTATACAGACGGGCAATTTGTGACTTATTAACAGGATCAAGAGGAGAAATGAGCTTCCAATATCCAGACTCTTGAGAAAGTCTTCTAAAATATTTGCTTCTTACCCCCTTTTCACCATCTCTTCTGGCACACAAATCCCTTAGGAACCATTACTACAAGTCCCATCTACAAGCTGTGTGCCCTTAAGTTACTAATCTTCTATTTGCCTCATTTGTAAAACAGTGATAGTGACAATACTACTGTTACCAACCAACACCATAAGAAGGGTATTTTAGGATGTACTTCAGTTGCTGTTATTTCAACACGGTCCTAAGGGCTTAACCAATAAATTATTTTATAGTCTTATATTTGGATCAGCGATCCATTCTGAGTTAACGCATCGGGTATGAGCTTTCAGTTGGGGTTCATTCTTTATTTTGCTTACGGATATCCAGTCATTCAAGTACTTATTTGTTAAAAACTATCCTTTTTCCATTGAAGTGCTATAATTTTGTCAAAAATCAATTGGCCATATTTGTCAATTTCTGGACTCTATTTATTGTTCCACTAATCGATCTATCCCTTCACTAATACCATGC
Source organism: Rhinolophus hipposideros (assembly GCF_964194185.1). Lineage (NCBI taxonomy): Eukaryota > Metazoa > Chordata > Mammalia > Chiroptera > Rhinolophidae > Rhinolophus > Rhinolophus hipposideros. The sequence goes on from NC_138061.1 coordinate 66,995,709, forward strand.
TAGCCTGATTCCTATAGCTTTATAGTAAGTCTTCAAGTTGGGTAGTGTGTTTCCTCCAACTTTAGTCGTCTTCTTCAAAACAGTTTTGGCTATTCAGTTTTTTTCATTACATACTGTTTCTCTTTATCTGTGGTAATTTCCATTTTTCGGAAGTCTACTCTGATATCAATAATCACTTCAGATTTCTTGTGTTTCTTTTCTGGGTCATATCTTTTCCACCCCTTTATCTTTAAAGCTACCTATATTTGTAAGCAGTCATATATACAATGGCTTTCTGATAGACATTGAGTCACTTTTTAAAATCCATCCTGTCAATCTGTTGTTCAGCTGGTGTGTTATACCACTTATATTTTGTGCCAAAAAGAGTTAGCATAGCACGCCTGAGCCTGCTATCCTTAGAAGGGCCTGCTTGCAAGGCCAGCCCTTGGCTGGCATCTGAGAACTTGCCTGGTAAACAGTTGCCTACACGCATATTAAACTTTCCCTAAATGATAAGAGTGGCTCACTGTGCCTAAACTAACAATGTGGTGTATACTGAACACCTGCTTTCATCCTGGGTGTCTGGAATTTCAGTGACTCTCATCAGTCAGGAACTGTGTGCCTCCATGACTGCCCCCTGAGAAAGACCCTGGGCTCCTAGCCTCAGTGAGCTTTCCTGGTAGACATTTCACATGAGTTGGTGCGATCTACTGCTGGCAGCAGTTAAGTGCATCCCGTGTGACTCCACTAAGAGAGGACTCTGGGGAGCTTCTGTCTGGTTTCCTCGGCACTTTACCTCATGCACCTCTTTTCCCTTTGCTGACTCTGCTTTGCACCCTTACGCCGCAATCAATCTTAGTCATAAGTATTACTGTATCTTGAGTCCTGTGAGTCTTTCTGTGAAAAACAATTTATTTTAATTTGGTAACAAAAAATGTAGTTAAATGTTTCACTTAGCAAAACACACCTAAAAGGAACAGAAAAACAGAGCTTTAAATTAAGGCTTCATAATTGCATATAATCACAAAGACCAAAATCCTACAGTATTAGTGTTATGTTCAAATTTTCATATTTAATATTGTAAAATCTTACCTTAAAGGATTATAAATAAAAAAGATTAAAATGGAAAAAAATCAAATTAAAAAAAAATTTATGGATCTAACACCTTTAACTGAATTTTTCAAAAGCATGTCTGTTGAATGTATTTAGAGCAGCATGGTATGAAAGTTGTATTTCAGCTCCCCTCCCCCTCTCTGTGGGCAGTGGAAACCTCTAGGCCTGCGGTGGGGTCTTCTCCCGCCCGGAGGAGATATCTGAATCTGGAGTCCTTCGCCAGACTCCTGAAGGGACAGCTCGTGAGGGTGGAGACTGACCATCATGCAGGACCCAAATGAAGACACAGAATGGAATGAAATGTTGAGATTTTGGCATTCTTCCTCCAAAAGAAGAGCCAAAAGATGAAATTGAAGAAATGGTTTTATGTTTACAGAAAGAAGCAATGGTTAAACCATGTGAAAAGATGACTCTTTTCACACAGTTGAAGGCACAGTTGAAGGAAGCCGAAGATGAATTTGATGAAGATATGAGAGTTATTGAAACATACAGAACTTGAATGGAAGCTAGCAACAGTTGGAGCAATATAGACTGATTTAGAAGAAAACCCCCGAAAAGGCATTGTAGATGTGATGGTATCTTCAATTAGAAACACTTCTATTTATGATGACACCAATCGTTCTAACAGTGATGATGATGAAACCAAATAGAAATATTTAATAAATAGCTTTATAGTGTTTATATACTTAAAAAAAAAAGTTGTATTTCAAAAAAAAGTTGTATTTCACATAACCAAAATTACTTCAATATACATATACAACTTCTGAGGAACACTTCTGCAATATAAATTGAAATAGGCTCAAAATGCAAGAGGTTTTATGTAATACTGAAAAGGAATTGTTTTTAAAAAATACTGATTTCACAAGTTCATGGTGCAATTATTTATGTAGCTTCCACTTCTGTAATAACACCTATTTACCATAGAAGGTTAGACTGAAATCACTGGAGTTTTCCTATAAAACTGGCTGTATCAACCTGAGCTGCCTTAACTGGTACTATGTTGTGTCACTGTGCTTCAACACCCATCTGCTTCAGTTCTGTGGGACCTGCGTACTTCAATACATCTGTGTCCCATGGTTTTTTCCCCCAGAGCCATTTGATATAATCTTCTGACCAGAGTTCAACAAAAGGTTAAATAAACACCTGATGCCCCATCTTCCATACTGGAAATTCTGCACATTTTGGCAAACAGCACCCTGGAGAGCTAGGCCGCCAAACCTCCACGGCCCTGAGGCAAAGCATCAGAACACTTGACAGGCAGACATCAAACTTGCTTGAATATATCTTTTTGTGGCTGCAAACAAAGCAGAAACTACATGTTTCATTTAATATACATAATATATAATAAACATTATTTTCCCATTTTATAGATGAGAAAGGTAAGCAAGTATAAGTGACATTACATAAAGAGCTTTGATTATAAGGAACTCCTCTGTAATAGTCTTAGTTATAATTATTAATTGTAAAAAAAAACTCTTACAATTAACCAATAATACTGGTTTACTTGTTTGTGATAGGAGGTATATTTATACAGAGTGTGACTAATAATGGAAGCTGAATTTCACCTGATGTTCAAACCTTATCATTTTTAACCCACTTTCTATGGCTTTAATAATTGTTATAATTAACAGAACCAATAAAATAATTGTTCTTAATGCCTTGTGGTTATAAGCAACTACCTGCTTTATCCTTATAAAACATTTAGGTTAACATTAAAATGAATGAAGAACATATCAGAATTTTCTAAACCACAGGTGGAAAATCAAAATTTTGGCCAGCTCTAGAAAAGAACCAGAATCACATCAGCAATAATACTTATAGGAATACAAAGGTGCAATGGCTTCTATGTGCTGAGGGAATGTAATTTTGATCCTAAAATTCTCAATTAGAAAAAAAAGCAATCAAGTAATGCCTAAATTACTTTCAATTTATTTCAATCCATAAATACTATTTTTAAGAATTATTAGAGGATGGAGTCCATAAAATAAAAAACTGATTCTAAAAAGAAAACGTGATACAAATAAACAATAGTGATAAGCAGAAAAGTATACAATAAATTGCTAAGTCTAAATTAATATAGACTTTTTAGCTAAAGTAAATTCTAGAATTAAGATGATAATTTCCACATGGACTGAATAAGAAGAGGCAGGATATACACATGCATAAACTATGACCTAGCAATCCCGCTTTCAAGTGAAATATGGGGAGGAACAGAATAATGTTAGATGAACAAGCAGAAAACAGAAGTTTAATGGAGTAACTATCACATATCAACATGATGTGAAAAGACTGTGCTGGAGGACAAATGAACAAATTCGCCAGCAGAATATTAGTTATGTGCATTGCAAATAAACTGCTCAAAAAACAAATTATACATTTTACAAGTTCACATATAATAAAAGGATATGCATAATTCAAACTAGAATTGTTGCCAATAAGATCAGAGAATGGAAATAGGAAATGCAGATTAAAGGGAATAAATACATAAATAATGTATAACAAAATGGACCATAGAGTGTTGTAAAACTAAGAAAACAATGTACTCACCACTCTGTGCTCCGGTCCAAATTAAAAAATAATCTTAAAATGACTTGAGTGAAAATAAAAACAAGGGGTGACCGATTAGCTTACTTGGTTAGAGTGTGGTGCTAATAACACCACAGTTGCCAGTTTGATCCCTGCATGGGGCACTGTGAGCCGTGCCCTCCTTAAAAAATAATAATAATAACAAATAAAAAATAAATAAATAAAAACAAAATATGGAGGATTGCCACCCCTAGGCAAGATAGAGTGAGTAATGGGAATGAAATTAACCTTCCAACCTGAAACAATCCAAAAAATTAACAAAATATAAGGAAAAAAATGTTTCCATGACAATGAACATCAGGCAACAAAGGAGAGACAGGAAACAAATGAGATGAACCCTATGACTACCCCAGCTTTCCACCTCGAGAAGTTTTTGGGCTGTGTTGCAGGAAGGAAAGAACTGAGACAGAGCCTGGCAGACTCCCACAGTTGAAGAGATAGATTTGAGAGTCTGAGGTGATCAAGGCAGCTAGAGTTCATTGAACAGAGCATCAGAGAAGAGAGAAATACAGGGAGAGAAAAACCCAGAGATCTACAGAGGCTCCCCCTTAAGCACTCAGCAGAATGTAGCTGAAGAATTACCCAGGTCCTGGGAAAGAACCACCCAAAAGCATCAGAGGAAAAGGTGCCCAGTGCTCACTGAGGGCCTGTTCCTGGATTACCATGTTTCCCCGAATATAAGACCTAGCCGGACAATCAGCTTTAATGTATCTTTTGGAGCAAAAATTAATATAAAACCCGGTATTATATTATAATTATGTACATATTATATTATATTATATTATATTATATTATATTATATTATACCCGGTCTTATATTATAGTAAAATAAGACTGGGTCTTCATTAATTTTTGCCCCAAAAGACACATTAGAGCTGATTGTCTGGCTAGGTCTTATTTTCGGGGAAACACAGTAGGCAGACCGAAAATTTTCATAATTCATGGTCAATTGGGTAGAGTACTCAGAAAGATCCTACCTCAGTAGGGGGGAACAATTAACCCTAGTCTGAGAACTGCCCTGGACCTGCCTAACAAATCTTAAAAAAAACGATGAAGACCAAAAAGGATCAAACTATTTTCAAGTAACTTAATTATAAACCAGAATAAAGCTCAAGAAGATTTATAGGAATACAAAATATCCAACATCCAAAAAAGTAAAATCACAATGCCTCACATCCAGTAAAAGAGTACCAAGCATGAAGAAAACATGACCCATGATGAGAATACGCAATACATTGAAACTGATCCAGAACTGACACAGGTGTTAGATTAGCAGAAAAGGACACAAACACAGTTACTATAACTGTATCCTGTGTGTTCAAAAAGTTAAATGCAGGCATAGAAGATGTAAAGACCAAGGTCAAACTTCTAGAAACAAAACAATAATGTCTGAGGTGAAAAATACACTGGATGGGACTAAGAGCAGGTTAGACACAGCGGAAGAAAAGATTACTGAACTTGAAGGCAATCAAATTCGTTTCTCCAAAAATATCCCCCCAAATTGAAAAGAACATCTGTGAGCTATAAGATGACTTCAAGCAGACAAACCTATAGACAATTAGGGTGAGGGGAGTGAGGAAAACAGCAAAAATATTTGAAGAATGATGGCCTAAAACTTTCCACACTTGAAAAAACAAAACAAAAACTAAAACCTGCATTTCCAAGCTCAATGAACCCTAAACAAAAGAAACATTTAGAAAACTACACCAAGGAACATGTAATCAAACTGCTCAAAACAAATAATAAAAAAAATAAAACATTTTAAATCAAACAGAAAAACAGATATGTTAAATAAAGAACATATATCAAGATAACATCAGATTTTACACTGGAAACAATGGAAGTGAGAAGACATTAGAGTGACATCTTTAAAGTACTGAAGGAAAAAACTGTCAAACTCTAATTCTAGAGATAGCAAAAATATCTTTCAAAAGTTAAGGCAAAGCTTCCAGTTCCGGACAAGACAGAATACATACTAAGTCATATTCTTCCCACTAAGTGCAGCTAAACATCCTGAACATTATATAAGCAAACATGCACAGAGTATAACTAATGGCAGCTGACTTTCACCTTGATCAAATCTAATTTTTAACCCACTGTCTATGAATTTAATAATTGTTACAATTAAGAGAACCAATAAAATAATTGTTCTTAATGCCTTGTTAGTGATAAGCAACCAACTGTTTCATCCTTATAACAAATTTAGGTTAAAATTAAAATGAAAGGAAAAATAGCAGACGAAGAATAGATCTTAGGACACATGGAATAACATGACATTGGGTTCCCTGGGTTTTATTTTTGCCTCATATATTCCAGACTGGGTGTTAGAGAAACCAGCAATCTGAAAGTGTCAATAGGTGCAGAGTTTTAAAGCCTAAGAAAAGTCTGCTCTCTCTAGCCAAAGGACAAAGAAAGAGGCAGATTTGTAAGACAGAAAACTTGTAGGCAATAACCACCCTACTACAGCCAAACACCATACAAAAAAAGTCTGACACCACCCACCCATATCAATAAAAGACTAATAGGAATCCCAGACTTCCACCTTCACAGTCATGGTGTTGCCGCTGAAGGTCCAGTGGGGAGCCTAAAGAGCCACCCACTCCACTAGAATGAGGCACCGCTCCCATTTCCCATCCCCATACTGTCCACAGAAGCTGAGTGGAGAACTGACAGTAATGAGGTAGACTCCCCCTTCCCTTGCCAGTATGGTGTCAGAGAAGACCTGCTAAAAACAGGAGGTTTAAGTAAGAGCTAGAGTCTCATCTAAATGCTCAAAATGTCCAGAATCCAATAAATAAAAAAATCATCATCATATCAAGAACCAGGAAAACACTCACTTATATGAGAAAAGAAAGTCAAAAAGATACTGAAAGGGAACAGAATGTCACCCCAAAATGTGCCACTTTGTCATGTGGATTACTTTGAGCTAAAGGCAATCAAGACCTAGCAGAATCAGGAAAGTTTCACTTTTCCCTTATCTGCCAAAAAAAATGTAGATATGGGGCCTGGCCTACAAAGAGAGCCATTACCAGAGAGAACTTCATCTGAAAGACTCATCTGCAGGGCAGGGCAAACAACCAATCACCAAACATCTGCTCTTGTTATCTCCCTGTGAACTGCCCTCCTCCCCTTTGAAGCACCAGGCCCCTTTCCCATTCTTTAGTTAAGGATGGCAGATAAGCCTCAATTGCCTGACTGCCTTTGATTCCGATATTTTTATGGGGCTTCCTTACACACGAAATTAAATTTGTTTTTCTCCTGTTATCTGTCTCATTTCAATTTAATGACCGGCCAAAGAACCTAGAAGGGAAGAAGAAAAAAATTTTCAGCCCTTATATCATCAAACACCAAAATGCTAAAATATCTGACAAAAATTTTAAACCAGCCATCATAAAAATGCTTCAATAAGCAATCATGCATATTTCAAGTAACTGAAAAAGTACAAGCTGGCAAAGAAAGATTTGAAGAACCAAGCAGAAATTCTTGAACTGAAAAAAATAATTACCAAAATAAAAAAACTCACCAGATGGGCTCAAAAGTAGAATGGAGCCAAAGGGGAGGGTGGCGGGGGAGGGGACAGTGAACTTGAATACAGAACAATAAAAATTACCCAATGTGAATAAGAGATAATACAGCAGCAAAAAAATGAACAGAGCTTCAGGATCTCTGGGACTTCAACAAAAGATCTAACTTTCATGTCAAGAGAGTCCCAGAAGGGAAGGAGAAACAGTGTGGGGCTGAAAAGTATCTGAAGAAATAATGACTGAAAAGATTCCAATTTTCGTAAAATGATCTCAAAGGGTATTATGGGAAAACTATAAAGAACTCTACTCACAGAAGTTTGACAACTAAGATGAAATGTACCAATTTCTAAAAAGCCTACTACTACAGCTCACTCAACATGAAACAGATCATTTGAATAGACCTATAATTACCAAAGGAATTGAATATATAAATTAAAAACTCCCCCCAAAATCTCCAAATCCAGATGGTTTTACTGAAAAATTATATCAAATATTTACAGGAGAATCAAAACCAATTTTACACAATCTCTTCCAGAAAACGGAAGAGGAGGAAACACTTCCCCAACTCATGTAGTAAGGTCCCAGACAATGCAAGAAAAAGAAAACTAGACCAATATCCTTCATAAATATAAATGTTAAATCCTTCTCAAAATATTAGCAAATAGAACTCAGTGATAGAGAAAATAATTACATACCACGACCAACTAGAATTTGGAATGTGCAAGGGTGGTTCAGCATTTGAAAATCAATCAATGTAATGCAGCATATCAACAGGCTAAAGAGGAAATACTACACAATTATATATGAATTGACACAGAAAAAGTATTTGACAAAATGCAGCACCACTCATTCATGATAAAAACTCTCAGCAAGTTAGAAATGGAGAGAAACCATCTCAACTTGATAAAGAGCATCTACAAACCACACTTAATGGTGAAAAACTGCATGCTTCTCCCCAAGATTAGGAACAAGGCAAGGATGTCCACTTCACCACTCTAATTCAATGTCATAATTTAGTCCTATTCAGTGAAATATGGCAAGAAAAGCAAATTAAAAGCTTACAAATTAGAACAGTAGAAGTAAAACTACCCCTTTAGCAGGTGGCCTGATGGGTTACATAGAAAATCCCAAGAAACATACCCTAGAACTAAAATTTCTAGAATAATGTAAGTAGTATCAACATATAAAACTCAACTGTATTTCTGTATAATAGCAATAAAATATGTGGAAATCTAATGATAGCTCAAAAAAATTAAAATAATTCAGGTATCTAACAAAACATGGAAGACTTGTATGCTAAAAACTGCCAAATGATTATAAAAGAAATCCAAGAAAATCTAACCAAATGGACAGACATTCTGTGTTCACAGATTGGAAGACTCAACATACTAAGATGTCAATTCTTCCCCAAATGATATACTGTATATATTTAACACATTTCCTATTAAAACCTCAGCAAAAGTTTTTATAGATATATGGACAAACTTATTCTAAAATTTATATAGAAAGGCAAAGGGACTAAAACAGCCAAACAATTTTGAAAAAAGCCAATGAAGTTGGACTCATACTACCCAATTTTAGAAATTAACATAAAGTTACAATGAAGACAGCGGAGTATTGATGAAAGGATACACATATAAATGAATGGAACAGAGTAAAGAGTCCAGATCTAGACCCACACAAAAGTGGCCATCTGATTTTTTACAATGAAGCAAAGCCAATTCAGTGGAGAAAGTATTTTCAACAAATGGTGCGGGAACAAAATTATATCCATATGCAAAAAAAGAGAAAGAACCTTGATCTAAACCTCACAGCTCATTCAAAAACAAACAAACAAAAAAACCTCACAGTAGATCTTATACTTGTATGTAAAATGTCAAATTGTTAAGATAAAACTTTTAGAAGAAAATATAGGTGAAAACCTTCAAGTCCTAGTGTTGTGCAAAGAGTTCTTAGATATAACACAAAGGCAAGATCCATAAAATAAAAAGTTGACAAACTTCATCAAAATTAAAAGTTTTTGTTCTGCAACATATTAAGCTACAAACTGGAAGAAAATTTTGCAAATCACGTATCTGGTCTTGTTTTAGAAAGTATAAAGAACTGTCAAAAATGAACTGGAAAGAAACAAGCCAATTTTAAAAAATGGAGAAACCACTAGACCAAACAGATACTTTATAATGGGATATAGGATGACCAATAAGCTCATGAAAGATAATCAACATTATTAGCAATTAGTGAAATGCAAATTAAAGCCATGAAAGAACATAATCATATATCCCTATGGAATGACTAAAATAAATATTTTAAATTTTCTAAATTGATGATGATATCAAGTGCTGGGAAAGATGTAAAGTCACTGGAACTCTCATACATTGCTAATGGAATGCAAAATATAAAGTTAAATATTTACTCACTATATAATCTAGCAATCCCACTAGGGTTAGGGAGGGAAGCTGGTATACCTGTTTGAAAAGTGTCTTTATGTGATGAAGTTGAATGTGGACAAATCCTATGACCCAGGAATTCCATCATAGGTATAGAGCCTAAAGTAAGTCTGGCACGTTGGCCCCAGAAAACATGTGCTGATTCAAAGCACCACTGTTTATAATATCCCAAACTAGAAACAACCTATATATCCTTTAACAGAACAGTGGAGAAATAAGTTGTTGACTACTTATTAAACTTACTAAATACTATAAAACAGTGCAAAATACTATGGCTTTATACTCGATCTTGGAATCATCCTGAGAAGACAACAGGCAAGATTGATTAACAGAAAGGCACTGAAAAAAACATAAGAGTAGGGAAACACATTACATATAGAATCCAAGGATATGCAAAACTATTCAATACATTTTTTTCTGGGATACAAATAACTTTTGTCCAATTATAAAAAGCAAGTAATTGACAAGAATAAAATTCAAGACAGTGATTGGAGGAGGATGTGCTGTGATGATTTGGATTTTACAGAGTCATAAGTGTAGAGAGAGTTCTATTTAAGATTAGTGGTGGATATACAGATCTTAGGTTGAGTAATATTCTTTACACCTTTGAGATATGTTTTATAATATATCTCTTATATGTCATAATTCCTGTATTTTAAAATGGGGGGAAAAAACTACATACAAAAATCTTTTTTTTATATGAGTTTGAGCCAAACTGACATATGAAAGACAGCAAGATCTCAAATACTCCCCCAAAATCTTGATCATAAAGAAAATATACATGAGCCTGAGACAAAGCCCTGGACCTACTCCCAGCACCTGCTAAATTCAGTTTCATTCCAGATGAGCTGTCAAAAAGAACCAATGCAAATGTAAGAGGTGTGATCAAAAACTACAATGAATGTTTAAATTTTTAAAAATTTATTACAGTAAAAGACACATTGCCATTAATCCCCGTTAAAATACTCCCCCTCGCTTCAAACACATCCCATCGTACTTGCCACCTTCTGCAGCAGTTCTGAAGTCCTCTTTCGTGAGTGTCTTTAGTTGCGCTTACCTTTCATGGTCATTTTGACTTTGGGGAAGAGCCAGAAGTCTCAAGGTACCAAATCCAGTGAATAAGGTGGATGAGGACACACCATAATGTTTTTATTTGACAGAAATTGCCATACCAGAAGCAATGTGTGACAAGGAGTGCTGTCACGATGGAGTATGAAACCGTTTGCCCATTTCTCAGGCCGTTTTCTATGCACATCAGTTCTTAAACGCTTCTAATGAGCCCTTATAATATTCAGAGGTCACAATAGTGTTCCTGGGTACAAACTCAGCTCACACAATTCATCAAGGTCAAAACACACAATTAACATCACCTTGATATTCGATCTTGATTACTGTGTTTTTTTCCCACAAGGAGAACTGGGTGATTTCCATTGAGAACTCTGAACCTTGGTCTCAGGATCATAACCATAGACCCAAGTTTCATCTACTATGATGACATGTCTTAAAAAGCTGGAATCTGAAGCAGCGCCGTTGCACAACTGCAAAAAAATTGACAAATGCTGTTGCTTTTGTTCGACAGTCAAAACGCATGGAACAAATTTCCCACTCACTTGCCTCTTGTTCAAATCTGTTGTTAAAATGCTTTGAACAGAACCATAAGAAATGTTCAGGGCCTCGGAAATTTCCCTACTAGTCAATCGCCTGTTTAATCACTTACTCTTTCAACATTCTCTTGAGTATTTGATGTAGAAGGATGTCCCCATCTCTCCTAGTCTTCAATTGATTCACAACCATTACAAAACTGCTCAAACCATTTGTAAACCATCTTCATGGTCACTACAGAATCACCATAAACTGATTTTAACATTTCGTGTGTTTCTTTATCACTTTTTGCAGTCTGCAACAAAATTTCATGTTAATGTGTTGTTCACCATCTATGATTTACGGCACACTTTAAAACACACCTCTCAACCGTAGATCACACCCGACTGACTGCACGGAACAAGCTGAAACCGGTCACACAGCTGCAAGGTTTGATGTGCGGCTTCCAGTATTGAAGATCCCTGCCTTTCCATGGGATGGCACTTGGCAGCAGCATTCACCATATTTTTTAATCACACCTGTAGCCAAGGATGTGACTAGAAAAAGGGAAAGAAAAACAAATAGCTGACTGCACACATGCAGCAGCAAAGTGTGACTAGGAAGCAAAGGAAATCAATGAGGAAATATTTCAGACCAAATTTAGTGAAACTGGTGAAGGAAAGCACAGAGAAGAAATGCAGATACAAGAGGAAAAAATAAAACTTCTGGAGAAGAAAAGTTCGAAGGTTTGAAAATATTTCCTGAGGAAGCAGGAAATGGAGAGAAAAGAGTTTTTGAGTGATAAAGCTTTGTGCAAGTTTGTGAATATACTGCCTTAAAAAATACAACTAACTAAAATAAAAGGTCAAACTAAAGTAAAAAGAGCCTCTTTCCCACCAAGTTTCAAAATCCTTGAAAGTGCCCTTGCAAGCTGGTGTAGATCCCTCAAACCTCCAGGTCCCGGGATACCCACCGACCCAGGACACCCTTCCCCCCATCCCTGCCCGAAAGAAGGGATTCTTTAAATTTGGCATCTGCTTGCTTCCCTGGTCTCCATATCCCGAAGTGGGCTGCGACTCCTCACCTGGCTCTGTCTGCAAACTCCTGCCGCCCCCTGCCCAATCTCCTGCCTGCTGTCCCCACCACCAGGGTGCCGTCCCGGTCAATCCAGGGTCAGTCCCTGGTTGGCCCAGCGTCTGTGTGGGCCTTGGGCCTTCCGCCCGTCCTGCCCCCTCACCCAGGGTTCCGAGTCTCCACACTCCCACTCTTTTTCACACCCCGCACTTCGGCGGTCGCTCTGAGCACCCAGAGGAGGGTGGAATGCAAGGGAATCCATAGTACCGTGTTTCCCTGAAAATAAGAGGTAGCCGGACAATCAGCTGTACTGCATCTATTGGAGCAAAAATTAAATATAAGACCGGGTAGTACATTATAAAGACCCAATCTTATAATAAAATAAGACTGGGTCTTACATTAATTTTTGCTCCAAAAGACGCATTAGAGAAGACTCTCCGGCTAGGTCTTATTTTCCAGGAAACAGGTGTTTCCATGGAAACAGCTGAGGCTTCTTTACCATCACCATGGAAACCCCTGGCAGCGGGCCCTGGAGGGTCCTGAACCGAGGAGGTGATCTGCCCAGCGGGCTGTGCGCAAAACTGCCGCCAGCCTTGCTCACGTGGCATTTCCGGAAACGCTGCTGCTCTCGGCTGCCCCGCCCCCGCTCAGCCCTGCGCCCCAACACCCAGCATCCCGCGCCCCAACTCCGCTTCTGGCTGCCCACCGACCCTGGGTCGGTTTCCCCACGGGACTCCACCTTTTCCAGGAGGACGCGACGTAGTCCATTCACACGAAACCACAGGTCGCAAAGGCGCGGCAGGGCGAGGGTGGCCTCCTCGCCAGGCAGCCAGGCCCGGGGTGAGCAGGGCGCCGTCGTGAGGGGGGCGGAGCCCGGGATTGGTCGGCAGGCGGGGGCGGGGCCTGCGCCTTGGAGGGGGCGCGGGCTCCCGCGGTCCTGGCTGCGGAGGGAAGCGTGGGCTGAGCCGCCTGGGTTCCGCAGGTCCCGACTGGGCGTGCTCCCCCAAAACAGTGAGCCCGAGGGCGCTGCGTTGAAGACCCGCGTGAGAGAAGAAAATGAGAGCCGTTTCCTGCGGAGGAAGGAAGACGGAACCGGAAACCGGAGACGGACAATGGCGGATACGAGGCCTTTGAGAAGTAGTTACGGGTGTGCTCTCTGTTCTTGGGTCGCTCCTCCAAACCGTCAAGACGACCCAACTGGCTCTCGAGGCCCCCCGAGGGCTGGGCTTTGGCCTCGGTCTGGTTCTCGGGGACAAAGTGCTGGCGCAGAGGGTGTCACCACTAAGGTCACTGCTCGAGAAACGCACCTGTTCAGTATCACTTGAGTTCCTGCCAGCTGTGTTTTTATGATAAAGACAGACTAAACTCGCCAGCCCTTGGTGAGGAGTTTTCGTTAAGCATGTGGGCGCAGTCGCAGCTAGCAGTGTCAGGGACCAAGAGTTGTCAGATCTCTGTAGCAGAAGCTGATAAGCAATCTCTTTTTGATTTCTATCTCAATTATGATTAGGTGCAGCACTAAAAAGAAAAGCAGCCCTGAGAGCCAAAGGTGGGAGATGGCTTGGATGCCCCAGTGAACATAAGCAACGTCATGGAATAGTGACATCAAATGAGGTCTCTGATGGGATGGAAGGAGAAGAAAATGATTAGTCATGCCTGAAAGATAACCATACTTTCCCCAGCTAACTTGAGTGACTACTGTTTCTCCAATGACACCTCTAGCCCTGTTCATCCCTCTTGCTTTCTAGATAAAAGTTACCATGTTTTGCTGTGTACAATGTGGTCCCGTGTATAATGTGCAGTTACATTTTTGGCCCAAACTTTCAGGGGGAAAATTTCGTTTTTTTAACTCAAATTTTTATTTGTTTGCATGCAGCGCAACACAGGCAGTGAGAGAAGGAAAAGGGGCGGTGAAGGGTTAAGAAAGAAACAGAAATCAAGAAAGTTATGAAACGGAGCCAAAGGTCTCCCATCCTCAAAGGACTGAGAGCCCCGAATCGGGCTACCTTGTGGCTTTTATTGACATACACACAAGGAAGTAGTATTGTTTTCTCTACCATCTGTGAGTCTCATACATCGTACCAGAAAACTGATTCAAATCAATCATCCTTGCCTGCAAACAGCCAGAATCGAAAGTCCCATGATGTCTTAACAATTATGGTATGTGCCTCCCCAGGGACAAATCCTTTATGCTGAAACTTATTGATGAGAATGAAGGAGAACTGATGCTATCACATCGTTGACTCCCTTCCCAAGCAGGTTGTGGGAAGGAATATAGCCACAAAGGCAGAAGCTCTCCATAGACAAGGAAAGGTGGGGAGCTGTGCCCACCTCTATTGACCCTGTGAGTTCTCCTGGTGGTCCCCACGTGGCTGTGCCTGGCTTGCGTTGTTCTTACCCATCATTGGCTGACCAACCATCTTTTGGGGGCCAGAGAGACATAAGTGTAAGCACAAAGGTGAAGCAAAGTCCCTGAAAGGAACAGTCTCACAGACTCTTCTTTCTTTAGGGATAGGCACGAGGGGACAGACGGTTAGGCTGCTGCGTGACAATACTTGTTTTTTGTATTACAAAGGAATTTTAGCATTTATTTTTTACCATATTACGGTACAAGAAATTTTACATCACAAATAATTACAAAACATAAGAACAGGTACAAGGTACAAGAAATTTTATGTACCGGTGTCATGCGGGGGACCCTGCTCGCTGTGCCATTTGTCGTGCAGGGTCTCTGCTCCCGCTCCCCGCCCAAGAACGCAGGACACGGTAAGGCCAAAAAGGAACACCCATGGAGCCATAAGTAGGGGAGTAAAACCAATATATTCTCGCTGGCGGCTGGGCTGGAGACACAGGAAGCAGGATCTACATAATCAGCCTAACAGCAGTCCGCGCTTGCCAGCCACCATCTTCTTGCTAGCCCCCATTCCATTCCTGCTAGCGTAGCCACAGCCGTTATATTAGTGGCCAATGGCTTACGGGTTACAGCTGACGGCCAACTAGCCACAGCTGCTGGCCATCTGATCACAGTTGATGGCCATTTACTACCCGAGCCAGCACCTTTCTATGTGAGGCCGAGAGCCTGGAAACTGTTTTTTTTGGGCTTTGTCCCCACAACCGGTAAATTTATGACAGAAGGCAAAGAACTCTTCATCGTTGCAAGTTCATCTTAAGTTCAACAAAACTGATTATCATATTCCAGAGTATTATTTTGCATACGGATATCGTTATTGATTTCTACAATTACACTTTTAACGCATAAGCACAAACAAAATAAAAACATTTATATAGATATAGAATTAGTACTACCCATGTATAATACACATTCTTTTCTCTCACAAATTTGGGCAAAAAAAGTGCCCATTATACACAGCAAATTAAGGTATTAAGCGAATCACTGAATTGCCCCTGCTGACAGCACCAGAACAGATGCATTTCCATGGACCGTCCCCCAAATCACCTAACAGGCCTAAATGCTATAATATGCCCTCTTTAACACCCCCCTCAGTGGTGTGAGATCTCCCTCACTATAGCAACTAATAACCCTTCATTATTTGATCATAACTATGTCTTTGGTGGACATCACCAGTATGAATGAATTTATATCTGAACTATACATGACCATACACACACACACACACACACACACACACACACTCACAAATAAATCCTTAAAGCCTATACCCTAATGAGAAAATAAACATTAATGTGAATGGTAAAATAGGGGAGAACTTGGTATATAATAAATGCAATGTGGGACTGTTGGTTGGATTTTAAACAGTAAGACACTAATGGTAAAATCACATTAAAGTCTGTAATTTAAGAGCATTGTACCAATATGAATTTCTTAGTTTTGACAAATGAGCTATGGTTGTATCAGACATTAAATATAGGAGAAATGGAGAAGGGTATACAGAACCATCCTGTACTATTTTTGCAACTTTTCTGTAGATTTTAAATTATTCCAAAATAATTTTATTGTTTTAAAACTTATGCACAATGTATCCTCTAGGGAGGAGGCTAATTTTTGCTGTTAACTCAGGTAGTGGTGGTGGTGGTTATTGCATCTTGAGTGACCCTGGTGTGAGCAACAGAAATATACTCACAACAGTTTTTCTGCCTCAATTCCAGCTTCTGGCTCTTCCCTACCCAACATTTCAGGGTTTTTTCCTGGATTCCCCTACACACCCTCACCCCTCTGGACATGTGGCCATCAGTCACTGAAAGTGACCACACCTCCTCTAGGTCTTGCCCCACTATTTTGTTGTCACAGAGGTGAAAGTAATCCAGGATTCCTGACTGCTTTCAGAGTGGAAATAAGATGTAAGTAGGTAAGAACAACAAAGATACAGGAGGCAAAGTTGTGTCAAGGCAGCATTGTCAAATCACAGGAGAAGGAAGGAAACTTTGCAAACATTAACACATCTCCTGTCTTGCAGCCCAGAGCCTTCACCCAAGAACAGGAGTTAATCAACTCTGTAATGGAAGACATCGGGCTATGATACACCAACACAACATAGAAAATAGGGTACCCAAGCCTGGGCACCAGATAGTCACCGGGGGACTAGATATAACAAACAGCCCAGCTTTTTGCAGTAACAATTGATAGAAGTTTTCATTCAGGGACTCCTCCCATGTAAAAGAATGACGGATGTAAATATAAATAGCAGAAGAGAGGATTAAGAGAATTTATTTGACTTACAACTATTGGGACTCCAGGAGGAGTTGTCTTCTGCAATCTGGTGACTTGCATTATGTCAAGGAGTAAAGGCTACCTCTATAGTAGTGCTTGCTGTCCGATAGAAATATAATGTAAGCTACATATGTAATTAAAAATTTTTCTAGTAGATATATTTACAAAAGTAAAAAACAGTTTAAATTAATTTTAATATTTTTATTTGTGTTATATCCAAGGTATCATTTCATTTGTAATCAATATATGAAATTAGCAATGAGATATTTTATATTCTTTTTTTCTGTACTAAATTTTGAAACCTGTTGTGTATTGGCCACATACAGCACATCTTAATGCAGATACCAAATTTTTATTGGGAATACTTAATGTATATTTAGATTTCATAAAATTTACAGTTGAAAAAGTAGATTCACATATCCACATTGTCCCAAACATACTTAAAATTTTTTGAATAACTGAATCAAATATCAGTTGTTAAATTAAGGCAAGGATGTGGAGAAATTGGAACTCTTCTGTATTGCTGATAGGAATGTAAAATGGTGCAACTGCTATGAAAAACAATATGGCAACTCCTCAAAAAATTAAAATGAATAACCATATGATCCAGCAATTCCATTTCTAGATATATACTCAAAAGAACTGAATGCAAGGTCTCATAGCATTCCAATGTTCATAGCATGATTTACAATAATCAAAAGGTGGAAGCAACTCATTCATGTTCATTGACGAATGGAGAAACAAAATACATTGTATACATGTATTGCTGTTTACCCTTAAATTGGAAATTCTGAGACATGCTACAACATGGACGAACCTTGAGGACAATTGCTACGTGAAAGAAGCCAGTCACAAAAAGACAAGCACTGCATGATTCTACTTATGTGAGGTATCAAAAGTAGTCACATTCACAGAGCCAGAGAGTAGGATGGTGGTGTTGCCAGGGACTGTAGGGAGGCAGGAATGGCAAGCTGTTGTTTAATAGGTATAGACTTTTAGGTTTTCAAGATGGAAAAAGTTATGGAAATTGGTTATACAACACTCAATGGACTTAACCCACTGAACTTAAAAATTGTTAAGATGGTAACTTTTATGTTACGTATTTTAGCACAATTAAAATAAAAAGTCAGGTCTTTAATCACACTAGCCACATTTCAAGTGCTCAACAGCCCTGTGTGGCTAAAGGACCCACTTATCATAAAGTGCAGCTTTATGCTGAGAGAAAGGAGGAACTAAAATCCTATCTTCAACTGTCACTCTGAAAGGGCAGCCTGTGGCTATCTCTTCCCTAAGCCACTGCCTTTCTTCACTCCGCCTGGAGAATGAGAACCTGTTACCTAAGTTTTGCATGTGGTAAATACACTGATTACTTCAGAATAAGCTTCAGTTTCCTTTAGGAAATTCACTTGTGTATAGAAGGAAGTGCAGTCTTCTAATAGTGAGGCACCCACTTTAACTCTGTGGGTGTAATATTTCTCAGAAGGGAGACACAGGAGACTTTCTCTACTTGTCACCCTGTGAAATTTCACCCCAAATGGATTATTTCAAACTGAAATCACTATGATCCAACATCTAAGATTTGAAAGCAGCTTTTATGAAGTTGTCTGGTTTGTGAATAGCACAGATATTTGGAATCTCAGGGTGACGGAACAATATGAGACATCATCAAGGTTTCCTCTTGACTTTCCTCCTAGAGCTTAACTGGTTGGCTTTTATTTATAGCTTTTAGTACAGTTCAGGGTTCCTAACAAGTGTTCAATGTGTATTTTAGACAAGGATTTATTGTAGTTGTGTTTTTATAGTAATTGTATTTTGTTACTATGTGATTTAATCAAATTTTCTATTCTCAAAGTATTTTTAATTACATGTGGCTCCTGAGAATACATTACCTTTCAGAAAATAACAAAAATTCCTAGCATGAGAAAGACACACAGACCAATGGAACAGAATTGAGAGCTCAGAAATAAACCCATATGTAAAAGGGCAACTAATCTGCAACAAAGGAATCAAGAATATGCAATATGCAATGGAAAAAGTAAAGTCTCTTCAATAAATGGTGTTGGGAAAACTGGACAGCCACATGCAAAAGTATAAAACTAGACCACTATCTTACACCATACTCAAAAATTAACTCAAAATGGATTAAAGACTTGAATATAAGATCTGAAACAATAAAAGACATAGAAAAAAACATAGGCAGTAAGCTTCTCGACACTGGTCTCAGTGGTGTTTTTTATGAATTTGACTCCAAAGGCAAGGGAAACAAAAGCAAAAATAATGGGACTAAATTAAAAAAGCTTTTGCACAGCAAAAGAAACCAACAACAAAACAAAAAGGCAACCAACCAAATGGGAGAAGACGTTTCCAAATGATGTTTCCAGTAAGGGGTTAAAATCCAAAATATATAAAGTACTCGTACAACTCAACAACAAAACACAATCCAATTAAAAAATGAGCAGAAGATTTGAATAGACATTTTTCCAAGGGAGACGTACAGATGGCCAACAGGCATATGAAAAGATGTTTTAAAAAAATGATGTTCAACATCACTAATTATTATAGAAATGCAAATCAAAACCACAACGAAATATCACCACATACCTGTTAGAATGGCTCCCATCAAAAAAGAAATGAAAGGGGCAGCTGGATTCCTCAGTTGGTTAGACCTCAAGCTCTAAACAATAGGGTTGCTTGTTCAATTCCCACGTGGGACAGTGAGCTGTGCCCTTATTGAAGACAATGATCTGCTGCTGAGCTTCTGGGGGGTGGGGGGATGGGGGGGTGAGGGGGTTGGGGTGGGGTGGGGGTGACCACATGGCTCAGGTTGTTAAAGCTCGAGCTCTCAAAAACAAGGTTACCGGTTCAATTCGAGCATGGGATGGTGGACTGCGCTCCCTGCAATTAAAGATTGAAAACGGTGACTGGACTTTTGGAGCTGAGCTGTGCCCTCCATAAGTAGATTGAAGGAAAAACTACTTGGAGCGGATGGGCCCTGGAGAAACACACTGTGCCCCAATATTTCCCAATAATATTTTTAAAAAAAAAAGAAAGGAAAAATAAAAAATAAAAAGTGTTGGGGAAGATGTGGAGAAAAGGAAACCTTCACACACTGTTGGTGAGACTGTAAATTGGTACAGCCACTCTGGAGAAACAGTATGGAGGTTCCTTTAAAAATTAAGACTAGAGGGGCCAGCCCGGTGGCTCAGGCGGTTGGAGCTCCGTGCTCCTAACGTCGAAGGCTCCAGTTCGATTCCCACATGGGCCAGTGGGCTCTCAACCACAAGGTTGCCAGTTTGACTCCTCGACTCCCCGCAAGGGATGGTGGGCTGCGCCCTCTGCAACTAAGATTGAACAAGGCACCTTTAGCTGAGCTGCTGCTGAGCTCCCAGATGGCTCAGCTGATTGGAGCGTGTCCTCTCAACTACAAGGTTGCCGGCTCAACTCCTCGACTCCTGCAAGGGATGGTGGGCTGTGCCCCCTGCAACTAACAATGGCAACTGGATCTGGAGCTGAGCTGCACCCTCCACAATTAAGATTGAAAGGACAACAACTTGACTTGGAAAAAGACCTGGAAGTACACACTGTTCCCCAATAAAATCCTGTTCCCCTTCCCCAATAAAATCTAAAAAAATTAAGATTAGAACTACCAAATGATCCAGCAAATCCTCTTCTGGGTATTTACTTGAAGAATATTAAAACACTAATTCAAAAAGATATATGTGCCCAGATGTTCATTGCAGCATTATTTACAATAGCCAAGATATGGAAACAACCTAAGTGTCCATCAACAGATGAATGGAAAAAGAAAATGTGGTAAACATCTATAATAGAATAAAAAAGATGAACTATTGTTATGTGCAACAACATGGATGAATCTTAATGGTATTAGGCTAAGTGAAATAAGTCAGAGCAGGACAAAAACCATATGATTTCACTTATGTGTAAGATAAAACAAAGTAACAAATGAACAAAACAAAATAAACTCCTAGACACAGACAACAGAATGGTGGTTACCAGAGGGGGGACAAATTGGGTAAAGGGGGTCAAATATATGGTAATGGAAGGAAACAAGACTTTTGGTGGTGAGTGTGGGGACAGACCCAGGAGTGCAGTTTCCAGGCTCTCGCCCTCATGCGGAAAGGTGCTGGCTGAGGTAGTAAATGGCCATTAACTGTGATTGGATGGCCATCATCTGTGGCTAGTTGGCAGTCAGCTGTAACCAGTGAGCCATTGGCCACTAATATAACTGCTGTGGCTACACTAGCAGAAAGTGGGGGCTAGCAAGAAGATGGTGTCTGAGCTAGCAAGCGGAGCAGTGAGGGTTGCGAACACTGTGGGTCCTGCTTCCTGTGTCTCCAACCCAGCCACCAGCGAGGATATAGTAGTATGACTCCCCTACTTATGGCTCCCTGGGTGTTCCTTTTCGGTCTCACCATGTCCTGCATTCTTATGTGGGGAGGGGGACCAGAGACCCTGCATGACACCCCGCGTGACACATGGCGCAGCAGGCAGAGTACGGTGCCGGCCAAAGCTCTCCGAAGGACAGTGGAGCAGTTTGTGCCTATGAACACTCAGTCTCAGGAAGACCAGGAGGAGCAGCTGCTGGAGAGCTGGACCCCATGGAGGGGTGGGAAGACGTGGATGGTTCCCCAACCAGCAGAGGCCAGAGAAAGCGAAGGTCGTTGCTGCCCTGTGGGCTGGGAAGTGCTTGCTGAGGCAGCCTGGATGCGGGACTTGTCCCAGGAGGAAAGGCTTGCTGAGTCCTCCATGGGAGATGTGGGTGAGGCCAAAGTCATCCCTCACCCCCAGCACAGCCCAGCGAGAATGACTATGGACTATGGGCAATTACCTTCCATACCTAATTTAATGGACCGCTTGACTGCTTGCTTGGGAACATACCACCATGTAGTGGAACTGGCGGATGTTTGCTTTTGTGTCTTGATCGGCAGACATAGAGAAAATGTGAGAAAACCTGGCGGTGCCCTGAGAGGCCCAGAGAAAGTGGCAGTGCCCTGAGAGGCCCTGGCTGAGTCCAGGAAGTCTGGCTGTACCCAGAGAGAGTGGCAGTGCCCTGAGAGGCCCTGGCTGAGTCCAGGAAGTCTGTCTGAGCCCACAGAGAGTGGCAGTGCCTTGAGAAACCCTGGCAGTGCCCAGAGAGCTTGGCTGTGTCCAGGATATTGCATTCACCTCCAGGCTCCTCTCACAGGGCCCTTGCGGAAGACACTTGTCACGTAGATTGTGAGGCGAGACCTTGTAGGGGTGAAGTGTGGGGACAGAGCTAAGAGTGCAGTTTCCAGGCTCTCAGCCTCACATAGAAAAGTGGTGGCTTAGGTAGTAAATAGCCATCAACTGTGATTGAATGGCCATTAGCTGTAGCTAGTTGGCCGTCAGCTGTAACCAGTGAGCCATTGGCTACTAGTATAACTGCCGTGGCTACGCTAGCAGAAAAAATGGGGGCTAGCAAGAAGATGGTGGCTGAGCTGGCAAGAGCAAATTAACTATAGTGCCACCAAGGAGAATATAGTAGTATGACTACCCTGCTTATGGCTCCGTGGGTGTTCCTTTTTGGCCTCGCCATATCCTGCGTTCTTATGTGGGGAGCGGGAGCAGAGACCCCACAGGCCGCCCCCCACTACAGGCTCTCAGGGCCCTGCCACTCTCTCTGGGCCTCTCAGGGTACCGTGCTGGAACAACAGCAGCTCACAGTCAAGGTGCTTACATATTCTCGATGGCGGCCAGTCAAGACACAAAAGTAAACATCCGCCAGTTCCACTACATGGTGGTATGTTCCCAAGCAAACAGTCAACCGGTCCATTAAATTAGGGATAGAAGGCAATTCCCCATAGTCCATAGTCATTCTCGCTGGGCTGTCCTGGGGGTGAGGAACGACCTTGACCTCACCCTCATCTCCCACGGAGGACTCAGCAAGCATTTCATCCTGGGACTACAAGTCCTGCATCCGGGCTGCCTCAGCAAGCACTTCCCAGCCCACAGGGCAGCAACAACCTTCACTTTCTCTGGCCTGTGCTGATCAGAGAACCATCCACATCTTCCCACCCCTCCAAGGGGGTCCAGCTCTCTGGCAGCTGCTCCTCCTGGTCTTCCTGAGATTGAGTGTTCATACGCACAAACTGCTCCACCACCCTTCCGAGAGCTATGGCCGGCACCATACCCTACTCGCTGCGCCATGTGTCATGCAGTGTGTCATGCGGGGTCTCTGCTCCCGCTCCCCACATAAGAACGCAGGATATGGCGAGGCCAAAAAGGAACACCCACGGAGCCACAAGTAGGGTAGTCATACTACTATATTCTCGCTGGAGACACTATAGTCAATCTGCGCTTGCCAGCTCAGCCACCATCTTCTTGCTAGCCCCCATTTCTCTGCTAGCGTAGCCACAGCAGTTATATTAGTGGCCAATGGCTCACTGGTTACAGCTGACGGCCCACTAGCCACAGCTGATGGCCATGCAATCACAGTTGATGGCCATTTACTACCTGAGCCAGCACCTTTCTATGTGAGGCCGAGAGCCTGGAAACTGCTCTTTGGGGCTCTGTCCCCACAGAGCCCTGGCTGAGCCCAGGAAGTCTGGCTGTGCCCAGAGAGAGTGGCAGTGCCCTGAGAGCCCTGGCTGAGTCCAGGAAGTCTGGCTGTTCCCAGAAGGACTGGTGGTGCCCTGAGAAACCCTGGCTGTGCCGAGGGTGACTGGCTGTGTCCAGGATATTGCATTCACCTCTAGACTCCTCGCACAGGGCCCCTCGCAGAAGACGCTTGTCACATAGATTGTGAGGTGAGACCCTGTAGGGGTGGAGTGTGGGGACAGAGCCAGGAGTGCAGTTTCCAGGCCCTCTGTCTCTCGTGGAAAGGTGCTGGCTCAGGTAGTAAATGGCCATCAACTGTGATTGGATGGCCATCAGCTGTGGCTAGTTGACCTCCAGCTGTAACCAGTGAGCCATTGGCCACTAATATAACTGCTGTGGCTACGCTAGCAGAAAAATGGGGGCTAGCAAGAAGATGGTGGCTGAGGTAGCAAGCGCAGATTGTAGTTAGCACAGCAGATTGCAGCTAGCAAGTGGGGTTGGTTGGCAGAGAAGTGGACGATAGGTTGTGGATCATGTGGCTCCTGCTTCCTGTGTCTCCAACCCAGCCGCCAGCGAGAATATAGTGGTATAATTCCCCTATCTATGGTTCCATGGGTGTTCCTTTTTGGCCTCACCATATCCTGCGTTTTTATGTGGGGAGCGGGACGTAGACCCCGCCTGACACCCTGCCTAAATCTAGGGTCTGTCACTTCCTACTGGTAAGTCCCTCACCTGTAAAACAGATTAAACTATCCATCTCTCAGGGTTACTATGAGAAGCAGTGATCATGTACTTGCTCCAAACAACATTAGGCAGACGCCTGCCAGGCATGGGAGTAGGAGTACGACAGAAATAGAATCCCAATTTCCTATAAGCAATTCCAGAATTGCTTTCAGATTCTTATTGATATAATTAAATGCAGGGAGATAAAATACTTTATGAAAAGCATATTTATTCACCTTGTTGCATTCTGAAACCTCTTAACTACTAAGGTGTCTAGTTTTGAGGAGCTGGGGAAGGAAGTTAGAATGTTAAAAGCAAGAAACCATGTAACCACCTAAGAGGATTATTGCCTTGTTTCCCAGGAAGAAGGAGATGGAGCTAGGCTGTAAGAAGAGGAAAGGTTCTGCCCAATGTTCTATATTTTTCTGAGTCAAATCTACATGGGGGCTTCATTATTTGGTTTGCAATAATGCCTAGAAGATTTGCTAGTCTATTCACAAGTGCAAGAATAAATACATTCCAGTAACACATAAAGGTGATGTTATCTCTGACATCTGTAATTAGTTTTCTATGCCACTGTTGTTTTCTAAGAGAGTATGTATAAAAGTACAGCTATACTGGTGAGTCATAGACATTAAGGTTAACACAGTAGATGACTCCGTCTTTATTATCATTTTCTTTCCTCACCTATAAAATGGTCATTCTGGAGAGTGTAAGATTTTTTTCTCTGGGGCAGCCAGTTGGTACTGTGGTTAGAGCACAGTGCTCATAACACCAAGGCAGACGGTTCGATTCCCACATGGACCAACGAGCTGCGCCCTCCACAACTAGATTGAAAACAATGGCTTCACTTGGAGTTGAGCTGCATCCCCCACAAATAGACTGAAAACAACAACTTGACATGGAGCTGATGGGTCCTGGAAAAACACAGTGTTCCCCAATATTCCCCAATAAAAATTTTTAAAATTTTTGAAAAAATCGTTTTTCTCTGATGAGGAGAGTGGTCCTCAGATTCTGGTGGTTGCCAGCAAAATTAACAATGATAATAAGCAGTAAGAACAAAGAGAGATGACTTATTTCAGGAGGCACCCAGATAACTTGCAAGTGAGTTTGCTGCAATGAAACCCCTAAGTTTGGGAAACTTTGAGGGTCAAAGGGTTGAAATAATAGATGGTTCTCCCAATACTCAGAAGAGGGGCATAGTAGAGAAAACCACTGTTAACACTTTCAGGACAACCTTCCAGAACTTTTTAATGTATGTACGTATGTATATATTGCACATATAATCACAATACCAGAATATGAGGTCTGACAATTGAGTTCGCCAACTCATCCTAGAAAAAGTGCTCCATACCTCATTGCTGAATATCACTACAGTCACCTTTGAAGTCTCCTTGTGGGAAGCTATGCACTGATGCCAGCGCCTAGTCCACCCTTCAAAGCAATTTTGGAACTCTTTTTCTGGAATGGCCATCAGAGCTGTCATCATATTACCCTTGATGTCCTGAATGTCATCAGAATGTCTTCCTTTCAATATTTCCTTTATCTTCGGGCAAAGAAAGAAGTCACTGGGGGCCAGATCAGGTGAGTAGGGAGGGTGTTCCACTACAGTTACTGGTTTACTGGCTAAAAACTCCCTCACAGACAGTGACGTGTGAGCTGGTGCATTGTCGTGATGCAAGAGCCATGAATTGTGGGTGAAAAGTTCAGGTCGTCTAACTTTTTCATGCAGCCTTTTCAGCACTTCCAAATAGTAAACTTGGTTAACTGTTTGTCCAGTTGCTACAAATTCATAATGAGTAATCCCTCTGATATCAAAAAAGGTTAGCAACATTGTTGCAACAAGTTCACAAATTTAATTGTCTGACCTCGTACATCATTTTAGGAAATTGTAAAGTGGACCACTTTATTTATTTATTTTTATTTATTTATTTTTTAAAGATTATATTGAGGAAAGGGAACAGGACTTTATTGGGGAACAGTGTGTAGTTCCAGGATTTTTTCCAAATCAAGTTGTTGTCCTTTCAATTGTAGTTATGGAGGGCATAGCTCAGCTCCAGGTCCAGTTGCCATTGCTAGTTGTAGGGGGCACAGCCCACCGCCCCTTGCGGGAGTTGAACCAGCAACCTTATGGTTGAGAGAACGCACTCCAACTAATTGAGCCATAGGAGAGCTCAGCTGCAGCTCAGCTCAAGGTGCCGTGTTCAATCTTAGTTGCAGGGGGCGGAGCCCACCATCTCTTGCGGGAGTCAAGGTGTCCAACAGGCAACCTTGTGGTTGAAAGTCCACTGGCCCATGTGGGAATCGAACCAGCAGCCTTTGGCATTAGGAGCACAGAGCTCCAACCACCTGAGCCACCGGGCCGGCCCTTACAGTTGACCACTTTAAAAACAAAAAAAATTCTCTGCTGCCATAGGTCAGCAAGGCAGCAGTTAACTACTTGTCAGAATAGGTGATTTCTCTCTCCCATGTGTGTTTTGTACTCACAGATAAGCACTAAGAACTCAGCCATGTCCTTAAGTACCCATTTATTGTATAAGTACAACTGAAACTTTGAGTGACTTTCTGTACCAAGGTTCAAAAAGAGGAACAGAACCACCAGGAGATGTGTATCTATAATTAGTTACAGGGAGTTGACAGGCCACTGTGGGAGCTGTTTAAGCAGAAGGAAAGATGGATGTAAAGAAGGGGACAGCAAAAACAAGCTGGAACTCACAAGTCAGCATTGGAGCTGAAATTCACTTGTTCTCCTTGCCTCTGACCATGAATAGCCAATAGAAGACCCTTCCTTGCTGAGCTAAACACACACCTGGCCCAAGAGTCAGGGAAGTTAAGGGAGGATCAGGGAGAAGTGGAACAGTTGAAAGGCTGGCCACTGCCACCCACCAAGGAGGGTAAGGGGTAGCAGATTCCACCCCCACCCAAATCTCACACAAGAATCTCTCTTGTAGCCCTGTCCCCAACCAGAAATACACAGGGAAGGGAGTTCTGGACAATGGCCTTCAGCTTAGCCAGGCTGCAAGCATGAAGCCATCACCCCTGGTTTCTTTATAACACCCCATGTGGCCTGCTTCTTGGGATGCCCTGACAAGAGCAAGAGTTCAGGAAGCTTTAATGATTCCTGACCTGAGGCTGTCTGTAACACAGAAAACTTTTGGTTTCTTCTTCCTTGTACAGAAGAGAAGAAAACCCTATCCTTTTATTTCTGTCTCTCTCATTACCACTCACACACACCAAACCACTTTTACTCAACTGATCTTTAACTTATAAACCTCCTTTTTTTCCCTATTGTAGCAGAAACTTTCAAAGTCAACATTACTAAGAATTCCTATTATGAAGATAAAGATCTCATAATTTGTTCAATTTTTCAAGGATAAAACTTGGGGTTTATTTTTTCATTAAAAAAAGTGTTCCAAATGTAAATGTGAGCAGGACACATTGCTGCTTAATAAATCCAAAGTGATAAAAAAGAGAACTTTTGAAAAAAACGTAGGTAATGAAAATGCTTAACATATATTCAGTTCTCAGAGGGAGGACTGGAATCCGTGTAGCCTGGTCTCACACCTCTTTTCCATGTGGAGTGAGGCTCAGGAATCATTGGCCAACCCTGGCCTCCTTGCTCATTTGCCCTTGGGGAGCACAAACTCTGCCAAGAAGAACTGGAGGCAGGAGAGGCTGCTCCCCCTTAGAGGCTAGCACTCAGGAGCAATGTGGGGCTGATGCAGGAACCCCAGGGCTGGGCTCCCTCAACAATCCAACCATAATGGTTTTGAAATAGAAGCTGCAGTGGGAAAGAATTGTAACCATATTATCTTGGGTGAGGTATGGTGAGGAGGTCAGATGCAGATCATGAGAGAGATACCAGAAAGAACTTTACAGTTTTTTGTACTCATACCTCTCGGGGATAACACAGCATACCAGCCAAGGCCACTCAGGGGAAGCACCAGGTTGGTCACAAGGCAGAGAGAGGGCAAGCTGTAGGCAAGCATTTTTATTGTGGCTTCAGCTGGAAGGAAAGGGTTAGACAGGGCAAACACAGTTAGGAATGGCTAATTTAAATAATTTCAGTGGGCTCTGGAGCTATCCTTGGTTGTCTGATACCTGACCCTGGGGCATTTAGAGTAGGAGTATGGTGGCCCAGAATGTGAGAGCCTGATAAGGGAAGGGTTTGGTGGCGTGGACATAATCAGCTGTTCAAGAGGAACTGACAGCTTCTAGCCAGGGCCTCAAAAACGGATCAAGATAGCATATGTTATAGGGAAAAAGTCTTTAAAGAAATTTACGTAAATGGGCCACACATTTTGTTACTTGTCTGATCCCAAAACTTCAATATTACCCACTGACTGTATATTACTTTTTAAAGAGTTGAAAAGCACCTCGGAGAACAGGTTTATCTGTAACTTTTGGTCTGAAAACAATGGAAGGAAATAGTCAATATTTCAAACTATCAGTGTATTTTATATCTGTGCAATATCTGTAACTTTCTGTGTTTTATTGATAATTTTTAATGAAGTTACTGCGAGAGAGGCAGAGAGAAGCTGCAAGCCGCCTCGTACCCAGCACCTTTTTACCCCTCCCAGCTTTAGGGTTGACATATAACAGCACATCTTGATCCAAATGAAGTTTTCTGCCTCTCCTGAGGCCTCACAGGAGTGAAGGCATCTAAGTGCACATATTTTAGGGTGGGAAAACTCATTATCAGGCTAGAAGCTGACAAGTCAGTATGGAGAGGGATAGACCTCACTTCACTAATGTCCAAGCTAGGGCTTGTTGCAGGCCGGGCCTATTGCAGAAAGGGTTAAAGTTAAGGGCAACCACCCCACACTGCTTAGTCTTTACCTGTAGTCTTTTGCTAGGCAAAGAAACCAATTCAAGCAAGAAACCATCAAGCAAGGGAGTACCATAACTCCTTTCACTAACACAAAGTGCTGCTTGAAAGAACTGTAAATGCAGAGGCCAGCCTCCCCTGGTGGGAACTCACATGTTGTTTTTTTATTAGTTTCAGGTGTAGAAGACAATGTACTAGTTAGACACTTACACCCCTCACGGTGATAACCCCTCCCCCCAATCTACTACCCCTCTGACATTGTATATAGCTGTTACAATTCCATTGACTATTCCCTATGCTGTACTCCACATCCTGTGACTATATACATATTATAGTTGACATTCAGTATTATTCAGCCTCAGCTTCAGGTGTACACTGCAGTGGTTAGGCATCTATACTGTCCCTGAAGTGGTCTCCCTAATAAGACAAATGCCCATCTGACACCCTACAAAATGTTTACAACATTATTGATTATATTCCCCATGGAATTCCTTGAATAAGCATTAGCACTGCTTCATAGGTGCATTTTCTATATTGATCAAGAAAATTAACCAGACAAGGCTGTGACTGCTGAACTTGACTGCATCCCACCTGGGCTATCTTATTCTCATCTCTACCTACCAGATAGTGCACCTGGCCTCAAGGAAAAACATTACATTTGGACAGGACCTATACTGTGTCTGGACAGTTCAATTTGCTTTCTCACTTCATTCTTTCCTTATCTCAGATGGGAAAGGGAGGCAGAAGAGGAGCCTGAAAAACCTCCTCTCCCTGAACTCAAAAGTGCAGCAGTTGGGCGGCCAGTTGGCTCAGCTGGTCAGAGTGCCATGCTTGTAACACCCAGGTCGCCGGTTCGATTCCCACATGGGCCAGTGAGTTGTGCCCTCCGCAACTAGATTGAAAACGACCTGACGTGGAGCTAATGGATCCTGGAAAAACACATTGTTCCCCAATAAAATAAAAACAAATTAAAAAAAGAAAAAAATAGTGCAGTAGTTGAGTGCAGACGCCGGAACCAGAATGTCTCAGCTTCATGCCCAGACTGTCACCTACAAGCTGATCAATCTTAGGAAAGTTACCTTAACGACTCTGTACCTCAGTTTCCTTCCACTTAGTGTGATGATTATAATAACATCTACCGCTGTTTAAATGAGATTAAGTATTCAGAAGAGTGTAAAGCACATTGAAGGTGAAATACATGTTAGCTATTGTTATCACTGCTATGTGGCAGATACTGTGATTTTTGTCTAAAAGCCTTCGCTGAGCTACGGTGATCCTGCCTACCCACTGGTACTCTCCTAGAGAAGGAGGTCAAACAATGTGTAAAGTGTTCTTTCAAGGGTTATCAACGGGAAAATTTTAATAGACTCTAGACAATACAAACCTCTGTATCATCTGTTATGGACTAATGGTTTCCAGAGAGGAGCTTATTTTAAAACTTAAAATATTGAGTTATTAAATTTGTGATAATCTATTTACATAAACAAAAGTCAGGTAAGTCTGTAAGGATACAGCTTGGGGTGATCTTCATTTGTGGTGAATTCAATTTTTTTAAACCATATACCTTAAAGGTACATCTCCGTGCAGGTACGCTTAAGAACCAAAAACAAATCTGAGATTTCAGAGCTTAGATGAGACACTTCTGTAGACACAGAGATGAAAAGAAAGGGTGGAGGTCCTCATGGCCCCACAGCTGAAGTGGTCCCCAGTTGGTGAGATAAGCCAGACATTTGTGAAGAAGGCCTGGGATCTGTAACACCAGTGATGGATTCCTGCACTTGCTGTGGAAGTGGGCTTATGTGTGACTACTCATATCATAGTGCACACCTAGGATGACTTCCTAGGACTAGACACAGGTTCAAAATCAGTCCAAGGCCCTAGCCTTTCATTCAGAAGACTAGAAAGATTATTACATCATTGATGTATGATGAAGAATTCTCAGACTTGAAAGGATCAAAGAGCCGCTGGGCTCAAAGGCCCTCTTAATGGACTACATGAATATATCTTCCGGGACATGGTTTCATAGTCCCTAAACTTAGAAGCAGTACTATTTTTTGGTTTAATTTTTAATATTTGCCTCAGATTGACTATCCATTTTCTCTCCAGAAACAGACTTTTTCATTGTGGGGTTTTTTAAAAATACCTACCTGATTTTAGTAGGACCTGTCTCCTGTAATTTTGCCTTTGATTAATTTTCACCTCTCTGACAGCTCCTGCTTTTATTCTTCCCACTTCTGTCTTTCTTGCAAACAACTTTTTTTGACAAACAGTGCTCCTTCCTCTACTATCTTCCAGTCATAATCTAACACTATTTCAAGCACTCCCTTAATTTAACTGGTGATTTTAAAGTAATATTCTGCTTAACTTGTGATGAGTGCCTCGATTACTTTTTTCTTTTTTCAAAAAAAATTTTATTGGGGAAAGGGAACAGGATTTTATTGGGGAACAGTGTGCACTTCCAGGACTTTTTTTCTTCCCAAGTCAAGTTGTTGTCCTTTCAGTCTTAGTTGTGGAGGGTGCAGCTCAGCTCCAGGTCCAGTTGCCATTGTTAGTTGCAGGGGGCGCAGCCCACCATCCTTTGCAGGACTCGAGGAATTGAACTGGCTACCCTGTGGTTGAGAGCCGGAGCACCAACCAACTGAGCCATCTGGGGCGGGGGCAGCTCAGCTGAAGGCGCCATGTTCAATCTTAGTTGTGGAGGGCGAAGACCACCATCCCTTGCAGGACTGGAGGAGTTGAACCCGCAACCTTGTGGTTGAGAGCCCAGTGGCCCATGTGGGAATCGAACCCTGCAGGCTAAGGAGTTAGGAGCACAGAGCTCCAACAGCCTGAGCCACCAGGCCAGCTCCTATTTTTTTCTTCTTTATGAAGACTTTCCAAAAACAAAATGATAATAATTATTGAATCTAGAACCTATCAAGAAAATCTGCTCCACTGTCTCAGGCGGTAGCCATCCATTTTCAGCCAGCAGGTAGGCTCAGGTACTAACTGAAAACTGCATTCCCCCTGAGTCTTGAGTCACCTTCAGAGGCTTTGGGACTTCTTAGCCCAAGTGACAGTCCCATGAGCAACCTCAGTCAACCTATTGATTCCTCCCTGAAGCCTGCCCTCAGAACCTCCTTCATCCATCTCTGCTGTTCAGTTTCCTCTTTCTTCCTCGGCAGGAAACGACTCTCATTTACTTCTCTCATGCTGGACTTTAACCCAGGCATCCTTGGGCTCACTGTTTGGGGGCCTCCCCCAGTCAGTAACTTAAACAGCAGTAGGCAAACGCATTCGTCGTCTGAGCCAGGCTTGCCCGCGACCCGCCGCCACCCTCGGTGCACCCTACCCTCCGTAGGCTCCGGCCCCGCCCCCTTCCGACTGACCAATCCCCGGCTCTGCTCAGAGCGCGTCACAATGGCGGCCCTGCAGCACCGCCCCCGGACGCCTGCCGCGAAGGCCACGCCCCGCCACGGTCTTTGCGTCCTTCCGGTTCTGTTGTGGAAGTAGGACTGCGTCTCGTCCTCCTGGAAAAGGTGGGGTTCCGCGGGGAAACCGACCCTCGGTCGCGCGGGCAGCCAGAAGCGAGGTTGGGGCGCGGGCTCCCGGGGCTGCTGCTCCCGGGTGCTGGGCCGCAGAGCCGAGCGGAGACGGGCACACCGAGAGCAGCCGCGCTTCCCTAAGCGCCGCGTGCGCTCGGCGGGCGGGAGTTGTGGGCACCGGCCCGCCGCGCGCCTGACCTCCTCCCCCAGGCCCCGCCCAGGGCGCGCTGCCAGGGGTTTCCATGGTGATGGTAAACAAGCCTCAACTGCTTCAGTTACAACTGCCAAGTCTCCTGCGTTCTACCCTCCTCTAGGTGCTCAGCGACCACCAAGGTGCCGGGTGTGAAGAAGAGCGGGAGCGTGGAGACTCGGAGCCCGAGGTGAGGGGCGGGACGGGCGGAATCTCCGAGGTCAGTAGCCGCACCCCTGGGACTGACCGGGGACTGGGCGCCCTCGAGGTAGGGGCGGCGGGGCTGGGAATTGGGTTTGTCCCACATGAGCCTGAGGTCGAGGGCCTTCCTTTGGGGGACTAATCTCAGGGCTGACATTTGGGGTCCGAAGACGACGGGCCCGCGGCGAGGAAGAGAAAGAGGGCCCCGTGCGGAGCCCCGGCGCCTCGGCCGGGAAGAAGGGGCGGGTGACGGTCGGAGAGGGCATTTGGTTAAGAGGGAAAGCAGCCCCTCCACGTGGCCGGGAGCGCCGGGCCGCCGCGCAGGGCTGGTCGGGAGCTGACTCCTCCCCCTCCCACGTTCCCGCTCGCCCGGCCTCCACTTTCGGCCTCGGCCGCCGGCCTTCCTTCCTTCCTTTCGCTGCGGCGTGTGTGCGCTGAGCGCTGCCCTGCGTGTGTCTCCTGCCCCGAGAGGTATTGTGCCTGCATTTTGGCTGAAACTCTGGTTCTTACTATCTTTGCCTGTTGACCACACTTCGGCTGCGTGAAGTTGATCAGTTAGCCGTTTCCTTTTTCCTTGTCTTTTACGTCTTCGTATCATTGAATATGCTGGTGGTTCTTGACTGCGCCTAACAAACTTAGGGACACTGTAGGCTCGCGCACTGCGCCCACTGCTTCCCCTGTCTTGCGTGGTTCCCGGAAGGTGGCGCCGGCGGCCTGGGTGACGCCGCGCCAGTCGCGTGGACCCGACCTGCCCTGGTGTTTCATAGCAAGAAACGGTTGGGAAGCCGCACGCCGGGGAGAGCCCCCTTCGCAGGGCACTTAGGCGGCGGCCTTTCTGCGTCCCGTTGATCCCGCGGGGTCCCTTCGCGGCAGTTTCCCCTGGAGGCCCGAGGACGGAAGAGCGTGCTTAACTGGTTTTCACAACTGTTCGCGGGGTGTCGGGGCTCCCTGCCATTGCAGGCTGGGATGGGGGGTGACGAGAGAGGAACCCGCGAGCGGCTGCGCGCTGGAGGGGCCCGTGAGGCCGCGGCAGCTTCCGGGCACCGCGCGGGGCGGCGGGTCGAGGAAGGAGACGCGGGGCGCCGGAGCTTGCGGGCGGCCCTGGCGCGTCGCAAACCTGGCGGAGCAGGGAGCCTTTGGAATGCTGAAATAATCTTTTAATTCACAACGCCATCGAAACTACCCATCTTAATGTAATTCTCACTATTTCAGTCACGTTTTTAAAAGTTTACTATCTGTTTCTGAATTTCTTTCTAGTAATGAAAATACCTTGGGCTCTCTGGTTAGACAAAACATGTTAGGATCTATCGGTGAAAAGTGATGTTTTCAGTGCTAATTTCTAGACGAGATTGCTTTGTTACGGATGTTAAAGAGTCCATTCTTTGTCTTGGGGAATCTCATGTTCCTGTCTGCATTTCTGTAAATTGAGTAGGTTTGTTATTTCCATGTTATGGTCTTTTTGTTTTTAGTTTTTTTTATTTTAGTAACATTCTTTTTGTAATATTTGCTTTTATTACCTTTTTAAAAATGACAAGTGACTGGTTTCACTTGAGTATTGTTACAAAGCTCCCATTAAACAAAATATTCAAGTAAAAATGTGAATCGACTTAAGGGCAGAGAGTGATTCAATAGGTTTGTCAGTCCTTGTATAGGAGGGCCAAAACTGAAGGAGCCTGTGGAGGCACACGGTGCCCATCAGGGAAGGTGTCTGGAGAAACTGCGGAAATGGGAGGGTTTCCCCCTTCCACAGAGGTAACTTCCCCAAAACTTCCCCTCCCCAGTGTGAGCTCTAGCTCTCAGGTTCTTTGTAGAACCACATTGATTGACGCTTACTGGGTTCGGCACAGAGTTAGGTGTTTTACAACATTTTCTTAATCACATGCTCATAACCAGGCTATAAGGGGGTATTGCTTTTATCCCCCATCTTACAGATGAGAAAATGGAGGCTGGGAGACAAGAAGACACTTGACCAGTGACACAGCTGGGACTAGAACTCAGGTCTTTTTGACAGGAGCAGCCCTCTCCTGCCAGAGCCTCTGCCCCAACCTGGTTGCCCTGAAACAGGGTTCTTGTGGAAGACAAAAGGCAGGGCAGAAGGAGAACCAGGCTCAGCTAAGACCAGCCTGGTTTTACAGCACGTTCCAGGCCTAAGATTTTTATCCATAAACATTTCAGCTTTTTTTTCTAAGGACCATTAAAATATAATCACAATATCATCACACCTAAAGAAAGAATAATTCTTTGATATTAACAAATACCCAGTGTTCAAATATACTTGATTGTTTAATAAGTATTTTTATATAGCTGGTTGGTTTGAATTGGGATCCAAATAAGGTCACACCTTAATATTTGGTAGATTATATCTCTTTAAGTTATGTTTTAATCCAGAGCAGTCCTGTCCAATAGAAATAAAATGCAAGCCACATAGCTAATTTTACATTTTCTAATAGTAAAAAAAAAAAATGCAATTCACTTTATTAATTTACATTAAGCTAATGTAGATCCAAAATATTCATCGTGTAAATTTTTTAATTATCTTTAAATTTCTTTGAAACTAAATTTTCAAAATCAGGTGTGTACTTTATATTGACAGCACATATCAATTTGTACCAGCCATTTCAAATATGACAAGTGGCTGTCTTATTAGTAAACATCATCAAGAGGTTCTCTGCTTTTAAAAGATGCTTTTAGAATCTAGAATTTGTAGAATTCCTTCCTTACTCTGGGTTTTTCTGATTGCATTCCTATGGTGGTGTTTGAATCTCTGCACTCTGTCTGCATTTCCTGTAAACGGTAGTTACCTCTAAAGGCTATTCTGATTCTGTTGAGATTTTTTGTGGAAATAACTTCATTTGAGGGACTGTGTACTCCTGCCAGAGGGCACATATTGGTTGGCGGTTCCCTTTTTCTGATGTTAGCAGGCTTTGGTGATCATTCCCTGGATCCACTGTTTTGTTAATGATTTCCAAATTATTTTATATTTTAAATATTTCTCATTTATTAGCAGGAATACTTATATAAAGAAATTGCTTTCGTTAATCACTTGATTACTTTAAAATGTACTTTATAAAAGGCAGGTTACGTTTTTTTTGATTCCTTATGTTTATCAATATCCAGCATAATGAATTGAATCCCTAGCATGTGCCGAAGACAATTTTTAGGATATCATTATGATTTTAAAACATAGGTTGTTTTAATGTAGGTTTTATTCTCTTTGATGCTCAAATTACCCACTTTTTGGCCAGTGGGAGACATTCGTATTGCTTCCTTAGTTAAGTGGATCCACAAAAGTTGATTCAACTGGACCTCTAGTGATGGACAATTGGGTTGTTTCTAGTTTTTTTCTATTAGGAAGTGCTGCAGTGAATAGCCTTTGCAGGTGTCTTTTTCCTGTTTTGACCAACAGGGGTTGAACCATTTAATATTGCCACAAACAGTATTTGAGAGAGTCTGCTTATTATCTACAACTTTGTCAAGGGAATGTGTTTGCAAACTTTTAGTTAGATATTTTAAATGTCATTTCATTTAAAATTTTAGTTTATCTTATATAGGTGAGATAGAGCATCTTTTTATGTTTAAGAGCATTTCTTTTTCTGTCAACTGTCCATACCTCTTTTTGGATTGTTGGACATTTTGTCTCTTTAGTTCTTACACTTGGGAAAGATATTTGTAATTTAATTCCTGTTTCATCATTTGGTATTTTTGCTTAGCTTATGGTGGTTTTAGTCATGCATGCATTTTCCCAAGTTCTGGGTTTTGTGTCATGGTCAGGAAAATTCCCACTCTCAGATGATAGAGGAATTCATCTATTCTCTACTTTATTATTTAGGATATTTCTTAGTGTTTCTCACAAAATATGAAATATTCTTAGTTAACATTTTGCCTTCATTAATATGTCAGTGCGACAAACTGCAGTCATGATTAACTGAAATGATGAACTACAGTTGCATTCCTGGAATAACCCCAACTTGGTCATCGTGTGTTATTGCTTTGTGTGTTACTGGATTTGGCTGGCTAACATTTATTTTAGGATTTTTCCTGAGTTTTCATGAGTGAAAGTAGCCTGTGAAACTTGGTGCAAAAGTAACTACGGCTTAAAAGGTTAAAAATAATCGCAAAAAACGGCAATTACTTTTGCATCAACCTAATAATTCTAAAACTCTTGGAAATGGAAAATCAATTCCAGATTGTTGTAGATCAAATGTAAAAATGCAGATGCAAACAGCAGGGCTTCATAAGTAAAAAAATAAAAATAAAAATGTTGCCTTGGACTAGGAAATAGTTCTTTTATTAATAAACAGGACATAAAAAGCGATATATAAGGGGGAAAATGATAAACTAGAATGAAATATTCTAAACTTCTTTTAGGCTTCCCGTGACAGTGTGCCTTTTCTTTTTCGAAAATTGTCATCTACTATGAATATTAAAAATTTCTATTTTTATAATTTACATTGCAAAGATGACCATCACTGACGTCTCCATTCTTCACCTTCCCTAATTGAGATCTCTGTTCTGCTTTACACAGTATTTGTTTAGAATAGTGCTGTCCAATAGAATTATGATATGAATGACATTTTCTCTTTATTGAGATATAATTCACATACTATGCAGTTCACCCTTTTAAAGGGTACAATTCAGAGGTTGTTAATATATTCACAAAATTGTAAAAACAATCACCACTAATTACGGAACATTTTCTTATGTTAAAACACCGTTAAGCATTTCTGGGATAAATTCTACTTGGTCCTGGTGTATAATGCTTTTTATATGTTGCTGGATTCGGTTAGTACTTTGTTGAGGAATTTTGCATCTGTATTCATAAGGGATATTAACATGTAGTTAGCCTTTTCTTGTGATAGCAGAATGGTTTTGGTATCATTGGTCTGCTAGGACTGCTATAATAAAATATTACAGGCTGAATGGTTTAAACAATGGAAATGGATTCTCTTCGTTCTCGGCCAGAAGTCCTGGATCAAGGTGTCAGCAGTGTTGGTTCCCTCTGAGGGCCATGAGGAAAGGATATGTTCCAGACCCCTCTCTTTATTTTGTATAATGGTATTCTCCCTGTGTCTTCACATTGTCTTCCCTCTGTGTTTTTCTGTCCTAATTTCCCTTATATAAGAACACCAGTCATATTGGCTCACTCTAATGACCTCATTTTTAACTTAATTATCTCCGGAAAGACTCCAAATCCAGTCACATTGTGAGCTACTAGGGGTTCAGCATGTGAATTTTTGGGACACAATTCAGCCCGTAACGGGAATACTGGCCTTTTAGAATGAGTTGGGAAATTTTTAATATTTCAATCCAGTATATTTTAATATAGTTGGACTAACTCTATACATCCAGAATATTTCAACATGTAGTCAATATTTGAAAATTGATTTTACATTCTTGTTTTAATCTTTGCAATTCAGTGTGCATTTTATACTTACAGCACGTCTCATTTTGTACTTGCCACATTTCAAGTGTTCAGTAGCCACATGTGGCTAGTGGCTACCATATTTTTATTCTTTGTACCTAACCAGTTCAGCAGTTTTTCTCTATACTGTAAATTTAGGAGTTTTACCACATACATGCGTTGGGTTGTGTTTTTCTAAAATACCTTTTGGGAACGACACAATTTATCTTAAAGCCACAAAATTTCCTTCCATTCTGTATCTGTTCTCTTGCCTCCATTTTGTGTCTTTTTCTCTTGGAACTTCTGTTATTCACATGTTAATTTCTCTTGTCCCAAGTTATATCTTATGTCCTGCAAATTGTATATCTTTTTCCCCTTACCTGTTTCTAGTTTTTTTCCCCTCTCTTTATTTCTTCAACTTGGTTTTCCAGGCCACGATCCTTTCTTTCAATTCATTACTAACTTTATAAATTTTAAACTCAATTTTTAGTATCGGAAAGATTTTAATTTTGTAGTTGAGTATCTGAAAGTGCTCGCTATTTTTGGTTAAATATTTACGGTTTTGTCTAGCACTTGCTCTCTGCAAACTGCTGTTCTGAGCTGTTGTCTGATGTATGGTATTTCTGAGTGCTGGAGACACTCTTGCGTACATTGTCCACGTGTCTTCCCTCCTCTTGGTTTTCTC
Source organism: Rhinolophus hipposideros (assembly GCF_964194185.1). Lineage (NCBI taxonomy): Eukaryota > Metazoa > Chordata > Mammalia > Chiroptera > Rhinolophidae > Rhinolophus > Rhinolophus hipposideros. The sequence continues at coordinate 67,034,831 of NC_138061.1, forward strand.
GTCTCCACTTGGTTTTCTCCACTCCCCCAGGATAGTGTGCTGTGGGTCCGAGTGGTGAACACTGAGCATTCTCCACTCCTGTGGCAGCTGTATGGCACCTAACAAGGTGTCAGCTCTCCACAGAGCCCCAGGAGGAAGCTCTAGGCCCCCTGAGGGACACCTTCTGGAGGCGGCTGTGGACACGTACTGCCTGCCAAGGTCTCCCTGGAGACCATAAGCTGCCCTCCCCCCAGCTCCAGATCTGCTGCTTGCCCACCTAGGGGCTGCTTGCTTCAAAGGTGCGAGTTACAGGAAAGTTGGGAGGAAGACTGTCTTCATAGCAGTTGTATTTTCTATAGCAGAATACCATCCCCGCCGTCGTCGTCGTTGTCGTGTCTCCACCCCCCCCACCCCCCACCCCCCCCCTCCCAATACACACACCCCATTTCCTAGCAAGGCTAGAATCATGTTTTCTACTGTGGGGAAAGCCTACTAATACAGATGATGAAATTTTCAATTGAGAACAGATTTTACCTTTAGCAAGGGAAGTCTAATAACAGTTTCTTTTTCATGAAGACCTCACCTGATACATTTTTGTTCTCTGTTAACTTTAGATCTTGATTTTTTGAGTCACCTGCAAAATGCAATCAATATAGAACAATAACTGTCCAATACTGTAGAAATGTGGCTAGTCCAAATTGATATGGGCTGTAAGTGTAAAATACACACGGGCTTTTAAGATTTAATACGAAAAAATGTAAAATTATTAAAGTTAAAAAACAGCAGTGTTGCTTGTTCTGTTGTGTAAAAATTTATCTCTATGTTAATTTTAATACAAGCATTACAGATATAGTTCATCTAACATATTATACTATTTTTGCTTTTTAGTTAACTCAGCTTTTGAGAAATGAACACTGAGGAAAAAGTGTATTATTACTCCCAGACTTAGTTACAATAAGTAAACTAAAGGGCCTGACAGTTAAAACATAATAAACAGCTTTCCTGTTGCTTACAGATCATGACATACACCCTTTGATGGATAAAAATGTAGTAATAGCAATAAACACTTAAAATAATAGTAATGTATTTCATGATCTATCTACAGCTTCTCTCTTTTAAACAGTTTTGTGTATTGAACTTGACATGTGCAAATTAGATCAGAGTTCTCACACTTCAGGTGCATGAGCCCCTTGACATTTTAGGTACAACAGTATGTGTGGGCGCATTTTTTTTTTTTTAATAAGTTGGTCTAGGCCTGCATCATATTATCAAGTGAGTCCCTGGCAGCAAGAAATGTTTAAAAGCTACTAAATTGGGACTTTATAAAATTGGTGGGTTGGAAGAGACTTGAGGTTTTCAATATAATTTCTAGTAGAGAATGAAAACACAATAAATAGGGGTCTGGGATTATGACAGAAAATTGCTTCTTCCCCAGAACTCTCTGCTCCTCAAGTGGAAAACAGACATGAGCAGCAGAAATGATAATCAAATCCTCTTGTGGATTTAATAAGAAACTGAATATAAAGATTAAAAGGATTTACTACAAAATAAAAATATTTATACAAAGCAACCAACACCAAACAAACATATCCTGGTAAAGGGTTGCATTTTAAAAATATAAAGAATTTGAAAAAGTATTCAGGGGGAATAAGTAGGGTAATAAACAAAGGAAAAAAAGAATAATAATTAAACTTACACTTTGAAACCTTAGGTCGGGGGTAGGCATTGCTTCTGGTGTATTTAAATGTCACTTTCTCAGAAGCCCTATGTAAGTTAAATCTCCATTTTCTAGTTTTTGGTCATTTCAGAATTTGTCATCAGACCTTTTTTTCTTTCATTGGTTTCCCAGTTCACTGTTCTGTGGACCTAGCACAGTGCCTGCATCATGTAAGAGCACAGAATGGCTCTGTTTGGTTAATTTTACCTACTGCACATCAACCAAATCCTTTCACATGGGCAATTTCTACCACAGTGTTTCTGTTGCAGGGTACTGTCAGCCTTCCTAAAATTGCCTAATTCCTTCCCATCTTATTTCCATGCATCTGTTCTCACCTTTCATTCTCCAGACAGCAGTTACACTGTTCTGTTGAAAAGCAAAACAACACATTTTGAAACAATTACATGATTTTCTGTTGGCCTTTGAATAACGTCCAAACTACCAACCAGGCCTTCAAGGCTATAGCCATCTTCCTCGGCTTCCCTCCTTTGTTGGGTTCAGCCCTGGCTGCAGGGGTTTGCAGGTGTCTTCTGTCTCAGCACAACAGGCTACCTGTGTCTTCTGTACATGTTGTTCCTTTGTTGGCAGGAATCATTATCATGAGTGATCAATTATTAACACTCCTCTTGCTAGTGTCACCAACCGGTTAAGCCCAAAAGGTTCATGTCCAACTACTTAACTGCAACAAATACATTCAAATAAAATAGGTGTGAAAATGCATGCCGGTCATGTAAATTACCAAGAATATATTTTGAGTTAGATTTTAAGAAGTGAAATAAATGCTTATGAAGCTGTCAAGGTACCCATTTCTATGTAGATATTCTTTCCAAAAACAAGCCAATTTTGTGGCTTAACTATTTTTTCCACAATATTGTTTTACTTCTCTTGAATGTGAGGTTTTAGTGTCTGTTTCTCACTTTCCATGGAATGGCTAGATTTTGAATCCTATCACTCAGCTTCAACAATTACCAATTATGGACAGTTTTTCTCTATATCCTCCATCTACTTCATTCAGATAATTTTGAGGCAAATCCCAGCCATCACACCATTTCATCCACAAATACTTCAAAATGCATTTCTAAAAATGAATTCCTTTATTTTTAAACCTAACTACAATGCTGTCATATTTAAAATAAATAACAAATTTCTGGTTAACATTCAAGTATCTGTTAACTTCTCATAAATGTTTACCAGTTTGCATAAATCAAGATGATTTAAGTCAAGATGCATTGTGAATCCTTGATAAATCTCTTAAATTTCTTTTATTCAATAAATGGCCCCTTGTTTTTTTCCATTGCAGCTAATTTGATGAAGGGCTGGCTCATTTGTATTTGTAGTTTCCTACAGTCTAGTCTGGCTTTGCAGACTACATCACCATATTCTTACCTAGTATCTTCCTCCTTCCCTATTAATTCTGTAATTTGGTAGTTATTTCTAGTTTTTCTTTTCTCTTAAAAATAATTTAATTACTAAAAGTGTTAAACATACACAAAAGTAAAACAATAAATAAGGAAACTCCCTATGCCATCACCCACCTTCAGTCATGACATGCATGCTGTTTCACCTGTATTCCCTCTCCTTCCAGATTAGAAAGATTCTAGACATCAGATGTCTCTAAATAATGACTCTTTTTAAAAAGATTTAAAATTATTTTCATTACGAGTCAAATAAAATCAAAGCAAACATCGTCACAAGTAAAATTGTCACTGCTCACATTTCTGCTATAGCCTTTTACGGTTTATTCATTTGAATCAGGATTTAAAGGTTCATAAAAATGGAACTACTTGTTAGGTATAAAATTTAAGAAAGATGCATATTTTAAATTTTTAAAAAAATTATGCAAACCATTTACATGAGTGTATGGTGAAACCTACAAAAGAAGGTACTGTATATCCACAAGTTTCCATTCTAAATTCTTCCTGCCTTCGGAGGTGCTTTTTCCCTTTAATTTTACGGTTTCTCTTTCCCTGGAAGCCTCGCGCTCCTCCCCACTCGCCCCCTCCCTGTCCCCGCTGGCTCTCCGGACTTTTCCCTGCCCTGGCACCTTTCCTGAGAACTCGCTCAGAACCGTCTTCCTCGTTGCTTTTCTTCCTCCTCCCCCACTTCCTGCCTGGGCCGCCCGCGCGGGCCGCACCTGCAGAACGCGTTTCCATTGGTGACATCTTGGCGGGCCCGTCGGTGGCACTTCCTCCTTTACACCCCGTGACCCACGTCCGGCTCGCCGCCCTCCCAGTCACGCGGCCTCTGCCTCCGGGACGCAACCCCGCGCGCGGCCTTCCGGACTCCGGACCCGTCGTGGTGAGCTGCCGCGAGCGCGCGACCCCCAGCCGCCCGCCCCCCGTCGGCCGTGGGTGGGGAGCCCTTCCCCACACCGCCCCCCGCTTTCTTCCCGCCTTGGCTGCCCCGGGAAGTGCCCCCGGCCGGGCGAGCCAGCGGCCCCTGCGGGTCCCGGGAACTCTCCCCGGCCTCCCTCGGAAGCCCCCGTAACCGGGAGCTCCGCCCCCGCGCCGTGGCTCCGGGCGGCCCGGCCCGAGAACTTCCTGCCCTCAGCCCCCGCGGGAGCACTCTTTCTCTGCGGCGCCCGCCGGCGCCCCTCCCCGGAGCCTGCCCCCCCGCCGTGCGTCCCCCCCGCCCCATCCCCCACGAGGCCCAGGAGCCTCTCCCCCCCCGCCCCCCCCCAGCTCGCTCCGCACCGGAAGCGCCCGCTGACCCCGCCCAGGCGCGGGTAGGGGCGCGCAGGGGTCCGGCCCTGGCCCCGGCTGGGCGGATAGAGACTGTCGCGGCGCCGGGTGGCGGCGGGCTGAGCTCCCACCCTTGTAGCCCGGCCCGGCGGGTCCCGGGAGCTCGGCGTCCGAGACCGCGGCCTCGCTTCCCGCCGAAACCGCTCGGGCGCGCCCCTGGTGGCGCCGAGCTTCAGCCTCCGGCGAGCGCGCGGGTAGCCAGGCGGTTTCGATTTCAGGTTCTTACGGGAGATGCACCTGGACTGGCCCCGGAGCCCTCTGCGGTTTTAAGCGTCGGGTGGAACTGGGGTCCTTTGGTTGTAGCCCGTGTTCACTTGGGGAAAAGAGAAATCCGCCCTGCTCGGTTCAGCGGTAAGTCTGACGGCAAAAACGTCAACTGCGTGACCCTTGAGGCGGCGTCCTCCGCGGGTTGAGATTGAGCAGAACTTTTTGAGTGATTAAGGCGTCCCGGACAACCTGTGTTTTGCGTGTTGCCAGCTGTAGGTTGAAATCCGTTTACAAATAAGGGTGAGAATGGTCTTCGGGTCTCCCTGGAACAGGACTGAAGGAGGGTGAAGCCAGGCTCCCCCCGAGTTCTTGATCCCTGAACCTTCGAGAACGTGGGAGGTGCCGTTGAAGCCGCCCTGTTTGTTGCGCAGATAAAGCTGGGCCGTCGGGCCGCGGGGCGCGCCCGGCCTATCTCGATTGGCTCCGCCGGCAGCCGACCAAGTCCTGTCTAACCGGTTGGGGGCAGGAGGAACGTGTGCGGGCGGCCTCGCGAGTCCGGGCGGCCTGCGAGGAGGGCAGAAGCTCGGGCCCGGACCGCATCTGTCGCTTTGCCACGTTTCCCCCCAAATAGTCTCCTGGTAATCAGAGGACTCTAGTAGGAAGGCAAATACTATCCTTCTAAGACGACGCGTGCGGCGAAATTAACTTTCCCAGGCCTTTGTTTCCAAAACTAGGGAGGTAGCTCCTAGTTTTCAGGCGGCTTTATTCCCTGGGCTTCACATAGTCTAGGTCTTTGGGGGCAGCCTAGTCACTTGGCCGTGGGCGGTGGTAGTAATGGTGTTTTTCCTTTTGAAAAGCACGTTTCAACATTTCCTCTTCTTACTCCTCAGTCAATTAAAAGGTCAATGTCAGGGTACAAAAAGTGAAGTTACCAAGTAAACTGGGAAATAAAGTATTTTTGAGTATCTCCACCCTGCCCCCAGGGATTTTATAAATTGTAAAACTCTGTTAAACGATTTCTCACAAACCTTTCGCTAGCCTCCCTGCCAGTGAAGGTAGCGTCTCTGCGCACTGCCGCTCTGCCCTGCCCTTCCCCGGACAGCTCTGCTCTTGCCCCGCCAGCCCTCAGTATTTAAATTTTCTTCCTGCGATTCAGAGTCGTCCGTAGAGTTTGAATAGGTCTCATCAGGGCGAGTGGGGTTACCCTCTGTGCCCTGTGAAAAGGGTAAACCTTTTAAATGCTTGGGGTGGGCCTGGTGTGTTCTGGACTCGGAGTCCCAGCCCTGCCGGCTTTCCCGGTGTCCCCCAGCCCGGCCGCCGCTCCCGGGACTGCCGCCTCCGCCTCCGGCACTGCCGAGTGCTTCGGTCGCTCTGCTCAGTACTCCAGCACTGACGCAGGACGACTGTATCGCTCTTTTCTAGGATAACTCGTATCGACCAGGAGTGTCTCGGACTGTTGGCACCCCCACCCCTTGTTCTTTAAGGTGAGCTTTTTTTTTCTTTTTAAAGTAATTACTTAGTTTCTATTTGAATTATTACATTCAAGCAAAAATTTTTCTTAGAAATGTGAAGTAAAAATTTTCGTGTTACTAGCTGTAAATCTAACGTTCAGCAGAACTGCAAGACTTTTCTGAGTTTTAGTTAATGTCCTAAGTACTGTAAGTCCGCAAAGGATCTAAATGTGTAGAGGATTCTGAGGGCAAGAGTGAGGCTATTGTATAATATTAGCACCAGAAATTAGGTTTGAATTTCATTCAAAGTTCAGAAGAATAAGAAATTAAGTCATAGGACTTTAAATGAGAAATCAAAGGTAAGAATTTTGGAGTAAAAATAAGCAATAAATGTTTGAGTATAGACATGTGTTTTGGGAAAGAATGCTCTTTTTACCTTGCCTTCAAAGAAATCTCTGTTTTTTGAAACATTTTCTGAAACATTTGTGATCTGTATTGTATTAGGCATTTTATTTTTTATTCTTTTTTGTTTTTTTTTGTGGTGCTTAATTACACAGTTAATTCTTATATGAAATGTCTTTTTTATGCTTCTTGCATGTGTTTTTCAGCCTAACCAGGGAGGTGTTGAACCCACACACACTTCACCCTCAGTTAATCTCTTGCTAATCTTTGGGCTGCTTTGCTGGGGGTGGGGTAACAGTGACCAACAGAACAGACAGGGTCTGTCCCTCATAGACTCTTAATGCAGTTTTGAAGACACCTTTTAAACAAATCACAGTAAGAATGCTATGGGAGCATAGAACTACAAGATTTAGTTTATTGAAGGGGAAGGTCTTTTGGAAAAGTGGAATATTTGACCTGAGACTTTAAGGATTAGTAGGATTTAGCTAGACAGAAGGTTGAGTGGAATTTACTTGGAGAGAGAATTAACATGTGTCAAAGGGAGCAGAGAGCCTGGCACATTCCAGACACGGGAATAAACATTTAAAGTTGGGGTGTGGGCTAGATAGTGTCCTGTGGTTTGTGTAACATCAGTGAGAAGCCGCCAAGGACTTGGAACAGGAGTGACATCAAATCACCTTAAAAGAGCACTTCAGTTGCTGATTAGGTTACAATAGGGCTAACTATTAAGCTTGGAGAAATTGAAGATCCAAGTATCCTGGAATGGGCTTTTGGTATGGGAAGTAAAAGGTAATAAAAGAGCAATGCAGAAAGTAAATGATTAAATATATGGTGATGGAAGGAGAACTGACTCTGGGTGGTGAACACACAATGGGATTTATAGATGATGTAATACAGAATTGTACCCCTGAAATCTATGTAATTTCACTAACAATTGTCACCCCAATAAATTAAAAATTAAAAAAATTTAAAAAAAAGTAAATGACAATTACATAATCGGATCACAAAGAAAAGAATTACTGAGCTCATACTTTGCCGTGCAGTGCGCTGGGGCTGAGTACGGAGCTGTGAGAAGCCTTGATTGTTGAAGTCCAAAGTTACTTAGTAAGGGTTGGAGGTGTGGTTAGGGTGGAGAATGGCACCACCTGGGAGAGAGGACAAATTCATTGAATTTGAGTCCTTGGGAGAAGTTGTTCAAGGATTACTTTAGTTTCCTTCTAGAGCCTCTTGACAGGTAAGGCCATTTATGCTGCAGCCAAGGTGCTATAGAAGTTTCAGAGTAAAAGGCTTTGTTCGTTTATGGTACTTGGGGAGCTGTGGAGTAAAGTTCTGTATACCATTCTGGGTTCAAGGAGCCTAAGGCTGGGGACGGGTGTCTTGAGTGCAGTGCTAGTTGTGGAGATGAGATCGGATGAGGCTGCCTACTGAAGGACAGGGCACAACCCCAGCGATTATGTACGCAGAGGAAAGACTCAGGAAGAGGCTGAGAGAGCGTCTAAGGAATTAACAGGAGATAGTTGCACCAGGAACTAAGGGAAGAAAGGATTTTCAGACGGCACAGTTAACTCGTGTAGAAACAAATAAGATGAGGGTAAGAAAATACTTGTCCTCTTTCTTGCCATGGAGGTCCTTGGCAGAGTGAGATTGTGCATTTTCAATGGTGGGTGCATGGGGGTTGACAATGGAGGCCTTTTGAGATTTTAATTGAAAGGGAAAGCAAATTGATATCAGGAAACATATGTATTCCAGGATTAGTTAGAAAAGTGTGGTGATAAAGAATTTGTTGAGGTTGGATGGAGATGGGACCAGAGCAGATTTGTAGATAATGATCTTGGTTGTAAAGACCAGCAATTCCTTGTTTATAAATTCCTAGACTTTGTGGCAATTTCCTTCACGTGGTCCCTATTCTTTGAGTAGATGATGATCAGAAGTAAGGGAAAATTAGAATATAGGGATTTAGGACAGACGAGGTTGGGGACCCTGATTTTCTACACTAGCAATTCCAAAATTGGGGTAATTTTACCCACCAGGGAGTGTCTGGAGACATTTTTGGTTGTCACAGCAGGGGATGGGGATGCTACTGGCATGTGGTGGGTAGAGGCCTGGGGTGCTGCCCAGCGTCCTGCAGTGCGGGGCCTTCCCTCACAGCGAAGAGTGTGTGGTCCAAAATGTGAACCATTTACCCCCTCTGTTCCACTGAGCCACTCAGTACACCCAGGGAACAGATCCGTGCAGCCTCCTGGGACACTTTTTATTGGGTACACAACAATGAAGGAGGAAGTGCATACAAATTGTTGGTTTATTACATAAAATATTTAAATTATGAAAATTATGAGAGGTCAAAATGTAACTTGTCATTAATTTGTTTTCCCTGGTACTAGTGCAGTTGAGCATTTCATATATTAACAGTTTGCTTTTCCTTTGCTTAAATTTGTCTCTCCATGCATCCTAATTTTTAAATCATGGGGGTTTTAAGAAAAATTAGTTTAGGAACTATATTTGTCCATATTTTGCTCCAGTCGTGTAAATACCCCATTCCATCTGGGATGTTTTTGTGATTCATTTGAGTTAAGGTTCTATTTTATCTTTTTCTATTCATGTGCCCACATTTCTTGAAAAGGTATCTGTTTCTGCATCTATTACATTTGATGTAAAATGACAGTTTAATGAAATATTTAATTTCCATACTTACATGTACCCATTTTGAACATTGATTGCCAAAAGTACATTTTTGGCCCTATCAATATTTTTATTGTCTCTGGTATGCGTATATTGCTACCCGATGGCTCAACTCCTATTCTGAAGACTGCCCTTCCACTTGGATCTGACCTTTACTCTCTCTCAATATAGACTCTGGGTGCCACGTGCATTTCACGACACCCTATGGGAGGGGCACGTCTCATCCATCTTGTACATGGAGAGGTGTTCATTCTCTTTCTTGGCAGTCTCAACAAAACATAGCAGTAAGCGTGGGTTTTATGTTAAGCCTTTTATTTATATATGAACTTTTGGAAAGCTTATAGTTTGATTTCCGTATTTGCAGTGTACGTAACATTCGGTTGATGGACTTGTCTGCCAGGCTGGATATGTCTTCACACTTGGCCTCACACTTAACTCATTTTCTTTGATTTGATAATTTAGGAACAAAATGATCCATAGACCCTGGAATCCACTGTTGTCTTGTGTCTTCTCGACACTGATCTCTGGTTAACCTAGTGTCAAAACATTATTATTCTATATTGTGGTTCAAAATAGTCCGTTCATCACTTGTTTTTTACTTCTGTAGTGTTTTGCCACAAACAAGCAAATTGGTTAAATGAAAGACTTGTAGTTTTAGAAGAATTTCACAGAGGAGCTCTTATAAATGAAGTACCAAATTTCATCATGACAAATATCTGGAGTAAATATGTAACAATATGTTCTAACCTGACTAATAATTTAGATGCCCCTATATTCAAGGCACCAAGTTACACCTATCCTGCCTTTTATTAATACTTTAGCGATGCAATAATACACCCCATGTTTTCCGCCAGTTCTGAATTCTCTTACTGTTTCTGAATGTTGCTTCCATTCTTTCGTTCTTCCCTTTTACAACTTACACAATTGATTATTTATAGATTTTGATTTACTGACTGAAGCTTCTAGGTCACTATTTTGCTCTTCAAATTTTACTCTCCATTCCATTTCACCTTTTTTTTTTAAGACCTGGTTGGTTCTTTTCAAGTCTGTGAATACTATGCATATTTTTGGAGAGACCTGGAATTGAATCCCAGATCAAATGTACTTTGTGTATTTCAACTTCACTTAGCCTATCTCATCAGTAAAATGGAGAAAACCCTATTTACTGCATAATCTTGTTACACATATTAAAGGGAAAATTACGTGGTTTTTTTGCTTTCTTTTCAGCCACCAAGGCAGCAGCTGACTTGTTTGAAGTCTGCCCTGTCAAGTGTCCATGATGCTGGGCCCCGAGGGAGGTGAAGGCTTTGTGGTCAAGCTCCGTGGCCTGCCCTGGTCCTGCTCTATTGAGGATGTGCAGAATTTCCTCTCCGGCTGCATAATTCATGGTGGGGCTGCAGGCATCCATTTCATCTACACTAGAGAAGGCAGGCAGAGTGGTGAGGCTTTTGTTGAACTTGAATCAGAAGATGATGTGAAAATGGCCCTTAAAAAAGACCGGGAAAGCATGGGACACCGGTACATTGAGGTGTTCAAGTCCCACAGAACCGAGATGGATTGGGTGTTGAAGCACAGCGGCCCAAACAGTGCTGACACCGCCAACGATGGCTTCGTGCGGCTTCGAGGACTCCCATTTGGATGCACCAAGGAGGAGATTATTCAGTTCTTCTCGGGGTTGGAAATCGTGCCAAACGGGATCACCTTGCCTGTGGACCCTGAGGGCAAGATTACAGGGGAAGCCTTTGTGCAGTTTGCCTCCCAGGAGTTAGCTGAGAAGGCTCTAGGGAAGCACAAGGAGAGAATAGGCCACAGGTATATTGAAGTGTTCAAGAGCAGTCAGGAAGAAGTTAGGTCATACTCAGATCCTCCTTTGAAGTTCATGTCTGTACAGCGTCCGGGGCCCTATGACCGTCCTGGCACGGCCAGGAGGTATATTGGCATTGTCAAGCAGGCGGGCCTGGAGAGGATGAGGTCCGGTGCTTACAGTGCAGGCTACGGGGGCTATGAGGAGTATAGCGGCCTCGGCGACGGCTATGGTTTCACCACCGACCTGTTTGGAAGAGACCTCAGTTACTGTCTCTCAGGGATGTATGACCACAGATACGGAGATGGTGAGTTCACTGTCCAGAGCACCACTGGACACTGCGTCCACATGAGGGGGCTGCCATACAAAGCCACAGAGAATGACATTTACAACTTCTTCTCTCCACTCAACCCTGTGAGAGTCCATATTGAGATTGGCCCGGACGGAAGAGTGACAGGTGAAGCTGATGTTGAGTTTGCCACTCACGAAGAAGCTGTGGCAGCTATGTCCAAAGACAGGGCCAACATGCAACACAGATACATAGAACTTTTCTTGAATTCCACAACAGCAGCTAGCAATGGGGCATATAGCAGCCAGATGATTCAAGGCATGGGGGTGTCGGCCCAGTCTACTGCCCAGTACAGCGGCCTCGAGAGCCAGTCTGTGAGTGGCTGTTATGGGGCTGGCTACAGTGGCCAGAACAACATGGCTGGATATGACTAGTTTTGTAGGAGCATTTGAGTTGTTGCAAATTTTCACAGGCAGCCAACAAGCAGTGAAAAGCAGTTAGAAGCTGTGGGACCCATTTTGCACCACGAGTTTGTGAAATCTGGATTAAAATATTACCTCTTCAGTGTTTTCTCATGCAAACTTTCTTCTAGCATGTGATATGGAGTAAACTAAAACTATTTTCAGCTTTTCTCACTATTTTGGTAGTGTACTTCAGAGTGATGTTATTTGAGTTAAAATAGTTTTAAGTATATCAAAGATAGATCTTTTACACCACATCACCGTGAACACTGGGGAGATGTGCTTTTTGGAAAACTCAAGGTGCTAGATCCCTAATTCAAAGAGGAACATTTCTCATGTTTGTTCATTCTATTTTATTTTCATTTAAAATCTTTTAGGCTAAGTTTAAGCTTTTTAAAAGTTAGTTTTGAAAATTGAGACACATTACTAATACTGTAGGATTGGTGAGGCCTTGACTTAACTTTCTTTGTAAACTGTGATTTCTTTTTGGGTGTATTTTGCTAAGTGAAATTTGTTAAATTTTTTGTTAACTAAATTTTTTTCTTAAAATAAAGACTTTTTCACAATGACTGGAATAGACTATCTGCTCACCAAAAAGTAGCAACATGGGTGGTTGAAGAGAATTCATATCAATGCTATATATAAGTCAGATTTTAAAAGTATTAAGTATAAGTGGTGGAAATCGTGACAAGAAACACAACCCAGAAAGTGTGAAGATGGAGTCCCAGCCTGCTGTGACTTTGGTGCCTCTTCTCCAGCCATTTGGAATGCCCTGCTGGTCCCTCACTTTATGCTGGAGCCACATCGGGTTTTCATAGCTAGAGATTTAGTTTGGAGTGCCGCATACATTGTGAGTCACGGGTCAGGTTTCTAAATAGGAAATGTGCTGGTCAAACATTCTTTTTTCACACTTAATGGTTATTTCTGTGAGTACACTCCTGGGTTAGCAGTTGCAGGTTATTGCAGGAAACATAATCTCAAGTTTTTGAGACCTGTTCCCAGTTTGTTACTGGAAAATTACCTGCTTCAGCAGTGGAAAGTCACATCCAAATTCCAGGCGATTCTGCACCTGGTAATTACCATCACTTCACTATGATGTGCACTAAATAAAACCATCAAGACTAAAATGTGAATGGAGTTTATTCTTTAAAAAACTTGCCTTATATTAGTAATTTTCCCCACTTTGCCTTTTAATAAGCGTAGTGTAGCCCACATGTCCTAATTTCTTCACCAACTTAAGGATCATCATCTGGTATCTTCAAGGGACTGGCCTCATTTACAGAGAAGGTGCTCTATTGGTTAAGCCCCCAAGGGTTGTATTGTTTTAAATAAAAGTACAGGTAGACTATTGCTCCCTCCTTTCCCTCCTAATTGAGCTATTCTTCCCACTAGTGTTCTGCGTACTCAGCGGCAGCATCACCCAGGAATGGCAGGACACATGGAGCTAGGAAGAGCCAGAGAAGACAATAGAAGGAGAGTGGAGAGTTCTGGGGAGGCAGAAGCCATGTTCACAGGGTCTGCCCATTCTCTTAGCTTCCCCCCACCCGTTTTAGGATGCAGTCCTCTATAGGGAAGGAAGCAAAGACCTGGGTTGTGAGGAAGACCCGGAGAAACCCAGGAAGACACCTAAGAGTGTTAAACTAACGACAGGCTAGGATGCCATGAAAGACCAAAATTTGGCAGGGCGGTAAAATTTCAAGAAATACACAGCCCTGTAAATCTTCAGGGTCCCGTTAGGGAATGAGTGGGCTCCAATAAGTCTGGGCCAGCAGCAGTGGCCCTCCTTACTAGGACTGCCCAGAGGCCTCACGTGAGGTAGGTGATAAGCTGATTTCTGGCCCTCAGTCTGCTCCAAGTCTTACTGTTTGTAGCAGGGATTGGCACGCTGCTGGTATGTGAAACAACTTGCCACCTATTTCTGTAAGGCCCATGAGCTGGGTCAATTGGATAGCAGGGAACCCCAATTAAGGAAAACTTCCCCAAACAGAGTTTTAATAATAGACCTCTAATACAGAATATTGTACATAGGGTTTTGTCAAAAAATTGTGTGGAATTTGAAATTTGCCTTGGCCTGACTGCAGTAAGAAAGGTTTGCTGACTTTTCTGTTCTTAAAAAAATGGCATCAGGACTGAGCATGGCACAGAAGGGAGAATCCCCACTACAGAAGGATGTGGGTTTTTACCAGAAAAGCTGCAGGGTCTGGTTAGAATGTGTGGAAGGAACTTGGCACACAGAAATCTCGGTACTGGGTCAGAGGGTTGAGTGAAAAATGGTAAAGGGGGCATCTCGTGATTTCAGGATTTAAATTAGGAGCACAGCGGTCTGGAGTTGACCTTTGAAGCTTGGAGACTGCCTGTGGGAGGGAGAGATGCTAGATATTGAAAAGGGGTCAGAGGACTCAGGCACACTAGGAAAGTATATAGGGCCAGAAAAAAAAAAAAAAGCTAAAAGTGTTCCCTGGAAGGGCCCAAGGGACACAACCCCAAATTGGCAAGGAGTGTGCAAGTGAGTGAGGCGCACGGCATTTTGAGACAATGGAAGCTCTCTTCAGCCAGGGTTGGCAGTAGGAGGAGATGGAGATAGAAGGATTCCAGAAGAGCAGAGACCAGGTAAGGGCAATCAGATGGGAGGTTAGCAGGGTGCCATAATGGGCAGCAAAGGGGCCTTACCCTGCCATGTCTGTGGCAAAGGCTAATAATAGATCTCTGTCCAGGGACCTCATTCAGGCACAGCTGTGAGGTCTCAGCCTTCTGCTCCCAGCTCTTAACTACTCTTCAGCTCTGACTCGAGGCCGATTGAAAATCAAGGTCCTGTTCTACATACTTCTAGAACAACCGGGTATCACATCCAGAGACTAACTGAAAATGGAGGAAAGGTCTGGTACCATTGCAATATAGTCTAAATCCCCTCTGAGGCCAGGGGAAGGAAGTGACTCAAGTCTCACGTGCTGTTGGATATGGGATCTGAATTGATACTGATACCAGGGGATACAAAATGATATGGCCTCTCAGTGGGATCATGGGGAGGCTAGATGACATGGATTCCTGGGCCACACTCATCTCACTGGGTCAAACAGGTTTGCAAGACCCCTCAGGTTATCCCTCCAACTGAATGAGTGGGAAGGGGTACCCTAGGCAGTTTCCAGAGCCCCCACACTAAGTCCCTGGCTCATGGAGAGCCACATGACGGGAAAGGCCAAAAGGAACCTCTCTGCTCCCCATCCAAGACTAAGGAGAGGCTCTAATGTGTGTGCAGTGTCTGAAGTTAGGGCCACACATGAAGACTTGAAAATGATAAGCGTAGACCCTTTTGATTTGCCTGTCTGGTCCCAGCAAACAACATACGTTTTCCTGTCAGAAATTCCTGCCCATTCTCAGGAATTTTTTTCACTTTCCCATTCCCAAATCCCGAGAAAAGTTGGTCGGGAAATTGGGGAAATCAGCTCCTTGAACCCAGTAATAAATGTACTACTCACAATATATCTCTTAGACGTTTTCCTATTTATTGCTAGGGTTTCCGGGCGGGAATTCCCACCGTTCTCGTGAGATTTTTTTTGCTTCTTCGTTCCTGAATCCCCAGAAAAGTTGGTTGGAAAATTGGGAAAATCGGCTCCTTGAGCCCAGGTGGTTGGTAGTAACAGCTGTCACTTTGTGGAAATGATTCATTGTGGAGAACAGGAAACAGTTTATGTCTCGGGATTTGGGAACGAGAAAGAGAAAAGAATTCCCGAGAACAGGCAGGAATTCCCGCCTGGAAACCCTATAGATGATAGCAAATAACCAAGAACTTAGCCAAGTACTTGCCACATCCACAGCTCTAATGTGGTGTCTTCCAGTGTAGATCAAAAAGCTTCTGGCACTCGGGAAGTCCTGACCTGTTGAATATACTCAGTCGGCATCAAGCAGGAAATTAAACATTTTACCATCTCAGCATGGCCATCAGAACACATTCCCTGTCTTTCTCTAGGGCTGTGGTAACTCCTGCTCCATTACAGTAGTGTCTAAGAGACACTGGTCACCTCACCATGGTCCGTAATATTGACAACAGCTCACAGGACTTGGTGAGGAGAAAGCAGCAAGTACTCTGGCTGCCTAGGAAGAAACGTGCTAGAGGGAGGAAGCATTCAGGGCTCTGCCACATCAGGGAAGTTTGGGGTCTAATAGGCAGGGATTAGCAAACCAGGGTCCATGGGCCAAATCTGGCCCACTGCCTGTTTTTGTACCGTGTTTCCCAAAATATAAGACATAGCCAGACCATCAACTCTAATGCATCTTTTGGATCAAAAATTAATATAAGATCCGGTCATATTACTATAAGACTGGGTCTTATATAATACCGGGGCTTACATTTTTGCTCCAAAAGACGCATTAGAGCTGATGGTCCAGTAGATCTTATTTTCAGGGAAACGGTAAACGTTTTGTTGATGCACAGCAATACGCATTCATTTACGTTTTGTCTATGGCTGACTTTGGGCTACGTTGGCAGATGAGTAATTTTGTCAGAGACCACAGGGCCCACAAAGCCATAGCCTAACATATTTACTACCTGAGCCTTCACAGAAAATGTATGCCAACTTCTGGCCTTGGGTAGAACTGGGACATCTCCACTGTAAATGTCAAAATATTGCATCACTAAGAGGCATAGTTTTTGGTAGGACATTTTGAATGTTGGGGAAACCTTATTTGGAGCAGTCCCTGCTCAATCAGGTGACCAGAGGCTACAGGGTTCCGCAAGCTGCCCTGCCATCTGCTTCAAAGGACAGAGCTGGCCCCATCCTTGAGGTATCTATATGTTCATAAATGGTTTTGTGTGGTGTCTGTGATTAGTCTCAACAGTCACAGCTCAAATACTGAGTTAAGAATCAACACATGTCTTCTGCAGCAGAGAGCTAGTTAGGGCTCAAAAAGCAGTTTCTGGAGCTCCTGAGCCCATGCTGCACCCAGACCACCTGCACACACTCTGGGTG
This sequence comes from Rhinolophus hipposideros, assembly GCF_964194185.1. Classification (NCBI taxonomy): domain Eukaryota; kingdom Metazoa; phylum Chordata; class Mammalia; order Chiroptera; family Rhinolophidae; genus Rhinolophus; species Rhinolophus hipposideros. Next base: position 67,051,528 of record NC_138061.1, read on the forward strand.
TGGGCAGATGCAGCAAATCTAAAGGCTCTTAAGGCTGCTCAACTAGTTTTGTTTCCAGTTTTCTTGTAAAAATTCATGCACTTATTTCTAAGTATTACATTTTAAATGGTATCTTTTATTTCATTTGCTGAGAATTTGTTGCTGGGGCTAGAAATACTAGGATTAAAAAAATAAATACGGAGTTTTATATTGAACTTTGTGGCTCTGCTAAATTCACTTATCTATGCTAATTTAAATGTGGATTCTTTGGATTTTCTACATACAAAATCATGCCATTTGCAAATAGTGACAGTTTTATTAATTTATTTCTAAACCTTATTCTTTTCTTGCCTTGTTGTCTGCTCTTAGATAAGTTTGTTTTTTATCATTAGGAAATGTGATGCTGAACAAAATTGGGATCAGAGGGTTTCTTATTCCCAATTTCAGAGAGAGAGAGAGAGACAGCTTTCAGCATTTCTCCATTAAAATGCTGATTGTTTTTTAGTTGTATACCCTTTATTAAATTGGGAGAATTTCCATTTGCGGTTTAATGCAAGGGTTTTTTAAATCGATAAATTTTGAATTTTATTAAATGCATTTTCCTTCTAATATTGTCTTGATATTCCTTATTATCTCCCAATTCACTCATTCTCTTCAGCTAAGTCTATTTTCTTAAACACCAGTTATGTTCTTAACTTCAGTTAAGAACTTTCAATTCTAAAGTTTCCATTTAATTTTTTTTACATTATGTATAAATGTTCTGGCGGCGAGAAGTCCAAATTAAGGTGTTGGCAAAGCCCTTCTCCCTTTGGAGTCTCCAAGGAAGAACCCTTCCTTGCCTTTTCCTGGCCTCGATGGGGGCCAGCAGTGTTTGGTGTCCTGGGCGTGAAGCTTCATCACTCCCCTCTCCACCTGTTGTCACTTGGCCCTCTCCCTCTCGCTGTCCAGACTTTCCTCTTCTAAGGACAGCCGTGTCAGCTCATCTTAACATGATTATGTCTGCCAAGACCCTGTTTCCAAATAAGGTCACAGTCTCAGGTACTGGGAGTTAGGACTCGAGTATACCTTTGTGGAAGGTACAATTTAACCCACCACATGTAGGTTCACTTTTCTTCTGAAAATCTCCGTATGTCATATTCCTTGAACATACTGGTCTAATCATTCCAACAGCTGCATCTTTCTCTGTTTGTGTTGTCTGTCTGGTCTGTCTGTCTTTTATGCCTGGATATTTTTTATGAAATACCAGAGATTGTGTACAAAATTGTAGGTACAGAATAACTACAAGACCCATGTGCTATTATCATGTCAGGGATTGCTGCAAAGAATGCAACCACATTTTTTAAATTACCCCGAGAACAAGAGAAGTTCAAATGGCCAATATGTACTCAATGGAAACCAGAAAGTGGCAATCAGAGAACAGCCAAATCTGAGCCAAAACTCAAAAAATATCTGCAGGAGCCAACTGGAATTACATTCTGGTAGGGGTGGGAGACCATAACAAATCAATGAGTCAAATATAAATAGTACCTGACTTAGGGCAGAGTGCAGAGTAGTAGCAGCAGACAGATGGGAAGGACAGTGTTGGTGATGCAGATGTAGAGTGGCCCTGCAGGTCTGAAAGAACTAAGGGGGTGTAAAGGTGCAGGGGACTTGGGACAGTGGCTAACAGGGAAGGAAGTACAGTGGTGTCAACACAACACCCAGGGGCAGCATGAGTGGGAGAGCACTGGGGTGAAGTTGGAGCATTGATGGTTAGACATGGGGCGAGGAGTCAGACGCAGGGCCAGTAGGCCATGTTTGGGATTTTTCTGTAAGATAAGTAGAGGATCTTTGGTGTAGTTTGATCGACCTTGCCTTAAGAATATTCATCTGATGGCAGGGTTGAGACGAGTAATAAATAAACAAACCGCTCTACAGAGCTAGGCATAGGACCTAAGCAGTGATCAACCGAGACAGCCCCGGTCACAACACTCTGGGCCCTGGTCACACACCCTCGTGTTAGCTGGTAGCCTTTCTTACCCTGGGTTTTATAGTATTTGACACAAAGTTTGAGGGTGAGATGCTGATACCTTCTGGGGGAAAAGAAATAGTGTTTTCAAGCCATTAATCTTAGAGTAAACCTTACAACTTTTTATTAAGTTGGTATGGCCTTGCTTTAAAAGCACTCTTTTAAAAAGATTGCTACTTAACAATACAAAGTAATGTACTATTGATTTATATAAACAACCTGGCTGGATCTCCAGAGTGTTATAGAAAAATATATATACGTAAGTGCTGGATTAGAAGTCAGTTTACCTTCTAAGTGAGATATCTCTGTAATGTTCCAGTTTTCTATAGAAAGATGTTTGCAATCAGAAAAAATAAAGATTGTTTAAATAAAAATGGGAAGGGGTATATAGTGCCCAAGCAGGCTCAGTCAGGGGGTTCTCGGATAACGATAAGGACCAGAAAGGCAGAAAAAGGGCTCAGACGCCAGACCCCTGTGCGAACCTGAGAGTGCGGGTCCCTCTCAGGCCCAGAGGGGATAACACAAGTCCCCACCTCTTATGTGGCTGGGAAAAATGAGTTAAGCTGTGTAATGTTGATAACAGTGCCCATCACGTACTAAGTTCAGTTAAGTGGGAATTACCCTTTGCTGTCTCTGGTTCTTTCCTGGGCAGCCCCTCATCTGGGGAAACGACAAGAGAAGGGAATTGTGACTAAAGCCCCCACCACCCCGCCAGCTCCTGCCCCAGGAGAAATAGGCCAAGGGAAAGGATCTCTAAAGCACAGTGAGTAATTCCACATAGGAAGCCTGGACAGAGACTCATCTCATACCATGGCGACCTTTCCGGATCCCTCCATGCCTCCAAAGGGAGAGCTCGTTTTCCTTGGGAATCAGCCGCCCAACTCCAGGGCTCAGTCGCCAAACTCACAGGTTAACACCGACTGCATCCTGCACGGTCCTGACTTCTTCCACCCGGGATTAACCCAGGCTCCCAGGCGGCCTCCATGAGCTCCCTGCCCAGGCCTTGGACAGCTAGAATCAACCTAAAGCACCAGGTACCAGCCTGCTGTTGAACAAAGGCTCACTGACGCTGGGCAATAGTGGTTCTTATAAGGACTGCGGGGGCTGTGGAATTGGTTCAGGTGAAACTTGAATGAAGCCGTGCTTGGCCGACTGCGAGCACAGCAGAACAGGACCGCGTGTTCCTGCCCCCCACCCCCAGCCCGCTGGAGCTGCGGGGCGGAGGGAGTGGGAACACGGGAGGATGGATGTGGAATGCTGTCCCGGGTCTGGCTTCGGGGGCTGGAACCGCCGCGGCTGCATCTCGGGCCAAAGTGACTTAGGTCCCCAGGCCAGAGTGGGCTTTCCTTGTTACTGAGAGATCTCAAACGGCAGGGCTTGTCGCGGCGTGTGGCGGTGGGGAGCCAGGTTTCTGCTACAGGAGTAGTTGTCAGGCCCAGAAGGGGCACGCCGCCAAGATCACTTCCGTGCTACCACTCAGGCCCCACCGAAGCCAGACCTGACTCTCTCACATGCGGTCCACTCACGCCAGCGTCCTTCGCGTCGGAGGAGGAAGAGGAAACGCACCCACCCGCCGGGGCCGCCCCGCCGGGCGCGTCCCCGCCGGGCGCGTCCCCGCCGGGCGCGTCCCCGCCGGGCGCGTCCCCGCCGGGCGCGTCCCCGCCGGGCGCGTCCCCGCCGGGCGCGTCCCCGCCGGGCGCGTCCCCGCCGGGCGCGTCCCCGCCGGGCGCGTCCCCGGAGCTGTGCGCAGGCGCCCTGCGCCCCTGCCCTCCTCTCGCCTGTGCCTCCCCCGCCCTCGTCCCTCTACCGAGTCCCAGCTCAGCAGGGGGCAGTGGTTCTCTGCAGTGACCACACTTGCCTTCTCTTTGATCTCATTGCCTGCGTTCCGGTCACACTGACTTTCCTCCAGTCCTCAAAAATCTTGAAGGCCAGTGTCCCCTCAGGTCATTTGCAAGCATTGTTCCCTCTATCAGGAAACACGTTTGCGTGCCTGGCTCCTTTCACCATTCTTGGTTGAGGATTTAGCTCAGATGTCACTTCTTGGCCTCACCACGCCCCTCCCATGCACCCAGCCATTACAGCACACTTCTCTTCTCAGCAGACATCCATGCAGCTCAGAAAGCTGGGACCTTAACGAATCCATCAGGTAGATAACGGGCTTGGCACTGCTGCCCACCCCCATGGCTCCCTGCCACACTGTGTCACCCACCTTGAACAGCGGCTGCACTTTCAGCCAGGTGTCCCGAGTCCCACTCAGGTTCTTGGAGTTCCTGTTGCAGCTCTGGGCCAGCCTTAGAACTCTCCCCTACCCACCTCCTATGTCCTGCTTCAAGGGCCCTAAGCAGATCTAAGAACCTCGTTTTTAGACCTCAAGGCCTGGGATGGGCTACACAGGGCAGGAGGCAGGGTCCTCAGCCTCAGACTCCCCTGTACTGGCACACAAGTGAGGGGATCCAAAGTCTAGGACACTTCATACTTTCCAGGGGATCTGGCACCGCTCTGAGAAGTGGAGGGAGGCTTCGGAGCAGTACACCATCGGAAAGCTGGCTTGAGGCAACCCCATCAACACAGACCCAGACCCACTGCCTGACAGAGACAGGGTAGACTTCTGCTGTCCCCACCTGTCCCTGCCCCAGGATCTGCCAGGGCTGGCTGGGCAGAGTGCACCTCAGCTCCATACACCTGGGCTGCGGAGGTTGGCAGGAGGGGTGAGGCTGCAGGATGGACAGGCTCCCAAGGTGGGAGAGGCATGTTCCCCAGCCCTACCCCCTCCAACACACATACACATACATGCATGCAGGGACCTTTCAAGTGAAGTGTTCCAGAAGTGGACTCGACACACTGAGACACCTAGCTTTGCAGGAATGGTTTTGGGTTCTAAAATGCTCCATGTAGGGCTTCTTGGGATGTAGCTCATAGTGGGGTCTCACAGGTATTACCTGGGGGGGTGTACACGGGTTGGTCCAAGCATTATACAGGGTTTTACTGGAGTAGGTCAAGGAAGAAATTGCTGCATTTCCTGGGCTGTGTGAGCAGTAGAGAGCATTCACTGAGTGAGGTGGGGTCTTAGTGGACGGAGAGCCACTGCAGAATCAGTCTAGGTTACAGGATGTCATGGATACCTGGCTCATTGGGACTTCTAGGGTCTCCAGGCAAGGATGGAAATTGTGAGGTCCTTCAATAAAATATTGAGGTGTCTTGAATGGTGCATGGATGAGGCGGGGTGGCAGATCAATTATCAGGAGGTTCTCAAAGTGGGGGCATGCTGGGAATGGGCCTCAGGACAGACCTGTGGCCACAGGAAACATTAGCAATCCATGCCCCAGCCCCACCACCCCAGCTGCTGAGGGGCCTGGGTTTTCCTGGGCAAGCTGCCCAGCCCCATAGAAGATCACAAGACCACAGGAAGAGTGAGACCAGTTTAATATAGAAACAAGTTTTCGATAGCCTCCTGGTGAAAAGGAGCCTGAGGGCCTACCAGTGGAGAGAAAGGCCCCCAGGTGGGGAGGGAACAGCATGGGAGCTGGCGCTAGGAGTACCATGGTGCTGGTCCTGTGCTCAACAGGTACTGGCAGAGCCTGCAGAGAGAGAGAACGGGGTCCGAGGTCCTCACAGACATGGTGCCTGCATAGACACGCCCCTCAGCCTTGGGTGACCCCAAGGCTGGGCTGGCTCAGGGCAGTCCCACCTTACACACAGATGTCTCTTAAAAAGGAGACATCATTTCATTTTTTAACTCTCAAATTATGTGGCCACTCTGCCTAGTGCCTGGAAGTCTCTCAAAGAAGCCTGTCTCACCTGGAGTGATGAGTGGAACAGCTCTCTCAGGTAAGGGACTGAGAAAGGAACACACAGATTAGCAGCCTTGGACCTTCTGTCCTCTCTCCCCAAGACTCCCGGTGCCTCCTCCCCAGGGGGCCCCCAATTGCCTCCTTGCTATATTCTTCCACTGTCATTTTAAACAATACCAGGGGTCAGAGGTTTCCCTGATTTGGGGTCCTTCAGAGTTGATTAAATAATCAACTGCAGACCCAGGGAGCAGCCAAGCGACTGTCCTCTTTCTCCAGTGTAGGACTTTACCCCAAATTGTCTGCTCAGCTTGAGGTGCACACAGCCTCACCTCGGCTTCCGACTGTGCTTGCATTTGCATTTTCCACCTGTGAAGAAGAGACATCAGTGCGAAGAGCCAGAACCCTCTTACCACATGCCGCCCCACCCCCACCCTCCAGCCCCACAGCCCCACCACTCACTCAAGGCGAACAAGAGGCCCGCGATGCACAGGAGGCCTGCGCAGATCGTTCCTCCCAGCTGCAGGCCTTCCCAGTCTAGGGGAGCAGAGCGTGAACTGGCGCCAGCCTGGCTCCACCCCACGCCCTCATTCAAAAGGTATGTATGAGCACCTGCTTGTGCAGTTGCCCTTACATTCCAGGCAACCAGAAAAACAAGCCAGTAAGTAGATGCATAGTATACTATCTGGTGGGAGCAAGTGCTAGAAAGAAAAAAAAAAAGCAGAAGAGCACAGAAAAAGAATGGGGTTTGAAGGATGATCAAGGAAGACTTTTCTGAAAGGTGGCATTTGAGCTGAGGCCTGGGGTGGGGGGACCTCCGGGGGTGTTTAGGGATATTGGAGGACAGTGCCAGGTAGAGGAAGAAGAAACCTGCTTGGGGGCGCTGCAGGGCAGCAAGGAGCCAGGTGCTGGGGAAGGCAGGTAAGAGAGAGGGGAAGGAAGGAGGTTGGTGTGAGATACCCGGCCCAGCAGCCCAGTGCCTCAGCCCAGAAGTCTTCCTAAATATGCAGGGGTGTCTTCCTTCCTTGCTGGAATGAGAATCTTTCAAAGACCAGGTGCATGTTGGCCTTTTGCTCTTTTAATTGACCACACTGACTCCTTAATCCCCACTCCCAGCCCCATCTAACTGGGCTCCACATCACCCCTGACCAACCTCTAGCAAAGAGGTGCAAGATAGGGAAGGGAAGGAGTGGGGATGAAGGATATCAGCTCTTACCATAGTAGAAGGGACTGTCTTTATCTGCAGGAAAGAAAAAATAGTAAGGGCTGGAACTAGGAGGCAGGATTGGAGTCTTAGACGGAAAAAACGTGACAGCAGGAGCAGGCAAGTTGTTGGGGCCTTACTCACCAACAAGGTCACTGGCTTCCAAGGCAGGCAGGCCTGGGTGGGAGAAGTAGAGGGAGTGCGTGATAGTTCATGACACTAGTGTCAACATCATTCAACAGCAGGACCTCAGCCCAAAAGATGAGGACAGATAGACAGCCTCGTTGGGAGACACCCTGGGGTCAGTTCCCTTCCTCACACCTTCCCAGCCTCACAAAATGCTGGGATTCTTTCTGTCTCCCATCCCACAGCCTTTGCTTTCCCCACACCCCCCTGCACCCCCCTGACAGACAGCCTCTCCTGCTATCTCTCAGGCTTCTCGCTATTCTTCCTTGCACTCGAAATGGGATGGTGTGTTGGTTATCTTTTTACCCTCTCCTGAGAAGCTTCCTACTCAGACCCTGGCTAACCCTCTGTCTGCTTCCTGAAGAAATGGGGAATGGAATGCCTTTCTCTTCAGCCACCAGATGGTCACAGTTTTCCAGGGTAACTTTTGCAATATCCACTTCTTACCTGTATTATTATTTCCTGTACTGATGATAGGGTGAGTAGATAGACAGAAATGAGCAAGAGAAGGAGAGACCTAGCCCGGATAGAAAGCCCCTTGCTGCAGCTCCTACTTGGGTCCAGACCCCTTATAGCTGCCCTCACTTAGGGCACCGATGCCTTACTGGCCCAGCAGGACTCCCGGCTCACACTTTCCCCTAAATCAAAGCTATGTGTTGTTAGAGGACAGAGAAGGAAGGAAGACATCCCACTCATCAGCGTATACATCGTGCGTATCAGGACCATTTGAATGAGCTTCTCAAACAAATCATAAAAAGAACATTGACAGACACTGCTTTGAATAGCAAAAGGGAGAACTGGACACCTCAGCAGGAAAGAGAGAGAAGGAGAAGGGAGATGGAGAGGCAATTCTACCCACAGAAATCGAAGTCTTCATACAATGTGAGGAGAGGCCTTTCCCCCTCTTAGGATCTGTCTGCTCCATATCTTAGAGTGTACCTACCTTTGCTAATAAACTTCTCAGTACCCTAGCTATACCTGTACAAAATGTTGTCTCTTGGCTGCATTCTTTCCCTGAACACAAGAGCTGAGGAAAATTATATGCAACCCAGTAACACTATTATTTCTTTTTAAATCTAAAGTATAAATGAAAACACATTTATTCGACACCAGGCCCCCTTTGAGAGATGCTGCCCTTGTCTTCAGTGCCTTAGAGGCACCCGAGAGGCAGCAGGATCACCTCTGGGAGGACTCACCTGCCAGCGCAAGGAGAAGGCCCCAGGTCACTCCCTCCATGTCACAGCTGCAGGACAGGGCTGTAGGGAGGGGGTCGGGCTGGGGTCAGGTGGCTCCCACCTGCCCTGTGGGAGAGCAAGGGCACCAACCACCAGGGTGCACTTGCTTATGGGGTGGTCTTGGGAAAGTTACTTACTTCTGTTTCCTCACTGAGAGATGATACTAGTAGTGTCTTGTGGAGTTATATGGATTGAATTAATAGTAACTAGTTACTATTAAATAGTAACTATTTAGTTACTAAATAGTAAATAGTAACTAGTTAAGAACAGCTCCTGTATGTAGTAGTGCCCTATAATGCTTTGTTAAAATCTGTAGTCAGATGCCTAACCCAAGGTCAGATGAGCAGAGCTGCTGTTCTAACTCTGGCTTTGATGTCCGCCTTCCTAACCCCAACGCAAAGAGCAAGGCTGTCAGGCCTGAGGCTATTGCTCCCAAAGGTCTGGGCCTGGGACACAATCAGGCTGAATTCCAAGGTAGCCTCCACAAAGGACGACCTGGGCCTGAGCTGGGCAGAGGAGGGAGCCGCTGACCAGGGGGAGTGGGCAGTGGAGGATACCAGGCACAGATGGCCTCCTACCCCAGCCCAGCCCGCAGAACAGACCCTCCTCAACGTTCCACTCTCAGTACAGAATGCTATTGGCAGCAAATTGCTTGAAGGGTGGGATATCGCCCCTTTCTTCTTCCTCCTTCGGGTGGGAACAAGTCACTGCTGGCTATGCCAGGGGCAGAAGGCTCCTCCCAACTTTCTGCATATGGTTAGCTGCAGGAAGGCCTAGGGATGTCTATGTTCCATACAGAAGTCATTGTTATTGTTGGCTGGGACCAGCTAGACAGAACTCTAATCCACTTATGAGCTGTGTGCCTTAGTGGGTTACTTAACCTCTCTGAGCTTCTGTGTCCTGTAAAATGAGGATAATTATAGTAATAGCAACCTCATAAGGTTATGACTCAATTAAATAAGTTAACATGTCAAGTCTAGCACATAGTAAGTACTAAAACATGTCACAATAATCAACACGTGAATGCCTAGGTCTTATTGCCATAGAAGGGAGGGACTATTAATGTGCTGCTTCTGAAGGCGGGAGGTTCTCATCTTTGAGCTGTCTCTCCACTCACCTCACTCACCACCCTGGCATTCCTGGAGCATAAAGGGCGCAACTCCAGTTTACATATTCTTTAGCCAAAGGCTGGCTCCTGTGTCCTCCAGCCCCCAACCCTCCATCCATATGACAGTGGTCATAGAGCAGGCAGCCTCCAATCCTCGACACCCCCAAACACGCACCCCGTTACTGAGAATACCCAGGCACTCCCATCCCTTCCTAGGCTGGTACTCTGGGCCACCCCTCTGTCCCAACCCCTCCACATAGCAGCCAGAAGTCCTAGCAATTGCCTGCTCACCTGAAAGCCAGTTCTCTTGAGCTCACCTGAGAGCAGGGTACACAGAGCAGGTCTGAGGAGGCTGCTGGGACGCTGTTCAGCCTAGTGGGTTCTGGCTTTTTAAACCCAGCAGGTTTGCCCGAGGGGACAATATCTTCAGACAGGAGGGAACTGGTCAAACTCTGTAAGATTCCTGCAGCTCCCTCTGCCCAGTGCTCTTAAGGAGACAGCTCGCCCTGCCACACCCACTGCAGAGGAGAGCTCCTGAGGGCCTCAGGGCCAACTCAGAGTGAGGTGGTGGTGGGGGGGAGAGGGGTGGGCAGAGCCTCAGACTCCTCTCTTGGGCAGAAGATGACTTTCAGCTTCTTCAGCTCACCTGGATCCTAAAAGAGGGGCCCTGAGGTGTCCTGGAGGGGAACAGGGTGTTTCTGGGCTCTTGTGCCAGCAATGAAGTTCCAGGATTTCTGTGTGGGGGTGTTCTGGGGACAGTTGAGACAATGTGGAATCAGGGACTGGTCTTGAGGCTCCATTTACTCAGCGGTCCCGCTGCTTTTTCTTGGCTGGGTATTCATGGGGGGGGGGGGCTTAGGCTGATGGGCACCCATCAGGATCATTCTGACCAGGCCTCGACACTCACTTCACCTAGGAAGACCAACAGCTGGAATTCAGAAAGCCCCTAGGCCCAGTCTCTGGTTTCTTCCCTACTTCCTGGGGGTGGTGATGGGGGCAGAGAAAGCCTGCCAGCTTCAGGATAAGGGGTGGGCCGCTGCCCGCTTCAGACCCAGATGCCTGCCTCCTGGCACTGCCAGCTGGCTCTCCTCTTCCCTCACTCCACCACACATCCCTTTTAGCCTGTGCCCTTAGCCCTGGATGGTGTCGGGCCTCTCTATTCTGCAGTCCCCCTCCCCAATTTCTCTGTTCACTGCTTTTCCTACTGCATGGTGAGCAACTGAAGGCAGGGATGTTGCCTCCCTTATTCCTAATGCCCAGCCATGGACACCAATAAATAGATTTTGACTGCATTGTTGGTGGAGGAGATAATCAAGGGGACGTGACTGTCGGCTGACCCTTGAGCTGAACCCAGGCAATCAAAGGCTCCTCAGCTCATACTCTGTTCTTGAAATTTATGCTCTGTGTGCTGGTTCCAGAGTGGGGACTGTTCCAAGGACACAGCCTTGTGTGTTTTGTACTCGTCACAGCCTATCAATAACCAATGATGTAGCTGGACAAGCCCTTGTGGTTCTTATTATGATTACAAGACACCCTTCAGCAATAACCATCCAGAAACTTTGGAAAAAATAAAGGTTTTTATTCACAGGACCTGGAAATTACAGCACACCTGGGGCCAAACACTGAGGTCGCAAGTAGAGCGTGCACATGGGCTTGGGGCTCAGTATTCATTGGCGTCGAGGGTGGGGGCCTAGAGTTTCATGGGATCACACTTTATTAGTGAATTTAAAACATAAGAGTGGGAATTTAAAGCCTTGGAAGTGAAAAAACAAACAAACAAGTAGCCCAAATGGCCAGTTATTGAAATCAAGCAAGATCTCTAAAGCACAGGAGCCTCAGTGGGTGGAGGTGGCCTGGCTCTTTATCTAGTCTTTATCTAACTCTTTATCTATGTGGCTGGCAGTGTGTTTATTTGAGATAGCCATCTTTGAAATGGATACTTCATACCTTGCAATCAAAGTTGAAGTCAGGCACTTGCATTATAAAAAATAAAACACCTGTTAGGCTAACATAACACTAGACCTTGAGAGAGTAGGCGGTAGTGAGAACACCTAGACTGTGTACATGGCTGAACCTAGTCAAGGCCTCTCTATACACTTTTAACATTCTGGCAGGCGGAGGTGGAGATTTTCTCATCTTGCAGTTGTCCGAGACAAGCTTTGTAAGGTTCCCTGGCTCATTACACCTGCACCTCCTAATCTGGAGCGGCCCGCCTCTTTCTTCAGTCTCTCCTTGCCCTCTGTGTAGGGGCCAGTTTGCAAACCAGCAATCGTTGAGGCAGTGAGGACAAGAAACCAGGAGAGGCTCCCAGTGCTGGGGGCAGGGGACAGGCCAAGGCCAGGAAAGGCAGGCAGGGAGCATCCCGCTGAGTAGGGATGGGGAGGGCATTCCTACTGCCAACAGGTGCATCTCCTCACGAAAACCTTCCATGCTGCTCCCTGGTTTCAAGATCCAGTTTCTGCACAGTTTGACCAGAAGATCTGGCACCAGAAAAGACTGGATGTGAAGCTGCACTGTGCCACTTGCTTACCAGGTGATCTCAAGAAGCTCCTTCATCGGTCTGAGCTTCAGCTCTCTCTCCCATAAGTGGAGCAATGACAGGATTTACCTCTGGGGTTTAGGATGGAGTGCTGCAGGGGCTCGGGGCTGCTGCACGGTCAGCCCTCAGTGTGTACTTACAGGATGAATGCCTCCCAGGCCTGGTGTGAGGAAAGTTTGTTAACCTCAAGATTCAGAAGAAACATAATAGCGCATTAATAGTCAAATCCAGGCTCTGTTAGTTACTTGCTATGTGCTCTTGAGCAACTGACTTACTGTTTACTTATCTATAAAGTGGGAACCAGGACCGAGACTACTTTGAATGTTTCTGGTATGATGACCTCTGTTTGTGCCTCTCAGGTCACAGGAGCTGTTACTGTAGTGGGAATGGCCCTCATAGATACGAGGTGAAGTCTGCATCCTGAGAGAAAGGGGGTCGTCATTAGAGAGACCCCCACGGGGAAACTGCATTCTAGAGAAGAGAAAGGTCTTGCTTAAGGTCACACTGGGGACTCAGCCAAAGTTTCCAGACTCCACAGTTGAGTTCATCTGCCCTGTCAGCCACAGTGGGAAATAAGCAGAAGGGAGCAGGCATATGTAGGAGGGGGACCCTTTAAATCCCCAGTGCCATATTTGCTTTGGAAAGTCTCCATGAAGTATGAAAAGGACTTCAAATCCACTTTTCCAGAAGAACTAGTGCTTTTGCCCTGCCCCCGCCCTCTTCTGGGATCCACCACTCCCATCTCTGTCACCATGAGGTATTATCACCTTTAAAAAGTAGAAAGAGAATTTCACGTGAGCCAGGTAGTATTCACACTGGTTCCAAGTAGGGGACAGGCTAAGTCTGGGCACAACCGGGGGTGCCCAGCTACCTGTGAGGAACTTCTGCCAGCACACTGCTCCTCCTTTTGCCAAAGCTGGCCGTGCAGTGCACTGTGGCCGAGTACTGCGTCACCTGACAGGCCCCAAAGGCCACACACACCCCCAATGGCCGCAGCAATGCCTTCCCTCCAACTGGAAGTGGTGGGAATTCAGTTCCCAGGTCAATGAGTTATCTTCTTAGGTATTAAAACCAGTACTTTTAAATGGTCATGAAACTGGGTATAGAAAGCTTTACAAGCTTTGTGTACCAAGAAGTAATTAATAAACTGTCCTTTTATTGGTTAGGAGTGTTTAGGGTGAACAGTTGCTCTCTCAGGATATGATGCGTGAGGGGCTGGACCAGCAGCGAACACTATTTTCAGGGAGTCACAGTCAAGGAGGGCTGGCCAACAACATGCATTCCTCACGCAAATCCCTGGAGCCATCCATTTGGGCCTGATTTCTTATCTACTACATGGGAGAACTGGGTAAGAGGCCCTGAGATCTACAGGGAAATCAAACCTCGGGGGATGAAAGGCTGGGAGGAATGGGTGGTGGAGAGCCAGCGTCAGTGGGATGGGTGCAGACGGGAGCCTGGAGGTATCAGAAGTTGAGAGAAAACTGCCAGGTCCAGCTCTGAACTCTTCCCCTTCTGGACCCAGCAAAGGATACCAAAGACCTCACCGTCACATGCAGCACTTCCTCCGGGTCCATGTCCATCACCGCCACAGCTCTCACTCTCCCAAACTGCTTTCCTCCTTCTCCAAGCATTACTTATTGCTCTGTGAAGAACACAGATGCATCCTAGAAGCCATTGATTTCTGGTGGAAAGGTAATGGAACAGGACTTACCTAAGAGTGACGAGAGGTAAAATAAGAAGGAAGTGGCTCATATGCTGTCTGGAATATAGTGGGAACATCACATGAGTATTTTCCCCATCTTCTCCGATGGAGTGAATGTCACAGGTGTTGGTAGAAGGCTGAGATTGAGTGTTCCCAGGTTTCTGGTGTAGGACAAGTACCCGTGCACCAGGGAAGCAGAGGACCCGCAGAGGGAGTCTCTGTTGTCTGAAGCCTCTCGCGCCTGGACCTACTTCCTGGCGTCTGTCTCCCCCAGGAGTCCTCCCGTTCTTCTCGCCCTCTTACCCAGAGCTGACAGAACCAGACTGAGTTCCTAAAGCAAAGTGGCAACTTTATTCTTTGATCAAGGAATGGGGAAGGGTGAGCTCATGGCGGAGAGGGAGCTTCTCCCTAACCGGGGAGGTCCGCGAGCTTTGAAGGGGTTTAGGGAAGGTTGGTGGGATGGGGTGGGGGTGAGTTCTAGAAAAGGGAAGGCGATTTCCGAGGAAGAGGGCGTGGGGGTTGGGTGTGCGCAGTCTTTAAGGCCCCATTCTGTGCGGCCCTAATGTGCCGAGCAATGTACAGCCCCCCGCCCCGCGTGACTTTTAGTTTGTTAATGAAGGAAAGGTAAAAGGAGGCGGGGCGGTGCACTGCTTCCAGCTACCGGAGCCGGCCGGGTGTGTGGGTGCTGTGGTTACGCGTTAGCAGTTCTCCTTAGTTTCTGCAAGCCAGCGGAGCTTGCGACCTAGCGTAGCCATCTGGGAACAGCAGGGTTTTCAGGCCGCAGCCCGGCGCCGCTCTCTGCACATGCCTCAGGTCCCCCCACGTGTGCTCGGCGTGTTGAGCCCCTACTGCTTTGCGGCCCACACACCTGGGGCTCACTGCCTTTGAGGAACGTGTGGGGAGGGAGGCAGCCTGAGTCCCGGCTCACCTCCCTGCCTGTGAGAGCAGGAGGTGAGCAGGGGGAGGAAGGGGGAAGGACGACCGTCTGCAGGGTAGCGGCTGTGGGACCAAGGGCGAATTTTCCCGGGACTCAGCCTGCGCTGACTCCTGCGTGTTTTGGGGAGGCGGCGGGCGGCGGCCTTCGCGCTGCGGGATCTCAGAGCCTTCCGAACGAGGGGGTACGGACACGATGTGAGGGTCTCCAGAGCGGGACACTGGGGCCCCTGCGACAGCCACTCCACTCAGGAGTCTGGTGTGAAGGCCGGGCTCGCTTTGGCCGACGCAGGCATCCGCAAACGGCTGCGAACGCCCCTAGGAGGCTCCTGGCAAGAGGTCGGCAATGACCCACCCTCTCTCTTCTCGCAAGGGGTCGAGAAACAGCCAATCGTAGCAGGACCGTGGTGGCTTCTAGCCAATCAGCAGCACGGGACGGCGATGGAGGCGGGGCTGGGCCCAGGCAGTGGGGGCGGGTTTTCCTTCCCGCGAGCGGTCCCGCTCAGTGCCTGTCTGGCAGCCGCCCAAGTGCCTTGTCTCGGCGGCTGCTCAGCTACCTGTGCCGGTCAGGTCTTTGGGTCATTCTTTGCCTGAGTCTTTCTCCATCCATCATCCGTTCGCTCCCCTATGATGGTCACGGTTTTCTGGAGGTCGTTGTCTTCAGTACCTGGCCCCTTAGAGGCTGAGCGGGATGGCTGAGGTGAAGGGACAGCACAGCTCGCGAGCTCAGAGCAGGCCAGGGCGGAGGGGGTCGAGCCGTACCGGTGGGGGTGCTGGCGTGGAGCGAGGCCAAAAAGCCGGGGGGCCTGGGACTAGGGGCGGGGGGAGGGGCTTCAGGCCGTTGGAGAGACAGTGGGGTCTGCGTTTGAGGACGCCCTTCGGAGGGTGGGAATGAGGCCCCGTGCAAGCGGAGAGAAGCCGGAAGGGTCCACGGTGCGGCGTAGCGGCGACTCGTGCTTCCTACTCGTGCCGCTTCTTTAGAGCTCAGCAGCGCTTTCCTCTACCTCACAGGCCCCTTGGCAGCCTTTGCTGCCCGTGTCTCCCATCATCCAGATCACCCACCCTCCACCTGAGAACTCAGGTAGCTCTGGGATACACCTCCCCTTTGTATTCTACGGGCACGCCACAGTCAACAACTTCTAAAACCTTCCTGTCCTGCCGGCACACTCCCCCCAGCGCGTCTCGATTTCAGAGTTGCCTATGCCACGTCACTCGTATCTTCCTGGTCACAAGGGCCACCACTAAGCAGATCACGTGGAGATTATCTGTTGACGTGTCTCCCCCTCAGGCTTTAACCCCTCAAGGGCACTAGCACCCCTCACTCTGGGTGACAGGTTCATCCACAACAGCCTTAGTGAGTGCTTGATACCTGGCCGGCTGTTTTCCAGCACTTTCCAACTGTTAACTCATGTCATCCTCACAACCTTTAAGGGAGGACTCTCATCACCCAACTTCATTATGACGACATGAGGTGAAGGGTGCTTAGGTGAAGTGCTCGGCCACACAGCTGGAAGTAGCTGCCCTGCCCCAGAGCAGGCTCTTCACCAACACTTTGTATTAAACTGTGCACCTGATTGATTTTTAATGTGCTTTTAAAGCAGCTTTGTAGAGTTATGATTCACTTACCATACAATGATCTCATTTAAAATGTACAATCCAATGGTTTTTAGAATGTTTACAGAATTTGTACACATTATTTTAAAAATATATAATTGCTGTGCATGCATGTTTGTGATTTTTATGCAATGATAATATTTAGATATTTTGTATCAATATGTATACATTTTATTTTCACTAGGGTGCCAGTTGTTGAAAAGCTGGTATCGTTATACATGTATTATATATACCATGCTTTTTAAATAGGTATAATTTGATTATACAACTTTTAAAGTATTTTCATTCTAATATAATTTCTTGCCATTTATTTACTCATTCAACACCGATTTTTTAAATTTATATTTATATGTATTTACCGATTCGACACTGATTTACTACTAATTCTATTTTTTGTGTCTCATTACAGTTCCAACACTTTTCCAGGAACTGGGGGTTCTGAACAAGTCAATGCGAAAAGCTTCTGCTTCGAGTAGCTGACATCATGGTGGGGAAAACAAGTAGGAAAAAGAAATAGATACTATTTCAACTATTGATTGACCAGTGTAGTGAAGACAAAACGGCTGAGATGTGGAGAGTGATGGGGTAGAGACACAGCTTTCTTAGATTGAAAATCAGAGTTGGGCAGTGGTAGAAGCAGGTTGAAGAGACTTGTTTGCCACAGCCATGATTTCCCCTTTGCAATTCTTTTCTGATTAAATTGAGCCAGTGAAGCCAAATACATATCCAGATTTCAGAGCATAACTTATGAAAAGAGTTTCTTATCTAGAACCAGTGGTTTTCAGCCCAAGAAATCTCTCTCCCTGGAACTTGTTTATCTACATCTTTATATAAGTTAGTTATAATAAGATTAAGTGTCTGATAAGGAGACACTTACATATCTGGTAGTAACAGAATAAAAGAATGTTTTTCCTGGCACTGAATGCTGAAGTGGAAGGACTAAAAGCAGTGGCTTAAGAGACCAAAGATGCTATGATCGGAAGGGTCTACATTTAAGCATGTCTTAGTTCTGTGCTTCATTAACATTGAATGTGATTATGAATGTCAATAGTTTCTAGAAGTTTGTCTGTTACCAGAATGCACTGAACTTGTGGACACCTGAGATCTGGATTCAAATGCAATCCAAGCTCTACAAGTCTTTGTTATCTACTGCAGTAGCTAATTAAAAACGATGCAGCCATTGTTATTGCAGTTTTACCAACAAAAAGGGACATGTTGGGTTCTACTCCAATCAGACTACAAAAGAGAATTACAAGTACCTTTAAGCAATGTAAGCTACTGAAGAAGTTGAAGTTTAGTAAACAATGGGGAAAAAATTTAAAAATTAAATAGTAGTTTTAACTTTATTCCTGTAATGTAAAATTAAAACATAGTTTGATATATAAAGTCTTGAGAGCTATTATTTGCCTTCAAGTTCTTAACACATTAGTAAAATATTAATATATTAACTTCTGGTGATCAACATGGGGATTTTCCGCAGTGGGGGTCTGAAGCCTCCACCGTACAACACTTGGAGAACCAGTTTTTCTGCTAGGGATCTGTGGCCTTTGCAATATTCCACCTTTTCATCTATGGGGACTAAGACCTTCTAACTCCTAGGCGTGGATAGAGTCGGGTACATGGGTCTCAGTTCCATTTCTAAATTGGTTCACCTGCCTTGGCAAACAATCAGCATGGCTTCAGAAAACTGAAATGTGCAAACTTGGTGCCCAGCAACAGTGCCCAGGGTGTGTCCCTCAGAGCACAGCAGGGTGTTGTCAAACTTGAGAAAACCTCTATTGAGTGTTTTCCTTTTATGAGCAACAGGATATCAGGGTGTTTTACATTTTTCTTTGCAGTGCCCAGTCTTAAATATCCTTGGAATTGAAGATGCTCATTAAGCACATTGTTGCCACCAGGAGTGTTTATGGGGGGGACCCTGTGTGAAGGAGGCCCAGGACATGGGGAGGGAGTATGTGTGAGGCCTGGATAGGTAGTGTGTGTGGGAGGTATGGTCACTGGGGAGAGTCCATCGTGGGGAGGGACCTGGTGTGAGAGAATAGATGCCTCTGAGGAGGCCGTGGGAGTGTGAGGAGTGGCCAGTATTTAACAGGATTAGACTAGGTAGCTTGGGGATGTGTGTGTGTGTGTGTGTGTGTGTGTGTGTGTGTGGCCTGGAATGGGAGTGGGGGCCAGAACACTGGGGGACCTTGGAGAGGGGCTTCAGTAGCACAGAAATGTTTCCATCAGGACTGTAGTTGTTGTTTTTTAAACTCTTTTTTTTATTAGTCTCAGGTGCACAAGACAAAGTAATACTTAGACGTTTATCATTTATATCCCTCACACTGTGTGAACCCCCCTCCCCCATCCACTATCCCTCTGACATCGCACAGAGCCATTACATTTCCACTGTCTCTATTCCTAATACTGTACTCCGCTTCTTGTAAGTATATACATACATATATATATATATATAAAATTATAGTTGGCATTCATTATTGTTCAGCTTCAGGTGTGCAGTGCAGTGACCAGGCATCTACATCATCCCTGAGGTGGTCTCCCAAATTGGACACATGTCCATCGGATACCCTACAAAATCTTTACAACATTATTGATTACGTTCCCCAAATTAATTTTCAAAACCCTGTGGCCATCTTGTGGTTACTGACTGTGTTCTAATCCCCTCACCTTCCCCCTTATCCCCACCCCCCTCCCATCTAGCAACCCTCAGTTTTTCCTCTTTGTGTCCAAGACTGTTTCTGATTAGTTCATTCACTTATTCTCTTCTTTAGATTCCGCATATAAGTGAGATCATATGGTACTTGTCTTTCTCTGTCTGACTTATTTCACTTAACATAATGTTCTCTTGGTCCATCCATGTTGTTGCAAATGGTAAGATTTCTTTCTTCTTTATGGCTGCATAATACTCCATTGTATAAATATACCACAGTTTCTTAATCCAGTCATCTACCAATGGGCATTTCGGTTGTTTCCATGTCTTGGCTATTGTGTAAAGTGCTGCAATAAACATAGGAGTGCATACAGATTTTTGAATTGGAGTTTTGGATTTCTCTGGGTAGATGCCTAGGAGTGGAATTACTGGATCATAGGGTAGTTCTATCTTCAGATTCCTGAGATACCTCCATACTGTTTTCCATAGTGGCTGCACTAATCTGCAGTCCCACCAACAGTGCACAAGTGTTCCCTTTTCTCCACATCTGCGCCAATACTTGTTGTTTGTTGATTTATTGATGATAGCCATTTTGACTGGGGTGAGGTGATATCTCACAGTGATTTTTATTTGCATTTCTCTGATGGTTAGTGAGGTTGAGCATTTCTTCATATGTCTGTTTGCCATCTGTATGTCCTTTATAGAAAAATGTCTCTTCATGTCCTCTGCCCATTTTTTAATTGGGTTGTTTGTTTTTTTGGAGTTGAGTTGAGTGAGTTTTTTAATAAATTTGTGATATTAACCCCTTATCAGATATATAATTGGCAAATATCTTTTCCCATTCAGTAGGATCCCTTTTTGTTTTATTGATGGTTTCCTTTGCTGTGAAAAAACTTTTTAGTTTGATGTAATCCCACATGTTTATTTTTTCTCTTACTTCCCTGGCGTGAGGGGATATATCAGTAAAAATCTTACTCCGGGTAATGTCTGTGAAGTTTCTTCCTATATTTTCTTCTAAGTATTTTGTGGTTTCAGATCTTACATTTAAGACTTTAAGCCATTTTGAATTTGTTTTTGTATATGGTGTAAGGAGGTGGTCCAGCTTTATTTTTTTGCATGTGTCTGTCCAAGTTTCCCAGCACCATTTATTGAATAGACTGTCTTTACCCCACCGTACATTCTTCCTTCCATTGTCGTAGATTAAATGGCCATATAGGCATGGATTTATTTCTGGGCTCTCTATTCTGTTCCATTGATCTATGTGTCTGTTTTTATGCCAGTACCATGCTGTTTTGATTACTGTAGCCCTGTAGTGTAATTTGATGTCAGGTTTTGTTATACCTCCCACTTTGTTCTTAATTCTGAAGATTTCTGAGGCTATCTGGGGTCTTTTATGGTCCCAAATAAATTTTAGGATTATATGTTCTATTTCTATGAAAAATCTCATTGGTAGTTTGATAGGAATTGCATTGAATATGTATATTGCCTTAGGCAGTATGGACATTTTAACTATATTAATTCTTCCTATCCATGAACATGGTATGTGTTTCCATCAATTTGTATCTTCTTTCACTTCTCTCTTCAGTGTCTTATAATTTTCTGAGTACAGATCTTTTACTTTGGTTAAATTTATTCCCAGGTGTTTTATAGTCTTTGGAACAATTGTAAATGGTATTGCTTTTAAAATTCCTCCTTCTGATATTTTATTATTGGTATATACAAATGCAACTGATTTCTGAATATTAATTTTGTATCCTGCTACTTTACTAAATTCATCTATCAGCTCTAATAGTTTCTTGGTGGAGTCTTTAGGGTTCTCTATATATAGTATCATATCATCTGCATATAATGACAATTTTACTTCCTCTTTACCAATTTGGATGCCTTTTATTTCTTTTTCTTGTCTGATAGCTGTGGCTAAAACTTCCAGCACTATGTTGAATAGAAGTGGAGAAAGTGGGCAACCTGTCTTGTTCCTAATCTTAAGGGGAATGGTTTTAGTTTTTCCCCATTGAGTATGATGTTAGCTGTGGGTTTATCATATATGGCCTTTAGTATGTTGAGTTATGATCTCTCTATTCTCACTTTCTTAAGGCTTTTATCATAAACGGCTGCTGGATTTTATCAAATGCTTTTCCTGCATCTATTGATATGATCATGTGATTTTTATTTTTCATTTTGTTAGTGTGGTGTATCACATTAATTGATTTGCGGATGTTGAACCACCCTTGCATACCAGGGATGAATCCCACTTGATCATGGTGTATAATCTTTTTAATGTATTGCTGAATTCTGTTCGCTGATATTTTGTTGAGGATTTTTGCATCTATGTTCATTAGCGATATCGGCCTGTAGTTTTCTTTTTTTGTGGTGTCTTTGGGATCAGGGTGATAGTGGCTTCATAAAAAGTGTTTGGGAGTCTTCCCTCTTTCTGGATTTTTTGGAAGAGCTTGAGGAGAACAGGTGACAATTCTTTTTTAAACGTTTTGTAAAATTCACCTGTAAAGCCATCTGGTCCAGGGCTTTTGTTTGTTGGGAGATTGTTGATTACTGATTCAATTTCCCTGGTGGTAATCAGTCTGTTCAGGTTTTCTGTTTCTTCTTGAGTTAGCTTTGGAAGGTTGTACGCCTCTAGAAAATTGTCCATTTCTTCCAGATTGTCAAATTTGTTGGCATATAGTTGCTCATAGTAATTTCTTAAAATTTTTGGTATTTCTGTGGTGTCTGTTGTCACTTCTCCTCTTTGATTTCTGATTTTATTAATTTGGGTCCTCTCTCTCTCTCTCTCTTTTTTTAATGAGTCTGGCTAAAGGTTTATCAATTTTGTTTATCTTCTCTAAGAACCAACTCTTGGATTCATTGATCTTTTGTATGTTTTTCTGTTTTCTATTCAATTTATTTCAGCTCTGATTTTTTTTTTTATTAGTTTCAGGTGTACAAGACAAGGTAATACTTAGACGTTCATCATTTATATCCCTCACACTGTGAACCCCCCTCCCCCCATCCACTATCCCTCCGACCTCACACTAAACCATCACATTATATATATAAAATTATAGTTGGCATTCTTTAATGTTTATCAGCTCTGATCTTTATTGTCTCCTTCCTTATGCTCCCTTTGGGCTTATTTTGTTGTTCTTTTTCCAGATCCATTAAGTGTGAAGATAAACTGTTAATTAGTGATGTTTCTTGTTTCTTTAGGTAGGCCTGCAGTGCTATGAATTTGCCTCTTACAACTGCTTTTGCTGTCTCCCATATTTGGGATTTTCATGTTTTTATTTTCGTTTGTCTCGAGATATCTTTTGATTTCGTCCTTGATCTGCTGCTTGACCCATTCATTATTTAGTAACATGTTATTCAGCCTCCATGAATTGGTGTGTTTTCCAGTTTTTTTCCTGTGGTTCATTTCTCATTTCATAGTACTGTGGTCAGAGATGACAATACGTATGATTTCAATTTTCTTATATTTATCAAGACTTGTTTTGTGGCCTAAACATGTGGTTTATCTTGGAAAATGTTCCATGTGTGCTTGAGAAGAACGTGTATTCTGCAGCTTTGGGGTGAAATGCTCTGAAAATATCGATTAAATCCAAGTGGTCCATTGTGTCATTTAAGGCTGTTGTTTCCATATTGATTTTCTGTCTGGAGGACCTGTCCCTTGTTGTCAGAGGTGTGTTGAAGCCCCTACTATGATAGTGTTACTGTTGATCTCTGTTTTTATGTCAGTCAATATCTTTTATATATTTAGGTGCTTCTATGTTGCGTACATAAATGTTTACTAGGGTTATGTCCTCTTGTCAGATAGATCAATAATAATATAATATTATTATTATATAGTGCCCATCTTTGTCTTTTAATATGTTCTTCATTTTAAAGTCTATTTTGTCAGATATAAGTATTGCAACTCCAGCTTTTTTCTCATTTCCATTTGCATGAAATATCTTACTCCAACCCTTCACTTTCAGCCTGTGTGTGTCTTTTGATCTGAGGTGAGTCTCTTGTATACAGCATATACAAGGGTCTTGGTTTCTTATCCACTCAGCCACCCTATGTCTCTTGATTGAAGCATTTAATCCATTTACTTTTAAAGTGATTATTGATAGGTACATAGTTATTGTCATATTTAAATTTGTAGCTAGATTGTTTTCATCTTTCTTCTATTTACAGAACTCATTTTAGTATTTCTTGCAATGCTGGCTTGGTGGTAATAAATTCCTTTAGCTTATTCTTTTCTGGGAAGCTCTTTATCTCTCCATCAACTCTAAATGATCGCCTTGCTGGATAAAGCAATCTAGGTTGTAGGCCTTTGTTTTCCATCACTTTGAGTATCTCTTGCCACTCCCTGGTGGCCTTCAATGTTTCTGTAGAAAAGTCATTTGATAGCTTTATGGGAGTTCCCTTGTACGTAACCTTCTGCCTTTCTCTTGCTGCTTTTAAGATTCTCTCTTTGTCTTTAACCTTTGCCATTTTAACTATAATTTGTCTTGGTGTGGACCTGTTTGGGTTTATCCTGGTTGGAACTCTCTGCACTTCCTGGGCTTGTATGTTGGTTTCCTTCATCAGGTTAGGGAAGTTTTCGGACATTATTACTTCAAAAATGTTCTGAATTCCTTGCTTCCTCTCTTCATCTTCTGGTACTCCTATGATGTGCATGTTGTTGTGCTTGATGTTATCGCAGAGGTCTCTTAAACAATCTTCATTGTTTTTTTTCCTTTTTTCTTTTTGTTGTTCAGTTTGGGTGATCTCTGCTAACTTGTCTTCTAAGTCGCTGATTCAATCCTCTGCTTCATCTAACCTGCTGGTAATTCCTTCATTACCAGCAGGAGTTCTTTATTTTGGTAGTTGTGTTCTTTACTTCTAACTGGTTGTTCATTATGATTTCTACGTCCTTCTTTATGTCGTCTCTAAGGTCCTTAAACATTCTTATCATCAGTGTTCTGAACTCTGTCTCTGATAGGTTGGTTACCTCTGTTTCATTTGGTTCCATTTCTGGAGGTTTCTTCTGTTCTTTTATTTGGGACATGTTTCTTTGTTTCCCCATTCTGACTTACTCTCTGTGTTTGCTTTGATGTATTAGATCCACTAGGGTTCTTAGTTCTTGCTGGGTTATCTTATGTAGTATGTGTCCTTTATATTTTACTTGCACCACTTCCTTCTTCTCCTCTGTGTGCTCTCCAAAGTGACTCTTGTGTGTGTATATTGTCCTGTTAAAGAAGATCGTTAATTGCTTTTCGCTTGTGAGTAGGTGGGTTTAACTCCTAGGCTGACTAGTTGTGAGACTTGGCTCTGCCCACCGCAGGGTGTTCTGCTGCGTGAGGGTTAACCGCTTAAATGTGGTTTGGCCTCTGTGGGCTCTTGTGCCTGTAGAGAATTCCCTCTGTGTGTGTCACGTGTATGTCAAACCCGGTAATACTCTGGTTTGGTCTGGAGTTGGCCTCTGGGTATGTTGAATCTTGTGCCTCTTAAGCTGGGCCCTGCTGGGGCAATTTCAGAACAAAGCATATCACCAAGCCCAACAACAAAGAAAAAATCAAATACATTCACATGTGAAAACAACCGACAACCCCCACTCAACACAGGCAAAGATATCAAAGATATCAGGACAAAACAAAACAAAACAAAAAGCAGTGCCAGTCTTGGGGTAAGCCCACCAAGTAATCTCCAGGTTTTCCTCTGCTGTACCAAAGAGTTCTTCGTGTATTGTGCAGGCAGAACCGGTGCCCAGAGTGCCCAGAGTGACGTTGTGACTGCAGATTTAGATGCGTGGGTATGAGGGGTCTGGATGGTAGTTTCTACAAAGTCAGTGCAGTTTCTGTTCTTGCCTGCACATATGCACACTGAGAGTAGCACCACCAGCCCTGTGTCCAGTTCTCCTGAGTCTTAGGGCACTTCTTTTGTGTGTGTGTGTGTGTGTGTGTGTGTGTGTGTGTGTGTGTGGCGGGTGGGAGATTTCTGAGCTTCTGAAAGCCCAGAGCTGCATCTGCTTTTTACTGCTGATCTCTGGGAGTGCCTTCGCAGTTGCAGTTGCCCCGCCCTAGGCAGTCCAGAAAGGGTGGGGGCTGGGGATTGAGGGGTCTTCTCTCTCCCAGCCCAGCTGTGTCACACTCTTCCCCCAGGCAAGAAAAGGTGGTGGCTCGGGATGGAAGAGGTTCTTCTCTCCTAGTCCATCAAAAGAATCACACTCTTCCCAGCCTCTTCCCTGGGTCAGAGCTGCCTGCCAGTCTTCCCAGAGCCTGAGCACTAAGGCTGCTCTGTAATCTGACACTACTCCTCAGCTCAGGGGCCAGTTTAAGTCTCTGGAAGGGCGGGGTAGGATTGGAAGAGTGGGAGGAGGGGCCCAGGTATGGAGTTTGTGTCCTTTGTCCAACCTAGGGCCCAGCTGGAGGTCTCAGCTGAGGCTATTGCCTCAAATGCTGGATATGCTGTCCCCTTGGCAGGAGAGATCAACTGTGGGACGCAGGGAAAGAACCCACCTCCTGGCTTTTGTATTCTCTGTTTCGTCCTGGGATCCCCTACGTCTCTGCAGTTGCGGATGCTGGCCAAGTTTCCACCACCACAGATGCCGGCTGTGTTTCCAATGCCGCAGATGCCGGCCACGTTGCCCCAGCCGAAGGTGTGGGCCGCGTCCCCACAGCCACAGGTGTGGACCGCGTTTCCACAGCCACAGATGTGGCCGTGTCTCCACTCCGCTCCCTTCCCTCTTCCCCTGCTCGCCCAATTTGCCCACCTTCAAGTAATTCTTGCACGAGTGTCTTATCTGTTCTGCGTGATGAGCAGAGAGTCCTTTGATGGGTTGTAAATGTCCCGTTTGTGATAAGATCCGGAGGAGAACTCAAAAAGTGTGCCCCGCTGCCACCATTCCTATCCACCAGGACTGTTTTTAATAGAAAAATATCCAAGAAATATGTATTGGGGAAGAAAAAATTTCTTCTACCCTTGAAGTTTCTTCTGGCTGGTCTGATAAATTGACATGAGACATATTAGCAGGGGACAAACAAAATAAAGTTTAATAACATGTACATCTACTGTTTATGCAGGAGAGACCCACAAACACTGAGTAACTCATCAAAATGGCAGAATCCATCAGCTTAAGTACCATCTTCAGCTAAAGATGAAAGATGCTGAGGGTAGAGAGTCAGTTTTGGGAGGTTACCAGGAAAAGCACAGTAAAAACGGGTAAGATTGTTATACAGATTTAAATTCAGAGCCTTAACAATCACTACAGATGGGGATTTCCCTTACAAATGTAAAATGTTCTCTTACAAAGGGTAACTTCTATTTGGTTTTCTTCTCCCATGTCTGCTATTTCTTAAGTAGTCTAAAATAATATCCCAAAGACGCATATTTTGGGGTGGCAAAGTCTGCTCCCCATAAATTGACAGGAGAAAGATAATTATGACGTTTTTGTGGGTTAGAACTTTATTCCTCAGTGAAGCTGGTAAACTAGTCTTGTATACATACATGGATTAAGTTAAATATCAACATATCCAAAGAAACAAAGTCGCAGAAATTCTGTTTATATATAGTTCAAGACTGTATATTTAGTAAAACTCTAAACGTGTCAACGTAAGAACACCCAAACTGTAGAGAATTTTTGTGAGTTTATTTGAGCCAAACTGACGACACAAGCCAGGGAGCAAGATCGCAAATACTACGGAGAGGAATCGCTTTGCAGCTTCCTTTATGAATTTGAAATTAAGGAGGGGACACAAGGAAGACTGGAGAAAGCAAGGAGGGCATTGGATTACAGGATAGTTAACTAGAGTATGTGCTCTCTTGAGGGTTAATGCCTACTTGGAGGGGTATTACTGGTATTTCAAAGGTGTGCTAACCTAGAAGCACAAAAACAATGCACAAGGCTGGCTTAGCACCTTTCACTGAAGAAGTTACAGGACCTGCCCCGCTAGGAATTTATGATCTATTATAACACCCCCTTTTTGTTCACTAATGAAAGTCCCGGAATAGATAACAATTTAAAAGTAAGTGCACCGTTCAGACTGGGGTAGCTGGGAAAGGCGGGAAAGAGAGCGAGGCGTGCAGCGTGTGCCCCCGAGGTCCTAACCTATCCCAACAAGGGCGGCGCTGCGGACCTGGACCGGCGCTGCCTGCTCACTTTATACTGTTTGTGTTGTGCAAGCACATCGACCAAAGGTCAGGCGGGAGGCTCGGAGGAGCAAAGGGACCGCTAATGCCATGGAGGCCTGCAGGGGGCGCCATGGGAGGGGACACGGTCTCTGAGTGGGGACGAGGGCTGGTTCTGAGGCTGGGCAGGCTGGGCTTTCTGCAGGCGGTGAAGAGGCGGATGCGCTAAGTGGGAAGGAGCCACCGTGGAAGGGACAGGACCACGAAAGCCACAGAGGCCAAAACTCACTTCTCAAGTCCTTCAGGATACATCTTACGAGGTTATAGTCATTGTGCCCATTTTACAGATGAGAAACTGAAATTTGGAGAGATTATGTGAGTTCTCCAAGGGTAGTCTGCTTCCCAAAGCCCTGGTTGTACCTCTGTTTGGCACCTCACTTTGCAGCGTTAACCGCTGACTCCTCACAACAGCACCATGAGCTTGACACTCCTGACATTCTATATTAGGTATATTGCGGGGAGCAGAGGCATGGACAGCAGCTAGTAAGTGATGAGACCAGAATTAGAGTCCAGGCCATCAGCTTCTATAATTTAGGCCTCTGGGCCATAGACAGTGCCATGTTTGTTGAAGAAACCTGAATGTGCCTGGGGGTGAGATGGGGAGCGCAGGGTAAGAGGGGAACGCAGGGGAATGGTGGACTCAGCACCAGACGTTTCCTACCTTCCCTAGTGCCTACTTTTAACCACCTGCATCTTCCAGGAGCCTGCTAAGTACCAGCATGGAGGTGTCCTGGTTCTGCTGATACATGAGTGGTGAGCTGAACTGATCGCTGTGGCTGATGAGGCCACAGGTTATCCACGCCGGGTTCGATAGAACAGGTACTGTCCTTCCATCAGCCAGGCTGGGTCTTCAGCAAAGCCCAGGAAAGATCTCTGGGCCCTCCAACTTGATCAGCCTCTGGGACAGAGCCAGATGAGAGGAAACCCACAGTCAGTTTTGTTTTCTTCTAGGCAAGTGCTACAGAAGTTGTATCGATATGAAAGTATATATTAAGCATACTAAGGAGAATCGAGAAACATACTCACCAGGAGAAAAGGGGTAAAGGGACAGTGGCAGCCAGGTTTGGGAAGCTGGAAAGCTGGACCTCCCACAGCAGAGGCGGCACCTTCGCCTATCCCTGGGAAAACCCTGAGATCATCTGATTTGTGCCAGTGAGTCCCAGAAAGGAGTAGGAATTAAGGCGCCAGGTCCTTCTGAAAGTGAATGTTCAGAGGGGACCAGAGGACAGCCTGGGAGTCCGTGAGAACAGCAGGGGTCAGGACCCTTCCTATTGGAGGCCCTCGGCCTTCTGTGTGTCTTGGTTTCTGGGTCTGTCTCTGTCTCTTCCCTTTCGGTCTCTGAGTTTTTTTGCGTCTTTATTTCTGTATCTCTGCTATATCCAGGTGTATCTCAATGCCTCCCTGTGTTTGCTTATCTCTCAGCAATTTTTATGGCTCCAGATATCTCCTGTGTGTCTCTCTCCAGGTCAGGCCCAGTAACTACCCACCTTGGGCCACAGCCCCACCAGGCATGAAGCCAGTGGTTAGCCCATCATTTTACCCACTAGGGCCCCTATTGGGGCCTGGCCTCTGAGTCAGGCTGATAAGGGTGAGGGATCCCGAGGCAGGTTTCATTTGTGGGAGACAGGGCCGAGCCCACCCCCACTAGCCAGAAGATGGCAATCAAAGACTGTTTCAGCATTATTCCTGCCTCCTCCTACCCCTTTCACCCAGAGACATTCCGGGTTGAGGGGGAGTAGATTTTGGGTGTCAGCAAATTTTTTCACACTTGAAGTTTTCTTTAAAAAACTGGGACTAGCCAATTAATTCTCACGACATTTAAAAGATTTATAGAGTTACTATTGTGCCAGAAATTCCCGTTTCCTCCACTCTAACTTGGGGATAATAAAATTATTTTCCTCGGGAGGTAATTTGAAATGGGGTATTGGCCTGGTGCATACCAAGTGCTCACTGCCAATTCAATACCATTCCATCACATCCTCATGTCTCATGTTTTCTCACCACTGGTGAGTACTGCCCACCCCCGCCCCAGGTGCATTCCCTCTGGTGCCCTCCGGGCAGGACTGGACAGGACTACACTTGGCTTGACCTGACCAGCTTTTGGAGGGAAAAACTTCTCATCATGTCCAGGTGCCTTAACAACTGTACTTAACTATTAAACATCTGAGTATATATTTATTGAATCATGTCTCCCCTTAGAATTAATTTTAGCACTATGCTCACTTTTTCTTCATTCTTTAAACATTTATGTCACCACTATATTTGTTTAAGCATTCTATGTATTTATTTATATATAATTTTTGTTAAACCAATCTGCATTTCTATCTGTAGGAAGACAGATGTATAATACGTTTCTTACATATCTGGCACATCAGATTCCTTCTGTGCTTCCTAAAACATGTTTTAGGAAGTACTACATGTTATGGAGTACTACATGCTCCATATCACCAATGTGTGTGCCCTGCCAGTGCTCTTTTCTGTGCAGGAAGCAGCCTCTCACCAGACACTGCTGTTTTCAGCCATCATAAACAGTCATTTTCTGGCAGGCCACTATAAACCACAGCTGTGGTCAGAGGGTCCCAGCCTGGGGGAACTGTCCGTGAGCTTCGGTTTTCTCATCTGCAAAATGGGCCTAAGAGTTAGGATTATAATCATTATTAGACACCCCTGGGTTAGTAACTATAGATAGATGTTTATGTCCCCTCCCCCAAGTTCATCCCAAAATTCATCTGTTCAATCCCCAATATGATGGTGTCAGGAGGTGGGTCCTTTGGGGGTAATTAGGTCATGAGGATGGAGCCCTCATGAATGGGATTAATGTCCTTACAAAGGAGACTTGGAGAGCTCCCTTGCCCCTTGTGCGAGGACACAGTGAGAAGACGACAGTCTGTGAACCAGGAAGAGGGCTCTCACCAGACACAAAATCTGCCGGAACCTTGATTTGGTTTTGGACTTGCCAGTCTCCAGAACTGTGAGAAATAAGTTTTTGTTGTTTGTCAGCCACCCAGTCTGTGGTATCTTTTTTATAGCAGCCTGTATACACTAAAAAACACAGTCCATTTTACCAGAACCTAGGCTGAGTCCTTCTGTTAATGATGTAGTGACTTTAAAAATAATTACTTTCAAAAGCTTTTTATCGAAATATGATATACCCACAGAAAAGTGCATCTAAGTGTCCAGCTTGATTGACATTTACCAAATAAGCACGTGTGCGTTTCCAGCACCCAGCTCAAGAACCAACATTCCCAGAGGCCCCTTGTGACCCCTCCCACTTCACCCCAGAAACCACTCTCTGCACTTCTAACCAAAGATTCGTTTTGCTGGCCTTTGAATTTCACATGAATGGAATCACGCACGATGCACTGTTTTTGGCATTTGTGAGCTTTCACGTGCACTTGAGGCTTTTTCATTCTCATCACTGGTATTGCATTGGTGTATACATGTCCACTTATATACCTATTTTGCTGCTGATGAACATTTAGGCAGTTTTCGGATTTGGGCCATTAAGAATAGTGCTATTCAGGCAGCCGGTTGAAGCTCAGTGCTCATAACAGCAAGGTCACCGGTTCGATTCCCACATAGGCCACTGAGCTGCGCCCTCCACAACTAAACTGAAGACAACGGCTTGACCTGGAGCTGATGGGTCCTGGGAAAACACACTGTTCCTCAATATTCCCCAACTAAAAAGAAGAAAAAAAAAGAACAGTGCTATTCAATGGTAACCACAAGATTGCCACGGGGCTATGAAAGACGGTTTGGGGAATATAATCAATAATGTTGTAAAGAATTGAGGGGTGTCAGATGGGTACTTGTCTTATTAGAGAGACCACTTCAGGGACGGTGTAGATGCCTGACCTCTGTGCTGTACACCTGGAAATGAAACTGAATAACAATGAATGTCAACTATAATTTATATATATGGTCACAGGATGTGGAGTACAGCATAGGGAATAGAGTCAATGGAATTGTAACAGCTGTATACAATGTCAAAGAATAGTGCTATTAGGCGAACCTCTGCTCACCTGTCTCTTGGGTCCATTCCTGAAATGGAAGTCACAGGGAACACAGGACATGCATAAATTCTGCCAAACAGCTTCCAAGTGGTTATTCCAATTCACACACTCTCTGGAGGGAGCTGGCTGCTGCCGCCTTCACAGGCTTGACATTTTCCAGTGTTTTCACGTTAACCTTTCTGGTAGGTGTGAGATAAATCCCTTGTGCTTTTCATCTGCACTTCCTGATGGCTAGTGAAGTGGACTGCTCCTCACACGCTTGTTGGTCATGGACATCTCCTCTTAGGAACGCTCAGGGTATTTTGACCCTTCATCTCTTAGACGTTTAACGTTCCATTTGAGTGTAGCAACTCTAGATACATTCTGGGTGCAGGTCCTGTGGGTTGCCTTCTTACTCCCTGAATGATATATTTTAAAAAAGAGAAATTCTTAGTTTAAATATCACAAAATATCCAGTTTATTAATTTGTTTCTTTTATGGTCAGAGCTTTTTACTCACTGTTCAAGAAATCTTTGCCTATTTTAAAGTCATGAAGGTGTTCTCCTATGTTTTTATTTTAAAGTTTTACATTTTTACCTTTACATTCAGATCTGCTCTCAATCTCAAACTGATTTTCTATGGCGTCAGGTGGGAGTCAAGATACATTTTTTTCCCAAATAGATATCCAATTGACCCCGTACTGTTCATTGAAAGGTAAATCTGTATATATTTCTCCCTTTAACAAATTTAGAATGTCCCCTTCTATTTCTGTTATGCTAAGTGTTTTCTTTATCAAAAATGGATATTTAAATTCCCCCCCCCACTTTTTATTTATTTATTGGGGTGACAATTGTTAGTGAAATTATATAGATTTCAGGTGTACAATTCTGTATTACATCATCTATAAATCCCATTGTGTGTTCACCACCCAGAGTGAGTTCTCCTTCCATCATCATATATTTGATCCCCCTGACCCTCATCTCCCACCCCCACCCCTCTTACCCTCTGGTAACCACTAAACCATTGTCTGTGTCTATGAGTTTTTGTTTCTCATTTGTTTGTCTTGTTCTTCTGTTGTTTTTGGTTTATATACCACATATCAGTGAAATCATAGGGTTCTATGCTTTTTCTGTCTGACTTATTTCGCTTAGCATTATACTCTCAAGATCCATCCATGTTGTCACAAATGTTCCTATATCATCTTTCCTTAACGCCGAATAGTATTCCATTGTGTATATATACCACAACTTCTTTATCCATTCATCTATCGAAGGACATTTTGGTTGTTTCCATGTCTTGGCCACCGTAAACAAAGCTGCAATGAGCATTGGAGCACGTGTGTCTTTATGTATAAATCTTTTCAATTTTTTTGGGTAGATACCCAGGAGATGGATTGCTGGGTCATAAGGTAATTCTATTCGTAATTTTTTGAGGAACCTCCACACTGCCTTCTATAACGGCTGCACCAGTCTGCATTCCCACCACCACTGTATGAGAGTTCCTTTTTCTCCACAGCCTCTCCAACACTTGTTGCTATTTGTCTTGTTGATGATTGCCATTCTGACTGGGGTGAGGTGATATCTCATTGTGGTTTTCATTTGCATTTCTCTGATGATTAGTGATGCTCAGCATTTTTTCATATGTCTGTTTGCCATTTGTATGTCCTGTTTGGAGAAATGTCTCTTCCGGTCCTCTACCCATTTTTCAATTGGGTTGTTTGTTTTTTTGTTGTTGAGCTTCATGAGTTCCTTGTATATTTTGGATATTAGCCCCTTATCGGAGGAACTGTTTGCAAAAATCTTCTCCCATTCAGTCGGTTGCCTCTTTATTTTGTCGATGGTTTCTTTTGCTGTGTAGAAACTTTTAAGTTTCATATAGTCCCATTTGTTTATTTTAGCTTTTACTTCCATTGCCTTTGGAGTCAAATTCATAAAATGCTCTTTGAACCGAAGGTCCATAAGTTTAGTACCTATGTTTTCTTCTATGCAGTTTATTGTGTCAGGTCTTTGATCCATTTTGAATTAATTTTGGTACATGGTGACAGATATCAGTCCAGTTTCATTCTTTTGCACGTGGCTATCCAATTCTCCCAGCACCATTTATTGAAGACGCTGTCTTTCCTCCATTGAATGTTTATAGCTTTTTTGTCAAAAATTGTCTGTCCATATTTGTGTGGTTCTGGCAAGGACTTCCAACACTATGTTGAAAAGCAGAGGTGATAGGGGACAGCCCTGTCGTGTTCCTGAATGTAGAGCAAAGGGCTTCAGTTTTTCACCATGAATTATGAGATTAGCTGAGGGCTTGTCATATATGGCCTTTATTAGGTTAAGGTATTTTCCTTCTATACCTATTTTATTAAGTGTTTTAATCATAAATGGATTTTGTATCTTGTCAAATGCTTTTTCTGCATCAATTAATAGAATCATATGAGTTTTGTCCATTATTTTGTTTATGTGATGTATCACATTGATGGATTTGTGGATGTTGAACCATCCTTGTGCCCAGGGGATGAACTCCACTTGGTCGTGATGAATAATATTTTTAATGCATTGTTGTATTCAATTTGCTAGAATTTTGTTTAGGATTTTTGCATCAGTATTCATCAGAGATATTGGTGTGTAGTTTTCTTTTTTTGTGTTGTCCTGACCAGGTTTTGGTATCAGGGTAATGGTGGCCTCATAAAATGAGTTAGGGAGTACTGTCTCTTATTCAGTTTTTTGGAAGAGTTTGAGCAGGATTGGTATTAGATCTTGTTTGAAGGTTTGGTAGAATTTACTAGTGAAGCCATCTGATCCCGGACTTTTGCTTTGGGGAAGGTTTTGGATGACTGATTCAAATTCATTACTGGTGATCGGTCTGTTTAGATTTTCCATTTCTTCATGATTTAGCCTTGGAAGGCTATATGTTTCTAAGAACTTGTCCATTTCTTCTAGGTTATTGAATTTGGTGGCATATAGTCCTTCATAGTATTCTTGCATGATCCTTTGTATTTCTCCGGTGTCCGTGATAACTTCCCCTTTTTCATTTCTGATTTTGTTAATTAGTATCTTCTCTCTTTTTATCTTAGTGAGTGTAGCCAAGGGTTTGTCAATTTTGTTAATCTTTTCAAAGGACCAGCTCTTTGTCACATTAATTTTTTCTATTGTCTTTTTGTTCTCTATTTCATTTAGTTCTGCTCTGATTTTTGTGATTTCCTTTCTTCTGCTGACCTTGGGTTTCACTTGTTCTTCTTTTTCTAGTTCTTGAAGGTGTAACATGAGGTTATTTATTTGGGATTTTTCTTGTTTCTTGAGATAGGCCTGTAATGATATAAATTTCCCTCTTAAAATTGCTTTTGCTGCATCCCCAAAATTCTGGTAGGATATATTTTCATTGTCATTTGTTTCTATGTATCTTTTGATCTCTCCTCTGATTTCTTCTTTAACCCAGTCATTCCTTAAAAGTATGTTGTTTAATCTCCATGTATTTGTGTTTTTTTCTGCTTTCTTTACGCAGTTGACATCCAATTTAAAACCTTGTGATCAGAGAACATGCTTGGTATGATTTCAATGTTCTTAAATTTGTTGAGGCTGAGTTTATATCCCAATATATGGTCTATTCTTGAGAATGTTCCATGTACACTAGAAAAGAATGTATAGTCTGATGTTTTAGGATGAGGTGCTCTATATATGTCAATTATGTCCATTTCATCTAATGTGTCATTTAGGGCTACTATTTCGTTATTTATTTTCTGTTTGGATGATCTACCCATAGCTGTCAATGATGTATTTAAGTCCCCTAGTATAATTGTGTTTTGGTCAATTTCTCCCTTTAGTTCTGTTAGTAGTTGCTTGCTATATTTCGGTGCTCCCTGATTGGGGGCATAAATATTGATGACCGTTATGTCTTTTTGTTGTATAGTCACCTTTACCATTATGAAATGTCCATCTTTGTCTCTTGTTATATTTTTCACCCTGAAGTCTGTTTCATCTGATATCATTATGGCTACACCTGATTTTCTCTGGATACCATTTGCTTGGAGTGTCAATTTCCACCCTTTCACTTTGAGATTATGCTTGCCCTTGTAGCCGAGATGTGTCTCTTGGAGACAGCATATGGTTGGGTGTAGTTTTTTGATCCAATCTGCCACTCTGTACCTTTTTATTGGTGAGTTCAGTCCATTTACATTTAGGGTGATTATTGATATGTGAGAATTTCCTGTCATTCTATCTTTAGTTTTCTGGTAAGACTGTGACTCCATTGTTTCTTTGCCTTTTTGTTGTTGTCTATTATTTCTGTGTGGTGGTATTCTATGATGTTTCCCTCTGTTTCTTATTTTATTACAGTATATATTTCAGTTCTGGATTTTTTTTGATTGGTTACCCTTAAGTTTATGTAAAAGAAAGTTTGATATTTAGAGTATTCCATTTTCTTCAGCACGCTTACTTTCTCCATTCCCATATTCTGGTTCAGGCCTTTGGTCTCCCTCTTTTTATGTTGCCACAAATTGTCCCTGTTGATGGTGGTCGAATAGCCTCCTTTAGTGTTTCTTGCAGTGCAGGTCATGTATTGGAAAATTCCCTCAGCTTCTGTATGTCTGGAAAGGTCTTTATTCCTCCTTCATATCTAAAGGATATCTTTGCTGGATATATTATTCTTGGCTCATAATTTCTCTCTTTCAATAGTTTGAATATTTGTTTCCACTCCCTCCTGGCTTGTAGAGTTTCTGCTGAAAAATCTGATGATAATCTGATAGGCTTTCCTTTGTAGGTTACCGTCTTCTTTTCCCTGGCTGCCTTGAGGATTCTTTCTTTGCGGTTGATTTTAGACAGCTTCAATACAATGTGCCTTGGAGAAGGCCTGTTGGGATTGAGGTAATTAGGTGTTCTATTTGCTTCTTGGATTTGAGGATTAATTCTGCCTACAAGTTTAGGAAGTTCTTATCAACAATTTGTTTGAATATATTCTCTGGTCCCTTCTCTCTTTCTTCTCCTGCTGGTATGCCCATTAATCTTATATTGCTCTTTCTGTTGGAATCAGAATGTTCTTGTACAGTTCTTTCATTTCTTTTAAGTCTCAAGTCTCTTTCTTCTTCCATCTGTGTAATTTCCAGGTTTGTATCTTCGATGTCACTGATTCTTTCCTCCATCTGGTCAACTCTATTACCTCAGCTGGCTATTTCATTCTTAATTTCTTCTATTGAGTTCTTAATCTCCAGAAATTCCATTTGGTTCTTTTTTAAAATTTCAATCTCTTTCGTAAAATGCTTATGTTGCACTTTTATTGCGTTTCTGAGTTCATTAAATTGCCTTTCTATGTTTTCTTGCATCTCGTTTGGTTTTTTCAGAACTGCAATCTTGAATTCTCTATCATTAAGTCACATATTTCCATATCTATAAGTTCCTTTTCTGGAGACTTTTCACTTTCTTTCTGAGCTGCCTAGTTGCCTTGGTTATTCGTGGCAATTACTTATTTATTATTTCTCTTCCTAGACATCTACAGGAGTGGCTTCTGCAACAGGTTGATAGGAAGAGGTCTTTCTTTTGTTTTCCAGTACTTGTTGGTAGAATGTTTTATTTTCTCTCCGACTGCATCTTTTTTTTCCTCTCTCACACAGTAGTGCTATGTTTTCTCTGCACTATTTCAGCTTCTCACACAATGGGGGGATTCCCTGGGAGACGTGCTTCTCCTTTGTTAACAGTTCGCCTGAGTTATAGGGCTAGTCCCTGCAGGGATGCGGAGAGCTTTTGAAGTTCCAATGCTCTTTCTGCAACAGATTCAGAGCCCAGTATATTTCAGCAGTTCTGTTTACTCCTGCAGGGATTTGCCCAGATAGGTGGGGCCAGGGGCAGGGTGAGTTGTGAGAGGTGGCCCAGAGCAATAGCTGCGACCACCGCCACAGCTGGTCTTCCTTCCACAGCTCCCTCCCCTTTGCTGGAACTAGTTGGGCTGTGAATCTACGTCTGCAGTCCACAGTTCTCAGAATAGCAAGTATTCTGTTCTTTTGATCTGACACTGCTACTATTGGACTTCTAGTACCGGGCAGATGGGGGCCGGGGCGAGCTCTGGGAGGGTAGGGAGGGGGCGGCTAGTCTCAGTGCGTTAGGCTTCCATTCTCTGCTTGGCAGTGAGGACTTAAACCACCGTTTTCAGCCTTCTTCTCTCAGTCTTTTCTCCGTGGTCTCTGCTGTGTTTGTTGAGTTCAGCCGTGTTATATGCTGCCCCCTCAGCCCTGTGGGCCATAAGCGGAGCCTTAGCCGTCTTAGTTCTTCCCTCTCCCGCAGCTGCGGTAGTTCCGGGATGCAGCGAGCTCGGAGCACTGAGCTAGGTCTGCGTCCTTCTCTCGCACGGTTCATCTCTGCACTTCTCCCTTCCATCCTCACCCACTCCTGCAATTCTCCCACCTTTTAGGTGAATTCAGTAGTGGGCCTGTTCTTCTTGCCTGTCTGCTGTGTAGAGAGTCCTTTGTGGAGTTATTGTTGTTCGATTAGTTGTAAATTCAAGGGGGGCTTTACAGAGGCTCAACTCACGGTGCCATTTTGATAACGTCTCCCACTGTTTGTGGATATTTAAATTTTATAAAATGCTTTTTTCTGCTTCTGTTATTTTGATGAATTGTATGTATTGACTTTCTTCTTTTGCATTTTGATTTTATTTTCAAATGAAACTACTTTTGTACTGTAATAAAACCCATTTATCCAGATCCTCTTTTTGAATTATTCTTTTTTGTGTATCCTCTTTTTTGAATCATTCTTGATATTATTTATTTTTTAATTATTTTTTCAGTTACAGCTGACATTCAGTATTATTTTATGTTTGTTTCAGGTGTATAGCATAGTGGGTAGACATTTATATAATTTATTCAGTGATTCCCTCTGATTAGTTTAGTACACACCTGGTACAACATAGTTGTTTCAGCATTACTGACTATATTCCCTATGTTGTACTTCACATCCCTGTGACTGTTTTGTAACTACCAATTTGCACTTCTTAATCCCTTTACCTTTTTCATTCAGCTCCCCAACCCTCTTCCCTGCTGGCAACCATCCTGTTCTCTGTATCTACGAGTCTATTTCTGTTTTGTTTACTTGTTTATTTTGCTCTTTAGATTCCATATATAAGTGAGGTCATATGGTAATTTTCTTTCTCAGTCTGACTTATTTCACTTAGTATAATACACTCTAGGTCCATCTATGTTGTCACAAATGGTAAGATTTCATGTGTGTGTGTGTGTGTGGCTGAGTAATATTCTGTTGTATATATGTACTACAATTTCTTTATCCAATTGTCTATTGGTGGGCACTGTGGGTTGCTTCCATATCTTGCCTATTGTAAATAGGGATACAATGAACATAGGGGTGCATATATCTTTTCGAATTAGTGTTTTGGATTTCTTTGGATAAATACCCAGAAATGGAATTGTTGGGTCATATGGTAGTTCTATTTTTAATTCTTTTGAAGAACTTCCATACTGTTCTCCATACAGGCTGCACCAATTTGCAATCCCACCAACAGTGCACGAAGGTTCCCTTTTCTCCACATCCTTCGCAGCACTTGCTGTCTGTTGATTTATTGATGATGGCCATTGTGACAGAAGTGAAGTTTTTATTTGCAGTTCTCTGATGATTAGTGACATTGAGCATGTTTTCATATGTTTATTGACCACCTGTATGTCCTATTTGGAGAAATGTCTATTCAGGTCCTCTGCCCATTTTCAAACTGGATTGCTTAATTAGGTCATTGCAGGGTGAATGTGCACATTCCCACAATGCACCCTTGAGGAATGTCATCAGAAGCTCCACATTGCAGGGAAAATAGGCTTTACTAAAACAGACTACTGAAATCACAAAACAAATAAACAAGCAAAGAACAACAAAAGCAAGTCAAGGTTGGAGTGATATTCCTTGGTCCTTTCTCAATGGGCACCCCCACTCCCCGAATCTCACCTTCTGTACCTGGGATGGTGGCAACATCATCATAGACTCAGCTCTCGGACTTTCCTTTTTTTCTCTTCATCCACCTAAGTGAAGTTATTGAGGCCGTGTCTTTAGATTCTGTTTGTGTGCTGATTCTCCAAACCACTGTCTCTAGCCCGTTTTTCTGAACACAAGGCTCAAGTAGCCAACTACTTAATATACATCCACACTTGTATGTCTAATAACCATCTCAAATGAGAATGTTCCAAATAGAATTACTGATGACCATGCCTGAAAAACATGATCATCCACCAGTGTTTCCCATTTCAGTAATGGAGGCACCCTTGCCTGGAGGCTCAGGCCTTGACCTCTGTTTTTCTCTCCCATTTGCTGTGTAGACCACATCTCAATTCCACTGCTTCCCCTGCCCGCCTCCACTGCTTCTGCTCTGAGTTATGGGAAGAGCCTAAGAAGGGACTCCCCGTGTTGCTGCTCTGGATCTCAATCAACTCTCCCCACGTTTTAAATGGGAGCACGTCACTGTGACATGGGTCTCTGGCTCCCTCTCACCTGCCCTGCTTCCTTGCTCTGCTCACACAGGCCCCAATGCAGTTCTCATGGCATTACAAGCTCATCATTGCTTCAGGACTTACCTTCTCTGACCTCGTAGTAAATCTGCCCAATGGTCTAAGGCACTCCCAAAAAGGTAGTACTCCAAAGGAAGAAACACTGCTAATAAGCATGGAAATACTGCTCAGCTTCACAAGCTGTGATTGACCACTCATCTAGATGCAGAATAACACACAGCCACCATGGCATCACGGCGTGTAGCATGGACCTTCTGCCCCTGGACATTGGCCTTGGCAGGTGGTTCGCTTTGAAACGCTTGTGGCTGTTACGTGAACAGAAGCTTGTTTCTGTCATTGCCAGCAGAAGGATGTGCCCTGGTCGCCCATTGTTACCAGGAGAGTGATACCCCAGGAGAAGACCTGAGCACACCCTGCAGGTCGGGCTGAGCCATGACTATTGGCTGAGTCCTCGCCCCTCACCCACCAACTGGTGCTAGAATGTGAGAAAAAAATCTTACATGCCTCAGACTTTCTGGGTATTTGCTACATAGCATTCTGTGCTTTTTCTTTTTTAATTAGTTTCAGGTATACAAAACAACATAATCATTAGACATTTACACCCCTCACAAAGTGATAATCCCAACTAGCCTACCACCCATCTCACATCAAAGTTATTATAATACCATTGACTATATTCCCTATGCTGTACTTTACATCCCGTGACTACATATATATGTAGTTATAGTTGACATTCAATATTATTTTATATTAGTTTCAGGTGTGTTACATAGCATTCTGATAATAGCCAACCAATATGCTTTTACAGGAACTTTATTTTTACAAAGAGACATAATCTTTCATCTATGAAACTGGAAATGATGTATAGAGATAGAGAGACAGAGCCTATGAAACATGCCTTTAGCAAGGGCTTAGGAAACAAGAATACTAACTTGTTGCTGGTGAAAGTATGAGTTAGTAGCAACCTG
Organism: Rhinolophus hipposideros; assembly: GCF_964194185.1. Lineage (NCBI taxonomy): Eukaryota > Metazoa > Chordata > Mammalia > Chiroptera > Rhinolophidae > Rhinolophus > Rhinolophus hipposideros. Next base: position 67,092,058 of record NC_138061.1, read on the forward strand.
TTTGGAAGTCTTACTTGGCTATACGTGTCAATTATTACACTAACTCAATAATTCTATTACTAAAAATTTATTCTAAGAAATAATTAAGGGCATGCACTGAGAATTATTGGCAGGGGCATTCACTACAGTATTATTTCAAAGGTAGGTAAATGTTAGCAGGAGACATCGTTGCTTTGTAAGTCCCAAATGATAGACACTTGAGCCTTTCTGACAGAAGTGTCATTTATGGGGAATGCTTAGCAATGTGCCAGGAAGTGGCTTTCTGAGGGAGGACTGGGACCTATCTCCCAGCCTAACCTGGGACCTACCTCCCAGGTCTAACAACATGGAGTGAAGCTCTCACATGGCCATTTGCTCACCCACCTGCTCCTGGGGGAGCAGGAATTCTGCTCTGAGGAACTGAGGCAGGAACGCTAAGCCTCCAACAGGGTGGGGTCAGACAGGCATGGGAGGCCCCGGGCAGGAGCATGGGTGGAGCTGCTGGGATAGGAACACTTCAGGAAGCAGCACAAACACTAATGATTGCATGAACTTGCTCCTGTATTGTCAGTGAGTGGCCCTGAGGAAGCGCTTACTTATGACATCAGCTGATCTCTAGGATGGGGCTGAGATGGCCAGTGGGCACCAAAGCTCAAGGGAACAATATTCCTCAAGGTCTCTGAGTGAAAATGAGAGATAACACCATAGGCACTCATGATGCTGTACTATTACAAGTTTTTTGAACGTATTACTCATTTAAGATTCATAACAAACTGAGGGGGAGGGAAAGGGGAAGGCTGTCATCATTAGTCTACGGAAAGGAAGAACGGAAATAGAGAGGCCACAGCCAGTTTGTGGCAGAGCTGGGGCATGAACTCGGGGTTATCACTCAGGGTCCATGCACTCAGCCACTGTGGCTGGATTCCAGCTGCCTCCTAGGTCCACCTCACAATTTTCCAGCTGGCTTCAGATGCCTTCCCTGCCTCACTACCTTCCTCTGGGAAAAGGAGCAGGCTGTGGGCTAGGAGCAGGTGACTTATCTTGGCTGGCCATAGAAGGGACAACTTCAGAACGTAAGGTTTCTTCTTGATGCCAAAACCCGTTTTTAGGTGGGGTTGAAGCATAAGATGGCAATACAGAGGACGTGGGAGCTACAGATATCTCTTCAGGCACGAGTCAAGTCATTCATCATCATCTCACCGTGGGGTTGGGGCAGCAGGCACCCTGGGCTCTCATGGTCTGTTTTCTCCTCCACTGGAGTACAGGCATGCCACAGTCTGGGCCATGGAGTTTGTAGTTTAGTGGATAGGCTCACTGCCTGAAGGTGTGTGACTTCGTTTCCCTTGCACACTGAGGGCAATGCAGTGACAACACACAATGCAACATCACACCAAGTCCCATAGTTTCCTGAAACAGGTGAGAGCCCCAGCCACAGTTCTTGTGATTCACTTGCTTCTGTTTGCACTGAGAGTCCTAGAAGCCCTCACTCAGTTCCCTGGAACAGCTGTACAGGAGATGCTAGCTGGTGTTGAGCATCCTGGACCCAGGAGTCTTTTTTGTAGTGTCCTTTGCTGAGTACCCACTCCAGTCCTTCTCACCCTGTCTCTGAGACGGTCTTGTGTTGGACATGCAATTTCTGGCTTTTAGCTTAAAATGAATCTTTAAGCAAGCATGACAGGATAGCAGAAACCATTTGTTGAAGACAAAACTGAATGGCCTAAACTATTACAGGAAGCAGCAGTATCAGAATGAAAAGAAATGACCTTTTGTGGGGTTTGATACAGAGCTATGTCCCAAGGATGTCCTCAAAGAACAAGAACAGCACAGATAGTAGGCATTGACATAGCCAAGTTTTCTGAGTCACCCTATAATGCACATGAAGTCTATAACATTTTTATTAATATAAAAATTTATTAATACTTTGTATATTTTGCATATACAAAATTAACCTCCAAAAGGTTGAACTTTCCTTTTAGATTTTAGAGCTTTTCCTGCCCTGTGGGCTGGAGAAATAGGTCAGCACATCAGTGATTTAATGTTGCACTAATAAAAAAATGTGGAACTAATTAAATGCAGAGGATGGCACTGTGCCTGTTATTTCCAGGGTCTCTTTTGCATGTGATTGCCATGTCAAGAGTGGGAGCAAGCCTCTGGGGCTTTTGGCTCTTCAGGAAGCACCAAGATAGCTGGGTGTGAAATCCTGCTTACAGTCTTCATTTTTTTCCAAGTTTAGTGTCGGATCATAAGGAAGACAACACCAAAGAGTCTTGTGTGAAGATACTGGCCCCTTGTCTGAGGCTGAACCCTAAGCATCTGAGAGGAAGACAAAGGCACAAGGCCATGAACAGAGAATGGTGAAGGGCATGCCCGTTCCGCATACAACATAAATAGTAAAACTACAAAGAAAAGCAAGGAAGTCAGTAAAATTGAGGGTAAAAGTGAACCTTCGGGGATTAGGCAGATATGCCCGCATCCAGAGTCAACGTTTGCACTCGTGAGATGCAGATTCAGGCTCAAGCACACAGAGGACGTCTGAGATACTGTGTGTTCTTCGTAAGTGGAGTTCATACTGATAAATCCAGCCTTATTTATTAGTGCTTTTTATGCTTACCTTTATAACCTCTCATATGCGAAACATCACATTTATCCTTTCAAGGTGAGATACATGATTACATACAAAAACTTGAATCACAACAAAATCTATGGTAGCCTAGGGCACAGCCCTCAGCTCTGCCTGGCACAAATGTCATGTGCAAATTTGGTTCAGGAAAACTTGCCTTCAAGATGAGTTAAGAAAAAGGAAGCAACAAAGGATCACTTTGAAGATACTACACGTAAAGAGAAATAAAGGAAACACAAATAGATGAGTAACAAGACTGTGGTGATAAGGCACATGAAAAACACAACCAGACATCTTGTATCAAATGACACAAGCCGATGAAGGAGTCACTTCTGCAAACAATAGACCCATGAGGAGACACAAGAATTGAAGGGAAGATGGCAGGACCACAGAGAAGATGAAAGGCAACCTGGCAGAGCTCAGGGATGTAAAAACCCAACTTGAAAATGTCCTCTGCACCACAGAAATACAAAGGATCATGTAAGAATACTATGAAGGACTATATGCCACCAAATTCAATAACCTAGAAGAAATGGACAAGTTCTTAGAAACATATAGCCTTCCAAGGCTAAATCATGAAGAAATGGAAAATCTAAACAGACCGATCACCAGTAAAGAAATTGAATCAGTCATCCAAAACCTTCCCCAAAGCAAAAGTCCGGGACCAGATGGCTTCACTAGTGAATTCTACCAAACCTTCAAACAGGATCTAATACCAATCCTGCTCAAACTCTTCCAAAAAATTGAAGAGTCAGTAACTCATTTTATGAGGCCAGCGTTACCCTGATACCAAAACCTGGTCAGGACAACACAAAAATAGAAAACCATAGACCTATATCTCTGATGAATACTGATGCAAAAATCCTAAACAAAATTTTAGCAAATCGAATACAATAATGCATTAAAAAGATTATTTATCATGACCAAGTGGGGTTCATCCCTGGGGCACAAGGATGGTTTAACATCTGCAAACCCATCAATGTGATACATCACATAAACAAAATAAAGGACAAGAATCATATGATTCTATCAATTGATGCAGAAAAAGCATTTGACAAGATACAACATCCATTTATGATTAAAACACTTAATAAAATAGGTATAGAAGGAAAATACCTTAACATAATAAAGGCCATCTATGGCAAGCCCTCAGCTGATCTCATAATTAATGGTGAAAAACTGAAGCGCTTTTCTCTACGTTCAGGAACACGACAGGGCTGTCCCTTATCACCTCTGCTTTTCAACATAGTGTTGGAAGTCCTTGCCAGAGCCATCAGGCAAGAGAAAGAAATAAAAGGCATCCAAATTGGGAATGAAGAAGTTAAAATATCACTCTTTGCAGATGACATGATGCTATATATAGAAAACCCTAAAGACTCCACCAAAAAGCTGTTAGAAACAATCAACGAATACAGTAAAGTTGCCGGCTACAAAATCAACGTACAGAAGTTCATTGCATTCCTATATACTAACAATGAAATCTCAGAAAAAGAAATACAAAAAACAATTCCCTTTGCAATTGCAGCAAAAAGAATAAAATACCAACAATAAACTTAACCAAGATGTGAAGGACCTATATGCTGAAAACTATAAGACATTTTTGAAAGAAATTGAAGAAGACACAAAGAAATGGAAAGACATTCCATGCTCATGGATTGGAAGAATCAACATAGTTAAAATGGCCATATTACCCAAAGCAATATACAGATTTAATGCAATCCCCATCAAAATCCCAATGACATTTTTTTAAAGAAATAGAACAAAAAGTCATGAGATTTGTTTGGAACTACAAAAGACCCCGAATAGCGAAAGCAATCTTAAGAAAAGAGAACAATACTGGAGGTATCGCACTCCCTGACTTTAGCTTGTACTACAGGGCTACAATAACCAAAACAGCATGGTATTGGCAGAAAAACAGACACATAGACCAATGGAATAGAATTGAGAACCCAGAAATAAAACCACACAAATATGCACAGATAATTTTTCACAAAGAAACTAAAAACATACAATGGAGGAAAGACAGCATCTTCAATAAATGGTGCTGGGAGAATAGGATAGCCACGTGCAAAAGAATGAAACTGGACTGATATCTGTCACCATGTACCAAAATTAATTCAAAATGGATCAAAGACTTAAGCATAAGACCTGACACAATAAACTGCATAGAGGAAAAGATAGGTACTAAACTTATGGACCTTCGGTTCAAAGAGCATTTTATGTATTCGACTCCAAAGGCAATGGAAGTAAAAGCTAAAATAAACAAATGGGACTATATGAAACTTGAAAGCTTCTGCACAGCAAAAGAAACCATCGACAAAATAAAGAGGCAACTGACTGAATGGGAGAAGATTTTTGCAAACAGTTCCTCCGATAAGGGGCTAATGTCCAAAATATACAAGGAACTCATGAAACTCAACAACAAAAAAACAAACAACCCAATTGAAAAATGGGCAGAGGGTTCTCTGCTTTTTCTGTCTGACTTAGCATTATAGACCAAAAAGAACAAGACAAACAAATGAGAAACAAAAACTCATAGACACAGACAATAATTTAGTGGTTACCAGAGGGTAAGGGGGTGGGGGGTGGGTGATGAGGGTAAAGGGGATCAAATATATGGTGATGGAAGGAGAACTGACTCTGGGTGGTGAACACACAATGGGATTTATAGACGATGTAATACAGAATTGTACACCTGAAATCTATGTAAATTTACTAACAATTGTCACCCCAATAAAATTAATTAAAAAAAAAAAAAAGAAAGAAAAATGGGCAGAGGACCTGAAGAGACATTTTTCCACAGAGGACTTACAAATGGCAAATAGACATATGAAAAAATGCTCAACATCACTAATCATCAGAGAAATGCAAATAAAAACCACAATGAGATATCACCTCACCCCAGTCAGAATGGCTATCATCAACAAGACAAATAGTCACAAGTGTTGGAGAGGCTGTGGAGAAAAAGGAACTCTCATACACTGTTGGTGGGAATGCAGACTGGTGCAGCCGCTATGGAAGGCAGTGTGGAGGTTCCTCAAAAAATTACGAATAGAATTACCATATGACCCAGCAACCCCTCTCCTGGGTGTCTACCCAAAGAATTTGAAATCATTTATACATAAAGACACGTGTGCTCCAATGTTCATTGCAGCTTTGTTTATGGTGGCCAAGACATGGAAACAACCAAAATGTCCTTCGATAGATGAATGGATAAGGAAGTTGTGGTATATATACACAATGGAATACTATTCGGTGTTAAGGAAAGATGATATAGGAACATTTGTGACGACATGGATGGATCTTTAGAGTATAATGCTAAGCGAAATAAGTCAGAAAAAGCAGAGAACCCTATGATTTCACTGATATGTGGTATATAAACCAAAAACAACAAAAGAACAAGACAAACAAATGAGAAATAAAAACTCATAGACACAGACAATAGTTTAGTGGTTACCAGAGGGTAAGGTGGGTGGGAGTGGGAGATGAGGGTAAAGTGGATCAAATATATGGTGATGGAAGGAGAACTCACTCTGGGTGGTAAACACACAATGGGATTTATAGATGATGTAATACAGAATTGTACACCTGAAATCTATGTAATTTCATTAACAATTGTCACCCCAATAAATTAAAAAAAAGAAAAGAGAAAATATCCTCTGGGAGTAGGCAGTTGGAACAGGAGAAGGGAGCCACTGTTGTCTGTGATACAGCAAAATACTGGACTCTTCAGACTACATGATGTATCACTATGATCTGACACGTTTACAAGGAGCTCTTTCTTCACTCCCATGCAATGTCTGAGCCTTCTGGACTGATTCCCGTGCAGCGCACTAAGCAGTCTGCTCACACATCTAGTGGCTGGGAGGCGTTAGGACTGCTCTGGAGGGAGAAGGCCTTCCTTTGGACAAGCGGGTCTCTCCCCCATTATTTCCCCAGCTGGTCCTAGGTCTCTGCTCTCTGGCTGTCTCTCATGGGCCTCCCACCCCTGTTCCCTAATCTAAACTCCTTAAATCCCCAATCCCCGATCTCCCAGGTGCTACAGCCTTGGTCCTGAGGTTCATCGTCCCTGTCCTCAGAGGCACTCTTCTCCTGGCACAAGTACCTTGGCCACTCCTTCCCCAGAGCCCTGGCCCTCCATTTGGGACTTCATTTCTCTGTATTCTGGCTCATTGCATCTAGACATCTGAGCACTGAATTAGGAATGGGGGTGTATGGGTCTGGGAGTGATTCAGGGTTGTATATCATCACCATGTTATGGGCTCTGGGCAGATTCAGGAGGGTGGGACCAGAGAAGGATCAGGAGGGCTGCCATTTTCCACCCACACAGTGTTTCTAAGTGGCTGCTCTCCTCTTAGGCATTTTGATCTTTTTTTCTCTAATCTTCTCAGACCATGAGTCCCTGGGAAGCATCAGATTCCTGGGGCTCAGTGAGGAACTGGGGAGCTCCAGGACTGAGAGGTTGTCCCATTTCTAGCTCAATGTGTGAGGATGACAGAACAAATATCAGATAAGGAGCCCATCACAGGACACCCACAGCTGACAAGGGCAGAACAAACACAAGCTAATGGAGATCGTTAAGGGAGCCACAGAACTATAGACAGAAGTAAGTGAAGTGAGGAGCTTCAGTACCCACCAGAGAAGATGAGAGAGTGAAGAAGCGAGCCTTGGAGTAGAAGGGCATGAAGAGGGCTAGATATATCAGAAGACCCATATGCCCAAGAATTCGACACCTCTGACTCTGGCTTACAAGTAGAAGAGGTCCAAGTCTTAGGCTGTGGTGAGGGCAGGGCTTCTAATGAAATAACATGAGTGAAGAAGGACTGGGTGACTTAAGGGCTACACTGCCCGACGATCCATGGCCTAGGCCAGTTTCATGATGTGCTTTGGAAGCCAACACCACTTATTACCATTTTATTCTTGGAGCTCTGCTCTCCTTAAGATGTTGATTGAATCAACAATAAATTGAAACTAAATTTAAGAATATCTGCACAAAAATTCAACAAGTGCTTAGACTATGGCCAGATTGTGCGTACCGTGTTTCCCTGAAAATAAGACCTAGCCAGACCATCAGCTCTAATGTGTTTTTTGGAGCAAAAATTAATAAGACCCAGTATTTGTTATGTTATGTTATGTTATGTTTTATGTTATGTTATGTTATGTTATGTTTTATGTCATATCATATCATATCATATCATATCATATCATATCATATCATATTATATTATATTACATAAGACTGGTTCTTCTATTATAGTAAAATAATACCGTGTCTTATATTAATTTTGGTCCAAAAGACACATTAGAGCTGATTGTCTGGCTAGGTCTTATTTTGGGGGAAATATGGTAGAAGGTCAAAGGAACAGAATTACCTTTTGAAAAACCTGCAAGGATGGTATCTAAAAGCCAACTCCCAGAACAAATGTTCACCAAATCTTTCCAGAAAAATCACATCTGCGTCAAGAGGGCTATATGGCCTACCCCCTGGAATTGGGGAAGTCTTCACAACCATCAGTGATGTCCCAAACTGGTTCTGCAGTTTCTGAATGTGCCTGAGAATGGGCGTCTGCCTCACCTGGGAAATCACCCCAGAGGCCTCAGGGAAGTCAAGGCAGGCACAGAAGGCAAAAGGCTGCATGACTGGGTTCCAGAGGCCCTGGCAGCCTGCAGAGGCTCACAGGGCAGGGGCAGCAGGAAGTAATGTGTAGAGTGAACAGCAGGGGAGGCAGAAAGGAAGAGAGAAATGAAAAGCACATGAAAGTGCTGAAACAGAAAGGAACAAGCAAAAACCATCGGAGCGAGTAAAACTTACATGGAGAGAAGTTAAGAACTGCAGGAAAAATGACAGAAAACCCTGGACACATCTGGAACACAGGCGAGCATCCTTAAGACCAGAGAGCACTTGACCTCCTTACTCCCACTGGTGGCTTTAGAGCAAGAGAAGACAGAAGTGACAACTCTAATCGAGTTTTCACAGAAGCACACCTCAAATTGAAATGTTTCAAAGACCAAGCAGTGTAAAATCATTTCCAGGAAGACCTGGGGAGTGGGGTCTCAAGACAATGCTTCTCCTTTTCATGCAATAGAATTTGGGTCAAAAAGGGGCTTCCCTAAGCCTCCACTTCACTGAGGGATTGAGAAAGTTAGTGTAAATGTAATTCTTTGTAAGACAATTTTTTTTCAATTTCTAGAATTTATTATGAAGTGAAAGTGTTATGACTTTCTGCCAAATGTATCTTATGTTTAAGGTTCTTCCTATTTGTATATTTATGATTTCATGTGAAAAAAATTTCTAAACTAAGATTAATGAAAAGTAAGAATGCTTTTGTTTTATGTTATTTTATCTTATCTTTGTAAAATTTATTTGCCTTTTTACATTTTTAATTTATTTTTAATTTATTTTTTTATTGGGGAATATTGGGGAACAGTGTGTTTTTCCAGGACCCATCAGCTCCATTTCAAGTCGCTGTTTTCAATCTAGTGTGGGGGGTATAGCTCAGCTCCAGGTCAAGTCATTGTTTTCAATCTAGTTGTAGAGGGTGCAGCTCACTGGCCCATGTGAAAATCGAACTGGTGACCTTGAGCTCTGCACTCTAACCACTGAGCCAACAGGCTGCCCTGTTTCGTATTATTTTAAAGAAGCTCCCCAAGAGTCTGTGTGCACTATGGGATGGGTACCATTCGTCCTGTCAAAGGAACTGGGATTTGAAGAGCCTCGATTTCTTGATATGGTCCCACTGGTGTCCCTTGATAAAGGCACTTTACTTATCATCCCATTTAGCCTCAGGACAGAACTGTGAGGGAGGTGGGTTCCCCAAATGTTGCTGAAGTTATCACACCACATCCACAGCAGGGCAGTATCCAGAAAACCCAATGCTAGAGAGCTCTTTGGGCTCAGGCAAGATTTGAGCACTTGGTATGTTAACTAAGTCAAAATTTACAACCAATTTTTGATGGGAAAGGAAGCCCCAGGACATAGGGTCACTTGCCCAAGACTGCACAGCTCTTCTGTGGCTGAGCAGGCCCTGTCCTCTGGCTCTGGGCATTTCTCCCACCTGTGTACACTGGCAGTCCACTGCCTCCACCTCACTCTCCTCTGCCTCAGTCTCCCCCATTGAAGACAAGTGGCACCAAAATGTTACAATGCTATTTCACTATCCTACAGTGTTACTTTGGTGAAAAACAGACCATTGAGTGGCTCTCAGTGACTAATATTGGATTTATGGCATAAAAGCTTACTTGTTCCTACCCACAAACTCAATGAGAACTCATCACTTGCTTCCAGGATTGTCCCTAACATCACCCAGTGTTCATTTTGCCCCAGCAGTTTCCCCTCTAGGAAAAAGAGGTTAGATAATTCAATTCAAGTCGGAAAATACCTGGGCCTTGACTTACAAACACAAGCCCTAACCACTCAAGGGGAATTCTGTATTGCTTTCTTCTTTCCTCATGCCTCTTCACTTCATGCTTTACAAGAGGCCCTGGAAATGGGAGGTCTCAATGTGCTATGACTCAGAGACTAGCAGATGACTGAAACCCAGATCTCCTATAGAAAGAAAGAAAGGAAGAAAAGAAGGGAGGAAAAGAAGGAAGGAAGGAGGGGGTGAATGAGAGAAAGGGGGAAGGGGAAAGGAGGAAGGACAAAAGACAAAGAAAAAGGGGAAGAAAAGAATAATAATAGAAAGAACAAAAGGAGAGTGACGTCATAAAACGGCAGTGTGAGGTGAACCTCTTGAAATTTCCCCTGGAGTTTACAACAAATTGAACAACTATAACTCCACAAAGGACTTCCTGAGCATCAGACAGGCAAGATTAAGAGTCTCACTACTGAATTCAACTAAAGGTGGGCAAATTGCGCGAGCGGGGGAGGAGGGAATGGAGAAGTGCAGAGACAGAGCAAGGTGGGCACAGGACACAGACCTAGCTCAGTGCTCCGAGCCCTCTGCATCCCGGAACTATCGCAGCTGTGGGAGAGGGAAGAACGTGGACTGCTAGGGCTCCACTTATGGCCCACAAGGCTGAGGGGACAGCATATAACACAGCTGAACCCAACGCCCACGGCAGAGAACTCGGAGCAAAGACTGAGGGAATAGGCTGAAAATGGTGGTTTAAGCCCTCACTGCTGAGCAGAGAATGGAAGCCTTAGGCACTGAGACTAGCCGCCCTCTCCCTACCCTACCAGAGCTCGCCCAGCACGTACCTGCCCAGTGCTAGAAGCGGAACAGTAGCAGTGTCAGATCAAAAGAACAGAACATTTGTAGTTCTGAGAACTGTGGTCTGCAGACACAGATTCGCAGCCCAACTAGTTCCAGCAAAGGGGAGGGAGCTGTGAAAGCAGGATCGGCAGTGGTGGTGGTTGGCGCCATTGCTCTGGGCCAATTCTCACAACCCACCCTGCCCCTGCCCCCACCTATCTGGGTGGATCCCTGCAGGAGTAAACAGAACTACTCAAACACACGGGCTCTGAATCTGGTGCAAGAAGAGCTTTGGAACTTCAAAAGTTCTCCACATCCCCACACGGATGTGGTGCCCAATGATCCAGGTGAACTGGTCACAAAGGAGAAGCCCGCCTTCCAGGGAATCCCCCCATTGTGTGAGAAGCTGGAATACTGCAGTAAAAACAACACTACAGTGTGAGAGAGAATAAAAGTCTGCAGTCGGAGAGAAAATAAAACATTCAACCAACACCTACTGGAAAACAAAAGAAAGACCTCTTCCTATCAACGTGCTGCAGAACCCACTCCTGTAGATGTCTAAGAAGAGAAATAATAAGTCATTAATTGCCATAAATAACCAAGGTAACAAGACAGCTCAGATAGAAAATGAAAAGTCTCCAGAAAATGAACTTAAAGATAAGGAAATATGTGACTTAAATGACAGAGAATTCAAGATTGCAGTTCTGAAAAAACTCAACGAGATGCAAGAAAACACATACAAGCAATTTAATAAACTCAGAAACACAAAAAAGAACAAAGTGAACATTTTACCAAAGAGATTAAAATTTTGAAAAAGAACCAAATAGAATTTCTGGAGATTAAGAACTCAATAGAAGAAATGAAGAATGAAATAGCCAGCTTAAGTAGTAGAGTTGACCAGATGGAGGAAAAATCAGTGACATTGAAGATAGAAACCTGGAAATGACAGGGATGGAAGAAGAAAGAGACTTGAGACTTAAAAGAAATGAAAGAACTCTACAATAACTTTCTGACTCCTTTGAAAGAACAATTTAAGAATAATGGGCATTCCAGAAGGAGAAGAAAGAGACAGGGGAACAGAGAATATATTCAAACAAATAGTCGATGAGAACTTCCCAAACTTGTGGAAAAAACTGGATCCTCAAATCCAAACCAAATAGACCAACTGATTACCTGAATCCCAACAGGCCTTCTCTAAGGCACATTGTATTGAAGCTATCAAAAATTGAGGACAAAGAGAAAATCCTCAAGGCAGCCAGGAAAAAGAAGACGGTACCTAAAAAGGAAAGCCCATTAGAGTATCATCGGATTTTTCAGCAGAAACTCTACAAGCCAGGAGGCAGTGGACTCAAATATTCAAACTATTGAAAGAGAGAAATTATGAGCCAAAAATAATATATCCAGCAAAGATATCCTTTAGATATGAAGGAGGAATAAATGGAATACTCTAAATGTCAAACTTTCTTTTACATAAACCTAAGGGTAACCAATCAAAAAAAATCCAGAACTGAAATATATACTGTAATAAAATAAGAAACAGAGGGAAACATCATAGAATACCACCACACAGAAATAATAGACAACAACAAAAAGGCAAAGAAACAATGGAGACAGAGCCTTACCAGAAAACTAAAGATAGAATGACAGGAAATCCTCACATATCAATAATCACCCTACGTGTAAATGGACTGAACTCACCAATAAAAAGGCACAGAGTAGCAGATTGGATCAAAAAACTACACCCAACCATATGCTGTCTCCAAGAGACACATCTCGGCTACAAGGGCAAGCATAGTCTCAAAGTGAAAGGGTGGAAATTGACACTCCAAGCAAATGGTATCCAGAGAAAATCAGGTGTAGCCATAATGATATCAGATGAAACAGACTTCAGGGTGAAAAAGATAACAAGAGACAAAGATGGACATTTCATAATGGTAAAGGTGACTATACAACAAAAAGACATAACGGTCATCAATATTTATGCCCCCAATCAGGGAGCACCGAAATATAGCAAGCAACTACTAACAGAACTAAAGGGAGAAATTGACCAAAACACAATTATACTAGGGGACTTAAATACATCATTGACAGCTATGGATAGATCATCCAAACAGAAAATAAATAAAGAAATAGCAGCCCTAAATGACACATTAGATGAAATGGACATAATTGACATATATAGAGCACTTCATCCTAAAACATCAGACTATACATTCTTTTCTAGTGTACATGGAACATTCTCAAGAATAGACCATATATTGGGACATAAAACTAGCCTCAGCAAATTTAAGAAGATTGAAATCATACCAAGCACACTGTCTGATCACAAAGCTTTGAAATTACATATCAACTGCAAAAGGAAAGCAGGAAAAACCACAAATAGGTGGAGATTAAACAACATACTTTTAAAGATGTTGGCATTTATTTAAAGAAATAGAACAAAAAAAACATCAGATTTGTTTGGAACCACAAAAGTCTCTGAATATCCAAAGCAATCCTAAGAATAAAGAACAATGCTGGAGATTTCACACTCCCCGACTTTAGTTTGTAGTACAGGGCAACAATAATCAAAATAGCATGGTATTGGCAGAAAAACAGACTCATAGACCAATGGAATAGGATTGAGAACCCAGAAATAAAACCACATTAATGTGGACAGATAATTTTTGACAAAGAAGCAAAAAACATACAGTGCAGAAAAGACAGCTTCTTCAATAAATGGTGCTGGCAGAATAGGAAAGCCATGTGCAAAAGAATGAAACAGGACTGCTATCTGTCACCATGTATCAAAATTAATTCAAAATGGATCAAAGACTTAAGCATAAGACCTGTAACAATAAACTGCATAGAAGAAAACATAGGTACTAAACTTATGGACCTTGGGTTCAAAGAGCATTTTATGAATTTGACTCCAAAGGCAATGGAAGTAAAAGCTAAAATAAACAAATGGGACTATATGAAACTTAAAAGCTTCTGCACAGCAAAAGAAACCATCGACAAAATAAAGAGGCAACCAACTGAATGGGAGAAGATTTTTGCAAACAGTTCCTCCGATAAGGGGCTAATATCCCAAATATTCAAGAAACTCATGCAATTCAACAACAAAAAACAAACAACCCAATTGAAAAATGGGCAGAGGACCTGAAGAGACATTTCTCCATAGAGGACATACAAATGGCACATAGACATATGAAAAAATGCTGAGCATCACTAATCATCAGAGAAATTCAAACAAAGACCACAATGAGATATCACCTGACCCCAGTCAGAATGGCAACGAGTGTTGGAGAGGCTATGGAGAAAAAGGAACCCTCATTCACTGTTGATGGGAATGCAGACTGGTGCAGCCGTTATGGAAGGCAATGTGGAGGTTCCTCAAAAAATTACGAATAGAATTACCATATGACCCAGCAATGCCACTCCTGGGTGTCTACCCAAAAAATATGAAAACACTTATCCATAAAGACACGTGCACTTCAATGTTCATTGCAGCTTTATTTATGGTGGCCAAGACATGGAAACAACCAAAATGTCCTTTGATAGATGAATGGATAAAGAAGTTGTGGTATATATACACAATGGAATACTATTCGGCGGTAAGAAAAGATGATATAGGAACATTTGTGACAACATGGATGGATCTTGAGATTATAACGCTAAGCGAAATAAGTCAGAAAAAGCAGAGAACCATATGATTTTACTGATATGTGGTATATAAACCAAAAACAACGAAAGAACAAGACAAACAAATGAGAAACAAAAACTCGTAGACACAAACAATAGTTTAGTGGTTACCTAGAGGGTAAGAGGGTTGGGGGGTGGGAGATGAGGGTAAGGGGGATCAAATATATGGTGATAAAAGGAGAACTGACTCTGGGTGGTGAACACACAATGGAATTTATAGATGCTGTAATACAGAATTACACACAGGAAATCTATGTAATTTTACTAACAATTGTCACCCCAAAAACTTTAATGGAAAAAAAAACAAAGAAACAAAAAATAAATTTGAGGTTTGTGAAATAGGGTCAGGCTTAGGGTCAGGTGTGTGTGGCACTCACCTTGGGCACAACATTTAAGGGGGCGCCAAAAAGCTTATATCAAGATTATATTTTAAAAAATCAAAATGAATGCCACAAAATTATGATGACTAAAACATCAACAATTTAAGTAAAGATGGGTCAGGAATAATGCCATGCTGCGCCGCATTGGAATTGAGGCTAAGGGAAAAAGTCAGTGATCCTGTTTTTATTTGAAATATTGATATTTTGCTCACCATGGATTTTTTCCTGCAGTTATTAACTCCTCTCATGTAAGGTTTACTCGCTCCGATGGTTTTTGCTTGTTCCTTTCTGTTTCAGCACTTTCATGTGCTTTTCATTTCTCTCTTCCTTTCTGCCTCCCCTGCTGTTCACTCTACACATTACTTCCTGCTGCCCCTGCCCTGTGAGCCTCTGCAGGCTGCCAGGGCCTCTGGAACCCAGTCATGCAGCCTTTTGCCTTCTGTGCCTGCCTTGACTTCCCTGAGGCCTCTGGGGTGATTTCCCAGGTGAGGCAGACGCCCATTCTCAGGCACATTCAGAAACTGCAGAACCAGTTTGGGACATCACTGATGGTTGTGAAGACTTCCCCAATTCCAGGGGGTAGGCCATATAGCCCTCTTGACGCAGATGTGATTTTTCTGGAAAGATTTGGTGAACATTTGTTCTGGGAGTTGGCTTTTAGATACCATCCTTGCAGGTTTTTCAAAGGTAATTCTGTTCCTTTGACCTTATACCGTGTTTCCCCAATAATAAGACCTAGCCAGACAATCAGCTCCAATGCGTCCTTTGGAGCCACAAAGTTATTCATGAGTGGCTTCGAGGAGCGTGAGGCTGGGTCGATGGAGGCGGCCCAACGGCGACTTCCTGTCAGTGCAGCACTACGCTGCGGGCACGCTGACCCTGCTGGTCGGGAGCACAGTGCATCGCACACGGGGCCGCGCTGTCCCTGTCCATGAGCTCTGAGTGTCACCCAGGGCTGGGTGCGTGGCCTCGGTGCAGTGTACCCGCCCCCTTTACTGCACGGTGCTTTATTAGATCATATTTGGGGCTGCGGCTGCACAGCAGCATTTAAGACCCTAAAGATCACAAATCTGAACAATGGGGCAGAGACAAGTCCTAAGAGAAGAATCAGACCAGTGTGTGGAGTTGGCTTCTCCGCCCAGAGCCCGTAGCTCCAGATTAAACCAAAAGAACAGACTCCACCCAACTCAGAAGAGCCTGACAAAAGAAACCCCAGTCAGTAGCTGCGTTTACCCAATGTTCTGGTTTCGTTTCTTGTCTTTTTTGTTTTCTCTTCCTCCTCCTCCTCCTCTACCTCCTCTTACTTCTCCTCCTCTTTTTCTTATTCTTTTCTTACTGGATCTTTGTAGTAAAATAAAGATCTCAGTCAGGTGTGCAGGAACATAATACTACCCTGTCGCGCAGGGTGTCAGGCAAGGTCTCTGCTCCCGCTCCCCACATAAGAACACAGGACATGGTGAGGCCAAAAAGGAACACCCACGGAGCCATAGGTAGGGGAGTCATACCACTATATTCACTGTGCTGGAACAACAGCGGCTCACAGTCAACATGCTTACATATTCTCGATGGCGGCCAGTCAAGACACAAAAGCAAACATCTGCCAGTTCCACTACATGGTGGTATGTTCCCAAACAGTCAAGTGGTCCATTAAATTAGGGATGGAAGGCAATTCCCCATAGTCCATAGTCATTTGCCAGGGCTTTCCTGGGGGTGAGGGATGACCTTGACCTCACCCTCATCTCTCACGGAGGACTCAGCAAGTGTTTCCTCCTGGGACTACAAGTCCTGCATCCGAGCTGCCTCAGCAAGCACTTCCCAGCCCACAGGGCTGCAATAACCTTCGCTTTCTCCAGCCTCTGCTAGTTGGGGAACCGTCCACGTCTTCCCACCTCTCCAGGGGTCCAGCTCTCCGGCAGCTGCTCCTCCTGGTCTTCCTGTGACTGAATGTTCATATGTACAAACTGCTCCACTGCCCTTCGGAAAGCTTTGGCCGCACCGTATCCTGCCGACTATGCCATGTGTCGCGCAGGGTGCAGGCGGGGTCTCTTCTCCTGCTCCCCACATAAGAATGCAGGATATGGTGAGGCCAAAAAGGAACACCCAGGGAGCCACAGATAGGGGAGTCAAACCAATATATTCTCGCTGGCGGCTGGGCTGGAGACACAGGAAGCAGGATCTACATAATCTGCAACCTGCCGTCCTAACAGCAGTCCACGTTTGCCAGCCACCATCTTCTTGCTAGCCCCCATTTTTCCTGCTAGCGTAGCCACGGCAGTTATATTAGTGGCCAATGGCTCACTGGTTACAGCTGATGGCCAACCAATCACAGTTGATGGCCATCTAATCACAGTTGATGGCCATTTACTACCCGAGCCAGCACCTTTCTATGTGAGGCCGAGAGCCTGGAAACTGCTTTCTGGGGCTTTGTCCCCACAACCCTATCCTCCAAAACAGCAGTGGTACTCTCATTAGTATTGTAAAGACCAGTCTGTTCTGAATCATCACCTGTCCAATTTCATGCAGGGCCATGATTAGGGTGAGGTGAATACGGCAAACTAATGCAAAGAGAAAAAAATGACAGGAGTCAGGAAATGAGGTTTGTCGCATACAGATCACTAGGTAACTCTAACGCAAAAGGAAAGTGTCTTGTGATAGTGAGGCAGCCTCCAATAGGCGCCACCTGCTTGAAGACTCTTCTCCTCCAGGGCAGAGCCAGGGACATGTGACTCGAAGCCAGGTGCTTGTTCATGGAGGCTGTCGTCTGCTCAGGCACTGTTCCGTGGGCTGTGGGGCTCATTGTCCCAACCTTCCCCGGAAGGCGGCATGCTGCGTTGTCATCACCGCCAGACGCGGCAGTGCGCGGAAACTTGGGCTCCTTACTGCTACCATGAACTCTCTCCTCGGGTTTTTCAGGTGTCTCTGCTTTCACTGTATTCTTTTCAGAGCACCTGGCTTAAGGTGACAGGGCAGGGAGGTGGGGAGAGTGACCCCAGCCTAACTCTGTGTGACTGACCACAAGGCTTCCCAGCATTTGGTCCCAGCTGCTGTCCGAAAGGACAGGCCCAGATTTCTAAGACTACCTACAGCTGACCACCTTGGTGAGCAGTTGTCCTCATTGCCTGGGACCTGGGCTGTCTGGCTGACTCCTTGGTAGTGAGCAGATTACTTCTGCAAGCCCCCAGCTGTTTCCCCAGCAGATGACCTGGCCAGTAGCTCACCAGGCCAATGGCCACCCTGTCTGACCTGGGAGGCCTGGAGAATGCTGGTGGCCCCCACCTCATGCTCTGTCTCTGTTGGAGTCTCAGGGGTTCCTAACAGTCCTCAGAAGCTCCATGGGCCTCAGGTTAAGACTGTTTCTCCAAATAGACATGCTTCAGCAGGAAGCAGGAAAGTGCAAACAGTTTATGCACTAAGACTTTGAACCCTCAGCTTGCTGTGTCCACCAATCCTAATCTATTGTATCATCACCCTTACCCAATTCTAAGCCCTCGAATCAAAAGACTTACCCTAAACCGGACATGTAAGTCTCAAAATATCTTGGCCTGGTCCTTTACTACCAACATGCCCCACTAATACTCAGCTGAGTTAGTTTCTCCCTTCTCAAGTTCATCTTATCAAAAGAGAGGAGGAAAGAGGGAAGCAAGAAGGGAGGAGTGGTTGTGGAGGGACGGAGGCAAATCAGGAAAACAAAAAGGAAGAAAAGAAAGGAATCAAGGAGAAAAGAAAAAAGAAACAATAGGTATGTCAGATGAATTTCTATTCTTGGTCTTATATTTGTTAAGCAAACAGGAAAGTGAAGTCAAAAGAAAAATAATCATCTAAGATACAACCGTTTGGAGGAATTAATATTTCTTTTTTATTTTCTTTCCAGTGTCTATTAAAACCACTAATAATTTAAAATAATCTGAAGTGATTATAAGTGAATCTTTATATTCCCCCAATTTTTAAATGAAAGAAAGGTGAAAAAAAATCCCAAAGCCACATGCAGCAGAGGCAGGTGAAATGTAGTGATGTTTGCACTGGTTCGAGAGGGATCATGTAATCCCTGAGCTTAATTTGAGAACAAAATCAAGATTTCAGTGAAAGCTGTCCCTCTCTTCTGAATGCCTCCTTCCCAATATTACAGCATGTGGATTTATTCCTGATATTAATACCTGAAAGAAATTTGAGTGGTATTTCAAGTTCTTAAAAATAAGACAAATAGAAATAACTCTCACACTTTACAGTTGAAGGAGCAGAAATCTAGAGACAAAAATATTAATACATGTTTCCCCAAATTAGCATATACCCCAACATACAACATCATCATTTATAGTCCAATAGGCTTCCAGAAAATGACATCTTTTTAGGACCCATTTTTATTTACTGAAGAACTGAGATGCTAACTTGCAGCATTTCTTCCTGAGTAAAGAACATCGATTGGCAGGGGGGACAGATGTGTTCTCACCCAAAAGGCTATCTTTCCCAGCCTCCCTAGCAGCAGGATGTCAGTATATTTTATAACTCATAAAAGATTAGTTCTCAATTGGAAAGTCATAAGAAGAATAAGAGTTAGGTGAAAAGTAGAGTTTCCATGTCATACTTGTCCAACAGGCTCTCTATGCCAATCATCTGGAAAGCTTTTTAAATCTCCAGCTGCCCAGGGTCACACTGGAAATGCCAGCACATGGTACCTAGGACGAGGATGAGGGATTGAGACTTTTAAGAGTTTCCGGGCCTTTCCATTTAAAGGTAGTGACATTAAGTTGGCATTTCTTTTTCTTTCCCAAATCAGAAAACAACCTGTATGATCTTCAAATAAACTAGAGGCAGCTGACATGCTGAAGCAGCAAGTGGGAGAGGAGCCATGAATGGGGCAGGGAAGGAGGGCTCAGAGGAGCTGCAGAAGGAGCAGACACCCTGCACTGTGAAATGAAAGCACCTTGTTTGCAGGATCAGGAATGGGGTGCAACTGTCTGCGTGAGTGGAGAAAAAGGAGGGGGGATGAATATGGAATCCCATGCTCAAGCCATATAGGCAGAAAATAGTTTGGAGGAGAAACGGGGGTCTTTTCCCTGTGACCACTGTCCACTTGCTGTTGGTGAGAATTGACCAAAATATGAAAGATGAGAAAAACAGAGCAGTTGGCCATTTGTGAGGTTTGGAGAGTCAACATGCAGCACTTTGGAAAGCAGCTTGCTGTCCTCTGGCTGGCCTGACTTCAGGCATGTCCACCCTGAGTCCCAGCAGTTCTGCAAGGAACACATGCCAGTGGGACTCCCGGACACTGGGCCCAGCTTGGTTGTTCTAGATAGTCTAGATAGATAACTTCCATGGAGCTTGGGGACAACACAAACGTCTTCCAACAGAAGAATAAAGAGATAAATTGTGTACAGTCATTAAAGTGGAATGCTGGGCAGCAGGGAGGATGACTAACACATGTCAGACTTTCTCCAACTTGGAGCAACCTCTCAAATATGTTGACGAAGAAAAGCAAATCACAGAAGATGACATGGAGCATACGACCACTTATTTGAAAGTCAAAGTATGTGTGATGCTAATTAATATAATATGTAGGGATTTAAAAAGATATTGAAAATCTATGAGGAATGACAGGTGATTAATGAGCACATGTTTACGGCTGTGGTGGCCCTGGTGTTGGGGTACTCTGAGGACCCCAGAGATGGTGGTAATGCCTGATTTTGTAACCTGAAGGCCAGGTGCACTGGTCTTTGTTCTATTTTCTTATTTATCTTAGATACACATTTTATATTTTATATATTGTCTCACGTGCCAGGTATTTTATTTTTTTAAGTGGAAAAAAATAACCACACATTAAAACCATGACTAGCCCTGGGCCTTCCTGAACCTTCTGCAAAGAGCTGGTTCAGTGAACACCACAAAGGAGGTGAGTTATCAAGAAGGAACAAGAAGATCTACACAAAGGGAAGCAAAAGGGAAGGAAGAGGAAAAACGAGTGACTAAGAATGCTCAGAAAAACATTGCCACAAGCCCCCCAAAAATGATGGTTGACACTTTGCTCTGACATTCAATGAAGTGCTCTAAAAACAAGAGACAAGTGAGACCCAAGAGCTCAGGGAGGTGATGCAGAATGGTTTCAAACACCTTGGCAAAATGAGTGTGTGCCCGCTGCCTGTAGAGCATGGGTCAAGGAGGAAGAAGAATGTTCTCTGGGACTAAAACTCACTGGAGAGATTTCCTTAGGGAGCTCCCCAGTCTCCCTATATTATCATAGTTAAACCACTTTAGTCATTTCAAAAGGTGTTCGTTTCATTTTTAACTCACTCAGCCCGTCTCTTTGAGGCCTTCTTGCATGGCAGGTGCTATGCTAAGTGAGTCCTGCTCTAGAGGCCTTGGTGTTTGAAGGTGGACATAACAATTAAATGGTGCCGTAGGAGAGGCATCTAGGGCCCCTTGAAACTGGTCCAGCTGTCTGGGAAACTTGTCACAGAAAATATCTTCCTGAGTGGAGCCTGAAGGATGAGTAAGAGTCAGCTAGGGAAGGTGTAGGGTGGGAAGAGTGGTCCAGATGGGGAACAGAATATGCAAAGCCTCAAGGCAGCAGAGGGTATAGAATCCCCTACAGAGGCTTGAGCAGCGGGCTGGGCCCAAATAGGGATGCTTTGCAGGTCGAGTTAGGCAATGTGACACTATCTTAAAGGAACTGGAAAACACTGACCATTTTAAACAAGGGAGTTACATGATAAGATTGGTATTTTAAAAAATTTACTCTTTTCCACTAGATCAAACAATTCTTTACCCCACTGAGATCTGAAATCTATCTGCCCTCCTACCTTCAATTATTCATCTCTCCTCACTTCCCTCCCTAAGTAGCTCAGATTCCAAAGGTCATCCGCATAAATACTCTCCCCCACTTGCTCCACTCTCACTGTGTCCTTTTGACAAGAGAGCATTTCAAAACAATGCTGAATTCCCCTCGCGCCCTCTCGTGGCTACTGCTGGCTGGGCATGGCAAGTGAGACCTGTCTGAGGGCGCCTGCTGGTGTGGCTGAGTCTGGGCAGCTGCCACAGGGCTCCTGTTAGGAGCAGGAGGGCAGGGCTGTGGAGGGACAGTCAGGCCGCTGCTGGGTCAGGGGGATCAGGTATCACCCCTTCTGTTCTTCTCCATTCAGCCTGGTGGCCCTCTGTGCACACATTTCTTCCCATACCCTCTGGGAACATTTCTGAATGCAACTCTACTACAGAACACACACATTTACATGACAAGATGTGTTTACTGAGCCCCAAACATCTGTTAGGCAGGGAAGAAGCTACATTACCATGAGGTCATCAATTATATCTCAATAAAGCTGGAGTAAATAAATAACCATGAGGTTATTTGCTTATGCAGTTGTATCCTTAAAATATTATTATTTTTTCATGTAAAATATGTTTTAGTGTTATTTTCTTGTTATAAAATTATTTCATGTTAGTCAAAATTTGGAAAAATATCAAATATCATAAAGAAAAATGTTATAATCCTACTACCCAGTAATAACTGTAAAATGTGTATATACATTTATATGTGTCTGTTTATATCCACTTGAAACAAAATTACATGTAAATATAGTCACTGTAATGGGTATGTGTGTGTATTTATATATAAAAACTATTGAAATTTGCCTTTTAAACTTGACATTACACCAATAAACATCATTTAATATCAGTAAATGGATGTCTACAATATCATATTTTCTTTCCTATAAACTATCCCATTGCAAAATAGTGCTCTTTTTTTTTAACAAGAGAAAATAATCAATTGAATACATACACATGTATGGGAACCCCACACACACGAGAAAGCAAAGACCCCACATGCACGAGAAGTCCAGAGACAGAAAGGGGACATGGGTGCCTAAGACCTTCTGAGCTGGGGAGGACAGAAGGTGCCTGGGGGCTTCAGAAGGTCACTGCAGTGACAGCATGTGGTCAGTAATCAGTAGTGTTCTCCGCCATAGAGCTAGGTCAAAAAAACGTTGTCTGTGATAATCTCCTATTATGGGTAAGTCCCCTAATTCAGGTTCTTCTAGGTAGTTAAGTGAGGAGCAGAAGTTTCTCCTGAGCTTGCAGCTGAAGTTGCCTTTGAGGCACATCTCAGGGTGACTCGTTCTGAACCCCCACAGTTCCATCCTTGGAAACTTTCCTGGAAGTTTCACATTCCAGCATTTTGGTCGATAGATTGTTCCATGTCTCATTAAACCAGTCTCAGTCTTTAAGAAAATGTCAGTTCAGTCACACAGTTGTGTTTCATTTCAGAAGGCAGGATGCTGATGGGCTCCCAGCCTATGGCGCAAACAATCACGTGTTTAATAAGAGGCATCTCTACTGAAACAAAGAGAGACAACAGTTAACGATTGGAGCAGATTATAATCTCAGTCTTTGAGCACAGAAACTGAGGGCAGGCAGGCAAGCAAGGGGATTTCTAGATGTCTGTCTCAAATCATCTTCCGATGGAGTGAAGGCAGGTAGTGACAGTCTGATAGAGTCTCCTGCTCTGCAGTTTGAATGCCTCTGGTGATATTTCTACAAAGGCACAAATATTGTCAACAGATAAGCAAGCTGTTGTGATTTCTCTGAAATCTATGTCAAGTTGCCCAACGTTAGCTTGCATGGCCCCAGAAAAGGGCAGTTCTAGTTCTCGATTCCAAGTCAAAGGATGGTAAAATGAAAATATTAGTTCTAAAGATGGAGCAAAATATTTAAGAAAAATAGAAAAATTCAGGATCCAGTCCAGTTTATAAGTAGAAAATAATAATAAAAATAATTTTAAAAAACTAAAAAGAGCACTAGAATTTAACATCCACAAAGGTTTATTATAGTTTCTATTGAGATACATATTTTTCTCTCTAAAAACACCCCCATTTTTATCAAAGATAGCCAAATTAAGACTAATTTATTTGCAAAGTAACTTGTTCCGATAAATGACTTATTGGTCTGATCATTTATACAAGTCCAGCAAGAATAGTAATTAACCACATAGACTCTTTTAAATCTGCTTTGCTGGAATTTCTCATAAGGAATTTCCAAATTGAACTTAAAAAGGCCTGTCGAGGCCAGAAAAGCTAAGGCAAGGACTTGCCATCAGACATTGCCTGCAATACCTGTAGAGCTGGATGAGTTTCTCCTTCTTCTTCTTCTCTTTTTTCTTTTTAATTGAAGTGTATTGGGGTGGGTCGGCATGGTGGCTTAGGCAGTTAGAGCTCCATGCTCCTAACTCCAAAGACTGCTGGTTCGATTCCCACATGGGCCAGTGGGCTCTCAACCAACCACAAGGTTGCCAGTTCGATTCCTCGAGTCCTGCAAGGGATGGTGGGCAGCGCCCCCTGCAACTAAGACTGAACACAGCACCTTGAGCTGAGCTGCCGCTGAGTTCCCGGATGGCTCAGTTGGTTGGAGCACATCCTCTCAACCACAAGGTTGCCGGTTCCACTCCTACAAGGGTTGGTGAGCTGTGCCCGCTGCAGCTAGCAACAGCCACTGGATCTGGAGCTGAGCTGCTCTCTCCACAACTAGGACTGAAATGACAACAACTTGAAGCTGGACGGCACCCTCCACAACTAAGACTGAAAGGACAACAACTTGACTTGGAAAAAAGTCCTGGAAGTGCACACTGTTCCCCAATGAAGTCCTGTTCCCCTTCCCCAATAAAAAAGTGTATTGGGGTGACAATTGTTAGTAAAGTTACATAGATTTCAGGTGTACAATTCTGTATTACATCATCTATAAATCCCATTGTGTGTTCACCACCCAGAGTCAGTTCTCCTTCCATCACCATATATTCGATCCCCTTTACCCTCACCTACCACCTCCTGTCCCCCTTACCCTCTGGTAACCACTAAACTATTGTCTGTGTCTATGAGTTTTTCTTTCTCATTTGTTTGTCTTGTTCTTTTGTTGTTTTTGGTTTATATGCCACGTATCAGTGAAATCATAAGGTTCTCTGCTTTTTCTGTCTGACTTATTTCTCTTAGCATTATAATCTCAAGATCCATCCATGTTGTCACAAATGTTCCTATATCTTCTTACCGCCGAATAGTATTCCATTGTGTATATATATCACAACTTCTTTATCAATTCATCTATCGAAGGACATTTTGGTTGTTTCTATGTCTTGGCCACTGTAAATAAAGCTGCAGTGAACATTGGAGCACATATGTCTTTAGGGATAAACGTTTTCAGATTTTTTGGGTAGATACCCAGGAGAGGAATTGCTGGGTCATATGGTAATTCTATTCGTAATTTTTTGAGGAACCTCCACACTGCCTGCCATAGCGGCTGCACCAGTCTGCATTCCCACCAACAGTGTTACTTTTTCTCCACAGCCTCTCCAACACTTGTTACTGTTTGTCTTATTGATGATAGCCATTCTAACTGTGTGAGGTGACATCTAATTATGGTTTTTATTTGCATTTCTCTGATGATTAGTGATGTTGAGCATTTTTTCATATGTCTATTTGCCATTTGTATGTCCTCTTCGGAGAAATGTCTCTTCAGATCCTTTGACCATTTTTTCATTGGATTGTAAGTCTTGTTGTTGTTGAGTTGTATGTGTTCCTTATATATTTTGGATATTAGCCCCTTATCAGAGGCATTGTTAGCAAAAATTTTCTCCCCTTCGGTTGGTTGCCTCTTTATTTTGTCGATGGTTTCTTTTGCTACGCAGAAGCTTTTTAGTTTGATAGTCCTGTTCATTTATTTTAGCTTTTACTTCCCTTGCCTTTGAGGTCAAATTCATAAAAATCCTCTCTGAAACCAAGGTCCATAAGTTTAGTACATATGTTATGTTCTAGGCAGTTTACTTTTAAGGTCTTTGATATATTTTGAATTAACGTTGGTACATGGTGACTGGTAATAGTCTAGTTTCATTCTTTTGCACATGGCTTTCCAATTCTCCCAGCACCATTTATTGAAGAGGCTGTCTTTCCTCCATTGTATGTTTTTTTCTTCTTTGTCAAAAATTGTCTGTCCATATTCATGTGGGTTTATTTCTGGGTTCTCAATTCTATTCCATTGGTCTACGTGTCTGTTTTTCTGCCAATCCCATGCTGTTTTGATTATTGTAGCCGTGTAGTATAAGCTGAAGTCAGGGTACGTGATACCTCCAGCATTGCTCTTTTTTCCCAGGATTGCTTTTTCTATTCAGGGTCTTTTGTGGTTCCAAACAAATCTGACAATTTTTTGTTTTATTTCTTTAAAAAATACCATTGGGATTTTCATGGGGATTGCATTAAATCTGTATATTGCTTTCGGTAATATGGCCATTTTAACTATGTTGGTTCTTCCAATCCATGAGCACGGAATGTCTTTCCTTTCTTTGTGGCTTCTCCTATTCTTTTAAAAATGTCATATAGTTTTCAGCATATAGGTCTTTCACATTCTTGGTTAAGTTTATTCCTAGGTATTTTATTCTTTTTGCTGCAATTGCGAAAAGAATTTTTTAAAATTTCTTTTTCTGAGATTTCATTGTTAGTATATAGGAATGCAATGGACTTTAGTACGTTGATTTTGTAGCCAGCACCTTTACTGTATTCGTTGATTGTTTCTAACAGCTTTCTGGTGGAGTCTTTAGGGTTTTCTATATATAGCATCATGTCATCTGCAAAGAGTGACAATTTAACTTCTTCATTCCCAATTTGGATGCCTTTTATTACTTCTCTTGCCTGATTGCTCTGGCAAGGACTTCCAACGCTATGTTGGAAAGCAGAGGTGATAGGGGACAGCCCTGTTGTGTTCCTGAACGTAGAGAAAAGGGCTTCAGTTTTTCACCATAAATTATAAGATTAGCTCAGGGCTTGTCATATATGGTTTATTATGTTAAGGTATTCTCCTTCTATACCTATTTTATTAAGCGTTTTAATCATAAATGGATGTTGTATCTTGTCAAATGCTTTTTCTGCATCAATTGATAGAATCATATGATTTTTGTCCTTAATTTTGTTTATGTGATGTATCACATTGATGGATTTGTGGATGTTGAACCATCCTTGTGCCCCAGGGATGAACCCCACTTGGTCGTGATGAATAATCTTTTTAATGCATTGTTGCATTCGATTTGCTAGAATGTTGTTTAGGATTTTTGCATCTGTATTCATCAGAGATATTGGTCTGTAGTTTTCTTTTTTGTGTTATCCTTATTGGGTTTTGGTATCAGAGTAATGTTGGCCTCATAAAATGTGTTAGGGAGTACTGTCTCTTCAATTTTTTGGAAGAGTTTGAGCAGGATTGATGTTAGATCCTCTTTGAAGGTTTGGTAGAATTCACTAGTGAAGCCATCTGGTCCCGGACTTTTGCTTTTGGGAAGGTTTCGGATGACTGATTCAATTTCATTACTGGTGATCGGTCTGTTTGTATTTTCCAGTTCTTCATGGTTCAGCCCATGAATTTCACGTCCAGCACAACACGGGCAGTGAGGGTGCGAGAAGGGGCGGCTTTGGGTTAAGTTTTTAAGAAAGAAACATACAGAGACTTAATGCAGTTATATCTCAGAAGGCCAGGGGTCTCAGAGTTCTGAAAGACTGGAGCCCAGATTTGAGCTGACTGGAGGTTTTTATTGATAAGTATACAAGGGAGTAGCAATGTTTTTGGCATAGGCTGTGAGACTCATTTATCATGTTAAAGAAACAACCAAAAACAGTTATGTTGATCTTCAAACAGCCGACCCAGAAAGTCCTTGAGGTGAAGTATGCAACTCTTTTAAGGGACATATATCACATGTTAAAATTGTTTCACAGAGCTGAGCAGAGAGAGCTTAAGCTTATCACTCTCAAGACTTTTCTCCCAATTAGGTGAGAGGGAAAAGTCAGAGCCAGCAGCTGCTTTTCTCAGGCAGAGGGAAAGGGAGACAAGGCCCCTTCCCAAATCTTTCTAAGGCAGCTCATTGGGGGGTGTCCATGGGGTTCCACCTGGCTTGAGTTCTCCGCCCCCGTGGGGAATCTTACTCGTCATTGGCTGCAAACCCTTTTTTGGAGACTAAATAGAGAGAAATATACAGTCCCAGAGATGCACAGTCTCACAGACTCTTCTTTCCTTAAGGAAAGACATGGGGGGACAGTCTGCTAGGCTGCTGTGTGACAACATATGAAGACTATATGTTTCTAAGAACTTGTGCATTTCTTCTAGGTTATTGAAGTTGGTGGCATATAGTCCTTCATAGTATTCTTGCATGATCCTTTGTATTTTTGCGGTGTCCCTGATAACTTCCCCTTTTCATTTCTAATTTTCTTAATTAGTGTCTTCTCTCTTTTTATCTTAGTGAGCCTACCCAAGGGTTTGTCGATTTTGTTAATCTTTTCAAAGAACCAGCTCTTTGTCACATTAATTTTTTCTATTGTCTTTTTGTTCTGTATTTCATTTAGTTCTGCTCTGATTTTTGTTATTTCCTTTCTTCTGCTGACCCTGGGTGACATTTGTTCTTCTTTTTCTAGTTTTTAAGGTGTAACGTGAGGTTAATTTATTTGGGATTTTTCTTGTTTCTTGAGATAGGCCTGGAATGATATAAACCTCCCTCTTAAAACTGCTTTCATGCATCCCCAAAATTTTGGTAGGATGTATTTTCATTGTCATTTGTTTCTATGTCTCTTTTGATCTCTCCTCTAATTTCTCCTTTGACCTGGTCGTTCTTTAAGAGTATGTGGTTTAATCTCCATGTATTTGTGTTTTTTCCTGCTTTCTTTTGGCAGTTGATATCCAATTTCAAAGCCTTGTGATCAGAGAATATGCTTGGTATGATTTTAATCTTCTTAAATTTGCTGAGGCTAGTTTTATGTCCCAATATATGGTCTATCCTTGAGAATGTTCCATGTAAACTCGAAAAGAATGTGAAGTCTGATGTTTTAGGATGAAGTGCTCTGTAAATGTCAATTATATCCATTTCATCTAATGTGTCATTTAGGTCTGCTATTTCATTATTTATTTTCTGTTTGGATGATCTGTCCATAGCTGTCAATGATGTATTTAAGTCCCCTAGTATAATTGTGTTCTGGTCAATTTCTCCCTTTAGTTCTGTTAGTAGTTGCTTGGTATGTTTTGGTGCTCCCTGATTAGGGGCATAAATATGATGACTGCTACGTCTTCTTGTTGTATAGTCCCCTTTACCATTATGAAATGTCCATCTTTGTCTCTTGTTACATTTTTCACCCTGAACTCTGTTAAATCTGATATCATTACGGCTACGCCTGATTTTGTCTCTGGATACCATTTGCTTGGAGTGTCAATTTCCACCCTTCCACTTTGAGTCTATGCTTGCCCTTGTAGCTGAGATGTGTTTCTTGAAGACAACATTGGTTGGGTTTAGTTTTTTGATCCAATATGCTACTCTGTGCCTCTTTATTGGTGAGTTCAGTCAATTTACATTTAGGGTGATTATTGATATGTGAGGATTTCCTATCATTCTATCTTTAGTTTTCTGTTAAGACTGTATCTCCATTGTTTCTCTGCCTTTTTATTGTTGTCTATT
Source organism: Rhinolophus hipposideros (assembly GCF_964194185.1). Taxonomy (NCBI): domain Eukaryota; kingdom Metazoa; phylum Chordata; class Mammalia; order Chiroptera; family Rhinolophidae; genus Rhinolophus; species Rhinolophus hipposideros. The sequence continues at coordinate 67,121,371 of NC_138061.1, forward strand.
ATTTCTGTGTGGTGGTATTCTATGATGTTTCCCTCTGTTTCTTATTTTATTACAGTATATATTTCAATTCTGGATTTTTTTGAGCAGTTACCATTAAGTTTATGTAAAAGAAAGTTTGATATTTAGAGTATTCCATTTTCTTCAGCATGCTTACTTTCTCCATTCCCATATTCCGGTTCAGGTCTTTACTCTCCCCCTTTTTATGTTTTGGTTGCCACAAATTGTCTCTGGTGATGTTGGTCGAGTAGCCTCATTTAGTATTTCTTGTAGTGCAGGTCATGTATTAGAAGCAGCTGGTAACCACAAGATGGCCTCAGGGTTTTTTTGAAAATTAATTTGGGGAAGGTATTCTATAATGTTGTAAAGATTTTGTTGGGTATCCGATGGACATGCGTCCTATTTGGGAGACCACCTCAGGGATACTGTGGATACCTGATCATGGCATTGTACATCAGAAGCTAAACATTAATGAATGCCAACTATAATTTTATGAGGTCGGAGGGATAGTGGATGGGGGGAGGGGGGTTCACAGTATGAGGGATATAAATGATGAACGTCTAAGTATTACCTTGTTTTGTACACCTGAAACTAATAAATAAATTAATTAATTTAAAAAAAAAAAGAAAATTCCCTCAGCTTCTGTATGTCTGGAAGGTCTTTATTCCTTTTTCATATCTAAAGGATATCTGTGCTGGATATATTATTCTTGACTCATAATTTCTCTCTTTCTTTTTTTTATTTATTTATTAAATCTATTGGGGTGAAAATTGTTAGTGAAATTACATAGATTTCAGGTGTACAATTCTGTATTACATCATCTATAAATTACGTTGTGTATTCACCACCCAGAGTCAGTTCTCCTTCCATCACCATATGTTTGATCCCCCTTACCCTCATCTTCCACCCCCCACCCTCCTTACCCTCTGGTAAACACTAAACTATTGTCTGTGTCTATGAGTTTTTCTTTCTCATATGTTTGTCTTGTTCTTTCGTTGTTTTTGGTTTATATGCCACATATCAGTGAAATCATAGGGTTCTCTGCTTTTTCTATCTGACTTATTTCACTTGGCATTATACTCTCAGGATCCATCCATGTTGTCACAAATGTTCCTATATCATCTTTTCTTACTGCCGAATAGTATTCCAAGGTGTATTATACCACACCTTCTTTATCCATTCATCTATCGAAGACCATTTTGGTTGTTTCCATGTCTTGGCCACCGTAAACAAAGCTGCCATGAACATTGGAGTACACGTGTCTCTATAGAGGAATGCTTTCAGATTTTTTGGGTAGATACCGAGGAGAGCGATTTCTGGGTCACATGGTAATTATATTCATAATTTTTTGAGGAGCCTCCACACTGCCTTCCGTAAGGGCTGCACCAGTCTGCATTCCCACCAACAGTGTATGAGGGTTCCTTTTTCTCCACAGCCTCTCCAACACTTGTTACTATTTGTCTTGATGATAGCCATTCTGACTGGGGTGAGGTGATATCTCATTGGGTTTTCATTTGCATTTCTCTGATGATTAGCGATGTTGAGCATTTTTTCATATGTCTATTTGCCATTTGTATGTCCTGTTTGGAGAAATGTCTTTTCAGGTCCTCTGTCCATTTTTCAATTGGGTTGTTTGTTTTTTTGTTGTTGAGTTTCATGAGTTCCTTGTATATTTTGGACATTAGCCCCTTATCGGAAGCAGTGTTTGCAAAAGTCTTCTCCCATTCAGTTGGTTGCCTCATTATTTTGTCAATAGTTTCTTTTGCTTTGCAGAAGCTTTTCAGTTTCATATAATCCCATTTGTTTATTTTAGTTTTTACTTCCATTGCCTTTGGAGTCAAATTCATAAAATGCTCTTTGAACCGAAAGTCCATAAGTTTAGTACTATGTTTTCTTCTATGCAGTTTATTGTGTCAGATCTTATGTTTAAGTCTTTGATCTATTTTGAATTAATTTTGGTACATAGTGACAGATATCAGTCCAGTTTCATTCTTTTGCACGTGGCTATTTAATTCTGCCAGCACCATTTATTGAAGAGGCTGTCTTTCCTCCACTGTATGTTTTTAGCTTCTTTGTCAAAAATTATCTGTCCATATTTGTGTGGCTTTATTTCTGGGTTCTCAATTCTATTCCATTGGTCTATGTGTCTGTTTTTCTGCCAATCCCATGTTGTTTTGATTATTGTAGCCCTGTAGTACAAGCTAAAGTCAGGCAGTGTGATACCTCCAGTATTGTTCTATTTTTTTAATATTGCTTTGGCTATTCTGGGTCTTTTGTGGTTCCTAACAAATCTGATGATTTTTTTGTTTTATTTCTTTAAAAAATGCCATTGGGATTTTGATGGGGATTGCATTAAATCTGTATATTGCTTTGGTAATATGGCCATTTTAACTATGTTGATTCTTCCAATCCTTGAGCACGGAATGTCTTTCCATTTCTTTGTGTTTTCTTCAATTTCTTTCAAAAATGTCTTATAGTTTTCAGCATATAGGTCCTTCACATCTTTGGTTAAGTTTATTCCTAGGTATTTTATTCTTTCTGTTGCAATTGCAAAAAGAATTGGTTTTTGTATTTCTTTTTATGAGATTTCATTGTTCGTGTATAGGAAAGCAATGGACTTTTTTACGTTGATTTTGTGGCCAGCAACTTTACTGTATTTGTTGATTGTTTTTAACAGCTTTTTGGTGGAGTCTTTAGGGTTTTGTATATGTAGCATTATGTCATCTGCAAAGAGTGACAATTTAACTTCTTCATTCCCAATTTGAATGCCTTTTATTTCTTTCTCTTGCCTGATTGCTCTGGCAAGGACTTCCAACACTATGTTGAAAAGCAGACGTGATAGGGGACAGCCCTGTTGTGTTCCTGAACGTAGAGCAAAGGGCTTCAGTTTTTCACCATTAATTATGATAGTAGCTGAGGTTTTGTCATATATGGCCTTTATTATGTTAAGGTATTCTCCTTCTACGCCTATTTTATTAAGTGTTTTAATCATAAATGGATGTTGTATCTTGTCAAAAGCTTTTTCTGCGTCACTTGATATAATCATATGATTTTTGTCCTTTATTTTGTTTATGTGATGTATCACATTGATGGATTTGCGGATGTTGAACCATCCTTGTGCCCTGGGGTGAACCTCACTTGGTCGTGATGAATAATATTTTTAATGCATTGTTGTGTTCGATTTGCTAGAATTTTGTTTAGCATTTTAGCATCAGTATTCATCAGAGATATTGGTCTGTAGTTTTCTTTTTTTGTGTTGTCCTTACCAGGTTTTGGCATCAGGGTAATGTTGTCATCATAAAATGAGTTAGGGAGTACTGTCTCCTTCAATTTTTTGGAAGAGTTCTCTCTTTCAATAGTTTGAATATTTGAGTCCACTGCCTCCTGGCTTGTAGAGTTTCTGCTGAAAAATCTGATGATAATCTAATGGGCTTTCCTTTGTAGGTTACCATCTTCTTTTCCCTGGCTGCCTTGAGGATTCTTTCTTTGTCATTGATTTTAAACAGTTTCAATGCAATGTGCCTTGGAGAAGTCCTGTTGGGATTGAGGTAATTAGGTGTTGTATTTGCTCCTTGGATTCGAGGATCCAGTTCTGTTCACAAGTTTGGGAAGTTCTCATCGACAATTTGTTTTAATGTATTCTCTGTTCCCTTCTTTTTCTTCTCCTTCTGGTATGCCCATTATTCTTATATTGCTGTTTCTGATAGAGTCAGAAAGTTCTTGTAGAGTTCTTTTATTTCTGTTAAGTCTCAAGTCTCTTTCTACTTCCATCCCTGTCATTTCCAGGTTTCTATCTTCGATGTCACTGATTCTTTCCTCCAGCTGGTCAACTCTACTACTTAAGCTGGCTATTTCTTCTTCATTTCTTCTATTGAGTTCTTAATCTCCAGAAATTCTCTTTGGTTCTTTTTTAAAATGTCAATATCTTTTATAAAATGCTCATGTTGTTCTTTGGTGGTGTGTCTGAGTTCATTAAACTTCCTTTCTGTGTTTTCTTGCATATCATTGAGTTTTTTTAGAACTGCAATCTTGAATTCTCTGTCATTTAAGTCACATATTTCCATATCTTGAAGTTCCTTTTCTGGAGTCTTTTCATTTTCTTTCTGAGCTGTCTTGTTGCCTTGGTTATTCATGGCAATCAATGATTTATTATTTGGCTTCCTAACATCTACAGGAGTGGCTTCTGCCACAGGTTGATAGGAAGAGGTCTTTCTTGTGTTTTCCAGTACATGTTGGTAGAATGTTTTACATTCTCTCTGAATATAGCCCTTTATATTCTCTCACACTGTTCTGTTATGTTTTCTCTGCACTGTTCCAGCTTCTCACAGAATGTGGGGATTCCCTTTGGAGGTGGGCTCCTCCTCTCTTAACAGTTCACCTGGGTCATAGGACACTGCATTTGTGTGGGGATGCGGAGAGCTTTTGAAGTTCCAAAGCTCTTCCTGCACCAGATTCAGAGCCCGTGTGTTTCAGCAGTTCTGTTTACTCCTGCAGGGATCTGCCCAGATAGGTGGGGACAGGGGCAGGGTGGATAGTGAGAGGTGACCTAGAGCAATGGCAGCGACCACCACCACAGCCAGTCCTGCTTCCACAGCTCCCTCCTCTTTGCCAGAGCTTGTTGGGCTGTGAATCTGTGTCTGCGGACCACAGTTCTCAGAACTGCCAATATTGTGTTCTTTTGATCTGACACTGCTACTATTCTGCTTCTAACACTGGGTTGGTTGGTGTCGGGTGAGTTGTGGGAGGGTAGGGAAGGGGCGGCTAGGCTCAGTGCCTAAGCCCTAAGGCTTCAGTTCCCTGCGCCTGAACTCTGAGGCTTAAACTGAGGCTTAAGCCTCAGTTTTCACCCTTCTTCCCTCAGTCTTTGCTCCGAATTCTCTGCCGTGAGTGTTGGGTTTAGCCGTGTTATATGCTGCCCCCTCAGCCCTGTGGGCCATAAATGGAGCTCTAGCAGTCTGACTTCTTCCCTCTCCCACAGCTGCAGTAGCTCCAAGATGCATCGAGCTCAGAGCACTGAGCTAGGTCTGCGTCCTGTGCCCGCCTTGCTCTGTCTCCGCAATTCTCCCTTTCCTCCTCCCCTGCTTGAGCAATTTGCCCACCTTTAGGTGATTTCAGCAGTGCGCCTCTTCGTCTTGCCTGTGCTGTGCAGGGAGTCCTTTGTGGAGTGATAGTTGTTCAATTTGTTGTAAATATCAGGGGAAATATCAAGAGACTCACATCACGCTACCATTTTGATGATGTTACTCTCTATATTTTTTTAACGTGGCAGAAGACAAGTTTACTAATAGACCCAAATATCTTAGTCTCTCTATAATAAGTAGGAAAAAGTAGATAAACCTATGTTCAATAATTAATGTTTCATTATTTTATCTTATTATTGGAAATGGTCTAGTCATTTAATGAATATCCATCATTTAATTTAGCTAGCAAAACTTTAAAGTTTCAAGTTACCAAAGAGATTTAGGATAGCATTTTAATGTACACATACAATATAATTATTGCTAAAGTGTTAACATGTAAAGAAACTTTTCATCTCACATTTATTTAATTTAGTTATTTTTAACAGCTGAACTGAGATTACTATTAAAGTTTCATCATACCAAGTTATTTTTCTTGCTGACAAATTTTACAAATTTGTACAAAATTGTACAAATTTTACAACTTACAAGTAAGTTTACAACATGAACTTACTTGCCTAATAAACCCAGGTAGAATAAAAAGTATTATTTAATGCTGACGACTCTACAGATATGATTATTAAACCAAACCAAACTCAAATTAGTTTTAATAGCAAATATTTTACCAGATTACATAATTCTGAAAAACATTTGAGGTAGTTTGTTATATTTTTGAGAATTCACATATAAGCATTTGTTTATTTAAGCCAATTCAACATAGCTCCTTTTTTATTTTTAAAATAAATTAATGATACCATCTGGAGGCAGAAAATACCACACAACACACATGAACAGATAAGACAGACACAAACAGGAACTTCCTAGCCTTCATTTTAAAATTACTGTCATAGGACAGGTAAGATAACATGGAAGAACAGTTTGATCCAAACTGTGGTTCTGGCATATGGAATAAATTAAAGTTACCTGCTTAGATGGCTAAAGCTTTTTCTATTATCAGGTTGGTGCAAAAGTAATTGCTGTTTTTGCAATTATTTTTAACCTTTTCAACTGCAATTACTTTGCACCAATCTAATGGTATTTGTGGAGAAAGCAGTGAAGATTTGTATTTGTCCTTGGCAAGGGAGCTTTGAAACCAGAGTAGGTGTTTGTTTTAAGAAACACCTTTGTTTCTCACATTTTTCATCAGTCTTAGAAATTGTGGATGATTAAGATAGCTGGGCTTTGAACTGCTTTGAGTGCTGCATTTCTTGTTTTGCAAGATTTTTTTTTTCTTTTTCAGAATTTTTTTTAAATTTTTTTTTAAATTAAATTTATTGGGGTGACAATTGTTAGTAAATTTACATAGATTTCAGGTGTACAATTCTGTATTACATCATCTATAAATCCCATTGTGTGTTCACCACTCAGAGTCAGTTCTCCTTCCATCACCATATATTTGATCCCCTTTACCCTCATCACCCACCTCCCACCCCCTTACCCTCTGGTAACCACTAAATTATTGTCTGTGTCTATGAGTTTTTCTTTCTCATTTGTTTGTCTTGTTCTTTTTGGTTTATATACCACATATCAGTGAAATCATAGGGTTCTCTGCTTTGTCTGTCTGACTTATTTCACTTAGCATTATACTCTCAAGATCCATCCATGTTGTCACAAATGCTCCTATATCATCTTTCCTTAACGCGGAATAGTATTCCATTGTGTATATATACCACAACTTCTTTATCCATTCATCTATTGAAGGACATTTTGGTTGTTTCCATGTCTTGGCCACCGTAAACAAAGCTGCCATGAACATTGGAGTACACGTGTCTCTATAGAGGAATGCTTTCAGATTTTTTGGGTAGATACCCAGGAGAGCGATTGCTGGGTCATATGGTAATTCTATTCGTAATTTCTTGAGAAACCTCCACACTGCCTTCCATAGCGGCTGCACCAGTCTACATTCCCACCAACAGTGTATGAGGGTTCCTTTTTCTCCACAGCCTCTCTAACACTTGTTACTATTTGTCTTATTGATGAAAGCCATTCTGACTGGGGTGAGGTGATATCTCATTGTGGTTTTCATTTGCATTTCTCTGATGATTAGCGATGTTGAGCATTTTTTCATATGTCTATTTGCCATTTGTATATTCTCTTTGGAGAAGTGTCTCTTCAGGTCCTCTGTCCATTTTTCAATTGGGTTGTTTGTTTTTTTGTTGTTGAGTTTCATGAGTTCCTTGTATATTTTGGATATTAGCCCCTTATCAGAGGCACTTTTTGCAAAAATCTTCTCCCATTCAGTTGGTTGCCTCATTATTTTGTCAATAATTTCTTTTGCTGTGCAGAATGTTTTGCAAGATTTGTAAGATGAACAATTGGTCTAAAAATTTGGGCTGTAAGTTAAGTTACGTCATAAGTTGACCCACCTGTCTAACTACGTAATCCCTAATTTGCTTCTTTCCCTATGGTTATATAGTTTTATTTTAGCTTAAGGAGGGGCCTTAAAATAAAAAATTCCTATCAGGCTCTGAATCTCAATTTGCAATTTTGCCAAATTTCTGATGGAAAGGTTACTAAATCCTTTCAAATACCTTTGTTTCAGTTGGGACAAACAGTAAATATTTCTGGCGGTATTAAACAATTCCATGGACTCAAGAGTTTGTCAAGGTCATTATCTTCTAGTGTCTTTCCCTCTGGTTTCAAAGGAAAGGACTGCCAGTCCTCACGTCCCAGTTCTTCAGTGACACACATCTGTTTCCACAATACAGTCAGGTGAAAGACATGCAATCAGAGAAAGTCGACATAACTTTTTAAACATAAAGCCTATTTAAGCATTCCAATTTTTATAATCTTATCAATCCTTACATTTCCATATTCTTTTAATCTAATTTTAGCCTGAGTCAGGGCTTCACCAATGGGTTTTGGTACCACAGTTCATGAATTTCCAGATCAAGGATACCTGGAAATTTCTCTTTTATATCTCTTGACCATTTTACCCACCCTCGAGGAAAAAGGCTTTGGGTCCCCAGTGAGGGGTCAAGGCAAGGGTCCGGGTCCTGCTATTTATCTTTAACTTGATTTAACCAGGCTGATTGCTGCCCCAAACAATGGCTGGTCAGGTTGCTCATTGTAATCTCTTCCTTCCTGTCTTTTAAATTTCTCCACACTGGGGTAAATATAGCAGACTTGTTTGAGACCCTTTAATTTGGGGGGACAAACAGAGGGTCAGTTTAGCCCATTGAGCCTTCAGTAGTGCTGTACTAAAACCTTTGTTTTAACCCCATCAGTGTCCATTTTATTTATCCTAATTTTTCTTCCCTTTCTCCTTAAATGCAGGACAATTGAATTTCCAATGTCCTAACTTTTATAATATCTAAAGGCAAATAGGAAGGGGTCAGAGTGAATTTTGTTTTCATTCTAATTTCTGTTCTTCCATCTTATTAAGGGATTCTTAATGACTAGCTATTATAACAATATGAGAGCTCTCTAAGAAAAAAATTTCTTTCTTTCTTTTCAGTTTAGAAGTCTTTCCAGTTAAAAGGCTCTGTCTGGTGGCCTTGACGAGTACGATCTTAGTAGTAACGGGAACCAATGGTAAGGATACAAAAGCCGTGTCCAAAAGAGAGCGCAAAAAGGTGCAACCCTTGAAAGATGAAGTTTACTCCCGGAGTTAGGAGTGGCAATTCCTGCCAGATGCACGGGCCTCCTCTGACTGGCAGAGAACAAGAATGAAAGGCCCTGTTTTTACCATTTCTGCGAGGAATGGATAGACACAGAAACTCCCTTGAGAGATTGTCATCAGCAGACAGAGAGCCAGGTGCACCCTGGCCAGTGAGGTCGTATTTTCACTAATCACAAGGCCAAGCCCTGAGGACATATAACAGGACGAGAGGAGAGACACCAGATAGAGAACGAAAAACAGAGTTAATACGACCCATGAGTATTCGTACAAAATAACCAAGAGTTGCTAAGCCCATAGAAACTAGTTTCACAAATATTTTCTCCTGCTAATGTATATTTAGAAGAGAGAAAAAGATTCTTAGAACTGTCACTTCCAATGGACCCGGCAGACAGTGATCTGGGGGTGTGTTGACAGGGTAAGAACCCTTACCTCCTGCTGGCCAGTATCAGACACCCCAGGATCTCCACGTCTGTAACAGCCCAATGAGGAGAAGCTCAAGGCTCAAGCCAGTGCGTTTATCCTGCTCACAGCGCCAGCTGTGCAGGAGGAAGAAACATCCCTCCACGCTCAAGGTTCTTCCTGCTGGTCTAATAATCAAATAGACTTGCGACAGATTAACAAGAAAAAATAACCAAATTTAATACATACATATGTATGGGAACTCCTCATACATGAGAATCAGAGACCCCACATTGCATGATAGATCCTGCAAAACAGTGCGTTAATAATTATTTCTCTAATTTTGGTTATTTTGTTTATTTCTAACTTTATTAATTACTTATATGCAATTCTCTAATGAACATTTAATCAGTCAGGATGTTTTTGGCTTCAAGTAACAGTAAACTCAAATGAAAGTGGTTAAAACAATAAGGATAGTGCAGAACTTCATGCAACACGAAACCCAGAGGTGGGAGGTTCTCAGATGAGTTGAAAGATAGCTCACTGATCCCATATTTAAAGTGCAAGAGAGGGCAGCTGGTTAGCTCAGTTGGTTAGAGCGCAGTGCTCTTAACAACAAGGTTGCCAGTTCGATCCCCATGTGGGCCACTGTGAGCTGCATCCTCCACAACTAGATTGAAACAACTACTTGACTTGGAGCTGATGGGTCCTGGAAAAACACACTTAAAATAAATAAAAATTTTTAAAAAGTGTTTTAAAAAAGTGCAAGAGAAAGCCACTGCAAAACTAATAATGATATCACTGTTCAAAGCAGAGCACCAGGCCTTTACACAAAGATGGCATCAAAAGCGAAGGAGGAAGCCCCTCCATGTCCAATGCCGAAGCCAAAGCAAAGTCTTTGGAAGCAAAGAGAGCAGTGCTGAAAGGCGTCCACAGCCACACAAAAAATAAGACCCATATGTCACCCACCTTCTGAAGGCCCAAGACACTGCTGCTGGGAAGGCAGCCTAATTATCCTCAGAAGAGTGGCCCCTGGAGAAACAAATTTGACCACTGTGCCATCAGCAAGTTCCCCTAACTACTGACTCAGCCATGAAGAGCAAGACAGAAGACAGCAACACACTGCGTTCATTGCGGATGTCAAGGCCAACAAGCACCAGATCAAACAGGCTGTGAAGAAGCTCTATGACATTGACATAGCCAAGGTCAACACCTGATCAGATCTGATGCAGAGAAGAAGGTATATATGCTCACCTGGCTCCTGACTATGCTGTTGCCAACAGAATTGGGACCATCTAAACTGACTAATTCTAAATATAAATTTTTTTCACTGTACAAAAAAAAAAAATAGCAGAGCATCACACTAGAGAACCAGAGCAAATTCTCTGAACAATAGTTATTGACTATTATATCTAGGCACTATTCTAGGAGCTGAGATGACAGCAGTGAGAAAAATAAAGAAATCGATGTCCTGGTGACACTTACATTCTGGTGTGTGTATGGTTAGGATAAATAAAATAAAAAGGAAAAGTTACACAGACATTAAAAAGAGGTCACAAAGAATTGGAAAGCCATGTGCAAAAGAATGAAACTGGACTGCTATCTGTCACCATGTACCAAAATTAATTCAAAATGGATCAAAGACTTAAGCACAAGACCTGACACAATAAACTGCATAGAAGAAAACATAGGTACTAAACTTATGGACCTTCGGTTCAAAGAGCATTTTATGAATTTGACTCCAAAGTCAATGGAAGTAAACGCTAAAATAAATGAATGGGACTATATCAAACTTAAAATCTTCTGAACAGCAAAAGAAACCATCGACAAAATAAAGAGGCAACCAAGTGAATGGGAAAAGATTTTTGCAAACACTGCCTCCGATAAGGGGCTAATATCCAAAATACACAAGGAAACCATGCAACTCAACAACAAAAAAACAAACAATCCAATTGGAAAATGGGCAGAGGACTTGAAGAGACATTTCTCCAAAGAGGACATACAAATGGCAAATAGACATATGAAAAAATGCTCAACATCACTAATCATCAGAGAAATGCAAATAAAAACCACAATGAGATATCACCTCACCCTAGTCAGAATGGCTATCATAAACAAGACAAATAGTAACAAGTGTTGGAGAGGCTGTGGACAAAAAGGAACCCTCAGACACTGTTGGTGGGAATGCAGACTGGTGCAGCCACTATGGAAGGCAGTGTGGAGGTCCTCAAAAAATTACAAATAGAATTACCATATGACCCAGCAATCCCTCTTCTGGGTATGTAGCAAAAAAATCTGAAAACATTTATGCATAAAGACACGTGTGCTCCAATGTTCATTGCAGCTTTGTTTACAGTGGCCAAGACATGGAAACAACCAAAATGTCCTTTGATAGATGAATGGATAAAGAAGGTGTGGTATATATACACAATGGAATACTATTAGGCGGTAAGAAAAGATGATATAGGAACATTTGTGACAACATGAATGGATCTTGAGATTATAATGCTAAGTGAAATAAGTCAGACAGAAAAAGCAGAGAACCATATGATTTCACTGATATGTGGTATGTAAACCAAAAACAACAAAAGAACAAGACAAACAAATGAGAAACAAAAACTCATGGACACAGACAATAGTTTAGTGGTTACCAGAGGGTAAGGGGGTGGGGGGTGGGTGATGAGGGTAAGGAGGATCAAATATATGGTGATGGAAGGAGAACTGACTCTGGGTGGTGAACACACAATGGGACTTATAGATGATGTAATACAGAATTGTACTCCTGAAATCTATGTAATTTTACTAACAATTGTCATCCCAATAAACTTTAATTAAAAAAAAAGAGGTCACAAAGAAAAATCAAAGAAGTGGCAGAGGGGTGCTGGGTCAATGTTAAATAACTTGGTCAGAGAGGCCTCACTGAGAGATAGGACCTGGGCAGGGTCCTAAGGCAAGAGTGGAGACCAGCCATAGGGGCACATGGGGTGGGTACTCCAGATGGAGAAGACATAAGTTCCCAAGGTGGGGGCACAGCTACAGAATTTGAGGAAAAGTAGGGAGGCCATGTGGATGGCACAGAGCTATGCGCAGGGCACAGGTGGTGAAGTAGGAGAGGGATGGGCCCCTGGGCCTCACATGGGTGTGGCACACATTCCTGGTGAGGAAGGGTCCAGTTAATCTTTTACCATGGTCACCCTGGCGCTGTTGATGCACAGATGGTAGGGTTGCAGCAGGCGGGCAGGGACAACATATAGGGTGCTCTTCTCATGACCCTTTGGGAGATGATGGGGGCTTGGACTAAGGTGCTGTCCGGGGAGATGGGTTGAAATTATATTCACACAGTAGAGCCAGAAGTATTTGCTGATGTATTGGGAGTTGGGGTTGAGAAAAACAGAGCCGTCCAGGTCAGTTCCATAACTTTTGGCCAAAAGAAAAGGATGGAGTGGTGTTTAATTAGGTAAATATAGGAAGAGAAGATTTGGGGAGAAAATCAGAAATTGGCATATGAGAATGTGAGGTTGAGATGTCTCTGAGACTTCAAGTAATGTAATCAACCAGACTGTCGGCCATAGGAAGCTGGATTTCTGGCTCCAGGCAGCGAGGCCCAGGCTGGACATGTGAGTTTGACACCTGTCAGCACCCATGTGGCGTTTGTAATGCCAGTAGAAAGATGAGATCACAGAGTAGGCAGGTGCAGAGAGGGATGGAGCCCAGGCACGGAGCCATGGGCACGCCAATACATAGAGGTGGGAGATAAAAAAAGACCAGAAAAGGAGGCTGGGGAAAAGGGGAAACCAGGAGGGATGTCCTGGGACAGGCGAGGGAGGTGTCTCAAGGAGGACATGGCCTATGCAAATGCCAATGACAGGTTAAGTCACATGGGAACTTAGGTCAGGTTTTGTATTTGGCCACGCGGTGTTCACTGAGACCTTATAAGACCAGTTTTGGTTGATAAAATTAATTGGAATGGCTTCAAAAGTGATAGGATGGGAGTAGGTATGGACTATGAATGTAGACAAACTTTTGATAATATTTTGCTAAAAATTAGAGTATAAAAGAGGCACATGAAAAATAGAGTCAAGATAGTATTTTTAAAAGGATCTGATTAATAACAAGGTGTTTGAGATTGATATTAACGATCCAATTGAGATGAAAGTGAGGCTGTCGGGGTGACAAGGGACCTGAAGCGAGGCAGTGGGCTTGTGTGTTTGTTGGAGAGGCAGAGCAGTACCATGGCATCGCTGCAGACAGGTGGAGAGCTGGCAGTGCTAAACCCAGTGGCACAGGGCTCACACCGTGGCTGGGACTTAGCAGACGGAAGGAGTGAGCGGGGGACAGCAGAAGGTGGAGCAGCCCCACTTTCCACACTCCCTCTACCTGCCTTCCAGGCCACCACTTCCACAAAGAGCATGAGAAACCACAGCAATACTTAAATGGCTCGCAAAGCTGTAGTTAAGGTGGGTTCAGTGGGGCCTTCTCACCTTTCTCCACTCTGCATCAGCTGGGTTGACTGCAAACCAGGGCTGGAGTCACCTCATGGCTCTGCTGCTTCCCTTCTTCCACCGTCACTTTCATGTCTGCCAGTTGTTGCTGGAAAAATGCAAATAGCTGGTGGTTGGGAAACTGGGCATCTCTATGTCTGAAAGGTGTCTCCGCTGGCCTCCCCGGCATGGTAGGCCTCGGGGAAGTCTTCTGTCAGCTAAGACTCCAAGACTCATGTCCCAAGAGCAGGGCAAAGCTGTGCTGCCCTGTAAGTCCCATCTCAGAAATCACACAGTGTTGATCTAGGCAATTACTGGGGTCTGCCCAAGTCCAAGAGGAGGGGACTTGGGCCTCACCTCTGCACGGATGCCAGTCCATGTAACATTGTAAAAAGAGCACATGTGTCCACCTGCAAAATACTGCTGCAAGAGCTCCTGAATATTGTGAAACCCAAATCACAATTCATTAAAAAATATGTAGCCCATCCAGTTGATAAGTTCTTCCTGTGTCTTTCCAAATGCCTCTTTCTCTAACACCACCCCCTGTCCATCTTGACTGCTGAGGAGAGGCTGAATTATCCTCTCCCCCCAAAGGCAGATTGTAACCTTTGAGTCCCAGAGATCTGGATTCCCATTACAGTTCTGCCACCAATGAGCTATGTGGCCTTGGGCAAGTCTCCTAATCTCCCCAGCCTCTGTTTAGTTATTTTGAAAATGTGGATGATAATGATATCCCTTTTTTTTTTTTTTAATATGCCACAATTTTTATTGCAACGTGGCCATTTTTGTAAGGGTAGGAAATTTGACCTCAAAAACAACGTTCTATTTAAGGCTCTTTTATACAGAAATTGCCATCATGACTGATATTCAAAATATCTTTAGTGTTGCAAGACTTACATGGTAAACATAAAACTCCTACACTTATTCAGTAGTGTACACTCAATGGAAAACAAAAAGGCATTAGTAACAGCTATTTCTTTTAAGAAGATATGCAGGTAACAGGAATGAACACTGAGGTACTAGGATAAGTTGATGACACAGTTAACACAACTTAATTGGCATTCCTTTTGGGGGTGAGGAGTTAAACTCATTACAAAAAAGTGCTTTCAATGCATAGTGTTATATCTTATATCTGTGCTGCCATGTCACAAAAATAGGCTTGCCAAGGCAGGTGAGGTGTATGAATGCTGGAGCCTCACAGAACTGCAATCGAGTGCAACTATAAATAATACTGAATAAAGTTTACCATCTGACCAGAGGATAATACTTTCAAGGCATTCAATTAGCTTACCCTTTGCAGTATTCTAAGCTATTCACATTGACAATCACATTCATTGTAGTGCTTGCTGCAAGGGAGGCATATAACCAGTTGTTTTGGCTAAAATGATGGGAAGGCATTCCTTGGGTTTTACATCAAGGTAACAGTATTAAACAGTCTAATGGCAATCACTGATAGGCTGCTTACATGAATGATATTTCCTTCATTCACTGTGTTGGAAGGACCCAGTGGGAAGAGGAAAAACAAAAAACCAAAAATCCTAATACTATTCCTGGAGTAGTATTGACTGAACTGGAGATATGAAAGCTCCTTAAGATCCAGATGGCACTTGACTGTCACTTTATAAGGGTTTTCCTTCAAGTGAAACTACTACGTTGCCTCCCAATTTCTCTCCAAGTGTTGAACAGTCCTTTATGTCATCCAAGCCATTTACTTGCCACTCATGTTTAATACCTGTAGATTTCTTTTTAATGGCATCTTTAGAGCTAGCATAAATCATCTTGCTTTTTAAAGGTGCACTTTCAGGAGCCCAGAATATAAATACTAGGTCTTCTTTCTTAGACTCTTTTGTTTCGTATGTGGCATCGTACAAAGCATATCGGCAATCATTCAGAGGTAGCAACTTCACAAAAGCTGTGTAGGGGTCTTCTACAGTATCACCAATGTCACCCACCAAGATCTGCTTGGCTTCCTCTACAATTATTTGTCTTTTGTCATCGCTTAAAGAGAAGAGAACTGCTTTCTTTCTTTTTTTGATCTCCTCTTGTGTAGATGATTTCCTTACTTTCATATCATTAAAAACTTTGATGACTTCGTCATTCACTGTAACTCCAGAAGCCATCGTGCCCGCGGCTGTGGCTGCGGCGGCGGCTCGGGCTCCTGCTCGATGGCACTGGGAGGAGGAGGAGGAGGAGATGATATCCCTTTTTTAAAAAAACAAACATTTATTGAGCTCCTACTATGTGTCAGGCCTTGTTCTAAATGCCTGGATGCAGTGGTTAACAAGCTCATGGAGCTCAAATTCCAGGTGGCTGTGCCCGCCTCGGGACTGTTGAAAGAATTCAACACAACAGCGTCTGGAGCACAGACACTCAGTCCGGCCCCGCAGTGAGGATGGCTCGGGAGAGCAGGTCGTTCCACCTCCCTCACCAGCATCGTCACTGTCTTCTCAGTGCTCTCCCTCCTATGACACGCAGAATAGACAAGTGCCCACGAGTAATGGTGCCCAGGAAACCTGAAGTCTGGGAGCTTGTGCTTCTGATCAAGAGTTTGAATCTTTTGGGACAAAGAAAGAGAAAAACTGGCTGGGAAAAAAGTAGGAGCATTTCAAGAACATCATCACTAGTGCTATAATCACTTAAGCACAGTTAAGTCTACCATGAAATTGATAAGGAGAAGGAAGCTGTGCTCCTTCTTGGATCTCTGTGGCGGGGCTTTAAGTTTACCATGATAAACACTTTCCAAGATCACTCTGTGCCACCAAGGAGCATGTCCCTTCTTGGAGATAATGTTCTCACCAGTGCTAGACAATGCAGGCTTCTGCAGGAATCACAGCCCTGACAATCTCTGACCTGTGACAGTTTCCCCCCTGTGGAGAAGCCTGGACTGGGGTCAAGGACGTAGGTTGTCCCCAAGTGGCTCTGCCCCACATCCAGCTGACCCGATCCACCCCTACAATTGCACCTGTGCTCTGCAGCCTCTCCAGGCTCTCAACTTCAGCCCACACCGTCCCACCTCCACCATCCCAGGGACTTGCTTTAAGCCTTTTCACCTGTGCTAATACCCTGGGATTACTGGCATGGCCTCTACTTGCACATCTGAAACAGGATATGTGACACCTACTCCAAAATAAGGCATTCATAAAATTTCATGATTACTGAAAGCCTTGGAAGATAAGTAATGAATGATACTACTTTTACACTGAAACACGGACAAGAATGCAACATCACTTTGTCCCTCTAGGTCTTTAACCCATCATCCCAACACCTCCACCTGTATTGTGGAACTCACTCCTCCTGCCAGGACCTAAGCCGTTTGGATAAAATCACAGCTCCCAGCCTGACACCCAAGAGCCCTCTGTTTCTCATCATTCCCCTACCCCATTACCCCCAGCAGCTTGTACTTCAGTCACTGTCCTCGGCCCCCTGCTAGTCCCAAATAGGCCTTGCCTTTCCCCGCCCTGAAAGTTGGAGCATTGTTTTTCCTAATTCATTATACTCCTTATCCTTAAAGGGGAGATTGTAAGGAACCAATGTATACCGCTGGCCCTCTATGTGCTTGCTTTAGTCAATGCAGGCTCTTAAGATGTTGCTGTAACAAATGATCCCAAATCTCAGTGGTGTATGACAGCAAAGGATTATTTCTCGTCCACATCTAAAGTCCATTGCACGTTGGCTGCAACTTTTCTCAGGGCTTCAGGATGAAGAAGCAGCTGATATGTGGGAACTGCTGGTCTCCCAGATGAACGAGGGAAAAGAGCAATGGGAGAACAACACAATGCTGTGGTTGGAAGATGCCCATGTCACTTCTACTCAGATTTCTTTGGCCAAAACAAGTCACACTGCCAAGACTGCTGTCAATGGGTGGGAAGCATGATCCCATGGGGCAGGTACTATCAAAAGGACATCAGACACTCTGACAAAGCATACAACACACAACAGGGCCACTCCGTGGGAGGGGCTTCTCTTATACTAATACCTTTAGGCCTCTGCAAAGAACTCTGTGAAAAAGAAGAAAGTGACCCTGTTTTACAGATGTAAACGGAGGCACTGGGACCAGGTGAGCAGTGACTCCAGGACTTCCGGAATTCTCTGTGATGAGACCTGGGGTGCTGCTTCTAGCATCTGTTTAGAGCCAGAGGGATTCCCAGCTCAAGCCAGGGTGGGCAGAGGGAGACAGTATACAGAGGCAGGTGGAGTTCTCCTAGAGTCTAGTCAGACTGGTCAGGAAGGGACGAGGCTGCCCTGAGGAGGACACAAGATGGCCTACAGGTGAGAGGAATAGGGATGGCCCAGGAGCATTTGTAAAACTGGGTTGGAATTGCCTCCATTGCATTGACATTATTTGAGAGGTGACAGGTGACAAGAAGAAGGTTCTGCCCTTTTCTGCTGTCTCCCTACTGGATTCCCTACATACTAATGACAGCACTGGGCATTTAGATTTGATGAGAGAGAAGTAGTTCATTTCATCAGTTCTGAAATACACACTTTTACACCTCCACATTTCAGAAATCAGGACCCATCTCTCCATGGGCAGTCTTAGCTTACTGGTGGCCAGGTGGCAGCCCTGAAGTTCACATCACGGCTGCCTGCACCTGTCACTCCTGGTAGCTTGACGGGATGACCTCAGTCCCCCAATGTTTCTGTCAACAAACTACTGAAGAACTGCTTGAGGAAGAAACCAGAGTCCTGGATGGTGTCTGAAATGTTCTGCTGACACCTTCTGGTAAGATCAAGAAAATGCCAACATGAAGCCTGCAGAGCTGGGATCTGTGGCATGGAAGAGCATCCAGCAAAAGATGGGTGGTGGGGGGTTGTGTTCAGCAGTGCCACATCATCCATACTCCTGATGGCATCATGTGGACAAACCTGGACATCAAAGTCTCAGACTCAGGAAGTCAATATCAGCACCTCTCTCTGACACACACACACACACACACACACACACACACACCCTTGGCCCCGGACGAGGTACCTCCCGTGACCAGGCAGAGACCTTCTGCCCTGCAAGGGCCTTCCTGGCAGAAAAGGGGCCCAGGAATCCATGCGAAGCATCACCAAGACCCGCAAGTGCGCTCACACCTACACCTGTTCTTTTTTTTTTTTTTTATTAATTTTATTGGGGTGACAATTGTTAGTAAATTTACATAGATTTCAAGTGTACAATTCTGTATTACATCGTCTATAAATCCCATTGTGTGTTCACCACCCAGAGTCAGTTCTCCTTCCATCACCATATATTTGATCCCCTTTACCCTCATCACCCACCCCCCACCCCCTTACCCTCTGGTAACCACTAAATTATTGACTGTGTCTATGAGTTTTTGTTTCTCATTTGTTTGTCTTGTTCTTTTTGGTTTATACACCTGTTCTTTGTCTGGGACCAAGTCAAATCCTTTACAGTTACATTTGATTATATGCTAATTGCACAAATAATACACAAACATGTTCTGCTGTTTAGGACAATGAAACTGCTCTCCTCTATGGCCACTGGATTCCTGCCACCAAGCCCAAGGCCCTCCCCACAGGTGATGTGCTAAGTATTGGGGTATGTAACCCTTCAGACATATTTTTTGCTTAATTTGCTTTTGCACGATTTAGGTTTCATTTGTGAGTTAACACAAATGGTAACATAAACATATCCTCTGTATTCATGCTTTTGCAACATGCTTTCTACACTTACCCACATAATCTTTGGAGAACTTCCCATATTAATGTATACAGGATGACTTCATTTTTAATCTGCTGGACAGTGATCATTTATTTACCTTTTCCAAGTTGATAGACATTTGGGTTATTTTATTTTTATTTTTGTGTTGCTATTACAAACAATGCTAAATAAATATCCTTGGATAGCCTGTTTATGCATATGTGTAGGAAGTGGAAATTTGTTGGTTTGAGGCATTGCATATTTTTATTTTAGAAGATTTGGCCAAATTGTCCTCCAAAAATGCTGTACCTATCAGTCCTAAATAGTATCACTATTTACAGTTTTTGCCAAACTGATGAGTGAAAAACGTATCTTTCATCTTGAGGTTGCACACTGTTTCATTGCCTCTTGGCTCCTCGTACTTCCTCCTCTTTGACCCATGTCTTCAGTCCTCTCACACCCGCGTCACGGGATGTTCAATACTGATAGGGCAGGGACTCCTTTGCCCTATACTCTCCCACCTGTTGTAGATGTGCTATGTGTTGTCTCCATGCTGTAACTTTTCTTCTGTGTTTGCATTTAGTGTCTTTTATTGTAGAGACAGTTTTGTTTTTAATTTGATGTCATCAAATTTATTAATAATTTATTTTACAGATTTTGTAATTTGTGCCTTAAGAATGACTTCCTACCTCAATATATATATATATATATATATATATATATATATACATATATATATACACATATATATATATGTTCTTTCATATCTTTTTCACATATATTTTAAAATATTTTCTTCAAATTATTTTATAATTTTGTTGGGATAAGTCATCTGGGTTTATTTAGTATTGTGAGATAGTACTACCTTTATTATATTACAAATTTATAGTCAATCCAGTACCATTTTTTGTCTTTTTTTTTTAAGGAGGGTGCAGCTCACAATGGCCCAGGTGGGGATTGAACTGGCAACCCTGGTGTCACCAGCATCACACTCCAACCAACTGAGCTAACCAGCCACCCCTCAGTACCATTTTTTGAATAATCGATATTTTTACCCTCTTAGTTTATATAGTAAATCCCCAAATTCGTGGACCGGTTTCTGGATGCCATCTTCTTTCAAAGTGATGCTTATTCTATATGTTTATTCTTACACATTATTTCAATTATAATAATAATTTACTGTATATTTTTATATGTCATGGAAAATTTCTGCCTCACTACTTTCATTTTTCATAACTGTTTTTCATGTTTCATGAAACATTTTTCATGTTTCATGAAACATTTTTCATGTTTCATGAAACATTTTTCATGTTTCATAACTGTTTCATAACTGACTATTCTTGCACATTTTCTTCTTTGAGTATAAGAATCTGCCCATCAGGGGCGCCTGGATGCTTCAGTTGGTTAGAGCACTAGCTCTTAACAAGTTTGCCGGTTCAATTCCCCCAAGGGATGATGGGCTGCGCCCCCTGAAAGTAAAGATTGAAAATAGCAACTGGACCTGGAGCTGAGCTGCGCCCTCCACAACTAGATTGAAGGACAATGACTTGGAGCTGATGAGCCGTGGAAAAACACAGTTCCCCAATATTTCCCAATTAAAAAACAAAACAAAACAGTTTAGAAGAAAAAAATTTTTTTAAAAAGAATCTGCCCATCAATTTCATAGGGAAAAACTTGTGTGATTGTAATTAATGCTAAATTTAAATTCTACACTACTTTTTTTGAAAACTGACGTTTGTATCATACTTAATCTTCCCATGAAGGGGCACAATGTATCTATTTATTAATGCAAATTTGAATTAAAAATACATTTATAGGGCCGCCTGGTGGCTCAGGTGGTTGAAGTGTCGTTTTCCTAAGGCTGAGGTCGCCGGTTTGATTCCCACATGGGCCAGTGAGCTGCGCCTTCTACAGCTAAGATTGGGAACAATGTCTCTCTCTGGAGCTAGGCTGCCGTGAGCAGCCGGAGCTTGGCGTGAGCTACCGTGGGGTGCCAAGTGCTGCCAGGAGTGGCTGGTGGCCAGTGTGAGTGGCTGACAGCGGGCGGCAGCCAGTGAGAGCTGCCGTGAGCTGCTGTGCTGCTTTGAGCAGCCGACCGAGGACTGGTGAGCAACTGCTTCAGCGTGGGGTGGGGGGCAAGGCTCATAACACCAGCATGGGCCAGGGAGCTCTGTCCTACACAACTAGATTGAGAAAAAATAGCTTGAACTGGAGTGGGGGGATGTGGAAGAAGGGGAAACAAAAACACTGATAGATACTACACTTCATAATTTTCTCCATATAAGTTCTACGCATTTTTGTTTGGATTTCCCCTACCTGTGTTGTAACAATGCTGCTACTATGAATTAGTAGTTTTATTTATATATTATAATACATTATTGCTGAGAGATAGGCAGGCCTGGTGTAGATAGGCAGGTCTCTCCACCTAGTGGAATTTGTCCTAATTATTCTTATAGTTTGTTAGTTCAATTTTCTAGGTAGAAACTCACATTGAAAAAAATGACACTGCATTTTAGGGTAAACCTTGTACTCTCTTGTCCTTTTGCTCCCTTGTAGTTTTAATAATCTATTGGTGTTTTCTCACTCATTTTGATAATTCATATTTTCCTATAAATTTTTACATGATGTCTATGATTTTAAACCTCTTATTGTATATATTGGCCTACTATGACTTATTTAATTTCCTTTATATTCTTTCATCTTTTCTGATTTTGTCTGTCTGTATTTTCTCTCATTTGCTCCTGGTTGGTCTGACCAGTTTGCAGGTACCTAAGTTGCAAATGCACATGTGCCAGCCCCAAGCCGCAAACATCCGTCCAAATTCAGCTTCCTGTCCTCCACGGGCCAGCTATGGGCTTGCTGGAGTAACAGTGAGAGACTTTTCCTATTGTGTGTTTGATTTCTATTTCATTACTTTTTTCTTTATCTATCTCCTTATTTAGATTTTTGGGGTTTATCTTGATGTTGACATTCTGGTTTTGAGCGTTTATATCTAATCTTCCTTTAATAAATGCATTTAAGGTTCTAAATTTTCTCTGGATACTGCTTTGAAAACATTTCACAAGATTAAAAAGTGGAGTACTTTGTCATCCATTTCTTAGTGGTTGGAAATTTCTGTTGTGATGTTCTCTTAAATCTAAGAGTTATTTTAAAGTGTGTTTTGTAATTTGGGGGATTATTCATTTCTAACTTTATTACTTCGAAGCCAGTGAATATGGGCTGCATAAATTATACTTAAGAAATACTTAGGAGTTTACTTCTCAGGAAATTTTTGTGTTTTTTTAAAGATTAATTCTATTGCTTACAGAAAGATTTTAATGAAATAATTAAAATCCTCTATGTATCTATCATCTATTTATCTTTTTCCCCCCATTTTATCTGTTGATTTCTCAGTGAAGTGCATAAAAAAGTTCCCACTATACGGGAAACTATTTTAAAATCTCCTGTTTCCAGCAGTGTTTAAAAATAGCTTTGTTTTGGTTTTACTGAGACATAATTAACCTACAATACTGTACAAGTTGTACAAGTTTAAGGTGTACACACAGAGTTGACATTCAAATATTAATATATTGTGACATGATTACCACAGTGTTTAGTTAACATCTATCACCTCATACAGTTACAAAAAAATTTTCTCTTTTGATGACATCTTTTAGGATTTACTTTTGAGCAACGTGCAATTATACCATACAGCATTTAAAACTATAATCATTGTGTTCTACATCACACCCCCAGTACTTGCTTATCTTATAACTGGAAGTTTGTACCTTTTGACCACCTTCACCCAATTCTCCCGCCCACAGCTCCTGCCTCTGGCAGCCATAAATTTGATCTCTTTTTCTATGAATTTTGTTTTTTTAGATTCCAATATAAGTGAGATCATAAAGTATTTCTCTTTGTCTGTCTGACTTATTTCATTTAGCACAATACCCTCTAGGTCCATCGTTGTTGTTGCAAGTGATGAGATTTCATTCTTCTTTTAGGACCAAGTAATACTCCATCATATAAATGTACCACAATTTCTTTATCATGGGCCACAATTTCTTTATCCAATCGACTGTTGATGGGCATTTCTGTTGTTTCCATATCTTGGCTATCGTGAATAGCACTGCAGTAAACATAGGGATGCATATATTTTTTCAAATTAGTGTTTTGGATTTCTTTGGATAAATACCCAGGAGTGGAATTTCTGGGTCATAAGGTAGTTCTATTTTTAAGTTTTTGAGGAGCTGCCATACTGTTTTCCATAGTGGCTGCACCAATTTGCAATCCCACCAAAAGTACACAAGGGTGTACTCTTTTTTTACATTCTTTCCAACACTTTTTTGTTCATTTATTGATGATGGCCTTTCTGACTGGTAATGACGTGATATCTCATTGTCGTTTTAATTTACATTTCTCTGATGATTAGTGACGTTGAATATATTTTTGTATGTCTATTGGCCATGGGTATGCTCTGTATGGAGAAATGTCTATTCAGGTCCTCTTAACAGTTTTTAATTGGATTCTTTAGTTTTTTAGTGTTGAATTATGAGTTTTTAATAAATTTTGGATATTAGCCTTTTATCAGATGTATCATTGGCAAATATCTTCTCCTATTCAGTAAGATGTCTTTTAGTTTTGTTGATGGTTTCCTTTGATGTGAAAAAGCTTTTTAGTTTGATGTAGTCCCATTTGTTTATTTATTCATTTGTTTCCCTGGACCAATGAGATCGGTTAGTAAAAATATTACCTAGAGTAATGTTTGAGAGTTTACTTCCTATGTTCTAGGAATCTTATAGTTTCAGGTCTTACATTTAAGTTTTTAAACCATTTTGAGTTTCTTCTTTTTTTTTTTTTAAATTTATTAGTTTCAGGTGTACAAGCAAAGGTAATACTTAGATGTTCATCATTTATATCCCTCACACTGTGAACCCCCCTCCCCCATCCACTATCCCTCCGACCTCACACCGAGCCATCACATTATATATATAAAATCATAGTTGGCATTCATTAATGTTTAGCTTCTGGTGTACAATGCCATGATCAGACATCCACAGTATCTCTGAGGTGGTCTCCCAAATAGGACGCATGTCCATCAGATACCCAACAAAATCTTTACAACATTATTGAATACCTTCCCCAAATTAATTTTCAAAAAACCCTGAGGCCATCTTGTGGTTACCTTTCTCCTTATCCCCACCCCCCCACCCCCCGCTCATCTAACAACTCTCGGATTTTTCTTTGTGTCCCCAAAACTGTTTCTGATTAGTTCATTCACATATTCTTTTCTTTAGATTCCGCATATAAGTGAGATCATATGGTACTTGTCTTTCTCTTTCTGACTTATTTCACTTAACATAATGTTCTCTAGATCCATCCATGTTGTTGCAAATGATAAGATTTCTTTCTTCTTTATGGCTGCGTAATACTCCATTGTATAAATGTACCACTGCTTCTTAATCCAGTCATCTACCGATGGGCATTTCGGTTGTTTCCATATCTTGGCTATTGTGTAAAGTGCTGCAATAAACATAGGAGTGCATACTGATTTTTGAATTGGAGTTTTGGATTTCTCCGGGTAGATGCCTAAGAGTGGAATTACTGGATCATAGGGTAGTTCCATTTTCAGATTCCTGAGATACCTCCATACTGTTTTCCATAGTAGCTGCACTAATCTGCAGTCCCACCAACAGTGCACTAGTGTTCCCTTTTCTCCACATCCGCGCCACCATTTGTTGTTTGTTGATTTATTGATGATAGCCATTTTCACTGGAGTAAGGTGGTATCTCATTGTGGTTTTTATTTGCATTTCTCTGATGGTTAGTGAGGTTGAGCATTTCTTCATATGTCTTCTTGCCTTCTGTACGTCCTTTTTAGAAAAATGTCTCCTCAAGGCCTCTGCCCATTTTTCAATTGGGTTGTTTGTTTCTTTGGAGTTGAGTTGAGTAAGTTTTTTATAGATTTGTGATATTAATCCCTTATCAGATATATCATTGGCAAATATCTTTTCCCATTCAGTAGGATCCCTTTTTTGCTTTATTGATGGTTTCCTTTGCTGTGAAAAAACTTTTTAGTTTGATGTAATCCCACATGTTTATTTTTTCTCTTACTTCCCTCGCACGAGGGGATATATCACTGAAAATCTTACTCCGGGTAATGTCCATGAAATTTCTTCCTATATTTTCTTCTAGATATTTTATGGTTTCAGATCTTACATTTAAGTCTTTAAGCCATTTTGAATTTATTTTTGTATATGGTGTAAGGAGGTGGTCCAGCTTCATTTTCTTGCATGTGTCTGTCCAGGTTTCCCAACAGCACTTATTGAACAGACTGTCTTTACTCCATAGTACATTCTTGCTTCCATTGTCGTAGATTACATGGGCATATAGGCATGGATTTACTTCTGGACTCTCTATTCTGTTCCATTGATCTATGTGTCTATTTTTATGCCAGTACCATGCTGTTTTGATTACTGTAGCCTTGTAGTATAGTTTGAAATCAGGTATCGTTATACCTCCCACTTTGTTCTTATTTCTCAAGATTGCTGAGGCTATCCGGGGTCTTTTATGGTCCCATATAAATTTTAGGATTATATGTTCTATTTCTGTGAAAAACGTCGTTGGTAGTTTGATAGGAATTGCGTTGAATATGTATATTGCCTTAGGCAGTATGGACATTTTAACTATATTAATTCTTCCTATCCATGAACATGGAATGTGTTTCCATCTATTTATGTCTTCTTTCATTTCTTTCTTCAGTGTCGTATAATTTTTTGAGTACAGATCTTTTACATCTTTGGTTAGATTTATTCCCAGATATTTTATAGTCTTTGGAGCAATTGTAAATGGAATGGTTTTTTTAATTTCTCCTTCTGATATTTTATCATTGGTATATACAATGCAACTGATTTCCGAATATTACTTTTATATCCTGCTACTTTACTAAATTCATCTATCAGTTCTAATAGTTTCTTGGTGGAGTCTTTAGGGTTCTCTATATATAGTATCATATCATCTGCATATAATGATAATTTTACTTCCTCCTTACCAATTTGGATGCCTTTTATTTCTTTCTCTTGTCTGATTGCTGTGGCTAGAACTTCCAGTACTATGTTGAATAGAAGTGGAGAAAGTGGGCAACCTTGTCTTGTTCCTGATCTTAGGGGGAATGGTTTTAGCTTTTCCCCATTGAGTATGATGTTAGCTGTGGGTTTGTCATATATGGCCTTTATTATCTTAAGATATGATCCCTCTATTCCCACTTTCTTAAGGGTTTTTATCATAAAAGGTTGCTGTATTTTATCAAATGCTTTTTCTGCATCTATTGATATGATCATGTGATTTTTATTTTTCATTTTGTTAATGTGGTGTATCACATTAATTGATTTGCGGATGTTGAACCACCCCTGCATACCAGGGATGAATCCCACTTGATCATGGTGTATGATCTTTTTAATGTATTGCTGAATTCTGTTCGCTAATAATTTGTTGAGAATTTTTGCATCTATGTTCATTAGAGATATCGGCCTGTAGTTTTCGTTTTTTGTGGTGTCTTTGTCTGCTTTTGGGATCAGGGTGATAGTGGCTTCGTAAAAAGTGTTTGGGAGTCTTCCTTCCTTCTGGATTTTTTGGAAGAGCTTGAGGAGAATAGGTGATAATTCTTTTTTGAACGTTTTGAAAAATTCACCTGTAAAGCCATCTGGTCCAGGGCTTTTGTTTGTTGGGAGATTATTGATTACTGATTCAATTTCCCTGGTGGTAATCAGACTGTTCAGGCTTTCTGTTTCTTCTTGAGTTAGCCTTGGAAGGTTGTGCGCCTCTAGAAAATTGTCCATTTCTTCAAGGTTGTCAAATTTGTTGGCATATAGTTGCTCATAGTAATTTCTTAAAATTTTTTGTATTTCTGTGGTGTCTGTTGTCACTTCTCCTCTTTCATTTCTGATTTTATTAATTTGGGTCCTCTCTCTCCTTTTTTTAATGAGTCTGGCTAAAGGTTTGTCAATTTTGTTTATCTTCTCTAAGAACCAACTCTTGGATTCATTGATCTTTTGTATTGTTTTTCTGGTTTCTATTTCATTTATTTCTGCTCTGATCCTTATTATCTCCTTCCTTGTGCTCCCTTTGGGTTTATTTTGCTATTCTTTTTCCAGATCCCTTAAGTGTGAAGATAAGCTGTCGATTAGTGATGTTTCTTGTTTCTTTAGGTAGGCCTGCAGTGCTGTGAATTTCCCTCTTAGGACTGCTTTCGCAGCATCCCATAGATTTTGGGTCGTCGTGTTCTCATTCTCATTTATCTCGAGATATCTTTTGATTTCTTCTTTGATCTGCTGCTTGACCCATTCATTATTTAGTAACATGTTATTCAGCCTCCATGAATTGGTGTGTCTTCCTGGTTTTTTTTTTTCCTGTAGTTCATTTCTAATTTCATAGCACTGTGGTCAGAGAAGACAATTGGTATGATTTCAATTTTCTTAAATTTATCAAGGCTTGTTTTGTGGCCTAACATATGATCTATCTTGGAAAATGTTCCATGTGCACTTGAGAAGAACGTGTATTCTGCAGCATTGGGGTGAAATGCTCTGAAAATATCGATTAAATCCAACTGGTCCAAAGTATCACTTAAGGCTGTTGTTTCCATATTGATTTTCTGTCTGGAGGACCTGTCCCTTGTTGTCAGAGGTGTGTTGAAGTCCCCTACTATGATAGTGTTGCTGTTGATCTCTGTCTTTATGTCCATCAGTACCTGTTTTATATATTTAGGTGCTCCTATGTTGGGTGCATAGATGTTTACTAGGGTTATGTCCTCTTGTCGGATTGATCCTTTTATTATTATATAGTGCCCATCTTTGTCTTTTAATATGTTCTTCATTTTAAAGTCTATTTTGTCAGATATAAGTATTGCAACTCCAGCTTTTCTTTCGCTTCCATTTGCATGAAATATGTTACTCCAACCCTTCACTTTCAGCCTGTGTGTGTCTTTTGATCTGAAATGAGTCTCTTGTATACAGCATATACAAGGGTCTTGCTTCCTTATCCACTCAGTCACCCTATGTCTCTTGACTGGAGCATTTAATCCATTTACATTTAAAGTGATTATTGATAGGTACATAGTTATTGCCATTTTTAAATTTGTAGTAAATTGTTTTCATCTTTCTTCTATTTACAGAAGTCCTTTTAGTATATCTTGCAATGCTGGCTTGGTTGTAATAAATTCTTTCAGTTTGTTCTTTTCTGGGAAGCTCTTTATCTCTCCATCAACTTTAAATGATCGCCTTGCTGGATAAAGCAATCTAGCTTGTAGGCCTTTGTGTTCCATCACTTTGAGTATCTCCTGCCACTCCCTCCTGGCCTTCAATGTTTCTGTAGAAAAGTCATTTGATAGCCTTATGGGAGTTCCCTTGTATGTAACCTTCTGCCTTTCTCTTGCTGCTTTTAACATTCTCTCTTTGTCTTTAAGCTTTGCCATTTTAACTATAATGTGTCTTGGTGTGGGCCTGTTTGGGTTTATCCTGGTTGGAACTCTCTGCACTTCCTGGGCTTGTATGTTGGTTTCCTTCATCAGGTTAGGGAAGTTTCCGGACACTATTACCTCAAATATGTTCCCAATCCCTTGCTTCCTCTCTTCGCCTTCTGCTATTCCTATGATGCACATGTTGTTGCGTTTGATGTTATCCCAGAGGTCTCTTAACCCATCTTCATTGTTTTTTATTCTTTTTACTTTCTGTTATTCAGTTTGAGTGATCTCTGCTAACTTGTCTTCTAAGTCGCTGATTCGATCCTCTGCTTCATCTAACCTGCTGGTCATTCCTTCAAGTGAGTTCTTAATTTCGGTAATTGTGTTCTTTAGTTCTAGCTGGTTGCTCGTTAAGATTTTTACATCCTTTTTTAGTTCTAACTGGTTGTTCTTTATGATGTCTATATCCTTCTTTATGTCTTCTCTAAGCTCCTTAAACATTCTTATCACCAGTGTTCTGAACTCCGTCTCTGACATGTTGGTTACCTCTGCTTCATTTGGTTCTAGTTGTGGAGGTTTCTTGTGTTCTTTTACTTGGGACATGTTTCTTTGTCTCCCCATTCTGACTCTCTGTGTTTGCTTTGATGTAGTAGGAAGACCCCCTAGAGCTCTTAGTTCTTGCTGGGTTATCTTATGTAGTATGTGTCCTTTATATTTGACTTGGACTACTTCGTTCTTCTCCTCTGCATGTGCTCCACAGGTGGCTCGTGTGTTTAGTATATTGTCCTGTTCAAGAAGAACTTTAATTGCTTTATGCTTGTGAGTAGGTGGGTTTAACTCCTAGGCCGTCTAGTTGTGAAACTTGGCTCTGCCCACCGCAGGGTGTTCTGCTGGGTGAGGGTTGGCCCCTTAAATGAGGTTTGGCCTCTATGGGCTCTTGTGCCTTCAGAGAATTCCCTCTGGGTGTGTGACTTGTAGGTCAAACCTGGTAGTACTCTTGTTTGGTCCAGAGTTGGCTTCTGGATATGTTGAATCTTGTGCCTCTTAAGCTGGGCCCTGTTAGGGCAGTTTCAGCGCAAATCAAGTTACCAAGTACAACAACAACAACAACAACAACAAAGAAAACAAATCAAGTACATTTACATGTAAAATACAACCGACAATCCCCACTCAACATAGGCAAAGATATGAAAGAAAGAAAGAGAGAACAAAGCAAATCACAACAAGCAGAAATAAATAAATAAACAAATACAACACCAAGCAAAGCAAAACAGAAAGCAGCACCAGTCTTGGCTTCAGCCCACCAAGTAATCTCCAGGTTGTCCTCCGCTATGCCAAAGAGTTCCCTGCCTATTGCGCAGGCAGCGCTGGTCACCTGGTGCCCAGAGTGAATTTGGGAGTGTAGATTTTAATGCGAGGGGCTGAGGGGTCTGGATGACAGTTTTCAGAGAGACCGTGCAGTTTCTGTCCTTTCCTGCACAAATGCACGCTGAGAGTAGCTCCACCAGCCCTGTGCCCAGTACTCCTGAGTCTTAGGGCCCTCCTTCCGTGGGTGTGTGGGAGGGGGCGGGCGGGAGATCTCTAAGCTGCTGAAAGCCGGGAGCTGCGTCTGCCGCTTACTGATGAACTCAGGAAGTGCTTCCACAGTTGCCCTTGCTCCGTCCTAGGCCAGCCAGAAAGGTCTTCTCCCTCCCAGGCCAGCCACGTCAAACTCCTTCTGCAGGCCAGAAAAGGTGGTGGCTGGGGGTGTGAGAGTCTCCTCTTTCCTCGTCCAGCGAATATCCCCTCCTCCCAGCCTCTTCCAAAGGTCAGAGCTGGCTGCTAATCTTCCTAGCGCCTGAGCACAGACGCCCCTCTGTAATCTGACACTACTCCTCAGTTCAGGGAACAGTTTAAGTCTCTGGAAGAGTATGGAGGGAGGATTCGAAAAGTAGGGTGAGGGGCCCAGGTGTGGCGTCTGAGTTCTTTGTCTGCCCTAGGGCCCACGAGCTGCCCGCCCCAGAGGGAGCTATCAGCTGTCGGATGCAGGGAAAGAGCCCACCTCCTGGACCCTGCGCTCTCTGCTGCATCCTGGGCTCCCGTGGGACTCTAGAGCCCCGGGTGCTGCCTGACGCTGCTGCTGTGGGCACGCTGCAGGGCCGCAGCTCTATTGTGGGGGGTGGGAGAGCGTGGCGCATTTCCTCTTGCCCTCCTCGCTTCTACCCCGCTCGCCCAACTAGCGCACCCTAAAGCAAACTTCCACAAGTCTCTGCTCCGTCCTGGGAGCCACGTAGCGCAGCGCTTGCTGTCTGGACTGGGCTCCGCCGTGGAGGGGGGGTGCGTTTCTACTTCGTTCCCCTCTCTCCTCCCCCGCTTGCCCAACTAGTGCACCCCAAAGCAAACCTTCCACGAGTCTGCGCTCAGTCCTGGGCGCCGCGCGGCGGTCGCCGTCTGGCCTCGGCTCCACCGTGGTGGGGGAAGCGCGCTTCCACTTCTCTGTCCTGCCTCCTCCACTGCTCGCAATCAGCGCGCACCTTCAGGTAATTCCTCCACTAGTCTCCCCGCTGATCTGCGTGATGAGCAAAGGACTCCTCAGTGTTCTATATGTCCCGATTGCCAGAAAATCTTGGAGAGGATTCAAAAAGACCGCCCCGCTGCCGCCATTCAACTTTACTGTATTTGTTGATTGTTTCTAATAGCTTTTTGGTGGAGTCTTTAGGGTTTTGTATTTATAGCATCATGTCAAATGTAGGGTGACAATTTAACTTCTTCATAACCAATTTGAATGCCTTTTATTTCTTTCTCTTGCCTGATTGCTCTGGCAAGGACTTCCAACACTATGTTGAAAAGCAGAGGTGATAGGGGACAGCCCTGTTGTGTTCCTGAACGTAGAGCAAAGGGTTTCAGTTTTTCACCATTAATTATGATAGTAGCTGAGGTTTTGTCATATATGGCCTTTATTATGTTAAGGTATTTTCCTTCTATACCTATTTTATTAAGTGTTTTAATCGTAAATGGATGTTGTATGTCGTCAAATGCTTTTTCTGCGTCACTTGATATAATCATATGATTTTTGTCCTTTATTTTGTTTATGTGATGTATCACATTGATGGATTTGCGAATGTTGAACCATCCTTGTGCCCTGGGGATGAACCCCACTTGGTCGTGATGAATAATCTTTTTAATGCATTGTTGTATTCGATTTGCTAGAATTTTGTTTAGGATTTTTGCATCAGTATTCATCAGAGATATTGGTCTGTATTTTTCCTTTTTTGTGTTGTCCTTGCCAGATTTTGGGATCAGGGTAACGTTGGCCTCATAAAATGAGTTAGGGAGTATGGTCTCTTCAACTTTTTGGAAGAGTTTGAGCAGGATTGGTATTAGATCCTCTTTGAAGGTTTGGTAGAATTCATTAGTGAAGCCATCTGGTCCCGGAATTTTGCTTTCAGGAAGGTTTTAGATGACTGATTCAATTTTGTTACTGGTGATTGGTCTGTTTAGAGATTCCTGTTCTTCATGTTTCAACCTTGGAAGGCTACATGTTTCTAAGAACTTGTCCATTCCTTCTAGGTTATTGAATTAGGTGGCATATAGTCCTTCATAGTATTCTTGCATGATCCTTTGTATTTCTGTGGCGTCCATGAAAACTTCACCCTTTTCATTTCTGATTTTGTTAATTAGTGTCTTCTCTCTTTTTATCTTAGTGAGTCTAGCCAAGGGTTTGGCGATTTTGTTAATCTTTTCAAAGAACCAGGTCTTTGTCACATTAATTTTTTCTATTGTCTTTTTGTTCTCTATTTTATTTAGTTCTGCTCTGATTTTTGTTATTTCCTTCTTCTACTGATCTTGGGTTTCATTTGTTCTTCTTTTTCTAGTTTTTAAGGTGTAACATGAGGTAATTTTGTGATTTTTTTTGTTTCTTGAGATAGGCCTGTAATGATATAAATTTCCCTCTTAAAACTACTTTTGCTGAGTCCCAAAAATTTTGGCAGGGTGTATTTTCATTGTCATTTGTTTCTATGTATCTTTTGATCTCTCCTCTAATTTCTTTTTAACCTGGTTTTTCCTTAAAAGTATGTTGTTTAATCTCCATGTATTTGTGTTTTCTCCTGCTTTCTTTTTGCAGTTGATATCCAATTTCAAAGCCTTGTGATCAGAGAACATGCTTGGTATGATTTCAATCTTCTTAAATTTGCTGAGGCTGATTTCATGTCCCAATATATGGTCTATCCTTGAGAATGTTCCATGTACACTAGAGAATGTTCATGTACACTTCCATGTACTAAAAAAAGTGTAGTCTGATGTTTTAGGATGAAGTACTCTATATATGTCAATTATGTCCATTTCATCTAATGTGTCATTTAGGGCTGCTATTTCATTATTTATTTTCTGTTTGGATGATCTATCCATAGCTGTCAATGTTGTATTTAAGTCCCCTAGTATAATTGTGTTTTGGTCAATTTTTCCCTTTAGTTCTGTTAGTAGTTGCTCGGTATGTTTCGGTGCTCCCTGATTGGGGGCATATATATTGATGACTGTTATGTCTTCTTGTTGTATAGTCCCCATTACCATTATGAAATGTCCATCTTTGTGTCTTGTTACATTTTTCACCCTGAAGTCTCTTTCACCTGATATCAGTATGGCTACACCTGATTTTCTCTGGGTACCATTTGTTTGGAGTGTCAATTTCCACCCTTTCACTTTGAGTCTATGCTTGTCCATGTAGCTGAGATGTGTCTCTTGGAGACAGTATATGGTTGGGTTTAGTTTTTTTTTATCTAATTGCTACTCTGTGTCTTTTTATTGGTGAGTTCCGTCCATTTACATTTAGGGTGATTATTGATACGTGAGGATTTTTTTTTTCATCTTAACTATTTATGTATTTATTTATTTATTTTTAATTTTTTAAAAAATTTATTAGTTTCAGGTGTACAAGACAAGGTAATACTTAGACGTTCATCATTTATATCCCTCACACTGTGAACCCCCCTCCCCCCATCCACTATACCTCCGACCTCACACTGAGCCATCACATGATACGTGAGGATTTGCTATCATTCTATCTTTAGTTTTCTGGTAAGACTGTGTCTCCATTGTTTCTTTGCCTTTTTGTTGTTGTCTATTATTTCTGTGTGGTGGTATACTATGATGTTTCCCTCTGTTTCTTCTTTTATTACAGT
Organism: Rhinolophus hipposideros; assembly: GCF_964194185.1. Lineage (NCBI taxonomy): Eukaryota > Metazoa > Chordata > Mammalia > Chiroptera > Rhinolophidae > Rhinolophus > Rhinolophus hipposideros. The sequence goes on from NC_138061.1 coordinate 67,155,288, forward strand.
ACATATTTCAGTTCTGGATTTTTTTTGAGTGGTTACCCTTAAGTTTATGTAAAAGAAAGTTTGATATTTAGAGTATTCCATTTTCTTCAGCACGCTACTTTCTCCATCTCCATATTCCGGTTCAGGCCTTTACTCTCCCCCTTTTAATGTTTTAGTTGCCACAAATTGTCCCTGTTGATGGTGGTCGAATAGCCTCCTTTAGTATTTCTTGTAATGCAGGTCGTGTGTTAGAAAATTCCCTCAGCTTCTGTATGTCTGGAAAGGTCTTTATTCCTCCTTCATATCTAAAGGATATCTTTGCTTGATATATTATTCTTGGTTCATAATTTCTCTCTTTCAATAGTTTGAATATTTGGTTCCACTCCCTCCTACCTTGCAGAGTTTCTGCTGAAAAATCTGATGATAATTTAATGGGCTTTCCTTTGTAGGTCACCATCTTGTTTTCCCTGGCTGCCTTGAGGATTCTTTGTTTATCATCGATTTTAGACAGTTTCAATGCTATGTGCCTTGGAGAAGGCCTGTTGGAATTGAGGTAATTAGGTGTTCTATTTGCTTCTTGGATTCGAGGATCCAGTTCTGTCCAAAAGTTTGGGAAGTTCTCATCGACAATTTGTTTGAGTATATTCTCTGTCCCCTTCTCTATTTCTTCTCCTTCTGGTATGCCCATTATTCTTATGTTGCTCTTTCTGATGGAGTCAGAAAGTTCTTGTAGAGTTCTTTCATTTCTTTTAAGTTTCAAGTCTCTTTCTTCTTCCATCTGTGTAATTTCCAGGTTTGTATCTTCGATGTCACTGATTCTTTCCCCCATCTGGTTAACTCTACTACCTAAGCTGGTTATTTCATTCTTAATTTCTTCTATTGAATTCTTAATCTCCAGAAATTCCATTTGGTTCCTTTTTAAAATTTCAATCTGTTTCATAAAATGCTTATGTTGCTCTTTGATTGCGTTTCTGATTTCATTAAATTGCCTTTCAGTGTTTTCTTGCATCTCGTTGAGTGTTTTCAGAACTGCAATCTTGAATTCTCTGTCATTTAAGACACATATTTCCATATCTTTAAGTTCCTTTTCTGGAGACTTTTCACTTTCTTTCTGAGCTGTTTTGTTGCGTTGGTTATTCATGGCAATTATTGATTTATTATTTCTCTTCCTAGACATCTACAGGAGTAGCTTCTGCAACAGGTTGATAGTCTTTCTTTAGTTTTCCAGTACGTGTTGGTACAATGTTTTATTTTCTCTAAGACTGCAGCCTTTTTTTCTCTCTCACCTGGTAGTGCTATGTTTTCTCTGCACTATTCCAGCTTCTCACACAATGGGGGGATTCCCTGGGAGACAGGTCCTCTGTTAACAGTTCACCTGGGTCATAGGTCGCCACGTCCCTGTGGGGATGCGGAGAGCTTTTGAAGTTCCAAAGCTCTTCCCGCACCAGATTCAGAGCCCATGATTTTCAACAGTTCTGTTTACTCCTGCAGGGATTTGCCCAGATAGGTGGGTTCAGGGGTGGGGTGAGTTGTGAGAGGTGGCCCAGAGCAATGGCGGTGACCACCACCACATCCGGTCCTGTTTCTATATCTCCTTCCCTTTTGCCAGAACTAGTTGGGTTGAGAATCTGTGTCTGAGGTGCACAGTTCTCAGAACTACATATATTCTGTTCTTTTGATCTGACACTGCTACTGTTCCTCTTCTAGCACCAGGCAGGTGGGGCTGGGGGGGAGCTCTGGGAGGGTACCTAGGGGGCGGCTAGTCTCAGTGCATAAGGTTTCTGTTCTCTGGTCAACAGTGAGGGCTTAAACCACCGTTTTCTGCCTTCTTCCCTCAGTCTTTTCTCCGAGGTCTCTGCCTTGAGTGTTGGGTTCAGCCGTGTTCTATGCTGCCCCCTCAGACCTGTGGGCCATAAGCAGAGCCCTAGCCATCTGAGTTCTTCCCTCTCCCACAGCTGCGGTAGTTCCGGGAGCAGCGAGCTCGGAGCACTGAGCTAGGTCTGCGTCCGGCGCCCGCGCAGCTCCGTCTCCACACTTCTCCCTTCCCTCCTTCCCCACTCGCGCGATTCTTTCACCTTTAGGTAAATTCAGTAGTAGAGCTCTTCGTCTTGCCTGTCTGCTGTGCAGGGAGTCCTTTGTGGAGTTATTGTTGTTTGATTAGTATTAAATTCCAGGGGATATTTACAGAGGCTCATCTCACTGCCATTTTGATGACATCTCAACAAATCGAAAAATATCTTTTTAAAGAATAATTTTTAAAAAGTTTTCAGACATGCAAGCACTTACAACTTTTAGTACACATAAGCTTGAGAAAGAATTATGAAAAGATACGTTCTAGCAGAATGCAAAGTAGATACAGAAGAAGAAAAAGAATACAAGAAGCTATGATGAAAAGAAAACTAATAATGTTAATTAGAAATAAGTGCAGATGATACTTAATATATAATAACAACCTGGAAAAGAATACTAGCTTATAATTTCATGGGAAATGATGGAAGTGGCATAGATACAAGAATGTCCTGTTGATAATTTTGTTTTCTTTGGGAAGAAAATAGAAGCAGAGATTAATAGGTATCAATAGAAAAAAGTTTAGCATTATATTTAAAATTTAAGAATTACACCATGAGATTAAAATTTAAGAGCTACACTATTGTTTTGTGGCTTAAAATATTCATCAGAGAGTAACATAAAGAGAGTAAGCTTAATATAACAAAAGGCAAGGAAAAAGAAATGTAAAAGCAACAAAATAGCATGGAAATTGAAAGCACAAACTGATCAGGCAGGAATCATACCAAGCCCATCCTCAGTCACAATACATGTGCCCCGTGTACAGAGTCCCCTTAAAACAATAAACATCTCAGATTGGGCAAAGTGAACAAGATTCCGTGATATTCTATTGGCATGAGATACATGTAAAAGAAAATAGCATGTGCACACTTGACAAAATTCAACACCCTTTCATGATAAATTCACCCAGAAAACTAGGAATGGAAGGAAACTACTTCAATATAATAAAGGTCATATGTGAAAAACACACAGTTAACATCATACTCAATGGTGAAAGATGGAAAAGTTTTCCTGTAGGATCAGGAACAAGGCACGGATATTCACTCTTACCACTTCTATTTAACATAGTACCAGAAGTTCTAGCCAGAGCAATTAGTCTGAAAAAGATATAACAGGCATACAAATTGGAAAGTAAAAAGTAAAATTACCTCCATTCACAGACCTTATACAGAACACCAGAAGGAAGGCACACAAAAAAATTGTTAGAGTAAATAAATGATTCAGCAAAGATATAGGATATTATATCAGTACACAAAAATCAGTTGTATTTTTATACACTTGCAATGAAAATTCAAGAGAAAGGTTTTAAATTCCATTTATAATAGCTTAAAAAAATACCAGGGAATAAATTTGACCAAGGTAGTAAAAGACCTGTACTCAGAAAATTATAAGACATTGAAGAGAGAAATTAAAGAAGTTACAAATAAATGGAAGCGTATACCATGGTCATGGATAGGAAGAATTAATGTAGTTATAATGTCCATACTACCCAAAGCAATATATAGATTCAGTGCAATCCCTATCAAACTACCAATGGCATTTTTCACAGAACTGGAACAAATAACCCTAAAATTTATATGGAACCATAAAAATCCTGAATAGCCACAGAAATGCTGAGAAATAAAAACAAAGTTGGAAGTATCACGCTACCTTATATCAAATTAGACTACAAGGCTATAGTAATCAAAACAGCATTGTATTGACATAAAAACAGACATACAGATCCATGGAACAGAATAAAGAGCCCGGAAATAAATCCATGCCTTTATGGTCATTTAACCTATGACAAAAGCTGCAAGAATTTACATTGGGGTCAAGACAGTCTATTTCATAAATAGTGCCAGAGAAAGTGAACAGATACATGCAAAAAAGAAAATGAAACTGGCCCTCCTTCTTATGCCATATACAAGAATAAACTCATCAAAATGGCGGCTTGAGGTGAGCCTCTGTAAAGCTCTCCTAGAATTTACACATAATCGGACAATAACTCCACAAAGAACTCCCTGCACAGCAGATAGGCAAGACGAAGAGGTCCACTGCTGAATTCACCTCCAAGAGGAATTACCTGAAGGTGCGCGCTGATTGCGAGCAGGGGAGGAGGCAGGATAGCAAAGTGGAAGCGCGCTCCCCGCCCCCCCTGCAAGGCGGAGCTCAGGCCAGACGGCGACCGCTGTGCGGCAACCAGGACGTAGCGCAGACTCGTGGAAAGTTTGCTTTGGGGTGCGCTAGTTGGGCAAGCGGGGGAGGAGAGAGAGGTGCAAAGTGGAAACGCGCCCCCCCTACACGGCGGAGCCCAGGCCAGACAGCGACCGCTGCGCGACTCCCAGGACAGAGCGGAGACTCGTGGAAGGTTTGCTTTGGGGTGCGCTAGTTGGGCGAGCGGGGGAGAAGCGAGGAGGGCAAGAGGAAATGCGCCACGCTCTCCCCACCCCCCACAATAGAGCTGCGGCCCTGCAGTGTACCCACAGCAGCAGCGGCAGGCAGCACCCGGGGCTCTAGAGTCCCACGGGAGCCCAGGGTGCAGCACAGCGCGCAGGCTCCAAGAGGTGGGCTCTTTCCCTGCATCCCACAGCTGATCGCTCCCTCTGGGGCGGGCAGCTCGTGGGCCCTAGGGCAGACAAAGAACTCAGACGCCACACCTGGGCCCCTCACCCCACTTTTCGAATCCTCACCCCGCCCTTCCAGAGACTTAAACTGACCCTTGAAGTGAGGAGTAGTTTCAGATTACAGAGGGCCGTCTGTGCTCAGGCGCTGGGAAGATTAGCAGCCAGCTCTGACCTTTGGAAGAGGCTGGGAGGAGGGGATTTTCACTGGACGAGGAGAGAGGAGACTCCCATATCCCCAGCCACCACCTTTTCGGGCCTGTGGGAGGAGTGTGATGTGGCTAGCCTGGGAGAGAGAAGACCCCTCCATCCCCAGCCCCCACAATTTCTGGCTGGCCTGGGGCGGAGCAAGGGCAACCGCAGGAGCACTTCCTGAGTTCATCAGTAAGCGGCAGACGCAGCTCCCGGCTTTCAGCAGCTTAGAGATCTCCCGCCCGCCCCCTCCCACACACCCACGGAAGGAGGGCCCTAAGACTCAGGAGTACTGGGCACAGGGCTGGTGGAGCTACTCTCAGCGTGCATTTGTGCAGGAAAGGACAGAAACTGCACGGTCTCTCTGAAAACTGTCATCCAGACCCCTCAGCCCCTCGCATTAAAATCTACACTCCCAAATTCACTCTGGGCACCAGGTGACCAGCGCTGCCTGCGCAATAGGCAGGGAACTCTTTGGCATAGCGGAGGACAACCTGGAGATTACTTGGTGGGCTGAAGCCAAGACTGGTGCTGCTTTCTGTTTGCTTTGCTTGGTGTTGTATTTGTTTATTTATTTATTTCTGCTTGTTGTGATTTGCTTTGTTCTCTCTTTCTTTCTTTCATATCTTTGCCTATGTTGAGTGGGGATTGTCGGTTGTATTTCACATGTAAATGTACTTGATTTGTTTTCTTTGTTGTTGTTGTTGTTGTTGTACTTGGTAACTTGACACACCAATTCATGGAGGCTGAATAACATGTTACTAAATAATGAATGGGTCAAGCAGCAGATCAAAGAAGAAATCAAAAGATATCTCAAGATAAATGAGAATGAGAACACGACGACCCAAAATCTATGGGATGCTGCGAAAGCAGTCCTAAGAGGGAAATTCACAGCACTGCAGGCCTACCTAAAGAAACAAGAAACATCACTAATCGACAGCTTATCTTCACACTTAAGGGATCTGGAAAAAGAATAGCAAAATAAACCCAAAGGGAGCACAAGGAAGGAGATAATAAGGATCAGAGCAGAAATAAATGAAATAGAAACCAGAAAAACAATACAAAAGATCAATGAATCCAAGAGTTGGTTCTTAGAGAAGATAAACAAAATTGACAAACCTTTAGCCAGACTCATTAAAAAAAGGAGAGAGAGGACCCAAATTAATAAAATCAGAAATGAAAGAGGAGAAGTGACAACAGACACCACAGAAATACAAAAAATTTTAAGAAATTACTATGAGCAACTATATGCCAACAAATTTGACAACCTTGAAGAAATGGACAATTTTCTAGAGGCGCACAACCTTCCAAGGCTAACTCAAGAAGAAACAGAAAGCCTGAACAGTCTGATTACCACCAGGGAAATTGAATCAGTAATCAATAATCTCCCAACAAACAAAAGCCCTGGACCAGATGGCTTTACAGGTGAATTTTTCAAAACGTTCAAAAAAGAATTATCACCTATTCTCCTCAAGCTCTTCCAAAAAATCCAGAAGGAAGGAAGACTCCCAAACACTTTTTACGAAGCCACTATCACCCTGATCCCAAAAGCAGACAAAGACACCACAAAAAACGAAAACTACAGGCCGATATCTCTAATGAACATAGATGCAAAAATTCTCAACAAATTATTAGCGAACAGAATTCAGCAATACATTAAAAAGATCATACACCATGATCAAGTGGGATTCATCCCTGGTATGCAGGGGTGGTTCAACATCCGCAAATCAATTAATGTGATACACCACATTAACAAAATGAAAAATAAAAATCACATGATCATATCAATAGATGCAGAAAAAGCATTTGATAAAATACAGCAACCTTTTATGATAAAAACCCTTAAGAAAGTGGGAATAGAGGGATCATATCTTAAGATAATAAAGGCCATATATGACAAACCCACAGTTAACATCATACTCAATGGGGAAAAGCTAAAACCATTCCCCCTAAGATCAGGAACAAGACAAGGTTGCCCACTTTCTCCACTTCTATTCAACATAGTGCTGGAAGTTCTAGCCACAGCAATCAGACAAGAGAAAGAAATAAAAGGCATCCAAATTGGTAAGGAGGAAGTAAAATTATCATTATATGCAGATGATATGATACTATATATAGAGAACCCTAAAGACTCCACCAAGAAACTATTAGAACTGATAGATGAATTTAGTAAAGTAGCAGGATATAAAAGTAATATTCGGAAATCAGTTACATTTGTATATACCAATGATAAAATATCAGAAGGAGAAATTAAAAAAAACCATTCCATTTACAATTGCTCCAAAGACTATAAAATATCTGGGAATAAATCTAACCAAAGATGTAAAAGATCTGTACTCAGAAAATTATACGACACTGAAGAAAGAAATGAAAGAAGACATAAATAGATGGAAACACATTCCATGTTCATGGATAGGAAGAATTAATATAGTTAAAATGTCGGGGATCAAAAAAAAATGGCGGCGTGAGGTGAGCCTCTGTAACGCTCCCCTGGAATTTACAACGAATCGGACAACAATAACTCCACAAAGGACTCCTTGCACAGCAGACAGGCAAGACGAAGAGGCCGACTACTGAATTCACCTCCAGGTGGGTGAATCGCGCGAGCGGGGGAGGAGGGAGAGGAGAAGTGCGGAGACGGAGCCGCGCGGGCGCAGGACACAGACCTAGCTCAGTGCTCGGAGCCCGCTGCGCCCGGATCTTCCGCACCTGCGGGAGAGGGAAGGACTCGGACTGCTAAGGCTCCGCTTACGGCCCACAGGGCTGAGGGGGCAGCATACAAAACCGCTGAACCCAACGCTCGCTCCCGGCAGACCTCGGAGCAAAGACTGAGGGAAGAGGGCTGAAATCGGTGGTTTAAGCCCTCACTGCCGAGCGGAGAACGGAAGCCTTAGGCACGGAGACTAGCCGCCCCCTCCCTCCCCTCCCAGAGCTCGGCCCGCCCCCACCTGCCCGGTGCTAGAAGCGATAAACTAGCAGTGTCGGATCAAAGGACAGAATATTTGCTGCTCTGAGAACTGTGGACCGCAGACACAGATTCGCAGCTCAACTAGTTCCGGCAAAGGGGAGGGAGCTGTGGAAGCAGGACTGGCTGTGGTGGTGGTCGCCGCCATTGCTCTGGGCCACCTCTCACAACTCACCCCGCCCCTGGCCCCACCTATCTGGGCAGATCCCTGCAGGAGTAAACAGAACTGCTGAAACAAACGGGCTCTGAATCTGGTGCAGAAAGAGCTTTGGAACTCCAAAAGCTCTTCGCATACCTATCAACCTGTTGCAGAAGACACTCCTGTAGATGTCTAGGAAGAGAAATAGTAAATCAGTGATTGCCATGAATAACCAAGGCAACAAGATAGCTCAGAAAGAAAGTGAAAAGTCTCCAGAAAAGGAACTTAGAGATATGGACCTTTGTGATTTAAATGACAGAGAATTCAAGATCGCAATTCTGAAAAAACTGAACGAGATGCAAGAAAACACAGAAAGACAGTTTAATGAACTCAGAAACACAATCAAAGAACACCATGAGCATTTTACAAAAGAGATTGAAATCTTGAAAAAGAACCAAATAGAATTTCTGGAGATTAAGAACTCAATAGAAGAAATTAACAATAAAATATCCAGCTTAGGTAGTAGAGTTGACCAGATGGAGGAAAGAATCAGTGACATCGAAGATAGGAACCTGGAATTTACACAGAGGGAAGAAGAAAGAGACTTGAGACTTAAAAGAAATGAAAGAACTCTACAAGAACTTTCTGACTCCATCAGAAAGAGCAATATAAGAATAATGGGCATACCAGAAGGAGAAGAAAGAGGGAAGGGAACAGAGAATATATTCAAACAAATCGTCGATGAGAACTTCCCAAACTTGTGGACAGAACTGGATCCTCGAATCCAAGAAGCAAATAGAACACCTAATTACCTCAATCCCAACAGGCCTTCACCAAGGCACATTGTATTGAAGCTGTCTAAAATCAATGACAAAGAAAGAATCCTCAAGGCAGCCAGGGAAAAGAAGACGGTAACTTACAAAGGAAAGCCCATTAGATTATCATCAGATTTTTCAGCAGAAACTCTACAAGCTAGGAGGGAATGGAACCAAATATTCAAACTATTGAAAGAGAGAATTCATGAGCCAAGAATAATATATCCAGCAAAGATCTCCTTTAGATATGAAGGAGGAATAAAGACCTTTCCAGACATCCAGAAGCTGAAGAAATTTTCTAATACACGACCTGTACTACAAGAAATACTAAAGGAGGCTATTAGACCACCATCAACAGGGACAACTTGTGGCAACCGAAACATAAAAAGGGGGAGCGTAAAGGCCTGAACTGGAATATGGGAATAGAGAAAGTAAGCGTACTGAAGAAACTGGAATACTCTAAATATCAAACTTTCTTTTACATAAACTCAAGGGTAACCACTCAAAAAACATCCAAATCTGAAATATATACTGTAATAAAAGAAGAAACAGAGGGAAACATCATAGAATACTACTACCACACAGAAATAACAGACAACAACAAAAAGGCAAAGAAACAATGGAGACACAGCCTTACCAGAAAACTAAAGACAGAATGACAGGAAATCCTCACATATCAATAATCACCCTGAATGTAAATGGACTGAACTCACCAATAAAGAGACACAGAGTAGCAGATTGGATCAAAAAACTAAACCCAACCATATGCTGCCTACAAGAGACACATCTCAGCTACAAGGACAAGCATAGACTCAAAGTGAAAGGGTGGAAATTGACACTCCAAGCAAATGGTACCCAGAAAAAATCAGGTGTAGCCATAATGATTTCCGATGAAACAGACTTCAGGGTGAAAAAGATAACAAGAGATAAAGATGGACATTTCATAATGGTAAAGGGGACTATACAACAAGAAGACATAACAGTCATCAATATTTATGCCCCCAATCAGGGAGCACCGAAATATACCAAGCAACTACTAACAGAACTAAAGGGAGAAATTGACCAAAACACAATTATACTAGGGGACTTAAATACATCATTGACAGCTATGGATAGATCATCCAAACAGAAGATAAATAACGAAATCGCAGCCCTAAATGACACATTAGATGAATTGGACATAATTGACATATATAGAGCACTTCATCCTAAAACATCAGACTATACATTCTTTTCTAGTGTACATGGAACATTCTCAAGGTTTGACCATATATTGGGACACAAAATCAGCCTCAGTAAATTTAAGAAGATTGAAATCATACCAAGCATATTCTCTGATCACAAAGCTTTGAAATTGGATATCAACTGCAAAAAGAAAGCAGGAAAAAACACAAATACATGGAGATTAAACAACATACTTTTAAAGAATGACTGGGTCAAAGAAGAAATTAGAGGAGAGCTCAAAAGATACATAGAAACAAATGACAATGAAAATACATCCTACCAAAATTTTTGGGATGCCGCGAAAGCAGTTTTAAGAGGGAAATTTATATCATTACAGGCCTATCTCAAGAAACAAGAAAAATCCCAAATAAATAATCTCATGTTACACCTTAAAAAACTAGAAAAAGAAGAACAAGCGAAACCCAAGGTCAGCAGAAGAAAGGAAATAACAAAAATCAGAGCAGAACTAAATGAAATAGAGAACAAAAAGACAATAGAAAAAATTAATGTGACAAAAAGCTGGTTCTTTGAAAAGATTAACAAAATCGACAAACCCTTGGCTAGACTCACTAAGATAAAAAGAGAGAAGACACTAATTAACAAAATCAGAAATGAAAAAGGGGAAGTTATCACGGACACCACAGAAATACAAAGGATTATCCAAGAATACTATGAAGGACTATATGCCACCAAATTTAATAACTTAGAAGAAATGGACAAGTTCTTAGAAACATATAGCCTTCCAAGGCTGAATCATGAAGAACTGGAAAATCTTAACAGGCCGATCACCAGTAAGGAAATTGAATCAGTCATCAAAAACCTTCCTAAAATCAAAAGTCCTGGACCAGATGGCTTCACCAGTGAATTCTACCAAACCTTCAAAGAGGATCTAATACCAATCCTGCTCAAACTCTTCCAAAAAATTGAAGAAGAGTCAGTACTCCCTAACTCATTTTATGAGGCCAACATTACCCTGATACCAAAACCTGGTAAGGACAACACAAAAAAAGAAAACTACAGACCTATATCTCTGATGAATACAGATGCTAAAATCCTAAACAAAATTCTAGCAAATCGAATACAACAATGCATTAAAAAGATTATTCATCACGACCAAGTGGGGTTCATCCCCGAGGCACAAGGATGGTTCAACATTCGCAAATCCATCAATGTGATACACCACATAAACAAAATAAAGGACAAAAATCATATGATTCTATCAATTGATGCAGAAAAAGCATTTGATAAGATACAACATCCATTTATGATTAAAACACTTACTAAAATTGGTATAGAAGGAAAATACCTCAACATAATAAAGGCCATATACGACAAGCCCTCAGCTAACCTCATAATTAATGGTGAAAAGCTGAAGCCCTTTGCTCTACGTTCAGGAACACGACAAAGGTTGTCCCCTATCACCTCTGCTTTTTAACATAGTGTTGGAAGTCCTCGCCAGAGCTATCAGGCAAGAGAAAGAAATAAAAGGCATCCAAATTGGGAATGAAGAAGTTAAATTGTCACTCTTTGCAGATGACATGATGCTATATATAGAAAACGCTAAAGACTCCACCAAAAAGCTATTAGAAACAATCAATGAATATAGTAAAGTTGCTGGCTACAAAATCAACGTACAAAAGTCCATTGCTTTCCTATATACCAACAATGAAATCTCAGAAAAAGAGATAGAAAAAACAATTCCTTTTGCAATTGCAGCAAAAAGAATAAAATACCTAGGAATAAACTTAACCAAGGATGTGAAGGATTTATATGCTGAAAACTATAAGACATTTTTGAAAGAAATTGAAGAAGACACAAAGAAATGGAAAGACATTCCGTGCTCATGGATTGGAAGAATCAACATAGTTAAAATGGCCATATTACCCAAAGCCATATACAGATTTAATGCAATCCCCATTAAAATCCCAACCGCATTTTTTAAAGAAATAGAACAAAAAAATCATCAGATTTGTTTGGAACCACAAAAGACCCCGAATAGCCAAAGCAATATTTAAAAAAAAAGAACAATACTGGAGGTATCACACTCCCTGATTTTTCCTTGTACTACAGGGCTACAATAATCAAAACAGCTTGGTATTGGCGGAAAAACAGACACATAGACCAATGGAATAGAATTGAGAACCCAGAAATAAAACCACATAAATATGGACAGATAATTTTTGACAAAGAAGCTAAAAACATACAATGGAGGAAAGACAGCCTCTTCAATAAATGGTGCTGGCAGAATTGGATAGCTACGTGCAAAAGAATGAAACTGGACTGCTATCTGTCACCATGTACCAAAATTAATTCAAAATGGATCAAAGACTTAAGCATAAGACCTGACACAATAAACTGCATTGAAGAAAACATAGGTACTAAACTTATGGACCTTGGGTTCAAAGAGCATTTTATGAATTTGACTCCAAAGGCAATGGAAGTAAAAACTAAAATAAACAAATGGGATTATATGAAACTGAAAAGCTTCTGCACAGCAAAAGAAACTATTGACAAAATAATGAGACAACCAACTGAATGGGAGAAGATTTTCGCAAACAGTTCCTCCGATAAGGGGCTAATATCCAAAATATACAAGGAACTCATGAAACTCAACAACAAAAAAACAAACAACCCAATTGAAAAATGGACAGAGGACCTGAAGAGACATTTCTCCAAAGAGGATATACAAATGGCAAATAGACATATGAAAAAATGCTCAACATCGCTAATCATCAGAGAAATGCAAATGAAAACCACAATGAGATATCACCTCACCCCAGTCAGAATGGCTTTCATCAACAAGACAAATAGTAACAAGTGTTGGAGAGGCTGTGGAGAAAAAGGAACTCTCATACACTGTTGGTGGGAATGCAGACTGGTGCAGCCACTATGGAAGGCAGTGTGGAGGTTCCTCAAGAAATTACGAATAGAATTACCATATGACCCAGCAATCGCTCTCCTGGGTATCTACCCCAAAAATATAAAAGCATTTCTCTATAGAGACACGTGTACGCCAATGTTCATTGCAGCTTTGTTTACGGTGGCCAAGACATGGAAACAACCAAAATGTCCTTCGATAGATGAATGGATAAAGAAGTTGTGGTACATATACACAATGGAATACTATTCGGCGTTAAGGAAAGATGATATAGGAACATTTGTGAGAACATGGATGGATCTCGAGAGAATAATGCTAAGTGAAACAAGTCAGACAGAAAAAGCAGAGAACCCTATGATTTCACTGATATGTGGTATATAAACCAAAAAGAACAAGACAAACAAATGAGAAACAAAAACTCATAGACACAGACAATAATTTAGTGGTTACCAGAGGGTAAGGGGGTGGGGGGTGGGTGATGAGGGTAAAGGGGATCAAATATATGGTGATGGAAGGAGAACTGACTCTGGGTGGTAAACACACAATGGGATTTATAGACGATGTAATACAGAATTGTACACCTGAAATCTATGTAAATTTACTAACAATTGTCACCCCAATAAAATTAATTAAAAAAAAAATGTCCATACTGCCTAAGGCAATATACATATTCAACGCAATTCCTATCAAACTACCAACGACGTTTTTCACAGAAATAGAACATATAATCCTAAAATTTATATGGGACCATAAAAGACCCCGGATAGCCTCAGCAATCTTGAGAAATAAGAACAAAGTGGGAGGTATAACGATACCTGATTTCAAACTATACTACAAGGCTACAGTAATCAAAACAGCATGGTACTGGCATAAAAATAGACACATAGATCAATGGAACAGAATAGAGAGTCCAGAAGTAAATCCATGCCTATATGCCCATGTAATCTACGACAATGGAAGCAAGAATGTACTATGGAGTAAAGACAGTCTGTTCAATAAGTGCTGTTGGGAAACCTGGACAGACACATGCAAGAAAATGAAGCTGGACCACCTCCTTACACCATATACAAAAATAAATTCAAAATGGCTTAAAGACTTAAATGTAAGATCTGAAACCATAAAATATCTAGAAGAAAATATAGGAAGAAATTTCATGGACATTACCCGGAGTAAGATTTTCAGTGATATATCCCCTCGTGCGAGGGAAGTAAGAGAAAAAATAAACATGTGGGATTACATCAAACTAAAAAGTTTTTTCACAGCAAAGGAAACCATCAATAAAGCAAAAAAGGGATCCTACTGAATGGGAAAAGATATTTGCCAATGATATATCTGATAAGGGATTAATATCACAAATCTATAAAAAACTTACTCAACTCAACTCCAAAGAAACAAACAACCCAATTGAAAAATGGGCAGAGGCCTTGAGGAGACATTTTTCTAAAAAGGACGTACAGAAGGCAAGAAGACATATGAAGAAATGCTCAACCTCACTAACCATCAGAGAAATGCAAATAAAAACCACAATGAGATACCACCTTACTCCAGTGAAAATGGCTATCATCAATAAATCAACAAACAACAAATGGTGGCGCGGATGTGGAGAAAAGGGAACACTAGTGCACTGTTGGTGGGACTGCAGATTAGTGCAGCCACTATGGAAAACAGTATGGAGGTATCTCAGGAATCTGAAAATGGAACTACCCTATGATCCAGTAATTCCACTCTTAGGCATCTACCCGGAGAAATCCAAAACTCCAATTCAAAAATCAGTATGCACTCCTATGTTTATTGCAGCACTTTACACAATAGCCAAGATATGGAAACAACCGAAATGCCCATCGGTAGATGACTGGATTAAGAAGCAGTGGTACATTTATACAATGGAGTATTACGCAGCCATAAAGAAGAAAGAAATCTTATCATTTGCAACAACATGGATGGATCTAGAGAACATTATGTTAAGTGAAATAAGTCAGAAAGAGAAAGACAAGTACCATATGATCTCACTTATATGCGGAATCTAAAGAAAAGAATATGTGAATGAACTAATCAGAAACAGTTTTGGGGACACAAAGAAAAATCCGAGAGTTGTTAGATGAGCGGGGGGTGGGGGGGTGGGGATAAGGAGAAAGGTAACCACAAGATGGCCTCAGGGTTTTTTGAAAATTAATTTGGGGAAGGTATTCAATAATGTTGTAAAGATTTTGATGGGTATGCGATGGACATGCGTCCTATTTGGGAGACCACCTCAGAGATACTGTGGATGTCTGATCATGGCATTGTACACCAGAAGCTAAACATTAATGAATGCCAACTATGATTTTATATATATAATGTGAAGGCTCGGTGTGAGGTTGGAGGGATAGTGGATGGGGGGAGGGGGGTTCACAGTGTGAGGGATATAAATGATGAACGTCTATGTATTACCTTGTCTTGTACACCTGAAACTAATAAATTTAAAAAGATACACTAAAGTTGCCGGCTACAAAACAACGTACAAAGGTCCATTGCATTCCTATATACTAACAATGAAATCTCAGAAAAAGAAATACATAGAGCAATTCCTTTTGCAATTGCAGCAAAAAGAATAAAATACCTAGGAATAAACTTAACCAAGGATGTGAAAGACCTATATGCTGAAAACTATAAGACATTTTTAAAAGAAATTGAAGAAGACACAAAGAAATGAAAAGACATTCCGTGTTCATGGATTGGAAGAATCAACATAGTTAAAATGGCCAGATTGCCCAAAGCAATACACAGATTTAATGCAATCCCCATCAAAATCCCAATGGCATTTTTTAAAGAAATAGAATAAAAAATCATCAGATTTGTTTGGAACCACAAGAGACCCCAAATAGCCAAAGCATTTTTTAAGAAAAAGGAACAATACTGGAAGTATCACACTCCCTTACTTTATTTTGTACTATAGGGCTACAATAATCAAAACAGCATGGTATTGGCGGAGAAACAGACACATAGGCCATTGGAATAGAACTGAGAACCCAGAAATAAAACCACATAAATGTGGACAAATAATTTTTGACAAAGAAGCTAAAAACATACAATGGAGGAAAGACACCCTCTTCAATAAATGGTGCTGGGAGAACTGGATAGCCACGTGGAAAAGAATGAAACTGGACTGCTATCTGTCACCATGTACCAAAGTTAATTCAAAAAGGATCAAAGACTTAAGCAGAAGACCTGGCACAATAAACTGCATAGAAGAAAACATAGGTACTAAACTTATGGATCTTGGGTTCAAAGAGCATTTTATGAATTTGAGTCCAAAGGCAATGGAAGTAAAAGCTAAAATAAATAAATGGGACTATATGAAATTTAAACGCTTCTGCACAGCAAAAGAAACCATCGACAAAGTAAAGAGGCAACCAAGTGAATGGGAGAAGATTTTTGCAAACAGTGCCTCCGATAAGGGGCTAATATCCAAAATATACAAGGAACTCATGAAGCTCAGCAACAAAAAAAAAAACAGCCCAATTGAAAATTGGGCAGAGGACCTGAAGAGACATTTCTCCAAAGAGTACGTACAAATGGCAAATAGACATATGAAAAAATGTTCAACATCACTAATCATCAGAGAAATGCAAATAAAAACCACAAGGAGATACCACCTCACCCCAGTTAGAATGGCTATCATCAACAAGACAAATAGTAACAAGTGTTGGAGAGTTCCAACGTAGTTGTATTTTATCATTTACATTTCATCAGAAAGTATGAGCATTCCAGTTCCCCACATACTACCAGTTGGGATGGTCTGTCTTTTTTATTATAGACATCCTGGTTGTTGAAAAATGATATCTTGAGTTTTTAATTTGCATGCCCCTAAATGGCCAATGATATTGAACATCTTTCATTTGTTTATTAGCCATTCCTATATATTCTTTGGTGAAGTATCTCTTCAAATCTTTTGCTCATTCTAAAATTAGGTGGTTTGGGTTTATTATTTACTGAGTTGTAAAAGATGTTTATACATTCTGGTTACAAGTCTTTTATCAGATATATGATTTACAAATATTTTCTTCCACTCTGTGGCTTTTCTTTTAATTTTCTTAATCATGTCTATTGAAGTACGAAAGTTTTAAATTTTGATAAAGTTTAACTTATATATTTTATCTTTGGCTGCTTGTGCTTTATGTCTCATATCTAAGAAACATTGTTTAATCCAAAGTCATAATCATTTACACCCGTTTTCTTTAAGACGTGCATAGCTTTAGTTCTTGCAACTAAGTTTTAGATTTATTTTTAGTTAACTTTTATATATGGTGTAAGGTAGGAGTACAACTCAATTATCTTGCATTATAATATTCAGTTGTCCCAGCACCATTTGTTGAAGACTATTCTTTCCATCATTGATTTATTTTAGCAACCTTTCCAAATTCAATTGCTAATAAATATGAGAATTTATTTTTGGACTTTCAATTCTATTCCATTGATTTCTATATCTATCCTTGTACTAGTACCAGACAGTCTTAAAAATTTTTTTTTCAATTACAATTGACATACAATATTATGTTAGTTTCAGGTGTACAACATAGCAACTAGACATTTATCTAACTTATGAAGTGAATACCCAGATAAATCTAGTACTCATCTAACACCATACATAATTATTACAATATTATTGACTATATCCCTTATGATATACTTTATAACCCCATGAGTATTTTGTAACTACCAATTTGTACTTCTTAATCCCTTCCCCTTTTAGGGGCAACCTTCTATTGCCCCTCCCATCTGGCAACCATCAAAACATTCTTTGTATCTCTAAGTTTGTCTCTGTTTCCTTTGTTCATTTATTTTGTTCTTTGGATTTCATATAAAAATGAAATCATGGCTTTGTCCTTCTCTGTCTGACTTACTTCACTGAGGACAACACCCTCTAGACCCATCCATGTTGTTGCAGATGGAAAGATTTCATTTTGTTATGGCTGAGTAATATTCCATTGCATATAGTATGTACTTTCTCTTCTTTATCTATTCATCCATTAATGGACACCCAGATTGCCTCTATATCTTGGCTATTGTAAATAATCATGCAATGAAGATGGGTGTCTATATCTCTTTGAAGTAGTGTTTTGGGTTTCTTCAGATAAATATCCACAAGTGGGATCACTGGTTCCGTCTTTGTTTTTATTTTAAAACCTTTATTTTCAAGTCTATTTTGTCTGGTACAAGTATTGCTACCCCAGCTTTCTTTGTTTGTATGTTTGTTTCCGTTTTCATGAAATATTTTTTTCCATTTCTTTACTTTCAGTCTGTGTGTGTCTTTCAATCTGAAGTAAGTCTCTTATAGGCAGCCTATATAAGGGTCTTATTTTCTTATCCATTCAGCCCTCTTATCTTTTGACTGGAGCATGTAATCTATTTACAATCAAAGTAATTATTGGTATATATGTAGTTATTGCCATTTTATTATTCATACTTTTGATCTTTTTTTCTTCTTACAGAAGTCTATTGAACATTCCTTGTAATACTGGTTTGGTGGTGATGAACTCCTTCAGCTTTTTCTTGTCTGGGAAGCTCTTTATCTTGTCCCCCAACAAGTGATAGTTTTGTTGGGTAGACTAATCTTATTTGTAGGTCCTTGCTTATCATCACTTTAAATATTTTGTTCTAATTCATTCTGGCCTACAAAGTTTCTGTTGAGAAATCAGCTGACAACCTGATGAGATATCTCTTGTAGTTAACTGCTTGCCCTCAGGCCTCCTAGGAGGGGCCCAACTGCAGGCCAAGTTTAGCCATCATCTGTGCCTTGCCCAGGACCACCTAGCATGAGCCACAAAGTGATCCACAGATGTCTTCCATCCACACTGGACTTGGAGGTCCCTTGGAGAGGTTAAGCTGCAAACTGAAGCTGGCTGTTGCTAGTGCTGTGCTTGGGGCTGCTTAGCAAGGAATATTGAGGTACACTGAGGCTGATCCTGATCCTGCTTGTTTGGCATTTGTGAACCTTTGAGAGATTTTAGGAAAGTCTGCAGCATAAGCCAAGACAGGCAGTTTGTATGGAAACACACTGGACGCAGCTTGGGTGAGCCCATAAGTTGGGTGGGGCATGGTCTCAGGGAATCACCAGGGCAGGAGGAATGGTATTAGCTAGATTGATGAAGACTCAGATATGGTGACTACCTGTGTCTGCACACGGGGAGAGGGGAGGGCTTAACAAACAAACAATGGTTTCTATCAACACTTCTGTCTGGTAGAAAAATGCCCCTTCAAATCTCTCCTTGAAGCCTGACAATTCAGTTCCTCCCCATATGTCCCTGGCACCTTTTGATTTGCTGCCCCAGTTCTGGAGCTCAGAGAGAGTGGGTCTGACAGCAAGTATGTCCGTGTGCAGGTCCTTTAAGAGGAACACCTGGAACTCCAGCCATCCTTGTCTCACTCAGGCACAATCTCCTCTGGTTTTTACAGCCAGAAGTTGTGGGAACCTCTCTTTTGGCACTGGAACCGTGGTTTGGGGCTCCTGGTGTAGGGCTGGTATCACTCACTCTTAAGGGGAAACCTCTACAGCCAAAATATCCCTCCTTATTTTTAACTGCCACATGTGGGTATGAGGACCATCCTGTTCTGTGTCTCTACCCCTCTTACCAATCTCAATGTGGCTTCTTCCATATATCTTTAGTTATAGGACTTCTGTTCAGCTAGACTTCAGGTGATTCTCAATGACGGTTGTTCTGTAGTTTATTTGTAATTTTGATGTGGTGGTGAGAGGATGCAAGGAGAATATTTTCCTACTCCACCATCTTGACTGGAAATCAATATAGGGTATAACTTTAACAAGTAACTTTAGTCCAGAACCACATTGCTCTCTCTAGGTTGTTTTCTTGAAAACAATTCCTACTGTGAGAACAGTGGGCAGAATGTACATTCCAGGAATGGAGGAGTGGGTGAGGAGCCTCTGATTGTCCAGATCCAGCTTGTGGGTTAACCAGTGATCATGTCCTCTCAATGATTTCAACACTTCATACCTCATGACTGTCCCCCTCTCCTGCAAAGTGCTCTGAAAAGTCAGTCAGGGGTTTCACTGGAATGCATTGGGCTTGTTTGGTGGTTCTCTGGTTGTACTGAGGCTCAGCTGTTCTTCCAACTTTCTAATTTGAGCATGCAGCCTCTAGTTGGGCATCCACGGGAGCTGTTCTGCCCACATAGAGGCCAGCCCACTGCTGTGGCTTCTTTGCTGTAGCTTTGTAGTAAGATTTGAAATCAGGAAGTATGAGTCTTCCAACTTTGGTTTTTGTTTTTCAAGATTGTTTTAGCTATTCTGGCTTCCTTGAATTTTCATATTAATTTTAGAATCAACTTGTTAATTTCTTCAAAGAATTCATCTGGGATTTTGATAAAGATTACTGTAAATCTGTAGATCAATTTGGGGTGTATTGCCATCTTAACAATATTGTCTTCCAAGCATGAACACAGGATGTCTTTCCATTTATTTAAGTTTTCTTTAATTTCTTCTATGTTTTTTTTTAATTTTCAGTGTACAAGTCTTGTAATTCTTTTGTTAACTTTATTCATAAATATTTTATTATTTTTGATGTTATTACAAATGGATTTTCTTTTGGGTTGAATTTTATCCCACCAAAATCCATATGTTAAAGCCAGAATGTGGCCTTATTTACAGAGGTAATGAAATTAAAATGAGAATACTAGAGTGGGCCCTAATTCAATGACTGGTGTCCTTATAAGAAGGGGAAATTTGGATGCAGGTATGCACACAGTGAGAATGCCATGTGAGGACTGACTTATGCTGCCACAAGCCAAGGAACTACCTTGGCTAAGAGAGAGGCCTGGAACAGATCCTGTCCTCCCAGCTCTCAGAAGAAATAAAGCCCGACAACACCTTTATTTTGAACTTCTAGCCTCCAAAACTGTGAGACAATACATTTCCGTTTAAGCCACTCATGTTTTTATAGCACTTCTAGCAAACTATAATAATACAGAATTGTTTTCTTATTTTTATTTTCAGATTGTTCATTACTAGTGTAATAGAAACACAAATGATTTTTGTATATTGATCTTTTACCCTGCAACCTTGATAAACTTGTTTGTTAGCTCTCATGGTTGTGTGTGTGTGTGTGCATGTATGTGTATTTGTGTATTCTTTAGGATTTCTACACAGCTCATGTAATCTGCAGGGAGAGATAGTTTACGTCTATCTTTCTGGATTCCTTCAAAGTTGTAATTAAACATTTTTTCTGGCTTCCTATTCACTCACATCTCTGTGGATATTAATTATACTTATTCTAAAGTCTTACCTGTTTGCTCAGTCAATTCTAAGTACTAAATTGTTGGATTCCATTGGATGTGTTGGCTTCCCCTTCTGTGGTGGTTGTGAAATTACAGGGACACATGACTGTGTGCTCATTCTTGCCTTTGCTATTTTCTGTTTACCCACGTATGAATGTTCTAGTCCTTCCTGCAACCCCTGCCGAAGGAACAGGAGAGCAGGGGAAAGCCTCATGGTAAGTTGTGAGCCCCAGTGGTAAAGGTTTCTGGAGTGGAGCTTCTTGGCCTCCTGGAAGTTATCCGAGGCTGTCTGGCCTCTGATGCCCAAGTGCCCACACCTACTGCCCTTGTCCTGGAGCAAGTGAAGGAGGAGGAGGGAGGACGAACCCCCACTTACGGCCTCCAGAGTCCCAAACTCTCACCACTCAGTAACCCAGTTCCCCTCTGCTCTTGTGTCTCCTTCCTCTCAGAGCCTCCAACACAACCCACTTTCCACAATAGTCTTCTGATACGGTTTTCTAAAAAAGAATGTTTTGTTATTCCATGAATTTATGGCCACAAGCGACTGGAAAACTGACCTCATTGGTTTCACCTTCTTAATATATAAAATGGAACATATATTATTCCTTTCTCAAAAGGTCAACATGGGAATAAACACAGGACACATTTTGGACAGCACTTGTGCATTGAGTTGAGTTCAGATGTCCAAGGCTGTCTGCATGACCTCACTGCAAGCAAGTAGAAAGTGTCTGCACCATCCTGGTCTGTCTGTGGCTCAGACCCTGACCAGTGGGTGGCTAGAGTCTATGGGAATTCATGGGAGCAGAAAAGGCCAAGTACATTTCCACCCTGGCTCCAATCCCTTGAGACTTCTGGGGATTCCTACAAGCTTTGTTGCCTTTTTGGCAGTGCCCACATGATGGGTACACAAGCCGGTGGTGGTGGCCACGTGATTGGTGCTTGAGCTCAGCTCAAGGGTGTGTGTCTGAGTATTCTCTGCTCACACACATACTCCCTCCACCTGGCTCACATTTGTGCAACTACACAAGCATGCACACGTACCACACATGACCAAGCATGTATCCACATACTGTTTTATTCCTCAGCTTTGTTCTTTCTTTCCCCATACTTATCTGTTTCTTCTTTATCTTTTCCTGTCTTTGTCCCACTCTTTCTCAAGAAATCTCTTCTTTCATAGTCTGTCTCCCTCTGTGTGCTCTCAGCCTCAGTTTTGGTTCTCTGTCATTTTATTAGCCATGAGCAGTGCTATAGGCAGAGCAGGAGAGGTCGAGTCAAGGCTAGTCACTCCAGCACACTAGCGCCATGCATGGGCTCAGCCCCAAGCATGGGAGGTAAGGCTGATGCTGCCCCACTGTCCCTGACTGAGGAGGGCTGATCATGGTGAGGGGTACACAGTGTTGTGACAATCATGACCAGAGACCCACTGCAGTGGCTCACAGAGTACAGACTCTGCTGCCCTGGGACAGGCCCAGGGCACCTCCCCAGAACGTGTACTCCCCATGCCTCATCCCTGGGTCAGGTGTTCATGGCCCACCCTTGCCAGGGGCAGCTGTATTTCCAGTCTTGGGGTCACCAGAGGAAGCACACCTAGCCCAATCTAGAGAATGGTTGAGGTCTGGCTATGAACATCTCAAGCCCAGGTAAGAGGCCTCATGATGAATGGGGATAAGCCTGTGGCTGAGTGTTCTGGACTCTGCCCAATCCCTGCCACTGGCTTGTAGCAAGTCTCCCAACAGCTCGGGGCTCAGTCTCCTACTCTGTGAAATTACTGCCTATTTTCCTTGTGGGATGTCAATGATATGGGACCTGAGTGGCCATCTTGCCCAGATAAATGAACATGAGTCCTTTCCTGCATTTCTCATTTCTGCGCCTGTTTTCTCAATTAATTAATTAATTCACTTACTCATTCACTCAGTGAGGATGTGCTGAGGCTATGCCAATGTGCGTTGGGGGTGCAGCAGCACGAGCCACCCTGGGAAAACCCTCATTTCCTCTTTCACACACCCCTCCCCCCTTCTCTAGGATCCTTGAGCTCATGGGTCCTCCCAACGCAGACCTGCTTGTCTGTTTCCTTGAAGCTGACATTTTAAAGCAGATAAATCAGAAGGATGGAGAAAACTATCTAATCAGTTATGATCTCTTTAGATTAAAAACAAATGTTAAAAGCAGCACCCATGTAGGAACTTTTAATCTACATTAGAGCTTTATATCCAGATGAGAAAGGAGTCATTTAATCTGTGAGGAGAGGCAGAGGTTGGATTTCAGCAAACATATTCACTTCCAGGAAGACAAGAGTGCTCAACTTTCTTTCTCCCTCAGTTAGAGGGAATACAGCTCCCACTGTGTGTGGCTCTCCTCTTTCTAGTGGAGAATGGAGACGGAAAGGGAATGTAGGAAGGGAGTACCAGTGTCCTGACTGGTGCCAGGTCAGGTGCCCGGGAGATGAGGGAAGCAGGTAGAGTCACCCAAGGGGCTCCATGGCCTTCCTCTGCAAGGATCAACCCTGCCTTGTCCTAGGGAGGCCCAATGCACCATGTGGGAGACAGGACACTGACTACACTTCCTGAGAAATGCTGTTGGCCCCCAGCCTTTTATCACTTTCAAATGAATGTTTCTGTTTTTCAAAACTCACTCTTTGAGGGGTGTGTGTGTGTGTTATCAACTTCTGTTGGTCACTGCCACGTGCCGGGCACGTTCCTGGTATCCTTCATGCATTACCTCTTACTTTATCTGAAAAGGAAACCTCAGTTCACTCCTCTTCACTGATGTGGAAATAGCTGCTTGCAGAGTACAAGGGACTTGTCAGTAAATGGCAGAGCTGGAACAGGAGTCAGCTACTACCACCTCCAAGCCCTCTGGGACCACAGCCCTCTCCGCTATGAGACCTCTCATGTGGGTCTCACTAGTGTCCTCCCTCACCTTTCAGTCTGGGACACCAGCCTGTCCCTCCAAACTCACACTCCGTGGGTTCTAAGCAGTGCCCTTACTGAGAGGCATCTTTGGCTTTTACAGAGGAGAATCACGTGGCAAGAGAGGCCTCCATACTGACCTGCAGTGGCATAGGAGTGAAGGAAAAGTAAGTGACCAGAGAATGGCCACTGGGAAGTTCCCACCCTCCACCCCCAGGAGAGCAGATCCCCCATGATGCCACTGTGCAGGGGCTGCTCAACCTTCACAGCCCCCGGCTGGGGACCTGCTGATGGAGACTCCATGTTCAGAAGGAACAGGCTCAATTCACAGGTCCCCACCATGCATCTGGAAAGGAAGCCATGTTTATTGATCATGTACTGTGGCTGGACATCTTTTATTGGAGTTCCTCCCTGGGCAGTGCTGTGAGAAACACATGATTGTCATGCCCTCACTGAACAAGTAATGGAGGCTTGAAGGTTAATATTGTGTAATTATTTACACAGTGCATTAACTGTGGCCTTCCTGTTGGACTCTTGGCTTCGGGAGAAGAGATCTTATAAGCTCCACACTGAACAAGGCCCCAAATCTACACGACTCCTGACTGCCCAGAGCAGGGAGGCCATGGGGCTTGGCTGTGGTGTATCCTTTACCCCAAAATCATTGTGTGTGTGTTATCAACTTCTGTTGGTCACTGCCACGTGCCGGGCACGTTCCTGGTATCCTTCATGCATTACCTCTTACTTTATCCGAAAAGGAAGCCTCAGTTCACTCCTCTTCACTGATGTGGAAATAGCTGCTTGCAGAGTACAAGGGACTTGTCAGTAAATGGCAGAGTCCAAAGTCATTGCCCCAGGAATCCTCTGCCCTCAGAGCCAGAAAAGGGACACTGGTGAGAGGCAGATCTGGGTTAGTCCTTGCTCCATCACTCACTGGCTGTGACTTTCCTGTCTGCAAAATGGGAGCAGCAGCTGTACCTACCCCATAGGGTTGCTGTAATGACCAGTAGAAAGGACATAGGTAAGAGATTAGTGTATGTGGGATATAGAAAGTGGTCAGTAGCCCCTTTGAGCAAGGAAGGAACAGTGTTGCCCTACTCAGTGATGCTGGGAACAGAGTTTCTATTCAAGTGGAGCTCTTTCCCAACTGAGAGTCATGTTGGAGCCTGTGGCAGGAGCATGGGTAGCCTCATCCCAGTGGGACCTTCTTCCTCTTGTAGCAGCTTTTACTGCTCTCAGGATTTCTCCATATAAAGTGGGACCCATAAAGGCACTTTCTTTCCCATATCAAGGATGCTTGAAAAGCAAAGCATTCTAGCGTCAGCAGTTTGAGCACTGTAATTAGAGAGCGAAATCATGTTCTGGCTAGAAGGCAGAGCCATGAGGCCAGTCTGTGTTGGTCAGGCACTACTTGCCATTTGGGGGAACACGTCGCATGTTTCTCTCCGGGGAGGTCATCCAGCGTCCAGTCCTCTCCTGGCATCCATTCGCACCGAATGTTTGGCTTCCCAGCCACTAAGTGACGTGGTGACTCATGCTTTAGAAAGTGCAGCTAGATAATTCTGGTTGTGGTGACAAGAGGGGGTGTCAGCCGTCTGTGGCACTTGCAGGACACCTGGGCACACTCCTCTCAGCCTGACTCTTCCAGGCGTCGGTAAGGAGGCCCTTCTATCCCTATAACCCAACAACCAGGATTTTATTAAACCCTGTTCTGGGTGCTATCCTTGGTGCTGACCAGCATTGCACCTCCTTGTGGCTGACTGCCAAGGACCCCTAAGGCAGAAAATGGGCTTCTCAATCGTGTGAAGCTGGATTTGGCTGCAGAGTTGCAAAGTCTTCCTGGTACCTGAAGCCACTTGGCTGTCCTCAGTCTCAGAAGCATATGCTGAGGCCCTGCTTGGCCTCAGGAGCCGCACAGCACATGCAGCCGGCTGCTTGTAAGGCAGTGGCCAGCAGGCCGTGGTAGCTGCAGCAGAAGCAACTGCAGTGGAGGCACTCCCCCATCAGAGGCAGAAGCTCTCCAGGCCAGAGGGACATCAGTTTTGTCCATCGCCCTAAATAAGTGTTTCTTTAATGTTCTACTCTTTCTCTTTCTATGCAGTTTAAAACAAAACAAAACAAAACAAAAAAAAACACATAAAATAAATCCTCATTCTTCTGTGAAATGAGAGAAATTAGATCTCTTTTAAAAAAGATTTTTATTAAAAATATAGCTAACATGCAACATTATATCAGTTTCAGAGGTACACCACAGTTATTCAACATTTATATACCTAAAGAAGCGATCACCATGATAAGTCCAGCAACCATGTGACACTGTACCATGCTATCACAATATTATGGACTGTATTCCCTATGCTGTATATTACATCCCCATGATTTATTTGTTTTATACCTGGAAACTTGGACCTCTTATTCCCCTTCACCTTTCTCCCCCAGTTTTAAATTTTTCAATTATAGTTAACATTCAATATTATTTTATATTAATTTCAGGTGTACAGAATAGTGATTATGCATTTGTATAATTTAAAAAGTGCTCTCCCTGACTACTTTAGTAGCCACCTGGCAATATACATAGTTATTACCATATTATTGACTATATTTCCAATGCTTTACTTTACATGCCCATGACTATATAATAATACCAATTTGTACTTCTTAATCCCTTCACCTTTTTCACTCTATCCCCAAACACCCCTCCCATCTATCACCTGAATAAATCTAGTATCCATCTGACACCATACGTAGTTATTACAGTATTATTGACTATATTCCTTATGCTATGCCCTACATACCCATGACTACTTTATAACAACCAATTTGTACTTCTTAATCCCTTTTCCTTTTTCACCCACCCCCTTGAACCCCTCTGCCATCTGGCAGCCATCAAAATGTTCTCTGTATCTATGAGTTTGTTTCTGTTTTATTTGTTTGTTTATTTTGTTCTTTAGAGTCCACATATGAACGAAATCACATTGCATCTGTCTTTCTCTGTCTGACACTCCACTAAGCACAATTCCCTCCAGGTCCATCCATGCCATGGCAGATGGCAAGAACCTATTCCATTTCCTGGCCAAGCAATATTGTGTATATGTACTACCTCCTCTTTATCCATTCTTCCATCGACAGACACCCACGCTGCCTCCACATCTTGGCCATCGCAAACAATGCTGCAATGAACATATGGATTCAAGTGCCCCCTCGAAGTGGCATTTCTGGGTTTCTTCAGATAATTACCCTGATGTGGAATTACTGGTCCTTGTTTGTGTCTTGTTATAGCTTTTATTTTAAAGTCTATTTTGTCTATAAGTATTGCTTCTCAGCTTTTTTTCCCCCATTTCTATTTTCATGAAATAATTTTTTTTATCCCTTTACTTTCAGTCTGTGTGTCTCTTTCAATCTGAAGTGAGTGTCTTGTAGGCAAAGTATTTAAGGGTTTTGTTTTCTTATCCATTCAGCCATCCTATGTTTTTGATTGGACCATTTAATGCATTTACATTGAAAGCATTTTTTGATAGGTATGTAGTTATTGTCATTGTATTATATAATGTATATACATATATAATATATATGTAATTATATATATGTTATGCATTCATCTTAAAGAAGTCCCTCTAACACTTCTTGTGATACTGGCTTGGTGGTGATGAACTCCTTTAGCTTTTCCTTATCTGGGGAGCTCTTCACCTGTCCTTCACTTTAAATGATAGCCTTGCTGGGTAGAGTAACCTTAGTTGTAGACCCTCGCTTTTTATCACTTTGAATATTTCCTGCCTCTCCCTCCTGGCCTGCAAAGTTCCTGTTGAGAAATCAGCTGACAATCTTATGGGAGCTTCTTGTAAGCTGCTAGTTGCCTTTCTCTTGCTGCTTTTAGGATTCTCTCTTTGTCTTTAACATCTGCCATTTTAATTACAATGTGTCTTGGTGTGGGCCTGTTTGGGTTCATCATGTTTGGGACTCTGTGCTTCCTGGGCTTGTATGTCCATTTTCTTCATCAGGTTAGGGAAGTTTTCAGTCATTATTTCTTCAAATTAGTTCTCAGTCACTTGCTTTCTCCCTTCTCTCCTTCTGTTACCCCTATCATGCTAATGTTGTTATGACTGATGTTTTTCCAGAGGTTTCTAAAACTGTACTCATTTTTTAAAATTCTGTTTTTCCTTTTGCTGTTCTGATTGGGTGTTTTCCTCTCCCTTGTGTTCCAAATCACTAATTCGATCCTCTGCTTCATCTAGTCTGCTGGTGATTCCTTCTAGTGCATCCCTCATTTCAGTTATTGTATTCTTTACTTCTGACTTCTTCTTTTTTTACGATCTATGTCTTTTTTTAATGCTGGCTATCTCTTTATTGAAGTTGTTACTAAATTCCTTGAACATCCTCATAACCAGTGTTTTGAACTCTGTCTCTGGTAGGTTGCTTGCCTTCATTTGGTTTAGTTCTATTTCTGGAGATTTCTCCTGGTCTTTCATTGAGGATGTATTTCTTTGTTTCCTCATTTTGACTGCCTGTCTGTATTTGTTTCTATGTATTAGTTAAATCTGCTATGTTTCCCAGTCTTGCCTGGTGGCCTTATGTAGTTGGTGCCCTGAGGGGCCCTGTGGCAGTCTCCCTGGTCACCTGTGCTGGGTGCTCCAGGAGTGCCCCTTGTGTGGGTTGTGTGTGTTCTCCTGTTATAGCTGAGCCTTGATTGCTATTGGTATGTCAGTGGGTGGGACTGACCCTCAGGCTAGCTGGCTGTGGGGTTTGGCCATGTCCACAATTTATGGGCTGCTGTGTGGGTAGCTTATGACTCAGAACGTGATTCACCCCAGCAGGCTCTCGTACCTGTTGAGACCACCCTTTCTGTGTGCCACTTTTGAAGCTAATTGGGTGGTGCTCTGCTATAGTCTGAAGCCAACCTCTAAGTACATTGGTTCTGGGGCCTCTTGGGAGAGGTTCTGATGCAGACCCAGGTCAGTCACTGCCTGTGACTGGCCAAGGACTACCTGGTAGGAGATACAAAGCAATCCACAGTTGGTCGCTGCCTGTGTTCCAGCTGCAGGCATGTGGGAGAGGCTATGCTGTAAACCGAGGATGACTGCCACCAATACTAGGTCTGGGATAGCTCTGCAAAAAGCCAGGACACATTGAGGCCTGCTGCCAGTTGCCAGCTCTATTAAGCTCTATTAAGGTTCAGCTGCTGATAAAGCTGCTGATAAAGCTGCTGATAAAGCCTTATGTGGTATGGAGTTGGGTGTGGTGGGGTCTCAGTGAGTCACTGGAGCAAACAGAGCTCACCAGACCAATTCAGATTCAGATTTGGCCTGTGGGGTGGGCTCAACACAGAAAAGATGGCGCCCACCTGCTACCTGCATGAAAGGAAGATTTCAAACAGGGAAAATGGTGACTATTTTCCAGCTCTTGCCCCAAAGGCACACACCTCAGTCTGTCCCTCGTATGTCTCCAGCGCCCTCCGAGTCACTGTCCCTCCTCTGGATCCCAGAGTGAGTGCCTGTGGGAGAGTTTGTGCAGGTCCTTTAAGAAGATGTGTGCGTGTCCTGCAACCTTCTATCCCACATAGTCGATCATAATTCCCACTGTTTTTCACAGCTACATGTTGTAGGGGGCCCTTCCTCCCAGCATCAGTTCACTGGTGTGGGGATGGGGTCCCTTGCTCCTCCGTGGGGAACCTCTGTGGCAGAAATATCTCTCCCGATTTTCAACGTGGGTGTGGGAGCAAACCCATTTCATGTCTCCACCCCTTCTACCAGTCTTGACATGGCTTCTTCTTTACATCCTTAGTATAAAACTTCTGTGCAGCCAGACCTCAGATGGTTCTGCAGGTTGGTTGTTCTGTAATTTAGTTGTAATTTTGATGTGTTCACAAGGTGAGGCAAGCACAGTATTTATCTACTCCACTGTCTTGTATCTTTCCGCCAGAAAGTGGATATCTGTAAGGCAACAAATTGAATAGTAAATTTGAGTAAAGACGGACTGGACTCCCCATCACCTTCTTGGGCAAGGTCCTTCTGGCTCTGTCATAAGACTTCCTGGCTCAGGACAAGGACCAAACCTCAGAAGTTCAATCTCATGCCCCTCCAATGAGAATACCTCTGGCTCAATCATACTTATTCCATCTGTAAATGTCTGACCAGGACTCAGGCCATATTTCTATCATAGACACAGCTGCTTGGATGAAGTAGGAATGGGGGGGTCTCTGGGATCTCACATTCAGTCTCCTTCCCACACTTCAGGGACCCACAGAGTTCACACTGAAAGCCATGATCCTAGAAAGGGCCTTGTAAACAGTGGCCCAGGTGGAGTGAACAGAAAAGTGCAGCATGGGGTCATTTTGAAAAACCCACCCCTCCTCTACCTTCCAGTTTCCCTTGGCCCTACTGATTTGTTAAACGTACATACTGTGGAATAGCTTAAAGTATGAGCTGTTAGAAAGAGAAAGAACGTCTCAATTCAGACAACTTGCCATTATCATGTTCTAGAAGCGAGAAACATATTTAACTTTTGTACACAATGCATCAGATTTCCAGATAAAATGACTACATTTGTATGAAACTCTAACTTCTATCAATTTTCCATTGAAATGACTAACAACAGAATATAGAAATAGGAAAAACATGCATCAATGATAGGATTTGGAGAGGGTAGCATTGTCAAATAAGAAATTGATATATTCAAGATATTATTCCAGAAAAGGCTGGGATGAGATCAAATAGAAAGAAGGACTGACCCAAGACCTGGCAAAGTCCCATGACCATCCCTTTCAGAGATGCAGAAACTGGCAAGGGCAGCTGGGACACATCTTGATTTCACCCTCCCTATAAGAAGGGACAAAAGCCTTGGGTCATGGCAAAGGTGGAGCATAAGGTTGCACTTGATTTGTGTCAAAAAAGAAAGGTTACTGCTCTATGCAAAGAAAGGGAATACTGCCCCAATTATGGTTTTCATAACAAATATGGTTAAAACTAGTGGCTCTGGTCAAAGTCAGAAATGTCTCGATTTTCTTCTAACCCTCAATAGGGTTAGACCTCGGGAAAGTCACTTGGTTACCTCTGAATCTCAATTTGATCCATCAAGGAGGATTATTTTAGAAATCACTTCATGGAGCTGTGAAAATTAAATACAATAATCCACGTTATGACCTCAGCACAGGGCTACTAGCTAGTAGGTAATATTACTCCCCAAATATAGCAGTGGTTTTCAGTGTTAGGTCAGCAAGATGATCTATTTATGTTTTTTTATTTAAAATAGAGAAAGCCAGCTTTACTAATGGCTAATATTCAGACTGATCCTGGCATCTGCATTGACCAAATGTTAGGTGGATTTGGTTGTATCTGGCAAAGGCCTTGTGCTGAGGGCAGAGCAGGAGTTCCCTGCAGAAGGGGGACAGTGGTCCCCCCGCCCCACATTTCCCATCTTCCGAAATTTGAACCTATTACAGTTTCCATGGACCCAGCTAAGGATACATATAGATCATATTTTCTTAAATAGTTGAATCTCTGCTTGTATTGTCTTTTTCTGATTTTGGTCTTAGGGTAATGCTGGCCTCACAAAATGAGTTAGAAAGTATTCTTTCTGCTTCTATCTTTCAGATGACATTGTAGAGAATTGGTATAATTTCTTTCCTAAATGGTTGGTAGAATCCATCAGTGAACTCATCTGTGCTTGGGGCTTTCCATTTTGTAATTTTATAAATTACTATTATTATTATTATTTTCCCCCTTTCTTCTGCCTCCCCCCCTCCAGTTCAAGCCGTTGCTCCCTGGCCCATGCTGGTATTATGAGCCTTGCGCTCCCCTGAGGCAGTCGGTCGCCAGTCGGCTGCTCACAGCAGCTCACGGCAGCTCTCGCTGGCTGCCGGCATCTCACGATGGCCGCTGGCCACTCACAAAGGCTGCCAGTCACTCATGCTAGTCGCTGGCCACCAGCCACTCATGGCGGCACATGGTAGCCTACCGCGGCACACAGAAGCCCGCAGCAGCACAGGGCAGCTCACGCCAACCCCCAGCTGCTCAGGGCAGCCCAGCTCTAGGGAGAGCTGTTGTTCACAATCCTAGCTGTAGAGGGCGCAGCTCACTGGCCCATGTGGGAATCGATCCGGCTGCCTTCGGCATTAGGAGCATGGCGCTCCAACCGCCTGAGTCATCCGGCTGGCCCAATTTTATAAATTATTGATTCAATTTCTTTAATAGGTATGGAACTATTCAGATTATTTCTTCTTGTGTGAGTTTTGACAGTATACGTCTTTCAAGGAATTGGTCTGGTTCATCTAGGTTATTATATTTGTGGACATAGAACTGTTCATAATATTTCCCTATTATTCTTTTAATGTCCATAGGATCTGTAGTGATGTCCCTCTTTCATTTCTGATATTCATAATTTGTGTCCTCTCTTTTTTTTTCTTACCCTAGGTAGAGGCTTATTATTTTATTGATATTTTCAAAGAACTAGATTTTGGTTTTATTGATTTTCTCTATTGACTTCCTGTTTTCAGTTTTATTAATTGCTGCTTGAATTTTTATTATTTCCCTTTTTCTGATTATTTTGTATTTAATTTGCTTTTATTTTTCTAAGTCCCAAGGCGATGTTTAGATGATTGATTTTAGGTTTTTTTTCTAACATATGTATTCAATTTTATAAATTCCCATTTTATTTCCCTAGGAGTTTGGAGGGTAGGTCTGGAAGTTCCAGACTTCTAATCAACTTTTGGTCATTCTGGCAACAAGCCCCCATCCTGAAGCCATCTAGGGGCCTGACAAGACTCATTAGAACAAAAGATGCTCCTATCACTCAGGAAATTTCAAGGCATTTAGGAACTCTAGGTCAGGAACTGGGGACGAAAAGCAAATATATATATTTCTTATTATGCTAAAGAGTTTCAGACAGCTTGCAGGGAGGTAATTTGGCTAAGAAACCTGGCTCTGAATGGAAGAGAAGTCAGGATAACATTGAGGAGGCATTGGGGGGGGGGTCCCAGATATTTTTTTTGAAAATGAGAAAGTTTAAATGGAGTACATTAAAGAGAGAAATGAATGAAGGTATATTTGAATGCACAGTATTAAAAGGAGGTGGGGGGGGAGGGCAGAGAGCTGTGAGAAAAAAGGGTTGTGTCCTCTTTTATGACAGGAGGGAAGGAAAGAGGATGCAGGCAAATGTATAAATCGGGGGTTGGGGGTGATAAGAGTTGAGACAGTTCCTGATGATGGTTTCAAATTTCCCTATGAGGTATAAGAGGGAGCGTCATCATCTGGCGGGAAGGGATATAGAGAGAAGGCTAGGGTTTGAGAAAGTCCTGGAAAATTTGAAATTGCTGGGAATGTTTGGAGAATTTAGATAGTAGATCAAAAAACTCAAACCAATCGAAAGAGAGCCATAAATAGGACGCTGTTATACAAATGAAGACATTTTCTCCACCAAAAGACAACACAAGGGAATAACAATATAAGCCACAAATACGGAAACTGTCCAAACAACTGAACATTTCCCAATTTGTAACACATTTAACGCTCATTGTACTAGCAGCTATAATAGAATATGTAGAGAGCTTGTAAATCTCTAAGAAAAAGAATAATGAATAGAAAACTGAACAAAAACCTTGAGTGGGCATTTTACTAAAGAGTAAACCCAAATGACTAATGAACATCTGAAAAAATATTTGATACCATTCATCAGAAAAATAAAAGTAAATCCACAATGAGTCAACACTATACAACCAACATATTGGCAAAAATTGAGGTCAACACTTAATGAAGTATTGGCAAGGATTATGTGTTAGTTTTGTATTGCTGCTGTAACAAATTCCCACACAGTGTAGTTTAAAACAACACAAATTTACTATCTGACAGTTCTGGAGGTCAGAAGTCCAAGTTCATTCTCAATGGGATAAATTCAAGGTGTCAGCCATGCTCCTTTTGGAGGCTGTAGGAGACAATCTGTTTCCTTGAATTTTGCAGCTTCAACTGGCTACCTACATTCCTTGACTTGTAGTCCTTTTCTCTATCTTCAACTCTCTCTCATTCTTTCTGAGCTCTGTTTCTGTTATCACATCTCCTTCTAAGACACTGACTCTACTGTCTCCCTCTATAAGGGTCCTTGTGATTACATTTGCCACCCCAACCCCCAACCAAACTCCCCAGGTCAAGATCCCTAACTAATAACATCTGCAAAATCCCTTTTATGATGTAAGGGAATATATTCACAGATTTCAGAGATTATGGACTTTTTGGGGGGCCATTATTCTACCTACAACAAATTGGAACAATGGGAACTCCATATACTAGTGGTAGGAGTATATATTGGTATAACCACTTTATAAAACAATTGGATATTTCCCAATACAGTTGAACATGTGTATTTCCTATGACCCAGCATTTGCACTTCCAGCCTAGACCTGAGAGAACTCTTTCACGTAGGCACCAGGACACAGGTACTAAAATAATCAAAGGGATCTAGTCCTATTATCTCTCTGATTGCATCTCCTTTTTATTCTTGGTCATGCTTACTCTTCTCCAGACACATATGATGTTGTATAATAAAGAATTTGGCTGGCCTTTGTGCTCTGGTTCCTGGGAAGGAACCTATAAATCATTGGAATTTCCCAAGTGATAGGAGTGTCTTTGTTATTCATGGTGGGCCTTCAGACCACATCTGAGTTTAAGCTAACAAGGTGACTCAGATGGGGGCTAGTTATGCCAGAAAAACCAACCATGTGATTAGAAGGTCGGGGCTGTGAGTCACCTGACATCAGTCCAACTTTGGGGGTGGGGAAAAGAGCTGGAGATTGAACCACATGGACATAGATGATTGAATCATACCTGCATAATAAAACTATGGACACAGCTCAGATGAACTTCCCTGGTTAATAATACACTGTGCTGGGTAGGTGATGCATTCTGACTCCCTGGGGAGAAGACATGGAAGCTTTTCGTTTTGGGCCCTCCCAGATCTTGCCCTATGAGACCTTTTGGCTGGTCCTGATTTGAATCCTTTTTGTTATGGTAAGAGTATAATCATGAGTATAGTGCTCTCCTGAGTTTTGTGAATTCTTCTAGTGAATTATCAAACTTGAGAGGGGTAATGGGAACCTCCAAATTTGTAGCCAGTTGGTCAGAAGCTTGGGAGGCTTGGTGACCCCTGAGCTTGTGGCTGCTGTCTGAAGTAAAGGCAGTCTTGTGGGGACTGTGTCCTTAGCCAGTGAAATTTGGCCTCTCTAGGTATTTAGTGTCAGAACTGCTCACACAGACCCTTCTGTACTAGTCCTGCCTCGAGACCGCTGCACAGACTCCTTCCTCTGCTGGAACACCTCATTCCCAGTGGTGCATGGCACCATCTTCACCCCCTTCAAGTCTAGGCTTAGATGTCAACTTAATGGGAAATACCACGGAAGTGCAACTTTCCACCCTGGTACTTTTCATCTCTTTCCCTGCCTTTTCTCCTAATCAGCACTTCTCATCTTATAACATACGACATAATTTATTTATTTATTTTTCTGTTTATTGTTGTTATCCACTTCTAGAATATCCATGTGGGAAGGAAATTTTACCTGTTTTGATCACTGTTCTATCCCAATGCCTAAAGCAGTGCCTGGTAAGTAGTATGTGTTCAAGAAATATTTGTTCAGTGAATAAATAATAACAGCAAAAGTATGTCAGCTCCTCAAATGTCTACTAATAGTAGACCAAATAAACATATTGTAACAATACCAAACAGCAGTCAACATGAATAAACTACACTCATCCACATGGGTGAATCTCACAAACATAATATTGATGATACAAGCAAGTGACAGTAGGAAATATAAAATATGATTCTGTGGGGGCTACAATAATACTTTTCCTCCCACCTCCTACATTCTTCTAGCTGGGCTAATAATTCAAAGGACATACAGCAGATTAACAGGAGAAAATAAAATTTTAATACATGTGCATGGGGAATTCACAAAACCATAAAAATTCCAGAGACAATGAGGAAAAATTGAACATGTATGTCATTTCGA
This sequence comes from Rhinolophus hipposideros, assembly GCF_964194185.1. Taxonomy (NCBI): domain Eukaryota; kingdom Metazoa; phylum Chordata; class Mammalia; order Chiroptera; family Rhinolophidae; genus Rhinolophus; species Rhinolophus hipposideros. Next base: position 67,191,316 of record NC_138061.1, read on the forward strand.
ACTAAGTAGAAAAGGGGAGAATGGAGTCTTAGATTTTAAAAGTGAAAATGGGTATTTTACAGGTTCTTACTAGGCAACTCAGAAACAATGGGACATAGGGGGTGATCTAGTTAACAGGCCCCCCGCTTAGATCCTTCCTGTCTAATTCTAAGGTGATTATGCTAAGTTTCTCTTCCTGAAGCAGATTTTTCCATTTAAATCTCTTAGGCAGGAAAGGGAGAGGGTCAAAAGATCTGAGTCTTTTGTTTCTTAATAACCAGCTTAAAATCATTATCCCAAAAGGCAGTTTTAGAGTGGCAAAACTTGTGTTCCCTTTAATTCCACTCAGAAAAGTTCTAGAATAGGCATACATATTTAGAGGTAAAAGTTTAAACAGAGGCAGGGGAATAAATATCAAGATAATGGTTACCGCTGCAAGGGAGGTGGTAAGGGAGAGTGCAAGGGGCCAGCCACTGGGGAAGGACACGGGGCTTCTCAGGTGCGGGCAGTGCCCTATTTCTTACCCTAACTCTTGGTGTTGCTGGGAAATGGGTTCCTGGTATCATCACAGGAAAGAATTCAAGGACGCACCAAATAAGCCAAGCAAGCAGTAGACTCATTAAAAGAAAAGAAGATAATATACTCCCAAAATAGTGGGAGCAGGCCAGCCAGGAATAGAGCAACTGCCCCAAAGAACAAAGAAGCCCAGGAATTTATTATTTTCAAAATGAGACTGTGAAATATTAAAGTTTAGGGGTGGTGTTATAGCTGTTCCTAGATGGGCCTTCACTGACCTCTCCTCCCATCAGGAAGTGGATTCAGTTGTCCTTATTTGGCTCTTGTTGGAACTGTCATGGTGGCACAGGTGGGGTGTATGCCTGTGGAGATTTTCCCTAACCGCAATGCTAATGATATTAGAATCCATTATAATTAGCTAATGTTCACCTTGAGGGACAGGATGGCATCCTGGATCTGTTCTCAGCCACCAAAATCTAGTTCTGGCTGGTCTGGTAGCTGCACTTTTTCTTAAGGACGATCTCATCTCCCTTTTTTGTCTTTCCTTACTTCCTCCTTCCCTTCTGCCCCTCTCTTTCCCTGAGGCCCTATTCTTTCTGCCTAAGGTAACACTGATTCCATTCTCATTGTGATTATTCTTGAAACCATACACATACATTTCATACACTCTTCTGTATGTGTGACATATTTCATAGTTCAAGAAAAGGAGCAAGAGAACCATTAGGATGACTGATAGTGTTGAGTTCTCAGTCCCACTAATGAGTTAATTGTGAATTGAGAGTGATCAGGGCTGTATGATTGCCTCTTGCAGCACTTAGACACCTGAGGGGACATCTGGAGAAGGCAGAGCTGGAGTTTCACCAGGTGGGGACATGAAGGTAAGAGGAGCAAGGAAATCTAGGGTTTGTCAAGGGAACAACTGAAAACCTGTTCAATGGAAACATGGCTAAAAGGAGAGGCCAGTGAAAACAGGAGGGAGAAAGCTGAAATCCGGGAAGACCTGGTTTTGGCAGGAATCAGATCCAAGGGCCTACTGTATTTCCCTTAAAGTAAGACCGGGTCTTATATTAATTTTTGCTCCAAAAAATGCATTAGGGCTTATTTTCAGGGGATGTCTTATTTTTTTCATGTACAATAATCTACATTTATGTACAACAATCTACATTATTCATCTATTTATGTACAAAAATCTACATTTATTCAAATACAGTCACGTCATCTTCTTCTGGAACATTGTCATAACTCTCCAAACCCCGAATTCAGGCTTGAATTTCTTGCGACCCCATTTCCTATAGAACCACTGGCCCCAATCTCTCATGTCCAGCAATAGAGCTCTCCTTAAATGAGCACTTCTTGTCCATGCAGCCTGCTCACAGTGCATTGGCAACACAGCTGTCAGTGATTTTATCCCATGAATTCTTCACCCAAGTCATGACTTTTTGCAGGCCAGGCTTCACAAAGTTTCCACGCTGATTTCTCTCCATTCTACTTTCAATGTAGTCATTGATTTCCATGTGCAAATGGTCCTTGAATAGTTTGTTTATTGCCATATCAAGAGTCTGGAGATAGGCAATCATTCCTGCAGGAATCATCTCTCTGCAAGGGACTTCTTCATGTCTTTAGCACGGTGAGTGCTGTTGGTATCCCAGACCAGCAGACCTCTTTGGCCACCTCGCAAAACTAGTGGCAGCATTAAATCGACCCACTTCCTTATAACTGCTTGTGTGCACCAGGATTTTTTGGTTTTAAGAACATAAATGCCTAAAACACATTCAACCTTATCTTTCTTGCCATTAGTGATGATTAGAGGTGGGGCTGTCTTTCCTTCCAGACGAATTGCCAAAATATAGGTAACACGTGCACTTTCGTAACCAGCGGAGGGAATGTGGATCGACGAGGCACCCCTCTGATCAACTGTCATTTGAGATCGTTGGCCCATAAACACTGCAGTTTCATCCATAGCAATCGTGTTGGAGAGTTGGTATTTAGCAAAGTCAAAGCCATCAACAAAGGACTTGAATGCAAGTGCATGTTTAATAACTTCAGTATCTTCCAGCCTGAACAGAGTTATCTATCTTAGAGACAGGTCATATCGCTGAAGAAAGCCATCCAGCCAGTGTTGTGATGTGCTGAATTCTTCTGGGGATATTTCTAACTGTGGTGCCATTCCAAGGAAAAATGCTTGAATATCAGTCCTGCGCACAACCAAAGCCTTTGCTCTCCTGTCAGCAATCCATTCACAGATGATGTCTTCCAGCTCAGGAAATAATTGTTGCCGACCTGATCCACACTTGCTCCTCTTAGCATTTCCCTTGTCTACCTGTTGACTGAAGTTATTATAATCTGCTCGCCATTTTTGGACCATTCGGAGATCCAACTTTTTCTCTTTGCAGAAAGCCATAAGATTCTTGCCCTGGGAGTTCTACACGATTCCTTGTTTGTACTCGACGAAATAGCTCTTTCTTTTTGCACTCATCTTATCTGGGGGTCAAAATATTATTCCCTTTAAATCTACCATTAAATCAAGTGTTAATTGAAGACTTATGAGACAGGAGTGGCAACAAAAATGATGACAGTTAAGAATGATGGTCCACACAAAAGCGACGAAAAATTGCAGGCACCAAAATTCAGAAAACGTTTCTTTATTTTACATGAGTGCATTAAGTATGTCCATTACAACACACGACGTATTGAATTATTAAGATTCATATTAGACACAACCACATTTGTTTGTTATCAAGTGCGCACGCTATTCGTGCATTGTGTCTGTACTCCAATTGGTCATTTGGCAATAAGTCTCAAGTTCATCTGTTTACATAGGCATTTAACTCTCATCCAAAGGCGCCCGCTTGGTATTTACAAATACTTAATTATAATTTGTATTATCATTTATTTTAAGCATTATTGTCGAATAATATTATTTATTTATATTTAATTATATATTAATATTATTTTATAATTCAATACATCTGTCGTGTGTTACAACGAACGTACTAAATGCATCCGTCTGGCTGACGATCTTAACTGGAGCTTGTTTTTGGGGTTGGGCTTATATTATGAGCATCCTGAAAAATCATGCTAGGGCTTATTTTCTGGTGAGGTCTTATTTTCAGGGAAATACGGTAGTGCAGTCTATGATCTGGGCTCCAAGGGAGGAAAATGCTGTAAGCCAGTTATTTTATTGTTACATATTTGAAATACAACTTTATTCTGATTCTAAATGAAAAGGAATGAGGACCACAGTAACACAAGATTTCACCATTGAACATTGTGATATGACTGTAACAGTCTTATATTTGAGACTCAAGGAAACAGAGGTCTTGACAGGGGACACATTTGAGGCAAAACAATGTCTGGGTATGACAGGAACAGTGGGTGGCTGAATTGTCATGGTCATATGTATTTTAGTCCCACAACCTGCAGAACTTGCTCTACCCCAAAGCAAACCCAAATAAAGCAACACAAAAAGTGCCACCAGTGTCCCGCTATGCAGGTGAATCTCAGACCACACTCCCCAGCGTGGGAAAGATGGACAGCAGGAGTCCTTGGGGCAAAAGGACTGTGGACTCCTCCCTTTTCTCTGATCCGAGCACTTTTGGCTCTATCTGCAGTACGTGTCCCGTTATAAACACTTCTCATGACCATGAACAAGCCACCACTATGTCCTCTGACAATTGCAATGGCCCGTTAACTGCTCTCTCCACTTCTCCTGTGTACCCTAGAGGCTTCATCTTCTTGGCAACAATGGCAATGCTATATTCATTGGCAGTAATGAATCATCCTGATTCCCCCCTCCCCATAATAGATACAGCAAAAAGGAGGGGAAAAGAGAAACCTGTGGACAACATCTGAACAGAAGGAGAGGACAAGATAGTCACAGAGATTAAAAATTATTTGTAAATTTACATACAATAAAATTCATGCTTTTTAGGGTACAGCTATTTTAAGTTCTGATAAATACATAGGGTTATGTGACCACCACCACAAATCATGATACAGATATACTTTCACAGCACCTAAAAATACCCCCATGCAAGAGTTAATGGCCCGAGCCCACCCCACCAACCCCTGGAGACCACTGTTCTCCATCTCTACAGTTTTGCCTTTTCTAGACATTCATATGAATGTTATATAAATGGAATCATAAAATTTGGATCCTTTTTCCCCCCTTTCTTCTACCCCCCCCACTCTGTTTCAAGCCATTATTTCTCAGTCTAGTTGTATAGGACACAAGGACACAGCCCCCTGGCCCATGCTGGTATTATGGACCTTGCGCTGCCCCCTGCTGAGGCGGTCCGTCATCAGTTGTATGTCAGCTGCTCACAGCAGCTCATGGCAGCTCTTGCTGTCTGCCGGCCAGTGGCTGCTGGCCACTCACGCTGGCCACCAGCTGTTGATGGCAGCACGCAGCAGCCCAAGCAGCATCCCACGGCTGCTCACAGAAACCTAGTCACTGCAGCCCAGTCCAGCTCCAGGGAGAGCTGTTGTTCACAATCTTAGCTATAGTGGGCACAGCTCACTGGCCCATGTGGGAATCGAACCGGCGACCTCGGGCTTAGGAACACGGTGCTCCAACCACTTGAGCCACCCAAACACCTGAGTCACTGGTCTGGCCCAGTTTGGATCCTTTTGAGCCTGGCTTCTTACATAACATTTTTGAGAATCATTCATGTTGTTGCTGAGTGGTATTCAACTGTCTGGATGTACCACAGTTTGTTGATCCGTTCACTCACTGAAGGACTTTTGGATTATTTCTAGTTCGTCTCAGGGACTGACAGAATATGAGATACAATTCAGTAGCAATGTAGATTTGGATTTGATTAAACAATATGGCCTAACTGATATATATAGAATATTCATTCTTTTCAAAAACATATGGGACATTTACCAAAATAGAACATATTCTGGGCTATAAAGAATGTATGAGCAGATTTCAGAGAATTGAAATCATTCGAGGTATATCCCCTGCCTGTTGTATAATTAAATTGGAATTCAATAACAGGACAATAGCTAGAAAAGTCCCTAATATCTGGAAACTAAGCAACACCCTTCTATATAATTCATGGGCCAAATAGAAGTCAAAATGGAAATTTAAGAAAATATCTGGAGCTAAATGAGAAAAATGCACTTAAAATTTGTGAGAGACAGTACAATAGTGCCTAAAAGGAAACTTATAGCTTTAAATGCATATGGAAAAGATGCTTAAAAACAAATGAGAACCATATGATTTCACTGATATGTGGTATATAAACCCAAAACAACAAAAGAACAAGACAAACAAATGAGAAACAAAAACTCATAGACACAGACAATAGTTTAGTGGTTACCAGAAGATGGGGGGTGCGGTGGGGGGAGGGAGATGAGGGTAAGGGGGATCAAATATATGGTGACGGAAGGAGAACTGATTCTGGCTGGTGAACACACAATGGGATTTATAGATGATGTAATACAGAATTGTACACCTGAAATCTGTGTAATTTTACTAACAAATGTCACCCCAATAAATTAAAAAAACAACAACAAATGAGTGTAGCTTCCAACTTAAGAAACTGAGGGGAAAAAAGGATAATGAATATTCTCCAAAAGTAGAAATACAGATATAATAAAACAAAGGGCAGAGATCAATGAAATAGAGAAAACTCATTGAAGTTGAAAGTTGTTTCTTTGAAAAAAATTATAAAACTGACAGAACCCTAGCAAGACTGATGAAGAAAGGAACAAGAAAACACAAAGATCCTCAATATCAGAATGAAAAGTGGGACATCACTACAGATTTTACAGACATCTGAGAGATAATAAAAGTATGTCATGAACAACTTGTCAGTAAATTGGAAAATTTAGACAAAATGGAAAATATTGCAAAATGCAATTTACCAAAAGTGACATAGGAAGAAGTGAATAATCTGTGTGGTCTTATGTGTGTTAAAGAATATGAATCTGTACTCTAAAGCCTTCCCACAGTGGAAATCAAGGTGCAGATGGTTACCAATATTTTCATTGAAAAAAAAATCAATCAAGCACAAAGTTATGTTTTGTGTACTATCATCTATGTGTATTATAATTACAAAAAGTTATAAATCTTCAGTTAAACAAATAATATAGGGAGTTGTGGGTGGGGTATAGATGAAAAAAATTGGCCATGTATTGATAATTGTTGAAGTGGGGTCATTGGATTTATTACATCTTCTTAGCTCCCACTTTTGTAAATGTTTGAAATTATCCATAATAAAGTGTTTTTGTAAAAAAAAGTCAGACCATAGCATTACTCTGCAAAACCCCCCACCAACTTTGCAACTCCCTTTGAGTCAAAGCCACATTTGGGCCAATGACCAACCAGGCTCTTCCTGTTCTGGTCACCCTGCACCTCCTGGAATCTCGCTCTCTGCCACACTCTCATTTCCACAGCACTCTGGCCTCCGCATTATTGTTTGCACATGCCAAGGCATACTCCCACCTCAGGACCTTTGCACTTACTGTTCCCTTTGCCTCAAATGTTTATTCTTCAGATTCAGCATGGCTTGCTTCAGTCAGATTTTTGTGCAAATGTCACGCTTTCAGTAGACTTCTCTGACCACTCAAAATAAAATAACTACCTCCACAAATTGCACTTCCTGTCCCCTCTCCCTGCCATGCTTTTCTCCAGAGCATCTGTATCATTTGATATATGAAATATTTTCTTGTGCTTTTATCCCTCCTTCCTACAAGAATGCAAACTTCAACCAGACAGGGAACTTCACACCAGTATCCCAGCACCCAGAATGGCCTTCAGTGAACCTGTGCTGAATGAATAAGAAAGGTCCTCAGTCTCTCCAAGAGGTGCTATGGGGCACCTCCTCATTCTTCCACCCAGACCTCTCCACCCTGTGGACTTGCAGACCTGTTCCACATTCACCTGAATTCTGATTGCCTCCAAGGGTCACTCCCAATCTCCAAAGTTGTCACCAGAGAACAGGGACTCCCTTCAGAGAGACAGGAGGCTCCACTGGGAGCCAGAACACCTGGATCCTCCTCCTAGTGGTTTTGGAAAAATGGGGACTATGGAATCTCTCACGGTGATTTTGGACCCTAGCTCTGACACCAGCTCTGAGATCCTGCAGGGTCACTTCACTTCCCTGAACGGCTGTTGTGTCGTTTGTCGAGTGGGGACAAAACCAACACCAAACTTACAGGGTGGTTGTGATGATTAAAGGGAATAACCGCAGGGACCAGGATTTGCCCATGGAAGCGCTTGCTGTCAGGTGCCTCTGATAAAAATTCTGGCAGCTCGTGCGAGTCCCCAAAGGGTCTTTTACACGAGGTGGCCCGAACACCTCTTCAGTTGTCTGTTGCCTTGTCCTTTCTGAATAGAAGCTTCGCCGGCTCGCCCCCAGCGCCCTCTCTTCGCGGCCCACGCCGACCCCGCCCCACGTCCTGGCCACGCGCTCCACCTCCCCCGCACGGCGGTCCCACGCTTCCCTCTCCTGGCGCCCGCCCCGCCCCCTCGCCCCGCACCCGCCGGCTCCCCAGGCTCGCCCTGGCCCGCTCGGTGCCCCCCCCGCGCCCGCTGCGGTGAGAGCGGCTCTGCCCGCGGCTGGCGACGCGCGGGGGCGGCCGCGGGTGGGCGGGTGCCTCTGGCCCGGGAGCCGAGCATGAGCCGCCGCGGGCCGCGCGCTGCTCGGGGCCGGACTGCGGCGCGAGGGCTGCGCGGGAGCTGCGCTGGCCCGGACCCAGGTAGGCAGCGGCCGCCCGTCCTTGGTCCCTCGGTCCCTCCGTCCCTGCGGCTGGCCGTCCCCTCCGGGCGCCCGCGCGGGCAGGCGGGGCGTGCGCGGGCCCGGGGTCCCGCTTGGCGCGGCCGTCGTGGGGCCAGGGCGTGGGGTCCCGGCGCGGGTCCGGGCACGCGCGTGGAGGAGGGCGGGCTGGAGCCCCGCGCCGAGTTGCGGAGAACTCCGCCCGGCTTGGACAGCACCGGGACCCCGAGTCCGGCGCCCCTGCGGGGCACCCGGCAGTCTCGGCCCGGGCGTGGCGGGAGCGCACGCGGCAGGCGGGCGTGGGCACTGGCTGGCGGGTCCGCGGCCCAGACCCGGCGTGGGGGAGGGGGCTGGGGAGTACGAGGAAATCGGGGCTGCGCAGTTGGAAGTTTCCATTCGCTTGTCTGCGTGCGTGCTGGGCCCCGCGATGGCATTTCACGCCCTTGCTGTTTGGCGAGTAACTGGGGGTCAGCTCAGCATTTGAGGGGAGATGGCTTGGCCGAGGGGAGATGGCCTTCTCTGCACCATGGGCAGGGGTCATTTGAAGGACCGTGCTCTCTTTGCCCCAGGCCTTGCAGGGAGCAGGATCTGGGGCAGGTGCAGCTCGTTCTGTTAGCTGTGTGTGATGGGGGAGGGGGCTCCTGCTGTCTAGGGAGGGACACTCAGCAGGAACTTGTCCCCTGCTTCTGAGAGCTACAGCTGGTGGATATTTACTTGGAGGCCAACTGCCTCCTGGGAGCCCCTTGGGAGCTGAGATGTGGTAGTGGTTGAGGCTCCCACCTTCCCTGCTTAAAGCTGGGGGTCCCATTTGGTTCACCCTCCTCACTGCTGTCATTCTTCTCCCACTCTCTGGAGCAAGGAAAGGGCCCAGATGGCCACCTGCCCTAGGAGCTCAGGACATACAGTCAGGTTAGCCTGCAGGGAAATCTCACAGAGGCCCCTCACAGAGCAGGGGCCTGCTCTGCCCCTCAAGGGTCTCCCATCTCCCTCTGGACAGGCTTGACCAGCCCAGCCTCGCCTGAGTTCAGGCTCTTCCCTGCCCAGATAGGAGGCCTAGAGAGCAAGCCGCAGCTCCCATCTCCAGCAGAGAACTAGGGAGTTGAGAGGCCACAGGTTTTTGACATCTGCAGGCCCCTCCAAGACTGTTTCCCCATCTGTAGGATGACACCATGGTTTCATTGACTTATTAGGACATTTCCCCCCTGACATCCAGGGACACTTTGCAGTGGAACCTCAGGACCCCAGCCCAGAATAGGAGGAGGGGTCTCTAATGGGAGGGAGTGGAGGACCTTGGCGCCGGGGGAGGGGGTGTGGGGGTGTTCTCTGCCCCTCCAGCTTTTCTTTGTTCTTAGGGACATGGGTCATAGTGACCCAGCAGCCGGGGCAGGAGTGGCAGCGGAATCTGCAGACCCTGCCCGAGAAGGGAGTGAGCAGTGCGGACTCGCGTGCTGACACCCTTCCAGGGCAGCTGTGTACTGTTACACATGGCTGCTGGGTTTGAGAGCACAGCAGGTGTCCCCAGGTATGCCTACAGGACCTGACAGCCAGCCAGCAAGTTTGTTTTTCTCCAACTGCCAGCCTGATGGCTCCCTTCCACCTTGTAAATTGTGGAAATGGAACAGTTCACACAGAGCAGAGAGCTTTTTGGCGTAACTTAGCAACCGAAGGCAGAGGTGGAGGAGGGAGAAATGCCAGCACCACCAGCATTTGTGCGGGACAGGCCTGGGCAAGACCAGGTGCTGGTGGGCCCAGGCTGAGCGGGTCGGGTCCCTAGCACAAGTGGCCCACCACTCTGTCCCCTGGCCCTCCGGAGGAGAGCACGCTGGATGCTCTGGTGTGGCCTGAGCCCAGAGCTTACCTGCCTTCCCTGTAGAATAATGAGCCAAATGAGCAGGATTGGAATAGCTTTGGTTGACTGTTGGGTTTTAGCCACAGAACCCTATTCTCAAGACATACATGTCACAGAAGCCAAATTTTTCAAATAGGTCAAGTGAAGGTGCAGGGCTAGTAGTGGGACCTTTGAGATCCAACTGCCCTGGGGGTGGGGGGTGCGGCTGGTGTTGGGTGTTCACTCTGCATGACCCTCTGCCAGAAGAGGGCCCCCTGGCCTCCCCACAAGGCCTGCTAGGGGTGGGCCAGGGCCATGGTGGAAGGACAGAGATGCAGATCAGGGCCTGTCCAGGTGGTTGTGACTCAATGTGGCTTCCAGTCGTGGCCCACCCCTCCTCTGCCCCTGCTGGGACTCCTCCTCCCTTCCTCTTCCCTCCCCAGGCCATCTGCTGCAGCCCTGGGTTCTTGGGCTGGTTTTCTCTCAGAGCTGACATCTGTCTCCAACCCTCCCACCCACTCCAGGCTGTCACTCAGGTTCCTTTGCCTTCCAGTGCCCACCACCATCCCATGAATGTTTTCTTAGCAACATTTTGTCCAAGCAGAGTCTGAGGAAGCAGGGGTGGGGAGGGAGGTGAAATGCAGGGACTCTGGTCCCGCTCCCCCACCAGAACGCAGGATATGGCTAAGCCAAAAAGGAACAGCGATGGAGCCGTAGATAGGGGAGTCATACTACTATAGTCTCGCTGGCAGCTGGGTTGGAGACACAGGAAGCAGGAGCCACACGATCTGCAATCCGCCGTCGGCTTTTCTGCCAACCAACCCACCAACCCCTTGCTAACTGCAATCCACGCTTGCTCGCTCAGCCACGGCAGTTATATGAGTGGCCAATGGCTCACTGGTTATAGCTGACGGCCAACTAGCCACAGCTGATGGCCATCCAATCCCAGTTGGTGGCCATTTACTACCTGAGCCAGCACCTTTCCACGTGAGGCCGAGAGCCTGAAAACTGCTCTGTGGGACTCTGTCCCCACAGAAGCCATCATTATCGGTGCTCAGGTGGCATGGCAGGGCAGCTGCCATGGGGGAGGGTCTCTGACACCCACTGGTCACATGTCGGGAGCTGAGGAGGACACTGCCCTCTTTGCAGAATTCATGCCTTTCTCACCTCTTCCTGGACACAGAGGGCTGTGGGTAGGTATGTATGTGTCAGAGAGTGAATGCAAAGGGTGCCCTGGCCTAGCCTCTTTGGATCCATTCAGAATGTCTGCACTGGGGACACCAGGAAGTGCTGGCTGTATTGGGAAGGTCAGCAGAGGTCAGCCTGGCAGTGGCGCGGCAGGAACAGTGGAAGGGAAAGCCCCACCACGTCCTGGCCCACTCAGAATGCAGGAAGGATGGGGCCAGGGTGGAGGAGGCTCCCTGGGGTAGGGAGGGCTTTGGGACCCTGCTTGGGGGATGGTCCTAGTCCCTGAGAAGAGAGCTCGGAGAGGTGCCCGCACAGACCCTACCAGGGCCAAGGTACGTAGAGGTGAGAGTGCTTCCTGCTGCTGTCCCAGCCTGCAGATGGACAGTGTGGTGGTGTCAGGGCTCAGGATGCTCTTGTCTGCAAAGCATTTCCTGAGGACCACATGGGTGCCTTTTAGAATGATTTGGGGCAGCGCCAGCGGTGCTGCCCAGGAAGCTTCTCTGCACCTCACCTGCGTAACAGGGAAGCTCGTCAGAGTCAGTGCGCTGGGGCCGGGATGTGGACACAGCACAGGAGAAAAGACACTCTTGTCCTCCTCCCCACTGTAAGCCTCACAGCGGGCCGGGGACAGGCTGGGCCTGTGCTACCCAGGGAGGTGGCAGGAGCCGTGTCCCTTCTGGCTGAGAGGTGATTTCAGGGAGCAGTGGGTGGGCGCAAGCTCAAGGAGGGGCCCTAGGATGGGCCTCAGTGGGTCTCCCTCACTCTTCAGAGGAGAACTCCCCATTTCTCCTGTGAGACACACATGGTGAGCCCCTGAGGCAGGGAGCCAACCCTGGGGCTCAGCATTGGGCACGCAGGGCGCGTTGTTCCATTTGTCCAGCTCCTGCATCACCTCCTCTCAGGCGGTGTTGCTGCCCTAGTTGACAGGTGATGGACTCAGAGGTGAAGTTACTGCATACAGCTTCTCCCAGCTTTAACACAACAACAAACTTTTCCAGCTGTCTCCCTTTCCACTATTTCCTGCCCTTCTCTCTTCCCCTGCACAAGTGGACTCTGAAGCATGTTCTCGGCTTGCTCACTCCATATCCTCACCTCCCACTCCCTCCCTCCCACTCCAATCTGCTGCACCTCACCCCTTTCACTCCCGGGAAATGGTCTTCAGAGGCCTGTGGGTGTTTTTGGCCCCACAGGCGTTCACTGGCCCTGCTCCCAGGCATTTGTGGCCTGGGCTCCAGAGGCCCACTGGAGGCCCATCTCCTCTGGCCTCCTGCAGACCCTCCTGCAGGCTCGCCCTCCTCTCTTGGGGCCCTTAGTGTCGCCATTTCTCAGGACCTGTACGTACACCCTTTCCCCCCCAGCCACAGCTTCTGTGCCCTCCTTGGTGCAGATCCCATCCCACTCATATCAGCCCAGCCTGTCTTCTGGGCTCTGTTAGCATTTGAGCCAGCACCTGCTGGACACCTCCCAGGTGACCACATACAGCCTGTCCACTGTTATCGCTCCCAGAACTGCTTCTGCCTTCGGCTCCCCATCTGAGCAGGTGGACAGATGGGGTCTCCCTTGTGCCTCTGCCAGGACTAAGTTGTTAGCCCGTCTGGCCCACCACCCCAGCCCTCTCTTCTACCCCCTCCACCTGACCCTCCTCTGGCCTGCAATCCCTTCCCCTGCAATCCCTTCCCGCACCTTTTTAACCTTCTCTTTGTGAAGATGCTCCCCTTTCCCCACCTAGTCAGCTCCCAGCCTTCCTGGGGTGCCTTCCTGCATGGCACGTTGTACTGGGCGCCCTGGGCCCCTGCTGTGCATGCCCCTGTGTAACTCAGGCCCCTTGGAGTCTCGTGTACACCTGGCCCGTGGGCACCAGTTGGATCCTCAGCTCAGAGATGGTGGCTACACTGGTTGACTCAGCAAACATTCATGAGATGTGTGTGAAAGTCTGTGAGCAACTGTGTGTGGTGGGGCAGAGAGGTACAAATTTGTGTGTGGGAACGAATGCGGCCGCGGGGCGGGGGGGGGGGGGGGACAGGAGGTGGAGGCCAGGGGAGGGTATGGGGGCGGGTGTGTCTCGCCTGGGCCGCATTGCTGTCCCCCTTCAGGGAGAGGTGAGGGGAGTGGACCCACAAGCTCTGCGACAGGCAGTGGGGGTCTCTGGGGTAGACCTGTTCCGGAAAGGGTAGTGGGGGTGGGGCTGGGAGGCCAGGCTCCTGCCTGTTGTCACCACCACTTCAGTCTATCCAAGTGTCACCCTCAGACTCTACCTTGAAAAGAGTTCTCCCTGGATCTGGTTGCCATGGCAACACTGTTAACAAAGAGTAGCATCTGTGGAGGAGGCTGGCTCACCCAGAAGCCGAGGGGGCTGGGAGAGGGTGTTCTTTCTGACAGGTTTATTAGCAGAGCCTGTTTCCTCTCCCCCGCCAAAGCGGCTCATCGCATGGGCCCCTCTCCCAACCCTGTTTGCCGGTGAGGCTCTCTGGAACTCTGGTTCCCAGACCTTCCTGATGTGAATGTCAGAAAGCCTCAATTCTGTCTGGGTGTGGCCTGCATCCCAGCCCCAGCCAGGTTACCGGGGCAGGCTCAGGGAGGCCTCCAACTTGGGGTGTGCGTGCATGTGACCAGCCCTGGCACCCGGCACTTCCCAGGGTGAGGAGCCCCATTTTGTCACTGTAGAAACCCAGCTGAGAGGCCCAGACTTCTCCTGCCTAAACTTCCCTGAAGACTGGTTCTGTGCCTAAGCCCCTCCGCTGTGAACTCTGAACAAGCCCTCTCTGGGTTCTGTGCACCCTCTGAGCCTGTGGTCTTGATTAAATGAGCTGATGACATGCAGCCCTGGGTGAAAGCCTGAAGCTCAGCAGCTCTGGCCATGCTGACTATGTAGGGTTGGCCCTGGTTGCTGGGACCCAGGTTTCTACCCTCAGAGATGAGGGACAGAAGGAAGGTAGGAGACTGGGCTTGTGGACAGGTGAGATTAGGGGGTTAAAGTTTGATGGATTCAGATTGGATGGGGTTGGAAGCTCACATAGGAGCTTGTGGGGGGTTCCTAGGGGAGCCTCAGTGGCTTTCGTGAGTTAATCACTCAGAGCAGGCAGGCAACTGAGTCAGTCATTCATTCTATCATTGTTGTTAGTAGTGAGTGGCCCCTGCTGGGCTGATGAGCCAGATGCAGAACAGCATCTCCTAAAGGCCACCCTCAGGAGAGCCCATGTCCTGTCCACACTGCCCGTGGCGAGCCAGAGCCCGTCCTGCTCCTTCCCACCACATGCCCCGTGCCCCTCCCTTCTCTGGCCTGGGAGCCCAGCTCACCCCCAGCAGGGCGAGTGTGTCTGATGGCCTCTGTGTGAGAGCTCGCTGCTGTGGGTGACCTTTGGGCACTGGGGCCCTGGGTTGCTCACTGCTGGGTCAGTAAAGTGAGGGTTTTCAAGGACTTAGTGGGGAGGGTTGACAATGAGCAGGGTTGTCAAGGGTTTGAGCTATTCCTCTGTGAAAGGCCAGAGCAGCTAGAATCACTTCCACAAGTGGGCATCCTGCATAGGGCAGGGCCTGGAGGGGAGCCACCCACAACACGTGGGCACCACTGGGACCACGCCCCCAGCAGCTACTGAGCTGGAGCTCTGCTGGCAAGCCGGAGACTGCAGTCAGGAGGGCGGCTTTCATGAAAATTGCCTGTAGACAAGTTGTAGAAACACCTGAGGGTGTATCAAAGAAACACTGATTCAGACCATGTTTTCTGTCCACAGTGCAGTTATGATAGAAATTAATAGCAAAACAGTTCTAAGAAGTCTGATATTTGGAAAAGTTGAAACACATATATATTCACTGGATCAAAGAAGAAATCATAATGGATATAAGATGAGAATGGAATTAAAGGATAAAAATATAATGAGGGATACTTGTAGGACACAGCTGTAGTGGCACTGCAAATGTGCCACCGGCTGGTCCTGTCTGGAGAACCCAGTTCCTTGAGAAGGCCATGTCCAGGTGTGTCCTCCTTGACCCTACGATGGGAAAACAGGCATCTTGGAAAGGGGTGAGAGGCAGCGGCTAGACTTCAGAGGACTGCAGGGGTTCCTGAGGGAGGGGTGGAATTCCCTGTCTTCCCCTGGCAGGCAGGCCAGGTCAGGTCTGGGGGAGACTGGAGGAGTTAAAGCATGCTCTCTGGCCCAGGTGGCCACTGGGTGCAGCCCCAGGGTACAGCTATTCCCAGTCCTGAGGGAAGGAAGCCAGGATGTTGGGAGGTTGGGCTGTCTATGTGAGGAGACTGGGGGCACTGTTAGAGGGAGAAAAGGGGAGAGATTTCCATCAAAGGATTAATGCCAGGAAAGGCTCAAGGTGGCAGTGGGGAGAGAAAGGAAAGGCAGGCAGTGTGGTGGTGGCCAGAGCCCTGGGACAAGGTTGCCCATGCTGGGGATATTGGTATGCTGGGCGTGTGCACGTGTATGCACATGTGTGTGTGTGCGTATGTGTGTGCATGTACTTTCACCTGCAAGCACTGGGGAGGGATACCTGAGCAGCCCTCTGTCCCAAAGGCTCTGCTGTGTGTTTCACTAAGACCTGACTTAGTGCTCCAAACTTTTTTGTTAATGCTGGTCTCCTTATACCAATTTTGCTGACGAGCTTTCTGGGTTTAGAGGGAAAGGCAGGGGTAGAATTTGAACCCGGGTCTTTCCTTTCTGCCAAGGAGCACTTTGGAGAGTGAGTCCTGTGCTTCTTCGGTGCCTCCCTTGATCTTCCTGTGTCCTTCCTATTGCCCCTTTGCCATGTCTAGGCCCTGAGCTGGCTCTTTTCTTGGCCTTTCCTGCCTTTGGCCGTGACCCTCCCCTGTCCCCTGGGCTTCACTGTACTCACATTTGCACCTCAGGCCTCAACTTGGACAAGGCTTCCAGCAGGAAGCTTCTCCTCTGCAAGCACCAGGGACTTATAATGGCAGCGCTGGCGAGGCGGCTGTGTTACGTGCTCCTCTAAGTGCTATACCTGCGTCTACTCATGTCATCCACATCTTTGAAAGACTTGGCTTAGGCCACAGAGCCTGAGACGAGGATTGTGATGCGAGAGGTGTGGAGGGTGCTCTCGATACACCCGGCACGGGGGTGAGCAAGCAGGCAGGAAAGGGGAGGAGGCCGGACAAAAGTGCAGTTTTAGGCACTCTCCGCTCAGTCTAAGCCCAGGGGGACGCCAGGGTGTAGGCCACGGCACAAGCTTGTGCCACTGTGAGGCAGGGAGTGCGCTCTGGTCAGCTGTTGGTCAGCCATCCCTCCAGTCGTCCGGAGAAGGTTGCAAGTGTCAGTGGTGCATTGCAGCCTGCTGGCAGCCCTGGGGGACAGGTGCCCCAGGCAGGTTGGAGGGCCTAGGAGTCTGGGGAGCCCCAGCAGCACTGTTACCACCCTTAGGCAAGGGGCTGTCTGCTTCTCCCATGGTCCCCTGGCGAGCCTGCTTCTGGGCACCGCATCTGTGGCAAGGTGCTGATAGCACTGGCTGCCTGTTGTGGTCCCCTCCCGGGCCATGTCTGTGCGCGTCTACACCTTCTGCTCAGTGCTGCTCACTGCTGGGCCCACGACTGGGTGCTGGGCTGGCACACGGAGGTGCTCATGGTTGTCAGCCTTGGGCTCAGTGGCAGGAGGCTGGGCAGACCAGGGACAGGAGAACCCTAGACTGAGGGCTGTCTAGAGCCCACTGGACTTGTGCAGGCCTGTGAGGACAGTGTGGGGTGAGGAGCCTCACTTGGGGCCCGCCCGCCAGCCCCAGCTGCTGTGTCCTCCCCACTCCCGGCTGTCCTGCCCAGTGCTGGTTGACTCCCTGGGACCCCCTTTTGGGCATGGCCTACAGTGTGCAGCCCATGAGTTCTTCCTGGCTTCTTGCAGCCCAGCTCAGGGGTGGTGGCACATGAATTGATCTGAAGAGAGGCGTGGAGAGGCTGAGCCAAGTGGACCCACAGGGAGGGTCGCTGTGCTTGTGTTTGGCACATAGGGACTAGGGGCCTGGCCCGTGAGAGTGGCAGGTCCAGAAACCCTGCAGGCTTGGCAGCCCACCCCACACCTGCTGGGCCCCTCCGTGGCTCACTATCGTCTGCACCACTGGCCTGCCCTAAGCAAGCTGCTCTCCTCCTCAGCCCCACACCCTCTCCTGTCCTGCTCTCCTTGCCTTCCCTCCACACACTTTGGACTGCTCTTCCTTATGCCCCCTGGAGGAAGCTCCCTGCTTTAGGGGGTAGGGCAGAAGCCAGGAGCTACTGGTGTCCTGGAGTCCCTGAGGTACAGGGGCTCCCCTGGGGCTGGACGTCACTGAGCTCTGGCATGAAGAGTTTATATAAACTTCAGTGGGGACCAGTTCTGTTCTCTAACTGGATTTATTTCTTTAGATATGAAATTAAAAACCCTCCCATCTGTGCAGTCCTGACTGGGCACATAAAAGTTTGCAGGGCTGTGGTGAAACATGTATCTAACAGTCCTCGGCCACCAGGCCCCTGAACAGCCTTGGGCCCTCTGGGAGGCACCGGGCCACCTGGCCTGAGAGGGCAAGGCGCCTGTCCCTTTGGCCCAAGGGGCCCACATGAGCGCAGCCTGATGGTGAGTGGACATCAGTGGGCTGGCCAAGCGCCAGAGCACTTTCCTGTGATGCTGGGAAAGGTCACCCCAGTTTGCACAGATCAGCAGCCTCAGCAGTGTTTTCCATGGGGGTCCTGAGGCCTGTGACGCCACCCTGGACTCGGGGACCTGGGGCCCTCTCCTGAAGGCAGGAGTGAGGGTGGGA
This sequence comes from Rhinolophus hipposideros, assembly GCF_964194185.1. NCBI lineage: Eukaryota > Metazoa > Chordata > Mammalia > Chiroptera > Rhinolophidae > Rhinolophus > Rhinolophus hipposideros. The sequence goes on from NC_138061.1 coordinate 67,209,295, forward strand.
GGACAGACTCTGACCACTGGAGATGACAGAAAGAGTTACTTCCTTTTCACTCCAGGTCACAAGGCCAAGAGGTTGCAGAGTAAGGTTTGGAGCCCAGCTGCAGCCCTCTGCCTCCCCAACACAGCACATAATGAGATCAAGACTGGGGTCTGAGCCCCTCCTGCTGAAGCACCTGTGGTCCCATTAGGTAGAGGGAGGTGGTGACTTGTTTGCCTAAACCCACCTGTGCTCATTTCTTCTGGCCATCTTCCCTAGCCTGGGCTCAGTCCAGGCCTCTCTGTGTGACCTGTCCTGCACCTAGTGTGGCCACAGCCTCGCCCCCAGGAAACACTGTGCGCTATGGCCTCAGACACTGTGTACAATCATCTCTGTGACTGTCCCCCTGAGGGCTTATCCCTGTGGAACTGAGGACGCTGAGCGCAGGGTTGGCCATGAGGTGAAGCGGGCAGGGCAGGGGTGGAGAGAGCCCTGACCTCACCCCTCCTGCTGCCCCTTCAGCAAAGCTCCTGGTGGGGGCCTCCTTCGCCTTGGGCCTCCTGACAGGGCAGGCTGATTTGGCAGGGTCAGCAGTGGCGCCCCAACCCGTGAATCCTCCGAGTGAAACAGCCTCGACCTACCTATTCACATGGTGCTGACTTTAATTAAACTGAACCATGCCTCCGTTCCCGCTCTTTCAAGGACAGGTTGACTAGAGCAGGGTTTCCAGAGCCGCAGGTCCCTGTGTGGCTGAGGCAGGCAGACCTCTATGAGAGTGTTCCCATACGTGTGCGTGTCCATCCCCTGCACAGTCCAGCACCTCTGAATTTGCCGGTGGTAGGAACGCCTTTCGCACAGAGGACCACTGGAAAGCTCTGCACCTCCAGGTCTGATGTCAGAGGCCCGTAAGTCCCAGTTGCAGCCGACCACCTGCACCAGAGTGCTGACTGCTGGCCTGCCAGGCCCTGGGCAGTGGGAGGAGGGCGGGCTGGGCCCCCTGAGTGTGTCAGTCCTGAGGAGGGCACACCGTTCCCCAGGCCAACAGGACGTCAAGTGTGAAGTCCACACTTCCCCCGAGGAAGCCAGTGAAGAGGAACCCAGGTTGCAAACAGACACTTTAGTGCAGAATTAACAATGACAAACACAGCCATAGGGCTGGGTTGGAGAACGATCATGTGGATGCCCCTGGCCTGCTTCTGAATGGGTAGCTATCATTGCCGGTGCTCTGTCACTCACTGCTGGCTGAGGGAGGTGGGGGAGCTCTGGGCAGAAGAATGTTGATTCATAGGACACTGCTGCTGGAGGGGCCTCCAGACCAAATAGAACAGAAGGGGGTGACCCATATGCCCACGACAGATATGGAGGGACAGTTAGACACAAGTGGGCCCAAGGTGGGTGTGGAATTGTCCTCCGTGTAGTGACAAGGCTCCTAGGGCCCTGCCTGCCTAGGTCAGATAGTCAAAGCCTGCCTCTCCTCTCTACATCGTTGGGACCTCTGAAGCCCTGTGAGACCTAAGCTGAGGTTCCGCTCACCCCTCACCTGAGATGGACTCAGGCAAAGCCACTGAAGAACCAAAAGAACCTGGGAGATGTCCTGTCATCATCCCATCCTCTGAGGAACAGTAGAGGTGGAGAACCTGTGTGCCAGGCCCGGGCCAGGCTCTGGGACCCCAGGCAAAACCCGAAAATAAGATAGAGAATGAACATAACAAACATGACAGGTAATTAGAGAGTGACTGGAGGCAGGAGGAAGTGCGGGAAGTGCGGTCCATTTAGAATAGAGTGAATTTAGTACATCTGTAATTTTGATAGATTTTGCCAAACAGCCCTCCACAGCCATTAATTTGTACTCCTCTGGGCAACGTTCTTGAGCACCTGGTCTCCACCCGTTGTCTGTGCCCATTTGATAGGTGAGAAATGGTATCTTGTTGCAATTTATTAGCATTTCTCTTACTATGAATGAGATGGAGCATATTTTCATATGTGTAAGATCAACCTGTATTTTCTGTGAACTGCTGTTTGTATTAACACTACTTCTGTTGGGTTGAGGGTATTTTTCTTTATTATTATTTTTTATTGTTAGTTCAGGTGTACAAAACAACATAATGATTAGACTTTTACACCCCTCACAAAGTGATACCCTCCCTCAAGTGTACTACTCCTCTGACAGGTATATAGCTGTTACAATACCATTGACTGTATTCCCTATCCTGCAGTTTACATCTGTTACCACATATATGAAAATTAAGTTCATGAACTTACTGCAACGATGGTGCTAACCTTTTTTGATATCAGAGGGATTACTCATTATGAATGTGTACCAATCAGACAAACAGTTAACCATGTTTACTATTTGGAAGTGCTGAAAAGGCTGCATGAAAAAGGTAGACGACCTGAACTTTTCATCAACAATTCATGGCTCTTGCATCACGACAATGCACCAGTTCACACGGCACTGTCTGCGAGGGAGTTTTTAGCCAGTAAACAAATAACTGTATTGGAACACCCTCCCTACTCACCTGATCTGGCCCCCAATGACTTCTTTCTTTATCCGAAGATAAAGGAAATATTGAAAGGAAGACATTTTGATGATGTTCAAGACATCAAGGGTATTATGATGACAGCTCTGATGGCCATTCTAGAAAAAGAGTTCCAAACGTGCTTTGAAGGGTAGACTAGGCACTGGCGTCAGTGCATAGCTTCCCAAGAGGAGTACTTCGAAGGTGATTGTAGTGATATTCAGCAAAGAGGTATGGAGCACTTTTTCTAGGATGAGTTCGAGAACTTCATTGTCTGACTCAGATATATATCTATAGATATATATATATATATATATATATATATATATACATACATGTATATATAAATAATTATAGTTGACATTTGATACTATTTTTTATTACATTTTTACATGTATTGGAGCGACATTGGTTAGTAAAATCATATAGGTTTCAAGTGTGCAATTCTTTAATACATCTATATATCACATTGTGTGCTCACCACTGAGTCGGTTCTCCTTCCATCACCATATATTTGACCCCGTTTAACCCTCTTCTACCACCCTCCTCCCCCCTAACTCTCTCTAAATTGTTGTCTGTGTCTATGAATTTTTGTTTCTTTGTCTTGTTCCTTTGTTTTCAGTTTTACATCCCACATATGAGTGAAGTCATATGTTTTCTTGACTTTTTTCATCGACTTATTTCTTTTTTTTTTTTTTTTTTTTTAATTAATTTTATTGGGGTGAAAATTGTTAGTAAATTTACATAGATTTCAGGTGTACAATTCTGTATTACATCGTCTATAAATCCCATTGTGTGTTCACCACCCAGAGTCAGTTCTCCTTCCACCACCATATATTTGATCCCCTTTACCCTCATCACCCACCCCCCACCCCCTTACCCTCTGGTAACCACTAAATTATTGTCTGTGTCTATGAGTTTTTGTTTCTCATTTGTTTGTCTTGTTCTTTTTGGTCTATATACCACATATCAGTGAAATCATAGGGTTCTCTGCTTTTTCTGTCTGACTTATTTCACTTAGCATTATTCTCTCGAGATCCATCCATGTTGTCACAAATGTTCCTATATCATCATTCCTTAACGCCGAATAGTATTCCATTGTGTATATGTACCACAACTTCTTTATCCATTCATCTATCGAAGGACATTTTGGTTGTTTCCATGTCTTGGCCACCGTAAACAAAGCTGCAATGAACATTGGAGTACACGTGTCTCTATAGAGAAATGCTTTTATATTTTTGGGGTAGATACCCAGGAGAGCGATTGCTGGGTCCTATGGTAATTCTATTCGTAATTTCTTGAGGAACCTCCACACTGCCTTCCATAGCGGCTGCACCAGTCTGCATTCCCACCAACAGTGTATGAGAGTTCCTTTTTCTCCACAGCCTCTCCAACACTTGTTACTATTTGTTTTGTTGATGAAAGCCATTCTGACTGGGGTGAGGTGATATCTCATTGTGGTTTTCATTTGCATTTCTCTGATGATTAGCGATGTTGAGCATTTTTTCATATGTCTATTTGCCATTTGTATATCCTCTTTGGAGAAATGTCTCTTCAGGTCCTCTGTCCATTTTTCAATTGGGTTGTTTGTTTTTTTGTTGTTGAGTTTCATGAGTTCCTTGTATATTTTGGATATTAGCCCCTTATCAGAGGAACTGTTTGCGAAAATCTTCTCCCATTCAGTTGGTTGCCTCATTATTTTGTCAATAGTTTCTTTTGCTGTGCAGAAGCTTTTCAGTTTCATATAATCCCATTTGTTTATTTTAGTTTTTACTTCCATTGCCTTTGGAGTCAAATTCATAAAATGCTCTTTGAACCCAAGGTCCATAAGTTTAGTACCTATGTTTTCTTCAATGCAGTTTATTGTGTCAGGTCTTATGCTTAAGTCTTTGATCCATTTTGAATTAATTTTGGTACATGGTGACAGGTAGCAGTCCAGTTTCATTCTTTTGCACGTAGCTATCCAATTCTGCCAGCACCATTTATTGAAGAGGCTGTCTTTCGTCCATTGTATGTTTTTAGCTTCTTTGTCAAAAATTATCTGTCCATATTTATGTGGTTTTATTTCTGGGTTCTCAATTCTATTCCATTGGTCTATGTGTCTGTTTTTCCGCCAATACCAAGCTGTTTTGATTATTGTAGCCCTGTAGTACAAGGAAAAATCAGGGAGTGTGATACCTCCAGTATTGTTCTTTTTTTTTAATATTGCTTTGGCTATTCGGGGTCTTTTGTGGTTCCAAACAAATCTGATGATTTTTTGTTCTATTTCTTTAAAAAATGCCATTGGGATTTTAATGGGGATTGCATTAAATCTGTATATGGCTTTGGGTAATATGGCCATTTTAACTATGTTGATTCTTCCAATCCATGAGCACGGAATGTCTTTCCATTTCTTTGTGTCTTCTTCAATTTCTTTCAAAAATGTCTTATAGTTTTCAGCATATAAATCCTTCACATCCTTGGTTAAGTTTATTCCTAGGTATTTTATTCTTTTTGCTGCAATTGCAAAAGGAATTGTTTTTTCTATCTCTTTTTCTGAGATTTCATTGTTGGTATATAGGAAAGCAATGGACTTTTGTACGTTGATTTTGTAGCCAGCAACTTTACTATATTCATTGATTGTTTCTAATAGCTTTTTGGTGGAGTCTTTAGGGTTTTCTATGTATAGCATCATGTCATCTGCAAAGAGTGACAATTTAACTTCTTCATTCCCAATTTGGATGCCTTTTATTTCTTTCTCTTGCCTGATAGCTTTGGCGAGGACTTCCAACACTATGTTGAAAAGCAGAGGTGATAGGGGACAACCTTGTCGTGTTCCTGAACGTAGAGCAAAGGGCTTCAGCTTTTCACCATTAATTATGAGGTTAGCTGAGGGCTTGTCGTATATGGCCTTTATTATGTTGAGGTATTTTCCTTCTATACCAATTTTAGTAAGTGTTTTAATCATAAATGGATGTTGTATCTTATCAAATGCTTTTTCTGCATCAATTGATAGAATCATATGATTTTTGTCCTTTATTTTGTTTATGTGATGTATCACATTGATGGATTTGCGAATGTTGAACCATCCTTGTGCCCCGGGGATGAACCCCACTTGGTCGTGATGAATAATCTTTTTAATGCATTGTTGTATTCGATTTGCTAGAATTTTGTTTAGGATTTTAGCATCTGTATTCATCAGAGATATAGGTCTGTAGTTTTCTTTTTTTGTGTTGTCCTTACCAGGTTTTGGTATCAGGGTAATGTTGGCCTCATAAAATGAGTTAGGGAGTACTGACTCTTCTTCAATTTTTTGGAAGAGTTTGAGCAGGATTGGTATTAGATCCTCTTTGAAGGTTTGGTAGAATTCACTGGTGAAGCCATCTGGTCCAGGACTTTTGATTTTGGGAAGGTTTTTGATGACTGATTCAATTTCCTTACTGGTGATCGGCCTGTTAAGATTTTCCAGTTCTTCCTGATTCAGCCTTGGAAGGCTATATGTTTCTAAGAACTTGTCCATTTCTTCTAAGTTATTAAATTTGGTGGCATATAGTCCTTCATAGTATTCTTGGATAATCCTTTGTATTTCTGTGGTGTCCGTGATAACTTCCCCTTTTTCATTTCTGATTTTGTTAATTAGTGTCTTCTCTCTTTTTATCTTAGTGAGTCTAGCCAAGGGTTTGTCGATTTTGTTAATCTTTTCAAAGAACCAGCTTTTTGTCACATTAATTTTTTCTATTGTCTTTTTGTTCTCTATTTCATTTAGTTCTGCTCTGATTTTTGTTATTTCCTTTCTTCTGCTGACCTTGGGTTTCGCTTGTTCTTCTTTTTCTAGTTTTTTAAGGTGTAACATGAGGTTATTTATTTGGGATTTTTCTTGTTTCTTGAGATAGGCCTGTAATGATATAAATTTCCCTCTTAAAACTGCTTTCGCGGCATCCCAAAAATTTTGGTAAGATGTATTTTCATTGTCATTTGTTTCTATGTATCTTTTGAGCTCTCCTCTAATTTCTTCTTTGACCCAGTCGTTCTTTAAAAGTATGTTGTTTAATCTCCATGTATTTGTGTTTTTTCCTGCTTTCTTTTTGCAGTTGATATCCAATTTCAAAGCTTTGTGATCAGAGAATATGCTTGGTATGATTTCAATCTTCTTAAATTTGCTGAGGCTGATTTTGTGTCCCAATATATGGTCTATCCTTGAGAATGTTCCATGTACACTAGAAAAGAATGTATAGTCTGATGTTTTAGGATGAAGTGCTCTATATATGTCAATTATGTCCAATTCATCTAATGTGTCATTTAGGGCTGCGATTTCGTTATTTATCTTCTGTTTGGATGATCTATCCATAGCTGTCAATGATGTATTTAAGTCCCCTAGTATAATTGTGTTTTGGTCAATTTCTCCCTTTAGTTCTGTTAGTAGTTGCTTGGTATATTTCGGTGCTCCCTGATTGGGGGCATAAATATTGATGACTGTTATGTCTTCTTGTTGTATAGTCCCTTTTACCATTATGAAATGTCCATCTTTGTCTCTTGTTATCTTTTTCACCCTGAAGTCTGTTTCATCGGAAATCATTATGGCTACACCCGATTTTTTCTGGGTACCATTTGCTTGAAGTGTCAATTTCCACCCTTTCACTTTGAGTCTATGCTTGTCCTTGTAGCTGAGATGTGTCTCTTGTAGGCAGCATATGGTTGGGTTTAGTTTTTTGATCCAATCTGCTACTCTGTGTCTCTTTATTGGTGAGTTCAGTCCATTTACATTTAAGGTGATTATTGATATGTGAGGATTTCCTGTCATTCTGTCTTTAGTTTTCTGGTAAGGCTGTGTCTCCATTGTTTCTTTGCCTTTTTGTTGTTGTCTGTTATTTCTGTGTGGTAGTATTCTATGATGTTTCCCTCTGTTTCTTCTTTTATTACAGTATATATTTCAGATTTGGATGTTTTTTGAGTGGTTACCCTTGAGTTTATGTAAAAGAAAGTTTGATATTTAGAGTATTCCAGTTTCTTCAGTACGCTTACTTTCTCTATTCCCATATTCCAGTTCAGGCCTTTACGCTCCCCCTTTTTATGTTTCAGTTGCCACAAGTTGTCCCTGTTGATGGTGGTCTAATAGCCTCCTTTAGTATTTCTTGTAGTGCAGGTCGTGTATTCGAAAATTCCCTCAGCTTCTGGATGTCTGGAAAGGTCTTTATTCCTCCTTCATATCTAAAGGAGATCTTTGCTGGATATATTATTCTTGGCTCATGATTTCTCTCTTTCAATAGTTTGAATATTTGGTTCCATTCCCTCCTAGCTTGTAGAGTTTCTGCTGAAAAATCTGATGATAATCTAATGGGCTTTCCTTTGTAAGTTACCGTCTTCTTTTCCCTGGCTGCCTTGAGGATTCTTTCTTTATCATTGATTTTAGACAGCTTCAATACAATGTGCCTTGGTGAAGGCCTGTTGGGATTGAGGTAATTAGGTGTTCTATTTGCTTCTTGGATTCGAGGATCCAGTTCTGTCCACAAGTTTGGGAAGTTCTCATCGACGATTTGTTTGAATATATTCTCTGTTCCCTTCCCTCTTTCTTCTCCTTCTGGTATACCCATTATTCTTATATTGCTCTTTCTGATGGAGTCAGAAAGTTCTTGTAGAGTTCTTTCATTTCTTTTAAGTCTCAAGTCTCTTTCTTCTTCCCTCTGTGTAAATTCCAGGTTCCTATCTTCGATGTCACTGATTCTTTCCTCCATCTGGTCAACTCTACTACCTAAGCTGGATATTTTATTGTATATTTCTTCTATTGAGTTCTTAATCTCCAGAAATTCTATTTGGTTCTTTTTCAAGATTTCAATCTCTTTTGTAAAATGCTCATGGTGTTCTTTGATTGTGTTTCTGAGTTCATTAAACTGTCTTTCTGTGTTTTCTTGCATCTCGTTCAGTTTTTTCAGAATTGCGATCTTGAATTCTCTGTCATTTAAATCACAAAGGTCCATATCTCTAAGTTCCTTTTCTGGAGACTTTTCACTTTCTTTCTGAGCTATCTTGTTGCCTTGGTTATTCATGGCAATCACTGATTTACTATTTCTCTTCCTAGACATCTACAGGAGTGGCTTCTGCAACAGGTTGATAGGTATGCGAAGAACTTTTGGAGTTCCAAAGCTCTTTCTGCACCAGATTCAGAGCCCGTTTGTTTCAGCAGTTCTGTTTACTCCTGCAGGGATCCGCCCAGATAGGTGGGGCCAGGGGCGGGGTGAGTTGTGAGAGGTGGCCCAGAGCAATGGCGGCGACCACCACCACAGCCAGTCCTGCTTCCACAGCTCCCTCCCCTTTGCCGGAACTAGTTGAGCTGCGAATCTGTGTCTGCGGTCCACAGTTCTCAGAGCAGCAAATATTCTGTCCTTTGATCCGACACTGCTACTTTATTGCTTCTAGCACCGGGCAGGTGGGGGCGGGGCGAGCTCTGGGAGGGTAGGGAGGGGGTGGCTAGTTTCCGTGCCTAAGGCTTCCGTTCTCCGCTTGGCAGTGAGGGCTTAAACCACCGATTTCAGCCCTCTTCCCTCAGTCTTTGCTCCGAGGTCAGCCGTGAGCGAGCGTTGGGTTCAGCGGTTTTGTATGCTGCCCCCTCAGCCCTGTGGGCCGTAAGCGGAGCCCTAGCAGTCCGAGTCCTTCCCTCTCCCGCAACGGCGGTAGTTCCGGGAGCAGCGGGCTCCGAGCACTGAGCCAGGTCTGTGTCCTGCGCCCGCGTGGCTCCGTCTCCGCACTTCTCCTCTCCCTCCTCCCCCGCTCGCGCGATTCACCCACCTGGAGGTGAATTCAGTAGTCGGCCTCTTCGTCTTGCCTGTCTGCTGTGCAAGGAGTCCTTTTGGAGTTATTGTTGTCCGATTCGTTGTAAATTCCAGGGGAGCTTTACAGAGGCTCACCTCACGCCGCCATTTTTTTTAGGAATCTCGACTTATTTCGCTTAGCATGATAATCTCAGGATCCATCCATGTTGTCACAAATGGCAGTATTTCATATTTTCTTATGGCCGAGTAGTATTCCAGTGTGTATATATTACCGCATCTTTATCCAATAATTTATCAAAGGACACTGGTTGTTTCCATGTCTTGGCCACCATAAATAAAGCTGCAATGAACATTGGAACACATGTCCTTATGGATAAATGTTTTCAGATTTTTTGGGTAGCTACCCAGAAGAGAGATTCCTGGGTCATATGGTAATTCTATTCTGAATTTTTTTTTAAAGATTTTATTGGGGAAGGGGAACAGGAGTTTATTGTGGAACAGTGTGTACTTCCAGGACTTTATATCCAAGTCGTTGTCCTTTCAGTCTTAGTTGTGGAGGGCGCAGCTCAGCTTCAGGTCCAGTGGTTGTTCCTAGTTGCAGGGGGCACAGCCCACCATCCCTTGCGGGAGTCAAACTGGCAACCTTGTGGTTGAGAGGATGCACTCCAACCAACTGAGCCATCCGGGAGCTCAGCAGCAGCTCAGCTCAAGGTGCCCTGTTCAATCTTAGTTGCAGGGGGAGGAGCCCACCATTCCTTGCGGGACTTGAGGAGTTGAACCAGCAACCTTTTGGTTGAGAGCCCACTGGCCCATGTGGGAATCGAACCGGCAGCCTTCGGAGTTAGGAGCATGGAGCTCCAACCTCCTGAGCCACTGGGCCGGCCCTATTCTAAATTTTTTGAGGAACTACTATGAAACCACTATGTTTTTCATAGTGGCTGTACCAATTTACATTCCAACCAGCAGTGTATGAGGGTTCCGTTTTCTCTGTAGCGTCTATTTTATATTAGTTTCAGGAGCACAGCACAGTGGCTAGGCATCCAAACAACTTAGGAAGTGATCCCCCCCATCAAGTTCAACACCCATCTGACCCCATACACAGTTTCACAACATTATTCACTGTATTCCCTATACTGTATTTCACATCCCTGTGACTATTTTGTAAATACCAATTTGTGCTTCCCAATCCCTGCACCTTTTTTTACCCATCCTCCAACACCCCTCCCATCTAGTAATCATCTGTTTTTTACTCTGTGTCTATGAGTCTATGGTTTGTTTGATCGTTTATTTTGTTCTTTAGATTCCACATATAAGTGACATCATATGGTATTTGTCTTTCTCAGTCTGACTTATTGCACTTAGCATAGTGTTCTCTTGGTCCATCCATGTTGTCGCAAATGGTAAGATTTCATTCTTTTTTATGACAGAGTAATACTCCATTACGTAAATGTACCACACTTTATCCAATCATCTATTGAAGGGTATTTCAGTTGTTTCTGTATCTTGGCTATTGTGAATAACATTGCAGTAAACACAGGAGTGCATATATTTTTTCAAATTAGTGTTTGGATTTCTTTGGATAAATACCCAGGAGTGGAATTGCTGAGTCATAAGGTAGTTCTAGTTTTAATTTTTTAGGAACCACGATACTGTTTTCTATAGAGGCTGCACCAGTCTGCAATCCCACCAACAGTGCACGAGGGTTGCCTTTTTTCCACATCCTCACCAACACTTCTTTTTTATTGATTTATTGATGATGGCCATTCCGACAAGAGTGAGCTGATATCTCATTGTGGTTTTTATTTGCATTTATCTGATCATTAGTGATGCTGAGCATGTTTTCATATGTCTATTGGCCATTTGTATGTCCTCTTTGGAGAAATGTCTATTCAGCGTTTCTGCCCATTTTTTAATTGGATTTTTTTTTTTGGTGTTGAGTTGTATGAGTTGGTGTTTTTTTTAAAGTAAATTTTGAATATTAATCCTTTACCAGATGTATCATTGGCAAATACCTTCACCCATTCAGTAGGGTGTCTTTTCATTCTGTTGATGAAGTGTTTGCTATGCAAACACTTTTTAGTTTGATGTAGTCCCATTTGTTTATTTATTCTTTTGTTTCCCTGGACCAATGAGATAGATCAGTAAAAATATTACTGAGGATAATGTCTGAGTTTACTTCCTATATTCTAGGAGTCTTATGGTTTTGGGTCATACATTTAAGTCTTTAATTCATTTTGAGTTTATTTTGAGTTTATTCTGGTATATGGAGTAAGAAAGTGGTCCAGTTTCATTTAAAAAAATTTTTTTGCACGTATCTATCCAGTTTTCCCAGCACCTTTTATTGAATAGACTGTCTTTAGCCCTTTGTATATCTTGCTTCCTTTGTCATAGATTAAATGGTCATATAGACATGGATTTATTTCTGGGCTCTCTATTCTGTTCCATTGATCTGTGTATCTGTTTTTATGCCAATACCATGATGTTCTGATTACTATGGCCTTGTAGTATAATTTGATATCAGGTAGCCTGATACTTCTAGCTTTGTTTTTCTTTCTCAACATTTCTGTGGCTATTTGGAGTCTTTGATGGTTCCACATAAACTTAAAGATTATTTGTTATACTTCTGTGAAAAATGCCATTGGTATTTGATAGGGATTCCACTGAATTTATACATTGCTTTGGGTAGTATGGACATTTTAACTATATTAATTCTTCCTATCCACAAGCATGATATATGCTTCCATTTATTTGTATCTTCTTCAATTTGTATCTTCAATGTCTTATAATTTTCTGAGTACAGGTCTTTTACTTCTTTGGTTAAATTTATTCCTAAATATTTTTTCTGATGCAATTGTAAATGGGATTGTTTTTTTAATTTTTCTTTCTGATAGTTTGTTAATGGTGTATAAAAATGCAACCAATTTCTAAATATTAATTTTTGTATAATTTTTAATATTTAATTGTATTTTAAATATAAATTAATCCTGTTTTTTAAATTTATTTATCCATTCTAATAGTTTTTTGTTGGAATCTCTGGGGTTCTCTCTCTGTATAGTGCCATGTCACCTGCAAATAATGACAATTTTACTATTTTTCTCCCCATTTGGATGCCTTTCATTTCTTTTTCTTGTCTGATTGCTGTGGCTAGAACTTCCAGCACTATGTTGAATAGAAGTGGAGAAAGTGTGCAACCTTACCCTGTTCCTGATCTTAAGGGGAATGGTTTTATTTTTTAATTAATTTTATTGGGGTGACAATTGTTAGTAAATTTACATAGATTTCAGGTGTACAATTCTGTATTACATCGTCTATAAATCCCATTGTGTGTTCACCACCCAGAGTCAGTTCTCCTTCCACCACCATATATTTGATCCCCTTTACCCTCATCACCCACCCCCCACCCCCTTACCCTCTGGTAACCACTAAATTATTGTCTGTGTCTATGAGTTTTTGTTTCTCATTTGTTTGTCTTGTTCTTTTTGGTTTATATACCACATATCAGTGAAATCATAGGGTTCTCTGTTTTTCTGTCTGACTTGTTTCACTTAGCATTATTCTCTCGAGATCCATCCATGTTCTCACAAATGTTCCTATATCATCTTTCCTTAACGCCGAATAGTATTCCATTGTGTATATGTACCACAACTTCTTTATCCATTCATCTATCGAAGGACATTTTGGTTGTTTCCATGTCTTGGCCACCGTAAACAAAGCTGAAATGAACATTGGCGTACACGTGTCTCTATAGAGAAATGCTTTTATATTTTTGGGGTAGATACCCAGGAGAGCGATTGCTGGGTCCTATGGTAATTCTATTCGTAATTTCTTGAGGAACCTCCACACTGCCTTCCATAGCGGCTGCACCAGTCTGCATTCCCACCAACAGTGTATGAGAGTTCCTTTTTCTCCACAGCCTCTCCAACACTTGTTACTATTTGTTTTGTTGATGAAAGCCATTCTGACTGGGGTGAGGTGATATCTCATTGTGGTTTTCATTTGCATTTCTCTGATGATTAGCGATGTTGAGCATTTTTTCATATGTCTATTTGCCATTTGTATATCCTCTTTGGAGAAATGTCTCTTCAGGTCCTCTGCCCATTTTTCAATTGGGTTGTTTGTTTTTTTGTTGTTGAGTTTCATGAGTTCCTTGTATATTTTGGATATTAGCCCCTTATCAGAGGAACTGTTTGCGAAAATCTTCTCCCATTCAGTTGGTTGCCTCATTATTTTGTCAATAGTTTCTTTTGCTGTGCAGAAGCTTTTCAGTTTCATATAATCCCATTCGTTTATTTTAGTTTTTACTTCCATTGCCTTTGGAGCCAAATTCATAAAATGCTCTTTGAACCCAAGGTCCATAAGTTTAGTACCTATGTTTTCTTCAATGCAGTTTATTGTGTCAGGTCTTATGCTTAAGTCTTTGATCCATTTTGAATTAATTTTGGTACATGGTGACAGATAGCAGTCCAGTTTCATTCTTTTGCACGTAGCTATCCAATTCTGCCAGCACCATTTATTGAAGAGGCTGTCTTTCGTCCATTGTATGTTTTTAGCTTCTTTGTCAAAAATTATCTGTCCATATTTATGTGGTTTTATTTCTGGGTTCTCAATTCTATTCCATTGGTCTATGTGTCTGTTTTTCCGCCAATACCAAGCTGTTTTGATTATTGTAGCCCTGTAGTACAAGGAAAAATCAGGGAGTGTGATACCTCCAGTATTGTTCTTTTTTTTTAATATTGCTTTGGCTATTCGGGGTCTTTTGTGGTTCCAAACAAATCTGATGATTTTGTGTTCTATTTCTTTAAAAAATGCCATTGGGATTTTGATGGGGATTGCATTAAATCTGTATATGGCTTTGGGTAATATGGCCATTTTAACTATGTTGATTCTTCCAATCCATGAGCACGGAATGTCTTTCCATTTCTTTGTGTCTTCTTCAATTTCTTTCAAAAATGTCTTAATTGTTTTCAGCATATAAATCCTTCACATCCTTGGTTAAGTTTATTCCTAGGTATTTTATTCTTTTTGCTGCAATTGCAAAAGGAATTGTTTTTTCTATCTCTTTTTCTGAGATTTCATTGTTGGTATATAGGAAAGCAATGGACTTTTGTACGTTGATTTTGTAACCAGCAACTTTACTGTATTCATTGATTGTTTCTAACAGCTTTTTGGTGGATTCTTTAGGGTTTTCTATATATAGCATCATTTCATCTGCAAAGAGTGATATTTTACTTCATCATTCCCAATTTGGATGCCTTTTATTTCTTTCTCTTGCCTGATTGCTCTGGCAAGGACTTCCAACACTATGTTGAAAAGCAGAGGTGATAGGGGACAACCTTGTCGTGTTCCTGAACGTAGAGCAAAGGGCTTCAGCTTTTCACCATTAATTATGAGGTTAGCTGAGGGCTTGTCGTATATGGTCTTTATTATGTTGAGGTATTTTCCTTCTATACCAATTTTAGTAAGTGTTTTAATCATAAATGGATGTTTTATCTTATCAAATGCTTTTTCTGCATCAATTGATAGAATCATATGATTTTTGTCCTTTATTTTGTTTATGTGATGTATCACATTGATGGATTTGCGAATGTTGAACCATCCTTGTGCCCCGGGGATGAACCCCACTTGGTCGTGATGAATAATCTTTTTAATGCATTGTTGTATTCGATTTGCTAGAATTTTGTTTAGGATTTTAGCATCTGTATTCATCAGAGATATAGGTCTGTAGTTTTCTTTTTTTGTGTTGTCCTTACCAGGTTTTGGTATCAGGGTAATGTTGGCCTCATAAAATGAGTTAGGGAGTACTGACTCTTCTTCAATTTTTTGGAAGAGTTTGAGCAGGATTGGTATTAGATCCTCTTTGAAGGTTTGGTAGAATTCACTGGTGAAGCCATCTGGTCCAGGACTTTTGATTTTGGGAAGGTTTTTGATGACTGATTCAATTTCCTTACTGGTGATCGGCCTGTTAAGATTTTCCAGTTCTTCCTGATTCAGCCTTGGAAGGCTATATGTTTCTAAGAACTTGTCCATTTCTTCTAAGTTATTAAATTTGGTGGCATATAGTCCTTCATAGTATTCTTGGATAATCCTTTGTATTTCTGTGGTGTCCGTGATAACTTCCCTTAAAGGGAATGGTTTTAGCTTTTTCTTACTGACTATGATGTTAGCTGTGGGTTTGTCATATGTGGCCTTTATTATGTTGAGATATGTTCCCTTTAGTCTCCGTTTGCTGAGTTTTTACCATAAATGGATTTTTGTCATATGTTTTTCCTGTATCTATTGATATGACCGAATGCTTTTTATTTTGTTTATGTGGTGTATCACATGAATTGATTTGAGGATACTGAACCAAACTTGCATACCAGGAATGAATCCCACTTGATCATGGTGTATGATCTTTTTAATGTATTGCCAAATTCATTTGCTAATATTGTTTTGAGGATTTTTGCATCTATGTTCATTAGGGATATTGGCATGTAGTTTTCTTTTTTTGTAATATTTTTATCTGGCTGTGGAATCAGTGTAATGGTGGCCTCATAAAATGAACTTGGGATTTTTTGGAATAGTTTGAGGAGAAACGGTGTTAATTCTGTTTTGAATGTTTGGTAAAATTTACCTATAAAGTCATCTGGACCAGGACTTTTGTTTGTTGGGAATGTGTTGATTACTGATTCAATTTCGTTAGTAGAAATTGGTCTGTTCAGATGTTCTGTTTCTTCTTGATTCAGCTGGAAGATTGGATGCTTCTAGTAATTTATCCATCTATTCCAGATTGTCCAATTTGTTGGCATATAGTTGCTCGTAATACTTAATTTTTTTATTTTTATTTTTTTTGTGTTTCTGTGTCTGTTGTCATTACTCCTCTTTCATTCCTGATTTTATTTATTTGGGTCCTCTCTCTCTTTTTCTTGACGAGTCTAGTCAAAGGTTTGTCAATTTTGTTTATCTTTTTTAAAAAACCCTGTCTTGGTTTCGTTGATCTTTTGTATTGTTTTTTTTAGCCTCTATTTTGTTTATTTCCACTCTGATCTTTATTATTTCCTTTCCTATATTAATTTTGGGCTTTGTTTGCCCAAATGTGTATAGTTAGTTTATTTGAGGTTTTTCATATTTCTTTAGGTAGGCTTGCACTACTATGAATTTCCCTCTTAGGACTGCTTTTGTTATATCCCATAGATTTTGGGTCATTGTGTTTTCATTTTTGTTTGTCTCAAGGTATCTTTTTATGTCTTTCTTGATCTTATTGTGGACCCATTCATTATTTAGTAGCATGTTATTTAGCTTCCATATGTTTGTGTGTCTTTCCATTATTTTTCTTGTAATTGATTTCTAGTTTCATAGCATTGTGGTCAGAGAAGACACTTGATATAATTTCAGTCTTCTTAAATTTATTGAGACTTGTTTTGTGGCCTAACACGTGATCTGTCTTTGAAAATGTTCCATGTGCACTTGAGAAGAATGTATATTCTGATGCTTTGGGGTGAAATGTTCTAAAAATATCAATTGAATCCATCTGGTCTAGTGTATCATTTAAGGCTGTGGTTTCCATGCTGATATTCTGTCTGGAAGATCTGTCCATTGTTGTTACTGGGGTGTTAAAATCCCCTACTATGATTGTGTTACTGTTGATTTCTGCCTTTATGTCAGTCAATATTTGCTTTATATTTTAGATGCTCCTATGTTGGGTGCACAAATGTTTACTAGGATGATTTCCTCTTATTGGATTGATGCCTTTATTATTATGTAATGTCCTTCTTTGGCTTTTATTATACTCTTCGTTTTAAGGTCTATTTTGTCTGATATAAGTATTGCTACCATTGATTTTTTTTCTCATTTCCATTTGCATGTAATATCTTTTCCATGCCTTTGCTTTCAGTCTGTGTGTTTTTCGATCTGAGGTGGGTTGCTTGTAGACATCATATGCATGGGTC
The DNA here is from genome assembly GCF_964194185.1 of Rhinolophus hipposideros. NCBI lineage: Eukaryota > Metazoa > Chordata > Mammalia > Chiroptera > Rhinolophidae > Rhinolophus > Rhinolophus hipposideros. Next base: position 67,226,464 of record NC_138061.1, read on the forward strand.
TTGTTTTCTTTGCATTCAGCTACCCTATGTCTTTTGATTGGAGCATTTAATCCATTTACATTTAAAGTGATTATTGATAGGTATATAGTTATTGTCATTTTATTATTCATATTTTTTATCTTGTTTCTTTGTTTTCTCCTTTCTTCTGCTTAAAGAAGCCCCTTTAACATTTCCTGTAATAGTGGGTTGGTGGTGATGAACTCCTTTAGCTTTTTCTTGTCTGGGAAGCTTTTTATCTCCTTCAGTTTTAAGTGATAGCTTTGCTGGGTTGAGTAGTCTTGGTTGTAGGCCCTTGTTTTTCATTACTTTGAATATTTTCTGCCACTCCCTTCTGGCCTGCAAAGTTTCTGTTGAGAAATCAGCTGATAGTCTTATGCGAACTCCCTTGTAAGTAAGTAGTTGTCTTTCTCTTGCTGCTTTTAGGATTGTCTCTTTGTCTTTAACCTTTGGCATTTTAATTATGATGTGTCTTGGTGTGGGCCTTTCTGGGTTCATCTTGTTTGGGACTCTCTGTGCTTTCTGGGCTTGTTTGTGTATTTCCTTCACCATCTTAGGGAAGTTTTCAATCATTGTTTCTTCAGATAGGGTCTTGATCCCTTGCTCCATCTCTTCTTCTTGTGGTACTACTATGTTGAGAATGTTGTTAGGCTTGATGTTGTCCCAAAAGTCCAAAAAAGACTTCTTTTAAACAATTATTTTTTAAAATTATTTTTTCTTTTTGTTATTCCAATTGTATGTTTTATGTTATCTTGTCTTCTAATTCACAATTCAATCCTCTGCTTAATTTGGTCTGCTATTGATTTTTTCTAGTGTATTCTTCATTTCAGTTATTGTATTCTTTATTTCTGACTGTTTCTTTTTTATAGTTTCTATGTCCTTCTTTATGCTTGCTGTTTCTTTGTTGAAGTTCTCACTAAGTTCCTTGAGCATTCTTATAACCAGTTTTTTAAACTGTCTCTTGTTGGTTGATTGCCCCCATTTCATTCAGTTCTATTTCTGGAAGTTTCTCCTTTTTTTTATTCGGGACATGTTTCTTTGTTTCCTCATTCTGGCTGCCTCTTTGTGTTCTCTTCTATGTTTTAAAAGAGATGTCCTATGTCTCTCAGACTTTGCTGAGTGGACTTATGGAGTATGTCTCTTGTGTAGTTCAATTGCACAGTCTCCCTGATCTCCCGTGTGTGTGTGTTCCAGGAGTGTGCCTTGTGTGTTGTGTGTGTTCTCCTGTTGTAGTTGAGCCATGATTACTTTTGGCACATCACTGGATTGGATTGTCTCTGAGGCTGACTGACTGTGAGGATTGGCTATGCCCACAGTGTATGAGCGTCTGTGTGTGGGCTGACTCCTCAGAGGAGGCTTTCTTCCCTTGGGCTTTGTGCCTGTTGAGACCACCCTTTGAGTGTGCTACTTGTGGTGTGCTGCAGGTAGTGCTCTGGTGTGGTCTGAAGCTGGCCTCTGGGTATGTTTTTTCTGATGTCTCTTAGGAGGGTCTCCTGTGTAGGACAGTTTCAGCCTTGCCTATTACTGGCCCTCTACTACCTGGTAGTAGCCACAAAGCTATATGTGGTTGGTGCTCCTTGTGCTGGACCTGGAGGTGTGTGGGTCTGGCCTCGCTGTGAACCAAGGCTGTCTGCCACCAGTATTGGGCCTGAGGCAGCTTAGTAAAAGGCCTGGGCCACCTCGGCCTATTGCCATCTGCCGGCTGCCCATAAGGCTCAGTTGAAAGAGCTTAGGTGTGCGGGCCAGTCTGGTTGACTCAGAGTTGAGAGTGCCTTGGCAATGCAGCCCTAGCTGGGTGGGGCAGGGACCCAGGGAGTCACGAGATGTGGCTGGTGGTTTTTACAAAGTTAATGCAGATTTAGGTCTTGTGCCAGTGCCCAGCCTGTGACCATTTTGCAAAGTGCCCTGAAAATACCACAGCCAGCCACCACTCACCTCATGGCAGTGCCCAGCTTTTGACCACTCTGTGAATCTTCCTGAGGACTCCGCAGCCAGCTACTACTCACCTCAGGCTCGCAAATCCCTGAGAGCTACCCATGAGAGGCTGTGGCAGGTTTTGGGTCACTGCCCACCACCAAATCCTCCTGGGCAGCCTCAGGCTGAGTGCTGCTGTAAAAGGCCCATGAGTACTCTGGCAAGATAGCTCTAGGTGTACAGGGCAGGGTTCCAGGAAGCTATTGGGTGTGAGTGATGTTTTTAACAAAGTTAATGCAGTTTTGGGTTTTACACTGGTGCTGGGCCTGTGACCACTTGGCAAAAACAACCTGAGAGCATCGTGGCAAACCATTGCTCACCTCAGACCCATAGGTTTCCGAGAGCAGCCCACCACCAACAGTTCCTGGGCCACTATGGGTTGTCTCTTGCTGTAAGAGGCATCCACAGTTTGTGGGGGCAGGGCCGGCCATTCAGCAGCCAGGAGTGCCCCATGCAGGGCAGGGACCCGAGCAACACTAAGATGGTGTGCATGGATAGATTTCACCAGACCAATGCAGACTCAGATTTGGCCCTTTGGAGGAGTGTTCAACATAGAAAAGATGGTGCCATCCTGTAGGCTACACGTGAGGCAGGCTCCACACGAGGATAATGGCTTCTTCTATCCCTCTAACCCTCACTTGGAAGCCACACAACTCAGTCTTTCCCCGTAGGCCTCTGCTGCCCCTTGAGCTGCCGCCTCTCCACCAGAGACTAGGTGAGTGTTTCCAAGTAAGTAAGTCTGTGTGTGGGTTTTTTAAGAGGGCACGTAGGTTTCTAGCCACCTTCCATCTCACTGGTATGGACAGACAGAGACCTCGGTGATTTTCACACGGTGAGATGTTGTAGGAACTCTTCTTCCCAGCACAGGATCCCTGGGCTCTGGAGCCTGGTGTGGGGCTAGAACCCCTCCCTCTTCTGGAGGGACCTGCACCACTGAGGAGTCTCTCCTGTGTTCAACCACTATCTGTGGGTTTGAGGTCAGCCTGTTTCACATCTCTGCCCCTCCTACCAGTCTCCATGTGGCCTCTTCTTTATATCCTTAGTTATAGGAGTTTTGTTCAGCTAGTGTTCAGATGATTCTTGGGGTGGATTGTTCTATAATTTATTTGTAATTTTGGTTTGATCCTGGGGGGAAGCAGGCATAATGTTTAATCTGCCATCTTGGACCTATTTGGTATTTTTCTTATTGATTCATAGATGCTCTCTACATATTAAGGAAACTGACACTTTGTAGTATGAGTTGCAAATCTTCTTTTCTAATTTATTGTATGTTCATTTTGTTACGATTTTTGCCATGGAAAATTTTAAACATTTATGTAGCTAGAACCATCACTTTTTTGGGGGGGTTTTGTAACATATGTATTAGGTTTGAACACTGTGAAATTACTGTTTCTATAGTTCAAAAATGATTGCCTGTCAGTAATTTCATGGGGTTCAAACTAACAGAAAGGCTTTTCTACTCTGAAACTATAAAGAAATTTTCTTGTTTTTCTCATGGGCTTATGATTTCATTTTTCAAATACAAATATTTGATCCATCTGGTAGGACTCCAACGTAAGTGTTTTCCTGATGGCCGCCCATTTGTCCGAGACCACGTGCTAAATAATCACCTTTTCCTCACTGATTTGAAATGTCACCTTGATCATGTGTTTGAAGGTATTTCTAGACTTTCCTGTTTGCTTCAGTGCTCTGACTATATTCAGGTGTTAATACTATGTTTTAAATTTAATTATGGAAAATTTCAAACACACTGAAATGTAAAGAGAATAGAATAATGAACCCCCATATTCTCATTATACAAATTTAGCAGTTAAGGTTTTGCCAGCTTGTTTCACTTACTCATTTTTCTCCTTCCTTCCCTCCCTTCCACTTTCTTTTCTTTTACTTTGTTCTTATTTTCCCTTTTGGCTAAAGTATTTAAACCAAACCCATGACCACAGTAACTTGCCCCAGTATCTTCCAGTGTGGATGACTAAAACAAACAAGGCCATTTTCAAACAAAACCATGCTATCATTATCACATTTCACAAAATTAACAGCATTTTCCTGCTATCATCTAACACCTTGATTGTCTTGGAAAATGGCTTTTTACAGCTAGTTTGTAAAACAGGTAAGCAAATTGAGTCCACGGGTGGCACCTGGCATTTATTTTCCTTCAGTTTCTTTAAGCCGTTAGCGTCTTGTAGAACTGGGTTAGTTGTCTGTAGAGTGTCCTATTTTCGAGACTTGTCTGTTTGCTTCCTTATGATGTAATTTAACTAGTTTCTCCAGTTTCAGTATTTCCTCTAAACTGAAATTTAACTCAAACAACTTTATTTTCTGGGATTCATGTTGTTTTGGCAAGTTGATATTGGCAACTTCATAGTGCTGCCCTGTTCCCGGCGTTTCATTGGAGCAGGAGTCTACCATGTGAGGTCTGGTTATAGTGCGTGTGAATGTGGGGGGACAGACCCTTGTTCCCTGGCACCTATTCATCCATCCTTCTGACGGTTTCAACTATTGATGACCGCTGTCTGAGTCAAGTATGGCATCAAGAGTTTTCTAATTTTGTGATTTCTTTTCAATGTATCTGTAGAATTCTTCTGTAAACAATGTTCCCTCATCAACCAGTGCTGTTTGGTTTCCCTGAAATCATGTCATGAAACAAAGCAGGATAAATGCTTAATTCTTTCCTTTGCTAACACATGGCTCCCTCTGAGCTTTGCAGTTTGCTCGTGTCTCCATAAGTCAGCAACCTCCCCCAAGCACATCTTTTCATCAAGTTGCCTGTACCATCTTTTCCAGGCACAACCCTGTATTTACTGTGGTATTCCTGTATCGGCTAGGACTTGGCAGGCCTTGTTAACTGTGCTGGTATTTGCTGTCATTGTTACTACCGCTGACTAGTTCCTGGTTATGATATCACCCCCGTGGGGGTGGCGGCCCAAACTAGTTTTCCCATCAGTCCTGATATGTTGAGGGGTGGCCTTACAGCAGTTGAGGCTTTTTCCCCAGAATGTCTGACCTTGTTGTAGCAGAAATGCCTGCACATTTGGGAGGCTGGTGAAGAGTGTGCATGGGAAGTGGAGAGAAGTGCACCCCTATCTTGTCCTCTTTCCGTCCATGGATGTGAGACATCTGTGCATTAGGAAAGAGGGGGGGAGAGGAAGCTGAAGTCTCGAGAGGTGCCTAGGTGGTTGAGAACATTCGGGAGCATCAGACAAGTGGCAACACCATGAGATGGCAGAGTTCACAGCTGGAAGAGACACTGGACCCAGAGCACTGGGGAGGCAGGGCACACATGGGGTACAGACAGGAGCTGGGTATTCACAGTTGGGGGTCTGATGCAGCCCCTCCAGGCACAGGCCTGCGGGGATAGAGCAAGGAAGGAAGGTGAGTTGGGTCGGTCCCTGGGCTCTGGCTCCCAGCTCAGCACCCCGCCCCGTCCGTGCTGACCTTTGGGGATCTGAGTTTTGCCCCTGTGCTGCTTTGCCTCCTTTAGGGTCTGGTGAAGTCCCCTGTGGGTAGGTTGATGCCGGGGTGGGTCATGACAGTAAGCAGGGGTGTCTGACTTCGTTGGCCAGAAGAACCCACTAGAGGCAGAATGCACACCCAGCAGCTTTCCTGTGCCTCTCTTGAGGGGAGGCCCTTTGTAGCCCAGCCTTCACCTGCACACTCTGCTCCAGCACAGTGCCTGGCTCACGGGAGGGTGCAGGGGACACCAACAGCAGGGTTTAGTGGTGTGTGAAAGAAGGGTTCCATGTGTTGAGGCCGCCTCCTCTCTCCTCCCCTCCCCACAGGCGGTGCTTCTGGGTGGTGCCCACTCCCCACAGCCATGCCTGTCAAATGAGTGAACTGCACATATTGCCTCCCCCACTACATGTGCTGAGGCCACAAGTGTCCAAACCAGCAGCCGCCTGGCATGTGGCACATTCAGTTCTGCACTGTGGCTAGGAGCCTGAGGTGTGGGACCAGTAACTGGGACCTGCTTCGTTGGCGGCCCAGGAATGGCCCCTTCGGTGAAGTGCTGAGGAGACCAGCAGCGCAATAGACAAGGGCCCAGGGGCAGGAGGAAGTGGGTTTCTTGAAGCTTCTAGGACCTGCTGTTCTGGTGTGTGCAGCAGTGCTGCACAAGGGCACAGTTAGCCAAGGCTTCCTTCCTGGCAGGATGGGGTGTTCCTCCCTGCAGGATGGCCTTTGCCTGGAACCCTGCACAGAGCAGCCTGGGCTCCAGCTGACCCCGGTGCTGCCTTGGGCCAGGATGGGTGGGGCGATGGTCCCTGCGCTTAGTGCCTCCTTTCTCCTGTTCCCCAGGCCCTCAGTACTATGATTTTAGATCAGTGGTTCTCCAAGTGGGATCCCAGGGATCAGCGCCCCTGGGACTGATAGAAGCGCTGATTCTCAGGTCCTGCTCCAGACCTCTTGCGTGCGGGATGGGGCCCTAGTGTGTTTTCGTAAGCCCTCCAGGGGATTCTAATGCCTGCTGATGGTCTGGGAAGTTCCTCTTGCTTCTGGAACCTTCCCAGACTACAGCCTGCATTTCTGAGCCCATTGGGACCTACTGAGTGCCAAGCCTGCCCCCAGATGTCCATCCACCAGGGTCAGCCTAGAACGTTGAGTGGAATTGGCACCTGGACAGTCACCACACTGGGGCCAGGGTATGTATCTGACCATCAACAGCGCTGCAGTGCAGTGGCCTTTGAGTTCAACATGCAACGGGAGCTTTTCTTTCTGTTGCATTTACTTTAATCACCAGAAAGCTGACAAGTGGCATTCAGCGACTTTATGAGAGTCACAGAATTATGGGGCAGAAATCTTTCCCAGACTGGGTGGGTGACTGCACCCTTGGGATGGCCCTCAGGGGCTGTGGTCCTCGCCTTTACCTAAAACCCTCTATGGGAGATTGGTGGCTGGCCCAGGGCCTGGATGTGGGGGTGCTCACTTCCTGGACCACACCTACCTGTCACCCCCACCCACTCTCTCAGTCACTCAAGTGTCATGTAACCCAGTTACTCGCAGCACAGATGATTCAGACTTCCCATAATTGGCATTCAGGAACTCAGGAGCTCAGGAGGGTTTCCAGGACACTGGCGGGCTGACGTCTCTTGCTGGCCTCTCTCCCTGCCTGGGGCCAAACAACATCCAGTTCAGGAACTGCTGCATTAGAGGGAGACTGTATCTGGGGAGACCTTCTTTGAATGGATCATTTGACAAAGGATTCCTGACTTCGGCTGGGATGATAGGGGAGGGCATCATACTTCGGGGGTGCTTTCATGAGATCTTTTCATTCTCACAGAGCCCCTAAGCCAGGGCTTTTCTCCAGTTCTACAGAAGCACCAAATAGGCTCAGAGAGGCTGGGAAACCTGACACAAACCATGCAGCAGTGAGGGTCAGAAGCAGGGTTTGGGCCCTGTGTCCCCAGAGCCCTGGCCTTCTCACCAGGCTGGACATAGGCTGTGGTGCAGGACCAAGTATATGACCTGGGATTCCCGCCCCTCGCACCTCCCATGAAATACAGGGAGAAATGTTATAATTAAACAACAAGTTAAACTGATGTCTTAACCATGGGATTTGCTGGACGTAGTGTGTGCGGTTTTTGAGGCTTTGGGAGGGGAATAGAGTGAACAGAATCTCCACAGCCTCCTGGGGAGGAGGGGCTGGGGCCCCCGAAGCCCTACTGAGGGGGGACCTGGGTGGGGCAGCGGTGGCCTGGACTCTGGGCGCGTGTTGGAGAGGCTGAGACCCCACCCCGGGCTTGGTCCCTCCGGTCAGGCAGCCTGGGCAGGCGTGCCGGAGAAGCCTCAGCAGCAAAGGCAGGCTCCACGGCGTGGACATGGAGACATAGCCCTGTCTGCCCACTTCCACCTGACTGAGGGAAAAGGCTGCATCAGACTTGGCAGGTGGGGGGTCTTTGTGAGGAGTAGGCAGCCCCCCATGAGGCCCGGAAGGTCACTGGGGACACTGAGTCGAAGGCTCTGTGCACACACAGCCCAGGCTGCTCCTGCCCTTCCTCACCCGGCCCAGGGCACAGCAGGGGTCCTTCATGAAGTTCAAGGCGCAAGTGGGTGAGTCCACCCTAGGTAGATGTGGGCTGAGACGTAGCCCAGGGCAGGGTGGGGGCGGGCGCAGCAGCCCCTGACCCTTCATAGCCCAGGGAAGTCTCAGGTTGGGGAGGGTACATCTGATGCTGCGAAACCACACTTCATTCGTTCCCCCTTGGCGCCGCACTCACTGTCCAGGGCTTCCCCAGCCTGCTGCCCTTTGAACCCCTCTTGTCATTTAGAACGCCCCCTCCAGTGGCTCCTATTCTACCACAGATGCCCTCCCCCTCCCTGCCCCTGCCCACCCTCAGCCCACCCCTCTGGGCCTTTGCTTACCCTCCCTGCTCCCAGCTTGCTGTGTGCCTGGACCCCAAGCCTCGCCCTCAGGTCCTGATCCTTGGGAGCCTGTGCCCTGGAGCTGAAGCCCTGGTGAGGCTCTGTGTCTCTGGGCGGAGGCCTGCCTGGTCCTGAATGACCCCTGTCTGTGACTGGGCCTTCCTGACCTGGGCTAGCACAGCCTCTGTCTCTGCTCTGCCTGCCCCACACCCAGCGGCTGCCCCACCGACCCCTACTTCCCACCAGTCACCACACCCTGGCCTGCTCCTCCTGACCTCTACCTTTCTCCCTTGCAGCTGAGCCACTGACCACCACCCCACCCTAACTGTGGGGGAACAGAATGACACAGTCTAATGGAGGAAGCTCACGCCCAGACCTGCGGTGACCTTTCGGGCTTTTTCTGTGAGCCAGAGGAAGGACAGGAAGCGTCCTCAGGGCCCCTGCAGCCCCTCCCCATCCCTCAGCCCTGCCATGGCCAGGGGACCCCAGAGCCAAGCAGGCTTACCCTCCTGCTCCAGAGATGCTGACCTAGGCTGTGGGCACAGGGGCTCAGTGAGGGCAGCCCAGCTAAGCTCCATAGGGTCAGGTGGCTGGGGGTATGGGCTCGGCAGCCAGCTTCCCTGTGGATCCCGTTTGTGTGAGGCAGGGTGGTGTCCAGCACACCTTTTGAGACCTGAGTCCCTTGGCCTGCTTGGCTCTGTTTCCTCTTGCTGACAAGGCCCTGAGGGCCCCTGATGGTTTGTTGGGGCCTCCTCAGGGCAGGGCTGGTGGGAGGTGCCAGGGATGCCGGTGCAGGTCTTGGTCAGCAATGCCCCCATTTCCACCTGGAGGCTGCCAGGCTGTGGCTCTGGCCCCTGCCACCTGTCTTCCTGGCTCCCTGCCCTTTGAGACCCTGACACCCTAGCACTGAGCGCCTGTGCAGGCCTGGGCCACTTTCCCACACGATCTGCTCCAGTGGAGGGCTTAGGAAGCATAAGGGCGGTGAGGATGCAGCTTTGTGACCTCCCGCCTTGGCCCCTCTGGGTCTCAGGCACCTTCTCTGTAAAAGGAGGGGACCTGTAAACTGTGTTTCAGGTGTCAGGTACAATTTTAAAAAATGGTCATGTGGATGTAGGGGACAACAGGGAATATGGTCAATAGCACTGGAATAACGATGTATGGTGTCAGATGGGTACTAGGCTTCTTCGGATGGTCATGCTGTGAGGGACACAAACATCTAATCACTATATTGTTTTCTACACACGAAACTAATAAAACAAAAACTTGTCCCAGGGCAAGGTGGGGACTGGGACACTCAGCCCTGCCTCCTCCCTGGCACCCCCTCTCCCCGCATGGGCTCCAGGGCTCCTAGCCCAGGCCCACATGGGCTCATCCAGTTGGGTCTGTCAGGGTCCAGGTCCAGGAATGGTGGAGCCCCAGCGCACCTGGCCAAGTGTGGGGAGCGCTGCACCTGGCCAGGACAGTTAGCAGCTGTGGGCTCTTTGTTGTCAGGTCCATCCTGTGTCACCTCAGGGGAAGGCTCCTGCACAGTTCTGCCCTAGCTAGGGCATTCAGTGTAGAGTCTCTAAGGTAAACAATACTGACAGAGGAGGCAGGGGCTGGGGAAGGGGGAGAAGGAGGGAAGGCCAGAAGGGCCTCCCTAATTCACATGCATGAGACAGCTTTAGTGTTGCTTGGCAACCAGAGGAGGAAGGAGGGTATCAGAGAGGAGCCCAAACAGCTTGAGGCCCCTGACCCACCCTGAGCCACCCTTCCTGAGAGGAGGGAAAGGCCAGCAGGCAGACAGGGCTGAGCACCTGCCCAGGTGGCCACAGGCTTTCCTTCCAGCGCTGTCTTCCCAGAGGAGCCAAGGGTGACAGGACTCCTAGGAATACATACCTACCACCTGGTGGTTCCAGCCCCACCCAGCCTGGGGTGGGGGTCTGGGCTTTGCTTTCGACTTTGACCCTGACCAGTGTCCTGAGTCCTTGGTCAGATTTCTTCACATCTCGGACCTCAGCTTGTACTCCTGTGAAATGGGCCAGTAGCACTCCTCACAGGAGTTACTTTGCGAGTAAATGACAACATTGTGATATTTCATCCCCAAGGCATTCAGTCCCCAAGGGCACACTGAGCACCCACGAGTGGTGCTGCAGCACTCAGGAGGGTCCATGAGCAGACCCTGCCCCAAGAAGCTTACAGCCTAAGAGAAGATGAGGGCGACAGGACCCCCCAGACTCTCCGAGCTTTTGGACAAACTGGGCAAAGGTGCAGCTCGGGACTGCATTAGCACTGGAGTCAGTTGTCCCCCCCTTAGCCTGCGCGACTGTTCCAGACACCCCTGGAAGGCTCTAGGCCCAGGGTGATGTGTGAGGCAAGGATGGTGGCAGTGGGCCAGCGCAGGAAGGAGTGAAACTGAGCAGGTGGCCAGCCAGAAGTGAGTGGGGGTGGTGCAGGCCGGTGTGGGCTCCTGGGAGGGGCCTGTGGCAGGACAGCGATATGGGGAGGGTTTTCCTGCATCTCCATGCACTTCGTCTGTGGCATTTCCACTTCAGCCAAGCCAGAGGGCCTGGCCTGGGCTGGGCTCTCCTGCTGGGCAGTGACTGGTAGCTGAGGGGACTTCCCAGGAGGGTGCTGGAAACCCCAGTGCCTCTTGGTTTCCTCTCCAAATGCCTGGGAATGTGGTGGCCTGTGCCCAGGAGGAGAGTCCCCAACTTTCCCTGCTGCGCTCTGTGGCCAAAGCTGCTGGGACTTAGAAGCCTCTCCGCAGGCACTGTGGGTGGCTGTGGGGCTCAGAGCTCGGTTTCTCATCTGTACAGGGCAGTGCTACCAGCTACACCAGAGGGCCTCATGTGGTCAGACCCCAAAGGGAACATGACAAGTGTCACTCATGTCATTGCATGTGTGGCATGGAGAGGCTGCCTCCTTTGGCCCCTCCCTTTACCCGTGATTTCACGATCTCTAGGGAGAACCTCTGCTTGCAGCTCACCCCACAGTGACCTTGAACTACAGCAATGGTTCCGGACTTGCTTTAGCAAAAAGCACTCTGCTCTGTCCACACAGCCTTGTGGAGGGCCACCAGTGGGTCACAGTGAGTGCCTGCTGGGTGGCGCCACCTGCCGGACCGCCCAGCCCTGCCACCTGCCACCTGCTCCTGCCTCTCGGGCTCCCGAGACCTGGCATCGCAGTGGTGTGACCTGGACTTGAAGGTGTCGGTTCCAGGCCCCCTGAGAAGCAGATGCCCGTGGGACTGGACTAGATGTACAGAGAGGAGGGTAGCGGGAGGGGGCCAGTGATGCTGCTGGGAGCCGTGTGATGGAGAGCACGGCGTAGGAAGGAGCAGGCAGGAAAAGTGCAGCTCAAACACCACAGCCCAGGGAGCGCGTAGGACAGGTCCCTGTCAGGGAGGTCTGCCCTGGGCAGGAGGGGTATGGGGTGGCGATGGCCTACGCGCTGCTCTGCAGTGGGTGCAGCCCAGGGAAGTGTGGCTTCAGCGGGCACCACAGCACACCCACAGAGGGTGCAGCTGAGGGCCATCAGCATGCAGCCTATCGTGGCCCCTCACAGCTGTCGGGTGCTGTCACAGTGGGTACTGGAAAAGCCCTGAGGGCAACCTCCCTCTATCCCCTGCCCTCTCTGCATCCCCTCCCACTCCTGGGCTGCCTAGTTGGGTATTTCTATCCCATTCTATTCTTACTTGGACAACTGGGATCATGTGGGGGCATTTCTGGAGGGAGCACATTTGCTGGGCACCAATGCTGCTGCCACATGCCAGGCCCTCGCTGCATGTCTCCTCTGTCCTCACAGCAGCCTTGCAGGGTGGGAGGAGGGTGCCATACCCAACCCAGATCCTGGGCATGGCAGGGACAGACAGGTGGAGCCGTCGGCGGTGTGCGTGTGGCCGAAGGGTGACTGCTGGGCGTGGGCAGCTCCAGAGCCACATCTAGATGGGCAGGCGTTGTGCAAGACCGCTTTCGAGGTGCCACTGTGACCCCCCCCCCCCGCCGGGGCTCTGCAGCAGAGGGGGTTGCCATGGCCCTAGGGACCTGCTGCGCAGGCCACTGCCCTAACAAATTGTCACAAGTGTAGTGGCTTCAGTAACACACACTTACCACCATACAGTTCTGTGGATCACAGGCCAGTGTGGGCCTGGTGGCCAGAGTCATGGTGCTGGTTGGCCTTCCTCCGGAGGCTCCAGGGGAGGGACGTTTCCTGCTCCTCTACGAGCTGTGGGACTGAGGCTCTGTTCCCTGCTTGCTGTTGACCGGGGGCCCTCAGCTCCCAGATGGGCTCCCCATGTCAGCAGCAGGGTCTCTGATCCATCTCTCTGCCCTGCCCTGTAGGCATATCTTTCTCTGACAACAGCCTGGAAGATTCCTGATTTTATGAACACCTGTGATTATAGGCGGAGCTGGGTGAGAGCAGAGCTGTCCGGCAGCACCCTGCCCACCCTTACAGTCCAGTCCTGGAGGAGCAGGTGTCCTGCGGGCGGAGTGAGGTAGCTGAGGTGGAGTGCTGAGTCAGCAGGCCAGATTTCTGACAATCCTGATGGGACAGGCTCTGCAGCCACCACACCCGGCACAGTTCACAGTCCACTCTGGGTTTGCATGTGCGGTTTGGAGGTAGGATGGCCTGGCTGTGTTGACATCTCAATTTTCCCAGCTGCCTGGGTCCATCACACACCCCCGTGCCTCCTGCTCTGTTGCACATGAGGGACAGTAGATCAAGCTGTGTGGCTTTTCTTTTCAGTGCATGTGTGGGTGTGTTCCTGCTCCAGCGTTTGTGCCTCCTGGGGAACTCCTGGTAAAGCCCCAAATCACAGAATGGTAAGGGGGCGGCCTGGTAGGTGCAGGTGGGCAGCATGGGCTGCACCCCACCTCAGGGAAAGGAGGGCCTGGGGGTGGGTTTCTTGGGGTGCTCCAGGTGGCTGCTGGCTGATCCTCACTGCAGCCTTGGCCAAAGGTGGGGAGGGAAAGCAAGTCTTAGAACTGTGGTCACAGAGGTGTGAAGCCAGTCCTCAACCCCAGTTCAGCCTCTACTCACAGCCCTTCTTTTTGGGTTCCCGGTGCCTCCTCTCCAGTCTTTCCATCATGGCCACGCATCCATTAGAGGGGTGACCATTGCCTTCCATGCCCCACCACCGTGGAGGTGTGTCATTCAGGGTGTGTCGTGCGGGGTGTCCAGCGGGGCGGCCTGCGGGGTCTCTGCTCCCGCTCCCCACATAAGAACGCAGGACATGGTGAGGCCAAAAAGGAACACCCACGGAGCCATAGGTAGGGAAGTCATACCACTATGGTCTCATTGGAGGCTGGGTTTACACAACGTGCGACCTGCTGTCCGCTTTGCTGCCAACCGACCAACTGTCCTCGACTCTCCTTACTCTCCTTCAGTCTCCTCCTTTACTCTCCTCGGCTCCCCTCCGTAGCCATGGCAGTTATATCAGTGACCAATGGCTTACGGGCTACAGCTGATGGCCAACCAGCCACAGCTGACGGCCATCCACTATCTGAGCCAGCACCTCTCCACATGAGGCCGAGAGCCTGGAAACTGCTTTCTGGGGCTCTGTCCCCACAGGGTAGCATGCGGGGTCTCAGCTCCCGCTCCCCACATAAGAATGCAGGACATGGTGAGGCCAAAAAGGAACACCCACGGAGCCATACATAGGGGAGTCATACCACTATATTCTCACTGGCGGCTGGGTTGGAGACACAGGAAGCAGGAGCCACACGATCTGCAACCTGCCGTCTACTTCTCTCTGCCAACCAACCTCACTTGCTAGCTGCAATCTGCTCTTGCTAGCGCAGCCACCATCTTCTTGCTAGCCCCCATTTTCTGCTAGCTTAGCCACGGCAGTTATATTAGTGGCCAATGGCTCACTGGTTACAGCTGACGGCCAACTAGCCACAGCTGATGGCCATCCAATCACAGTTGATGGCCATTTACTACCTGAGCCAGCACCTTTCCATGTGAGGGCGAGAGTCTGGAAACTGCCCTCCTGGCTCTGTCCTCACATGGTGCCCCCAGAATTCTGGGCTTGCAATCCAGTTTGCACTGCTCTGTGTGATGCCCAGGCACTGCTGATTCACTCTGCTCCTTGCGCAGGGAACCCCCCCACACATACCACCTCACCAATGCGCTGCTTGCCTAGGCACCCCCTACCCTTTGCGCTGGGTGGAGCCTTGTCCCTGGAGGACAACCCGCCCCAGCCGCTGGTCCTCTCTTGCCCCTGCCTTAAGGGGACTGTCCTGGCCTGATGGCAGGTGGGCAAACAGCTGAGCCATATGGGCCCCCGGGTGCCTTTTGGGCTGACTACAGCTGGCTGGGTGAGGAGCAGATGTGAATAAGGAGCTGACAGTGAGGGGCCCTGGGGCCTGCTTCCCAAGCACATGACACCTCACAGGGTTTCTCCACCCTGGCTGCACAGTGGTGTAAATTCCTGGGCCACAGCCCCAGGGACTCTGGTTTAGTTAATCTGAGGGTGGAGCCTAGGAATCTATTTTTAGCAGTCTTATTGGGTGGGGATGGGGGCACTTTGGAGGAGTGAATTATACCAGACAACAGGTGGACACTGACTGGGCTGTTCTTGGTCTGCTGGGACGATGGCCTCCCTGTGGTTGGTGACAGATGCTCGCTGAACTGGGAGTCGTCTCTGCATCACCCTGGGCAGACTGTCACAGCTGCTCTGAGTGTCCTGTGGTGGGGCCCGCCCTCTGTCCCTGGCAGTTGTCCCAGTAGGCCTGAGACCTCTACCTCTTCTGTGTGTGCGCAGTACCAGGAAGAGGTGCTGGGTTAGGGGCTGCACCCACACTCCTGAGTGTACACTACAGACTGCATTTCTAGCAGAGGAAACTGAGGTTCAGAGAGGGGAAAGGCTTATGCCAGTAGGGGACGCAGAGCTGGGGACCTCGCCAGGCCTGCCAGGCCCTGCTGCATGCTCTGTGCTGCCGCCTCAGGGGGCTTTACCTGAAGGAGGCACTGAATAATCCTGCTTTAAAAGTAACATTTAAAAACATCAATTGAAACATCTGCAGTATCATGTTCGATGATTAAACCACTGTGTTTCCCTGAAAATAAGACCGGGTCTTATATTGTTTTGCTCCAAAAGACACATTAGGGCTTATGTTCAGGGGATGTCCTGAAAAATCATGCTAGGGCTTATTTTCTGGTTAGGTCTTATTTTCGGGGAAACACAGTATCAGATCCTGGAGCCAAATGCCTCAGTTAGTACCAGCTGACCATCTGACCTCATCTCCCTAATGGCTCAGGACCTGCTCTCCTGCCCAGTCCCACCCTCCCTGGAGGAACTCTGGCCCAAATCCTTTGGCCTCATTACTTGGGGACAGTGATACCCACTGAGCCCAGATCCCTGGGGATTGAGAGTAAAGTGTTAATGTGCCTGTGTCATTCTAAAATCTGTGACATTCTGGGGTGGGCCCCGTGGCTCAGGCAGTTGGAGCTCCATGCTCCTAACTCCGAAGGCTGCTGGTTCGATTCCCACATGGGCCAGTGGGCTGTCAACCACAGGTTGCTGGTTCAACTCCTCAAGTCCCGCAAGGGATGGAGGGCTGCGCCCCCTGCAACAAAGATTGAACACGGTAGCTTGAGCTGAGCTCCCAGATGGCTCAGTTGGTTGGAGTGCGTCCTCTCAACCACAAGTTGCCCGTTTGACTCCTGCAAGGGGTGGTGGGCTGTGCCCCCTGCAACTAACAATGGCAACTGGACCTGGAGCTGAGCTGCGCCCTCCACAACTAAGACTGAAAGGACAACAACTTGACTTGGAAAAAAGTCCTGGAAGTACACACTGTCCCCCAATAAAGTCCTGTTCCCCTTCCCCAGTAAAATCTTAAAAAATAAAACCTTTGAAAAAATAAATAAAATCTGAGGGAAGGCTGAATCCATGCAGGGAGCCTGATAGCAGAGGAGGCAGTACTCCATCAGTGCTGGGTCCTTCCCCCCCCATTTGAAGAGGTGCCTATAGCCCCCTTCCCTACACAGCAGCCTCCCCTGCTCAGTAGCACACAGACCAGACTGCGAGGAGCACAGCACACAGCTGCCGGGGGCACCCTGTGGGCTCAGCCCTTGCTCTGAGTGTCTCCACTAAATTGGAGGCAAAGTGATGTGTGGTAGGTATTTTCAAACTTTCTTTAGCAGTGAAGTCCTCCAAGTAACAGCAACACAAGATAATGCAAAATTGATCAAAGGGAGCAGCTTTCTTTGAAAGGAGGTGGGGAAGGTGACTGAGAGTCTGACAGGGAGACACAGTCATCAGATGGCCCCAGGAATAGCATAGCTGCAACTTGGGAAGTGCCGTGGAGAGAAGGCTCCAGATGTCTGTGCCCTGGCAGGAAGTGAGGCTGGCAGGGACAGCATTCTGAGCCGAGGGAACAGCCTGTGTGGGCCTCTGGGGGAGGGAGCAGGACCATCTGACCAGTGGGGATCACATCAAGGTTAGTCTGGGCCTTGCTAGCCAAGTCACTGGTTTTCTCTTCTTTGAAGCAGTGGGAAGCCACTGAAGTGTTTTAAGCAGTGGGGGCACACACATGACCCCATTTATAGAGTGGTTAACAGAAGGGAGGAGCTGGGGGACCCACTGGGCTGTCAGTGCTGTTCCCAGGGGGAGGGGATGGCCACTTGGACAAATGAGTTCCAGTGCAGTTGGACAGACAGACATGGCCACACATGGGAAACCCAGAGCAGGACACGCTGCGGTGGGCTGTGAGGACTGGATCTGAGGGAGGCCCTGCAGCACCTCCAGCCCCTGAGCTGGGGCGTCCTGCTCATCATGGACCAGCTTCTCCAGTCTCTCTCTCTCTCTCTCTCTCTCTCTCTCTCTCTCTCTCTCTCTCTCTCTCTCTCTCTCTCTCTCTCTCTCTCTCTCTCTCTCAGAATTGCTGCTTCTTTTAAGATTTCTTTTGTTGCTTCAAGTATGTTTCCTCTGGGGTGGATTCTTCCCTTGGCCATTTGGCCTTTCTCTTTCCTACTGTCCATTCTTCTCTCGTGACTGTTTATGTCTCTTGAACTTGAGGCTCTACGCACATTTTAAGGAGGGTGTCTGGGGGCCCAGTGAGCAGTCCCTCTGTACCCTACAGACTGCACCCCACAGTGTCTCCCCAGGCAGACGCGTTCCCAGGAAGGGTGTGCCTGCACTCTGCTGTAAGGCACCTTTAGGTGGAGGGGCTGGCCGTCAGCCACACCACCCTCTCTGCAGTTCCAGGACTCGCATCTGGCTCCTGCTTCCAGGACAACTCCCCACGGGGTGTCTGCCCCTGGCTCCTGCCCGTCCTCTCCCCCCAGCCCAGTAAGGACCTTTGTCCTATGGTGGGAGGGCAGGTGAACCCTCCACTTGGTCTTGTCTGTACACCCACTTCTTCCCTGAAAGGTGGGGTTTCCTGCACGGGCTCCCTGGTGGCTTCGTCCAGCCACCCACCACCATCTGCCTTCCGTTTTCCAGCAGTGTGAGTCACTTTGTCCACTGGTGACCCAGCCTCTTGCACAGCTTTTCTTCTGTGTTCTTTGATTTCCAGGAGGTTGGAAAGCAAGTGCATTTGCCATCCTCAACTAGAAGTCATGGTTTCGTCCTGTGTACAGGGAGGGCCCTTTCAGCTCCACCGGTTCCGCTTGCTTTTGCAGGACTGAAGCTGCACCAGCCCCCTTGACTTCTGTCTCTCAAACTCACATCTGCTCAGGGAGCAAATCCTGTGTCTCTGCTTGAGTCAAGTCTAGCTTCTGCCATGCCTCGCCCCTGCACCGCTGCCTCCGAGGCCCAACCCACCGTCCTGGGTATGTGGGTTTTTGCAGGAGTTTCTAACTGGTCTCCTGCTTTGACCTTGCCCCCTGTCTTGTCTCCGTAAGTCAGCCAGTATGGTTTAAGTTAGATTGTGTAATTCTCTACCCATACCCTCTGGTGGGAAGTAGAGTGTGTGGGTTGATGAAACACTGCAGACACACAGACTTTAGGGCCTGAAGAGGAGCCTGTAGTGGGATGAATAGTGTCCCCCAAATTCATGTCCACCTGGAACCCATGAGATGACTTTATTTGGAAATAGGGTCTTTGCAGAAATAATCAAGTTAAAACAAGGCCATACTGGATTAGGATGGGCCTCAAAGCCAGTGACTGGTGTCCTTACAAGGAGAGGGAGATGGAGAGACATGGCAGGAAGGAGACCATGTCACCTGAGGACAGAGACTGACGCTGCATCTACAAGCCAAGGAAAGCTGAGCACTGCTGGCGACCACCAGACTCTAGGAAGAGGCAAGGAAGGATTCATCCCGAGGACGTCTGAGGGAACACGGACCTGCTGACACCTTGATTTCAGATTTCTAGCTTCCCAAACTGTGAGAGAGTACATTTCCATTGTTTTAATCCACCAGCTTGTGGTAAATTGTATGACAACCAAGGAAATAAACGCAAGCCCTATTCCACCTACGAGGCCCAGCAGGGTCTGCTCTCGCTGCACTACCTTCACTGCACCCCAGCAGCCCTGGCCTGGAGCAGGCTGCATATGCTCCTGCCCCAGGGCCTTTGCTCTTGACCTTCCCTGGGATCTACGGGGATTACTTCCTTCAGGTTTTAGCTCAGAAGTCACCTTACAGAGGGGCCTTCCCTGGCTGCTTGATTTACCCAGAAAGCCCTGCCTCCCCCATCCACTCTTGGGCCTCACTGCCCGCCCTCGTTCTCCCCATGGCTGTCACTGCCAGCTGGTATATATATAGTCACTTGCTTGGTGTTTGTGTCTTTCCTCTGCCATGGAAGCCTCACAAGGGCCGGGACGCTATTGATTGTATTTATGACTGTGTCTCCAGTGCCTAGAATGGTGCGAGGCACTTGCCCAGTATGTAATCAGTGAATAAGAAAAACAAATCCACAAGCCAGTTGAATAAAGGGGCAGACTCCAAACAGACAATTCAAGGAAGAAAATGTTATGGTTTTTTTTTAACCTCAATCTGGCTCATAATTAAAGAAATGCAAAGTAAGTCTACAATGAGATCATTCTCACCTGTTAGACTGTAGTGAATGTGAGGGGAATTGGGTGCTGTCCTGGGAATGTAACTTGGACCATATCTTTATTCTTTTTAAAAATTTGAAATATGTAATTCATATAACATAAAATTCACCCTTTTATAGTGAGTAATTCAGTGTTTTTTCATATCCACAAAGTTGTAGAACCATCACCACTAATCCCAGTACATTTTAGTCACCCCTCAAAGAAACCCCCATACCCATTAGCACCTCTTCTCCTTCCTGCTTGCCCTTGGCGACCACTATCTATTCTATGACTGTGAATTTGCTTATTCTGTATATTATAGTATGTGGCCTTTTGTGTCTGGTATCTTTCTCTTAGTACGATGTTCTCAAGGTTCATCCATGCTGTAGCATGAACTTCATTCCTTTTCATTGGCGTGTAATATTCCATTGTATGTGTGTACCACATTTTGTTTATCCATTTATCAGATAATGGACATTGGATTGTTTCCACTTTGTGGCTAATACGAATAATACTGCCATGAACATTTGTATACAAGTTTTGATGTGGGTGTAAGCTTTCAAATATCTTGGTTATGTACCTAGGACTGTTATTGCTGGTAACTCTTTGGTAACTCTGTGTTTCAAATCGTAAGGAACTGCCAGGCTGTTTTCCAAAGCAACTGCACAACTTCACATTGTCACCAGGATTGTACTGGAGTTCCAGCTCCTCAGCAGCTTCATTAACACTTGTTATCACCCACTGTTTTTACCATAGCCATCTCATTGTTGTGGAGTGGCATCTCATGTGGGCTTGGTTTGCATTTCCATCATGACTCATGATGCTGAGCAAGTTTTTATCTGCTTGTTTTCATTTGTATATTTCTTTAGAGAAATGTCTATTCAGATTCTTTGCCCATTTTTAATCAGGTTACTTTTCTTTTATTGAATTATAAGAGTTCTTTATGTATTCTGGATACTAGGCCCTTATCATATACATGGTATGCACAACTTTTCTCCCATTTTAATATCTTTATAGTGTCCTTTGAAGCACTAAAGTTTTTAATTGTGATGAGGTCAAATTCATCTTTTGTATTTGGTTGTTTGTGGTTTTGGTGTCATATCTAAGAAACCATTACCTAATCCAAGGTCACAAAGATATACACCTATGTGTTCTTTTAAGAGTTTTATGGTTGTAATTCTTATATTTAGGTCTTGGATCATTTGGAGTTTACTTTTGTTCATGGTGTGGGGTAGGGGTCCAACTTCATTATTTTGCATATGGCTGTTCACCGGGAACGTTTGTTGAAAAGATTGTTCTTTCCTCCCAGTGAATTCCTTGCTACCTTTGTTGAAAACGAGATGATCACAGATATCTGGGTTTATTTCTGGACTCTCAGTCCTATTCCCTTGGTCTATATGTCCATTCTTGTGCCGGTATCATACAGACTTGATTACTGTAGCTTTGTAGTAAGGTTTGAAATGGAGAAAGTGTGAGTCTTCCAACTTTGTTCTTTCTAAAGATTGCTTTAGCTGTTCTAAGCCCCTTATATTTCCATGTGAATTTTAGGAACAACTTGTCAATTTCTGTCCAAAAAAAGCACCTAGAATTTTGATAGGTATCACATTGAATCTGAAGATCAGTTTGGGGGTTATTGCCATTTTAACGATATTGTTTGCCAATTCGCTAATGTGGGGTGTCCCTCCTATTCATTTAAGACTAAATTGATTTCTTCCAACTATGTTTTGCAGTTTTTCAGTGTATAAGTCTTGCACTTCTTGTGTTAAATTTATCCCTAGAGTTTTATTTTTTGATGCGATTGTGAATGGAATTGTTTTATTAATTTTATTTTGAGACTGTTCATTATCAGTTTAATGATTTACAACTGATTTTTGTATGTTGACCTTGCCGAGCTTATTTACTGGCTCTATTAGCTGGTGTGTGTGTGTGTGTGTGTGTGTGTGTGTGTGTGTGTGTGTTCATTAGGGTCTTCTATATACAAGATCATGTCATCTGCAAATAGGGATTGTTTTACTTCTTCCTTACAATACGGATGTCTTTTATATCTTATATGTTATATTGCCTAATTGCCGTGGTCAGTACAATAGTGAATAGAAATTGAGATCTTTCTTCTTTTTAAACACAGATGTTTACACCTATAAATTTCCATCTAAGCACTATTTTAGCTGCATTCTGTAAGTTTTGGTATGTTGTATCTTCATTTTCATTTATATCAAAACATTTAAAAAATTTCCTTGTGATTTTCTTCTTTTCCCTGTGGTTATTTAGGAGTGTGTTGTGTAATTTCTACATAGTTGTGAATTTCCCAGATTTCTTTGTTATTGACTTCTGCTCTTTCATAGTGGCCACAGAACATATTTTGAATGATTTCAGTTCTTTTAAATTTATTAAGACTTGTTTTATGACTTAACATATGGCCTATCTCGGAGAATGTTTCACGTGCATTTGAGGAGAAAATGTATTCTGCTCTTGTTAAGTGTTCCATACGTGTCTATTATGTCTAGTTGGTTCATAGTATTGTTCAAATATCCTATATCCTTACCGACCTACTGTCTAGTTGTTCTATCCATTATTTAAATTGGGGTATTATAGTCTCCAATTATTTTTGTTGAATCATCTGTTATCTCCCCCTCAACTCTATCAGATTTTGCTTCTTAAATTTTTGGGTTCTGCTGTTAGGTGCATACTTTTATAATTGTTATAAGCTCTTGATAGACTGACCTTTTATCATTAAAAAACGTCCTTTGTCTCTAGTAATAATTTTTTTCTTAAAGTCTATTTTGTCTGATAAGGTCTATGTTGTCTGATATTAAAGTTTATTTTGTTTATAGCAATTCCAGCTCTATTTTGGTTAGTGTTTACATGGAATATCTTTTCCCGTTTTTTACTTTTCAACCTATTTGACTTTAAATCTAATGTCTCTTATAGAAAGCATATAGTTAGATCATGTTTTTAAATCCATTTGCCAATCTCTGACTTTTAATTGTAGTGTTTAATCCATCTACATTTAATGCAATTACTGATAAGATAGAGTTTGCTATTTGTTTTTCATATATTATGTCATTTTTGTTCTATTCATTATTGCCTTCTTTTGTGTTGTAATTTTGTAGTAAGATTTTAATTCCCTTGCGATTTCTTTTACTATGTATTTTGAGTTATTTTCTTAGTTGTTGTTTGGCAGATTACCATTAACATATTAATTTATAACAGTATAGTTCAGATTAATAGCGACTTAATTTCAGTAGCATACGGAAACTTTGCTCCTCTGTAGCTCTGTTACCTCCTCTCCTTTGTGCTCTCATTGTCATAAAATTTACATCTTTATACATTGTGTACTCATCAGCACATATTTATAATTATTGCTTTCTGCAGGTGTCTTTTAATTTAGATAGGAGTAAAACGAGTTACAAACACAAAATCATTTATATTGTCTTTTATATTTATATTTTATATTTATATATATCACATTACTACATTTTCTCTATGCATTCATCCATTGATGGACATTTAAATTATCTCCATGTCTTGGCTATTGTAAATAATGCTGTCATGAACATGGGGGTGCAGATATCTCTTTGGGGTATTGATTTCATTTCCTTTGGATGTACACCTAGTAGTGGGATTGTGGGGTCATAAGGTAGTTCTAGTTTTAATTTCTTGAACCTCCATACTGTTTCCCATAGTATCTGCACCGATTCACAGTCCCACCAACAGTGCACAAGGTTCCCTTTTCTCCACATCATTAGTCCTCAACAACATTTGTTATCTCTTGTCTTTCTTAGGATAGCCGTTTTAACAAGTGTGAGGTAATATCTCGTTGTGGTTTGATTTGCATTTTCCTAATGATTAGAGATGTTTAGTACCTTTTCATATATCTGTTAGCCATTTGAATTCTTTGGAAAAAAATGTCTGTTCAGCTCCTTTGCCCATTTTTTAAATTGGATTATTTGGTTTTTTGCTGTTGAGTTGTATGAATTCCTTATATAGTTTGGATATTTACCCCTTATCAGATCTGTGCTTTGCAAATATTTTCACTCATTCCATAAGTTGCCCTACTTAATTTCTTTGAATATATTTAAAATAGATGATTTAAATTTGTTGTTTAACGAATCAAGTGTCTGTACTTTCTCAGAGGCAGTTAGTGATTGCTTCTATGCTTGTGGGCCATATTTTCTTGTTGTTCTTTATGTCTTTTAATTTTTTCGTTGAAAACTGTTTCATTGTTGTTTGTATGTTTAGTGATTTTTCTGAATTCATTTTGTGAAGTCTATATTCTTTTGTAGCCACAGTAGTTTCCACTTCCTTATCTTTAATGATTGGGCAGAGGTTTCCTTAAATGCCTGAATCCAGTAAGTCTCCAGTCTCTGCCCAGAGGCTCTATGTGCATAGTGGGGCACACTGTCAATTCTCAGTCCGGCAGGTGAGAATTCTGCCTTAGCCTTTTCCCCAGTTGGCACAGAGCCTCACAGTGAGCCCAAGTGAGGGCTGAGGTTCTTCTCAGGGCTTACCTAAGCATGTGCACTGCCTGAGCAGTTAGTGCATGTGGCCTTCTGGATTTCAAGGAATAAATACACTGCAATGTTTTAAAGCCCCTATGGACATCTCATTACCGAGCTTTGTCTTTGAAGCTTTTCGTCTATTCTTTGCTCCAATTGTTATCTATTGCCACAGGCAGCTGTGAAGTTAAATGTCTGCGATTGTTTCTGACAGCCAATCCTGGGGAAGAGGCTTTTTGTATTGGGAGCTGTGAGTCAGGTCAAATATAGACATTCTTGCAAATGGGATCTTCCAGGGAACTAGTGACAGGTCAACTGACAGTTTTCTGGGAGTGAGGGCTTGGAGGCTTTTAAGTCTGGTTCTGCTCCCTCCACTGGCTCCGGGCTTTTTGGGACAAGGGTGGGCTTTTGTTTTTCAAGGCACTGGGAGCTAATGAGCGGAGCTGGGACTAGAGGAAGTTAAAACTCCACAAAGCTTATGGTTTTTACTGAGACTCAGCTGTTTTTGTGAGTAAATACTCCCTTATTTGCTCCAAGTCCCTGATTAATTTCCGAAGTTCTAAAAAAAAGTTGATTCTGATCAATTTTGCTAGTTTTCTTGTTGCTTTTATGGGAAACGGTTTTGGAGGTGCTTACTCTACCATTTTGCTGACATCTGGCCATTTCATTTCATTGGGGTGACATTGGTTAGTAAAATCACATGGGTTTCAGGTGTACAATTCTGTAATACATCATCTATATCTCACATTGTGTGCTCAGCACCCAGTCAGTTCTCCTTCCATCACCGTATAACCCCCTTTAACCCTCTTCTACCAGCCCCTCCCTTTTTACCGTCTGGTAACCACTAAACTATCTTTGAGTTTTTGTTTTATTGTTTGTCTTGTTCCTTTGTTGCTTTCAGTTTTATGTCCCACATATGAGTGAAGTCATATGGTTCTTGCCTTTTTCTGTCTGACTTACTTCACTTAGCATGATAATCTCAAGATCCACCCATGTGGCAAATGGCAGTATTTCATCTTTTCTTATGGCCGAGTAATACTCCATTGTGTGTGTATTATCACATCTTCTGTATCCAATCATCCATCAAAGGACACTGTGGTTGTTTCTGCTGTGTCACTGAAATTAACCCCTGGTCGTTTGCAAAAGGTGAAAAGAATTCACAGACAGCCTGAAATGAGGAGAACAAGGAAGTAAGTTTATTCAAGAAGAAAGAAGCCGACCTCTGCCAGGGCAGAGAACTGTACCCAACTTTAGGTTAGCTTTTTCTTATATAGGAAAGTGTAGGTAAATTTCCTTATGGCAGGAGATGTGACATATAGACTGATGTCATTTGATTGACATATGTTGGTTATATAACCAGTTTCTTTCTTACCCAGAATGCATACAGAAAAATCCATGGGAGGGGGGGAACAAGCCTTAATGTTCATTCCATTCTAATTGCATTATAATTAGGCTAGAGTTCAACTAACAGGAAGGTTTTGGTAGTTTGCGCATGTGTGAAGAACCAGTTAAAACCAGTTGAGTCTTATCTCCTCTTTATGAGGGTTTAGACATACAGGAAAAGAAGCAATAGTCTTTCTTCTGGGGGAGTCCTGTGGAGACTTAAATAAAACATGTTTGATTCAAGGAAAGGGTATCTAGCTGTTGACTTTTTGCAGCCTGATAGTAGTTGAGGTGATTGGGAGAACTATAAAGGGTCCCTTCTGTTTAGGAGTTAACTGGGCTGTTAGAAACCTTTCCCCCTCTAGGCTTTCAACAGTACTTAGTCCGACTTTACAACTTTAGACTTTAAGGGACTGTAATGTGTAGAGGAGCCAGCCTGGGGGAAGTGCCAGTCCTTGTATTTTGAGTGCCTGCTGGACTTTTTCCTAAGTTGATGATACAGGAAATAATAGAATTGAGGTCAGACTCCAAAGCAATGGGCAGCAATTAGAGCTGGGGCATAGAGGTCTCCTGACAAAACTTTTCAGAGTCCTTTTTAAGTCTGATTTGTCTGCTTTACATTTCCTCTAAGGTATAGACCAATGGTAAGGAACAGACTGTGTAAAATGAGCCTAAATCTAGGGGCTTTTTATCTTTACAGTCAAGTAGGTATTAGAAGAAATAAATAGGTCCAGAGTGAGTGGTCAAGAAAGAATAAATGGCTTCTATGTTAATCAGGAAATTAACAGGCTTACCTGCCACGTCAGGGTCACCCACAGTTCCACCCTTGTGATGAGAAGAGCTTGGGAACCTCTGGGAACTTCAGGTCCATTAGTCAATTACAGCCATTTGTGAGAGAGAGTTGGTCCCTGCTCCCTTCGGAACAGGCGTAATCCCTCCTCCAGTGCCCTTTTAGTTTGCACAGGGGGCACGGCTGCTTTGGAGCGGTAGGACACTCCTTACTCCAGTGGTCTGGGCCTCCATAGCCAAAGCAGGCTCCTTTTATCTGTCGTTTCCTCTTCTGGGCTGTATGGGGGGCCTTGAGATGGCCTCAGCCCTGGGTTGTCTATAACTACAGTCAGAAGTCTGGCCTGTCTCTGGCCTCGTCTCTAGTCTCACTGTTCCTTTATTGCTCGTGGTCCCCTGCCTCTGTTGTTAAAAATATTTAAACAAATTTTCTGGCCTTCGCTAGGTTCTGTGTCTTTTCATTAAGATTCAACAATGAGTCAGAATTCCTTGGCAGGTTAGAAAAAAACTTAGGCTAAGCTTCTTTATATTGGTTTATTTATACTGTGACACTGAGGAAGGCACATGAACCCCAGTAGTCCTAAAATACAGAAGTTTACATAACTATTAGCAAAGCTTAGTGTTTAGATTTAGTTTTTTTGGAGTAACCAGGTCCTGACTGAGATAATATAAAACATAGAAAATTATTTTGCACAGTGTGAGGGATATAAATGATGAACTTCTAAGTATTACCTTGTCTTGTACACCTGAAACTAATAAAAAATTTAAAAAATAAATAAATAAAATAAAGTCAAACCTCAAAAAAAAAAAAGAAAATTATTTTGATGACACATATAATCTTTGTTCTTCAGGTAGAAAACTTTTTCATAATATTACTAGTAGACCAATAGTCTACTACTAGACCAACTTTGTCTTGCTTAACAGAGAGAGAAAACTCAACTCGAATTTTATACTTGCTTATCTTTGATATTTAAAATTACTTAGTTAATCATATGTAACTTAACCATATTTAAAATTCTCTCAAGATTTTTCTTTACAAGCCTTCTACAGCTTTCCCTGTCCATCTTAATTTGTCTCTTTTCACTCACTCAGAAATAACTGTATTTAAGACAAACTACTTTCTTTTAGTTCCCTTTAAGGGAACTAATGTATTTTCATACCTTGTATCTTCTTTGAAACCACACATCATTATTTCCTTTTATATATTAATTAGAATCCATAACCTTCACAACCTTAATTTTTACTCATGACCAAAAGCAAGTAATTAGCACTTCTACCGGTAAATTGAGGAATATATTTTGTACCTTTCAAAAGCATAGGCTTTTGTAGTACAATACAAGATATATTTATTAACAGATCTTAAGTTATCTTTTAATGTTCCTGTGGCAAGAAGATAAACTCTGACCAATCCAATAATTGACATTTCAGTATTTCATTATTTTGAAACACATAGATAGTTAATAACTTTTACTATTCCACACAACTTAGCAAAACCAACATCTTAAGTTACCAGTAGATGCTGAGAAATCACATCCAAACATCCCTATGTACAATTATTACTGAAAATTTGTGTCTAAACCTTATTTCAGTTATTTCTTATTAGTTCTTAACTCTGAGGTTTCAAAGTTAATTATTACCCAAGCTATTTTCTTGACAAATTCTGTAATAGAGATAACATGAATTTATTTTTGTAAACTCAGGTAAAACAAAAGATATCATATTTAATGTGAATAACCTTAAAAGACACGACTATTTAACTAAAAGTTAAACCAGCCTTTGTATCAAATATTTCTTAGATCACGTGACCCTGAGAAGTACTTGAGTTAGTTTTTATTATCTTAATATAAGTTCTTAATCTCTTATTTTTAAGCGAATCAAACATTACAAATTGGTAATACCATCTAGAGGCAACAACTTTGTAATATATAAAACACAGTCAAGTACAAATATTAGAGACCATATATATAAACAGAACTACCAACAATTACAGAGAGAACCTAAGTCTTATAGTTGCCCTTACAATTTCAAAGAGGCTATAAGAGGGAGGGCTTGCCACCTGTGTTTAAAAGTGTCTTTTTTCCTCTTCAGTTACCTCAGCCTCAAGCAGCTGCTGCAGCAACCCTTTGTTTACATTTGAGGTTATCTGCAAGATGCCGAAAGTTACAGAGAGTTAGAAAAACCTTTTAAGACTTATTTTGCCAAGTTTCTGAATATAGAGTTGGTGTACAAAACAATTTTAACTTCAAAAATAGAACAATAATTTAAAGACCCATTAAAAGGCAACTTTTTCTTGGAGTTTAGAATGTATATGGGCCAAGCAGTGTTACAATAAAATATCACTGGCTTCTAATTACAAGTTAACCAGTTTGCTAATACACAACCTAGAGGGCTCTGAGAAGGTATAGATACAGAGCTCCCCATCAGCTTGGTGTCTAAGACACAAATAGAAAAGGAAAAGGAAAAGAGAAAAGACAGACCAGGGGCAAATAAAACAAGTAAGTCACATAAACCAGCTGTACTTACAGAACCAAATCCTCCTGAGATGAGGAGCTGGGGTTCAAAACCCGGTCTCTGACCAGCCTGGCACTGCAGATTGGCCTCAGACAAGAGGCCCAGATTGGCACGAAACCCAGGTGGCATACAAGCCCAGACAGAACAGGTGCCGAAGAGAGGCTCTGACGGCAGAGATGAGGGAGTACAAATTCCCAGCTTGCAGAATAGAGGGGCCATCTCCTGTGGCTGTGGGGGTAGTGGTTTGTGATAGCTGGGCCAGAAAATCGAGGGACATCCCCCTGATTTTCCGCCAGTTTCTGAGTGGTCTCTATCTCGAGACTTATGGAATTAGTGCACGTTACCACGTACCTCAGAAAGAGAGAGAATATGAGACTGACCAGTAGCTTTGAGATCGTCCTCCCAGCTGCTAAGGCCAGGAGTCGTGGAGCCAGTCATGGGCAGGGTCCGTGGCCTTCCCGGCGCCCCATAGACGTCCCCAGACATAGTCACACACAGACTGATGCCCCAGCTAGACCATTGGCCGTGCCTTGGGGAGGATCAGATTTAAAGCAAGAGTAAAGGACACAAGGAGCAAGAGGAGTGGGAGGGTTTAACACCCTCTGTGAGAGACTGCTGAGGGAGAGAGAAGGCAGAGTTGAACTCTTAGAGATGAGGAGGCAGAGTCGAATTCCCGGGTTTCAGCACCAAATGTTGAGTCTGAATTCTTTTCTCTTTGCTAACGACCAGGGATTAATTTCAATGACACAACTGTTTCTGTGTCTTGGCCACTGTAAATAAAGCTGCAATGAATATAGGGGTACATATATCTTTACAGATATATGTACAGATAAATGTTTTCAGATTATTTTTGGGTAGATACCCAGGAGAGGGATTGCTGGGTCATATGGTAATTCTATTCTTAATTTTTGAGAAATTGCCTTCCATAGCGGCTGCACCAGTCTGCATTCCCACCAACAGTGTATGAAAGTTCCTTTTTCTCCACAGTCTCTCCAACACTTGTGACTATTTGTCTTGTTGATGATAGCCATTCTAACTGGGATGAGGTGATATCTCATTGTGGTTTGGATTTGCATTTCCCTAATAGTGAAGTTGAACATTTTTCTTATATATCTGCTGGCCATTTGTATGTCTTCTTGGGAGAAGTATCTGTTCAGGTCCTCTGCCCATTTTTTAATTGGATTGTTTTTTGTTGTTGTTGAGTTGTATGAGTTCTTTATCTATTTTGGATACTAGTGCCATATGGGAAACATTGTCTGCAAATATCTTCTCCCACTCGGTTGGTTGCCTCTTTGTTTTGTTGATGGTTCCTTTTGCTGTGCAGAAGCTTTTCAGTTTGATACAGTGTCCTGCAGGAGACCCTGCTCACTGCGCCATTTGTCCTGCAGGGCGGCCTGCGGGGTGTCAGCTCCCGCTCTCCATATAAGAAAGCAGGATATGGCTAGGCCAAAAAGGAACACCCACGGAGCCATAGGTAGGGGAGTCATACCACTATAGTCTCACTGGAGGCTGGATCCACACGACCTACAACATGCTGTCCGCTTCTCTGCCTGCCAACCAACCAATTCACCAACCAGTGCAGCCGCGGCAGTTATATCAGTGGCTAAATGGCTAACCAGCCACAGCTGATGGCCAACCAGCCACAGCTGACGGCCATCTACTACCTGAGTCAGCACCTTTCCACGTGAGGCCAAGAGCCTGGAAAACTGCTCTCCTGGTTCTGTCCCCACACTCAACCCCTCACAATCTCGCCTCACAATCTACGTGACAAGCGTCTTCTGCGAGGGTCCCTGTGCCATATTAGCTTACTGGCACCTACGGACGAAAAGAAACAGTAGTCTTAGGAACCAACAATGGCAAATCCCTTCCATCTGGGAGGATACATGCTAGCTTTTTGTCCTGGGAAAGGAGGGTCGCTGCCACTGGCACCTTTCCCGGTTTGTGGTACCAGACCTTTGTGGCAGTGCTTGTGGTCCTTTGCATAGTTGCAACATGTAACAGAACAGGGGACCCCATGATAGGCCATAGTGAGAGCACATAGTTTTCCCACAAAATCATCCCGGTATCGGGACCTCCATATACTACAGTCACTTATAGTGGCCACTCAGCCACCACCCCTGGCGTCACTTGCAAGTCATGAGTCAACCGGCCCCCCATGGGTCTATCAGGCCCAACCATAGACAGTGGGGGCTTTTGACCTGCCAGGGCCAAGTTCATTGCTGCTGTTCCCCTGCTGTCAAGCATGTGGGTGCTGGCAGCAAAATGTTTCCATTTCTGCCATAGCCTGGCTTTAACAGAGTCTCACTGGTGGTGACTTGTAATTGAATGGCAGCGGCTGTTCGATGTAGCAGAGCTTCTACTGGTGCGGGCCCTCCCTTTAGTGGTCTCTCATTCAGGACTCTCAGGACATCCCATAGACGTGAGGCCCAGTCACACATCGTGGGAGGGTGTTTTGACACCCGGAGACCTTGCTTCAAAAGGCCATTGTAGTGTTCAATCATGCCAGTGCTTGTGGGTTGTACGG
The DNA here is from genome assembly GCF_964194185.1 of Rhinolophus hipposideros. Classification (NCBI taxonomy): domain Eukaryota; kingdom Metazoa; phylum Chordata; class Mammalia; order Chiroptera; family Rhinolophidae; genus Rhinolophus; species Rhinolophus hipposideros. The sequence goes on from NC_138061.1 coordinate 67,257,456, forward strand.
AGCATGAAACAACCATTGCACGTCCATCCTGGCAGCCCAGCGCTGCACCTCTTGCCCCGTAAAATGAGTACCCCTGTTCACTTTCAATAACTTGGGGGCATCCATAGAGGGCGCACAGCCGTGTAAGAGCAACCACTGTATGCCGCTGATCCGCAGCCGGACACGGCCAAGCAAACATCAACCCCGTACCAGTGTCCACTGCTGTAAACGCGTATATCGCATTGCGGGCCTTAGGCAGGGGTCCAATGTAATCCACTTGCCAGCGAGTGAGGGGCACCCTCCCTCACGTTATCTGCTGTGTCTCCCAGGGGAGCCTGCGCCTTTGGGGGCTGTCCTGGGCACAGACGGCACAGTCATAGCAGGCATCTGCTATCTCCTGCCATTTCAAAGGCAGACCCCAGCGTCTGCTCACCTGCCACATGGTTCGGCTTTTAGCGTGCTGCAATTTCCTGTGCAGCCAATGGGCCACATCAGTGGCAGGAGCCCGTTCTAACCATCAGACCCGTGCTAGGGCATCTGCTTCATCATTACCTGGGGACACTAAAGAGTGACCTGTGACATGTATTAGGGTCACCTCCTTTCTCTGCCCTAGGTCCCAGAGGTCCTGCCACATGCTTGACCCCACAGTGGATGGTGTCCTACCAACCAGTTTTGGTGTTTCCACGTAGGGAGCCACACCGTTAGGCCCTGGAACACTGCCCAGCTGTCAGTACAAATAACTAGGGGCCCAGGTTCCTGGCTGATTACCATTCACACAGCCCGTAATTCAGCCCATTGGCTACTCTGGCCCATCCCAGTATCAAACCAAATGGTGTCTGTTTGGGGCTGCACACAAATAGCCGTCTAAACAGCTGCAGCCCCTCGGCTAGAACCATCGGTAAACCAGGCATCCTCAGGTACTGGGGACTGTCCTTCTCTGTAGGGCGAGGGCTCCAAGTCCTCCCCCCTAGGCAGAGCGCTTGGCTCAGCCTGGGCTACAAGCTCTACAGGCCCCAGGACCTGTTGTAGCTCTGTGCTCAAAGGGCTTCAACTAAGGGTGCTACGTTGCTTCAAGTAAGCACTCCACTTGGTGAGGGTGGTGGTCTGTGTCACCCCCATTTTGGGTCCCTGGGTCCATGTGTGGACCCACCCCTGGACGGGATAGGTTGTTCGAACCAACACCCATGCCGTTCCTGTGATGGCTTCTGTGGCCACTAGGGCTGTGTACACAGTGGCCAGCTGTTTCTCTATTAGAGAGTAGCCGACCTCCGCTCCTTTCCATAATTGGGACCAAAATCCCACTGGCAACCGGAGACGCTCCTGCCATTGCCAGAAGCCCCTACCATACCCCTCTTGGGTTACGTGAACATCAAGTTCAAATGGGCGGCCGGGGTCCACTACTTGCAGAGCCTGTGCCTACTGCACTGCCCATTTTGTGGCAACAAAGCCTTGCTCTGTAGCCTCTGTCCAATCCCATGAGGCCCCCTTTTTTATCATGTTGTACAAGGGCCTTGTCATTTGTGCCAACTGGGGTACAAACGCTCGCCAATATCCTAGCAGACCCAAATACGTCTGCAGTTGGGAGACCTTGGTCGGCCGGGGAAAGGCTTGTATCTTATCAATAATCGCCTCAGGTATAACGTTTGTCTTACCTGACCGCACAACACCCAAAAACTTGATGGATAAGCCAGGGCCTTGGACCTTTTTCCTCATTCACCGCCCAGCCGCGTGACTTCAGGTGGCGGAGAAGAGAGGGAGCTGCTTTCCCTAAATCAGGAAGAGAATCTGATGTTAATAGAATATCATCGACATAATGAAACAAGGCCACAGAGGACGGGTGATCCCACTGTGCCACATCCTGGGCCATGAGCCCGTGGCAGATAGTGGGGCTGTGCAAGTATCCTTGCAGAAGGACTTGGAAAGTCCACTGCCGCCCGTCCCAAGTAAAAGCAAACTGCTCTTGACACTCGGGTGCAATGCCAATGGAGAAAAAAGCATTGGCCAAGTCCACTACATAGTGATATGTCCCCAGGCTGACAGTCAGACGATCCATTAAATCAGGTACTGAAGGCACTGCAGCATGCAAAGGTGGTGTCACCTTATTTAACTCCCTATAGTCCACAGTCATTCGCCAGGTCCCATCTGGCTTCTTGACAGGCCATACTGGGGAGTTAAAGGGACTGTGCATTGGCCTCAAGTATGTGCCTTCTCCAATTCCAATATTGTACGACCAATCTCCTCCTGCCCTCCTGGCAGCCGGTACTGTCGCACTGTAACCACACGCCAAGGCTGTGGCAACACTTGAGGAGGGTGGTGAGCATGCCCGTGTGTCACTGCTTTCATCACTCGAATCCGGAGACGGAACTCTCCTACTGACGTCTATAAGCTGAGGCCATGTAGCACGTCCACCCCTAGAATATACTCCGGAACGGGGGATACATAAACCTTGTAGGTACGAGGGGGAAGCCTTCCTGTACCCAGTGGTAAGGAAATGGCTTGCACAGTCACAGTCTTTCCCCTGTAGCCTGCAATGCAGATTGCTGGTCCAGGGAACAGTTCTGGGTTCCCATAAACGAGACTGCAGTCTGCGCCAGTGTCAACGAGGGCCAAACCCTCTGCACATTAGAATGGGACCAATGTATGGACAGTTCCACATGGGGCCTCCAGTCCCTGCTCCTCCCCTCTGACCGGGTACCTTGGCCCCGCCCCTAATCAAGCTGAAAGGAGTCGGCCTCAAGCGGCCACATGAAGTCCCGGAGGGACATGGGACGTGCTTTCCCAGACTTCTCCTTTAGGCTTCTCCGGAATTGCTGTGCTTCGGGTTGTCAGTCTATTTTTTCCCGATTGACCCCTGCTGCCACGAGATCACGCCACATCTGTGCACGTGTTACTCTCTGAGGCCCGCGACCTCGCCCCTTTACTTTTGATTTGGGCTTCCAGGTCTCAACTGCGCGGACCTCCTGTCTTAACTTCTTTTGCCTCTGGCTTTCAACATCCCCTTGGGTGGCCATGGCAGTTGTAACTTCATGGATCTGTCCCCCCACATAGGGCGTGAGAATGGCAACTAAGGATCCAAAAGCACTCGCAGGTGCAATATCCAAAACCAGATCTCTCATGCTGGCTGTAAAAAGCTCGTCATCTGGCCCCTGCATGTTAAGGTTAAAAATAGCATTTCTCATACCCATTTCATGGATAATTTGCATGAGTATATGCAAGTCATTGTATATGACTTGTATATGAGTATATGGCAGTCATATTGGCAGTCATTGTATATGACTGCCATTGACTCACAGTGTCTGGCAGTTCGCCAGCCTGTCCCCATACTGTGCGTACCGCAGCAGTGAGCCACTCCATTAGAGTGTGGTTGCCCTGGTTTTGGGCCAACCTATGGCAGTTCTGTAACCTTTGTCGCAGGGATGGATGCACTGTCACGAAGGCTAGCTTTTCCATCTCGCCTGGGGAGCAGAGAATGTTGTCTGCTCCCTCATCCCATAAACATAGTAGCCAAGCCGAGACTGGCTCTCCAGGGCGCTGTAGGGACCGCCTCCCCAGCTCCTGCAACTCAGTGGGAGTGTAAGGGGTGTAGGTCATGAACTCAGTCACAGCTGGGTTGCCGGCAGCAGCGCCCCTGGGGCCCAAAGGTTGCTCATGTTTTACCCTTTGCTTCAAGATTGGCCGGGCTTGGGGGTTGGGAGCTACATTGTCTCCACTCGCTTCCTCTGCCTCTGCCTCAGAGTCTCTACTGTGGGGCCCCTGTTCTAACAGGAGGACCAGAGCTTCCAGCGCTTCCAACCAGGACACCTGGTCCGGCACCTGGGCTGTTTCATGAAGTGCATTTTCCGTGTTGAGACTCAAGGCCCTGAGGAACATCCAGTCCACACCGCCGGCTGTAGCCTTCTCCTCCTCCGGCAACCGGTCAGCCAGAGCCTGCAGGGCCCTCTCCATGCTGGCCGGAGAGCCATCCATGTCCTGCCACCCCTCTTTGGGGGTCCAACTCCTGAGAACAGTGGCCACCGAGAACCACACACTGTGTGGGGGCCACACATCCTCCTGCCCAGAGTCAGACGCCATTCCTACCTGGCCGGAATCTTGCTCGCCGCGCCAGGCGTCTGAGTGGGTGGAGGCCTCCATGTAAGATGTCCGCAACCCTCGGAGCCTACAGCAGCAGCGTACCAAAAAGCCAGTGAAACAGGTTTGTTAGATGGGCGGGGGGGGTGGGGATAAGGGGGAAGGTGAAGGGATTAGAAAACAGTCGGTAACCACAAGATGGCCACGGGGTTTCAACTATAATTTTATATATATATATATATATATATATATATATATATATATATATATATATATATATATATGTAGTTGTGGGGATGTTGGGTATAGCATAAAGAATATAATCAATAATATTGTAATAAATATGTATGGTGTCAGAGGGATACTAGATTTGTTGGGGTAAAAGATGGGAGAGGGGCTAAGGGCAGGGTGAAAAAGGTGAAGGGATTAAGAAGTGCAAATTGGTAGTTACAAAATAGTCATGGGGATGAAGGGTATAGCATAAGGAATACAGTCAGTAATATTGTAATAACTATGGTATCAGATGGGTACTACATTTATTGGGGTGATGACTTCGTAAGTTATACAAATGTCTAATCACTGTTATACACCTGAAACTAATATACTATTGTATATCAACTGTAATTAAAAAATAAAACAATTATTATTTTTTTTTAAAAAGCAGCTGGTTATGGTTGCTATGGCCAACAGGGTGGCATGCCATCCAGAGGCTCGAGAGGACCACCAATTCAAAGAGGGGTCACACCTCTCCCAGGCAGACTGCTCTCCCCATCTCTGGCGCTGCTCCTCATGGGATTCCCGAGACTGAGTTTTCACACACACAAACTGTTCTTCCATCCCTCAGAGAGCTTTGGCTGGCGCCATACTCTGTTCGCTGAGCCATTTGTCGTGTGAGGAGGCCTGCGGGGTCTCTGCTCCCGCTCCCCACATAAGAACGGAGGACATGGTGAGGTCAAAAAGGAACACCCACGGAGCCATAGATAGGGGAGTCATACCACTATAATCTCACTGGATCCACACGACCTACAACATGCTGTCCGCTTCTCTGCCTGCCAACCAACCAACTCACCAACCAGTGCAGCCACGGCAGTTATATCAGTGGCTAATTGGCTAACTGGTTACAGCTGATGGCCAACTAGCCACAGCTGATGGCCTTCTACTACCCGAGCCAGCACCTTTCCACGTGAGGCCGAGAGCCTGGAAACTGCTCTCTGGGACTCTGTCCCCACATACAGTCCCATTCATTTATTTTTGCTTTCACTACCCTTGCCGTTGAGGTAAAATTCATGAAATCATTTCGGAACCCACGGTCCATAAGTTTTGTACCTATGCTTTATTCTATGCAGTTTATTGTTTCAGATCTTATGTTTAGGTCTTTGATCCATTTTGAGTTAATTTTGGTATACGAGTGGTGACAGCAATCTAGTTTCATTCTTTTGCACGTGGCTTTCCAATTCTCCCCATCACGATTAATTGAAGAGGCTTTCTTTTCTCCATTGTATGTTTTTGGCTCCTTTGTTGAAAGTTATCTGCCCATAAATATATGTGCGTTTATTTCTGTGTTTTCAATTCTATTCCATTGGACTGTGTGTCTGTTTTTCTGCCAAAACCATGCTATTTTGATTATTGTTGCTTAGTAGTACCAGCTGAAGTCAGGGAGTGTGATACCTCTAACATTGTTCTTTTTTCTTAGGATTGCTTTGGCTATTTGGCGTCTTTTGTGGTTCCATACAAATCTGATGATTTTTTTGTTTTGTTTTAGTTCTTGAAAACATACCATTGGGATTTTGATGGGGATTGCATTAAATCTGTATATTGCTTTGGGTAATATGGCCATGCTCTTTTTGAGAGCACTTCTGTTATCTCTTTAAACTTAGAAGGCACATAATTTTTGACTCAATACATTTAATTTTTGGAGTCTATCTTTCAAATATGGTCACATGTTTGGGTAAAGACCCTTGGTCAAGAATGCCCACTGAGGAGTGTTTGTGGTCACCATACTATACCTGAGGACCTTTTGCTATGGGCCTTACCATGCATGTGACAATCCAGACACCTGCAGCTATTATAGACATGAGAAGTTGCCCAGAGTAAAGAACAAGTTGAAAACAGTGTGTGAAGTGTAAGTCCTTTAGTTCAGGAAAAGAATCCTGTATGTACATGTAAATAATTTCATGAACACAGAGAAACTTTGAAAGGTTGCACGGAAGAAACTGTCAATAGTGATGTCTCTGGAGCCTGGGGTGGGAGGGGACCTACATTTTCTTGTATAATCTTTTGTACTGTTGGTGCCATGCTAAGGTCTAGCTGCCTGCCACTTGAAAAAGCTAGAAATCGAGAGAAAAGGTTGGTGGAAAGAAAAGCAGGGTTATTCAGAATGCCGGCATTCTGAGAGGATGGCAGACTCCTGTCCAAAGGCCATCTCCTCGTTCCTAGACTGGGCAGACAACTTTATACCATGTTTCCCCGAAAATCAGACCTAGCCGGACCGTATTAATTTTTGCTCCAAAAGACACATTAGAGCTGATGGTCCAGCTAGGTCTTGTTTTCGGGGAAACACAGTAGGTACACAAGAAGAAACACAAAGAAAAGGGGGAGTCGGTCAGGCAGGTCTGAGGACTGATATCCTTTCTGGGGTCTGGTCTGTCTTAAGATAATGTTATCTCCAGACTCGCTACCGTGGCCTGGGACTTTATGCGCCATGAGTAAAAACTGCACTTCAGGGATGGTGTAGATGCTTGATCACTGCGCTGTACAACTGAAGCTGAATAATAATGAATGTCAAATATAATTATATATATATATATACACACACACACACACACACACACACACACAAGAAAAGGAGTACAGCATAAGGAATAGAGGCAGTGGAAATGTAACGGCTGTTTGTGAGGTCAGAGGGATAGTGGATGGGGGGAGTGGGGTTATCATTTTGTGAGGGGTGTAAATGATAAATGTCTCAGTATTACATTGTTTTGTACACCTGAAACTAATAAAAAAAAACAAAAACAAAAAAACTGCAAGGGAGTTGCAAATTGGACTCTGGTGTCCAGGTGCCTGAGGATTAAGAAATTGCCCTTTCCAGGTTAGGATTCTGCTGATTAAGTAGATTAACGAGGTATGTGTAGATTTAAGAAAGGGAACAGAGTTTTTAAGTCAATCAATGAGGGGAGAAACAAAGAGAAAACAGCTGAATATTAGGGTAGCTCTAACTGCAAATGAGCTAAGTGTAAATACAAGTAGCCAGATAGTCAGCTATACAGTGAGTCAAACTGCAAACGAGTTAAGTCTAATTGCTTTATTGATTCCCGAATTTCTCCCTTACATTGTTGAGTATTTTCTCATGATCATATATTGTGTTTTCAATTCTAAAATGGGTAAAATAAGCAAGCAAACTAGGCAAATAAATGTGTGAATGCATGGACAGACCCTGAACAGGTAGGTCTGGTGTCTTCCCCTTCCTGGGGGCCCTGGTTCTGGTTAGGAGAATGAAGAATCCTTCTCTACAGGCCATGCCCAACACTCTCCCCTATACAGGGCTCCCCAGGAGAGAAGTGAGACCAGAGGGGAACGGGCATACTGTCTGGTCTCAGCTCTGTGACTGTACTTGGTATTCTCAGGATAGGCCTGTCTAGCCTGGGCCCTGGGTTGCCACTTGCATAGTGATGGCCAGGAATTGGAGGCGCTTGTCAGGGGGCCATAGCTGTCTGGGTGAGAGGAAAGGGTATGGCAGAATCATTCAGAGCCTGTGATTCTGGGAACGACTGTGAAAGAACCCCCCTGGGAACATTTGTGTCTGCTCTAGGAACAGGCGTGTGCACAGAAGCACACGTGGGCTCGTGCACACACAGGTCACCTCAGGGCCAGGTAGCATCGAGTCTCTGTACACCAGCCTGTAGCGTCGTTCTCTCTCTCTCTGGCTCCAGACAGGCTCTGGCTTTGCATAGATGCTCAGGGGCAGGCAACCTCAGCCCTCCCTAGGAAGGAGGGCACAACTCCCAAAGGCCCATGGCCTGTTCACACGTCTGTCAGCTGACCGGCCTACTCTCTGACACTCTCTCCCCTTTGGGGACAGAGCCAGGAGTGCAGTTTCCAGGCTCTCGGCCTCATGTGGAAAGGTGCTCACTTGGGTAGTAAATGGCCATTAAATATGATTGGATGGCCATTAACTGTAACCAATGAGCCATTGGTTACTAATATAACTGCCGTGGCTATGCTAGCAACAAATGGGGGCTAGCAAGAAGATGGGGCTGAGCTAGCAAGAGCAGATTGCAGCTAGCAAGTGAGGTTGGTTGCCAGAGAGAAGTGGACGGCAGGTTGTGGATAATGTGGCTCCTGCTTCCTGTGTCTCCAACCCAGCCGCCAGCGAGAATACAGTGGTATGACTCCCTATCTATGGCTCCGTTGGTGTTCCTTTTTGGCTTCACCATGTCCTGTGTTCTTATGTAAGGAGCGGAACCAGAGACACTGCATAAGTCTGTGCATGACATTCCCTGTGGGGACAGAGCCAGGAGAGCAGTTTCTAGGTTCTCGACCTCACGTGGAAAGGTGATGGCTAGGTTATTAGATGGCCATGAGCTGTAATCAGATGGCCATCCGCTGTGGCTGGGTAGCCATTAGCTGTTACCAGTTAGCCATTAGCCACTAATATAACTGCCATGGTTATCCTGGGGGTTGGTTGGTTGGTTGGCAGAGAAGTGGATGGCAGGTTGCGGCTAGCAAGTGCGGTTAGCAAGCAGATTACATTGTGGATCGTGTTGATCCTACTTCCTGTGTCTCGCCTGGCCACCAGCGAGATGGGGGTGTAGGAAGACCCTTTGTTGGGGTACTGGTGGATGTTAGCTTTTGTGTCTCAACCAGCCACCAGCAGGAATATAGTGGTATGAACCCCCTATCCCTGGCTCTATTGTTATTCCTTTTGGCCTCACCATATCCTGCGTTCTTGTGTGGGGTGTGGGAGCTGAGACCCTGCATGACAGTCTCCTATGCCCCTCCCCTGCGCAGATGCTCAGCTGGCTGTCAGGGTGTCCCTGTCTGTCACAGATAGCCTCCCCCTTCCGAGACAGAGGGCTAGAGGAGCATCCGTGGGACCCTCACAGTTGCCCTGGAGCCTTTTCAGGGCTGCAGGACTGTGTGTAGGTAGGTATGGGAATGGAACAGTGAACAAGGAGGTCAGGGGAGACACCCAGATTCTCTCTCCAAACCTGGAACAAAATATAACTGAACTGTCTAAAAGCGTAATGTAACTCTCCAAAATAGCTGAAGTCAGTAAAGTAAGCAGAGAAGCTCCAGCTTAGGAGACCATGTGTCCTTTCTTGATGAAAACCTTTTCCTGAAGGTGGAACTCATACTCACCTGTGTCAGGCCCTGGCATACCTCTGCCTCTCAGCCCCTGCTTCCTGTCGGGCCAGGGGCTGAGGTGGGCTTAGGTCACTCCCAAGGTGTACAAGGGGTGGGTCTCTGTGAGCTTTCTCCTGAGCAACTGAGGACATGCCTCCGTTTTCCCTTGCAAAGAGGGAGGCTATGGCGGTCCTGGGACATGTGTGCATAGAGAAATGTCTTGGTGGCTGGGGCTTGTGTGTGTGTGTGTGTGTGTTTGTGTATGTGTGTGTCCCTGGGGAGGAGCAGCCCAGGAGGAGGAGAAGAGTCCCGGCCAAGCTAGCCCTGACCACTTCTTCCCAATGCAGGCTGGTCTTGACCACCCTCCACCTGCCCCCCAACCTCACCCAGGCCAGCTAGTCCTGAGCAATCAATCTCTCTCTCTCTCTCTCTCTCTCTCTCTCTCTCTCTCTCTCTCTCTCTCTTTCTCTCTTTCTCTCTCTCTCTTTCTCTCTGTGTCACACTCTCTCTGTCACACACACACACACACACACACACACACACAGGGGATCTCAAATGTGCGTTCTCTGGCAGACTCTCCTCTGAGAACTGTGGGCAGCAGCCAGGTGATCTTCTGCAGAGGAGAGGAGAGGGCAGTCACTGACCTGGCCCCACCACACCTTCTCTAGGCATCCCTAGGTGGTGTTAGGTCCCCCAGGGTCTTCCCTGTTCCCGGAACAACCAAATGAGAAGCCTGACCTAGATGTCTTTGTGATGGAGCACTTTACAGTTGTCCAGCTGTTTCCAGGCTTCCTGGGCCCTCCCTCCCCACAGAGCAGAAAGCACAAGGGACCCAGGGTCTCACAGTGACTCTGGCCTCTCCAGGACTGATACGCAGGACGGCCCCTGCCCTCCTCCTGGCTGATCTGCAGGTGCCCAGAGAGCAGGTGACCTCAGCCTCCACCTGGCCCAGCCCCCGCCTAGGTAGAGAAACTGAGGCCAGAGAGGACACAGGGTGGAGGCAGCACCATCTCCTCCCTTTGCAGGGGCCAGGCCAAACGTCCTAACAGTGGGGGCAGCAGTGGACACTAGGACAGGGCACTGTGCACGCCCAGCAGGCAGGACAGAAGATCTTCATGGGACCCTGTGGAACCAGAGGCAGGGGCTGCAGAGACACACGAGGCCAGACGCTGCCACCCACATGGGCCCTGGGGACCATCTGCCTGCACTGGGGTCACATGGCCCTAATGACCAAGGTGCTGGAGGTGGATGGCTCAGCAGCAACAGCACAGCACAGCCTTTCCTACATGGAGACCACAAGAACTTGAGGGGCATGCTGTTCTTGGGGACACCCAACTCGGGAGCGGTGGCAGGGGCTGGCCCCGAGCCTCAGCCACCCCTGCCAGGCTCCTGGACCTGCCCACTCTGCCGGCTCCATCTGTGGGCCCCGCAGTCTCAGGAGCTCACTCTGCAGAATCAGAGGTGGCTGGCTAACGGCTCTTATCGATTACCAGTCCAGATGAGGAGACTGAGGCACACAGAGGGGCAGCTGCAGGGCTCTACCACAAGCCTGTGTCCGCAGCCCACCAGGGGCCAGTCCACCACCTGTACACACATCCCAATGCCATGCAGTGGCCTGTTCCGTGGTCACTGGGCTGGCCGCACCCTTCATCCTGTGCGAGGAGGAACTAGTTGTGCATTCTGGCACCTGTTTACTCTTCATGCAAAGGCATTTTTGGTGTCTGGAGGGTGCTGCTCCTGTGCAGCCGCGCTTCCTGATGCAAACTTTCCCGACATCCACCCAGAAGGGCCCCCAGGCTTCTCTGACCCTCACTCCCCACACCCCACCTGCCCTGGGACCCTCGCTCCCTTGGTCACAACCTGACTGGCCAGAGCAAATCCCCTTTCTCCAGGAGCCTGTGGAGGACTTTGGAAGGCTACTCCCGATGCAACCCTGCCTCCCACCCGGTGTCCTCAGGAGAAGCACCGGAGCCTCAAGTCCCAGTTTTAGGACAAGAAAATGCAGTGTGTTATGCCGATGACAGAACCATTCACGCTCATTGGAGAAAATCTGGGGAACACTTAAGGATAAATGAAGAGGAGTAAAAGAGGGTCTGAGGAGAAGGGGCCAGTGGGGGACAGACACCCCGATTAACCCTGCAGTGTGTGTGTGCTTGTCTGTTTTATAGGCATGAACACAACGTGTACATGGAGGCACTTGCATGTGCATACACACATGCACGTGTACACAGGACATGCACATGTGCACAAAGCACAGGTGCAAATGCATGCACATGGAGACGTGTACACAGGTCACACGTGCGTGCATGTGCACACGATGTGTTGTGCTGTAACCCATGCCTACTGCCAAGGAGTGGTGGTTCTGTGAGGTGCTTTGTGGAAACCAGTCTCTGGCATCCGTGTGTCTCCTTTTCCTCCCAGCAATCCTGCCTTCCCCCAACATTCACACTAGCACTCTGTATTACCTGTAACATAATTTTTACAGATTTTGTAGATGAAAATCAATGATTCGGGGCTTTCATTGCCATGAAGCAATTTACTAGTTGTTGTTGGGCCTTTCCCGCTTCTGTTAGTGAACTCAAGGACTCTGTCACTTGGGGTGTTCTATTCAAGACCAAGACATAGTTCTGCCCGGCCACTGTCGATAGACAGTTCTGTTTACTTGCAGCGGGGTCCCCCCTCCTGAGGATCTCTGTGTCCTCCCAGCCCTGCCCCCTCAGGCCCTTCCCCCGGCCCTAGAACACAGACCCGGGACAGCTGTAGAGTGGACAGAGAGGGTGAGTGGGGGCCTGCCTGAGTGGAGGGAGGGTGTACTGGGACATCTCATCCATTGGGGCTTTTCGGTTTCCAAGGGCTTTCCAGGCTCTTCCAGTAAACATCCTGTTTTCCCAAGGTGGATGTTGAGGCAGAGGGGAGGTGGCCCCTGGCACCCCGTCATCATGCCCATCTGTGAGTAGGGAATCCAGGTTTCGTCTGTATTCAAAGGGAGGGCTTTCACACACATGCTATTGCAGGAGGGCTGAATTCCCAGTGGAGCTCACCGCGACGTGGGGCTGTACCCGGGCTCCTGCAAGCTGGTGGGGGCAGCTGTACCTCTCTCCCATTAGGCTTGTCGCCTGCCCCTGGCTTCAGGTTTCCTTCCAGCTCATCTTGCCCCTCAGTACTCCTGCCACCCTGTGCGTGGCCCCTGTGCACAGAGTGGCCGGGCAGGCACGAGGAGGGATTGGCTAAGCGAGGGGGGGCCGGGGCAGGTACATGACAGCCCTGTGCTTGGCTGAGGTCCAGTCTTCACCAGGTGGGCTCCCAACCTGTTGATGGGAGAGTGATAATGGCCTGCGTGCAGTGAGCAGCTGCTGTCCCAAGCAGTCTGTGCAGTTAGCTACGGTTAATTACATGCCTGGGACACACATGCAGTTACTTATATGGCTGGGGTGGGCGGGCAGCTTGTCCCCTAATCTGTTATCGCATGAGAACACAGGGGAGGCCACAACCAAAGGGCAAGTGAAGCTGTGAGGAGAGGCCCGTGAAGTTCCTCCCCTGTTGGGGTCATTTATTTGGGCAGAACAGTGACCAGTGTGATATGAGGGGGCGTCAGTGGGGTCAGCTGTCCCCCCGCAACTCTGCTCCTAACACATACTTTTGCTGTGGTGCTACTAAAACCATTGGTGATTTCTTTGTTTAGAATATTATTCTCTAAAAGGGACTATTGATGGAATAGTGTTAGGGAAATGTGGAGGCCTGTATGGGTTCCCCAGTAGACATCAAATCGTGCCCAGCTGGTCCAGGTCCCTTGGGGCACTCCCCACCCTTCCCCCTCGTGGTGGACATGCCTGCCATGGAACTCACAGGTGAGCTGGGGTGTGAAGGCCACAGCCTGACCCGTGACCACTCCAAGAGTGCTGTAGGCCCCTGGGCTACACCATATCCCAGAGGGTTCCTGCTCTTAGCAGGTTCTCTCAGTAGACCATCCCTGAGGACAGGCAGCCTCTGGACAGTTGTGGCAGCCCTGGGAACTAGAAACTGAGAACTTGCCAGAGGTCACCAAATGTTTGGTTCATTTTGATTTGTGTTTGCCAGCCACCCTGTGAGTTGGGTGTCCTGAACCCTGCATGATACCGAGGAATCAATAACTCAGAGGCATGGCCCATCATACTCAAGGGTGGAGCCCAAACTCTGCCTGCACTGTTACCCTGGGGGATGAAGTGATTGGTGAAGTGGGCATGGCCCCAGTCAGGCAATAGGGTGGGGGTAGGGGCGCAGGGCGGGGGCGGGGAGAGCCAGTACAGGAGGCAGAGCCCCACTGCCCTGTCCTCTCGCCCTCAATACTCGCTCCTGCGTGGTTCCATGGGTGCCATATAGACTCTCACCCCTGCTACCTGCTGGCAGCCCTGCCCCCCGGCCTCGCTACCCTGGAACCCAAGACTCAGAGGCCTTGGTCTGCACGGTCTTTGTCTGATCCTTATCAACACCACTGTGGGGCCCTGGGGTCCCCAATTCCTGTTCTGCAAGATCAGGCCCCTTGTCTCAGGCCAACTTCCATCTTCCAAAACCCAAATCTTGCAGGCTGTGCCTTTGTAAAGGAGGGAGTAGGCGCTTTGGTCTGGGGGCAGAGGAGAGAGAGGCCAAGGCTCGTGTCCTCAAAATGCTCCTTCCCGGACTCCGGATCAAAATGGCGGCGTGAGGTGAGCCTCTGTAACGCTCTCCTGGAATTTACAACTAATCGGACAACAATAACTCCACAAAGGACTCCCTGTAGAGCACACAGGCAAGACGAAGAGGTCCACTACTGAATTCACCGCCAGGTGGGCGAATCACGCAAGCTGGGGAGGAGGGAGGGGAGAAGTGTGGGGACGGAGCTGTGCCGGCGCAGGACGCAGACCGAGCTCAGTGCTCGGAGCCCGCTGCTCCCGGAACTACCGCCGTTGCGGGAGAGGGAAGGACTCGGACTGCTAGGGCTCCGCTTACAGCCCACAGGGCTGAGGGGGAAGCATATAACACGGCTGAACCCAATGCTCACGGCAGACACCTCGGAGCTAAGACTGAGGGAAGAGGGCTGAAAACTGAGTTTAAGCCCTCACTGCCGAGCAGAGAACGGAAGCCTTAGGCACTGAGACTAGCCGCCCCCTCCCTACCCTCCCAGAGCTCGCCCCGCCACCACCTGCCTGGTGCTAGAAGCGATGAAGTAGCAGTGTCAGATCAAAAGGACAGGATTTTTGCTGTTCTGAGAATGGTGGACCGCAGAAACAGATTAGCAGCCCAACTAGTTCCGGCAAAGGGGAGGGAGCTGTGGAAGCAGGACTGACTGTGGTGGTGGTCACCATTGCTCTGGGCAACCTCTCACAACTCACCCCGCCCCTGGCCCCACCTATCTGGGCGGATCCCTGCAGGAGTAAAGAGAACGGCTGAAACATACAGGTGCAGAAAGAGCTTTGGAACTTCAAAAGCTCTCCGCACCCCCACAGGGACGTGGTGCCCTATGACCCAGGTGTACTGTTAACAGAGGAGAGATCCGTCTCCCAGGAAATCCCCCCATTGTGTGAGAAGCTGGAAAAGTGCAGAGAAAATATAGCACTACTGTGTCAGAAAAAAAAAGCTGCAGTCAGAGAGAAAATAAAACATTCTTCCAACAAGTATTGGAAAACAAAAGAAAGACCTCTTCCTATCAACCTGTTGCAGAAGCCACTCCTGTAGATGTCTAGGAAGAGAATAAATCAGTAATTGCCATGAATAACCAAGGCAACAAGACAGCTCAGAAAGAAAGTGAAAAGTCTCCAGAAAAGGAACTTAAAGATATGGAAATATGTGACTTAAATGATAGAGAATTCAAGATTGCAGTTCTGAAAAACCTCAAAGAGATGCAAAAAAACATAGAAAGGCAATTTAAAGAACTCAGAAACACAATCAAAGAACAACATGAGCATTTTACGAAAGAGATTGAAATTTTAAAAAAGAAGCAAATGGAATTTCTGTAGATTAAGAACTCAATAGAAGAAATTAAGAATGAAATAACCAGCTTAGGTAGTAGAGTTGACCAGATGGAGGAAAGAATCAGTGACATTGAAGATAGAAACCTGGAAATTACACAGATGGAAGAAGAAAGAGACTTGAGACTTAAAAGAAATGAAAGAACTCTACAAGAACTTTCTCACTCCATCAGAAAGAGCAATATAAGAATAATGGGCATACCAGAAGGAGAAGAAAGAGAGAAGGGAACAGAATATACTCAAAGAAATTGTTAATGAGAACTTCCCAAATTTGTGGACAGAACTGGATCCTCGAATTCAAGAAGCAAATAGAACACCTAATTACCTCAGTCCCAACAGGCCTTCTCCAAGGCACATTGTATTGAAGCTGTCTAAAATTAACACCAAAGAAAGAATCCTCAAGGCAGCCAGGGAAAAGAAGACAGTAACCTACAAAGTGAAGCCCATTAGATTATCTTCAAATTTTTCAGCAGAAACTCTACATGCCAGGAGGGAGTGGAACCAAATATTCAAACTATTGAAAGAGAGAAATCATGAGCCAAGAATAATATATCCAGCAAAGATATCATTTAGATATCAAGGAGGAATAAAGACCTTTCCAGACATCCAGAAGCTGAGGGAATTTTCTAATACACGACCTGCAATACAAGAAATACTAAAGGAGGCTATTCGACCACCATCAACAGGGACAACTTGTGGCAACCAAAACATAAAAAGGGGGAGCGTAAAGGCCTGAACCGGAATATGGTAATGGAGAAAGTAAGCGTGCTGAATACTCTAAATATCAAACTTTCTTTTACATAATCGTAAGGGGAACCACTCAAAAAAATCAAAAACTGATATATACTGTAATAAAAGAAGAAACAGAGGGAAACATCATAGAATACCACCACACAGAAATAATAGACAACAACAAAAAAGCAAACCAACAATGGAGTCACAGCCTTACCAGGAAACTAAAGATAGAATGACAGGAAATCCTTACGTATCAATAATCACCCTAAATGTAAATGGACTGAACTCACCAATAAAAAGTCACAGAGAAGCAGAACTAAATGAAATAGAGAACAAAAAGACTATAGAAAAAATTAATGTGACAAAGAGCGGGTTCTTTGAAAAGATTAACAAAATTGACAAACCCTTGGCTAGACTCACTAAGATAAAAAGTGAGAAGACACTAATTAACAAAATCAGAAATGACAAAGGGGATGTTATCACGGACACCCCAGAAATACAAAGGATCATCCAAGAATACAATGAAGGACTATATGCCACCAAATTCAATAACCTAGAAGAAATGGACAAGTTCTTAGAAATATACAGCCTTCCAAGCCTGAGCCATGAAGAACTGGAAATCTAAACAGACCAGTCACCAGTAATGAATTTGAATCAGTGATCCAAAACCTTCCCAAAAGTAAAAGTCCGGGACCAGATGGCTTCACTAGTGAATTCTACCAAACCTTCAAACAGGATCTAATACCAATCCTGCTCAAACTCTTCCAAAAAATTGAAGAAGAGTCAGTACTCCCTAACTCATTTCATGAGGCCAACATTACCCTGATACCAAAACCTGGTAAGGACAACACAAAAAAAGAAAACTACAGACCAATATCTCTGATGAATACAGATGCTAAAATCCTAAACAAAATTGTAGCAAATCGAATACAACAATGCATTAAAAAGATTATTCATCATGACCAAATGGGGTTCCTCCCTGGGGCACAAGGATGGTTCAACATCTGCAAATCCATCAATGTGATACATCACATAAAGAAAATAAAGGACAAAAATTATATGATTCTATCAATTGATGCAGAAAAGGCATTTGACAAGATACAACATCCATTTATGATTAAAACACTCAATAAAATAGGTATAGAATGAAAATACCTTAACATAATAAAGGCCATCTATGACAAGCCCTCAGCTAATCTCATAATTAATGGTGAAAAACTGAAGCGCTTTGCTCTACGTTCAGGAACACAACAGGGCTGTCCCCTATCACCTCTGCTTTTCAACATAGTGTTGGAAGTCCTTGCCAGAGCCATCAGGCAAGAGAAAGAAATAAAAGGCATCCAAATTGGGAATGATGAAGTAAAATATCACTCTTTGCAGATGACATGATGCTATATATAGAAAACCCTAAAGAATCCACCAAAAAGCTGTTAGAAACAATCAATGAATACAGTAAAGTTGCTGGTTACAAAATCAACGTACAAAAGTCCATTGCATTCCTATATACTAACAATGAAATCTCAGAAAAAGAAATATAAAAAACAATTCCCTTTGCAATTGCAGCAAAAAGAATAAAATACCTAGGAATAAACTTAACCAAGGATGTGGAGGACCTATATGCTGAAAACTATAAGACATTTTTGAAAGAAATTGAAGAAGACACAAAGAAATGGAAAGACATTCCGTGCTCATGGATTGGAAGAATCAACATAGTTAAAATGGCCATATTACCCAAATCAATATAAAGATTTAATGCAATCCCCATCAAAATCCCAATGGCATTTTTTAAAGAAATAGAACAAAAAATCATCAGATTTGTTTGGAACCACAAAAGACCCCGAATAGCCAAAGCAATCTTACGAAAAAAGAACAATACTGGAGGTATCACACTGCCTGACTTTAGCTTGTAGTACAGGGCTACAATAATCAAAACTGCTTGGTATTGGCGGAAAAACAGACACATAGACCAATGGAATAGAATTGAGAACCCAGAAATAAAACCACATAAATATGGACAGATAATTTTTGACAAAGAAGCTAAAAACATACAATGGAGGAAACACAGCCTCTTCAATAAATGGTGCTGGCAGAATTGGATAGCCACGTAAAAAGAATGAAACTGGACTGCTATCTGTCACCATGTACCAAAATTAATTCAAAATGGATCAAAGACTTAAGCATAAGACCTGACACAATAAACTGCATAGAAGAAAACATAGGTACTAAACTTATGGACCTTGGGTTCAAAGAGCATTTTATGAATTTGACTCCAAAGGCAATGGACGTAAAAGCTAAAATAAACAAATGGGACTATATGAAACTTAAAAGTTTCTGCACAGCAAAAGAAACCATCAACAAAATAAAGAGGCAACCGACTGAATGGGAGAAGATTTTTGCAAACCGTTCCTTTGATAAGGGTCTAATATCCAAATATACAAGCAACACATGAAACTCAACAACCAAAAAAACAAACAACCCAATTGAAAAATGGGCAGAGGACCTGAAGAGACATTTCTCCAAAGACGACATACAAATGGCAAATAGACATATGAAAAAATGGTCAACATCACTAATCATCAGAGAAATGCAAATAAAAACCACAATGAGATATCACCTCACCCCAGTCAGAATGGCTATCATCAACAAGACAAATAGCAACAAGTGTTCGAGAGGCTGTGAGAAAAAGGAACCCTCATACACTGTTGGTGGGAATGCAGACTGGTGCAGCCGCTATGGAAGGCAGTGTGGAGGTTCCTCAAAAAATTACAAATAGAATTACCATATGACCCAGCAATCCCTCTCCTGGGTATCTACCCAAAGAATTTGAAATCATTTATACATAAAGACATGTGTGCTCCAATGTTCATTGCAGCTTTGTTTATGGTGGCCAAGACATGGAAACAACCAAAATGTCCTTCAATAGATGAATGGATAAAGAAGTTGTGGTATATATACACAATGGAATAGTATTCAACGTTAAGGAAAGATGATATAGGAACATTTGTGACAACATGGATGGATCTTGAGAGTATAATGCTAAGTGAAATAAGTCAGACAGAAAAAGCAGAGAACCCTATGATTTCACTGATATGTGGTATATAAACCAAAAACAAGACAAACAAATGAGAGACAAAAACTCATAGACACAGACAATGGTTTAGTGGTGATCAGAGGGTAAGGGGGGTGGGGGGAGGGATATGAGTGTAAGGGGGATCAAATATATGGTGATGGAAGGAGAACTGACTCTGGGTGGTGAACACACAATGGGATTTATAGATGATGTAATACAGAATTGTACACCTGAAATTATGTAATTTCATTAACAATTGTTACCCCAATAAAAAAAAATGCTCCTTTCCCTAAGTCAGCTTCTCTGTGGTGTAGCCCACAGCAGACCTGGAGAGGCCTTTATTTATCAACTTTTGTTTTTAAACAAATTGTTTTGAAGCATAGTGTATATATAGAAAAATGCGTGAGTCGTAAGTTTGCAGCTTAGTGATTTTTCACGTGGTGAGTAGTAGGTAGCTGGCTCCGAGTCCTGCACCTTCTCCCCCACCCCAGCTGGACTTGTTTGGGATCCTGATGGGAGGTTCTTTAGTGCCTGTTTCCTGTGCCCCACGTGATGGGAGTGGGATGGTCCTTTCGGTGGTTGTCTCCATCTGTTGTCATTGCTGTGGGTGCTCCACTGAGCAAATACACTGCAGCTCTCTGTTGAGAGCAGCCGGATGGTTCCCAGATTTTAGCCATCACGAACAGTGCTGCTCTGGACGCTCCAGGATGTGTCTTGTGCTGTGAGTGCGTAAGCATTTCTGGCTGGTCTACAACCTAGGAGTTCAGGGCAGACCATCTGCTGGACCACCTCCCACGTGGCTTTACCAGTTCATGTTCCCACCAGTGGTTGGGGGTTTCCATAGGGTCACATTTTCGTCAGCACCTGGCGTTTTCTGCCTTTTCATTTTAGCCACTCTAGTGGGTGTATGGCAGTGTCACACCGTGGTTTTAATTTCCCGTCCCCTGATGACTAGTGAAGTTGAATTTATTTTCTTATGTTTATCACCCTTTTGGATATCCTTTTTTTGTTACCTACCTCTTTAAGTCTTTTGCCCATTTAAAATAAATTGGATCTTCTGACTTTTGGTTTATCTGAATTCTTTTTTTTTAATTAAAATTTATTGGGGTGACAATTGTTAGTAAAATTACGTAGATTTCAGGTGTACAATTCTGTATTACATCATCTATAAATCCCATTGTGTGTTCACCACCCAGAGTCAGTTCTCCTTCCATCACCATATATTTGATCCCCCTTACCCTCATCACCCACTCCCCACCCCCTTACCCTCTGGTAACCACTAAATTATTGTCTGTGTCTATGAGTTTTTGTTTCTCATTTGTTTGTCTTCTTCTTTTGTTGTTTTTGGTTTATATACCACATATCAGTGAAATCATAGGGTTCTCTTCTTTTTCTGTGTGACTTATTTCACTTAGCATTATACTCTCAAGATCCACCCATGTTGTCACAAATGTTCCTATATCATCTTTCCTTAACGCCGAATAGTATTCCATCGTGTATATATACCACAACTTCTTTATCCATTCATCTATTGAAGGACATTTTGGTTGTTTTTATGTCTTGGCCACCATAAACAAAGCTGCAATGAACATTGGAGTACACGTGTCTCTATAGAGAAATGCTTTCAGATTTTTTGGGTAGATACCCAGGAGAGCGATTGCTGGGTCATATGGTAATTCTATTCATAATTTCTTGAGGAACCTCCACACTGCCTTCCATAGCGGCTACACCAGTCTGCATTCCCACCAACAGTGCATAAGGGTTCCTTTTTCTCCACAGCCTCTCCAACACTTGTTGCTATTTGTCTTGTTGATGATAGCCATTCTGACTGGGGTGAGGTGATATCTCATTGTGGTTTTCATTTGCATTTCTCTGATGATTAGTGATGTTGACCATTTTTTCATATGTCTATTTGCCATTTGTACGTCCTCTTTGGAGAAATGTCTCTTCAGGTCCTCTGTCCATTTTTCAATTGGGTTGTTTGTTTTTTTGTTGTTGAGTTTCATGAGTTCCTTGTATATTTGGATATTAGACCCTTATCAGAGGAACGGTTTGCAAAAATCTTCTCCCATTCAGTTGGTTGTCTCATTATTTTGTCAATAGTTTCTTTTGCTGTGCAGAAGCTTTTCAGTTTCATATAATCCCATTTGTTTATTTTAGTTTTTACTTCCATTGCCTTTGGAGTCAAATTCATAAAATGCTCTTTGAACCCAAGGTCCATAAGTTTAATACCTATGTTTTCTTCTATGCAGTTTATTGTGTCAGGTCTTATGCTTAAGTCTTTGATCCATTTTGAATTAATTTTGGTACATGGAGACAGATAGCAGTCCAGTTTCACTCTTTTGCACGTATCTATCCAATTCTGCCAGCACCATTTATTGAAGAGGC
Organism: Rhinolophus hipposideros; assembly: GCF_964194185.1. Lineage (NCBI taxonomy): Eukaryota > Metazoa > Chordata > Mammalia > Chiroptera > Rhinolophidae > Rhinolophus > Rhinolophus hipposideros. Next base: position 67,279,023 of record NC_138061.1, read on the forward strand.
TGTGTTTCCTCCATTGTATGTTTTTAGCTTCTTTGTCAAAAATTATCTGTCCATATTTATGTGGTTTTATTTCTGGGTTCTCAATTCTATTCCATTGGTCTATGTGTCTGTTTTTCCGCCAATACCAAGCGGTTTTGATTATTGTAGCCCTGTAGTACAAGCAAAAATCAGGGAGTGTGATACCTCCAGTATTGTTCTTTTTTTTTAATATTGCTTTGGCTATTCGGGGTCTTTTGTGGTTCCAAACAAATCTGATTATTTTTTGTTGTATTTCTTTAAAAAATGCCATTGGGATTTTGATGGTGATTGCATTAAATCTGTATATGGCTTTGGGTAATATGGCCATTTTAACTATGTTGATTCTTCCAATCCATGAGCACGGAATGTCTTTCCATTTCTTTGTGTCTTCTTCAATTTCTTTCAAAAATGTCTTATAGTTTTCAGCATATAAATCCTTCACATCCTTGGTTAAGTTTATTCGTAGGTATTTCATTCTTTTTGCTGCAATTGCAAAGGAATTTTTTTGTGTGTTTCTTTTTCTGAGATTTCATTGTTGGTATATAGGAAAGCAATGGACTTTTGTACGTTGATTTTGTAACCAGCAACTTTACTGTATTCATTGATTGTTTCTAACAGCTTTTTGGTGGATTCTTTAGGGTTTTCTATATATAGCATCATTTCATCTGCAAAGAGTGATATTTTACTTCATCATTCCCAATTTGGATGCCTTTTATTTCTTTCTCTTGCCTGATTGCTCTGGCAAGGACTTCCAACACTATGTTGAAAAGCAGAGGTGATAGGGGACAACCTTGTCGAGTTTCTGAACGTAGAGCAAAGGGCTTCAGCTTTTCACCATTAATTATGAGATTAACTGAGGCTTTGTTGTATATGCCCTTTATTATGTTGAGGTATTTTCCTTCTATACCAATTTTATAAAGTGTTTTAATCATAAACGGATGTTGTATCTTATCAAATGCTGTTTCTGCATCAATTGATAGAATCATATGATTTTTGTCCTTTATTTTCTTTATGTGATGTATCACACTGATGGATTTGCGAATGTTGAACCATCCTTGTGCCCCGGGGATGAACCCCACTTGGTTATGATGAATAATCTTTTTAACGCATTGTTGTATTCGATTTGCTACAATTTTGTTTAGGATTTTAGCATCTGTATTCATCAGAGATATTGGTCTGTAGTATTCTTTTTTTGTGTTGTCCTTACTAGGTTTTGGTATCAAGGTAATGTTGGCCTCATAAAATGAGTTAGGGAGTACTGACTCTTCTTCAATTTTTTGGAAGAGTTTGAGCAGGATTGGTATTAGATCCTGTTTGAAGGTTTGGTAGATTTCACTATTGAAGCCATCTGGTCTAGGACTTTTGATTTTGGGAACGTTTTTGATGACTGATTCAGTTTCATTAATGGTGATCGGCCTGTTTAGATTTTCCAGTTCTTCATGATTCAGCCTTGGAAGGCTATATGTTTCTAAGAACTTGTCCATTTCTTCTAAGTTATTGAATTTGGTGGCATATAGTCCTTCATAGTAACCTTGGATAATCCTTTGTATTTCTGTGGTGTCCGTGATAACTTCCCCTTGTTCATTTCTGATTTTGTTAATTAGTGTCTTCTCACTTTTTATCTTAGTGAGTCTAGCCAAGGGTTTGTCAATTTTGTTAATCTTTTCAAAGAACCAGCTCTTTGTCACATTAACTTTTTCTATTGTCTTTTTGTTCTCTATTTCATTTAGTTCTGCTCTGATTTTTGTTATTTCCTTTCTTCTGCTGACCTTGGGTTTCACTTGTTCTTCTTTTTCTAGTTCTTGAAGGTGTAACATGAGGTTATTTATTTGGGATTTTTCTTGTTTCTTGAGATAGGCCTGTAATGATATAAATTTCCCTCTTAAAACTGGTTTTGCGGCATCCCAAAAATTTTGTTAGGATGTATTTTCATTGTCATTTGTTTCTATGTATCTTTTGATGTCTCCTCTAATTTCTTCTTTGACCCAGTCGTTCTTTAAAACTATGTTGTTTAATCTCCATGCATTTGTGTTTTTTCCTGCTTTCTTTTTGCAGTTGATATTTAATTTCAAAGCCTTGTGATCAGAGAATATGCTTGGTATGATTTCAATCTTCTTAAATTTGCTGAGACTGATTTTATTCCCCAATATATGGTCTATCCTTGAGAATATTCCAGGTACACTCGAAAAGAATGTATAGTCTGATGTTTTAGGATGAAGTGCTCTATATATATCAATGATGTCCATTTCATCTAATGTGTAATTAAGGGCTGGTATTTCGTTATTTATCTTCTGTGTGGATGATCTATCCATAGCTGTCAATGATGTATTTAAGTCCCCTAGTATAATTGCATTTTGGTCAATTTCTCCCTTTAGTTCTGTTAGTAGTTGCTTGGTATATTTTGGTGCTCCCTGATTGGGGGCATAAATATTGATGACTGTTATGTCTTCTTGTTGTATAGTCCCCTTTACCATTATGAAATGTCCATCTTTGTCTCTTGTTATCTTTTTCACCCTGAAGTCTGTTTCATCGGAAATCATTATGGCTACACCTGATTTCTCTGGGTACCATTTGCTTGGAGTGTCAATTTCCACCCTTTTACTTTGAGTCTATGCTTGTCCTTGTAGTTGAGATGTATCTCTGTAGACAGCATATGGTTGGGTTTAGTTTTTTCATCCAATCTGCTACTCTGTCTCTTTATTGGTGAGTTCAGTCCATTTACATTTAGGGTGATTATTGATATGTGAGGATTTCCTGTCATTCTATCTTTAGTTTTCTGGTAAGACTATGACTCCATTGTTTCTTTGCCTTTTTATTGTTGTCTATTATTTCTGTGTGGTGGTATTCTATGATGTTTCCCTCTGTTTCTTCTTTTATTAGAGTATATATTTCACTTCCGGATGATTTTTGAGTGGTTACCCTTAAGTTTATATAAAAGAAAGTTTGATATTAGAGTATTCCAGTTTCATTAGCCCTCTTACTTTCTCTATTCCCGTATTCCAATTCAGGCCTTTACTCTCCCCCTTTTTATGTTTTGGTTGCCACAAGTTGTCCCTGTTGATGGTGGTCGAATAGCCTCCTTTAGTATTTCTTGTAGTGCAGGTCGTGTATTAGAAAATTCCCTCAGCTTCTGGATGTCTGGAAAGGTCTTTATTCCTCCTTCAGATTTAAAGGAGTTCTTTGCTGGATATATTATACTTGGCTCATAATTTCTCTCTTTCAATAGTTTGAATATTTGGTTCCATTCACTCCTAGCTTGTAGAGTTTCTGCTGAAAAATCTGACGATAATCTAATGGGCTTTGCTTTGTAAGTTACCGTCTTCTTTTCCCTGGCTGCCTTGAGCATTCTTTCTTTGTCATTGATTTTAGACAGCTTCAAGACAATGTGCCTTGGTGAAGGCCTGTTGGGATTGAGGTAATTAGGTGTTCTATTTGCTTCTTGGATTCGAGGATCCAGTTCTTTCCACAAGTTTGGGAAGTTCTCATCGACGATTTGTTTGAATATATTCCTTGTTCCCTTCTCTCTCTTCTCCTTCTGGTATGCCCATTATTCTTATATTGCTCTTTCTGATGGAGTGAAAAGTTCTTGTAGAGTTCTTTCATTCCTTTTAAGTCTCAAGTCTCTTTCTTCTTCCATCTGTGTAAATTCCAGGTTCCTATCTTCGATGTCACTGATTCTTTCCTCCATCTGGTCAACTCTACTACCTAAGCTGGATATTTTATTGTTAATTTCTTCTATTGAGTTCTTAATCTCCAGAAATTCTATTTGGTTCTTTTTCAAGATTTCAATCTCTTTTGTAAAATGCTCATGGTGTTCTTTGATTGTGTTTCTGAGTTCATTAAACTGCCTTTCTGTGTTTTCTTGCATCTCGTTCAGTTTTTTCATTATTGCAATCTTGAATTTCTGTCATTCAAATCACATTTTTCCATATCTCTAAGTTCCTTTTCTGGAGACTTTTCACTTTCTTTCTGTGCTATCTTGTTGCCTTGGTTATTCATGGCAATCACTGATTTACTATTTCTCTTCCTAGACATCTACAGGAGTGGCTTCTGCAACAGGGTGATAGGTTTGCGAAGAGCTTTTGAAGTTTCAAAGCTCTTTCTGCACCAGATTCAGAGCCAGTTTGTTTCAGCAGTTCTGTTTACTCCTGCAGGGATCCGCCTAGATAGGTGGGGCCAGGGGCGGTGTGAGTTGTGAGAGGTGGCCCAGAGCAATGGCGGCGACTACCACCACAGCTCCCTCCCCTTTGCCGGAACTAGTTGAGCTGCAAATCTGTGTCTGAGGTCCACAGTTTCAGAGGAGCAAATATTCTATCCATTGATCTGACATTGCTACTTTATTGCTTCTAGCACCGGGCAGGTGGGGGCGGGGCGAGCTCTGGGAGGGTAAGGAGGGGGCGGCTAGTCTCTGTGCCTAAGGCTTCTGTTCTCAGCTCGGCAGTGAGGGCTTAAACCACCGATTTCAGCCGTCTTCCCTCAGTCTTTTCTCCGTGAGGTCTCTGCCATGAGCGTTAGGTTTAGCCGTGTTATATGCTGCCCCCTCAGCCCTGTGGGCCGTAAGCGGAGCCCTAGCAGTCCGAGTCCTTCCCTCTCCCGCAGCTGCGGAAGATCCGGGAGCAGCGGGCTCCGAGCACTGAGCTAGGTCTGTGTCCTGCGCCCGCGCGGCTCCGTCTCAGCACTTCTCCTCTCCCTCCTCCCCCGCTCGTGCGATTCACCCACCTGGAGGTGAATTCAGTAGTCGGCCTCTTCGTCTTGCCTGTCTGCTGTGCAGGAAGTCCTTTGTGGAGTTATTGTTTTCCTATTCGTTGTACATTGCAGGGGAGCGCTACAGAGGCTCACCTCACGCCGCCATTGTTTTTCCCCCTGTACCCGGTTTATCTGAATTCTTTATACATTCTGAATATGAGGCCTGTGCCAGATGTAACAACCTTACGTCTATCGGCACATACGAGGTCAGACATTAGGTTCCCGAACTCATCCTAGAACAAGTGCTACATCTCTCACTGCAGAATATCACTACAGTCACCTTTGAAGTACTCCCCTTGGGAAACCATGCACCACACCAGCGCCTCGTTCACACTTCAAAGCAAGTTCGGAACTTTTTTTCTGGAATAGCCATCAGAGCTATCGTCGTATTACCCTTGATGTCCTGAATGTCATCAGAATGTCTTCCTTTCAATATTTCCTTTATCTTTGGGTAAAGAAAGAAGTCATTGGGGGCCAGATCAGGTGAGTAAGGAGGGTGTTCCAATACAGTTATTTGTTTGCATATTAAAATCTCCCTCACAGACAGTGCTGTGTTAGCTGGTGCCTTGTCGTGATGCAAGAGCCATGAATTGTTGGCAAAAAGTTCAGGTCATTTTGGTCTAACTTTTTCACGCAGCCTTTTCAGCACTTCCAAATAGTAAATTTGGTTTACTGTTTGTCCAGTTGGTACAAATTCATGGATAATCCTCTGACATCAAAAAAGGTTAGCAACATGGTTGCAACAAGTTCGTGAACTTAATTGTCAGACCTTGTATATACACAGTGTGCAAACATGTCACAGTTGCTAGGGTATAGCAGTGAACGAAACAAAGACCCCGCCGTCATGGAGCTTGGATTCTCCTTAGAGGAGAGTAGTAAACAAGGAAACAGAAGGTATATGTCAGAATTCAGTATCCATTAGGAGAAATGTTCAGTGGGAGAGGAAGTGCAGGAGTGGAGGTAACGTTGTAAACATGTCAGAAGGAGCTAAGGAGCAGAGTCCACATACATCTGGAAAGACCACTGCATGCAGAGTGAGGATGGGCAGGCCTGGGGGCTAGCACAGAGAGAGTGGGTTGGAGGAATGGATGGGTGGTCTTATATGGGTCAGGTCAGTAGGGCCTGGGTGGCCATTAGGACTCTGGTTGTTCTTCCATTGGGGGTTCTGGGCAGATGAAGGACAGGACCTGACTTGGGTTTTAAGAGTGCCCCTCTGGCTGCCATGTTGAGGCAGCAAGGGTGGAAATAGGGACACTAATTAGGAGCCTGGTGGCATAGGTCCAGCCTCCTATCCCAGTTTCCATCTGTCGCAGGTGTTTGCACTTGTGAGGATGTCAGGGTCACGGACATCCTGGAATGAGGCTTTCCTGGTCTTTGCTCTGCCATCCTGAGTGTCCTCTCATGGTCACAAGATTGATACACTGTTCCTGGCCTCATATTCAGCCCCCATCATCTGGAATGTCTCTCCTTATGTGCCTCCTCTTTCCAGAAGCTCCCAAAAGGTGTTCATGGGACACACCACACTTGGCTCTTTCTCTACTTTCTAAAGCCGACTCTGGCAAGGTGCTGGGTTCTTGTGTGGGTTGCCACAGCACTCCCTGCAGGACCTTGCTGCCTGTGCCCAGCCCCACCCATATCTTCATGCAGGGGAACATCCCAGCAGGGGTCAGTCCTGGCACACTTGTCTCCCTACTTCCTTGGGTACCAGGAAAGAGGTAGATGTAGACCAGGTTACACACATGAATGCCGAGCTCACACCTGTGAGCAGAGAGCGCCATCCGTGTCTGCAAGGACGCTCCTGTGGCAGAGACAACAGGCAGGTGGCCTCTCCATCCTGCTGGGAAGCCCTTGGGGATGCTGGTGAATTCTGTGGGTATGCACACATAGGAAATGGCTCTGTGACCATAGGGGATGGTACCCTGGGGGTGCATGTCAATTCAGCCACCTCCTCTGGCTGTGACATCTAGAGAAGCAGAAGGGAAGGCCTCCTCTGGGTGCCGGCAGCAGCAGGGGTGTTAGCTGCCCACATGGACTCCCGAGACAATACTGTCGCCACCTTAGGGTCCAGATGTACTGCAGGGCTGCAGGACAGGGCTGAGGACAGCAAGGGTAGGTGCCTGGCAGGCTTCTCCAGGGCAAGACCCTAGGGCTCACCCTTCTTGGTGCTCTGGAGCTGTCTGAAGGGGTGGGATGGCCATGCAGGCCCAGCAACCAAGTGCCCAGACTGGCTCTGGTGGCACAAGTCACCTGCAGAGGCCACTGAGTTTTGCATCCTCCAGCATGCCTGAAATGAGGTGCAGAAGCCGCAGGGGAGAAGGGCAGTGTGAAAGCTTAAGGGGCCACTGGGCTGTTTCTGTCTGGTGCCCCTCCCTGCCCCCATGGCCCACCCACAGGAGCTGTACAAGGCTATGGTTAATAGTGCAGGTGCTGGAGCAGTGAGGGCTGAGTTCCAGTCCTAGTAGAGAGAGTGGGGGTGGGGACAGAGCTGTCTCTGAGCTCATGAATCTTCCTGGGGCAGGCTAGTGAATGGATACAGCATAGCCCCTAATTCCTCAAGAAAGAAATAACTATCAAGACTCAGCCTGCTGGTAAGTCTTGCTGCTGGTAAGACAGCAGGCAAATGGGAGGAGAGATGCGTGTCTCAGAAAGCTGCTGGACAAAGGGCGGTCATCCCAGGACCTAGCTGGACACTGAAAGGGTCTTCTGTGCCCCTGGCCCCTAGGGCTTGCTCATGGGTTCATCAGCTTCTCTCTGGGCGTCCCATGCTCCTGTGTGTTAGAAGGAAGCAAGAATGTCCCTGCTCCTCTCTAGTGGTGGCACCCCCAGAATCTCACCACAGCTCCCTCTGGCAGTTTGGCCTCTGGGCTCTCCAGTTCCAGGTCTCCCAGAGAGGGCGCTCTTCGGTCAGTCAATTTTTTCCATGCAAATTGTTAGAGCTGGGTTGGGGGCCCCCCCGCAGGAACATGGTGGAGGGGGAGACCTGTCATCTGACAGGATGCCTGTGGATTGCTGGGGCTCCTGGGGTGGGGGTGGGGAATGAGGCCTCACTGCGTCAGGTGCCAGGCCCGCCCCATGTCGTGTCTCAGATTAGTCCTCCCACAAAAACAGCTGCTGCTGTCTCCGAGTTCAGTCAAGGAAATGGAAGGACAGAGTTCCACGTGACGCTCGAGCCAGAGCTGTGTGGAGTGAGAGCCCCTTCAGGGGAAGCATTCAAGTCAAAGCAACTGCCGTAGCTCTGTAGTGGACATCTAAGATGAAGCGCTGTTGAGGTGAAGTCCGGGAGGAGGAAGTGAGGCTCGAAGGAGAAGGTGGGGTCTTAGGGGCTCTCTGAGAGCGCGATCTCCCCCACACGACCTTTCCCGTCCGGCGCTGAGCTCCGCCCACAGCGCCCCTTCGTCCGGTGGCACAGCCGGACTGGCGCACCCAGCACCGACTCCCCGCCACGGCCCGCGCGGGGGCCATTCCTCGTCCTGCGCCCCGGTTGTGCAGGTCGTCGCCCGCAACTCTTGCGCCTTCCCTGCGGTCTTCCTGCCCCGCCCCGTCCCAACCCCCGGACTCCGCCCCGACCCAGGCTCCGCCCCTTTCCGGGCCGGGCCTCACCTGCCCCCCCCCCCGCCCAGCGTTTCCCCGGCCCCCGGCCCCGCCCCCGGCCCCCGCAGTAACCCCCCCCCGGCCCCGCCCCTCGGGAGGCGCGAATGGGGAAGTCCGCGGGCGGCGTGGGGGGTGGGGGGCGGGAGCTTCTGCGCGCGAGGAGAAGAGCTGCTGCACGCGGGACGCCTGCTGCGCCGGGGACAGCGAGGGGAACAGGCGGCCAGGATGTTTCTGGAGCCTCAGGTAGGGCTGCAGTGAGTGACACGCAGCGGGTCCGGGAGGCGGCGACGTAGGCGAGCTCCAGGGCAACCCCTGGATCGCCGCGGAAGCGCAGTGTGTGGGGCGGGGGAACGGAGGGGTTGTTCTGCGCTGCCCCGCTGGAGGAGTGCGACCATCCCGAAAATCTCTGGTCTGTCCTGGAGAGAGCCTGTGCTTGAAAACCGCTTCCTCTGCTTTCTCCACGGGGGCACCTGCTGCCAGGTGGGCGGCGCCCAGGGCTCAGAACGAGTGGGATGGCCGAGGCTGTCACTGCCCTTCCTGACAGGTCCTGCTGACGCCAGTGATCAGCTGTGGCTGAGGGCATCAGCAAACCTGGTGGGAACCCCGTGGGATGAACAGGGCCAGGGGAGGCAGGAGGCAGTAGTCCCCACAGCAGGGCCCTCAAGAGGGTGGCTGCCCTGGAAATGACACAGTAAGGCTTGTAAGAGACAAGATGACCGTGGGTCCTTCCCCAGAACCACCTGTTTGCCCTGGAGGAGGTGCAGGGAGATGGGGAGGTCTGTCATGAAAAGGGCACGTGAGTGGTGTTTGGGTGATGTGTGGGTGAGAGTGAGAGTATGTGAAAATGGGGGCATGTATATATATGGGGTGCATGTGAAAGAGAGAGGAGGAGGCGTTTGTGGGGGCAGGATCGGGCCTATGTGGGCCCACAAATGTCTGTGTCTTTCAGGAGGGTGGAATCCAGGGTGGGGCTCAAGGTGAGTGGGCTCCAGGGTGAGGGGCAACTTTCTCCACTGGAAGCGAGGCGGACAACCTGTGCTAGGATGAGTCCTGAGCATGAGGCAGTGTTGCATCTTCATGGCTGTGTATTGAAACCCTCCTTTTGAGATTTGCTCAGCAGTGTGATCCAGACATCGTGCCCTCCTGCTGGTCCAAGCCCCCTGGGCATGGAATTGACAGCCCAGTGCAGATGGGGGCACCAGAGGAGGGTGTCACTGGGACCAGTAATGACAGTCCTGCTCAGCCTGGCACGCAGGGGTCTGACATTTTGCTGCCCAGAGTACTGACTACCAGTGTGGGGGTGCTGTTTGTACCTTGGGTGGGGCCGTCCAGGGAGGCCTCAGCATGTGTGACCTGTGCACGAGGACCTGATGGAGGGGAGGGAGGGAGATGTGTAGCAGTGGGAGTAGAGGGGCACCCCGGGAAAAGTCAGGCAGGACTTTGAAGGGGAAACCTCCTGCATGTCCAGGGACCAGTGTGAGAGGACTCTCAGTGGTGAGAGGACATTGGAGCCAGCATGTGGCCCGGGACTCAGACCAGGGGGTAGCAATGGAGGAGGAGAGAAGGGCCCACTCGGATACGCTCTGAAGGTGAAGCATGAGGCCTTGCTCATGGCACAGGTGTGGAGCAGCAGATGGAGAGGAGGCAGGCCACTCTGGGAAGGAGAGCGTTCCCCTGAGCAGAGGGGGGAAAGGATGCAGGTGGAGCTGGTGGGGGTGGGTGGGAGGCAGAGACAGTTTGACAGCCCTGGAGAGATGTCACCTGGCAGTGGGGTGGGCAGTCTGAAGTTTGGGGGTAAGTCTGGCCTGGAGCTCTCATTTGGAGCCTCACTTTGCTCCCTTGTGGACCCCTTGTGGCTTCCTGACCACATGGCCTACACCTGTACCTGCTGTCTCAGGACAGCCTGGCCCTGGGCCCAGTCTGCCCAAGCACTACGCCTCTGCCTTGCTGGGCCTCCTGCAGGGGATGGGGGTGGGGTGGGAAGGAGAGCCTTCGTGTGAGCTCCACCAGGAGACAGATGTGAGTTGAGGGAGCACCTCCATCTGGTGTCCACATGGCTGCTTTGTGCCTTGGGGGCTGGTTGAGGTGCAGGAGTGCTGGGGACAGCATCACCTGCAGGCTGCATGCCCACCAAGCATAGGGACCACAGGTGTGCAGTCTTCCAGGGCTGAGCAGTCTGTGAGGCCGCGTTGGGGAGAGAGTCACACATTGGCTTTGGGGTGGGTAGGGTTTGCCTTGGGCCCAACACAGAGCTGGGGTAACTGTGGAAGCTGCCTGCACCCTCCATACCTCTGATCTTCTTGGACCTCATTCTCCAGGGGAGCTGCTGTTGAGTGGTCAGAGGAGGGCTGGGTCTGTCGGGATTGAGGTGTCAGCCAGGAGACTTGTTATATTGCCCTGTTCTTCCTTCTCCTAAGCCACTGGAAAAAAACTTGATCATCTTTGGAAGCCCATCTCAAAAATCACCTCTTCTAGGAAGCCCTCCCTGATTTCTCCATTTGGAGTTAGTTACTCTACCCTTGTGCCTCCTTGGCACCCAGGAAAGAGCCCTAATTCCAAGTTGCTCACACTGTGCTAGCAGACACTGAAGTCCATGGGTTCTTCCATTTCCAAGCATGAGGCACAGGTCAGCAGGGCCTCATGGATGTTCGTTGACTGAATAAATGAGGGAGGGAGGGAGGGAGGAAGGAAGGAAGGAAGGAAGGAAGGAAGGAAGGAAGGAAGGAAGGCAGGCAGGCAGGAAGGAAGGAAAGAAGGAAGGAAGGAAGGAAGATGTGGGCTGGAAACAGCCTGTGGAGATTGCCTAGTTCTGCCTCCTTGTTTCACACATGGGGAAACTGAGGCCCACAAGGGTCACAGCTTGCCTCAGTTCACCCAGAGGTCAGGGATCAGAGCTGGCTTCCAAACTAGGACGCCTCCACTGTGCCAGGTTCTGCTGGCTGGGTCCCTGTGGGTTCCAGGACAAGGGGGAGCCCAGAGGCAGGCAGAATGAGGGACTATGGGGTGAGTGGTAAGGTGGGAGCTTATGGATGACAGCTAGGGGCCTCCACTGTGGTCCTTTGCTTCTCTGCCCTTGCAGCCCTACAGCTGCCAAGGGCTCTGGCCTCACAGTCACCAGCAAGTTTACTCTGGACGACCCACTGCCCTGCGTCTCAATTTCCAGCGGAATCACTCCACCTTTGATGACCCGCTCACACCCACCTGCTAGGGCCAAGCCCATGGTATTTTCCAAATGTTAGTGTGGCTGCTCTAGCCACTTGCCTCCTGCTGGTCCGGGGGCCTTCCAATGTGAGTCAGAGGATCTGAGAAATAGCTTGCAGGTCTCCTTTAACCCTCACGAGGTCGCTGCTCCAGTGACACAAGTGGAAGCTGAGTGTCCCAGACCGAAACCTGCAGCAGCTCTAGGAGCAGGAGGAGCCCACGTTCATTCTGGGACAGCAAGTTCCTAGAGGAGGTTGGAAATCGGCAATGCCCAGCCCAGAGGGTGTAATGGTGCAGTGTCATGAGCCAGGAAAGGGGGCGTAGGGCCCATGGCTCACATGGGTGTCAGAACAGACCCACTGGGGAGAACATGTCCGTGGCCAGTGGCTGGGAGACCTGCAGAGCCAGGAGGCCCCAGGGCCAGCACCCAATGCGGGCTGCTCTCACACACACCCTTCCACCATGGCGACGGAGCATTATAGCACTTGCTCCCCATGGATTAAGTGGGGATGTCTTTGGGTTGGGGACACCTGTACCCAGGGGAGGTAGATAGGTAAGCTATTGATGTTTCAAAAATGTATTTTAGGTAATTGATAATTGGATTTTCTTGTTAGAACAGATTTTCAGTTTGGCTTCCTGGAAAACCCAAGAAATTAATCATGGGACTGCACATAAGTACTACAATCTCCCTCTTCACTTCGAATGTGTCTTTTACTTATTTTCTTTTCTTATTGTGCTTTCTAAAAGGTGCAGAGCGGCGTAAAGTAACTGCAGTGATCTTGGCTTGCTTTTCGTTTTAATGAGAAGGCCTCTAATGTTTTACTGTTGAGTCTAAATTTGGCCTTAAATTTCAAATAGATATTCTTATCCAGGAACAGTGCACTCCATTCCTACATTAACTGCCAAGAGTATACACCAAGAATGGATATTCAGTTTCATCGAAGACTTTCCTGTATTCAGCAAAACCATCAAATTCCTTTCCTCCTTGGACCTGTTAATATGTCGACTTACTAGCTTTTCTGAAAAACTAGTAAGTTCCTGGACTAAGTCCCACAGGGTCAGTCTCGATTGTGCTTTGAAATGCTGCCGGGTTCATTGTACTAATAGGTATTTTTCATCTATATTCATAGGTAAAAATTTATACATACTTTTCTATTAGGGGATATTTGTCACATTTATAAATCATGGTTATGTTAACTTCATAAAATGAATAGGAAAGATTTTCAATATGAATTGTGCAGTTGAACTAGTTTAAATATATAAAATTGTCGTATTCTCCAAGGCTTGAAATAATTCATTTTAGAAACTGTCTCAGCCAAGGCTTGCTTTTAATTTTTCCCTGATGTTTAATTGGCTGTCAACGTACTTTTTACTATCGGTATTCGTCTTTTTGGGTTCTAAACATTTTTAGTCTATTTTGGTTATTTATATTTTCTAGATAATATCCCAGTTCAAAATGCTTTCAGATCTTTTAGCGCAGACCTACATACTGTGTTTCCCCGAAAATAAAACCTAGCCAGGCAATCAGCTCTAATGTGTTTTTTGGAGCAAAAATTAATATAAGACCAGATCTTATTTTACTGTAAGACTGGGTCTATAATATAATATAATATAATATAATATAATATAATATAATATAATATAATATATATAATAAATATAATAAATGTATAATATAATATATTATTATATAATATATAATATATATAATATAATATAACATAATATAATATAAAATACCAGGTCTTGTATGATATAATGTAAGACCAGGTCTTATATTAATTTTTGCTCCAAACGACACATTAGAACTAATTGTCCGGCTAGGTCTTATTTTCGAAGAAACACAGTAGTCTGTCCTTTTAAGTTTCTTCTCCATATCTGTGGTACATTCTCTTTTCATTCCTAATAGCTGTATTTTTGCATTTCTTGTCTCCCTCCCAGCCTGCTCCCTCCCTCCTTCCTTCTCTCTCCCTGCTAGCCTCCTTGCTTTCTTCCATCCTTTTGTTGATTAGAATTGCCAGAGGTTTATCTTTTTAATTTGTACTTTCAAAAAAAACAACAATCAGCTCTTGAATTTAATCGGCAAGTTCTAGTCTCTTTCATTAAATCCACTAATTTATCTTTTAGTAATTCTTTCCTCCTGTTTGCTGTATGTTTGTTTTGTTTAGAAGCTCTTTTTAGCTTTTGAATCAAGAGCTTAGTTCATTTGTTTTGTTGTCTATTTAAAATATATTGAATTCTATGAATTTTTCTCTGAGAACAGCTTTGGCCATATCAAATTTCAGAAAGTGTCTTCTTATAAGGGTTAATTTTCTGATGTGTCTGTAATTGGAGCTTTGATTGCTTTTAACACAGACACGATTTAGGGAGGTTTTTAGCACATGAGTGAATTGCTTTGGTTCACCATTTGTTTACTGGTGTTCAGCTGTGTAGCCACGTTGTTCTGTCACCTGTACGTTTCTGTCTGGGGACTCTGTCAGGGTTTCACTGGCACTGTGATGTATGAACAATGTGGTTGAGTCCTCTGATAGAAGATCATGACATGCTGTGTTTAGAGTGTGGTGTTTCATGCATTTGTCTCTGTGTTTCGCGGTATTCCCATTCCTTCCCACCACTCGTCTCCTTGGGTATCCACCACTTGTCAGTAGTTATCCTTCTGCCTGTCTCTCTGGCCCATGCAGAGGAGCTCTCTGCATTGTGCTAGGGCACTGCAGCCAGGAGACCTGGGCTGCTTCCCTTCCTCTGCTGTGCCTGACCAACCGTGTGGCCTCAGGCTGTCTTTAGCCTCCTTCTCTGGAAAATGCACAAGAGTGCTTTGGAGGTCGCTGTGGGGTTGTGTAGGATGGCCAGTAGGTGGGAAATCCTCTGTGAATGCCAGTCATTGGCAGTGAGGCTGCTGGGCTGATTCAGGGAGGTCCAAATCTGGCTGCCCTCAGGGGCACATGCATGGCTGGCCCCTGACCCTGGCCTGACCACCAGCAGTGCTGAAACCACTGGCCCACTCTGCACACTCCAAGAACGTGGCTCCTTCTCTGCCAGGCCTGTCCATCTCGCAGGGGCCCTGGCCAGCTCCCATGGGCTTTATCCCTTCCCTGCCCACCCCCCACACTCTTGAGCCTGTACACATGGTCCTGGGTTCATGTCAGATCATGGTGGTCACACTGACCAGGGTTCAGACCCAGCTTCCCCGCTTTGGAGCTGTAAGACGAAGGCTGATGACTTAAGCCCTTTGGGCCTTTGTTCTTTCATCTGGAAAATGGGACTGTGGCTGCTGTGGCAGCCACGTGTGCTGTGATGTGTGGGGAAGTACAGTGCCCTGGGAGGGACAGGGGCTGTGCAACTGGTACTCCTGGGAGGTAGCAGAACCTGACCCCCAGGGACAGGGTCGCAGGGCATGTGGCAGGACAGCTGCTTGTGTACAGGGAGAGGCACAGGGTGAGAGATGTTATTGTTGGATGTTAAGACGTGTCCTGGTCCTGTTTGTAAGAGGCTGTGGCCTCTGGACAAGACCATGGCCCTCTGGGCCCAGTAGGCAGCTGGGTGCTTCATCTCTTTACCCCTTGGTTAGCACAGTGGGGTCCCAGGCGCACCTCTCTGGGTGTCTGCCAGGAGGATAACAACTCAAGCAAAGGAAATGGATTTTTATTTGTTTTTAAACACAAAGGAAAATCATTGCTTAGCCTAATTAGATGCCATTTAAAAATAAAAGAACTGCATGTTCTTTTTTTCCATACTCCAGCACCCCCCAGGCAGCCTAGGCAGGGTGGAGGCTGCCACACACTCCTGGAAAGACCTGAGCCGTGGCCTGTCCGCCACCCCACCTGTCCACCTGTAGGGGCCCAGCCTCCCGGCCTGTCAAGGACCCTCAGCCTGACGGTCCCCCCATTGTCCCAGTCGCTCACAGCCATGCCCTGCCACTCGTCACCACTCTGCTGGAACCTGGGGTCCTCCTCCCTTACAGGCTGGCGAACATGCCAGACTCTGCTTAGCTGTAGTCTTAGGTAGATGCCCCATACACAAGGGGATCCCAAAAGCATGATTTCACTTGAGATGGGCATCTGCACCCAGCCTGCCACCCCCGCCTCCTAGGCACCTGGAGGGGACTCGTAGAAGTGACAGGACTGGCTTCCAGGTTTATCTCTGAGCACAGTCTCTTGTCCGAGCTTGCACCCAGCTCAGCCTCCAGGAAGGAGTCCAAGTGGCTGCCATGTGTGGCAACTCATGGATTTGGCCCAAAAGAGAGGTATGGGAGAGGGAAGCCATCCTGCCCTGTGAAAAGGGCAGCGATCCTCTGAAATCCGACCTGCTCGTCTTTGGGCCTCTCTGCTCTCAGTAAGGGGATGGTTATTGGTGGACAATTACATTTTGTCCCATGAGTAGCCACAGAAGAAGCTGACTGGACAGAAAGGGAGAAAAGAAGGAGGAAAAAGAAGAGGAGAAACCCTGGACTGGGCAGAATCTGTATTTAGGAGTATGAAGAGGAGGTGGCAAAATTCCTTCAGTCAATGCAAGTAGTATTTGGAAATAGGAAGGAATTCAGAAGGAAAACGTGAATTACGCATCTGTAACAAAGCTGTAATTATGAGATCGCTCCCTGGGCTGGCCCTTAGTCGGGAGGTGCCCTAACTGCGTAGATCTGTTTCCATGGCAGCGGCCTCTGGCTGGAGTCCAGCCTGCAGCCCAGAGGGCGCACAGCGGTCTTCCCTCATGGCGTCTGTGAATGCGATTTCTTGAACCTGGTTTACGTGGTAACGTCACCCCTTGCTCTCTGGCCCCTCGCGCCCACTGGGCTGGGAGGATTCAGAGAGGGACCTGCAGGGATGGGGCCAGCCTTGTTCTCCCAAGGACTTTACTGCTGGAAAGTCCACAGGGGTACAGAGGGAGGAGGGTGAGGGCTAAAGAGGCCTAGCCACTTTAGGGGCTGGCTACACAGAGGTGTATCACCCCTGCCACTCTGCACCCTGGGTAGGGGCCAAGGCAGCTCTGGGCCCCATATGCCAGGAGTGGCGGTGCAGCCTGGAAGCAGGAGGCAGCTTGTCTCCTTTTCTCCCTGTCTGTGGAGGGGCACATTGGACATGCTGGGTGTGGGGAGGTGAGAGGGGCCCCAGAGGTGGGATCAGGGAGAGAGGCAGCAGCAGCCCCCATAATGTGTCTAGGAAGGCAGAGGGTGACCTTGAGGACAGGGCCCACAAGTGCCCTGTGGTTCTGTGCTACCCGAACCAGCAGATCCTGAGCATGGTGGTCTCCGTCATGCCTTGCTCACTGCCACTTGTGACCTGCCCAGCTTATGATGTGGCCAGGCCTTCACCCAGCCCATGCTTGCAGCCAGACCCCGAGGATCTGTGGCGTGTGGCCCCAGCAGGTAGGACCAGGGCTCTCTGGAGCTTTAGAAAGACACATTTCAGCTCAGAATTAGGAAGATCTGAGAGCTGGGGTTTGGGGAGGGGAAGGACAGCCCCCAACAGGGAGCTTCCTGCTTATTCCCTTCCTTTGTTGGGGTGTTGGGGTGTTGGTGTTGGGCCCTTCCCTCCCTGTGGTAGAAGAGCTGGGCATGTATGGGCAGCAGAGCTGGGGGAAGTGGGTCCCCAGCCACCTGACCAGAGAGCAGGCAGTCCTGGGGCCACCTGGGGCAGATACAAGGTCTGGTTGGCAGGGTCCTGTTTTCTGGAGCTTCTTGTACTCACTGGAATCTCTGGAAATGACAGTGAGCTGAGTTTGAAGACACAAGCAGGTGTTGCTCATCTGCCCCTTCTGCAGATGATGCCCAGAAGGCCCGACCACTGACAGGTCACTGGATGAACAACAGCTGCCCCAGGTGGGGATTGGAGGGCCATGTATAGGGCCGGGGACCACAGTCCTAGTGGCAAAAATCTGCAGGTCCTGGAGTGGGAAGGGGAGGGGTGTGGAGTGAGCAAGGGAGGGACACTGAGCTGTGACAACAGGGACATTAGCGAAGTGGGGAGAGGAAGGGGGACTCCAAACTGGAAGTGGGCATCCCTGTGCCCCTCCAGCCAGAGGGTCTGGCGTCTTTGGCCTTTAGTGACCCTGGGCTGTCGTGCAGGTGGGGGTGCACCCCTGCCTCTCTTCCTCTCCCGGCACCCTGCAGTGCAGGTGGGACCCCAGAGGCCGTGGGTAAGTGATCTGTCCACTGCAGGCTCGCGGGTATTCACCGCATTTCTGGTCTGAACCCAGTTGGGGAACAGCAGGATCGGAGGAGGGAAGATTAAGTGGGGTGATGGGAGAATTAAGGAGATACTGCTGCCTCTGCTACCTGCCCTGCCCTGTAGGGGTGAGACCTGATTTTTGCCACATGCAGCAGGAAGGAGGAGGCTGGTGCCTCATGGCACAGAAATACAGGCACAATGCACTGCCATCTGTCCCCCATGGGTCCCTGAGCCTCTATCCAAACCAGCAGGCTTCCGGAACCCTCACTATTCCCACCGGCGATGGGTGGCAGAGCCAGTAGGTGAGGTGGCTCACCTGCTGAACACTCCGCTATCTATTCCTCCCCTCCCCCAGAGGGCAGATTCTTAATTATAATCTAGAGTCACGGGTTCTAGAGAGTGGAGGACACCTTCAGCATTCTGATGGCCTTCTCCTGGCAGGGGTAGCCCCCATGTCCAGGTGGTGTCCCTAAGACAGCCCACAGGCTAGGCCGAAATCCTCACTGATGCAGCAGGTCCCCTAAAGTTGACCAAAAGGCTTTGCACTTGTTCAAGGACTCATGAAGATGTGGTGGGGGAGGGGCCATGCATTAAACAAGCATTCATTTACACATGGATTTGACTTGCAGCTTCCTGCTTAGAGTTTCCTACTACATAAAATGAGGCCCCTTGCACTAATTCCTCTCCCTAGGTTGCCCTCCAAGGGGGTCACCTGTCAACTCCTGAGAACCTCCTGTGAGGGGTGCTTCATCCCACAAGCACTGGCCAAGGAGCCCACCTGGAGACTCCTGCAGGCCTGGGCTGGGCTAGGCCAGGAAAGGTGCCTGCTGGAGCCATGGGTGTGTAGGGGAGGGTCTCCATGCAACCTGACTCCAGGGGCTAGGGTAGCTTAGAGGCAGCCTGGCACCGGTCCTTGTTTAGCAGATAATTAGGAACTTCTTGCTTTGGAGTGAGTGCACAAGTAGGAAGTGCCCAAGGGAGGCTGTTTCTAGAGAGCAGATGGGAGGGAAGGCCTCAGGTCTTGGGGCCTGAGGGCCTTGGCACCAGCCTTCCCGCTGCTCACAGGGCCCTTCCTCTTGCAGAAGTCTCCTTCAAGCTCAGATCTCAGCTCCTGAGCGTCCAATCTTCCCAGTCCTCTTCTTCCCCTTCCAGAGCATTGATGCCCTTCTAACCCATAATATTAGGGCCTTATCTTTGTGGTCATCATGCATGCCAGCCACAGCCTGCTTGTATAGGGGCTCAGCAGGACAGAGCCCCTCATTGTTGGATCTCCAGTGTCTAGGCGGTTTCTTGTTAATGCTGGTGAATGAATGAATGAATGAATGAATGAATGAATGAATGAATGAGCAAGGCATGGGGCTCTGTGGAGCATCCCACGTCCGGCCCTCCCCAGTGCCCCCAACTTAAGAGAACCAGACAGTCAGCCTTTAGATGGCTGATGAGGTCCATTTTGCAGATGGGCATGTAGCCCGGCCTCGGCTGCCCCAGGGCCCCTGGATTGCTGGTTCACATGTCACTGGCCTCGTCTAACTGGCCAGCATGGTTCTCTCCCCAGTTGTAGCCTGAGTTATGATGGGGCTCCTGCCCTGCTCCCCATTAAGGCTGGATTTTTCTGGAACTGGGATGAAACCTGCACCCATTCTGAAATCTCTGCCAAAGACAGCCCTCTTGGTTAAGTGGCCCACCAGGGTGGGGGCACAGGATTGGCACCCCGCTCCCTCCAGGAACACTCTCTCTCTCCCAGCCAACAGAAGGGAGACGGGCAAGATGTGGAATTTCAGTTTCTAATTGTGATGCCCTGCAGCTTGCTGAGCTAAAAATAGTCTCCGTTTTTGTTGAGTAGGTTGGAAAATAGAAGCCTGCTTGTGTGCTGTCTCAGAAAGAAGCACCTTGTGCAAAGCCTGGCAGGGGCAGGTGCCCCTCAGGGCAGATTCCTGGGGACTCAGTCAGGATAGGTCTTGAGGGCCAGTTTGGTCCCAGTTTTCCAGGAAGCTGGGATTCTTAACTTCCTGTCCATGGATGAGCTCTGGGAGTCCCTCCATCCCTGGAATCATGCGGATGCCCGGGAACATGGGTTTTTCCATGTGTGCAGGGCGACGGCCTCTGACTTCATTTGATGTGGATCATGGCTGGCCAGGGACAATTACAAAAAGAAATGACAGTCCTGAGAAGGCACAGGGCTGTCTGTGCAGCAGGCAGGCCTGGGCAGACCTGTCACCACTGCTGCCTGAGCAACCTATGCCAGTCCTCACCTGAGAAATGGGCATCTCTGTGCTGCCCCTTGGGTTGGGGATTGCATCAAGTGAGATGAGATGTGTAATGCCCAGGACATACTGAGCTCCAACTCCTGATGATAAACATTTAACATATAACAAGGTTAGTCAAAAGAAAGCTTGTCCCTGCTTTCACGGTTCTCAGAAATTTTCAGACTCCAGGATCTGGAAGCAGCCCTAAAATTTTACTGTGCTGTGGGAACCTGCCCCCAACATCTCCCCCTCACAGTTAAATGGAGGCCTGACATTGTTCCTGTTCAGCTGAGCAGGAGACTGTCTCCTTCCGGGGCTGGCTGGTGTCCGCACTGTCAGCTGGGGAAGAGTTGGCTGTATCTGAGGATGGCCAGTTAGCACTGGTGTCACCTTCCAGGTCTCCTCCTTTAGTCCCTCTGTGCTGAGAAATGTGCAGATACCCCGAAGAGCTGATCACTGAGCCCTGCCTCCACTCCCTCAGAATTGCCCTGGAGGGCAGAGCTGGTGTTGGGAGCAGGTAGCTGGGCATCAGAGACCTCAGAGAGCCCACAAGTGGGGCAGGCAGTGGCCCCTCCCACGTGGCTTCTGAAGGATGAGGCCCTGGTCCTACGTGCACTGAATCCCTTCCTGCCCCACCCCCTCTCCTGCCCATGGGATGAGGCAGCAAGCTGGATGCCCACAGATCCTGCTCCCAGGCGGGGACCCTCGCCCTTAAGCACTGGCAGGCAGGAGATGAGAGCTGTGAGAGCAGAGCCTAGGCCTGGGGACCCCCAGGGAGGGTACCAGGCTGCCCTGACAGCTGTGAACATGCCGACTCTGCACACTGATTCTGCAGTATTTGGGTGTTTCCTAGAGCTGTCATCATTTGTATTTCTTACCCAAGTACTGTCTGTGACAACTTCAGTCTTTTATGAGACCACGGGGCAGTGTCAGGCCTCCCCCAGGTCTTGTGGGGCCCCTCGGTGAAGGATGTAGGAGAAGCACTCAGGAAAGGATGTAACCCTTACTCAGGCTGGTCAAGTGCAGGTGTGCGTGCAGCGACTTGAGGATATAGTGATGGGTCCTTCGGGTGCTCGCAGCGGCCTTTAACTGTTGTAGTCAGGCTGATGGCCCGGGACCAGAGGGATCTGGGGCTCTGTCACAGCTGCAGCTCCCTGGGACCAGGGGCCTCCTGGGATGATGCAGTGGGGTGCAGGGTCTCTGAAGGCCCTCTCAGGTACAACCTGAGTTTGTGAGTGGAAGGAGGATGGTGCCCCAGGTCACAAAAGGTGTCCATCTGAGTGTGTGCAGGGCTGCCCTCCCAGGGAATGTGTCCGGCTTTGATTCTCTCCTCTCTGTTTTGCTGCCTAGTGGAGGGTCATGGGCCCCTCACAGCCCTGGTTTGCAGAGGCTACATTCGAAAGCACTAGCAGGGAGTGGCCCTCAAATCACTAGCTGAAGTCTCTTGAAGAGCCTGTAAAAGGGAATTGCGTTCATAATCTGCAAAAAGTTCCTGAAACACTTTTCCCGTCTCTCCCAGGATCTCTCATGGCCCTGGGGCTGCCTAAGATCTCTCCCCTACTCTCCGGAAAGGTCTAGAAGTCTCTCAGACCCTGGCTGCCCCCACTGTGCTTCCCTCTTCTCTGGGGCCCTCAGTCCAGTCCGCTTCCATGCTCTCAATGCTTTGGTGCAGTGTGTTCCTTAAAAGGTGTGTTGTGTGCACTGCACACATGCTGCAGGTGTGTGCACATGCTGTGTGCATGCTGTGTGTGCTGTGTACGCTCTGTGTGTGCACGGGCTGTGTGTGCATGCTGTGTGTATATGCTGTGTGTGCACACCATGTATGTGTATATAGTGTGCACACTATGTATGTGTATATGCTGTGCATGTGTGTACACTCTGTGTGTGTGCTGTGGGTGGCCCCTGTGGGCTCTGCCCATCCCCACGGGGGTCCGGCGTTGGCCTGGAAGTCCACCCTTACAGGGGTCCTGTTGGATGGTGGCCATTCTGCCCGCAGGCCCAGCCCTGGGGCTCTAACCTCTTTAACATGCCTTTATAAAAGTGCTGATTTCAGGGCTGCAGGTTAGCTTCAGTTGGTTGTTGTTACTAACAACAAGGTTGCCACTTTAATTCCCACCTGGGCCACTTTGAACTGTGCCCTCAAAAAAAAAAAAAAAAAAAAAGATGGAAAAGTGCTGATTTCAAAACTCAGTCTCTTTATACTAAAAAACAAGTTATTTAAAAAGTGACAAAACAGATGTGCTGGTTAGAAAAGTTACCAAATAGTTTATAAATGTTTAGTTCTGAAAGTGAACGTCGCTTCCCACCTCCCTCCCTTGCAGTAAACTCTGTAGTTAGTGTAGCCATGGGTGGCCAGATGTTTTCTGTGCATTATGTACACGTCATGTACACTTATATGGATAGCATTTACAAATGACAAATATGGAATTTTGTGCAGTTGGAGAGTCTGATTGTGGGGTCCTCGGCCCAGCTGCTGCGGGAGGGTTGCTGCCTCACGCTGAAGGGATGGGCCTCCGGCTGTTCTGGGCAGGGCGTGTATACAGCTGTGGGCCGCTGCCTGGCTTGGAACTCAGCACCTTGGCCTCCGCGTAGTCTCGACCATCCCTCGGGGCCAGCAGACAGAGGGGCTGAGTCCCCAGGCTGGCTCCCCACTGGCTCCTGGCCTCCCTAGGACTGGGACAGGTCTCCCTGAAGACTGGATCCAGGGTGGCCTTGCCCTGTGGGAGATCTGGCAGGGGCATGTGAGTGAGTGGGGTGTTAAACTGCCCCTGCCCAGCACTTGCTGATGAGAGCTGCCTCCGCAGTGGGAGAGGCATATGGCTGAGAAAAATGCCATTCTGATGAAGGAACTTGGGGTCAAGAGGTCCGCTGAGTAAGGATACCACCCAGGGTCACCTTTTGAACACAGAACTATGTGATCTTGAGGAAGATCTGCCCACGGGCCTCAGGTGACGCACTGGAGCTCAGGTCCCCTCGGGAGCCAGTGGTGGCACAGCATAGCAGCTGTGGGTGCCGAGGTGCCTGGGGAGTCCACCTTCCTTATTTTATCCCACAAATGGTTACTGCACCATGGACGAGGCTCTGGTTGGTCAGGAGGCTTGAAGCTGAATGATCAGCCTTTTCTGGCCTCATGGGTCAGCAACCTAGGGATTAACCCAGGGAGGCTTCCTGGAGGTGGTGACACCTGGGTTAGACTTGGAAACCCTAGGATTTTCTTAGTTGAGTTCCTTTCCACTGAGCTTCTGTTTCATCTGAAAAATGCAAGGTTTGCTCAAGTCAGTGGTTCTCTGCCTAAGTGGAGGCTTGTTAGAGCTCTGACCGAGGGCTAACTGAGTTCCTGACATGGCGGGGCCCGAGAATGTGCATTGTAACATGTTCTGAGGGGTGTGTTCTGTGAGTTGGGGCCCCCATGCTGAGGGAGGCAGCACTGAGCATGGACCATGGACATTCCAGTCCTGCCTTGTCTTGGGGACTCACCTTGAGCTCTTGCCCTCCTTGCAAAGGATTTCCAGAGGATTCTAAGGCGGCCTGTAGGTGTTTGGCCAGGAGACTCAGTTGATGTGCTGTGGGTGGGAGTTGGCTTTGCTCGTCTCCCATTAGAAGACCCCTTGGAGGTCGCAGCCCAGGGTCTTTTAATGGCAGTAAAATAATCATGCTACAGTTTGCTCTGCACACTGGGGAAACTGAGGCTAGAATGGCTCAGAGGCTTACACTGGGTGGGTCAGAGAGCAGGCTGCATCTGGGGGCAGCGGCATCAATGGCAAGGCCACCGGCTTGAGGAGGGTTTGTGTGGTTTCCATACCCCTAGGCCTGAAGAGGTAGCCCTGCCCTGTGAGGGAGGTCATGTCGCTACCTGGGGAGGCTGGTAGTGGGCAGTGGCACAGGCTTGCCAGTGACCAGAGAGGGCACAGCCTGGCCACAGCCCCGCCATGATAGGGAGGCCCAGCTCTTCCACTCCAACCTTAGCCACCTGCCCTCCATGGGCGGGACTAGCTAAGCAGTGGGGGCAGCCAAGCCCAGCCAGCAGGAGGGAGCACTAGCCTCCAAGGCCTCAGGCTGGCAAATCCCTGCACAGCCCCTCCCAGGTATACCTGGTAGCCTCAGGCAATGAGGAAACTGAGGCCCAGAGGGCTGCCGACTCTTCCAAGCTGCATGAGCATTTCCAGCAGGTTCTGCTGCAGCGGAGGTGGGGATTCTTTGCTCCCATTACACCGGCCAGCCCATGGTAGGCAGCCCAGCGTGGGAACATCGAGCCCCCAGACTGCTGCCAACATTCATGACTAACAAGCATCTCAAACTCAGCATGTCTCAAAGCAAGTTCCACATCTTTCCTCAGACTCCATCTCATGCTTTCCCCATGCCAGCCAGTCACTCAGGCCAGAGACCATTTTTCACAGAGTCCACAGTCGACCTTCCCCCCTCTTCTGCTCCCACCTGACACCAGCAATCTGTCCCTGGGTTATGGCAAAGCCACTGACCCACCAGCAGGGATTTCAGATCCCTCCCTTGTTGGATCTCCACCCAGCAGCCAAAGTGCGCCTTTGCCCCGAATCAGGTTACTCCTGTGCTGCTCGGAGCCCCCACACCTGTTGTCTCACTCAGAGGCACAGCACGCTGCACCCGGCCCCTGCGGTGTGCTCAGTCCGGCCTGTTACTCCTCATTCCAGTCAGCCTGCTCATCCCCTCCACATGCACTGGCCTCAGGACCTTGGCACCTGCTATTCCATATGCCCAGAACATTCCCTTCTGAGCTCAGGGAGCTGCACAGTTGATGCCATCAGTTTGTCCCAATGTCACCTACCCAAGGCTGCTTTGACACTGCTGCCCTGCCCCGTATATGCTCAATTTCTCCTTCCAGTGTTGTTTTTCTCCATACTTTCTTTTCTCCTAGTGGGATATAACCCCAGGAAGCAGGGCTCCGTGTGTGCTGGCACCTGTGATGAAGCATGGTACACACAGAGCAGGTGCTGAGGAAACATTGGTCAGACACCGGTGGCTGCAGGCCCTCCCAGGAGCTTGCTCACTCACCTGAGCTGATGTCCGGTGACACAGCACCTGGCCCTGCGCGGGACTCGCCTGAGGGCCTGGCGCCTCTGGCGTCTCCGAAGCCTCACAGCCTCATTCTTCTCTCACAGGAAACTATGCCCCAGACGTCTGTCGTCTTCTCGAGCATACTCAGGCCCGGCTGTAGTGCAGAGGTGCAGCCCGGCATGGGGGAACGAGGAGGCGGGGCCGACGGCTCTGGGGACCTCATCTTCCAAGACGGACGCCTCATCTCTGGGTCCCTGGAGGCCTTGATGGAGCACCTGGTCCCCACAGTGGACTATTACCCTGATGTGAGTTCCTGGGCCTGGACAATGGTGTGACTGGAGGGGGTGGCCTGGGCTTCAAGGTGGCTGCTGCTGGGACGGGGAGGGAGGCCCAGACAGAGCCGGCGGGGCAGCCGGGGGAGGGGCGGGGGCAGCAGGAGAAGTGGCTCCCCAGCGAGCTCCAGGCAGGTGAAAGATGCTCTGAGAGCACAAGAAGGCGACACATGAGGGGCTGGAGCAGGGGCCTGAGTTCTGGGCGGGGCCCTGGGGAAGAAAGACGAGTCTGGAGAGTCCAGATGCGGGACCACCCTGCACATGTCCTGTCCCTGAGCGGGGGCATTGGCTCTGTCATGAACCACCATAGTCCAGGATAAGGAGGGACCCTGCCCACGGGCGCATGGATCCTGGGCACATGCCCGCATGGGCAGGGCCAGCGTGACCTATAATCCACATCCTCCCTCTTCACCTTAAGATGAGGTGGGTACACTCTTGGAACAAACAATGCTCCCTTGTCGTGTGTGGCTCTCCTTCTGCCTCAACAGTAGCAGTGGCTCTGGGCCTGCCTGCTCCCTTCTGAGAGCCAAGCTGTACTGGCCCTCCCAGTGCCCCCTCACTCCCAGCGCAGAGCCCGGCTCCCTGGCACCGAGTCACACACGGCCAGGGACAGTGGAGGAGGAATTGCTCCCCTCTACCCTGCAGCTTTTATCTGATGATGCTGGAGTCAACTCAGCTTCTGGGGGTGCCTGGCCCCCCACTAGTCACGATCCTCCCTCCCTCCTGGGGCTCTGGCGGCTCTTCCTCTGTGCTTCCTTCATCCCATAAATCCTCTCAGGACCTGGCTGGGGCTGCTCCCTGCCACCTCTCAGCCCAGATCATGAGGAGCCCTCTGAGCCTGCACTGCACGGTCAGTGATGAGGGCACATGGATGGGGGGATAGGCGCAATGTGTGGCAGATGGGGACGGAGCTGGATAGTGACTGCACAGGGGCAGGCAACAGTCCCTGATGTTGGTGGTGGGGCCAAGGAGGCTCGGCCTTGCGCTCTGGACCAGGCCCTGCCCTGTGGACCAGGCCCTGCCCTGTGGACCATGCCCTGCCCTCTGGACCAGGCCCTGCCCTGTGGACCAGGCCCTGCCCTGTGGACCATGCCCTGCCCTCTGGACCAGGGCCAGCCCTCTGGACCAGGCCCTGCCCTGTGGACCAGGCCCTGCCCTGTGGGCCAGGCCCTGCCCTGTGGGCCAGGCCCTGCCCTCTGGACCAGGCCCTGCGCTCTGGAGGAGGCCCTGCCCTGTGGACCAGGCCCTGCCCTGTGGACCAGGCCCTGCGCTCTGGACCAGGCCCTGCCCTCTGGACCAGGCCCTGCCCTCTGGACCAGGCCCTGTCTCCCTGTTCAGTGTCCTCGGTCCAGGCCAGTGAGGCTCTGGAGAAGAAGCAGGCTTGGAGCCTGGCCCAGAGGGCCTCATGGGCTGGGCACCAGGCTCACACACAGGCCCGGTGAATCCTGCCAACATCCAAGGCTTGCGTAGTGCCCATCACAGGGGAGGGTAGGAGTGGGGAGAACCCCTCAGAGCAAGACTGCTGGGAGCTGAGATCATTGGCGAGGCCTCTGCAAGCCACTGTGAAATGGAGTTGATCTGTGTCTTACAAGGTGGGCAGGATCCAGGTGGCTGTGAGAGAGAGAGGGAGGGCATTCAAGGTGATGTGAACCACCCGGAAAGCATGGCCGATGCTCGGTGAAGCTGGGTTTGGGAGGCGGCCCGGCCAAATGTAGCAGCAGGCCATGGGCACACCTGGGGGTACACCAGGCCTGACCCACTCTTCACCTTCTCTCCCTTTTCTTTCCCCTTCTTGTCTTCAGAGGACATACATCTTTACATTTCTGTTGAGCTCCCGGGTCTTCATGCCCCCACATGACCTGCTGGCCCGTGTGGGGCATATCTGCTTGGAGCAGAGGCAGCAGCTGGAGGCCGGGTCCGAGAAGGTAAAAGCAAGCTGACAACTTGGCACCTGTCTCCATGCCCCTGACCATCCCTCCCATTCTTGCTCAGAGAGAAGCATGCTCAGAGTAAGCTGGCAGCACAGGGTCTGGCTGAGCCCGGCCTGGGCCCTTCCTGATGGAAGCAGGTCAACTCGTCTCTGCTCTCGTGGCACACCTGGGGGCTGGCTCCCCTCCCGGATGCCAGAAGTAACTGCTGTTAGTGGGCACTTGCACCCCCTCCTAAGGAAGGGCCCTAGTGGACAGCTGTGCCAGCCTTCCTGGTCAGTGCCAGGACCCCTGAAATGGAGGCCTGGTGGCAGCTGGTAAAAAAGAAACGAGTGGGACCTGAGTCACTGCCTACTCTAAGGGGTCAGATGGCAGCCCCTCAGGCTGGCGCTTGCTCAGTTTTCACTGATCAAATAGGGCTGTTTGCACTGCTCTCTTTTGGTTGTGTCAGGTTTTGGACAGTCAGGATGGTCAAGAAACCATAGCTCGACTCTGAGGCCCTGAGGCACGGTCTTGGGGGTGAGCTTGTAGAAGCCTGGGGTTTGGGACAGAAGGGGTTGTGGGCATGCTGTCAGAGAGTTTACGGCCTAGCACGGCCTGTAGCATGGACAGTTTCTGATGACTGTCCTCCCCTGAGGCCATGCTCTGAAGTTTGCAGCATCGGCCTGTGAATGTCCACGCCTCCTCAGGGTCTTCTCTCCAGAGGGGCCATCTTGGGGTGCCACGGGGCAAGGACAGGGATAGGCAATGACCACAGCCGGGAGGTCAGGAAAAACTCTGAGGGATAGGTGGAAAGAAGCATGAGTGGGATGAGTGGGGAGGCTGAGGGTCAGCATAGGAACAGTAGTGGCCTGAGAGGAGCCTGGGGTGAGCCTGCCAGCCTGTGTCCATTGTTACGTGCACAGCAGGGCCTCTGAGGAGGGGACACAGAGCTCTGGCTCTTGCTGACTGTGGGTGCAGTGGGCATCTGAGGGCACTGTCACTAGACCCTCCTGGGATGCCAGGAGCAGGGCTGCGTGAGGCAAGGCCAGTTGGGAGAGATTCTGCCAGGCACAGGAGACCAT
The DNA here is from genome assembly GCF_964194185.1 of Rhinolophus hipposideros. Lineage (NCBI taxonomy): Eukaryota > Metazoa > Chordata > Mammalia > Chiroptera > Rhinolophidae > Rhinolophus > Rhinolophus hipposideros. The sequence continues at coordinate 67,307,344 of NC_138061.1, forward strand.
CACTAAGGAACTGACTGGGGCGTGGGCAGCCAGTCAGGTGGGTTGGAGGCAGGGGAGGGGGTGCAGGAAGATGCAGGGCTGGGAGTGAGGTCCTCCGGCAGCCTGGCAGTCATGGCCACCCAGTGGGCTGATGGTCCAGGTTGTGCAGACATGGGCAGGTGAGCAGGCAGGGTGAAGAGGGGTGGGAGGAGGGTGAGGGAGGGGCTTGGGTCCGGGTGGGCATTTGGGGGGGCTTTGGCTGGGCTTCCAGCACTCCATCCTCTCACTCCTGGGCCCGCAGCCACAGCAGGGGACGCAGGCCCAGCTTTAATGAAACAAAGTGGGGAGGAGGCCACCGGCTCCAGGGTTGACGGCCCTCCCCAGCACTTGCTAGCCTGCTTTAACAGAGAGGGGGCTGGCAAGAGCCTCTCATTTCTCATTAAGGAGTTTGCTTGGTTTTCACTGTGTTCTTTTTTATGGGTAACTTCTAACTATAGAAAATGAAACCAATTTTCTGTGCCATCATAATCGTGGGGCAAGTTTTTTGAAAATGAATTTGCTTAAGTGAAAAAGAGAGCTGACTTAAGGGTGTCAACCGATAGTTGTTGGCACCTAATTCAATACCAACAGGAATCCCCAATTTGGGGTGTGGTGAAGAAGGAGACTTTACTGAGTGCCAACAGCTCAGTTGTGATAGAGCTTGGCTGTGAGAACAGCTCAATAGTGTTACAGCTCAATTATGAAACAGCAGGCTGTGAGGCAGACCTGGGGCCAGGCCCCTGTCCTGCTAGACAGCTCTGCTGCGCTCCACCTTCTCTGCCTGCTCCTGAGAGACATCTTAGGTGTTTCAACTCTAGTGGGGGAAACCCACTCTCTAGTCTTCAGTGAAAAGGGACAGTGTGCTCCTTGCAAGCAAGAGCACTTATATAGGGAGAGGTCCTGCCCCTGGTCCCTGACTGGTCTGTCCTCTTGAAAATGAGGACTCCAAAATCTCAAAGTTTGATTGGTCCAAAAAGCACTGTCCTGATTGGTCAGGATGGAGCTGCTCTGGTTGGTGAAGATGTTAATGGAGGTCAGGGAGGGGGAAAAAATATATATATAGCTGCACAGCTCTGATTGGAGGAGCAACATGTCAGTCCTATTGGTTGAAATACTATTCCAGAAGCTCCTTTATAAGGGCTGGCTCCGCCGGCAGGAACACAGTGCAGGCAGGCGATTCAGTATGGGCTTCTCCCTGAAGCGTGACTTTCATGAGAGGTCCCTATTTAGAAAACTCTGCTAGACTTTTTTTTTTTTTTTAAATATGAGCCCAATTAGTCACCAGAGTCCTTCTTGCTAGGTACCTTCTTTCTCAGGGCTACATGGGAACATGAAACAAAGCAGGTATGACAGAAACGAAGTGGACCGCCTGGGGGTTGCTCTGCCCCGCAGCCCTGCTCTAGCACAGGGGCAGGGCGTAGGAGCTGGTGTGTCTGGTGGGTCAGGACTCACTCTGTGCCCCGCTGCCCCAGGCCAAGCTGAAGTCCTTCTCAGCTAAGATTGTGCAGCTGCTGAAGGAGTGGACAGAGGCCTTCCCCTACGACTTCCAGGACGAGAAGGCCATGGCTGAACTCAAGGTCATCACCCACCGGGTCACACAGTGTGACGAGGTGAGGTCCTCCCTCAACTCTTGTGGAGCTCCTTGGGACAGCTCTGTATGTGGTCCCTTTCCCTGTCACTCCCCCATGGACACTGCTGGGTGGCTCCATTTGGCTCTGTCCCCTGCCTTGGCCAGCAAAAGGCCAGACACACCCTTGGCAGCCTCTGCATGTGGGTGACCTTGAGCAGTGGGCCAGACCTTACCCTGAGAGTGGAATGAGCCAGGCTCCACCCTCTCCTGGGCGTTGAGTGGGTGGAGTGGGGCCTACTGAGAGAGGTCAGAGCCCGTTTGCCTTTCCTGGCTCCCAGCCTGCTCTTGGCCTTCAGTTGCTGGGAGCCTGGCTGTGCCTTGGTGGTGGAAGTGCGCCATGTGCTCAGCAGCTCCTGTCTGCCCAGAGGGCTCAGAAAGCCAGGGAGAACTATGGGAGGGGCCAGTGCTGCCCACAGCAGGGAATGAAGGAAGCCCTGGATGGCTACTCCCTGTTATGAGCCCCTCTTGCTGTGGGACGGCCCTGAGAAGCAGCTCAGCTGTCCGCCTCTGCCTGCAATCAAGTTGCACTTTTCGGAGCCCACACATATCCCACTCTACCAGGCCCAAGTACTTACAGCTGGTTTGGGTAGGATGTGTGGCCTCAAAACCACACATGTCCCTGGAGACGAGAGGTGGTGGTCTTGCGGCCAGCCTGTGCCGGTACTTTCATCACTCCCTGACCCCCACAGGAGAGTGGCACAGTGAAGAAGGCCATCGGCCAAATGATGCAGGGCCTGCTGCTATCCCTGGCTGCCCGGGGCCAGCTTCAGGAACTTCGGGAGAAGTTCCGCACACCAGCTGTGGACAAAGGGCCCATCCTTAAGGCCAAGCCGCCAGCCACTCAGAAGGATATCCTGGGCATGTGCTGTGACCCCCTGGTGCTGGCCCAGCAGCTGACTCACATCGAATTGGTCAGTGCTGCAGGGAACCTGCCCAGGGTAGGGCTGGGGTTCACTCGTGTTGGACCCCTGACATCTCTCTAAACATAGCACTGTGGGGCCTCCCTCTCTGGTACACTGGTGTGTCAGGTAAAGCCTGCCAGCCGACCACGGCCTCCAGCGGGCGTGTGTCCACCTGAGCAGCAGGTTTCTCTGCGCGGTGCCTGGGTCTCCAGGATCACAGCAGTCCTGTGTTAATGGGAGGGGCTGGGGCGGGGAGGATTGAGGTGGCCCAGGATGGGACACCAGCCTGAGAGGAGGTGAAGGCCTTCAGTGGTGACAGCCAGTTCCCCTACCATGTCGCCTCACCCTGCCTGGGCCTGGGCTGGAAGTTCCCCTGCACATGGCAGCCACTATCCTGAGGCTTTCACCTCACTCCCTTGTAGCCCTGTCCTCTCGCCTCCAGGGGAGGGCCTTCCAGACCGTTTGGGTACTTTTGGGGGGCCCTGGGCAGGGCCTGCCCCCTGGCTGGGTGCGCGGGTCAAGTAGGCCGTGGCAGACAGGTCCTGACCGCTGCTCTGAACACGCCCTATACCCGGGTGGCGCCTGCCCGAGGACTGCAGGCTTACCACCCCTCACCGCTGCTGTGCTGTGTCCCCACCCGGCCCAGGAGAGGCTCAGCGGCATTCACCCCGAGGACCTGATGCAGATTGTCAGTCACACAGACTCTCGAGACAAGCACAGGGTGAGGGGCTGCGGCCGGGGACGGGCGTGGCACTCACACCCGGGCAGGCTGGATGGGCCACCCAGCATCCCTGAGCTCGTCCGCTGTGTCTGACCTCATGACCCCGCGGAGCACCTGCTGCAGGTGCTCAGCTGCTGGCCCCATAGGGGGACACATGCTGGGAGGAGTGAGCCCAGCATTCCCAGGGGCCCGGGCAGCCAACCTGGCTCCAGGCCTAGCCCTGGGCCTTCTGGAGACCCAGGCTAGCAAAGGGGACCTGTCCAGCTGCCCCTACCCCAACATTGCTTCCAGATTCCTCTGGCCAAGGCTCCTGCTCCTCTGTCCTGGGGGCAGGGCTGGGTAGCACCCACTGGCAGTGTCCTTGGGCGTCCTGTGACCTGCTGTGCACCCCCCGCCCCCACCCGCAGTGCCGAGGGGATCTGACCAAGACCTACAGCCTGCAGGCCTACGACGATTGGTTCAACTGCCTCAGCATGCTGGTGGCCACTGAGGTGTGCCGGGTAAGCACTGCGTGATGGACGCGCGGGGAGACCGTCTGCTCCCCGTCCCACAGAGCCGCCTGAGGCACCTTAGGTGCTTCGCCGCCTCAGATGCTGAAACTTTGAACGTGGAGGTAGGAAGCCTCCCTTGCTGGCACCTTGGAGGTGCACCACCCCCTCCACGTCCAACAGTGATGCCTTAAATTACAAGACCTATCTGCGGTGTGCACCCTCTGCCCAGCACAGTCCGTGAGCTCCTTTGGGTTCCCTCAGTCCTTTCTGCCTGCTCCTTGCTTTCTGCCCAGAATCAGAGAGGCCACAGTTGCGTTTCCTGCCTCTGCAGCCCACCAGTGCCCCCCACCCTGGGTCTGACAGCTCTGTGGGCCCTGGGGCAACCCCGAGCAGGTGCCCTTCAAGGATTGGTGGTGGAAGGGATGCCGCCCTGGTGGTGCTCACGCTGGGGCCGCTGGGCCTCCAGGTGGCGAAGAAGAAGCAGCGGACCCGGACGCTGGAGTTCTTCATCGACGTGGCCCGCGAGTGCTTCAACATCGGGAACTTCAACTCCATGATGGCCATCATCTGTGAGTGGCCGGGCTGGGGCCTCCTGCCCAGCCTCTGCCTGACCCGCGTCCCCCACCCTGACCCCACCTGCCATCCCTTGCAGCTGGCATGAACCTCAGTCCTGTGGCACGGCTGAAGAAAACATGGTCCAAAGTCAAGACAGCTAAGTTTGATGTCTTGGAGGTAGGCACCCAGCCTTGTCTCGTGTTGGCCCGAGGAGGGTGGGCCTCCCACCGTGCTCTGCCCCCGGCCCACACCTGCTTCCCACAGTGCCAGCTCATGCTGGCACGTGGAGCCGTGGGACCTGGCTGCCCTGGGTAGGCGGTGCCTGAGCTCTCCTGGGCCCAACTTCACTCAGAGCTGGCATCACCTAAAGCTCTGGGGAGCAGTTAGTGAAGAGTTAGACAAAAGCACTGTGTAATGCTAAGCAGACAGTTCTCTTCCTAGCCCAACTTTCCGCAGTCCTGGCTCATCTGAGTGGCTCAGGCTGACGGGTGAGTCACTGGCAGTCTTGCCCAGATGGATTTGATCACAGAATCCATTTTTTTTGTAAACCTGTGTCTTGTGGGAGCTGGACAGGTTGGGGAGGTGAAGGTCTATGCAGAGGGGCAAAGGAAGGTTTTGAGGAGAGGAGACCTAGCCTCGGCAGGGCAGGGAAGAGGTGTGTGTGGGCTGCAGGGCTTCTCTGCAGTTTTCCCAATGACATTCGGGCCCAAACTCTTAAAACCTTGCTCTGTGCTGAGCTTCCCTGCTCACTTCCAGGAAGGAGGCCTCTTCTGGAGACAGTCCAAGGCACTGAGAGGGGAAGTGCCTTCCCATCAGCTTTTTCCCAGCTTCTCTCTGCAGAGGGGCACAGGGGCCGTGTAGCCCATGGGCCTCGTCCTCACTTCCGTCTGCCCACAGCACCACATGGACCCATCCAGCAACTTCTTCAACTACCGCACCGCCCTGCAGGGGGCCACACAGAGGTCCCAGATGGCCAACAGCAGCCGGGAGAAGATTGTCATTCCCGTTTTCAACCTTTTCATTAAGGACATCTACTTTCTGCACAAAATCCACACCAACCACCTGCCCAATGGGCACGTCAACTTCAAGGTGAGCTCAGCCCCACTGTGGTCCGAGGGGCGGGGCCAGCTGTCCCCGCACAGGGCAGACTCCCAGCCTTGTTCCAGGGCGGGCAGAACCCATCCGCTGTGGTACTGTGGCAGAAGGGCCTCTAGGACTGAGAGCTCCAAGGTGGGTCACACTTGATCTCCAGTGTGACTTTGCCCTGCCCTTCTGGTGGATGGCTGGTCCACTTATAGGGCTTGGAGCCACAGGGAAGCTGCGTTTACCTAGGACCCTGGTCCCACGCTGACCCTACCAGGGGACAGAGAAGGGGCCACCCTGGGGCCTTTGGAGTTGGGAAGGCTTCAGGCAAGAAGGACTCAGACTCAGGAGGTGGAGGCAACCAAATTCCAGAGGGAAGTGAAGGCCTGTCTGGCCAAGGGAAGGAGGGCAGGACAAAGGTGACTGGGGACGTGTAGCAGGGCTAGGCTGTCCGTGTTCACCTCACACAGGTAAGGGATGGGAAGAAGTTATGGATTCCCACATAAGCCCCAAAGAGTGAGATCGTGACTTGTTCTGGTTGGTGGTGCGTGCTGGTTGAGGCGGGGATGGCTGCCTCAGCCCAGGGTCACAGGTGGGGCCCTGCTGGGGTCCCTGTGCAGGAGAGGCACAGAACCTGCTTTCAGCCTGATGGCTCAGGCAGAGGGCAGGACAGGGTGTCCTCTGGGACACCTGCTGGCTCTGACGCTGCACAGAACACTTCCATGGCCACAAAGCCAGCCATGCAGGGCCACTGTCCCATCTTGCTGGGAGCAGGGAAGGGAGCAGCAGACTGAGACCAGAACCCATATACCCTGCTCCTGAGCAAAGATGTCCAGCTTAAGATGACAATTGAACATCCAGTTTGTATTTTGCCCCTTCAGAAATTTTGGGAGATCTCCCGACAGATCCATGAATTCATGACATGGACACAGGTTGAGTGTCCCTTTGAAAAGGACAAGAAGATTCAGAGTTACCTGCTCACCGCGCCCATCTATAGTGAGGAAGGTGAGGCTGCCTCTGCAGAGCCCTCCCCCTGGCCCAGGTCGCCCTGGGGCCGGCCTCATCCTCATCCCCAGGCTACACAAGGAGCTCAACCCACAGGGCTGAGTGCATGACGGTGGGTCATGGGCAGGTGACAGACGAAGGGGAAGGGCAAGTGGAGACCAGCCTCCAGAGGCCACTTGAGAGTCAGAATGGGAGCGGGCCAGTGCTGCAGAACTAGGCAACTTCTCAGAGTCCCCGAGCAGGTAGCTGGGAGCTCTAGGCCTATGTGGCCTGGAACCTTACACAGCATAGACCTGTGGACGAGCCCAGGCCAGAGGCCACTGTCCCCTTGGTCTGGGAGTTCCTTCTCAGCCTACCTACACCCCTACAGTGGAGACTTAGAGAAGGGCTAAGTGGTATGGCAGGCAGGCTGACTACATGTGCATGTGGGTTCTGAGGGGTTTCCCTGTCTCTCAGCACTCTTCATCGCCTCCTTTGAAAGTGAAGGTCCTGAGAACCACATGGAAAAGGACAGCTGGAAGAACCTCAGGTAGGAGAACTACAGGGACAGTGCTGGGCGCCTCCAAGACCAGACCCTAGGGCTGGGGGGAGGGGGGCAGAGAGGCACCTCCACAGCCTGGGGCAGGAGGGTGACCCTGCTGCAGCTGCCAGGCAGAAGGAGGCCGAGGACTCAGGGCTTGAATGTGCCCGGCTCCTCCCCTGGAGGGCTGGTTGCTGGCAGCCAGGCCTCCCCATAGCCCAGGTCTGCCCTGTGCTGCCCGCACCTGACCATGTCCTGGGCCTGTCCATCTGTAGGACCACTGTCCTTAACAGAGCCTGAAGGTGTGGATACAGCCTGCAGACCCCCGAGGAAGCACACATGTGACCTGAACTTGAATCTCGTTGTGGCTGAGATGCGGTGGCCTCACTGGTTGGGGTCTGTTTGTATATAACTTTTATCGAAAAAAAAGTGGTAGTTATTTCATGCATCAACCTTTGGAACAAAATGGTTTTGTTTATTTTAAATACCAGGGCAGGGCCCTGGTTCGGGGAGGGGTGGGGAGAGTATCATGGGAGATGGCATCCATGATAACATCTTGGTCTAATGAAATGTAGATTTTTATTTTCTACTTTTGATTATATCCACATCTTATGAAAAAATATTTTAAAAAACCCAACCAAAACCAACATGAGCCCTGCCTGCTTGGATGCCCTTCCTGTTAGTGTCTCTGATGTGGGGCTCGTGCCTTAGAGGGTCCTGGGGGGCTGTCTCCTGCTCTGCTCTACCCTGCAGCTGGCAGCAAGTGCCGGTGGAAGTGCTGTGAAAGCTGGGCCCTGGGCTGCAGGCGCCTGTCCTGGAAACTTGGGCTAGGAGGTCCCAGTCTCCCAAGCCTCAGGGGGCCAGGAGGTCTCATTTGCATACTTTTGGAGGCAAACCTTTGAGTATGGGCTTTCCAAAGTTTACATTTTCCTTTTCCTTTATCAGGGATTTATGGGGTCGGGAGGGGCAGGGGACACCTAACAGCATATTTTCTGTGGGAATGTATCTGGTGAATCTTTCTTCAACTACATTTTAGGAAAAAGAGAAAATCTAAAATAATGTAAGGTGGGGGGCAGTCATGGAATTGTCAGTTTTCCAGGCTGTCCCTGGAAGATACCCTTAGCTGTAATGAAGAACGTATAAAGCAGACGTGAGGATGAGGACTGCAGAGCTGTTGTTGAAACCCAGCTACAAAGTGAAAAGCAGCAGCTCCTGCTCCCCTCTGGGTGGGGCTCCCCTAACAGCATCTGAAGCACAGAAATGGCGCCAGGCCCCTATGCTGGAGCCCACTCACTAGCAACTGCCCCACAGTGGAGGTGTTTTCCACTCCCAACTCAAGAAGCACACTCCATTTCCTGACTTCCTGGCTGGGGACAGTGACTGCCCCGCTCCGCCAAGAGAGGGAGGTGGGCCCTCCATGCTGACTTCAGCTCCCTGGCATCGGGCTTGCCTTGTACAAGCAGGTTTGGAACTACTCACCCATGTCTGTGTCCGCTCCCTGGTTCCGGCAGGAGCCTCCAGTCGAGGCCTGATTAGGACGGGTAAGTCAGTCGCTAATTCGCACAGCTCCCGGGAGAGGGTGGAGATGTGAAGGCGAGGCCTCGGGAAGAGGTCTGTGATCTGCCTCTGAGGTCACTTTCAGCCCTGGAGGAGCAAGAATATTTACACTGTATTGTCACAGTGTGTTTGCACTTTTCAGATGTCCTAGATAGTACGTATTGTATACTGATAGCACATATTACTTTGTTTATGTATTTGAGATAAAGGCTTAAAACATAAGAGTATATATTTGGAATACGATACTAGAACGTTTTCTGTACTTGCATTAAGGAGCTTTCCCATTGTGCACACTTCACTGGGTCCTTACTTCTAATACCTACCTGACAATGTCTGCGTTTGCCACTTTGTTTTCCTGAGGACACTCCTAACTGTGATGTTTTGGTATTTGACATGAACTGTGAATATAAAGCTGTACTGTAAGCAGGGTGTCCGTTGTTGGTGTGACTGCACATATTCGCATCAATAAAAGAACATGTCGCTCCTGAGTATCTGCTCTCTGTGCCGCTATGGGCTCGCCACCTTCCAGAGAAGCAGCAGCTGTCACCACACAGCATCCAGACACAGGGCCTTTCAAATCAGTGGTGTAGGCTGTGTGTCCCAGCCCTGCCCTGCTCATAGGAAGAGCCACAGGGACTACAGTTGCTTACATAGTCATGTAAGTTTGGGCAACCTAACTTAAACAGGATTGTAAAGGCACCTTGACTGCAGGACTAATCAGAACCTTTGGGGCCCATGGGCACTGGGGTCTCTCCCAGAGTGGGGAGTTAGACAGCATCTGCCGGCATCACTCTGCAGGGTAGCTGGTGGAATGCGGTGCTCAGTGGGGCACTTTCCAGTATAATGAACTCCATTCAAGGCATTAGAGAAAAGGGGTCTGTTGAGGGTCACACGAGAGCTTGTGGAACTGAAGGAAAAGAATGAGACTAGAACGGAAAAAACCAGACTCCCGCCTGTTTCTCTCTGGCCTGTCCACTACCCTGTTAACAATGCCTGGCTCCATGAGGTTCCCTGGTCACAGCTCACCAACCCTTGCCTGCTCCTTCAGAGCTAACACAGCCCGTTTTGAGTGGGTTCAGTATCTGTCATGCCCACTAGACCAGCACTGCCCAATGGAACGCTTTCCGGGTGATAGAACGTGCTGTAGCTGCACTGTGCAGTATAATAGCTGCTAGTTACAGGTAGGTACTGAGCACTGAACACTGAGTAGTGAGCCAGTCCAACTGAGGGTGTACATTTAAATAGCTAGTGGTCACTACTGGATAAAAGGCTGCCCTCTCCCCAGTGCCTTGTGGAGTGGACAGCACACAGTAGGTGCTCAGGTGTTTGTGGACCAAATGAGGATACCTGAGGATGTGAGTTTGGGGTAACTGACACCACTTTTTAGGTCTTTACATTCAATGGCATTCTTAATTTCCTGATAAAGTTAATTTTGGAAGTTTGTGTCACCTGCGAAGGAACAGTTCACTTTTGGCTTGTCTCCAACCTTGAGTTTGAGCTGGGAGTGGACAGTGTGCTCCCTGGCTAGCTGGCACTGTTCCCCTGCCCCACAGGGTAGTCCCTCCAGGGCAGCGGTGCTCAAGGGGCAGGACCCAGGCCAGCAGCAGTGGCCCTGGGGGCTTGTTTGGAATTTATGCTCAGGGCCCCACTGCTCTCCTGCTGAGTGAGGGATGGGGAGTCCAGGTAAGCCTGAGCTCTCCCGGCAGCTGAGGTTCTGTAGGACATGGCTCCCGCTTACTCTTAGAGCCCATCTCTCCCAGGTACCCTGTACCTGTCAGGCATAGTACACTCAACACACCACACTGGGCCCCTCCTCTAATATACATGCCATCCCACTGTCACACACATTCTTGGGGACCTCTTCACGTCTTCCTTTGAGGGTACTCTGCTCTCCCCGGCCCCACCCCTCCCACATCACACTGCTGGCCTCTGTCTCGTGCAGTAGAGTCTCGGCTGTGTAGGAGCCACTTGCACGGATGTGTGGCCAGCACGGTGTGCAACTCCTAACAACACGGCATGGTGACGGAAGGTTATCGTTCATATCACACGCATGTTTCAGGAGCAAATCTGTTACAGATCAGATGTGACAGAAAGATAAACTAAGGATCTCTACTAAGGCTGGACAGATTTCTGGGATTAAAACTAAGATTACCAGTGAAAATATACACCTACTACACCTAGATGTCAAATGTACATCATGTTCCTCAGGGAGGCAAGGCAGGAGAACCTAAGATTTGAGTTCTAGTTTCCAGGTCCAAGCTTGCTGCCCTGGGACAAGCTCTTTACATTTGTAAGCTTCCATCTTTTCACGATTAAAATGGAATTACGATACCCTGCTTCATGGCGTCGTCGTAATGTGATGGGGCTCCTCAGAAGCAGACAGTGTCTGCTGGGTCCTCACTGGGGCACCTCTGAATGCCAGCCCTCCCGCAGAGAGCAAGGTCTTCTGGGAAAAGTGAAACAGGGTTATAAGTGTCCTTCTCAAAAGAACAATTGAAGTCCTCATCAATACAAATATATTCCAACATTACCAAAGAGCCACTGAAGTGATTAATCAGTATATAACCTTTCCCACAAATTTGGGATTCAGACTTACTTTCTAAATAAAAAAGCTACAGGTTGGTAACCTTAGATCATGCCAACACAATTTCTATCTTTATCCCCAAAAAGAAGTCATGATGCTGCAGGGAAGGTGAGCGGTTGCCCCGAGCCCCGCAGTTATCTATCCCAGTGTACCAGGACTCAGGGATGGATCTGCAGGAACGATGCAGAGAAAATGGCGTTATCAATCACACAAGAAAGTGAGTTGTGCTGCTGTCCATTTCTGGAAGTGCTGGCCTGCTGAAGTCAACTGATAAAGTTATGCAAATTTAAAAATCCAAGTGAAGGCAGGAACCCAGAGGGGCCAGGGAAGCTCTGAAGTCAGCTTTGACCCTGAGGCCAGGGACCCTGAGCTCCCATTTTCAAGTCCACAAGGGGTATAGAAGGTCCAGGGCCTGCTCAAGAAGAGGGGTCAAATAGGGAACCCCAGCCCATAAAGCTGGCATCCCAAAGAACCACCCCTCTGCATAACAGTGAATTTGAAATCAAATGCTCCACCTCCAACCCCACCAAGGGGGTTAAGAAAAAACTGCCTGTTTTGAACCTCAGCATGAATAGGGGTGGGGAAATTTTTACCCCTGATTACAACAAGTCAGTGAATTTCATTATGTTTTGCAGCACAAATAACACTGGTCAAAAAACTTAACCTGAGACTTAATCATGGCCCTGAAATGGTACAGCCCCTGATTTACTTAGTAGAAACAAACATTCTGATATATTTTCTTGTTTAAAAAGTCTTTCCTTAGCTGTGTCTAATCTTCTGTGAAACCCACCTGTTGGAATTTAAAAATTTATTTTCATTTCTAGAAGAACCAAATATAGGTTCTTTCCCAAGTCGTTTTGGTCATAATTCTGAACAAATTACCAGACTGTATGTAACACAGAGACAAAGATTGGGAAATATGAAACAGGTTAAGACACCTGGAGGATACAATAGATTTAACATGTTATCAGGGTTCTAAGAGAGAGAGAATGAGGCAGAGATAATGAAAATGTAAATTTTGAGAATTATTATTTATAAAAGACAACGATCTAAGGAGCCCAATCAGGATCAGAAAAAATAAATCTGCACACAGATATCACAGTGACACAGAACAGAGACAAAGAGGGACAAGAAAGCTGATTACCTTCAGAGAAGTATCAGCTATTAAGCTGCAGTTGCTGCTATGTTTTAAGTGGCCACAGAATTTGGGTGTTGAATACGCATTCACCATGCACACTGAGACGGAGTTGAGGTAGCAAAACACTATTTATTAAGTGAGGCAATAAGTAAGATAGACAGAATAAAGCAAAGTAAGATAAAGAGCAACAGTGAGTTCTCACCACCGAACAGTGTTTCCAAGCTGCTGGGGAAGCGAGACAGCGTCTTGGCTTCAGGTGTGTCTGGCCAGCGTCCCTGTCAGAGTTCCGACTAGGGTTCCCCCAGGACACTAATTATATAGGGTTTTCCCCAATAGATTACCAGTTGAGAAAGAATGCTAGGCCCTAGTGATTACACTCAGCAAGCTTGAGGACAATGAATCACAAGTTTCAGGGTAATTATCTAGGGTAGAAGGCAGGAAACATGATTCTGGCAGTTTCACAATGTAGGGGAGGTTACTATGGCCACAGGGCAACCTACGTGATCCTATTCATGCGTTCCACTGGCGGGTCAGCTATTGTTCAACCAGGGGGCTGGCGAGGCCTTCCAGAGTTTACTCCTGCTGACTGGGACGTCAGTGTCCGGGTGCCACGCAGACAGAGCATTCCCCTGACAGAAAACACAAAGGGGCACCTTACTCACATTGTATTTATTTTACATAAGCTGAGACCTCACTTCACAACAGAAACAGTTGAAGCCAGAAGACAGTGGGATAACAATATCAATGTGCTAAGAGAAAATTCCCCAATCTAGAATTCTATATCTTTCAAGAAATATTTTTACATGCAATAAAGATATGAGGTCTGACAATGAAGTTCGCAAACTTGTTGCAACAATGTTGCTAATTTTTTTGATATCAGAAGGATGATTCATTATGAGTTTGTACCAACTGGACAGTTAACCAAGTTTACTCTTTGGAAGTGCTGAAAAGGCTGCATGAAAAAGTTAGACGACCTGAACTTGTCACCAACAATTCATGGCTCTTGCATCACGACAATGCACCAGGTCACACAGCACTGTCTGTGAGGGAGTTTTTAGCCAGTAAACAAATCACTGTATTGGAACACCCTCCCTACTCACCTGATCTGGCCCCCAATGACTTCTTTCTTTACCTGAAGATAAAGGACATATTGAAAAGAAGCCACTTTGATGACATTCAGGACATCAAGGGTAATACGACGACAGCTCTGATGGCCATTTCAGAAAACTAGTTCCAAAGTTGCTTTGAAGGATGGACTAGGCACTGGCCACAGTGCATAGCTTCCCAAGGGGAGGACTTTGAAGGTGACCGTAGTGATATTCAGCAATGAGGGATGTAGCACTTTTTCTAGGATGAGTTCGGGAACTTAACTGTGAGACCTCCTACAGTCACAGGCCACTTAATGGGATACCTTCTGAGAAATGGGTTAGGTGATTTCATTGTTGTGCAACCATCAGCGTGCACTTGCACATACCTAGATGGTACAGCCCAGTGCATACCTGGGCTGTGTGGAATAACCTGGGCTACAAGCCCGTATAGCATGTTACTGTACTGAATGCAGTAGGGCACTGTAACAGTGATGCTTTTTTAAGTTTTTTTTTATCGGGGAAGGGGAACTGTATATTTCCAGGACTTTATTGGGGGACAGTGTGTTTTTCCCAGGGTCCATCAACCAAGTCGTTGTCCTTCAATCTAGTTGTGGAGGGCGCAGCTCAGGTCCAAGTCCATTCACCGTTTTCAATCTTAGTTGCAGGGAAGCGCAGCCCACCATACTGTGTTGGGAGTTGAACCGGCAACCTTGTTCAGAGCACGCTCAGCTAACCAACTGAGCCATCTGGCTGCCCCTCGGCATCTTGTGGCAGCGCAGCTCAAGTTGTTGTCTTCAGTCTAGTTGTGGAGGGCACAGCTCACTGGCCCATGTAGGAATCGAACCAGCAACCCTGTTGCTGCGCTCTAACCAACTGAGCCATCTGGCCGCCCCACAGTGGTGTTTTTGTGTAAACATATCTAAACAGAAAAAGTACACTAAAAATATGTATAGAAGATGAAAAATGGCACACCTGTACAGGGCCCTCACATGAATGGAGCCTGCAGGACTGGCAGTTGCTCTGGATGTGAGTGAGGGTGAGTGAATGTGGGGGCGCAGGACATGACTGTACCCGACTCTGAACTTCATAAACCCTGTATACACAGGCTACACTACATTTATAAAGCAACACAAGATTAAATCAAGCACAGGAGAAAAAGATGCGATCAAGAGAAGCAGCGAACTGCAGTTGCATGAGGCCCCTGCCAGCAGAATACCACATACTGTTTCACAGCAAACTTTTTTTCCTAAGTAGGAGTACACTTTAAAGTAACAGTATGTCATATATAAACACATAAGCCAGTAACAAGTCGTTTGTGGTCATTATCACGTATGACGTACATGTGCTGTGCTTTTGCATGTGGGGCAGTGCTGGCCTGTTCACAGCAGCACCACACATGGGTAATGCCCCGTGCATGAGTCTATCCCCCAGACTACAGGACAACTCCACTCTTCTTGTTCACTCGTGCACTCCCAGTATCTAGGACAGCATGAGGCATTACAGTAAGCTTTCAGGAAACATTCTGGTTCAGCAGGCAGTGCTGTGCTCCCTGGTACCCACGCAGTGGTTCTGGCCTCCGCATCACTGGTGACGGGAATGTCTCAGCTCCATGATGATCCTACGAGGCCACAGTGGTGTGTGTGGTCTGTCAGTGACGTAATGACGTAGTGCAGCACATGACCATATTCACATAGTAGAATACTAGTCAGTAATAAAAATGAGTTTTGAGATTAACATGGGTGAACTTCAAAAATACTGAAAGTTAAAAATATATAATGAAATAATATGTATATAAATTCAAAAACAGGCAAAACTGAACAGTCCATTGGGTAGAGATCCATACACAATTGGGAAAACTAAGAAAAACAAATAAAAAGTTACCACAGAATCAGGACAGTGATTATTCTTGAGAGAGTGAGGGTATGATTGAGAAGGGGCACACAGAGGCCTTTCACTAGTAACCGTCTGTATCTTAACTGGGTATCTGATGTCCTTTCATATTCTTTAAAGTACACAATTACATGTTATACACGTGCTGTACACAGGATACTTTACAATAGAAAAGAAATTAATTTACCACATTTTCATTTAACTTTTGGTAATAAAATACTTTATTGGTACTGTTTAATGTCAAATACATAGTAATGTTTCCATTGCTTAGCTTCCATCTTTAAACTAAAAGCTAGTTTATATTAAAAAAAAAAAACAGGAGAAAAGGTACAATCATTTAATTCTGTCAAAAAATAAGTTGCATCTTTCCTTTAAAAATAATTAGGTTCCCTCATTTTAAATACTGTAATTCACTGGTCTTCTTAATAAATACTTGTATATAAAAGGAGACAATGATCTGAATAATTTTGCAGAGAACATTTTACACATCTTAAAAAAAAAGCCTAAGTGCTACCCCAACTTAAAAAATCTTGAAAGAATAATTAGTAAGTTATTGTAAAATTGAATTCATGTAGCACCGAGAAATTTGGCATTTATATTTCAGACCGTATGATTTACTGAGCCAAAAAGAGTAATGCTTTTTCTTTTGTGAATTTTCAGGGGTTTATATACAAATAGAAAGAATATGACAGAGTTCCCTTTCAAAATCCAAGGGTTCAAAAATCTATGTATGCCTTTTACCATATCACCAATTTCTGGATCCAGCAATTGACCCTATGGTAAAAGATCTATGATAAATAACATAGTATAGTCCTATCTGAATATAACTTCTTATTCATATTATCTCATTAATATAATTTATACCTCAATTAAAACCATTCTATCTGCAACTAATATATATCTCTAAAACATTCTGTAATTCAGATTTCCATTCATACTACCTTCCCTACTCCCCTTTTCTTAAATCAGTGTGATTTTACGGTATACCTCATTAAATTTTGTTTTTCCCTTCCTTCAGTGAAACTCTCAAAGTATTATAACAACACAAATACAGATGTGGCATATATTAACATACTAAGAGAAAAGGTAATAAATACATATGGATGCATGCTAAGTGAGACATACAAAGCAAAAGCACACAGCCCCATGCTATGCTCTCTGTTCGGAAGCACCCCCCACAGGAGGCCCTGCCAGAGCCTAGGCTCACGGAGACACCACCAGTGTCCTGCGCGCCAACACACTTCAATGTTCTGCTAAAGACATTTCCATGTTATGTTCGGTTTGTCCAAAGCAGTCTACAGCAACTTTGACTTCTAATCCTGACCATGCTGCAAGGTAGTAATACTTTATATTTTTAATCAAGACATAGATTCTAACCTAAGTATTTCCTACTATTACCCATTTGTTTAAAACATTCAGGGGGCTAAGCAACATTACGTTAAGGGTCCTTTGTTTCTGTTTTCTCTTGGTTGGTTGGGGATTCCAGAGTTGTCATTTAATTATCCTCTGCTTCAGTGAAAAAAGGATTCTTCAAGCAACTGACCAGAGATGTCCACTTAGAAACCAAACAGGCTGACTCAGTGCCCGGCAGATGGGGAAGCTGGGCCACACACTGCAGCATGACACCGGACACTCTGCAGGGTGGGCGCGCCTGACCCGCCAGCAGCAGGACACGCCTCTTGGCCCAGATGCCAGCAGGACACAGCAGAACACAGGCACAGGGTAGGAACGAACTCAACACTACCTGTGGGACAAACCCCAGGTTTCCATTTGTCAGTGATTCCATAGTGCAGTATTCTTACAAAACACAGGCTCTGCATTGAAACACTTGGTGTTTCTTCTCTCATGTAGTTAAACTGCTGAAATAAAGTAATGTCAGAAAGAACACAAAAGGTCAGCGTGACTTCTCTGAAGGAGGTGGGCGCTGAGTCTGGAACTGGGATTAAGGCTAAATATGTAGGGCTGGTTGTGTCAGGCCAGGTGTCACGGCGACGTCAGCCCCCCGCCTCGCCGTCTGTCCTGTACGCCTGCTTGCGGAGATGGGCCTCTATCTCCTCCCGGAAGACCAGCATCCCCAGGTGTGAGTGAGAGGCCTCGCTCATGGCCTTGGACTGTATGCACATGCGGTACTGCTCCGGCGTCAGCTCGTCGGCACAGCGCTTCTCGTGCCAGAGGTGGAAAAGGCCAGGCACCGGGCTCCGGATCACAATCAGGTCGCCGTGCAGGTATTTTCGATAAAGGTGGACGTCTTCTCCACCCCAGCCTTTCACTTCCATGTCAAATCCACCTGCAGGATCAAAACTGATACTGTAAGTAAGTGCCTGGCAGCCAGAGCATGGCCAAACCCAGTAAGATTTAAACATGCTGCTTGCGGTGGGAGGCATGGAGTACGGCCCCGATACCTCAGGCTGCGGACGGGTGTCCTGCTTTGGGCATCCAGTTAGCAGGTCGAGGTCTATCACTGAGAGGGCTGCTTTGACATTAATATTTGTGACTGCTTTGTAACCTTCAAAAGTTCCATAGAAAATCTACAGTCAGAAGAGAAGGAAATCTAAATCATCCACAATCTCACCACCCTTGATGTTTTATAATGTTTCCTTTCTATTCTTTGAGACTCAAATTCTTCTAGGTCACTTTCCAGAGGGGAAAACAGAAGAAGCTGGAGACATAAATTTGAGAATGGCCACACAATGATTTAAAGCCACAGGAATGAATGAAATTTCTAGAGTTCAGGAGGAAAACAGAACCTAGGTTTAAATGCTAAGAAACGCCAATATCTAGAGGTTAAATAAGAAGAGAAAGTTAAGCTGGCAGAGGAGACTGAGAGACGGCCCAAGGGAGCGAGAGAACCCTAGAGAACGTGTGGTCACAGGAGTCGAGTGAGTGAAGAGAGTGTCTTCAGGAAGAAATGGTCAAGTGTGCACTGCTCACTTAAGAACGTAACAAGAAGCAAGTGGGCCTGGTAGCACAGGAGTCCTTACGACCTGACTAGAACGACTGGTGGAGCAGAGGGCTAGCTAGAGCACGCACATGAAATGGAAGGTGAAGCTGACACTAGTTCAAGCTGATAAACATGGAGAAGCATGGAGAACATAAACCACTTGGAGTTTCTGCAGAGCTACGAAAGATTCTTAAAAGCTGAGAAAAGTTAATTCTTTGATAAAGAGCTAGGTTTCCAAATTATGTCTTCTGTCAAATAATTCTATGCCACTTAATTTCACACTCACAAGATAACAGTAATGCTAAGATCTCTAAAAAGTATTACTTTAAATAGTCACAGCTATACTAAATGCTGTGTCTGATACAACTCGCCTTTTCTTCCTTGTAGATACGAAAATGCTCTTCAAATGCGAGGGATGGAAGAGATACTTAAAATAAATGGGGCACTTCCAGTTTCTGATTTAGCATGTACAGAGCTCAGAAGTCAACACTCTATCCTAACAATGAATTTAAAAAGCTGAACAAATGAAAAAGTCAACAACTCTTCTTAGACCCTTTAGAGAAATAAGGTCACAGGGCAAATTGCTGCCCCCCAAATTGAAGAGATGTGATAGGTGGGTAGGACAGAAGTACAACTATTAGGGCAGAAACTCACTAGAGCTCTCCAGGGGAACTAGTGCTGGGTAGGAAAATCTCAACGGTAACTGAGGAATTGCTAGAGGCTCAGGGGACAAATCCGAGGGAACCAGTCATAGAAGAAATGATTTTACCAGAGTCTAACCTGCCCGGGGAAAGGGATACACCCAACACCACCCCACTTTAGCAATGCTGTCCCACCCAAGGTGAGGGCAGTGTATGGAAAACACATGTGAAGGTCATGGCCCAGACACACAGGCTCCCTGAAGGATTGAGGGCTAATCATAGGACCAGAGAATACATCCTGTTCTCCCACATTACTAAAGACCTATTCACTGTGCTTCCCTTAACCTAGTACATCATGTTTGGCTATGAAGAAAAACTAGGCATATTGAAAGGCAAAAAACAGTTTGAAGAGACAGAGCAAGCATCAGAACCAGCTCACATATGGCAGGGATATTGGGATTATCAGGCTTGGAATTTAAAACTATTTTTACTGTGCTAAGGGCTCTAATGGGGAAGCAGACAACATGCAAGAACAGATGAGTAGTGTAAGGGGAGAGAATGAGAGAGAGGGAGAAAGATTCTAAGAAAGAATCAGAAAGAAATGCTAAAGATAAGGAACAACGTAACAGAAATGAAGAACGCCTCTGAGGGGCTCATTAGGGTACTAGACTGGAACTAGCCCAGGAAAGAATCTCTGAGGACATGTGAACAGAAACTTCTAAAACTGAAAATCAAAGACAAAGAATACTGACAAAATAAACCAACAAAAATAGAACAGAATATATCCAAGGATTCCAAAAATATATCCAAAAACATCCAAGAATTATGGGGCAACTACAAAAGGTGTAACATATGTGTAATGGGACAACCAGAAGGAAAGAGAAAGGAACAGAAGCTCCCAGATGGAACGCTAAGGTCCAAACCAGTGTAGCTGAGAGGGCAGGGGCTGCCTTTCTTACCCAGCACAGTCCTAGGGTAGAGGCTCCACTCCAGGGGGGAGTGGGGACCTTCTGCCCCCCCACCCCCCCAGTGTGCTGCTCCTAAGGCAGGGGTGTCACTCTGAGAGATGTGCCACCCTAGCTCTCAGCAGAGGCTGAGAGATTTTTCCCAGGGGCAGAGGCAGTCCGTAAGAAAAACCTGTTCCAAAGCTCTTCACAAAGGAACTGACTTTATTTGAAACAGAGTGTGCAGAAGTTCAAGCCTAAGGGGGCTCTTAGGAGTAATGGCTACTTTGGTGGTAACAATGAAGAGAAGGCTGGTGGCTCCATCAGAGCAATAAGCTAAAATGTAGGCCAGCTAGTTTATCGGAGAGAAACAGGGAAAGAGACAGGTACCGTCCTGGGGTCTGAACAAATCTCGAAGACTTGCCTCAAAAACTAACCTGCAAAAGGGCTCAATTTAGTTGGCTCAGACTGTGGACCAATTTATACTCCAGAGCACCGTCAACAACAAGAGAGCAAGCAAAAAGTGGAGCCTCACAGGTGGGTGTGACACCAACACAGGCCTGGAGAGATGGAGCCCTGCTCAGTCCAGTCTCCTGGACGACAGTACATGCCCTGAGGAGTGACACTGGCGGCTTCCTATTGCTGAGGGGTGGAGGGGGAGGAGACAGCATGCACTAAAACAGTAAAACCAAGTCAATAAATAAATATACAAGCAGAAACAAAACAAAAAACAAGCCCTGGAGGCAGGCGGGAATCAATATCCAGAACCAACACAATATATTTCCTAAAATGTCCAGTTTTTGAAAAAGAAATTATGAGGCATGTAATGAAACAGAAAAGTGTGTCCCATATACCAGAAAAAAAAGCAGGCAACAGAAACTGCCTGTAGATTGTCGGTTTTAACAAAGATTGCAAAACAACCATTATAATATGTTCAAAGAAACAATGTTTACAGGAGTAACAGAAGGTAAGATGACAGTATCTCATCAGATATTAATAAAGAGATAGACATTTTATATAAAAAAGGACCAAATGGAAATTCTAGAGGTAAAAAATATTAATTCAAATGAAAAAATTCATTAGAGCAGCTAGACAGCAGATCTGAACTAACAAAAGAATCAGTAAACTGTAGATAAATCAATTCAAACTATGCAATCCAAAGAACAGAGAGAAAAGAGTGAAGAAAAATGAACCGTCTCAGAAAAATGTGAGACATCCTTAACTGCACCCACATACGTCTAACAGGAGTTTGAGGAGAAGACAATGAGACAGGAGCAGTGAGAAAGAGATCAGAAAGCAGTGATGGATCCTTACTGTTTCATTAATAAGCAAGAAACCAGTGCAAAGGGCATTAGTTTCATTTAATAGTCTTTATCGCTATTTGCTGATTTTCCATTATTCAAGTGTTGTAATGATAAAAAGACAAGTGGAGGAATTTCCAAAACAAATGGCTGATTATAAAAATTAATGTAATATGGATCAAAAACACATAAAATATATTCTATTATAAAATATTAAGAAATATGTATGTATACATACGTATTACAAAATATATTACATATATTCTTAATGCTCTGGAAAGGCAGACACTGAATGATGAGGTTTCAGCCTGCTTTCCTTTGGTGGGGGGTGGGGTGGCTGTTATTTAAAAAGCATTGTTTTTGAAAGTTTTCAATTACAATTGACAATATTATATTAGTCTCAGGTATAGTGGTTAGACATTTATATAACTTATACAGTGATTCCCCCCAATAAGTCTAGTACCCACCTGACACCAAACAGTTTTACTACAATATTATTGACTATATTTCCTATACTATACTTTACATTCCTGTGACTCTTTGTAACTGCAAATTTGTACTTCTTAATCCCTTTACTCTTACCCAGCCTCCCAATCCCCCTCCCATCTGGTAACTGTCAGTTTGTTCTCTGTATCTGCGAGTTTATTTGTTTTGTTTGTTCATTTATTTTCTTTTCTAGATTCCCCATATAACCATTCATATGGTTGTCTTTCTCTGACTTATTTCACTTAACATAATACCCTCTAAGTCTATATATGTTGTTACAAATGGTAAGATTTCATTCTTTTTATGGCTGAGTAATATTCCATTCTATGTATCTACCACATCTTTTTTATCTAATTGTCTATCAATGGACACTTAGGTGGCTTCCATATCTTGGCTACTGTATATCAAATGTCCTTTGTCTCTTGTTATATAGCCTTTGTTTTAAGGTCTGTTTTGTCTGATATTGAGTACTGCTATACCAGCTTTCTTTGTTTTCATTTGTACGAAATATCTTTTTCAGTCCCCTTACTTTAGTCTCTGGGTTACTTTAGATCGGAAGTGAGTCTTTTGTAGGCAGCATATGTAAGAATCTTATTTTCTTATCCATTCAGCCCTCCTATGTCTTTTGAGTGGAGCATTTAATCCATTTACATTTAAAGTAATTACTGCTAAGTATGTAGTTACTGCAATTTTATTATTCATATTTTTGATTTTCTTTTCCTCCTCCTTCAACAAGTCCCTCTAACATTCCCTGTAATACTGGTTTGGTGGTGATGAACTCCTTTAGCTCTTTCTTGTCTGGGAAGTTCTTTATCTGTCCTTCAATTTTAAATGATAGCCTTGCTGGGTGAACTACTCTTGGTTGTAGGTCCTTGCTTTTCATCATCTTTGAATATTTCATGCCAATCCCTCTGGCCTGCAAAGTTTCTGTTGAGAAACCAGCTGATAGTCTTAGGTGATCTCACACTTGCAGGTAACTGCTTTTCTCTGGCTGCTTTTAACATCCTTTTCTTTAATTTTTGGCATTTTAATTGTGATGTGTCTTGCTGTGGGACTTTTTGGGTTCATCTTGTTTGGGACTGTCTGCGCTTCCTGGACTTGTGTATCTATTTCCTTCAGCAGGTTAGGAAAATTTTCATTCATTATTTCTTCAAATAGGTTTTCAATCTCTAGTTCTCTCTCTTCTCCTGACACCTCTATGATGCTGTTATGTGTGGTGATGTCCAAGAGTCCCCTTGTCACACACCACATCCCTCATTTTAAAAAACTATTTTTCTTTTTTGTTGTTCTAATTGGGTGTTTTCTGCTACCCTGTCTTCCAAACTGCTGATTTAATCTTCTGCTTCATGTTGATTCCATCTAATGTATTCCTCATTCCAGTTAATGTATTCTTCATGTCTGACTGGTGTTTTTTTATGGTTCCTCTCTAAGTTCTCACTGAATTCGTCTATTCTTCTTTCCCTAAAGTCACTGAGCATCCTTATAACTAGTGTTTTGAACTCTGCACCTGGTATGTTGCTTGCTTCCATTTCGTTTAGTTATTTTTCTGGACTTTTGTCCTGTTCTTTCATTTGAGACCTGTTTCTTTGTCTCCTAACTTTGGCTGCCTTCCTATGTTTATTTCTACATATTAGGTAGATCTGCTATGTCTCCAGTCATGGCAGGGTGGCCTTATGTGGTAAGTGTCTTGTGGGGCCCAATGATGCAGTCTCTCTGATCACATGAGCTGCATGCTCCAGGTGTGTCCCTTTTGTGGGGTATGTGTGTACTCCTGTTGTAGTTGAGCCTTGATTGCTGTTGGCAGCAATCAGTGGGTGGGATTGACCCTCAGGCTAACTGGCTGTGAGGACTGGCCATAACCATAGTGGATAAGCTGTTGTGTGGAGGATGACCCCATGAAGTGGGATTCGCTGTTGCTGGGCTCTAATGCCTGCTGAGTCTATCCTTTGGGTATGTATGTTATTTATGGAGCTAAATGGGTGGTGCTCTGGTTGGTCTGAAGCTGGCCACCAGGTGTGTTGGTTCTGGGGCCTCTTGCCTGGGGCTCTAGTGAGGCCCAGGTCAGTTGCTGCCTGTTTCTGGCCTGGGGCCACCAGGTAGGAATTACAAAGTGATCTGTGGTTGGCAGTTGCCTGTGCTTGGTTTGTAGGCCCCTGGGAGAGGCTATGCTGTGAACTGAGGCTGGCTGCCACTAGTGCTGGGCCGGAGGCAGCTTAGCAAAAGGTACAGGGCACACTGAGGCCAGGAGCTGCTTGTCAGGGGTTTGTGGACTTCCCAAAGATTTTAGGGTATCTGCAGTGCGGGCTCAGGTCAGCAGCTTGTGAGGAACAGGCGCTGAAAGTAGTTCAGGCTTGTGTACAAGTTGGATGGGGCAGAGTCGCAGGGAATCACCAGGGTGAGGTGAGTAGTATTAGCCAGGTTAATGGAGACTCAGATTTGGAGCCTGCCTTCACCTGGGTAGGGGAGGGCTCAAGAAAGGAACAATGGTGCCTGCCAGCACTTCTGTCAAGGACAGAGCTGCCCCTCCAGTCCTCACCCTGCGGCCAAACAAATCAGTTCCTCCCCGTATGTCCCTGGTGTTGTTTAAGCTGCTGTCTTAACACTGGAGCTAAGCACAAGTGAGTCCGTCAGTGAGCAAGTCTGTGCGTTGGCCCTTTAAAAAAAACTCTTGGGACTCCAGCAGCCCTCCATCTCATCTGGACAGAATCCCCAGATTTTCACAGCCAAATGTTGTCAGGACTCCTCTTCCCAGAACTGGTGCTCTAGGCTGGGGAGCCTGGTGTGGGGCCGGGACCCCTCGCTCCTCAGAGGGGTCCTCTGCAGCCAAGATATCCCTCCTGATTCTTAACCACCACACATGGGGGTGGGAACAGTCCACTTCTTATCTCTGCCCCCTCCCACCAGTCTCCATGTTCCTTCTTCTTTATATTCTTACTTACAAGACTTCTGTTCAGCTTGTCTTCAGGTGTTTTTCAAAGATGGTTGTTCTATAATTTAGTTGCGATTCTGGGGTGGTTACAGGAGGAGGCAATTATAGCATTTACCTATTCCGCCATCTTGACCAGAAGTCTCAGGCTGCTTTCTGAAACTATGCTCTGATCTTTATTTTCTGCTGAGTAAAACTGGATCTGGGTTGGACAGGAAGCTTAGATCACAGTCTTCTCTGGTTTAGGGGAGTGGATGACTAAGCCAGTGCCCCCCAAGTACCCCACTTCAACTTCAACCAGAACTAGAGAGCAGCTGTTTTTTTTCATTTGTTTTAAATCCTGGGATTTTGTATACAAGTTCAATAGACAACTAAAGGGGCTTTCATCTCTAAATAAAAAATATGAAGGTCCTTGGACTAGATAAGCCAACATTACTCCTGCTGTAACAGTCCATGAGTACACCACCAAATTTATCTTTTGTAAGAAAAATCAACTGAAAATATGAGTAACAAGTCCCACGGATGTTTGTAAAAACTAGTGTTTTGATTTTAAAGAAACAAAATGACACTACACTTTCATTTTGTCTTTATGGCTTCATTTCTGCTAATCAAAGACAATACGGAAAAATTCACTTTGCCTTTCATATCTCCAGATTCCTCTTTTCAGCTAATCTCAGGCATTCATAATTTAATAAGAAAATACTCAAATCTGAGACCTTTTAGAAAAATGCCAAAAAGTAATACAGTAAATTGATAAAATTCTATCTTTAAATGTAAGGTATACTTACCAATGGTCAGAAAATCTGATCGATACTGACAAGTCATTCCAAAGCCAAAATCTCGCCAAAAGCCAGAGTCCTTTTTGTGAACCTTAAGTTAGGGGGTAAAAAAAGATCAATTTAATGCCTCCAGAACTACAAAAAGTTTTAATTAACAATGAGAAATGTTAAATACTTCCCAAATAATTTTTCTTGTCACTAACGTGACTGATAATAACATGCATTTATATTATTAAATCCTTATAAAACCAAAAAAATATATAGTAATTCCCATAAGAAAGGATTCTGGCCATTTTTAATTTAACTGAATTCAAACCATGTACACGGTGCAAGACGAGGTTACCAATAATCAGTGTGGTGCCTGACCTCAAGGGGCTTACGTTCTATTCTAGGAGGACAACAGCTGCACACACCGTTCTGAACAGTGTGCCTTACTGGGTGCCCACCCAGCTCCCACTCCCCTGCCCCCTTTCTGACTGTGGAAAGTTCTGGCCCCACACAGTCCCTGAGCTTCACGGAGGTCCCTTCCACCTGGAGCTTCAGACTGGGTCATAAGGACTCTGTATACCAGTGTGACAGTCTCACCCCACTAACTGTAGGAATTGGTTCATTAATAGGCATTAGACAAAATTCAGGTCAGCATGCTACAAGGGGAGGATTGTAGGAAATTTTGGAAAACAAAGCTCTGTTGTTTTTCTGAGAGAGCTACTAGAAAAGACATTTGTTCTTTCTGGATGGTGTAGGGCAGGAGTCTGCAACCTACAGCCTCCGGACTAAACATGACGTGCTGCTGGGTTTTGTAACTGATTTTATTGGAATACAGCACACTCATTTGTTTACTAATGGTCTCTGGCTGCTTTCGTGATACAATGGCAGAACTGAATAATTGCCAAGGGACTGTATGGCCCGCAAAGCCCAAAATATCTTCTATGCGGCTCTTTACAGAATAAGTTTGCCATCCTCCCGTATAGGGTGTAGATGTGATGTTTGGAACAGTTACAGTCCTTTTCCACTACGAGGGAAACCAGCTTTAAAATGAAGCTGTCACCATTGAAGTCTAAGCAGAGAAAGAAAATTGGAACTGATGGTACTGAGTCCTCAGAATCAAGTAAAAGTTGAAGCCTGATAAGCCTCCTTTACGTTACTCACACATTCAACAAGTGTTTCAACTGTGGACATGGTTCTAGGAGCTGAGACACAGCAATGAACAGAGGTGACAAAGTCTCCACCACCACAGAGACTTCATTTTGATGGGAAAATAGCAAACAAACACACAAACAAACATCTCAGGTGGGCATACACGCTGGAAAGAAAAACAGTGGGACAACGGGGGAGCATGATACAAAGCAAGCCTATTTTGGATAGAATGGCTACAAAAGGCCTCTGAGGAGGTGATGTGTGAGCAGGGACCCTGGTGACATAAGGGGGTGGGCTATGCAAGTACCTGGCCGTCACTCAAGGAGAGGGAGCAGCAGGTGCCACATTCTGAGGCAGGAGCCTGCCTGGAGTGTCTGACAAACAGCAAAGAATGAGACCCTGAGGCTGAGAAGGACTACTGATGTTTTTAAGAGGTTAGTGGTAGTTTAGTATTTTTGTATGCTTATGGTAATGCTCTAGAAGGGACAAAATGTCAGGATAGGAGTGAAGAATGGCTAGGGGGAGTCCTGTTTAGGTGATGAGCTCTAGTTGAACGGAGAAGGTAAGGCTGGCCTTATAAAGGGACATGGGTGGCACCTTCACTGGGAATGGAGAGAGGCTGAGGATGTGACAGGCAGTTAGGCAGCTGGGTCTCGTTAAGGAAGTGAACATCCATTGCTTCTGTTTTCTAAGTGAAATATGATGCAAGCTATGTGGGGAGTGAAGAGGTGAGGGGTACTGGGAGGCGCAAGGGGGAGGGGTGGCTGGCTTGGAGGACGGACATCGGGCTAGGATGAGACGCAGGCTGTGGGGCGGCCTGGGAGCCTTGAGGCCTGTGCTATGTACAGCAAGGCCGTGCAGTGGGCTGTTTCTTACCCTGCACATCCCACTGCTCCGGGCCTGGCTGACAGTTGCCCTTCACCAGGCTGGGGTTCTCAGAGAGAACCCTGTCGGAGTGAGGGGTAGGGAGGTGATTATAGCCCAGAAGCGGTGGTAAGGACTCACCACGGAGTCTGAGTGGGCTGCAGAGGGAAGTGAGGACGTGGACATTAGGAGGACGACGGAAGGAGACAGAGGCACGCCGTCCCAATTGCAGCATTCTGAGAGCTTCTTCAAAGAAACGAAACTGCAACTGGGATCTGAGAAAGAATAGGAGTTAGCCAAGTGTGAGATGTGTGGAGGGAAAGATCCAGGAAAGAGAACAGTTTGTGCAAAGGCCTGGAGATGGCAGAGAGCACTGTGGGTAAGGATGGAGGATGAGACACTAGAGTCAGGAGGAGAGGTGCCCACAGTGTAGACCAGCAAACACTTCCTGTAAAGACTTGGTAGGAATATTTTAGACTCTGCAGAACAGTCTGCTGCGACCACTCAAGCCTGCCTCCTTAGTGTGAAAGCAGTCCCCGACAGAAAGTAATCAAATGAGCATGTGTGTTCCCATTAACTTCACTTATCAGCACTGACTTCTGTGTTTCATGCAATTTTCACATGCCATGAAATATCATTTTAAACAATACTTTTTCAGCCATTCATAACTTATGGGTCATACAGACATAGGCAGCAGGACAAATGTAGGCCACACACTGCTGACCCCTGGCCTCAAGGGTCCCTAGGGCCACATCCCAGAGAACTGTGTGTGCCTGGTCACATGGTTTGGGCTTCATCCTAAGGGGAATTCTCTGAAGAGTCATGACAGAAGTAATAATGTGATCAGAGGATGTTTTCGGAAGATCACTCTGGCTGGAGTATAGAGAAGAGTTGGCAAGAACGGAGGCAGGGAGGCTGGTTAAGAGGGAACAGTTATAATGTGGGAATGGGAAGCTGGTGGTGTACAACATAGTGGTATGCAGAGAAAGAAAAATCTGGGTGGATGTAATCAGGATTTAGGACACAGAATTGACAGAAGTCAGCAAGTAACTGAACAGGCAGGAGAGGGGGGCGAGAGGGAAGGATCAACCGAGGATGAGGGCAGGCTGCCGTCCTAAGCAGTGGGCATGTGACAGTGCCACCCCCAAGGGTAGGGGCACAGGAACAGGGCCGGCCCAGACGGAACGATGTGGAGCAGGGTTCTGGACATAATGAATCTGCGTGATCTGCGGAGCAGCCACATGGCAACTCCTGCATACAGCAGGGATACAAGGAATATGGAGGTCTGTAGAGGACACAGTTTTGAGAAGAGTGGGGACAGTCTGAAAAGCTGCAGTGAGGAATGGGAGACCCGAATGGAAAACAGAATGCACCAGGCAGCATGGAGGATTTGGCTCAAGCTGGAGCTAACACATGAGGTACACATTTTATTTTTCTATTTGTTTTTCCAAGAAGGGCTACTTCCCCTTCTAGAATGTAAAGCTCCTAGAAGGCAGGACTTTTTGTTATTTCGATCACTGCTATATCCGCAGCACCTAGAACAATGCCAGGCACATGGGAGATTGTCAACAAATATTTGTTCAATGAATAAATAAATGTATAGAGGCATAATTTTTATGGCAAAACAAAGACTAAACTCTAATATTCTTGTCTCCTTAGTCAAAATATAACCCTGGTGCAAAGTATTAAAACAAAACACCGACTTTGACATTTCTACCCCATGTCAATTCTGATCTCACAAATAATATGACTGTTTATAATTCAGTTTCTCTAAAAACTCTTCAAGCATTATCAGACTTGGGGAAAGGAGTCCTTGGTTTTGTTTGACTTTTACAGCAATACATTTCCACTGAAGAAAGTAGACAGAAACTCAAATCATGCACAATCCCTAACTGCTAATATTTTACTGCCTTTTTGCATGCCTTTCTCCCAAGTACGTGGGGTGCAGCGATCGCCAACACTGGCCCTCATGCACTGCTAGGATCCTACTGGCACCCTGGCATCTTCCCTTGACATTTGATAAACAACACCCATACCTACTCATGTTCAACCCCTCACCTCTCCTCCTGCCACTCCTGTCTTTCCCTCAGTCCCCACATCTCTGTCAACTCCATCTTCAGATCATACCCAAACCTTCCTCCACAACTGCCACCCTCACTTGAGCCAGTAACCTCTTCTGGTCTGCAAAAGCCTGAATAGCTACTTGCAGTTGGAGCCACACAAATCTGTTTCCCCACAGAACCAAAACCCTCTCAAGGCTGTCTGTCACTCTTAGCTCAAAATTCAAAACTCCTTGTCTGGGAGTAACATGCTTTCCAGGACCTGGCCCAGCTCTGTGCCCCTCGCCCACTGGGCTCCAGCCCCCTTAGGAAACCCTGCTCCTACTGCCCGGAACCACCTTCCCTTGATCACTACGTAGCAATTTCCTTCCTGTTGTCCGGATGGTCCCTCCAACAGCCACACCTCAGAAAGGCCTTTCTGACCAAACTCACCACGGAAACCACCTAATCACTCTCCACCACTCGGCCTGACTGAATGATCTGCGTGGCGTTTGTTAATTAGTTTTATTTTCTGTCTCTTCCTACCAGAATAAAGATTCTTGTGCACAATTACCATGCCTACATGGTTCTAGGTCTTGGAGCTCCAGGGGAACAGTGGCTGGCATAGAAGGGACCCTCACTATTTGGAGAATTACTGTTGTCAGTATCATGTGTATTGCTATTCTCCTGCTCTGATGATCTCCTCAGGAGAGAGCTGGACCTGTTTGATCACTCCTGACACAGGACCTGTCTGCACCCCAACCACTGGCAGGGATGGATGAGCCCTCAGCCTGCCAGCCTCATGTGCATGTCTGTTTTTAAATACAGCAATTTCACAGCAAGAAAAGAAAACACATTGCACTGCTCTTTTATCCTTAATAAGGTTGTCTATTTAAATTTTTATTGTGAATTATTACCAACTAGGCTTTACCTATTTGTTTCTATTGGTATATTTCCTATTTACTTTCAATGTATCTTTAAATATTACACAAGGAGACTGAAGCTTAGAAAAGTTAAGTAACTTGCAAAGGTTACAAAGTGTTGAGACTAGAACTTGAAGTGGAAGCACTTATTTTTTTATACAACATATAGGATGAATCCACATTTAAATCGTCCTTACCCCATATCCCCTCAAACCAAACAATATTAGCATGCTTTTATATTCCTTTTCACCTTTGTATCTTGACAATTTTTTATCAAATAATTTTCTTCTAAATAACTTTTATATTTTAGAATAATTTTAAATTTACAGAAAAGTTGAAAAATAGTGAAGAGAGTTCCCATGTAATTCTCACTTAGTTTTAACTTCCCCTAAATGTTATGATCTTACCTTGCTGAGGTACATTTGTCAAAACGAAAAAACGAACACTGACTGGCACGTAACTATGAACTAAAGGCCAGGCTTGATTTGATCCCACCAGCTTGTCCTTTCCTGTCCTCCTCTGTCCCAGGTTCCAGTACAAGGCACCTGGCTGCATTTAGCCAGGACATCTCCTCAGCCTCCTGAAAGATCGGCAGTTCCTCAATCTTCTTTGGTTTTGAGCTCTAGAAAGCTTTGAGGAGTACTGGTCAGGTGTTTTATAGAATGCCCCTCATTTTAGGTTTGTCTGAAGTTTTTTTCTTGATTAGGTTGGAGTTATAGGTTTCCAGAAGGAAGACCGCAGAGTTTAAGTGCCCCTACCACATCGTATCGGGGTGCACGACAACCCTGGTGACCGTCACTGACAACCCTCACTCACTTGGCCAAGGGGGTATCTGCCAGTTTTATCCGCTGAAAAGTTCGTTTTTCTCTTTCCATACTCAATTCTTTGGAAGTTAGTCATCTAGCTCCACCTTCTGGAAAAGGGAGCATCTATTAAGTTATTTGGAATTCTGTAAGGAAGATTTGTCTCTTCTTCCCTATCTAATCTCTTCTCAATCTATCTATCCACTCACTATTTATTATTATTTATCCACTCATTCCTTTGTATCACTATGGACCCATGCGTATTTATTTTATGCTCGGGGTTATGATCCAGTGAAGTTAATTATTTTGTTGCTCAAATTGTTCCAGCTTTACCACTGGGAGTCCTTTCAGGCTCCTGTGTTTCTCTGACATACGCCCATCCTTTTGTCACTTGAGTGCTTCTTTACTTTCTTGGAGCTACAGGACGCTCCAGGCTCTTCCACTTCCAGCCCCAACACTAAGATCTGGCAGCTGGGTGTGCTTGTTTCTCTTGTGGTGCCGGCTTCTAGGCCCTCTGGGGGGACAGAGTGAGGTAATACAGGTATGCATGTACCCTTTGACTTTTTAAATTCCCAATTCCTATTTCTATTTTATTACATTTCATCAAGAATTATTTAAACAGAAGTTTTACAGCGTTGATTGTTGTTGACCAGTGTTTTATAGTCTCAGGCTTTCCTCTTTCAATATGTTCATTTCTCATTCTGCTGAACCAGAAAAGTGCTGTGAAAAGTAAACTTTGAGTCCTTCAATGTTTAAAAATGTCTATTTTGCCCTCAAAGAATAGGTCAAATATGTATTCTGGAATCAAAGTTATTTTTCTTTAGAATGTTCAAGGTATTGCTCTATTGTTTTCTACCACCAATTTTACCAAAAAGAAGGCGAGTGGCAATCTGACTCCTACTCCTTTATAGACAACCTAGGTTTTGTTATTTTTGATAGCTCTGGAAGCCATCAGGACTGTCCCTCAAATGCCAGAACACCTGTCTTGTCAAATGCCAGAACACCTAAGCTCTTTGGAATTTTCTTCCATTTCCTCCTTTCTGTGTTTTCTCCCTTCTGGAACTCCTATTAAACAATTTGGGAACTTCTAGATTATTTCCCCATGTCTCAATTTTTCTGTCATGTCATCTCTTGGTCTTTATGTGCCCAAGTGCCTGTCTTCTAGTTTACAAATTTGTTTCACCAGTGACCATTCTGATACTCAGCCCATTTACTGAATTTTGTATTTTCATAATTTTTAAGTTCTGATCCTTTCTGAGCAATAAGTCTGGTATTCTCTAACGTCCCTAAAGATATATTTAAAGTTGTTTTCTATCTGTATTCATAATCTCATGTGTTAACTTTTTTATTAAAATTTGGTGCCTTTCTTTCAGCATTGGTTTTCCCCAAGTGTTTGGTTAATCTTCATTAACTGCTACTCACTTTTAGTTCAGAAATCATGGTTCAAAAGCCCATGGCGTTAACTATGACTGCAGGGGCCTATCTCCAATAACAGTGGACGAGGGGCTGAACCTGGTCTCCGCAGAATGTGCCTGGCAGCTATCTCGTAGTCTGGGGCTCCCTCTGCACCTTACAGCTCATTATTCCCGGACCCAGCCCTGCCCTTCTGGTTCCAGGGCTACACATGCTGCCTCAGCATGCAGGCCAATCTCTGCAATGCCTGCTGTTCAGCACACACTCCCAGAGAAGCACACACACTCCACTGCTCTGTCTTCTGTGAGCTCGGAGGATGCACACAGCCCAACTGTCAGTATCCCCTGAACATGTTCCAGGTGGTTCTCTCCTCCATCAATCCCATACCAACTACTGCCATTTTACAGAAATTTCTCAAAATTTTGATCTATTAATGGCACCTCTCATTTTCTAATATTATATATGCCTTTCACTTCTCTCACTTTCCACTACTAATATGCCTTTTTCGTCATAATTCATTTTTACAAAGGATTTAGGGTGTCTGATAAGGCAGATATGGGTGCTTTGCCATGTGACCCCATTTGTATCTATATTCCTAAATAATACTAGCCTACAGATAAGGCAGAGGTGTGATGTATGTGTGCGCGTGTGCATGTATGTGTATGTGCCTATGTGTGTGTGCATGTGTTCATGTGTGTGCACGTGTTTGTGCATGTGCGTGTGTATGCTTTACCAGGGGTTGGTATGAAGATAATACTGGCCTCATAAAATGTATTAGGTAGATCATATGTTACTAATATTACCTGTTCTTAGAAAATTTGGAAAAACTCACCAGTAACACATTAGATCTATGTACTTGCAGGGTAATTTTTTGATAACTGTTCCAACTTTTTAAGCAGAAATTAGTCTCTTCAGAGCTTCCATCTCTTTTATTTATAAATACTAAGATGAGCTTTTATAAAATACTAACATGAACTTAGCTCGTGTTAATGGTTTATAAATCCTCAAATCTTTTATTTAGAACTTTTAAAACTTACCATATAAAACTGATTTCTCTTAGTGTTTTCTTATTTTAATTTCTAATGTTTTCCTTTTTACCCCAAATCTACCTACTTTGTGATTAAAAAATTTTTTTTCCACAAAAGAATAACCTCCTATATTTGTCAAACTATTACTTTTGGTTCATTGATTTCTGTCTTTATCTTTATTTTTTTCCCCTCTGAGTCATTTTTTAAAAAATATCTTACATTGACTTCTTAGTTCATTTGTTTCCACTTTTCTCTTATGTTAACAATAAAAAATTAGGCTAAATGCAATACAGTATCCTGTACTGGATCCTGGAATAGAAAAGGGACATTAGTAGAAAAACTGGTGAAATCCTAAAACATTCCATAGTGTAGTTAGCAGTAACTTACCAATATTAATTTCTGAATTTTGACAAATGTACCATGGTTACATAAGATACTAACATTAGGGGACACTGTTAACATTAGGGGAAAGTCTAAGAACACTCTATACTCTCTAACTTTTCTGTAAATCTAAATGATTCTAACAAAGTAAATTATTTAAAATTTCTGACATGTGACATTCCCGTGCCATGACTTTCTAAGTAACTTTCTATAGTATGTTACTCCTTCTTATTGAGTAGTTTTAATTTCTAGTTAATAAGGATTTTAAAATTAAATTTATTTTTAGTATTACTATAAATACGTTGGCAGAAAAAACTGTACAATTTTCACATTCTGGAACATGAAGTTTTTCTCTGTGGCCTAAACTTGTCTTTTTCCCTCCACAATGACACTTAATTCTAAAACAATAAATGTGAAAGCATTTTACAGGGGTTAGAGACTATGAAAATGTGTTTGTAATAAATACAGTTTTTAATCTAAATGTTGTTTTCTACTTGTGAAATGAGCATAATGGAAACTGCAGGGATCCTTGTGGCCTTTCCCCAACACGGTGCGTCTTACCAGCTGCTGCTCCACAGGAGGGGGCACATCCTGACTGGCATAAACAATGGCAGGGTTGTAAAGACTGAACACCACAGGGTAAAACACCTTTTTACCTATAAATAAAAATATGCATTTAGATCACACAAAGAAGTCATAAAATGATGGACTGATTTGTATTACAATATCCATTAATATTTTGTTAAAGTCTTCCTTTGATCCCGTATGATTTTACTTTATCATTATTGTTTTATCAATATTCAGGCTACTAAACACCCTACTGATTTGATGAACATGATTTTATAATGTATCAGTAGGTGAGGCTAAAAAACTACAACCTTGCAAAAGAAGAGAAAAAAAAGACTAAGGAGTGCTCCACACGTTTATTCTCTACACTTTGGGAAGATGCACAAAGGTATTTTCTCAGCTATTTATTAGGTGAGCCATTTATTTACTCAATATTTCATCTAATTACAGTAGTAGATATAGGTTAACCTCTGGTAATCACCAAGAAACTTAGAAACTTATGCTAAATCCACCCTTCAAAATGAACCAAAGAAATACTAAATCCAAATACTGTACAATGAATAGATACATAGAAAATAATGAAGTATAGAACTGCAGATAGATTTGAACAAGATAGACTTGAACAAGATTTGGACAAGTTGGAATTAAAAATACCTGATGCAGAGCCCTTGCCGAAGGCCTTGTCATTATCATTCAAACTGATAGCTCTGGAGGGACCTTAGAGGCTGGCTAACCACCCATCTCCCTTCAACAGGGAGCCCTTGCTAGGACTGGCCTCTATCACACGTGATAATATGAAGTGCTCAGTGACAGCCAAGGACCCTGTGAATCAGCTGGTGGCCTGTTTATTACAAGACTCCTAGCACATGCTCTGCTCAACTTCCTCAAAACCCACTCAGGGGTGGGGAGCTCTGTTCCCAAGAGACAAATCTATTTCTGGATATAAAAATATTTCTTTTGACATTGAGCAAATACGTCTCCTCCAACTTTCACATTTTGAACTTCATGCTGTTTGACGTAACAAAGGTAAACCTAACCATTATTTACTCACTAGGCTCTCAGAGAGTTCCTGACAATTATCACACCAAAGAGATTAATAAGAAGGTAATATCCGTATGATATAAATAGTTCTATATAAAAAACACTACCAGATTCTTTAATACAGAAAACTTTTTCACATTTAAAGATTTGATTTATAAAAATATCATTTGCTCATACATTTTCAAAAAATATCTATAACATAAAGCAAAATACAGTAAATCATTCCAAAATGCACAATACGGAAACAGGCACTGTGGTTACCTACCCTGTTTCCCCGAAAATAAGACCTAGCTGGACAATCATCTCTAATGTATATTTTGGAGCAAAAATTAATATAAGACCCAGTCTTACATTATATTACATTATATAAGACAGGGTCTTATATTTTAGTAAAACCAGACTGGGTCTTATATTAATTTTTGCTCCAAAAGACGCATTAGAGTTGATTGTCCAGCTAGGTCTTGTTTTCGGGGAAACACGGTAGACCTCTGCACTCATGGGCTTGCACTGGCGCCAATTGCCTGGGGCAGAGTGCTCCTGACCCACACATCTCCACATATCGGCTTAGACTTTTTCTGAAAAGTGCTGCTTCCTCCTTGTTAATTTCAAGACTTTTTTTATTTCTCTGCATTTGTTTATTTGGATTCAAATGTCGACATTGGAATTTGGCCATAAGAGAACAAGGGTTATGAACTTCAGAGCGACAAAGTTTCATTTTTCTATTTAACATTCCAGTTAATTATGCCACAAATATAACTTTATTTTATTTTTTTATTAAAAAACTTTTTATTAGTTTCAGGTGTACAAAACAATGTAATAGTTAGACATTCATCATTTATATCCCTCACACAGTGATAAACCCTCTCCCCCATCTACTACCCCACCAAATGTAACTTTAAAAAAACACAGTTAACTAGATTCAAAATATAGGATGTGCTGACATTATTCTAAATTCTACACTCAGCTCACCTAACATTTTACACACCTGGCTCAGCATTTAACCGGCAGCTGTTAAGGAAGTCGGCTGAGAAATATATATCAACATCACAGAAAAACATCAAGACCTCTCCGCTGTCCCAAGCTCGTGCACCCACATTTAGTCCTCGTCCACGATTAAATTCTTCATTCAGTGAGATTAAGGTATAATTGTGAAAATTAGATGCACTATGAGAAAAACACATACAACAAATTTTAAGTCCCACTTAAAATCTAACAACTCCCTCCCTTCCACACAACTTACAAATACACTTTACACTTCTGATACTTTATTATGTTGCCTCTACATTCATACAGGGGAAGGAACTCATCGCTTCATGTACATGATTGTCATCAAAGGCAGAGAGTCACTACATGTCCACAGCTGCGGCAACATGGTGGCGGTGAGAGGGTTAGTAAGTGTTAAGGAGGGGCCACTGCGCCTAAGGGCCTACTGTGGAAGGAAGAAATCCACACATGGAAAATCATGTGTGTCTGTAATATCCGGTAAGAGTTAATGAATTCCACATGAACATTACATACTCAATGTTCTCCTATTGAGCTGTTCAGCTTTTTGCTCAAATGTCCTCTTATCAGAGGGATCCCCTCATACCACAACCCCTCTCTCTTTAATCTCCATCTGCTTTCCTCACCAGACATGTTTGAGTGTCTCCCCGCACTGGAATGTAAGTACCACGAGAGCAGGGATTCTGTTTTGTGCGTTACTACGGACACAGTACCACTCATAGAACAGAAGTTCAATAAATATTTGCTGAATGAATGAATAAACAGCAGTTCTGGGGAAAAAGATGGCTTTTGTTTGGAGTAGTTAGAGAAGATGTTAGAATTGGA
Source organism: Rhinolophus hipposideros (assembly GCF_964194185.1). NCBI lineage: Eukaryota > Metazoa > Chordata > Mammalia > Chiroptera > Rhinolophidae > Rhinolophus > Rhinolophus hipposideros. Next base: position 67,344,567 of record NC_138061.1, read on the forward strand.
ATTGAAATTTTGCCTTGGTTAAAATCCTGAATTCAGTGGTGACTGTAAAGGCCATGACAATTAATTATTCTCAAAAGCCAAGAGGTGAGAAACCACAAAGCATTTCAGAGATCAAGCACCACACAAATCAGCTTGGCACAGAAGGATCCCAGAAGACCAAAAGAGGGTCAGATGAGGAGGACCCTCCCTGAGGAGTTAGAGAACTTTGTCAGTGTCCTAAAGACAAGGAGTCGGGTTTCCTGCCAGGAGCCAGGGCAGTGGTTCTCACAGTGAAGTCGCCCCATCCAGAGCATCAGCTTCCCTGGAATGTGTGAGACATGCAAATTCTCAGGCCCTACCCCAGACTCCTATCAGATGCTGGGGAGAGCTGAGCATGTGTGTCTGAAGAAGCCCCTAGGTGACCCTGATATTAAAGGTGGAGAACTCCTATACAAGGGTATAGCTGGGTCAAAAGGGAACATTCTAGAAAGATTACTTTTACAGTGATACAGGACGGGAAATGGAGACATGGAAGCAAAGGCTCAAATAGTGGATAAACTGCACTCCAAGTTCCGAATGCCCCTGCGCCCCTTCCTGTGGGATACAAAGCTCTTCCTTCTTTGGGAGAAACTGCTAATCTCTACCTCATGCTCCAGCACAAAATGGAGGAACTAATCATCGAATACGCTAACCACAGTAATTTCCTAGGGGTGGGGACCACTCAAGGTGGGCCAATCACAATACCCCCACCTGGACACTGACTGGCTCAAGAGGGGGCAAAAGTTGTTCCTTGGGGTTTTCTCAGCTGGATCTGGGAGAGAGCTCTTTCCTCTCTGATGTCAAGGCTGAGAAGATGTGAGCCCAGAGCTGCCAATGGCCATATACCTCACATATGGAAGAAGCCTATCTGCGACAGGAGAATGAAGTCCAGATGCAGAGAAAAAACGGACAAGAAGGCAAAAAGAGAATTTTGATGCTACTCTGGTCTTTGCTTCCAGTCCCTAAGAGATCAAAGCTGTTTTGGTTTTCTTCCCCAGATTTGACTGTAATAATACCTTTAGTTTTGCGAGTTATTCAAGATTCTTCAATAATGCTCTCATTTTCCTTGAGCAAGCTCAAGAGGTTCCCACCATTTGCTACAGAGGAGTCCTGATTAATGCAGGGATGAGTTCAGGAATAACAATATAAGCTTGGCACTTAGCAGGTGACCTGCAAATGGTAAGGAGGGAAGAAAAGAAGGCAAGTAAAGGAGGGAGGGGGAAGTGGGGTGGTGGCAGCAGCGAGCAAAGGACAGAGTGGAGGTCCTGTGCAGTAAGCAGGAACTGACTACTCAGAGGTGGAGAATGAGTGAAAGGTACTGGCTGTCAGCCTGGATCATGAGGATGGTCCTTCTGAATTGGGAGAGGACCATCAGGAGGAGCAGCCAGCGTAGGGGATAAGGCGACGTTTGTGTTTACACATCAGTGCTGGGAGAGAGCCCCCTTGGGGTGGGGACTACAAGTCCTCCTGTGCCCCATTCTGTCCAACCACCCAGTCAGAACCCCTCCCCCCGCCCAAGCAGTACACTGGGAACATGGCTGGTGGGACTCGATGAATGTTAGTTGAATGACTCAAGAAGAATGGAGAATCCAGCCAAATCTGGACTCCCGGGGAACGGCCACAACTGTCAGACAGGCAAACCAGCAAGTAAAAGATATAGAACTGGTGTGGTCAGAAAAGACAATCTACCTAATGCACATACTTACATTTATAAATACTTACATTTTACAAACATCAGAGGGACGTGTCACAAAGGAAGCACTTGTCAGGTGCCCAATGTAAAAAGGCAATAAAAAAGGATGCAGAGAAAAGGCTGAATTTGGTATTTAGGTCATAACTTAGTGATGAAATTGCTGAGAAGCTGTAGAATTAATGACGGAGTATTAAGGAATTACTAATTCACTCATTCAAACCTCTGAGCACCTACTATGTGCCAAGTACTACATGAGTTGCATGGTCAGAGAACTACTGTCCTGTTAGGTTTAGCTGTGAAAGGACAGAAACCTAATAGCAGCTACGCAGTTCTATGGAGTCAGGCGGGTGTTTCTTAAGGATAAGGGAAGACCTAAGTATTATTTACAGGGTGAGAAGATGGAACCTGGAGAAATGGAAGGAAAGAATGATGACAAGTAAGAAAAAAGCGCAGGAGATGATATCAAAATGAAGGGATTAGATTTATAAAAAGGGGGGAATGAAGAAGTAATAAATAGAGGCAAATACACAGAGGGGAGTGGACTGCGCACTGCCAGCACCCTGATCATGGCAGTCGTCCACTAGAAGGCTGAGGGAAGGTGGTCATTTAGTTGGCTGTACGAGTGAACCTCGGGGGAAATGGGCAACTTCTTGCCACCACTCACATGCTTAGCCAACTTCAGCGGCTATTTCAAATTAACTCATGAACTCCAAATATCTGACATTCTCACTCTGCTAATGTTATATACTATATACCAAGGAGTTCAAGGTGGACAAAGCTCACCAACCTTGTGACAGATTCTAGGATGGACTTGACTTTAGACAGTCCTTCTTGACCAAAATACACCACTGTGAGATGAATCCTCTTGTCCTGATGAATACATACATCCCTAAGAGAATGGAAAAATCAAGTTCATTCAAGAAAATATGAGGCTCTCCTCATTCAGAAAGCAATCACATGAAGCTTTAACAAGAGAATGAATGAGGCACTAATTTTAAAAAAAATCATGTGAAGTTTTAAGAAAATATTAAAGTGGCAATGTTGCTGAATTCTTAAAGGCATCACCGAAAATAAATAACAACATACATGTCTAAATGAGTGCAATCCTTAAAGGGACAGTGGAAGAGTTCAACAATGTTGCCAAATTTCAAAACTTTTTGGGAACTTTTTCTCTGGTAGGTATTACCTTCAGAAGCAAATTACAAACTACTCAGGGAAATTAGCCCATCATTTCAGAACTAAACAAATAAATATTCATGTTTTGATTCAAGAGTTATTTTGTTTTCAGACTGGCTAGTACCAGAAACTACACCTATCATCAAAGAATAAATATTTGCCACCAATGAGATTACTTACTGAAGGAAATTCCATGCACTAAAAATACGCTTTAGGAAATCAAACCTGAAGTAAGCTATTTTAAACAGGCAGAAGTCATTTGGAAGTATGATTTCTAGATATTCTGCTACAGAAAATTTAATTAAGTTCTAAATCCAACAATTTCAGTATGAGAATAAAAGACTGGGATTACAAACATTACAACTACCACATTAAAGTATTTAAAACATGGCAATTGTTATAACAAAACAGCACAACTTTCCTCAAATATTTATTCTAATATGTAATTGTTAATTCTTTAACACTTCAGCATTTTAAAATACCCAAATTTAATGGGAGAAAAAGAAATCTTTTACAAATTGTTAGTCTCTGCTTCCCAAGATGGAATAACTTTGTATTAGTTGAATGTTTGTATTTCTAAAATTTATTTCAATTTTAAAGCTCAAATTGTTCTCAAGGGCATTTTTTGGGTAGAGAGCAATGTCTGCTATCTTGATTAGGGAAGTGGCTACATGAGGGTACACACTGGTCCAAAGTCATTAAGTCTGTATCCCTACAATACGTGGATTTTATTGTATGTAAATTATGCCTCAATAACATTATTTTGAAAGAGTCACCTTGTCCTAACATGAATTTGCATGTAATTATAAAGGTCATCAAATTCAATTTCTTATAGTTGTCATCCTCAATTTACATCACAGTTCGAACTGTCAATAACACAATATACTACACATACTTTAAGAAAAAAAAGAATGTCAAATGTAAAGTTCCCCAAAGCCTATAAAATTATCCTGTAATTGTACGCAATCATACTCAGTGAAGCCAAATTAAGTAGATGTGCTTGAAGTGTGATGTTTTCAAGTGCACTGAGCCAAATCGTTAACCCCGAGTTACCTGAAGTTCTGCATAAACTGCACAAATGCTTCAGTTCTTTCAGCAAGCGGCACAATGATGTCAATAACAGATCTACTAATGTCAGTCACGTCGCTCTTCACTTTCATGAGAGGTCCAAAAGGGCGGAAAAGGGTCACATGTCTGTATTCCATAAGGTCAGATTTCTTAAAGAAGAGTTCATACTGTGTGCCCTTATCTCTCTCGGTGCGGTAATAACCTAGAAAGAGTCAGGGACAAAGATGTTTCTATATCAAAATCCACAAATTCAGTGTGAACACTGATTTTACTCAAAGATCAAAAGTATGAAACAAGATTTGTAGCGTTTTCATCTGTTTGTGAAAATATTTATCCCCACTGTACAGTCAGTAACAACTATTTCTATAAAAGGAAAAGAGATTTAAAAAACTTCACTGCTCGATCCATAACATATGTTCCAAATGACAATTATTCCTTTTTACATATGATTTTTTAAATAGTAGAGCCTATTAACACAGTAACCATATGATGAAAATAAAGAACTTACTTCTAGCAGCATTAAATTCCAGACCTGAGAGTCAAAACTTCTATTGCTGGGTTCAGCTCAACAAAAATGAATTGAATGCCTTTGTGTCAGCCACTGGTGGCATAAAGAGGGCTACATGTCCCAGTTTTGAGGAATGGTCAGTTTAGTGAGAGTGACAAAACAATAAAGAGGAACAACACAGTGATCCACACACGTGCGCACACACTTATACAAACGTACACTGAATACAAGGAAGTCAGACAAAGAAAAATTAGTATAGATTTAAACATGGTGATCTGAGATGCCTTTGGAAGAAAAGCATGGACATCTACTGGGCAATCTGAGTTTTACGTGTGACACTCAGGAGAAAGGTTACACTACAGATGTATGAGTCACCATCAATATGTGGGAATAAAACGGAGAAGATGATAGACCTGTTCCCACTCCTCCTGAGGCTTACAGCTGAGCAGGAACTCCCAATCAGGGAACGGGCAATGCCATACAACAAGCTCTATGGGAGGGGACACAGGGCAGAGGCTGCAAGAGCACACAGGAAGCATTGCTGTCTTAGACTTGCAGGTTGGAGATGACTTTCTGGAAGAAGTGTCATCTAAGCTGAAGTCTGGAAAGAGAAATAGGAGTTGCTCAGTTGTCAGTAATTACTGTTTTGATGAGGAGAGTGGCACAGTGAAGGAAAAGTGAGGGACAGAGAAAAATCCTGTAAGTGACAGAATCCAAGGAGAGTTATAAGCAGAAGCTGTAGAATATAATAAAACTGGCATTGGTTCCTTTCCTTTCAGGCAAATGTGAAGACTTTTTACACGTTACTCAGTTATCTCACTTCTACAGCTTTCAATTCTGCCATAAGCTACAAACATATAGAGTGAAAAGACAAAAAGCTGAGCTTGTAGAAAAATTAGAAAAGCTTTGAGAGAAACAACCCATTAAAAATGGCAGGAAGTGACAGCAGAAAAAGGAGGTGGCTACAGAGAGAAGAGAGTTGAAATGCCCAGAAAAGTGCAATGCTCTCCCTGACAGCCTCCCAAAGCCTCGAGATATTCTATTACAACACAGCCAATGACACCCAGGATGAGTCAGGGTCAGCAAAACTCCACAGGGTTTATAGAATCAAGCAAGGAGAACTTTAAAGAAAGATTTATATCTAAAATGATTTTAAGTCTGCAATTAAATATCTAGCAGAGAATATTAAGATAAAGATGGGTAGGGATCTATAATTATTCCTGTTTATATCAATCAACAAATATCTCAATTTATAGCACTGTGCGTCAACCTTTGAGTCACATCCCATATTGATATACAAAAGTCCCATGCCCTTTCTGAAGTCTGTATTAGGAAGAGGTTATTTCTTCACTTTTCCAAATGCTGTGTTTCCCCAAAAATAAGATCTAGTCGGACAATCAGCTCTAATGCATTTTTTGGAGCAAAAATTAATATAAGACCCGGGCTTATTTTACTATAAGATCGGGTCTTACATAATATAATATAGTATAATATAACACTGGGTCTTACATTAATTTTGCTCCAAAAGACGCATTAGAGCTGATTGTCCGGTTAGGTCTTATTTTCGGGGAAACAGGGTGTCAGATGTGCTTTGTAAAACTATGTATTCCTCTTTGATGTTCTGACACATGCTTCTCTCCTCTCTCCAAAATGCAGAATAACCACTAATACACTAAATCTGGGTTTTTTTCCCCCTTTATCAAATGTCTTTCAAATCTTCACACATTTTAAAAAGTATAAAAAAGGAACATGAAGACCAGGTAACAGAGGAATGTGAATATACTTGTATACACATGTAAATACACAAACAGCTCTAAAAACCCTTCAATTTGGGTGGTATTCTTCTGTATAAGCTTAGACTTATTCTATTTCCCTGGTTTTTGTTCTCTACTTCATGATCACATTGTAACTTTTTTCAAAAGGCCACTTCAAATTCTTGGTGGAATGAAGTAGATAAAAACTTAAATGTTTTAATATTGTGGAAAATGACTGACTTATATTACTAGCATACAATAGCATTTGTTATACTAACATATCTGTGGAACAACACATTGTTCTCATTACCTTCTATGAAGTCATTTTCATTAAATATCAGCTTCTCTCCAAGGGGACCATCCTCATCTTCCTGCTCATCATCTTCCTCAGGATTATTAATGACCTCCAAGCCAGCTTCAATAACTTCTACCAATTCATCTCGCTTGTCCTTTCTAACTGGCTTTTCCTCAGGATGGCGAGTGAGACCCATTTCCAACTGGAATACTTTCATTAAAGTAAAACTTTCAAAAGGAATGACCCCATACTCACTAGGTAGTTTGGCTCCTGTGCTAACTTCAGCTTTGTCAATTTGGGAATGAAGAAACTCTAACAGATCACTAGGTGCTTGTTCCTTGTTGCCTCGATAGCCTACGCCATTAGCCCCTACATTCTTTCTCTCTTGCAATGATCGCATCTTCTCACTCATTTCTTGTAATTCTTGTTTTAGTTGGGCAATTTGGCGTTTCAGACTGGTTGCCCTGGTTTGATAATGTTCTTCTTGCTCCTGCAGTAGTGCTTGATAATACTCTTTACCATAAGCTTCCCCAATAACCCCAGGAAGAGATGCATTTCCATCGGTCTGGGGGGCACATTCCAGAAGGTAGAAAAATAATACCAAACTGCAGAATAAAGCAAGACCCAACAGCAGCCAGTGGGTCCGGGTTTGAAGGATCAGTCCTCTTCTAGGCATTCTTATTACTGTGGACTTGCCTAATGAGATAAGTTCTTTGCTTGTTCATACCTTTAGCAAAAGGTTATCAAAAAATTAAAAACAAAATCAGGATTTCCATAAAAGGTACCAAAATGAATTCTGCTGTAGCTTAAAAAATTTCTTCCTTCAGCAGTCAAGACTACTTGTAGAAATGAGAAATTATGCATACTTCCTGTATTGTCACCATGATATCCAGAATAAAGGAATCTGATCTACAGAATCAGATAAAATTCCATTACATGGGTGGTGACCTTTCTGAAAGAAACAGATCAGAATCAATCAGAATTTTGTTTCCTTAAGTACATCAAATGGTTGGCAGCTTCAGTGAACGTAGCTATGTGACCACCACACGCAGAGCACCATGAGAGGTGCTAATACAATTTAGAATATTCAGTAAATTCTGGGAGAGCTATTAAGAAAAACATCTTACAAAGCACTACAATATCACTCATAATACCTTTAACCAGAATGTCTACACATCCATAATCTCCTGAATGAATCAAAGAAACATGTTTATGTTTAGCATATTTTATGTTAAATAGATTCTGTTCTCTTATTCGAAAATTACATTGCTTATAGCTCTTCAGTAACACAATAAATATTTCGATTAACACATCATTTCCCACTTACTGTGTATCACCATTTAGGAACTGAATTTCTATAAATTGTTCATGTTATATTAATAATGGCTTACTAGAGAGAGGTATGTTCTTCCAGTTTATTTAGTTCAAGCATTCTACTTCATTAATTTCGATGGCTCAAGTTAGTCATTCTAAGAGCCTTAAAATTAAGTGGAGGGAAAAACAATTTCAAAAGGTCACAGACATCTGGAAAACACATTAAAAAACATTTTTACATCCAAAATCCTCCAGCAGATTATTTGAGTATTGGAACACATAATTTTTTCCACTGTATTACACAGCAACAGATTTCCTCCAAGTCTGGAGAGGTTTAGAATCTATATAAAGGAAAAAACATGAACAACTTAATGTTCATTTACAGGGATAAATTAAAAACCCTATGTAAATTTACAAAATTACATGGTATCATTCATAACACAACCAGTTGTGTGAGCTCTTCTGTGTTTCTTTCTAAACTAAGGGTTCTGAACTATAGAATAGAAATGGTTAAGAACTTAGCAGACAGGAGGCAGGGAAGGCCTCTGCCGCAGAGAACTTCCATTCTAACCAAGTGTTTGTCTAGAAGGATTTGATAGTACAATAGGCTTTTACCAGATGGTTTCTACCAGAGTAGCAGAACCTATGGAAGAAAATCACCAAGGAGCATCAGTCCTTGTCATTTTCTTACTGATTAGGGAAGCCTAAAACTAAAAATGTGGAGACATAATCTTGTACAATTAATAAATTACACGTATTTAACTATACTATACTCAAATGTCTTGAAGTGAAACTTGATAATAGAACTAACATATGTAATCTAAGTATACCTCTACCTTTTATTAATGTGGTACCTCATATTTTTCTAGACAATGTATTTTAAACTGTGAGATATGACCCATTAATGGGTCACTACCAAAGGTTTATTTTTCAATGAAATAGAACAGGAAATAACAGTGTATTTCACATGTAGTAGTAAGTTTTATGTCACAATTTTATATATATGTATATTTATTTATTTATTTATTAGTGGGTTGTGGTCCTAAAATCCTGAAAAACATTGGTTTAATTTTTATATGTTTTTCTGCTGTTATACCTTGATTGTAATTGCTCTGTGTAATGTGTCTGCATCATAAAGAAGGTTTATGCGTAGCACAGATTTAATCCCAAGTAACCTCTAAGCATAAACAGCAGGCAGTTAAGTGTTCTGAGGAGAGAATGGAATATACTGTGGAGATGGAAAAAATGAGCTGTTAAAGATATGAAATACAAAAATCAAAGATCTCAGAGTTAAAATCAAACAAATAGCCTTAGAAACCATCAATTCTTACTCTCAAAAACATACTAAAGAGACTTCCTCTTACAGCCAAGATGGAGTAACAGGAATCAGATTTACTCTCACACTTGAAACAAACAAAATCCAATATATATGAAACAATTTTTGAGATACTGAACATTATTAGTTAATAAAGGACAATGACCCTGGAGAAACAAGAAACAAACAATTGCCCAGCTGACTGGCTTAGTTTCCAGGCCACAGCACAGGGAGCGAAACCCAACAGAGCCCAGCAGACTTTTAAGTTGATGGGATGGAACTGGAGCTGACAGTCTGAAGAGACCAAATGAAGAATACAATAACTAAAATGAGGACTACATTAGAAGGAATTGCCAGCAGATTAGATGAAGCAGATAATTGAATCGGCGATTTGGAAGACAAAGTAGCACAAAACACCCAATCAGAACAGCAAAAAGGAAAAAGAATCCAAAATAATGAGTATAGTTTTTAAGAGACCTCTGGGACAACATCCAGTGTTATAATATTTGCAGCATAGGGGTACCAGAATGAGAAGAGAGGTTGACCCGTTGGCTCAGTGGTTAAGAGCACAGTGCTCCTAACACCAAGGTTGCCGGTAAGATTCCCACATGGGCCAGTGAGCTGCGCCCTCCAGAACTAGATTGAAGACAACGACTTGACTTGGAACCAAGCTGGGCACCCCACAACTAGATTGAAAATGATTTGACATGAAGCTGATAGGTCCTGAGGGAACACAGTGTTCCCCCATATTCACCAATAAGAATTGAAAAAAAAAAAGATATAACATAAGGGGAGAAGAGAAATGCAAGGCATTCAAAACTTATTTGAGGAAATAATGACAGAAAAATTTCCTAATCTGGTGAAGGAAACAGATATACAAGCCCAGGAAGCACAGAAAGTCCCAAACAAGATGAACCCAAACAGACCCACACCAAGACACATTATAATTAAAATGGCAAAGGTTAAATACAAAGAGAGAATGCCAGAAACAGCAAGAAAAAGGCAACTAGTACCATATTTCCCCAAAAATAAGACCTAGCCGGACCATCAGCTCTAATGCATCTTTTGGAGCAAAAATTAAATTAAGACCTGGTCTTACATAAGACAAGATATTATATTTAAGATATTATATTATATAAGACTGGGTCTTATGTTATATTATGTAAGACCCGGTATTATATTACACCCAGTCTTATATTATATTAAAATAAGACCAGGTCTTGTATTAATTTTTGCTCCAAAAGATGCATTAGAGCTGATGTTCTGGCTAGGTCTTATTTTTGGGGAAACACGGTAACTTATAAGGGAGCGCCCATAAAACTATCAGCTGATTTATCAACAGAAACTTTGCAGTCAAGAAGGGATTAGCATGTAATATTCAAAGTGATGAAAAGCAAGGACCTACAACCAAGATTACCCTACCCAGCGAGGTTATCATTTAAAATTGAAGGACATTTTCCAGATAAGAAAAAAGCTAAAGGAGTTCATCACCACCAAACCAGCATTACAAGGAATATTAGAGGGACTTCTTTAAGACAGGGAAAAAAAAATCAAAATAGTAATAAAATGGCAATAGCTACATATTTATCAACAATTACTTTAGAGGATAAAGGGGGTCAAATATATGGTGACGGAAGGAAAACTGACTTTGGATGGTGAGCACATAATGTGATATATATATATATATATATATATATGGTGTATTGTAGAATTGTACACTTGAAACCTACGTAATTTTACTAACCACTGTCACCCAAATAAATTTAATTTTTTAAAAACCATTACTTTAAATGTAAATGGATTAAATGTGCCAATCAAAAGACATAGGAAGGGGGCCGGCCCAGTGGCTCAGGTGGTTGGAGCTCCGTGCTCCTAACGCCAAAGGCTGCCGATTCAATTCCCACATGGGCCAGTGGGCTCTCAACCACAAGGTTGCTGGTTCGATTCCTGGACTCCCGCAAGGGATTGGTGGGCTGCGCCCCCTACAACTAACAACGGCAACTGGACCTGAAGCTGAATTGCACCCTCCACAACAACGATTAAAAGCACAACAACTTGACTTGGAAAAAATCCTGGAAGTACACTGTTCCCCTTCCCCCAAAAAACACACACACAAAAACCCAAAAATAAAATAAAAGACATAGGAGGGCTGAATGGATAGGAAAACAAAACCCTTACATATGCTGCCTGCAAGAGACTCACTTCAGATCTGTAGTCACACAGCAACCTAGCAGTCTGTCCCCTCCAATCTTTCCTTAGGGAAAGGTGACCCTGCGGGATTGTCCCTCATTGGGGTTGAGTTTATGCTACTCTAAGTCTCCATGTTTGGTCCTTGTAAGCAGGGTCTGCAGTCAAAGACGGGTACGATTTCTCACGGGAGAAACAACCTAAGCCAGACGGGACCCCCCTAGGACCCCCATGAGCTAACGTAAAGTTAGGAGGAAGCTGTGCCCTTCCTCTTCTGAGAAGCTGCTGACGCATGCCTCAACTACTGTCCTTTACCCTCAGGTGTAATGGACCCATTAGAACAATAGCATCTCGCCCCTCCTGTTTGGCTCATGGGATAATCTTATCTTGTGAGACTTGTTCCCTCAGGGATTGTATGCACCGCACCTTGGTCATTTGGGGGATGGTGTGCATCGGTTGCTTTGGGACGATTATGGGATTTGGAATGAAGGATTATTGTGTGGTGTAAGAGTATTGCAGACCCTGCCCCTAATCATGTGATCTCTATTGTGAAAAATCAATAAATACCCATGGTGACCCGATTCGGGGCTCCCGTCCCTTGAGGCTGTGAGTCCCTTGGTCCTCTGTGATTTAACTATATTTGAGTGTCTCTTTATGAGAGTTTAACCCTCGCTGCCTCCCTCGCCTTCCCATGGCTTGTGTTGTGCAGGACGCAACAAGATCGAAAGACACACACAGACTGAAAGGGATGGAAAAAGTTATGTCGTCAAAATGGAAACAATAACAAAAACCTGGAGAGCAATACTAATATCAGACAAAATAGATTTTAAAACAAAGGCTATAACAAGAGAGAAAAAAGGACCCAGTAATCCCACATCAGGGTATTTATCTGAAGAAACGCAAATGCTACTTCAAAGGAACATGTGCATCCGAATGTTCACTGCAGCCTTGTGTACAAGGGCCACGATGTGGAGGCAGCTGGGTGGCCATAAATGGAAGAACGGATACAGAGGAGTGTACATATACACAATGGAATACTGGTTGGCGAGGGAAGGGAATGGCTTCTTGCCATCTGTGGCGGCCTGGGTAGACCTGGAGGGTATTATGCTGAGTGGAGTATGTCAGTGAAAGACAGATGCAATGTGATTTTACTTATAAGTGGAAAAGAAACAACAAAACAAACGAACAAACAAAACAGACACAAACTCACAGATACAGAGAATATTTTGATGGTTGCCAGATGGGAGAGGTGTTAAAAAAGAGGGGAAGTGATTACGAAGTACAAATTGGTTGTTACCCAGTAGTCATGGGGATTTAGGATACAGCATAAGGAATATGGTCAATGATACTGCAAGAACTATGCATGCATAGTGTTGGGTACTGGATTTGCTGGGGTGATAGATGGGAGGGGAGTTGGGAGACAGGGTGAAAGAGGTGAAGGGATTAAGAAGTACAAATTGGTAGTTACAAAATAGTCATGGCGATGTAAAGCAAAGCATAGGGAATATAATCAATGATATGGTAATAACGATATACGGTGCTAGGTGGGTACTAGCCTAGTCAGGGGATCATGTCTTAAATTACACAAATGTCTAACCACTATGCTAGACACCTGAAATATAAAATGATACTGAATGTCAACTGTAATTGAAAAATTAAAAAAGGGGGGGAAAGGTGAAGGACAGTAACTGGTCCAAATTTCCAGGTATAAAACAAATAAGTCACAGGATGTAATATACAGCATAAGGAATATAATCAATAATATTCTGATAGCATGATTAGGTGTCAGATGATTGATGGACTTATGGTGATCACTTCTTTAAGATGCAAATGTACAACTGAAACTGAAATAATGTTGTATGTTAGCTATATATTTTAATAAAAATCTTAAAAGAATTCTTACCACTCAATATTAAAAAGAAAAGTAACCCGATAAGGATCAAAATGTTGGCGTGACGTGAGTCTCTGTAAAGCTCCCCTGGAATTTACAACTAATCGAACAACTGTAACTCCACAAAGGACTCCCAAAACAGCATACAGGCAAGACGAAGAGGCCCACTACTGAATTCACCTAAAGGTGGGAGAATTGCGCGAGTGGGGGAGAAGGGAAGGGAGAAGTGCGGAGACGGAGCCCTGTGGGCACAGGACGCAAACCTAGCTCAGTGCTCCAAGCTCGCTGCACCCCAGAACTACCCCAGCTGCGGGAGAGGGAAGAACTCGGGCTGATAGGGCTCCGCTTACGGCCCACAGGGCTGAGGGGGCAGCATATAACATGGCTGAATCCAACGTTCACGGCAGAGACCTCAGAGAAAAGACTGAGGGAAGAAGGCTGAAAACGGTGGTTTAAGCCCTCACTGCCGAGCAGAGAATGGAAGCCTTAGGCACTGAGACTAGCAGCCCCCTCCCAACCCTCCCAGAGCTCGTCCCACCCCCACCTGCCCAGTGCTAGAAATGGAATAGGGGATGCAAAGATCTGACACAGTAGCAGTGTCAGATCAAAGAATAGAATATTTGCTGTTCTGAGAACTGTGGACCGCAGACACAGATTCACAGCCCAACTAGTTTCAGCAAAGCGGTGGGAGCTGTGGAGGCAAGACTGTCTGTGGTGGTGGTCGCCGCCATTGCTCTGGGCCACCTCTCACAACTTACCCCGCCCCTGCCCCCACCTATCTGGGCGGATCCCTACAAGAGTAAACAGAACTGCTGAAACAAAGGGGCTCTGAATCTGGTGCAGAAAGAGCTTTGGAACTTCAAAAGCTCTCTGCATCCCCGCAGGAACGTGGCGCCCTGTGACCCAGGCGAACTGTTAACAGAGGAGAAGCCTGTCTCCCAGGGAATCCCCCCATTGTGTGAGAAGCTGGAATAGTGCAGAGAAAACATAGCACTACTGTGTGAGAGGGGGAAAAAAAAAGCTTCACTCGAAGAGAAAAATAAAACATTCCACCAACAGTATTGTATTGGATACAGATAGTATTGGAAAACAATACTATCAACGTGCTGCAGAAGCTACTCCTGTAGATGTCTAGGAAGAGAAATAATAAATCAGTAATTGCCATGAATAACCAAGGCAACAAGACAGCTCAGAAAGAAAGTGAAATGTCTCTTTTCCTCCAGAAAAGGAACTTAAAGATATGGAAATATGTGACTTAAATGACAGAGAAGTCAAGATTGCAGTTCTGAAAAAACTCAACAAGATGCAAAAAAACACAGAAAGGCAATTTAATGAACTCAGAAACGCAATCAAAGAACAACATGAGCATTTTACAAAAGAGATTGAAATTTTTAAAAAGAACCAAATGGAATTTCTGGAGATTAAGAATTCAATAGAAGATTTTAAGAATGAAATAACCATCTTAGGTAGTAGAGTTGACAAGATGGAGGAAAGAATCAGTGACATCGAAGATACAAACCTGGAAATTACACAGATGGAAGAAGAAAGAGACTTGAGACTTAAAAGAAATGAAAGAACTCTACAAGAACTTTCTGACTCTATCAGAAAGAGCAATATAAGAATAATGGGCAAACCGGAAGGAGAAGAAAGAGACAAAGGAACAGAGAATATATTCAACAAATTGTTGATGAGAACTTCCCAAACTTGTGGAAAGAACTCGATCCTCGAATCCAAGAAGCAAATAGAACACCTAATTACCTCAGTCCCAACAGGCCTTCTCCAAGGCACATTGTATTGAAGCTGTCTAAAATCAACCACAAAGAAAGTATCCTCAAGGAAGCCAAGGAAGAGAAGACGGTAACCTACAAAGGAAAGCCCATTAGATTATCATCAGATTTTTCAGCAGAAACTCTAAAAGCCAGGTGGAGTGGAACCAAATATTCAAACTATTGAAAGAGAGAAATCATGAGCCAAGAATAATATATCCAGCAAAGATACCCTTTAGATATGAAGGAGGAATAAAGATCTTTGGAGACAGACAGAAGCTGAGGGAATTTTCTAATACACGACCTGCACTACAAGAAATACTAAAAGAGACTATTTGACCACCATCAACAGGGACAATCTGTGGCAACATAAAAAGGGGGAGAGTAAAGGCATGAACCAGAGAATGGGAATGGAGAAAGTAAGTGTGCTGAAGAAAATGGAATACTCTAAATATCAAACTTTTTCTTACATGAACTTACGGGTAACCCCCAAAAAAACACCAGAACTGAAATACATACTGTAATAAGAAACAGAGGGAAACATCATAGAATCCCAGCACACAGAAATAACTGACAACAACAAAAAGGCAAAGAAATTATGGAGACACAAACTTACCAGAAAACTAAAGACAGAATGACAGGAAATTCTCACGTATCAATAATCACCCTAAATGTAAATGGACTGAACTCACTAATCAAAAGGCAAAGAGAAGCAGAGTGAATCAGAAAACTAAACCCAACCATATGCTGTCTCCAAGAGACACATCTCAGCTACAAGGACAAGCATAGACTCCAAGTGAAAGGGCGGAAATTGACACTCCAAGCAAATGGTACCCAGAGAAAATCAGGTGTAGCCATAATGATATCAGATGAAACAGACTTCAGGGTGAAAAAGGTAGTAAGAGACAAAGATGGACATTTCATCATGGTAAAGAGGACCATACAACAAGAAGACATAACAGTCATCAATATTTATGCCCCCAATCAGGGAGCACCAAAATATACTAAGCAACTACTAATAGAACTAAAGGGAGAAATTGACCAAAACACAATTATACTACAGGACTTAAATACATCATTGATAGCTATGGATAGATCACCCAAACAGAAAATAAACAACGAAATAGAACCCTAAATGACACATTAGATGAAAAGGACATAACTGACATATATAGAGCACTACATCCTATAACATCAGACTATAAATTCTTTTCGAGTGTACATGGATCATTCTCAAGAATAGACCATATATATTGGAAAATAAAATCAGCCTCAGCAAATTTAAGAAGATTGAAATCATACCACGCATATTCTCTGATCACAAGGCTTTGAAATTGGATATCAACTGCGAAAAAAAAGCAGGAAAAAACACAAATACATGGAAATTAAACAATATACTTTTAAAGAACGACTGGGTCAAAGAAGAAATTAGAGGAGAGACCAAAACATACATAGAAACAAAAGACAATGAAAATATATCCTACCAAAATTTTTGGGAGGCAGCAAAAGCAGTTTTAAGAGGGAAATTTATATCATTACAGGCCTCTCTCAAGAAACAAGAAAAATCCCAAATAAATAACCTCATGTTACACCTTCAAGAACTAGAAAAAGAAGAAAAAGTAACACCCAAGGTCAGCAGAAGAAAAGAAATAACAAAAACCAGAGCAGAACTAAATGAAATAGAGAACAAAAAGACAATAGAAAAAAATTAATGTGACGCAGAGCTGGTTTTTTGAAAAGATTAACAAAATCGACAAACCCTTTGCTAGACTCACTAAGATAAGAAGAGAAAAGACACTAGTTAACAAAATCAGAAATGAAAAAGGGGAAGTTATCACGGACACCACAGAAATACAAAGGATCATGCAAGAATACTATGAAGGACTATATGCCACCAAATTCAATAACCTAGAAGAAATGGACAAGTTCTTAGAAACATATAGCCTTCCAAGGCTGAACCATGAAGAACTGGAAAATCTAAACAGACCAGTCACCAGTAACAAAATTCAATCAGTCATCCAAAACCTTCCCAAAAGCAAAAGTCCGGGACCAGATGGCTTCACTAGTGAATTCTACCAAACCTTCAAACAGGATCTAATACCAATCCTGCTCAAAGTCTTCCAAAATATTGAAGAAGAGACAGTACTCCCTAACTCATTTTATGAGGCAAACATTACCCTGATACCAAAACCTGGTAAGGACAACACAAAAAAGAAAACTACAGACCAGTATCTCTGATGAATACAGATGCTAAAATCCTAAACAAAATTCTAGCAAATCGTATACAACACTGCATTAAAAAGATTATTCATCACGACCAAGTGGGGTTCATCTGCGGGGCACAAAGATGGTTCAACATCCGCAAATCCATCAATGTGAGATATCACATAAACAAAATAAAGGACAAAAATCATATGATTATATCAACTGATGCAGAAAAATCATCTGACAAGATACAACATCCATTTATGATTAAAACACTTAATAAAATAGGTATAGAAGGAAGATACCTTAACATAATAAAGGCCATATATGACAAGCCCTCAGCTAATCTACGTTCAGGAACACGATAGGGCTGTCCCCTATCACTTCTGCTTTTCAACATAGTGTTGGAAGTCCTTGCCAGAGCAATCAGGCAAGAGAAAGAAATAAAAGGCATGTATTTGGGAATGAAGAAATTAAATTATCACTCTTTGCAGATGACATGATGCTATATACAGAAAACCCTAAAGACTCCACCAAAAAGCTGTTAGAAACAATCAACAAATACAGTAAAGTTGCTGGCTACAAAATCATCGTACAGAATTCCATTGCATTCCTAT
This sequence comes from Rhinolophus hipposideros, assembly GCF_964194185.1. Classification (NCBI taxonomy): domain Eukaryota; kingdom Metazoa; phylum Chordata; class Mammalia; order Chiroptera; family Rhinolophidae; genus Rhinolophus; species Rhinolophus hipposideros. Next base: position 67,362,374 of record NC_138061.1, read on the forward strand.
ATACTGACAATGAAATCTCAGAAAAAGAAATACAAAAAACAACTCCCTTTGCAATTGCAGAAAAAAGAATAAAATACCTAGGAATAAACTTAACCAAGGATGTGAAGGATTTATATGCTAAAAACTATAAGACATTTTTGAAAGAAATTGAAGAAGACACAAAGAAATGGAAAGACATTCCGTGCTCATGGAATGGAAGAATCAACACAGTTAAAATGGCCATATTACCCAAAGCCATATACAGATTTAATGCAATCCCCATCAAAATCCCAATGGCATTTTTTAAAGAAATAGAACAAAAAATCATCAGATTTGTTTGGAACCACAAAAGACCCTGAAAGCCAAAGCAATCTTAAGAAAAAAGAACAATACTGGAGGTATTGCACTCCCTGACTTTAGCTTGTACTACAAGGCTAATCAAAACAGCATGATATTGGCAGAAAAACAGACACATAGACCAGTGGAATAGAATTGAGAACCCAGAAATAAAACCACGTAAATATGGACAGATAATTTTTGACAAAGAAGCTAAAAACATACAATGGAGGAAAGATATCCTCTTCAATAAATGGTGCTGGGAGAATTGGATAGCCACGTGCAAAAGAATGAAACTGGACTGCTATCTGTCATCATGTACCAAAATTAATTCAAAATGGATCAAAGACTTAAGCATAAGACCTGACACAATAAACTGCATTGAAGAAACATAGGTACTAAACTTATGGACCTTAGGTTTAAAGAGCATTTTATGAATTTGACTCCAAAGGCAATGGAAGTAAAAGCTAAAATAAACGAATGGGACTATATGAAACTTAAAAGCTTCTGCACAGCAAAAGAAACCATCGACAAAATAAAGAGGCAACCGAATAAATGGGAGAAGATTTTTGCAAACAGTGCCTCTGATAAGGGACTAATATCCAAAATATACAAAGAACTCATGAAGCTCAACAACAAAAAAACAAACAACCCAATTGAAAAATGGGCAGAGGACCTGAAGAGACATTTCTCCAAAGAGGACATACAAATGGCAAATAGACATAGGAAACAATGCTCAACATCACTAATCATCAGAGAAATGCAAATAAAAATCACAATGAGGTATCACCTCACCCCAGTCAGAATGGCTATCATCAACAAGACAAATAGGAACAAGTGTTGGAGAGGCTGTGGAGAAAAAGGAACCCTCATACACTGTTGGTGGGAGTGCAGACTGGTGCAGCCGTTATGGAAGGCAGTGTGGAGGTTCCTGAAAAAATTACGAATAGAATTATCATATGACCTAGCAATCCCTCTTCTGGGCATCTACCCCCAAAATTTGAAAACATTTATACATAAAGACACGTGCACTCCAATGTTCATTGCAGCTTTATTTACGGTGGCCAAGTATTGGAAACAACCAAAATGTCCTTCGATAGATGAATGGATAAAGAAGTTGTGGTATATATACACAATGGAATACTATGCGGCGGTAAGATGATATAGGAACATTTGTGACAACATGGATGGATCTTGAGAGTATAATGCTAAGTGAAATAAGTCAGACAGAAAAAGCAGAAAACCATATCATTTCACTGATATGTGGTATATAAACCAAAAACAACAGAAGAACAAGACAAACAAATGAGAAACAAAAAGTCATAGACACAGACAATAGTTTAGTGGTTACCAGAGGGTAAGTGGGTGGGGGGAGGGAGATGAAGGTAAGGGGGATCAAATATATGGTGATGAAAGGTGAACTGACTCTTGGTGGTGAACACACAATGGGATTTATAGATTATGTAATACAGAATTGTATACCTGAAATCTATGTAAATTCACTAACAATTTTCACCCCAATAAAAAAAAAAAAAAAAGATAAGTAACTCACTGGGCAAAAGATCCGAATAGATATTTCTCTAAGAAAATATAAGAATGGCTTATAAGCACATGAAAAGTTGTTCAATATCACCAGCCAACAGGGAAATGCAAATCAAAACCCAATGAAATACCATTCCAAATCCACTAGGATGTAATTCAAAAGGAATCACAGATCAAAATGTAAAACCTAATACCATAAAACTAGAAGAAAGCAGAGAAGAAAATCTCTGTGACCTTGAGTTAGGCAAAAATTTCTTTGATAGAACACTAACAGTATAGCTGATAAACTGGACTTCATCCGAATTAGTAAGCTGAGCTCTTTGAAAGACACTGTTAAGAGTAGGGAAAAAAAAGTCACCTACCTGCAGAAAATACATACAAAGCATATATCTGATAAATGACTTGTATTCAGAATGTTTTTAAAAACTATCAAAATACAATAAAACAAACCCAACTTAATTAAAAACTGGCAAAAGATTTAAACAAACACTTCAAATAAGGACATGAAAAAATGCTCAATATTGTTAGTCAATTAGGGAAATGCAAACTCAAACCACAGCTATAAATGAGATACCACTATACAGAATGGCTAATTTTAGAATGGCTAAAATTAAACACTGATGTGTTGCTGACAATGCCAAGGAACTAGCACTTTCATAAATTGCTGGTAGGAATGTAAAATATTTTCGCAGTTTCTTAACAAGTTAAACAGAAACTTAGCACATGATCAAGCCCTTCCATTCCCAGATAATTATCCAAGAGAAACAAAAGCATATGTCCATACAAGAACTTGTACACAAATGTTCAGAGCAGCTTTATATGTAAAACCCAAAACTAGAAACAACTCAAATATCCCTCAATAGATGAATGGATCAACAAACCACACAATGGAATACTGCTCAGCAATAAAAAGGAATAAACTACTACTACATGGGTGAATCTCAATAATTACTCTGAGTGACAGAAGCTCAGAGAAATACTTAATGATTCCAATTTTATAAAATTCTAGAAAATGTAAGGTAGCAACAGAAAGCAGATTGAGTCAGTGGTTACCTGGAGTGGGGAGTGTGGGGAGGTGGGAGGGCGTAAGAGGTGGTATCAAGAAAGAATTATAAAAGGGCACAAAGAAACTTTTGGGAGTGATGGATATGTCCATCATTTTTTATTGTGGTGGTGATTTCACAGATGTATACATATGTGCAAATAATCAAATGGTATGCTTTAAATAAATACGTAGTTTATTGCATGACAATTACACCTCAATGAAACTGTTTTTTAAAAAAATCAGATCTAGTTCTAGTAGTAGTGCTAAAGAGGCATTTATAAGAAAATTCCAGTTTGTTCATTAAGAAAACAAGTGTAAAGATTTGTTGACTACAAGTTTGGATTTAAAAACAAAACTAAACCTCGCCCTCCCTCCCCCTCAAAAGTAGAATCATATTATTCTGAAAGTCTTCTTACATCTTTTCTATTTGCCTTGTGATTTTGAGACAACATAAGACTGTTAAACATAGTTCATTCTACAGCACTGATCCCCACATCATGTGACCTTCAGGCACTTTCGACCCTATCTTTTGATTCTATAATCTATGGTCATATAAATAATTCATACGTCATTTGCAGGATACTTACACTGCAGTGTACCAAACAAACTTATGCAATGAGTAACCTACTGCTTTGTACAAAATGCAAACAATCCATTTGAATCTACGTATTTTTAAAGTTCTATTCTGCATAATCTTCCTAAATTTTCTGTATGGAATAACTATTAAAGTTTTCAAAAATTAAATTTACAGTTTTGAGTTCACTTTTTACACAACAAAATTAGTCACAATTATTTGGAAAACATGATCGCTGTCAGAAAACTAAAACTAAAACATTGTGAAGTATAAATATTTGTGAGCGAGGAAATTAGGACTTTTTACTTCTTGAACAATTGGTAAGTATTAAAAATGATACAAGGATTCTTCAACATGTCATTGAATCAATGGTTTGCAAGTATTTAGAAATAAAAGTACTGATCACCAGAAGACAGTACCTCATATTGTGTCAGGCAGTAATTTGAAATGCCTGATATATCATAAGCTAAATTCCTGTATATACAGAGGTCTGTTGTTTTTTAACCAGGGATTAGCAAACTTTTAGGTTAACAGTCAGACAGTAAATATCACAAGGTAGGCCTTGTAACACAATAGCAGCCACAGACTATGTGTAAATAAATGAGCATAGCTATGTTCCAACAGGCAGTGAAATTTGGACTTCATATAATTTTCATGTCACAAAGTATTCTTTTTTTTCCAAGCACTTAAAAATGTAAAAACTACTCTTAGGTCACAGGTCATACTAATACAGGGGGCCAGCCAAATTTGGCAATGTGCTCTAAATCCTTACATTTTTTTACACTTCCCCAATTTTTTATATTTCTAAAATTCCACAAAATAAATATGTATGATTGAAAGGTTAAACATGACCTGAGGACATACAGTGAAACCTCTCCCTTCTATCCCAGAGGCCCATTTCCCCTCTCTAGTTTTTGTGTATCCTTCCAAATCTATTGCCACTATAAAATATTTCAGCATAAATAGCCTTATATATACATGACTTTACACATGTTATTTCATCTGTAGGATAAATCCTTGGAAATGGAACTGCTGGGTTATATTTCCTTAAAGAATTTATTCCAACATGTAATTGGTCGGTATCTATAGCTTCTCCCTTTCTCAGAATAAACCTTCCAACATGCCTTTATCCATTTCCCATCTTCCCAAACTACTTTAAAATCATGTTAAGTATTTGTTACAAATTTTAGACTTTAAAACTATACCTACTCTGTTTTATGAGTCCTTCCTTAGCACTACATTAAATTTCTCAGCTAGTTATCAATACTTTGGAGTTGAAGGTTTACTGTTTTCTTTGATACTCCACATCTATTTTTCTTGGATTAATTTTTCATTTGATACAGTACATCTGGGGGTATTCCTAGTGGGCGTGGATGAAAATGACTTTCTTTTGCTTCCACTTTGAATGACAGCTTGGTTAGGGATAAGATTCTGAGTTCAAAATATGTTCCATGAATACTTTTTAGTTAATTGACTGCTCCACTGTCATCTAACATTCTATGTCCAGGTTAGAAGTCTAATTGCAAGTATGATTTTTCACCCCTTTATAGGTAACCGAATGCTCCTCTTCAGAAGCTTATGAGATTTTATATTTATATATGAAGTTCACAAATTTCATCAGAAAGTATCCAGGTTTGTCTACCAGTATTGTTTTAATACTCTCAGGATGTCTTTTCTATTCATCAACTCAAATACCTTTATGAACAAATACAAATTGGTAGTTACAAAACAGTCACGGGGATGTAAAGTATAGGGAATATAATCAATCAGGGAAAACTTATGTATACTGCCAGGTGGTACTAATTAGGAGGATCACTTCCTAAATTATACAAATATTTAACTACTATGCTATACACCTGAAACTAATATAAAATAATATTGCATGTCAACTCTAATTGAAAATTTTAAAAAGGGGGGAAGATCAATAATATTGTGACAGCGTGGTACAATGTCAGATGGTTGCTGGACTTACCATGGTGATCACTTCTTTAGCATAACGGAATATAATCAATAATGTGATAATAACACTGTATAGAGCTAGGTGGGTACTGTTGAATAACTATGATGTACACCTGAAGCTAACATAATATTATATGATAGCTGTACTTTAACAAAAAATCTTTTTAAAAAAAACCCTCGAATACCTCTACTCAGAGAAATTTCCTGTTTTCTTCCTTTGTTCCTTTTACAGAGTATTTTGTTTCCACTGTGCTGTAAGGTAGGAATGGGAAATCTGGCAGCTACTGTGACTTGCAAGGGGAGGAGAAGGGGGAAACAGAACTGTTATCACAGCCAGAACCCCTCAACTGTGCCACATCTTTCCACAAGCTCTCTGAAGAGGTATACTTCGGATCATCCTTACTACACAGATGAAGAAACAGACACCAGGGGCAGAAGGGTAAATTTATATTTGCCAATACTTGTGTCCTAACTGACACATCTTTGTGTTTGGCTGGCTGCCCAAGACTCTGCCTGGACACTCCTACCCTCATGCTCTCTATTGTCTCTGTGGTTATTTCTCCTCTTCCAATTTCTACTCCCTCCCAGAACTCCTATTAGTTGTAAATAGCTCTTCAGGGTCTATTTTCCACGTGATGGATATTTTTTTCTTATTTTCTGTGTTTTAATATTCAAGAACTGACTGCTTATTTTCAGGGTAGCTCATATATGTTCAAAAGGCATTATACCTTCCTAAATCTGTTTTCTTTTGTTTCTTACATTAACTCCATTGTGTCAGGTCTATTTCTTGTATTTGATCAGTCTGGGCAATCAGTTACAGGTTACCTATTTCCCACAAATGCTTAGTGATTTTTGTTGTCCCCATTACAAATGTATCAATATCTCAGTACACACGGAAATCACCCTACTCCTGTAGTAAAGGCACATTTGTAACTAACCCTACCTATAATTGAATTTTACATTTAAACCCAGTACTTGTGTAGTATGACAATAACAATGTAAGTTTTTTGATTTGCAATCCCATGATTCTTCAATCCATTTTTAGTCATGTCCTTTTGGTGTTTCATTTCCCCTAACAACCACTAACTTGAGTAACACAGTTCTTACCTAAGTGTTATACAACAAGCTTCGGGAACAGATCAGCAGCAGCTCTAACAGACTTGTCTAACAGACAGTTAAAGAAGTAATAAAGTCTGTCAGAAGATTATCACAGATGTGCAATCCAAGGAGTAAATAATAATATGGTAATAAGTCACTTAAGTCTTGAAATCATAATAGTTATGCCTTTTACCAATCTATAATGTTATAGTTAAAATAACAAATTCTGTTTCTTTAAAAAGGTTATTTTGGTTAAAATGTAATTTTCACCCTATCTTATGATTCAGCCATTCCACGACTGACAGAAATGCATACAGATGTTCACCCAGACATCTACAAGAATGTTCATAGTATTCTTCAAAATAATAATATACAAAAGTTTGCCAGTACTTTGGAAACACAGAAATCTGTCAACAGAAGAATAGTCATATAATTGTACCAAGGAATGTTGCCCATCAATATAAAAGAATGAACATCACGGTTGAACCTCACAAGCTCTGTGCTGAGCATACTGCCCAATTCCATTAATGTAAAGCGCAAAATAGACAAAACTAATAGATGAGGTCGGAAATCTGAATACTGACTAGGGAGCAGTGGTATAACAGACTTGGAAGAAGCGCAAGGAAAGTCCTGGGATAATAGAGATGTTCCATAGGTACAACTTCACCTAGATGGTGGTTACACAAGATAACACATACATACAAACTCATTGAGCTGTACAATTAAGAGTTATGCACTTGGCCACTTCATGTGTTTTTAACCTAATATCCAAACTGGTTGGAACTAAAACTGTGATTATTTATATCATTATTATCTGGAAATCCAACATCCCTTTTTACATTCTTTTAGTCGCATGACAATTTTAAACAAACGGGACGAGAACAATGAACAAAATGAGTGTTAACATTCTCAGTCCCAAAATACTGGGTTTCCACTTCCGAGTTCAAAGGCTGCCTTGTAATACACGTAACAAGACGGCATCTCTCCACCAGCAATGACAGCCCAGCCCCTGAGCACCTCCCGCGACCGTTACCTGCCCGCGCGGAGGCCCGCAGTCCGCTCTCACCCCGCCGGCGACGCCGCCGCACGGAAGCGTCCCGCCGCGCGGACGAGGCACTCCTCCTCAGCGAGGTGCGCGGAGCACCCCCGTCTCCCGGGGCCGTCTGCAGGGGCGACAGGCCGCCGCCGCCGGTGCCTCCGCGGCCCGCGAACGCCGCAGACGCGCGTGTCCCCGGCGCCTGCCGCCGGCAGAGAAGACGACCCGAACGCGACAAAAAGGGCCAGCTGACCACCGAGTCTGTGCACCGACAGGAGGGGGCAGAGACGGTGCTGACTAGTTACAGAGAAGTGATAAAAATAAAACACCAGCAAACTAACGGTCTCTGGCAGCACCGCTCTCAAAACCCCCTGAAACCACTGTGAAAAACCACGGCTTTTCCTGACACCGGCGACTTCGGCGGGCTCGTCCGTGAGGCGCCCTCACAGGGACAGGCTCCCCGCGGGCTCGTCGGTGCAGCGACCCGACCCAGACAGGGATTCCCAGCCCCGGGCCGCGCGCGGCCCCAGCCGTCGGCACCGCAGGCGGGCGAGGCCGGGGGGACCGGTACTCACCGCGCTCCCCAGTCCGCGCACGGCGGCCGCCGCCGCCGCCGCCTCCGCCCAAGCCCGCGCACAGCCGGGCGGCGCCCTGCCCGGGAGGGCCGCGCCGCCTCAGCGCCCGCACGGCCCGCGCCCCACCGCGCACACACCCGCCATTTCCGGCGTACGCGAGGAAATGAGGCCGGCGGCCCCTGCGCGCGCGCCCACGGCCCCGCCCACGGCCCCGCCCACGGCCCCGCCCACAGGCCCGCCCACGGCCCCGCCCACAGGCCCGCCCACAGGCCCGCCCCCGCCAGCCAGTGCTGCCCCTGCTCTGCGTGCTGCCCGCCCGCGCCAGTGCCTGGCGTAGAAAGTTCAATAACTGGCATACAGTATCGATTAATCCATTATCTGTTAAAAAGTGTGTGTGTGTGTGTGTGTGTGTGTGTGTGTGTCTCTCTCTCTCCCTCTCTCTCCAAAAACGGTTTGTGTGGGTCAAGAGAGTGCCGTTGGCGGGAAACCGCTCCCGCCCAAACAAGTGTCTGCAGGGATAGGAGCATCAGTTCAGGCCGGACTACTGGCTTTGCAGGAGGGAAGAAGGATTCACCAAGGATGTGAGCGCTGTCCTACCCCGCAGCCCTGGGAGCTCCAAGGGGCGATGAGGGCCTGCAGGGCACCGAGTAAGGACTGACAAGTCTCCAGAAGTGTTGGAGCATCCTAGGGAGCTGGGCTGCTCCGGAGAGGCCCAGCAAGGGAGCCCTGGGCTGCCAGTGACATTTTGGCCAGTCACTCCACTTCTTTGGACCCGAGTTTCCTTATACGGGAGATGAAGGATTTGAGGTAGACATTCTGGGAAATGGCTTCTTGACCTCACACTGTATTTAGTGAGGGGGAAAAAGAAAGACCCTTGTCATCCCTTTCATTCAACTGCTTATTGCAGGGCCATGACACTTTGTCCTGCCCTGAGCAGGTGAGAGGATGCTGGACAGCACCACCCTGCCTGTGTCTGGGTGGACATGGCTGTGCTACAAGTGGCTTTGGGTCTGCCGGCCACTGCTTTGCTTTCCTTACCGAGTTACCTTGGCAGGCTATCTGGGCTCAGCCTCTCAAGCCTCAGTTTCCTCAGCTATGTTGTGGGGACAATAACAATGGCCTGTGATTCCTACGATTGCTGTGAGGATTAAACACAATTTTGTATTTGAAGTGTTTGGCACTGTGCCTAGCAGGCACTGGCAAGCGATGGGAGCTCACTGCCATCCTTTGGTGCCTTAGAGCAGAAGGCTGAGGTGACTGTGGGGTGCTTCCCGTAGAAGTGGCATTCCAGGAGGGAGGATATGTTCCTTATCACAGCTGTCTTCATTGGATGATGCTTGTTGGGATATCTTTAACCCAAATGGTCTCCTTGGATATGTCCAGTGGGAAATCCCATGGGTGAGAAGATCTAGACAGTCTGCCTCTTAGCCAGGCTTGATGAATGTCCAGTCTTTTCCCAACTTCAAGGTTTCATGTCATTTCTGAGCAACTGTAAACATTTACAGTTTTAACGCCCCTTCCCCGCAACCTAGCCCAAGAGTAAAGAATTCAGCTAGTCATAGGTTTCATGGCTCTGTGACCTCCTAAAGATAAGGACTATCTTAATCTTTTTCTATCTCCCAGTCCTTTGCACATAGTGAGTGTTCAATATACATGAATTGAGTTGATTAAAATAAGAACATGCAAGGATCCCTCCTTTGTCTAGAAACTCTGCCACTTGACCAGCTCCTCAAGCAGACAGCATACCCAATTAAATTTACTGCCTGTCATAATTAAGTTTTCTGTCTGGTTGCTGGTTCTGCTCTAGTACAGATCAGCCTTGTATGTCCCTTGCCATCCCTATGGAGTAGGTTATGATCCTCAGTTTACAGCAGAGAAAACGGAAACTCGGGGAATTGCAGAGGCTCTTCCTGGCATGCAATTGAAGTAGCAGGCTTTGGGTTAGTTGCCATTTCTTTTAAATGTTCTTAGAATTGTTTTCAAAATAATTGAGGTTCTATCACCAATGGATTTAAATTATTGGTTTATTATTTTTAATTGCCAAGTCAAATACTATTAGGTTGGTACAAAAGTAATTGCGGTTTAAAAGGTTAAAAATAATTGCAAAAACCGTAATTACTTTTGCACCAACCTATAAATCTATGTAATTTGAATTTGGAGAGAAGATAATACATAATTCAAATTCTATGGCAGATAATGGAAGATATACTGGAACTTATAAAACAAGTAGTTCCCTTGGGGAAAACACTAAAGTAAACTTATGGTATGATTGCTAGGTATCTGAAGAATGTAGTTTTTAAAAAAAGGGGAGGGACCAGCCCATTGGCTCAGGCGGTTGGAGCTCCGTGCTCCTAATGCCCAAGGCTGCTGGTTCAATTCCCACATGGGCCAGTGGGTTCTCAACCAAAAGGTTGCCGGTTCAACTCCTCGTCTGCTGCCCCCTACAACTAAGATGGAACACAGCATCTTGAGTTGTGGCACCTTGAGCTGCAGCACCTTGAGCTGAGCTGCCGCTGAGCTCCCAGATGGCTCAGTTGATTGGAGCGTGGGCTCTCAACCACAAGGTTGCCAGTTCAACTCCCACAAGGGATGTTGGGCTGTGCCCTCTGCAACTAACAACAGCAACTGGACCTAGAGCTGAACTGCACCCTCCACAACTACCATTGAAAGGACAATTTGACTTGGAAAAAATCCTGGAAGTACACACTGTTCCCCAATAAAGTCCTGTTCCCCTTCCCCAATAAAATCTTTAAAAACAAACAAACAAAAAATAACTAATAGTTTTCCCCCAAATCTCCAATCTGAAGCTTTTTGTTGTTGTTGTTGTTGTTTTTGACTATAAAGCTTTCCCACTCCCCTAGGCTGCCTTTGTGTCTCTGCCAAAAGCAAGTGAAGGGAGCTGACTCCCTTGCTATAGCAAACCTGTTTTCATTTGGATGATCTTCTTTTCTTTCCATGGTTTTCCTGGTGGTCCCACAAAGACACAGTATGTACAACTCGTTGCCTCAAACTGTAGCCTTTGATCATTGAGGTATCTAGAGGCCTCCTTGTGCCTTGCTGTTCTTGGCTTATCAAGTCTGCAAGGACATGTAAGTTAGCATTGAGTCTGACCTCCATTCTCTTTGTGTTGAGTTCCTTGGCTATTTATTCTTAGTTTGGTACTCAGGTTTTGTTACTGATTCCCATCTGTTTGGCATCTTCGATAGAACCAGGACATTCCTTTCATCCCTTTTTGTTACTGTTTTGTGTGCTGTCTAAAAGTGTTGTTAGTAATAAGAAGGAGAATCATAAGGTAGAACGCAGGCATAGGCCCCAGAACCTTGTTGCTTGAGCTGGGCTCAGTGAATTTGGGATTCTCATCAGACCGGCATCCACTAGGACAAACTTTGCTGTGGAGTTACCAGTAAAACTGGATGATGTTCTTCCATCTGGATTTTGTGTCGTGAGAGGTGTATGATAATTACATTCCTATCCACTGTTGCCAGCTCTCATGGTGTTGTCTAAGTCTAAAGCCTCTCCTCTTCCAGGAAAAATGCCTGCCTCTTATATGCACTCCCCTTACAATCCCAGTTCTTGTCCCTGTTTCTCTAAATGGCATACTTCACCAGGAATGATAGGGCCTTCAGCAGCCACTCTGGGGAACATTCAACTTGAATGTTCCTCAATTTGAATGTTGAGGTTATTCAGTAGAAAAGAAAGGGAATAAGATTTCTAAGGCCCAATGACATTTTTTTGATTGGTGTTTGGAGGACTCCAAACAAAATTATTATTCAAAAATTGTTTACTAAAAGATTCTTTGGCCAAAGCTAACAAGTAATTTGACAAACTTAAACAACAACACTCATGTTCTTAGGAAAACCTCCCTCTGCTTGTTCTCCAGTTGTCTTCCTATAATCCAGTTCTCCCTTTCCCCCCTCATTCTTCTGATCTCTCTTCTACTACACGTGTATCTACTCCTCCTTCCTCTTTTCCTTGCCTAGACCCCTTACCTTTCCCCATCAACTCTACTAAGACCCCCAAATTTCATTTGCCTCTGAAGTTCCATTCTTCTCATAAATCAGGTATGTAGGCAACTATAGAACTTAAACCTTGGAGCCAAGCTGAATTAAGAGCTACAATTAAGGATTTTCTCAAACCCAGACAAGACCAGCAACTATTCATACAATTATTGAGACTATAGTAGCATGTACGTGACCCAGGGTTACCGGACATACGTTAACTTGTACGTATATTGATCAGAACCACAGGTGCTAAAAATACTAAATGAAAAAGTTGACTGGACGCACCTGGAGAGGGACCTATAGAATCATTCTTTCCACAACAAAGTGGAGAGTCCACAAAAAGGTTCAAAATGTAGAGTGAAGTCTCCTAAAAGTCAAACCTAAAACATTTCCAATAAAAACAGATGAACCATAATTCAATCATGCAAAAGGTGAATCTATGTGAAACTTTTAGGATGGGCTAGAAAATATATTGCATGACATTTTGGAGTTTAAAAAGTTGCCCTCTTACCTCATTTTGTTAATGGAGTTAAATATGAAATTGGAGACAATATTAAAAAACAGAAATTCGAATTGGAAATAGTCCCCAAACTGAACAACACCTGGCAGACATTTAAAAAGGGCTTTGAATGAAAAACAATACAGGACACAAAATAAACTCGTGGCACCTTCTAGGACTTCCCATCTAGGTAAATGCTTCTGTGCTCACCTCCTCCCATGACCAAATCAGAATTACAACTAAATGATAGAACAATCACCCTGGAGAACCACCTCAAGACTAGATGAACAGAACTCCTATAACTAAAGATATAAAGAAGAAGCCACATGGAGATGGGTAGGAGGGACAGAGACATGTAACAGGGTCATTTCACACCTACATGTGGTGGTTGAGAATTGAGAGGGATATCTTGGCTGTGGAGGTCTCCTCCAAAAAGTGAGGGGTCCCAGCTCCACACGGGGCTCCCCAGCCTAGAGTACCAGTGCTGGGAACGGGAGTCCCCACAATACCTGGCTGTGAAAATCATCCAGGTGAGACAGAGGGTTGCTGGAAAACCAGGCATCTTCTTAGAGGCCCTGCATACAGACACACTCACTCACACGCACCCTAAGTTTCATTGAAAGTACAGGAGCTTGAAAGGTGCCAGGGACATGTGAGAAGGAACTGAATTGTAGGGCTTCAAGGCGAGGGTTGGAGGGGAATAAAATGCTGGCAGCCACCATTGTTCCTGTGTTGAGTCCTCCCTCCATACAACGTGGGGACACAAGCAGGCACCAAATCTGATTGTGCATTAACCTGGAAAACACCACTTGCCTCACCCTGGAGACTTGTGAAATCCCACCCCACTAATTCCAGCACTGCCTGAACCTCTTTCAGCAGCTGTTCCTCAAATGAAGCCAGCCTTGGCCTGTGCTTCAGACTTTCCTAAAACCTCTCAAAGGTCTGCAAACACCAGGGAGGTGGCAGCAGCCTTCAACGTGCCCCATACCTCTTGCTGAGTGGCCCCAGGTTTGGCACTGGTAGCACCTGACCCTGGTTCACAGTGTGGCCTTTCTGAGGCACTTCTGGGCTCAGCACAGGAGCTACAAAATGCAGATCTCTTTGTAGCTTCTACCAGGTGTCCCTGGCCAAGCACAAGCAAGGGCTGACCTTATTTTGCACTGGAGAGCCTCCCAAGAGTCCCCAGAATAAACACACCTGGTGCTCAGTTTCAGATCACACCAGAACAACCCCAATTAGTTCCACAAGTGGCACACCAAAAGGGTGGTTTTGCCAGGCAACAGAGCCCAGCTCAGGTGAATCATGCTCCATGGGGTCAGCCCCCACAAAGTAGATTGTCCACTATGGTTGTGGCCAGTCCTCACACCTAGTTAGCCTGAAGGTCAACCTCATTCAATGACATGCCAACAGTAGTCAAGGCTCAACTACAATAGGAGGGCACACACAATCCAAACAAGGAGACCAGGGAGACTGTGCAACTGGGCCCCATAGGATACCTATTACATAAGGCCATCCTGCCAACACTGTAAGATCTATGTAATAAGTAGAACCACACACAGAGAGGCAGCCAAAATGAGGAGACAAGGAAACATATCCCAAATGAAAGAACAGCAGAAAACTCCAGAAATATAACTAACAAATGTAGGCAAGCAATCTACTAGATGCAGAGTTCAAAACACTAGTTATAAGGATGCCCAAAGAACTTAGGGGAAGAATAGATGAACTCAACGAGGACTTTAACAAAGATAGCAAACATAAAAAAGGACATAGAAACCATAAAAAAGAACCAGTCAGAAATAAAGAACACAATAACCGAAATGAAGAATACGAGCTGTGATCAAACAATACAGTGAATGTTTAAATAAAAAATATTTTATATTAAAAGTCACATTAATTCCCCTCAAAATACTCCCTCTAGCTTCAAACACACGTACCCCATCATTCTTGCCACTTTCCGAAGCAGTTCTGGAAGTCCTCTTTCATGAGTGTCTTTAGTTTCGTGATCATGGCTGCCTTGATGTCCTGAATCATTTTGACTTTGGGGAAGAGCCAGAAGTTGCACAGTGCCAGATCCAGTGAATAAGGTGGATGAGGACACACCGTAATGTTTTTATTTGACAGAAATTGTCATGTACCAGAAGCCATGTGTGACACAGAGCATTGTCATGATGGAGGATGATTTATGGCACACTTTAAAACACACCTCTTAACTGTAGCTCACACCCAACTGATGGCACCAAACAAGTTGAAACTTGTCACACACAATTACTAAGGTTCGATGCACCACTTCCCATATTGAAGATCCCTGCCTTTCCATTGGATGACAGCAGCAGCATTCACCATATCTTTTAATCACAATGGGAAAGGCTCCATGTCACACATCGCTTCTGACATGGCAATTTCTGTCAAATAAAAACATTACGTGTCCTTACCCACTTTATTCACTGGGTCTGGCACTGTGCAACTTCTGGCTCTTCCCCAAAGTCAAAATGACCATGAAAGGGAAACATTTTGAATCGATTCAGGATGTCAAGGCAGCCACGACAGCACAACTAAAGACACTCATGAAAGAGGACTTCCAGAACTGCTTGAGAAAGTGGCAAGAACAATGGGATAAGTGTGTTTGAAGCAAGGGAGAGTATTTTGAGGGTGACTAATGGCAATGCATCTTTTACTACAATAATTTTTTTTATTTAAACATTCACCATATTTCTTGATCATACCATGTACATTAGAAGGAATCGACAGCAGATTAGATGAAGCAGAGGATCGAATCAGTGATTTGGACAACAAGGTAATGGAAAACACATGACTGGAACAGCAAAAAGAAAAAAGAATTTTAAAAACTGAGGATTGTTTAAGGCACCTCTGAGGCAAAATCAAGCATAACAACACTTGCATCATATGGGTATCAGAAAGAGAAGAGAGAGAGCAAGGGATTTAAAACCTATTTGAAGAAATAATGACTGAAAA
Source organism: Rhinolophus hipposideros (assembly GCF_964194185.1). NCBI lineage: Eukaryota > Metazoa > Chordata > Mammalia > Chiroptera > Rhinolophidae > Rhinolophus > Rhinolophus hipposideros. The sequence continues at coordinate 67,377,991 of NC_138061.1, forward strand.
CTGCCCTAACCTGGCAAAGGAAACAGACACACAAGTCCAGGGAGTGTAGAGGGTCCCAAACAAGATGAACCCAAAGAGACCCACAATAAGACACACCCTAATTAAAGGGTAAACACAAAGAGAGAATTTTAAAAGTAGCAAGAGCAAAGCAGTTAGTTATTTACAAGGGAGGTCCCTTAAGACTGTCAGCGAACTTCTCAACAGAAATTTTTTAGGCCAGAAGGGATTGGCACAAAATATTCAAAGTGATTAAAATCAAGGACCTACAACCAATACTACACATCAAGGCTATCATTTAGAATTGAAGGAGAGATAAAGAGTGTTTCAGACAAGAAAAACCTAAAGGATTTCATCACCACCAAAGCAGTATTAAAAGAAATGTTAAAGGACTTCTTTTTCATATCACAACATGATATATAAATGATGTATTACAGAATTGTACATTTGTAACCTATGTAACTTTACTAACAATTGTCACCCCAATAAACTTTAATAAAAAATTGTCACCCCAATAAACTTTTAGAAGCAAAAAAACCATAAATATGAATAATAAAATGGCAATAACTACATAACTATCATACTCAATTTAAAAGTAAATGGATTAGGGGCAGACGGGTGGCTCAGTTGGTTAGAGCGCGAGCTCTGGGCAACGGGGCTGCTGGTTCGATTCCCAGATGGGTTAGCGAGCTGCGCCCTCCACAACTAGAATGAAGTCAATGAGCTGCCATTCAGCTCCCAGGTGGCCAAATGGCTCAGTTGGTTGGAGCACAGGCTCTCAACCACAAGGTTGCTGGTTCAATTTCTTGACTCCCACCATGGATGATGGGCTGCACCCTCTGCAACTAACAATGGCAACTGGACCTGGAGCTGAGCTGCGCCCTTCACAACTAAGATTGAAAGGACAACAACTTAACTTGGAAAAGTCCTGGACATACACACTGTTCCCCAATAAAGTCCTGTTCCTCTTCCCCAATAAAAAAAATCTTAAAATAAATAAATAAATAAATAAAAGTAAATGGATTAAATACTCCAATCAAAAGACATAGGGTGGCTGAATGGATAAGAAAACAAGACTTATGCATATGACGTCTGACAACAAAGTTCGTGAACTCATCCTAGAAAAAGCGCTACATACCTTATTGCTGAATGTCACTATGGTCACCTTTGAAGTACTCCAGTACTCCCATTGGGAAGCTATGCACCGATGCCAGTTCCTAGTTCACCCTTCAAAGCAATTTTGGAACTCATTTTCTGGAATGGCCATAAGAGCTGTCGTCGTATTACCCTTGATGTCCTGAATGTCATCAAAACGTCTTCCTTTCAATATGTCCTTTATCTTTGGGTAAAGAAAGAAGTCACTGGGGGTCAGATCAGGTGAGTAGGGAGGGTGTCCCAATACAGTTATTTGTTTACTGGCTAAAAATTCCCTCACAGACAGTGATGTGTGAGCTGGTGCATTGTCGTGATGCAAGAGCCATGAATTGTTGGCGAAAAGTTCAGGTCATCTACCTTTTTCATGCAGCCTTTTCAGCACTTCCAAATAGTAAATTTGGTTAACTGTTTGTCCAGTTGGTACAAATGCATAATGAATAATCCCTCTGATATCAAAAAAGGTTAGCAACATTGTTCATGAACTTAATTGTCAGACCTCATATAGTCTACAAGAGACCCACTTAACATTGAAAGACACACACAGACTGAAAGTAAAGGGATAGAAAAAGATATTTCATGCAAATGGAAGTGAAAAAAAAAGGTTTGGGGTAGCAGTAGTTATATAACACAAAATAGACTTTAAAACAAGAGACAAAGAATGACATTTCATAATGATAAAAGGACCAATCCAACAAGAGGATATAACCTTTGTAAACATTTATGTACCTAACAGAAGCATCTAAACATATAAAGCAAATATTGATGCAAATAAAGGGAAAGATTGACAGTAATACAGGCATAGTAGATTCAACACCCCATTGACATCAATGGATAAATCATCCAGACAGAAAATCAACAAGAAAACATTGGCCTTAACTATTATTTTATGAACCAGCAATTCCACTTCTCGGTTATTTATCTGAAGAAATCCAAAACATTAATTTGAAAAGATAGACACCCCTATGTTCATTGCAGTGTTATTCACAATAGCCAAGATGTGGAAGCAAACTAAGAGCCCATCAATAAACGATTGGATAAAGAAGATGTGGTACCTACATCCAATGGAATATTACCCAGCCATAAAAAAGAATGAAATCTTACCATTTGTGACAACATGGATGAACCTACAGGGTATTGTGGTAAGTGAAATAAGTCATACAGAAAGACACATGCCATATGATTTCACTTATATGTGGAACCTATAAAGCAAAATAAGAAAACAAAACAGAAACAGACTTGTAGATACAGGGAACAAACTGATGATTGCTTTATGGTAGTGGGATTGGGAGGTGAGTGACAAAGGGGAAGGGATTAGAAGTACAAGTTGGCAGTTACCAAACAGTCATGGGGATGTAAAGTACAGCACAGGGAATCTAGTCAATAATAGTCATAACTATGTAGACTAATTGGGGGACCACTTTATAAGTTATATAAATGTCTAACAAGTATGCTGTACACCTGAAACTAATGTAATATTGAATGTTGTGGGGACAAAGCCCCAAAAAGCAGTTTCCAGGCTCTTGGCCTCACATAGAAAGGTGCTGGCTCGGGTAGTAAATGGCCATCAACTGTGATCAGATGGCCATCAGCTGTGGCTAGTTGGCTGTCAGCTGTAACCCGTAAGCCATTGGCCACTAATATAACTGCTGTGGGTACGCGAGCAGAAAGAATGGGGGCTAGCAAGAAGATGGTGGCTGGCAAGCGTGGACTGCTGTTAGGCAGATTATGTAGATCCTGCTTCCTGTGTCTCCAGCCCAGCCGCCAGCGAGAATATATTGGTTTGATTCCCCTATCTATGGCTCTGTGGGTGTTCCTGTTTGGCCTCACCGTGTCCTGCGTTCTTACGTGGGGAGCAGGAGCTGAGACCCTGCCTGCCACCCTGCACGACAAATGTGAACTGTAATTTGATAAAAAGCCCAGGAAAAAAACCACAAACAAATTTGTGGCTCTGCAGATTAAGTTAGGTGGTTTATTCCCCAACCACCCATCTACTGAGGACTGTCCGGCGGGGCGGCCTGGGGGGTCTCTGCCCCAACTCCCCACATAAGAAAGAAGGACATGGTGAGGCCAAACAGGAACACCCACGGAGCCATAGGTAGGGGAGTCATGCCACTATATTCTCCCTGGCGGCTGGGCTGAAGACACAGGAAGCAGGAGCCACACTGTTCGCAACCCGCTGTCCTAACTGCAATCCGCGCTTGCCAGTCACCATCTTCTTACTAGCCCCCGTTTTCTGCTAGCCTAGCCACAGCAGTTATATTAGTGGCCAATGGCTCACTGGTTACAGCTGATGGTCAACCAGCCACAGCTGATGGGCATCCAATCACAGCTGATGGCCATTTACTACCTGAGCCAGCACCTTTCCATGTGAGGCCGAGAGCCTGGAAACTGCACTGGCTCTTTCCCCACAAGGACCCTTGTAGGTAAACAGACAAGACACTGGAAAAAGATGGTCTTATTTTATGAAACAAAGAAAAATCCCTTAATTCAGATTAATGAGGGTGCTCCGAGGAAGAAAAAGCACCCAACAGCCTGCCATACTCTTAAATACTCAAGGTTGATTATCTATAAATACAGATGGTGTGGTAGTTTCCTAGGGCTGCTGTAACAAATTACCACAAACTGGGTGGCATAAAAATACAGAAGTTTATTCTCTCACAGTTCTTCAGGCTAGAAATCTAACATCAAGGAGGCAGCAGAGCCTCACTCCCTCCCAAGGCTCTATGGCCCTGACCCGCCTCTTCCTGCTCTGCTGTCGCCAGCACGCCTTGGCGTCAGACGCATCACTCCAGTCTCTGCCTCCATTTTCACCCTCTGTTCTCCCCTGCGTCTCCCTTGTGTCCAAACGTCCTTCTGCTATGGACGTTAATTCAATCTTTGGATTAAGGCTCACCCTTGTCGTGTATGACCTCATCTTATCTTGATTGCATCTAGAAAGATCTTATTTTCAAGTGAGGTCAAATTCATAGGTTCTTGAATATATCTTCAGGGGACGCAGTTCTACCCACTATATATGGCAATCGCATGAATTTCTGGGGGATGCAGGCACTACTCTTTCTGCATTAAACTCTGTCTCCTATGCTCAACCTCTTCCTTGGAGTAAAATAAAGACACAGGTGATAAGCATTTCAACTAACCCACAGATTTTTTCTACTTCCCAGCTCTTAACTGCAAGCCTGCAGCCCTTAATTGCAAAACATTCCTTCCTGCTCTGTCACACCCTCCAGCAAATTTAATAGCGAGAGACTTACTTTGAAATTTTAAATGTACAGTAGAGTATTTGGGACTTTTTAAAAAGACTCCAGAGGACTCCTCTATAAGCAATTGATTCTGCTCTGAATATACCTTTGCTTTCTCCATTATATTTGACACTATTCTGGGTATTTGACACAGTGCCTGACACTAATATGGGAAAAATAATTGGAGCAGAACCTGTTAAAATTCAGACAGAGACTGCGAACCATTACCCAAATTTCCCCAACATCCCTTGAAGTCAGAAGTGAAGGAAGGGATCACACCCACAGCTGAAGCCTCAGATCCAAAGGTCTTCTCATGCCCCGCACTAGCCCTTGTAATAAGCCCATCCTGGCAGTAAAAACAAGTAGATAGGGACATCCATTTAAGACTACAGGGCCACCAATAAAACTGTCATTCCTCATTTCCTAACTCAGATACCGTCCTGCAGGCCACCTGCTGAAGCCATTTGCTGGAGTAAATCTGCGCTCAACTTTTTTCAGTGTGCTTATAGAACAGGACAGTCAATAACTTTTCTGTGTGTGTGTGGTAAAACACACATAACCTAAAATTTATCATTTTAACCATTTTAAGTGTACAGTTCAGTGACATTAAGTACTTTCACATTGTCGTGCAACCATCTCCACCATCTGTCTTCAGAACTTTTTCATCACCCCAAACTGAAACTCTGTCCCCATTAAACACATAAAACATCCCATTTTCCCCTCTTCCAGCCCCGGGCACCACCATTTGACTTTTGTCTCTATGAATTCACCATTCTATGTACTTAATGTAAGTGAAATCATATAGTATTTGTTTCTGTGTCTGGCTTCTTTTATTTAGCATGTTTTCAAGGTTCATCTATGTTGTAGCATGTGTTAGAATTTCATTCCTTTTTAAGGCTTAATAATAACAGTCACTAGCTTTTTGCCTTCATGTGGGGAGGACAACAGTCCTGGACAGTCAGGACTCAGGGGTCCATCGGAGCTCCCTGCTATGTTTTCCAGGCATTTAATTAAGACTTAAATGATCTAAATTTTTTAGTTCTGACACAATATGTAGATGATCTCCTACTGTGCTGATAGAAAAAAGATTCCATTTATTCTCAGCCTTAGCAGAAAAGGGACATAAAGTTTCAAAAGATAAATTATGTTTTTGCCAGAATGCAGTCCATTATTTAATTTAGGGCATGCATGGTTCATTTAAAGGGGAAAAAAATACCCTCTTCTGATAGACTAAAAAATTACCAAAGTCTATTGTAGACCTTTCACAAAATCATTTTTTTTCTTTTTTTTAAAGTTTTCAAAATTAGTTTCAGGTGTACAAAACAATGTAATAGTTAAACATTTCTACCCCTCACAAAGTGATAACTCCCTCCCCCAATCTACTACCCCTGACATCATATATAACTGTTACAATTCCATTGATTATATTCCCTATGCTGTACTCCACATCCTGTGACCATATATATAAATTATAGTTGACATTCATTGTTATTCAGCTTCAGCCTCAGGTGTACAGCGCAGTGGTCAGGCATCTATACTGTCCCTGAAGTGGTCTCTCTAATAAGACAAGTGCCCATCTGACACCCTACCAAATCTTTACAACATTATTGATTATATTCCCCAAACAGTCTTTCATATCCCTGTGGTCACAAAATCATAGTATGAGGAGTTCAAGGTTTTACTAGATATTGCAGACAATAGGTGCCAAATTTTTCTGTGATTGTGACACCTCTTCATGCATTGACTAAGTTCTCAGTAAGAGGTTCTCTCTTCGGAGAGCCCAAACATGAACAGGCCTGGAACTGAAAGGCAGCTCCTCAACAACCTCCTTTCCTAGACATCCATAACAACATAAAGCCCTTTCATCTATTTGTGTGTGAGCGATCCGGACCAGCCTTTGGCATTTCATGGAAATGATCCAAAATCCATTGCTTCCTATAGTCCTGACAAAGATGAAGTAGGACTTCAAGGAAATCGATCAGGCCGGTAGGTCTATGGGAGGAGCTGGCTCATGCAAGTTCATGAGAACACTTAGTCGAACTCTATGGTCCTCACTTCCCTTTCACAAAACTCCAGGGTTCCTGTCTCCCTGATATACCTACCTATATAGATATGTAGACATATAGACATACATAGACGTGTAGAGATGTATCTCCACCATCTGGCTCCACAAGCCGGAATGTGCGGGTCTCTTGCTGGATCTGCACATGCTGCTGCTGAGTTGACACCATTTTACCTTTTCCCAAATAAGTCCTTTTGGTGACGGAATACCTAGTTGATATTATTGTTCAGTTGACAGCCTTCCCTTGGCCTGGCACAAAGGCTTATCCCCCTTGTCTTATGGCAAGTGATGCTTCTGCTGAGCTGGTTCTCAGTCCCCCACTGGGCCACATGGTTCTTCCTACAGGACAGACATCACTGCTGACCAAGAACACAATGCTTTTCAGCCAGCTGCTTAACCTCCTATGAAACTGTCTTACTCTCTCCCTCTTACGTTACTATTCATTGCTGTGACACCCCTGAATCCTGACACTTTTCTTTCCCTATCAGAAGAAAGAGAGCCTTGTGATTATTTTACCTCAGATAATTAGGGAACTCGGTATCTCACTCAGATTTATTAGTCTCCTATTGAGAACCCTGATCTAATACTGTTTGTGGGTAGATCATACCTCAAAACTAAAGCTAGAAGTTAACAAATAGCATATACTATCACTAATTTAAGGTCTCTTTTAGAATATAGTCCTCTACCTGAGGTACAATCAGCCCAGATGTCAGAGCCTATTGCATACACTAGGGCTTGCCAACCAGCCAAAGACTAGACAGTAAACCTATACAGATAGCAAGTATGCTTTTGGTGTAGCACATACCTTTGGAATGGCAGAACCTCCACCAAAATGCACAGCAAGTTAAGCAACTTTTAGATGCACTCTACTTCCTAAACAGGTGGTTAGTATAATGGCTGGAAGCCATGCAAAAAGAGATAATGTTGAGCTAAAGGAAATCTCCTAGCAGATTATCCTGCCAAACAAGCAACCTTAACCAAGGTATGATCCTATCTAAATCGTCAAAGGATAAATCTCCGTAGGGGCTGAAAGAGGTCATTATAAAATATCAGTGTTTAGCTCCTGATTCTGAAAAGAGTGGAAAGAATCTGATTGTGCTCTTCATTTGGGTAATCTCTGGTGCCCTCAAGATAGCTGCTGGGTAGCACCAGATGAGGTCAAGTGGGTATTAGCTAAATTTCTCCCTGAAACCACTCATAGGGTACAAGTTAATCACTAGCTAAAATCAACACTGGCAGAGAAGTGTTAAAGATTCTAGAGGTTATTTTTTGAGTCATGTGTCACCAGTCAACAACATAATCCTAGAAAAACTTTAAAGGTGGGATATGGCCAGGAACCAAAGTTTCAAGGGCCTTTTGAACACCATGGGATTCGAATATGTCATAGAAATGAAACTGTAGGGCATCAATCCTTGGGATTCACATTTCACAACTAAGGAAGAAATCTGGAATTCCAAACAACTGGAGTGCTACTCCAAAAGACGACCCCAAACTGAGGAATCTCAGAGAGCCTCTAAAAAACCGCTGATCTTCAGAAACAGGCAGGTGATTCAAGATCTGTAGGATGAAAGCATGACCTAGGATAGTGGACAAATTCTGCCCAAGATATCGGACCAAGACCCCTGTCTGATCCTTATTTTGTTTTTAATCTGCTTGCATTGTAACCATTCTTATTTTTTATAAGCCCCTGGTTGTCACCCGCCAGTAATGGCCCTTTTCTTTTCTTGTCGCACCTCTTTATATAATTGTTAGGTCAGAACATATGAATTCTAATGTGATTGTTAGATTATCCCAAACAGTAGGCACTGCCCTAGGTCTTACCAACTGCTGAATCTGCCATCCATCACTAACCACCCACAATGAAAACCTCTGGGAAATTCCAGTCTCGTCAAAGGAAACAATAAGGAATTATATTCCTAGCTGATGGTAGATCCATTTGCAGCAACATGGAGAAATGACTTTAAACAAGTTAACCTGTGACTTTGCAAGTATCCTGCTCTTCCCAAAAAAGAACCAGTTATTGTAATCTATTGATCACAATCTAAGCCATTCTAAATTTGAATTCAACAACTGTCATAGTGTGATGAGCCAAATACTTGCAGCCTGTAAGAGACCAATAGACGTGCAAATATGTAACCAGCTAATGTAAGGCCTGTTTCTGGCCTGCTGTCATGAACAGATTCTTTTTCCTACATCTCCATGTGTCCCTGCCAGATATTACATCTTTTGTAGCCAGGAGCCTGGTCCTATTTACTTCAGACTAACATCTCATGCACAAAGGAAAAGTATTCTAAGACTCGTCTGTACACAGAGACCCTAATTATGTAAATCAAGGCTGAACATTCTGGTTCAGACATGAACTTCAAAAGGAAGCCACCTTTGATTATTCACCACTCTTCCTGGAGGAATGAGATTGTTTAGCAAATTCCCACTGGCAGGTATTATATGTATAGGATTGTAATGAACTTACCACTAACTCTGGCAGAAGTCATTAGTGGTACACCCTCTTCCCTAGATGGAACACAGATCAATCTCAACTCTTTGGCACGAGCAGTGATGGACTTTGCTCTGGATTTCTTGTTGGTTTGTCATGGTCTGTGCCATTCCTAACACTGTACTTGGATCAGTGAAACTAGGAGGGTGGGACAGGTGATATGATGCCTTAAAGCAAAAGTTACGTGCCTCTCCAAAGTGAATCCTCATGGCCTGCATACGACTGGTTCTGGCTGAGGTGGGAGTTCTTGGTTGAAAACACCTTACAGGGATTAATCGTTCTTATCTGTCATTGTGGTCATGATGCTGGTCCACTGCATTCTATCCAGAGTCTGAAATGCTTCTGCATAGCCACTTTCTCATCAGATCACCACGATGACACAACAGCAAGGTCAAGAAGACCTCACAATACAGTTGCCCATGAAGATGACTAACAACCAATCTCTAAGTGGTGAAGATCTGGAGTTTTTTACTTCTCTGAATTTATCAACCTCCAAGCAAGAAAATGGCCAAAAGTGGGGACTGGGAGAAAATATGCAGAGACAATGGCTAGATCACATATAACTAAAGAGCTCCGACTCCCAATCTCTGTAGTCATCACGAATGGCCAAGACACGGTCAGTGACTGCCAGCTTCCCTATGTTTTTGCTCCATTTCCAATTCAGAACCAGCCTGAAAGCGAAATGGTCCCCAAGAGAACACATCAGATGCCGTTTCCAGCTTCCCCATGCCACCATCTCTGATCACATCACTCCTGAAACCTCCCCATGTCCTTTCCCCCATCATCAAACTTTCCCTCCTCTGCCTACCTTTGAGTCAGCCAAAAACAATGACAGTGGTGCGTCCCTTGCTAAAGCAAGTTCAGAATAATTATCACTTCTGCTTGTTCTCACTTGGGTGGTCTTTATTTCTACAAAGCTAGAGAGTTATAGGTAATTGGATCTCTGTTAAAAAATACAATTTTCTACCACAAAACTTGTTTTACTTCTTTCAACGACTGTCTTGAGTGACAGCAGAATTCCTCCCTCCTCTGTATCATTCCTATTCTTAAAAATAATTTCCTATAATCTTCCTTTTTGTTTCCCAAATGCTCATGAAGTATCCCAAAACCTTGGGGTGCTCTTGGACTCTCAGGCTGTTGCCATAGAGCCTCCAGGAGTTTTCAAGTTCTTTAAAAACTCTCAGAAGAAATGCACAAAGTATGGAACAAGTCACATGACTTTCGTGAGAAGAGCCTCGCAGCACAGGGGTTGTGACACCGGCACCACGTGGGCTCCCTGCAGTTCTCTGGACAAAGCCCCTTGCCTCAGGTAGCAAGAGACAGCATTAGTTCTTCTTTCCCTTGGGCTATACCCTTCCCAACCCATGGGAATGACAAATGCAGAACAGGAGGAGTGTCGGTGAGAAACGGCAGCAGCCAAAAAAGGATATGGTTTACTTTGGTACTGTTTCCAAAATTGACAAAGATAAATAAAAACATGTGCACTTAAAATGGACTTTGCACTTTTATTCAAGAACTTGACAGTTTGCATGGTAAATAGTCTATATGAAATCCAAACTGACTTCTTTTTCAAAAATAAAATAATGATTTTTTTTTTTTAGGTTTAGAATGCACTTTCCTTACCTTGCTTGCCCACATTAATTTTGAACTTGAATTGCTCAGTGTCATCTGAAAGAATGTAAGATTATGGTTTTTCCTGGTGTGGGACGGAACTTCTGAGATCATAGTGGTTGGGGTGGTCTCAGGTCATGGCTCCCTCCACATGCCTGGCCCAGTTTCCTGTGAATATGTCCCTGCAGCCTGCAGCCACCACAGTCAGATGGCCTCCCTTTCACAGCTCCCCTGACTGGGATCCTGCTGAGATCTCAGTTGGCCAGGTTCTATGATTTAGCACATCCCAGAAATATCTGCAAAAATATCTCATCACTTGACACAGCAATCAAAACCTTGCAAGGACTAAGTGCGATTTCTTTTGGGTGAACCCAAAACCTTCTTTAACTGGACAGGGGAAGCTTATCCTCCCAGCTGTCAGGCAGCCACCCATCCAGCCTTGTCTGCACATGGCAATGTGCCTCAAATTTAAAACTTCTCTACCTACATGTTCTGGTTTCTTATCATCTCAGCTAAGATAATCCTTCCTGCGAGTCCTAGCTTCCTAAAGAGGTGGGAGGTTCTACAAAGTTCTATCTAACAAGGCATCAAGGCTGCTACACGAATTGGTCCCCTAGTAGAGAAGGAATGGGGCCAGAGCAGGCAGCCTCCGTGGAAAGGGTGTTTTCTGGATGTATGGAGCATGAGTAGAGGATAACTCCACACGTATCTTCATGCTGAGACATGAGGGCACGGATTTCCAGTGCCTGTGGTCCAGATTAAAAGAGGAAGCTGAGAGCAGAGGGCCAGCACTTCAGGCCTGGGCAGCCCCTGGGTGAGGCACACATGTGCCTACGTGTGTACGTGTGCACCCAGAAAGTGACATGGGCCCTTGGCATCTTACACACAGAGCAACCACGAATCAGGCTCCTGTTGGTACCAACTCGTGTTTGCTGACTGGCCCACTGGCCTTGCCGGACACCTGAGGAGGAGCTCATGGAATTCCTACGCAGTCCAACAGGAGGACAGAAACAGAAGCCTTTAGTATTTTAAGCTTAATAGTGGTTCAGGGCATATATTTTTACTCCAGCTTCTAATAGACATTCAGTCATGACTATGCATTTTACAATTTCTCTCCCACAACTGTCCAACCCCAGCTTCAAGAAATAAGCAAATGCCAGGGAACTGCAAACACTGAACCTGACATTGACTGCTACTCTATTCCCGGGACAAAAACCTGAAGGGATTCCTTGAATGGCAGAATTAGTTGAGTTTTTAAGTCACTAAAAACTTGCCTATTCACATACATATTGTGCAGCTGATAACATCCCCAAGGACCACCTAGTCCTTCAATCACCATTAGTCCCCCTGTGGTCATCCAAGCAGATTCCCTTGTGACATTTTAATCCTTGCACTGAAATTTCAGAGTCAAAAACCTCATGGTTCCAACTAAGAAGTTAAACGGAGAAAAGAAGTTTACACATGTTATGATACATGATTTTATTTACATAACTGAAATTATTTTCTTAGTCACCTTGATTTACAAAAGCAAATTAACATGGTATGATTTAATAACCTATCACAAATAGATTTTACAAATTTTAGTAACTGATTGCTACTTAATACTCAGGAATACTTAATACTTAGTAACTTATGCATATACGCATATTAAAATTGTCTGATAGGACTAATAAGTATGAGTACTTTGATTACTCAGGACTAGACAACTCTATTATTAGTCAAGGGTTAATTCCCCATCGCTGGGTCAACCCCTTACACCTGGAGTTCTCACCTGGCTGAGAACACACCAGCTGAGTAAACATTTTTAATAATTTGAGAGAGTTTATCCTTATTTATTAAGACTACCATTCAGCACACCTGAAAACCAAAGGTTTACCACAACTAGATAGTTGTAAAAGAACGAATCATAGTGTATCTGAAAAACAGCCCCAACCACAGCCATGTTACAATCCAGTGAGTGTTTTTCCAGCTCTCTCTTTGGGTGTGTGTACATACGCACATACACAGCATGGGACTCCCACACATCCTCAGCCAAGCCTTCTTGGCCACAAAAATGCTGTCATTTTACTTCTTTTGTGAAATGCCTGTAAAACACAACATTGTAACGAGACTCCTGTAAGTTCTGTCACAGTGCTTTCTGTCTGAAGACCAGGCGTATTTTGGTAACCAGTCCTCTCCTGGAAAGTCACAGCTCTAGACAGAATTGCCGCCATGACTTTCCAAAAGCCACCCCCACAAGACGGAGGAGTGCAGAGTGTCTGTGACCACAGACAAGCAGTAAAGAATGACAAAAAGCTTATGAGTCATGGTCAGAGTCTAAGAAACAAAAATGTCTTGCTATAGCAGCATTAAGTTACAGACACAGGAAGATTGGACACAGGTACCTTTGTGTAGAAGCTCTATAAGAGCCAAAACATTGTCTTTTATCCACATCACAATTGTCAATGTTGTATCAGTAGTCGAACCCCGTACCTACTCCTAATGTGTGAGAGGCTGGACGTGCAGTGTGCTGAGGCTGGTGGGTGTGCTCACGGCAGCCATGGCTCTGCTGTCAGCAGTCCCTAAATGGGAGGTCACTAACTCAAATGCCCCTTTTCTTCATACTGTTCTTGTCGGGTGTTAGTGACCACTCAGTGATGGGGCAAATGTGTCTGTGAGCCCTCTTCTCTCACGCCACCTGTCTACACAGCAAATATGGCATCAAATCTCTCCATTGTGCTAAATTTAAGAATCATTTTAACCACTATAAAAAAAAGTTAAATGTTAGGAAAAGGTATCTTTTAATTTTAAAAAGCCATTCTCAGCATCTTGAATGCTGAGCTGAGACCTGTCCCAAGGTCCCCTTTCCTATTCAAGCTCTGGCAGGGTTATGACGCCACCACGAGGCCTTGCCAGGCTCCCATTCTCAACAAGGACAGGTTGTTTGGGCCAGTTTCTTCCCTGCTGTGTGTGTGTATATATGTGGAGAGAGAGAGAGAGAGAGAGAGAGAGAAAGAGAGAGAGAGAGAGAGAGAGAGAGAGACTTTGCATTTAAATCTTGTTGTCTTGTTTGGTGGCAAACAGAAAAATCAAACAGTTCAGGTAGTTAGTGAGGCACCTACACGTGAGAGCACAGAGGATCCCTGATGAACACAGACCAACACTGGCCCTGCTGAGGGCTGACGAGGAAGGAAGGACCTCAACACTGGTCTCAGAGCTCCTGTCCAGTGCACTGCGTCTGCTAGGAGGGAAAATCGCCAGCCAGCAGAACGGGCACAATGAGGGGCTGGGGGAAGTCTTGGCGAGTTCTCTCCTCTTGTGAGTCCATTACCTTTCACCAAGAAATGTTAACTATCAAATGAGTCCGTTAATTGTGCCGCTGAGGGTGAAACCATCCAGTTAGCATATACACTATCATTTGCATATCTCGGACACCCAGTGTTAGTGCCATCGGCTCTCGTGAGTGGTACAGGACTCTCTTCAGGCCAGTTCGGGTCTGACATGCCTAAAAACGAAAACAGATAATTTGGTCCTTCTGCACTGAAGGACCAAAACTTCATGTGCAGACAGTAAGGCCTTGGCAAAACTCCCTTTGAGTTTCAAACCAAAGTTCTGGTTCTGTGCCAATTACATGAATAGTTTTGTGCTCCAGGCCTCCAGAACACGTTTAGGGGAAACAGCACGTGCTTTCCTGGTAACTGTAACTCAACAGAAACCACCACTTTGACTTCCTAAGCTTCAAACTCACATCTGATACGTATTTGTTGACCTGTTTAATTCCTTTTCTAAGGCAGCATAAGGCGTCCTCAGCACTCAGCTGCGCCAAATGGCTCACTGCAATGGGCAGCTTCTATCAAAAGTTCTCGGATGTAAAGAAGCCAAGTCCACCCCAGATTAGAGAATCTTCCAGACCAAGGGCACACACAGCCGAGACCCACAGCGGCGACAGGACAAATGGCATTCAGCACTACACTGAAAGCCAGCAAGGAATCAAGTGACCTGGGAGGCATGCAAAAGGAACACTCTCAGCTGAGAAATGCTTCAAACTTGTAGATTTCAAAAACAATCAATGATGAAGTTAGAAAACAAAAAAAATTTCAAGTATTTAATTGAAGACAAAAGAAGGAGTTTTGGCAAGAACCGTATTTACTGTCCATTGCAAGACAACAGCACCACAGACTACATTCTTTCAAAAAGCATTTGCTCCAGCTTTTAGCACTGACTCCTAAGTGACAGCGGTCATGACAGTGTGTAATGCAAAGGATGTGAAAACAGCAGCCTGCACGTGTCCTGCCTGACGGTGGGCACGTAGCCGGACACCCAGCACCATGTGGCCTCCAAGAGCTGCCCACTTGTCCCCACGGCGCCTGAAGGGACCACTGGCTGTGCTCCCGGTGCAGGCAGGTTGGTGCTGGCTGCTTTCTAAATTAAATGCCTCCCAAAGTGGGTAAGTTTATCCCAGTAGTTAAATTAGAAGTACTATGACTTGATACCCACCCCGGAAATGACTTATTCATCATTTTCTCAATAGCCCAAGAGCTTGCCCTGCTCTTTTTTTCTCAGTTTAATATGATAATCTTAAATTGTGGGGCAGAGTGGGAATTACACTTATTTCCACATCCTTTAAAAAAAAACAGTCGAAAAATGCCTGAACATAAACTGATGCAACACCAGGCCTTTACAAACTAAAAGGCTCAGAGCAGGGGGGCTCTCCTTCGGACCAGGAGGACTCTTAAGCATTACAGACAGTAAGGGTAGTGCCGGGGAAACACTGCTGCTAGAATCTAGTAAATGCATGTGAAATTCTACCATAGAGTTTGTTTTCAATCCACGTGGAGGGGAGGGTGCGAGGGAGGGGAGCATTGTTACAGTCCACCAGGGGCGTCTCCTCCTCTGAGAGGCCGTCATCGTAAAGCAGAGAGTCAGATGGGGTGGACGCGGCCAGATCCAAGTAGTCCTGGAAGAGAGGAATGGCCAGTCAACCCCCACCTCCTCCAAGTGTGCCACCACTGGGCACACCCCTCCCACCCAAGGGCGGACGCCATGGCCATGTCCCACTGGCAGCCTGCTGGCTCCTCCCAGAGACCTGAGCCCAGCAGCAGACTGCCAGCACTGTGCTCCCCCAACACCCACCTGGCCCGGTCCCTGGTCCTCATCGCTGCCCCTAGAGAGTCACCTCTTGGGGGCAGAAATGTGCTCCTCACTGTGCTGGCCCTACTCTGCAGCACTGTGTGCCGGCCTGTTGACAAGCGCGGAGGCTCTGGGAGCTCGCCGCAACCCTGTTATGCAGGAAGGAGTGCCGAGATATGTCCCCCACCTGCGGGACACTTTCCGGCGTTCCTCCAAGGACTCCTGCCACCTAGAGCACCACACCAGGAGTCCGAAATTTGCAGTCACTGATGTGGGCTTTGCACAGGACACTGCATAGGCTTCAGCTCGGAAGCCTGACCTCTGCAGGGCCTGTGACTTCCGCTGCCCTGGTTAAATGTGTGAAGGGTAGTCCCAGCGTTTCCCTGGATGCTTCTCAACCCTGTTCTAGGAAGGGCGTCTCCTGGCATCAGCTCTCACTGTTCAGGGTGAGCCTACAGGCACACAGCGTTGGAAGGCTTCGCCCAAGTGATGTACTGGTGTTTCATTACAATGGCCTGCACCGTGCCTCTGACTTTCCTGTTTTCAGAAATTACAGCTTCTGGTAAATGTGTGATGTGAGGATGAAGTGTCCATGTGTATACCAGGAGGGCAGGACCAAAGACAGATGTAACTGCTCAATAACTATTAGCTGAAACTTGTTGGCTTGCCAGTTTCCCTACAGAATTGCAAACTGTAGGCGCACTGGCTGAACCTAGCCTCCCAGATGTGTTTTGTTTCGCCCGCACTGGACTTTCAGAAATTTAAATGAGTTGCTAACATTAAAAACTGGGAAACAACATACATATCCCTTAAAACTCAGAAAACTTGGCATGATGGCATTCATATTCCTACAGGTCACATGTGGCCACAGCAAGAGGTTCCTTAGAGGGCTGGTGTGCCACTCACTAGTCACTTCCCACCCCAGGGGGACCCCTCACAGCATCTGAATTTAGGACACTGATGTCAACTCTACTTTCTCCTGTTCAGTTACTGGAAATGATTCTGTTCAGCTTTGGAGTATTTCCCTCACACACCTGTCTGTTGAGAGCTCCTCCTAAGTGTCAAGCTAAGAATCTTGGTTTCTTTATGATTTGAAAAGAAGCCCAAGGGGCCTGGTGCCCTCCAGGGTCAGCATGACCATCTTCCCTACACAGGGACCTCCGTGGACCAGGGTTGGGGCCAGAACCGCCCCCACCCCCAATGTCACGTTCATCTGTATGTGGCCCACACTGGGAATCTGCTCAGGTACTCACTCTTCTCTTAACCATCATCTTCTCCAGGTCTTTGCTGATGTCGGCGAACACTGGCCTCTTGTCTGGTTCCTGCTTCCAGCACTGCAGCATTAGGCTGTACCTGGTGTGAAATGTAGATGGGCAGTTACGACCCAGCAGGAACTGCCCTGTCACAGCCCCCACCTAGCACAGTGCCCAGAGCGGGGGGTGGGGGGCTGTGTTCTCAATCCAAAGCAGTGTCTGCACCACTGACATCCTTCTCTGAGCTGGGCCAGGGTCTGCGTGGTCACCGGGGGCTCAGAGTGCCAGGCACAGTGGTCCAGCATCCTGTGAGCCTCCCTTTCCTTGAGAGAGATTTGTTTTCATATTCCTTTCAGGGACACAAGATGCCGTGCCCACTATGGTGGCTGAGTGGGAAATGCCAGTCCTTAAAACTCTTATGAAGGATGAGTTAGGTGAGGAAACAAACTTGTGCCAATCACACCTCTTTCTTGTACCTTTATCACCTCTTCACCTCTGTGGGACCCCGGCGTGGCTGCGGGGCCTCCAGGGCCACTGTGTGTCGTACGCTGGCTAGCTGGCTGCCAGCCCAGGCTGCCAGGGGGTGGTGCCATTCACCCTTTGAGCCTTGAGCTGGGACCAGGGCAAGCGCACACCGACTTTGTGGGAAAAACAGACCAGCATGTCTCTGCATGCGGACAACCCCTTTCTCATGTGTCCCCCACCTGTCCTCAAGAATCATCTGGCAAAACCTCAGTGTGTGAAGACAGGTGCCTTGGGGCTGAAGGCTGGGTACTCCATCTACCCCTGGCCTGCCTTTGCACCTCCACTTGGGTATTCCCCAATCTGTGCCCTGTGAGCCATTCTGAATTAACCTGCCCTCCCCAAATGACCCAGGCTCAGTTGCTCTCTCAGTCTGAAGTGTCCTCTCATCCTTCCCACCACTTTGCCCTGGGCTCTGCACCCCCATTCTCGTTAGTCTCCTCAGGAAGCCTGCCCAGCCCAATGGAGTTGGGGTCCCCAGCAGCTGCTGTCTTGCTTAAGGGTGGTTCTGCGACTTCTGCCCGACATGCTCTGCCCTGTCACTACCCCCCAACACAGCTGACCCCAGGCTGGCACCCAGAGCTGCTCAGGAGGGGGAGGGAATGAGTGCATGTGCCCCTTCCCACCCAAACCCGGGTGTCTGTATAGGAGAGATGCGGGGCCAAAGGAAAGCCTACTCACATCTCCTCGCTGCAGTTGTCAGGCCTCTCCATCCGGTAGCCTGTCTTCAGAAGGTTGAAGAGCCGCTCAGGAGGAATCCCAGGGTAGGGGTTGCCCCCCAGGGTTACAATCTCCCATAGCAGGACACCGAAGGACCACCTACAGGGAGCATGACAACCGGTGAGTGGCCCTACCAGCCTGTAGCAGACATCTATCTCCCTGCAGCTGTGGACCCCTCAGCCCAGCCTCTCCTCTCTGCCCAGAGAGCAGGTGTCAGCCTGGGCCCCACTGCTCAGACAGATGGGGACAGAGGTGGGGACAGCTGTTGACAGAGGTGGGGACAGCTGTCTTGCCTGCCCTGCTCCCCACCAGTGCGATGCTTCCCAGTTCAGTCCCCACACCCACAAAGGGGCATTGGCAGGCAGGCCACGGTGACCAACTGCTGGAGCATCAGAGATGGCCCAGAGCAACCCGGCAAGTGCAGCAAAAGGCAGGTGGGACCCAGGCAAGGGGCCAGGGCTCCTGGCACACTTCCTTCACCTTTTCTGTGTGTTTGGAATTTTCATAAAGTCTTAGAAGAAAATAAAGCATTGCTGTTCAAAAATACTAAACTGTGAGAGAAAACTGACTGTGAAGTGGGAGCAAAATCGCATCACAAAACAGCATTATCACGAGCCCACTTACAGCAATAAAAAGCATGTATCTTCACACCACGGAAAACACTAGGAGGCCCTGCCTGCAAAGGCCAGCAGTAGTTACTGCAGTAGGGGTGGTGGGATCCAAGTCACTTTGTCTCTTCATCACGCTTTTCTCTGCATTTTCCAATTGTCTTACAATCAGCTTCCATAATCAGAAAATGGTTGTTTAGAATTGTAAGAACTGCCTTTTCGCAGGCTACATTATTCAAGATATGCACATCTATTGATGGCTGAACATTTAAAAACAAGTCTGTTATGTTTTTGAAAATTATCAAGTCTGCATTTTGACCTGGGAGACTTGAATTTGGGTTCCTGTCTGAACAGTGTGGGGCATAAGCTAGAAGTCACTCCAGGCCACTGCTGCCCTGGGCCACGGAAGGGCCAGGTTTGGCTGGGCCAGTGTATCACTGAGACCCCCAGAGAAGGAGGGGAGAGGCAGGGGAGGGAAAAAGGGGAGGCAAGGAGGATTTGCTCACTGCTCTCAGAATGCCACTGCGGCTTTCAGAACTACTGCTGGGCCCTGGTTATCTGCTAAATAAACACATGAAGCCCCCTCAGGGGTCCCTGCGGACGGTTGGCATGAGCTGGCAGGCAGGCAGGGCCAGTGCTGTTCCCCAGCTGAGCTGCCCAGACTGGTGTCATGGCCCCCTTCACCTGTACCCCCCATCCGCCGACGGCACCATCCACACTTACACATCACTTTGGGTGGTGTAGATATGATCGAAAAGAGACTCAATTGCCATCCATTTTACTGGAATCCGACCCTAAGGAAGGAGTAAAAGAAGGGCATTAATATTGCTCTGAAACCCTGGGAAATGGAGGAAGAGTGTGGAGGAAGGTAGGGCCCTGTCCCAGGCACTTCCACCTCTGGTGGTAAGCTGAGTAACGACACCCAGAATGCTGCTGGGTACAGAACGGCCACCACAGCCTTAGAGGGGCCTGAGCTCCAGCCTGGCCCTCCCAGGCATGGCTGAGATGCTGGGGACAATCAGCTGGCCTGCCCACAGCTACAGGCTGTGCTTGTCACACACATCCCTCTGGAGAAGAAACCCAAGAAACTGACACCAAGCCGAAGTCAGGTCCCCTACAACCACATCTGGGGAGCTCTGAGGAACCCTAGGTGGTGCTGCCCAATGGGCGGGCCAAGAGCACCATCCAGCACCATCTGCCTGGATGTCTGAGGGCGACCGAGTTTGGGAAACCAATATCCAGCGTTTCTGTCTTGGAGACTTTGGACGCCAACTAACACACTAAAGACTCTTCCAAGAAGCTCTGAGGGAAGAAATATGTTTATGTGCCTTGACATTGATTTTCCCCTTATTTTATGCCAGGGCCCTTTGAGTATCCTCTGTAAGAGTGCCCCCTCCTCCCATTGTAGAGGGGGTTCACCTACCAAATGCTTTCCAACCCAGCTTTTATTTTTTTATTTTTCAATTACAGTTGATATTCAATATTATATTACTTTCAGGAGTAAAGCATAGTCGTTAGACATTTATATAACTCATAAAGTGATTCCCCTCATGAGTCTTGCACCCACATGACACCACGTATAGTTATTACAATATTATTGACTGTATTCCCCAAGCTGTACTTTACATCTCTGTGACTATTTTGTAATTGTTAATTTGTACTTCTTAATCTCCTCACCTTTTCCACCATCCCCCAACTCTCTCCCATCTGGCAACCCTCAGTTTGTTCTCTGTATCTATGAGTTTGTTTCTGTCTTGCTTGTTCATTTATATTGTTTTTTCATTTTTCACATATAAGTGAGATCATATGGTATTTGTCTTCCTCTATCTGACCTATTTCACTTAGCTCAATACTCTTTAGGTCCATCCATGTTGTCCCAAGTGGTAAGACTTCATTATTTTTTAATGGCCAAGTAATATTCCATTTTATATATGTCCCACTACTTTATTCATTCATCTTTGGATTGGAGCACTTAATCCATTTATATTTAAAGTAATTATTGATAGGTATTGTTATTGCCATTTTATTGTTTTGATTGTTTTTGTAGTTCTTGGTTCCTTTCTGATTCTCTTGCTCTCCTCTTGTATGTTGATGACTTTCTGCAGTGTTGTGCATAAAGTCCTTTCTCTTTGCCTCTTGTATATGTCTTGCAGATTTTTGGTTTGGGGTTATCATGTGCTTCGTATATTGCAAACTATGCTTCTAGCAGTCTATTTTAAGTTGATGGTCCCTTAAGTTCAAACATGTTCCACAATCACTACCATTTTTACTTACCCCCTCCACATTTATGTTTTTGTTATTATTTTTTACTTTTTGTGTGTGTGTGCATGTTCATATATATCCCTTAATTTATTGTTGTAATTACACATGATCTTCCTGGTTTTGCCTTTTAACCTTTGTACCTATTTTAGTGCCGAGCTACTACTTGTATTATGGGTTTGCCTTTGTCAGTGAGAATTTTTTTTTGCATTATTTTCTTATTCATACTTTTGATTTTTTTCCTTCTTTTTCTTAAAGAAGTCCCTGTAATGTTTCTTGTAATACTGAATTGGTGGTAATGAACTCTTTTAGCTTTTTCTGGTCTGGGAAGCTCTTTATCTTTCCTTCAATTTTAGATAGCTTTACTGGGTAGAATACTCTTGGTTGTAGGTCCTTGCTTTCCATCATTTTGTATACTTCCTGCCACTCCTTTATGGCCTGCAAAATCTCTACTGAGAAATCAGCTGACAGTCTTATGGGAGCTCCCTTGTACATAAGCAACTGCTTTTCTCTTGCTGCTTTTAAGATTCTTTCTTTGACTTTAATCTTTGGCATTTCAAATATGATGTGTCTCGGTGAGGGCCTGTTTGGGTTCATCTTGTTTGGAACACTGTGCTTCCTGGACCTGTGTATCTATTTCCTTTGCCAGATTAGGGAAGTTTTCAGTCATTATTTCTTGAAATACAGTTTCAATCCCTTGCTCTCGCCATTCTCCTTCTGTTACCCCTATGATGAAAATGTTGTTATGCTTGATGTTGTCCCAGAGGTCCCATCACACATCACTTTTTTTTTTCTGCTCTAATTGGATGTTTTCCATTACTTCGTCTTCCAACTTGCTGATCAGATCCTGTTTCATCTAATCTACTGTTGGTTCCCTCTAATGTGTTCTTCATTTCAGTTACTGTATTCTTCATTTCTGACTGGTTCTTTTCTATGCCTTTTTTGTGTATGTTTATTACCTCTTTGTTGAAGTTCTGAAATCACCTATTCTTCCCCTAAGTTCACTGAGCATCAATGTTTTGAACTCTGTATCTGGTAGGTTGCTTGCCTCCAATTTGTTTAGTTCTTTTTCTGGAGTTTTGTCTTGTTCTTTCATTTGTGACATTTTTGTCTCCCCACTTTGGCTGTCTCCCTGTGTTTGTTTCTATGTATTAGGTAGATCTGCTATGCCTCCCAATCTTGGCAGGGTGGACTTATGTAGTAAGTGCCTTGTGGGGCCCAGTGGCACAGCCTCCCAGGTCACCTGAGCCAGATGCTCTTCAGTGTCCCTTGTGTGGGCTGTGTGTGCTCTCCTGTTTTCGTTGAGCCTTGATTGCTGTTGGCACTTGGAGTCGACCCTCAGGCTGACTGGCTGTGACTACAGTGGACAAGACGTTGTGGGGTGCTGACCCCACAGAGTGGAATTTGCCCCAGGGGGGCACCGGTGCCTGCCGAGTCCACACTTTGGGTTTGTTGTCTGTGGCACTAATTAGGTGGTGCTCCGGTGTTATCTGAAGCTGGTCATCACGTATGTTGGTTCTGGGGCCTCTTGGGAGGGGCTATGATGCAGGCCAAAGTCAGCCATTGCCCATGTCTGTCCCAGGGCCACTGGGTAGGAGCTAGAAAGTGATCTGCAGTAGGTGGGTACCTGTACTAGGCTTTGAGGAGCCTGGGAGTGGTTATACTGTGAACTGAGGACAGTTGCTACTAGTGCCAGGCTTGGGGCTGCTTAGCAAGAGGTACAGGACAGCCTGAGGCCAGTCATTGCTTGTTTTGGGCTTGTGGACCTTTCATAAATTTTAGGAAAGTCCACAGTATGGGCCCAGGCCAGCAGCTTGTGTGGATTAGCCTCCAAAAGAGGTTCGGGCTGGGCTGGGTCTCAGAGAATCACCAGGGTGGAGCAGGAGCGGTTTTATCCTGGTCAATGGAATGTCAGAATTGGTACCTGCCTGCTCCTGCAGGCTGGGTGAGGGCTGTGCTCAACAAAAGAACATACCACAAATGGTGTCTGCAGGTACTTTGGTTTCAGAAAGAGCTGCCCCTCGATCCCTTGTACCGAAGCCAGACAATTCAGAATTCAATTTGTCCCTATATGGCCCTGCTGCTTTTTGAGCTGCTGCCCCTTTGCTGGAGCTTAGAGCAAGTATTTGTGAGTCTGTGTGTAAGCCCTATAAGATGATGGCTGGGACTCCAGCAGTCTTGTCTCAGCTGGATGGAATTCCTGATGATTTTCACAGCCAGATGTTGTGGGGACTCCTCTTCCGGGCACTGGTGTTCCAGGCTGGGAAGCCTGGTGTGGAGTTGGGGTCCCTCACTCTTCAGGGGAAATTCCCGCAACTGAGATGTCGTTCCTGATTCTTTTTTTTTTTAAATTAACTAGATTTATTGGGGTGACAATTGTTAGTAAATTTACATAATTTCACGTGTACAATTCTGTATTATATCATCTATAAATCCCATTGTGTGTTCACCACCCAGAGTCAGTTCTCCTTCCATCACCATATATATGATCCCCCTGACCCTCATCACCCACCCCCCAACCCAGTACCACCTGGTCACCACTAAATTACTGTCTGTGTCTATGAGTTTTTGTTTCTCATTTGATTGTCTTGTTCTTTTGTTGTTTTTGGTTTATATACCACATATCAGTGAAATCATAGGGTTCTCTGCTTTGTCTGTCTGACTTATGTCACTTAGCATTATACTCTCAAGATCCATCCATGTTGTCACAAATATCATCTTTCCTTAGCCCCGAATAGTATTCCATTGTGTATATGTACCACAACTTCTTTATCCATTCATCTATCGAAGGACATTTTGGTTGTTTCCATGTCTTGGCCACCGTAAACAAAGCTGCAATGAACATTGGAGTACACGTGTCTCTATAGAGAAATGCTTTCAGATTTTTGGGGTAGATACCCAGGAGAGCGATTGCTGGGTGGTATGGTAATTCTATTCGTAATTTCTTGAGGAACCTCCACACTGCCTTCCATAGCGGCTGCACCAGTCTGCATTCCCACCAACAGTGTGTAAGGGTTCCTTTTTCTCCACAACCTCTCCAACACTTGTTACTATTTGTCTTGTTGATGAAAGCCATTCTGACTGGGGTGAGGTGATATCTCATTGTGGTTTTCATTTGCATTTCTCTGATGATTAGCGATGTTGAGCATTTTTTCATATGTCTATTTGCCATTTGTATATCCTCTTTGGAAAAATGTCTCTTCGGGTCCTTTGTCCATTTTTCAACTGGGTTGTTTGTTTTTTTGTTGTTGAGTTTCATGAGTTCCTTGTATATTTTGGATATTAGCCCCTTATCAGAGGCACTGTTTGCAAAAATCGTCTCCCATTCAGTTGGTTGCCTCATTATTTTGTCAATAGTTTCTTTTGCTGTGCAGAAGCTTTTCAGTTTCATATAATCCCATTCGTTTATTTTAGTTTTTACTTCCATTGCCTTTGGAGTCAAATTCATAAAATGCTCTTTGAACCCAAGGTCCATAAGTTTAGTACCTATGTTTTCTTCAATGCAGTTTATTGTGTCAGGTCTTATGCTTAAGTCTTTGATCCATTTTGAATTAATTTGGTACATGGTGACAGATAGCAGTCCAGTTTCATTCTTTTGCACGTAGCTATCCAATTCTGCCAGCACCATTTATTGAAGAGGCTGTCTTTCCTCCATTGTATGTTTTTAGCTTCTTTGTCAAAAATTATCTGTCCATATTTATGTGGTTTTATTTCTGGGTTCTCAATTCTATTCCATTTGTCTATGTGTCTGTTTTTCCGCCAATACCAAGCTGTTTTGATTATTGTAGCCCTGTAGTACAAGCAAAAATCAGGGAGTGTGATACCTCCAGTATTGTTCTTTTTTTTTAAATATTGCTTTGGCTATTCGGGGTCTTTTGTGGTTCCAAACAAATCTGATGATTTTTTGTTCTATTTCTTTAAAAAATGCCATTGGGATTTTGATGGGGATTGCATTAAATCTGTATATGGCTTTGGGTAATATGGCCATTTTAACTATGTTGATTCTTCCAATCCATGAGCACGGAATGTCTTTCCATTTCTTTGTGTCTTCTTCAATTTCTTTCAAAAATGTCTTATAGTTTTCAGCATATAAATCCTTCACATCCTTGGTTAAGTTTATTCCTAGGTATTTTATTCTTTTTGCTGCAATTGCAAAAGGAATTGTTTTTTCTATCTCTTTTTCTGAGATTTCATTGTTGGTATATAGGAAAGCAATGGACTTTTGTACGTTGATTTTGTAGCCAGCAACTTTACTATATTCATTGATTGTTTCTTATAGCTTTTTGGTGGAGTCTTTAGGGTTTTCTATATATAGCATCATGTCATCTGCAAAGAGTGACAATTTAACTTCTTCATTCCCAATTTGGATGCCTTTTATTTCTTTCTCTTGCTTGATAGCTCTGGCGAGGACTTCCAACACTATGTTGAAAAGCAGAGGTGATAGGGGACAACCTTGTCGTGTTCCTGAACGTAGAGCAAAGGGCTTCAGCTTTTCACCATTAATTATATGATTAGCTGAGGGCTTGTCGTATTTGGCCTTTACTATGTTGAGGTATTTTCCTTCTATACCAATTTTAGTAAGTGTTTTAATCATAAATGGATGTTGTATCTTATGAAATGCTTTTTCTGCATCAATTGATAGAATCATATGATTTTTGTCCTTTATTTTGTTTATGTTATGTATCACATTGATGGATTTGCAAATGTTGAACCATCCTTGTGCCCCAGGGATGAACCCCACTTGGTCGTAATGAATAATCTTTTTAATGCATTGTTCTACTCAATTTGCTAGAATTTTGTTTAGGATTTTAGCATCTGTATTCATCAGAGATATAGGTCTGTAGTTTTCTTTTTTTGTGTTGTCCTCACCAGGTTTTGGTATCAGGGTAATGTTGGCCTCATAAAATGCGTTAGGGAGTACTGACTCTTCTTCAATTTTTTGGAAGAGTTTGAGCAGGATTGGTATTAGATCCTCTTTGAAGGTTTGGTAGAATTCACTGGTGAAGCCATCTGGTCCAGGACTTTTGATTTTGGGAAGGTTTTTGATGACTGATTCAATTTCGTTACTGGTGATCGGCCTGTTTAGATTTTCCAGTTCTTCATGATTCAGCCTTGGAAGGCTATATGTTTCTAAGAACTTGTCCATTTCTTCTAAGTTATTAAATTTGGTGGCATATAGTCCTTCATAGTATTCTTGGATAATCCTTTATATTTCTGTGGTGTCCGTGATAACTTCCCCTTTTTCATTTCTGATTTTGTTAATTAGTGTCTTCTCTCTTTTTGTCTTAGTGAGTCTAACCAAGTGTTTGTCAATTTTGTTAATCTTTTCAAAGAACCAGCTCTTTGTCACATTAATTTTTTCTATTGTCTTTTTGTTCTCTATTTCATTTAGTTCTGCTCTGATTTTTGTTATTTCCTTTCTTCTGCTGATGTTGGGTTTCGCTTGTGCTTCTTTTTCTAGTTCTTTAATGTGTAACATGAGGTTATTTATTTGGGATTTTTCTTGTTTCTTGAGATAGGCCTGTAATGATATAAATTTCCCTCTTAAAACTGCTTTCGCGGCATCCCAAAAATTTTGGTAGTATGTATTTTCATTGTCATTTGTTTCTATGTATCTTTTGAGCTCTCCTCTAATTTCTTCTTTGACCCAGTCGTTCTTTAAAAATATGTTGTTTAATCTCCATGTATTTGTGTTTCTTTCCTGCTTTTTTTTGCAGTTGATATCCAATTTCAAAGCTTTGTGATCAGAGAATATGCTTGGTATGATTTCAATCTTCTTAAATTTGCTGAGGCTGATTTTATGTCCCAATATATGGTGTATCCTTGAGAATGTTCCATGTACACTAGAAAAGAATGTATAGTCTGATGTTTTAGGATGAATTGCTCTATATATGTCAATTATGTCCATTTCACCTATGTGTCATTTAGGGCTGCTATTTCGTTATTTATCTTCTGTGTGGATGATCTATCCATAGCTATCAATGATGTATTTAAGTCCCCTAGTATAATTGTGTTGTGGTCTATTTCTCCCTTTAGTTCTGTTAGTAGTTGCTTGCTATATTTCGGTGCTCCCTGATTGGGGGCATAAATATTGATGACTGTTATGTCTTCTTGTTGTATAGTCCCCTTTACAATTATGAAATATCCATCTTTGTCTCTTGTTATCTTTTTCACCCTGAAGTCTGTTTCATCGGAAATCATTATGGCTACCCCTGATTTTCTCTGGATACCATTTGCTTGGAATGTCAATTTCCACCCTTTCACTTTGAGTCTATGCTTGTCCTTGTAGCTGAGATGTGTCTCTTGTAGGCAGCATATGGTTGGGTTTAGTTTTTTGATCCAATGCTACTCTGTGTCTCTTTATTGGTGAGTTCAGTCCATTTACATTTAGGGTGATTATTGATATGTGAGGATTTCCTGTCATTCTGTCTTTAGTTTTCTGGTAAGGCTGTGTCTCCATTGTTTCTTTGCCTTTTTGTTGTTGTCTATTATTTCTGTGTGGTGGTATTCTATGATGTTTCCCTCTGTTTCTTCTTTTATTACAGTATATATTTCAGTTCTGGATGATTTTTTGAGTGGTTACCCTTAAGTTTATGTCAAAGAAAGTTTGATATTTAGAGTATTCCAGTTTCTTCAGTACGCTTACTTTCTCTATTCCCATATTCCAGTTCAGGCCTTTACGCTCCCCCTTTTTATGTCTCGGTTGCCACAAGTTGTCCCTGTTGACGGTGGTCTAATAGCCTCTTTTAGTGTTTCTTGTAGTGCAGGTCGTGTATTAGAAAATTCCCTCAGCTTCTGGATGTCTGGAAAGGTCTTTATTCCTCCTTCATATCTAAAGGAGATCTTTGCTGGATATATTATTCTTGGCTCATAATTTCTCTCTTTCAATAGTTTGACTATTTGGTTCCATTCCCTCCTTGCTTGTAGAGTTTCTGCTGAAAAATCTGATGATAATCTAATGGGCTTTCCTTTCTAAGTTACCGTCTTCTTTCCCTGGCTGCCTTGAGGATTCTTTCTTTGTCATTGATTTTAGACAGCTTCAAGACAATGTGCCTTGGTGAAGGCCTGTTGGGATTGAGGTAATTAGGTGTTCTATTTGCTTCTTGGATTTGAGGATCCAGTTCTTTCCACAAGTTTGGGAAGTTCTCATCGACGATTTGTTTGAATATATTCTCTGTTCCCTTCCCTCTTTCTTCTCCTTCTGGTATGCCCATTATTCTTATATTGCTCTTTCTGATGGAGTCAGAAAGTTCTTGTAGAGTTCTTTCATTTCTTTTAAGTCTCAAGTCTCTTTCTTCTTCCATCTGTGTAAATTCCAGGTTCCTATCTTCGATGTCACTGATTCTTTCCTCCATCTGGTCAACTCTACTACCTAAGCTGGATATTTTATTGTTAATTTCTTCTATTGAGTTCTTAATCTCCAGAAATTCTATTTGGTTCTTTTTCAAAATTTCAATCTCTTTCGTAAAATGCTCATGGTGTTCTTTGATTGTGTTTCTGAGTTCATTAAACTGCCTTTCTGTGTTTTCTTGCATCTCGTTCAGTTTTTTCAGAATTGCAATCTTGAATTGTCTGTCATTTAAATCACATATTTCCATATCTCTAAGTTCCTTTTCTGGAGACTTTTCACTTTCTTTCTGAGCTATCTTGTTGCCTTGGTTATTCATGGCAATCACTGATTTACTATTTCTCTTCCTAGACATCTACAGGAGTGGCTTGTACAACAGGTTGATAGGTATGCGAAGACCTTTTGAAGTTCCAAAGCTCTTTCTGCACCAGATTCAGAGCCCGTTTGTTTCAGCAGTTCTGTTTACTCCTGCAGGGATCTGCCCAGAAAGGTGGGGCCAGGGGCGGGTGAGTTGTGAGAGGTGGCCCAGAGCAATGGTGGCGACCACCACCACAGCCTGTCCTGCTTCCACAGCTCCCTCCCCTTTGCCGGAACTAGTTGAGCTGCGAATCTGTGTCTGCGGTCCACAGTTCTCAGAGCAGCAAATATTCTGTCCTTTGACCTGACACTGCTGCTTAATTGCTCTAGCACCGGGCAGGTGGGGGCGGGGCGAGCTCTGGGAGGGTAGGGAGGGGCGGCTAGTCTCCGTGCCTAAGGCTTCTGTTCTCTGCTCGGCAGTGAGGGCTTAAACCACCGATTTCAGCCCTCTATCCTCAGTGTTTGCTCTGAGATCTGCTGTGAGCGAGCGTTGGGTTCAGCAGTTTTGTATGCTGCCCCCTCAGCCCTGTGGGCCGTAAGCGGAGCCCTAGCCGTCCAAGTCTTTCCCTCTCCCGCAGCTGCAGTAGTTCCGGGATGCAGTGAGCACCGAGTACTGAGCTAGGTCTGGGTCCTGCGCCCGCGTGGCTCTGTCTCCACACTTCTCCTCTCCCTCCTCCCCCACTCGCGCGATTCACCCACCTGGAGGTGAATTCAGTAGTCAGCCTCTTCGTCTTGCCTGTCTGCTGTGCAGGGAGTCCTTTGTGGAGTTATTGTTGTCCGATTCGTTGTAAATTCCAGGGGAGCGCTACAGAGGCTCACCTCACACCGCCATTTTTTCCCCAAGTCCTCGTTCCTGATTCTTAACCAGCCCGTTTTGTGTCTCTGCCCCGTCCTACCAGTGTCAATGTGGCGTCTTCTTATATCCTTAGTTATAGGACTTCTGTTCAGTGAGTCTTCAGGAGGTTCTCCAGGGTGGTTGTTCTGTAGTGTAGTTGTCATTTTGATTTGATCATGGGAGAAAGTGAGCACAGCATTTACCTACTCCACCATGTTGTCCGGAAGTGTCCCCAATGCAAGCTGATGAACAGCTTTTTTCAGTAGGTAAGTCTTAATGCACAAATCAATTAAGAATGGATTTTAATGCAGCATTTACTGTAATTACTTTTTATTTAAAGCATTCTTTAGGATTCATTAATGAAGTGTGACTGTTTCTGGGGCACATGTTTGTAACAACACTGACTGCAGCCTGTACTCTCATGGGCCCTTGTGTTGGGATGTCTGTGTTTCTCGGCTCCGTGGCACAGTGCCTTCTTGGAGGACCAGTGTGACAACAGGAAGGCTTTGTCCACACCTCTCTATGGGGTAGGGAGCAGCCCCTCTCCACTTCCCCTCTGGCAATACTGAGATAGGCTGTCTCAACAGAAACCCCAGAAGTAACGAAACCTCATCCTCACAGACTGGCAACACAAGGGCTTCTCCTTACCCTTTGGAGCAAAGCTGAAGTATATGTGGTTGCTTTTTGTGTTACTTTTTTTTGAGCAGTGTCCCTTCTGAATTCTGTGTGAACCGTGACTCTTGAATGGCCTGTGAGCTGACCCTGTCTGGTCTATTGGAGGGAGGCTGCATGAGAGGGGCTAAGAGAGCAACAGAACAAAGAGGGCCAAGACAGATGCCACAGGAAACTGGACAATGCCAGGGAACCAGATTTCCCCAGAGGGGCCCCAAGCACCTATTTCACAGAGATTTGGAGAAAGCTTCTGAGAACCCTATGCTGAGTCTCTGGACCTGGTCTTTAGGGTCCTCCTTGTGCCTTCCAGACTCACCCAGCCAGGGGTGCCTAGTGGAACATCCACCTGTAAAGTGGTTTATTCCTTTCTGCAAAGAATGACCACCAAGCTTAGGTTTATTTCACTTAATTTTCCTCTGTGCTAAGAGGTAAATTACACAGAAAGGAAACAGTGACCTTTATTCTGTAGAAGGGAGAGGAATACTGTGGAGAAAAGGGTAGTTATTTCCACAGCATTAGGTGACTTTCAAAAGTGACAGTGATTAAAAGCAAGAGAAGCTGCAGGGCCCAGCTTTCCAGAAGCTAGCTCTGGAAGGGTGGGTGTAGTCCTCAGGAAGAGAAGGAACACGCTCAGAGATGAGTCCTGGACTGGGTCTCCGGAGACCCAGGATTAGGGGAGGATTTAGGGCTGAGGCCTACAAGTTTATACTCTAAAAGTCTGCTTTATCCTCTCCAGGCCTGCTAAGGGGTCTGACCCCACCCTGTGAGGTCAGTGACCCACACTGAACTCTTGTTCCCACCCAGCCTGGGACCTCGGGTAGCACACTCCAGGACCCGATACCTTGCTCCTCTTTACATAGGAATCCTCTTCGTACACATCTCGGGACAGGCCAAAATCCGAAATCTTCATCTTCCGCCCCTCAGCTACCAGGACGTTTCTGGCGGCTAGGTCCCGATGGACGAGCTGCAAGGAAGACAACAGCAGGAACCCCTGAGGCCCAGGCCGGCGCAGGCAGCTGGGCACTGGGCTGGGGTGGCACACACCTTCATCTCGGCCAGGTACCGCATGCCACGTGAGATCTGCCAGGCGAAGGAGATGAGGTCGCCCATGGTCAGGGCCCGCTCGTCTGGGTTGTCCAGGTAGCTGGAGCCACGGCTGCCCCCGCTGCCCACGTAGCTGGGCCCCGCCTTGCGGCTGTCCCGCAGGAAACACCGCAGGGAGCCATACTTGGCATACTCCACGATGAGCAGGAGCGGGCCTGGGGGCAGAAGGGGCTGTGGGACCTCAGCAGGCAGAAGTCAGGCCAGCTCGGGGAGTCTCACAAAGTACGGGTGGGGGGACGCATGCCAGGGCACACTGCACCCCACCCATAAGTGGGCAGACGGACAGAGCATTCTCTGGGTGGCAAGTGCCCAGGCTCCAGGAAGCTCCAGGACTTGAGCCCCAGCTCATTCTCACATCACTTCCTCTCCACCCTTTGAGGCCTGTGCTGAAGCCACTGCCTGGGTAGCTGAACATGACCTTTTACCGGGGTGCCCACGGCAGGTGGCCCCCCCACTCAATGCTGCCTGGGGGTATGCACGTCTGCCGCTGGGATGCCAAGCCTTCATGCCTCCCCGGTTGTGCAAAGTATGGCCTGGGGATGGCTGACAGAGGCAGAGGGTCTGGATCACATGTGGCCACCTTCTCCCTGCTCCTGCCTGCTCTCAGCAACTCTTGGGCTGCAGTGCTGAGGCCCAGCCCTGAGTCCTACTGGTACTGACCAGCAGCCCTGCTGTCCTCTCCTTATTGGCTCAATTCCCTCACACTCCCAAAACACACATGCACACACACACACATGCACAAACAGTGAGAGGTCCCTGGAGGCACAGTGGGTTTGCGAAACCAACAGACCAGGCTGGTCTCCTGTGTCCTTAGGTGAAAAACGACAACAATGCCTTTGTCGTGCAGGGCTGGGGTCAGGGTCACCTGGAGGTCACGGCATGCCTAATCCCCAGTAGGTGCCTAGGAGGCATCATCCATTCCTAGAGATCCCTGCCCTAGGGCTCCGCCTGGAGCAGGGTGCTGACAACTAGATGTCAAGAGAGACCTCCCGGAGCAGCAGCAGCTCCTCAGGTAAGCACTCCTACAGCAGTTCCTCCCAGCCCTTTCAGACACAGGAGGCTCCGGACAGGGCCAGAAACAGAAACCATGCTTTCAGGAGGACAGAGAACAGGGGTCAGAGGAGGAAAGGATGGGAAGAGGGAGGAGGAAGAGTAGAGCAGCACAGGGTCCCTGGCCTGTGCCTGGCAGCTGCTGTCCCGTGGCCGGTCTCACCATCCTGGCTGCAGGCCCCGTACAGCTTGATGACATTGGGGTGGTTGACCTGCTTCAGGAGGTTGAACTCTGACAGCAGGTCCCGCAGCTCATTTGGGGATGCGTTCTCTGAAATGCACGTAAACAGAGCAAGTTGCAAACCCATCCCTTCTGGAAGCTCCTTCATATGGACCCATACCAGGGGTCTGCACAGACCCTGTTATCTCCTCAGACACCCTTCCCAAGGATCTCATAGCTCGGGACTACTGTCAGCCTGTGAGGTGGTTGACAGTGGCATGCTCTGCCTCTGGGGAATAAGAACCCCCAGAAGCCACCATCCACAACAGATCTCTCCAGGGACAGCCTCCCAGGGCTGGGCTGTGTGTAAGTGGCATTATTTCCCCACAATCACAATCTTCCAAAGAAAGTGGTGCACAGATACCCCTCATTAATCTTTCTGGAGTCCCCTCACCAGATAACCAAGCACTCCACAGCTGGGGCAAGGTGCTGGGGGACATAAGAGCACAAGACCTCACAGAATCCTGTTGCCATGAGGTGGGACCCAAGAGTGGGTGGAGCTGGCTTTGGGTCTCCACCAAGAGCCTGGTGTGGAGGCATTTTGAGTCAGAAGCTATGGCTAGAGAGTCCTGGTCAGCGCCACGTGGCCCACTGCCCAGCTGTGCCACACCGCTGCTTCTGGTTTCAAACCTGTCTGGACACTGAAGGACAGCTTCCAGAGGAGACAGAGCAATGGGACATCCTATACCCTGTGTGGGGACCCAGGGTGGCCTTACTGTGCCCCCTTCGGGCAAGGGGTAACCCCAGTCTGGGGGCTTGGGGAAGCATCTGGAAGCACTGCACTGTGTGGCCCCTCGACTGCCGCACTGGAACCCGTGTGAGCACCAGCCTACTCGCACCCTGCACTGCCCCCAGGACTCGGTCAGTCCACTTGGGCCAGAACCTGTTCATTGCATGGCAGAGGGCCATCCACCCAACCTGCTAAGAAACATGAGAGTGTGTGTGTGCATGTGCCTAATCAGAGCCAAGCTTGTAGTACAACTGATCACTCGTGGCAAGACGGAGGCAGGGCAGTCCTCATAGAGGTTTCTTCACCAGGTTCCCGGGAACAGTAGGCTGAGAGGAATGAATGGAGCAGATGAAGTGGGAAGAGCTCTTAGTTCAAAACCAAAGGGCTTTTAATTTTTTAAAAACTTGGATCTTCACCCAACATTGGTATAGAAGCAATACCACTCTAGAACTTTCCAAGGGAGGAACGTCCTCACCCTGCTTTTTCAGGGACCACCCTGGCCCAGGTCATTCATGGCAGGGGTCCCCAGACTGCAGACACTCAGGAACAGCCACAGGGGGCTCGTGAGGGGCTGCATCGACGCGCCAGTACCCTAGCTGGTGGGCGGCCTCATCTATGCCTTGGTGCTCCTGCAGGTGTGCATGGCAGGGCCACCCATGTGTCCTGTCTGGACAGGTACCTTTCAGCATCTTCACGGCCACGGTTGTGTACCCGGCTTTCCCTTTTAGCCTGAAGGCTGTTGCTTCGACCACTTTTCCAAATTCGCCTTCTCCCAGAGTTTTTCCAAGAACCAAGTTCTTCCGAGGGAATTCCCACTTTGGATCCTCCTACATTGGGGTTAAGGGAAGGGAGAGAAGAGGAAAGGGGAGAGAGATGGTTAAGGTAAGAGGAAAAGAATAAGGCAAGACCCACAAACAAGTGCCTGGTGGACAAGCTCCGGTGTGCA
Organism: Rhinolophus hipposideros; assembly: GCF_964194185.1. Lineage (NCBI taxonomy): Eukaryota > Metazoa > Chordata > Mammalia > Chiroptera > Rhinolophidae > Rhinolophus > Rhinolophus hipposideros. The sequence continues at coordinate 67,412,282 of NC_138061.1, forward strand.
TTGACCTTCACCTGAATCAGTAGATGAAGGTCACCCATGTCCACAAGGGCAGGACCCACGGTTGGGCCCTGAGGTGCCGTTCCATGACTCTGCTTGACTCTGGAGGCCTGAACTCCACTGGTCTCTGGTTTGTTGAACACACCCTAGGCCACCCTGGCCTGTATCCTCGTCTCTCAAGTGAGGGGGTCAGGGCTTCCTCAGTCCCACAGGTGCTCATGTTGAAGCATGGCCTCACTGCCTTGCTTTGGACACCAGGCCCATGAGGCACTGACTGGGCTGCAGCCCAGGCCCTCGTGTGCCCTCTCCAGAGAGGCACAGCATCCCCAAGATGACCGAATCAGCATACCAGTCGCCTCCCAGCCTAGGACGCCCAGCTGCTAGGAAGTGTCCTGGGCAGCACCCTGCACGGGAGCGCCTGGACAAGCACCACTAGTCCTGGGGAACTGTCACCCACTGTGTTGAAGAGGCTGTTCCTCCCGGGGGCTGGCCACTGTGCCAAAGCTGCTCACCACACTCCCGTCCACACACCCTGCCTCCCTACTGAGGTCTTGTCCACATTGGGCGCCCCCAGACGACTTTGGAAGGCCTTCCCAGACACTCAGCCTGTGACTTGAACTCTAACTGCGGATGACAAAGCCGGTCTGGAACCTCCCGTCTTGTGCAGGCACTGAGCATCCATCTCCCCAGGCCTTTCTGCAGTGTGACTGTGGCTTCTGGGTGCCCCTCGTGATGGGTCCTACCAGGCTTGCCCAGACCACAGAGATGACACCACTAGGGACGCGTTGCCCCTGGATGAGCAGAGCCGTGCTTCCTGATGTCTGGGCACAGAGGCAGCCTCCGCTCAGCACCATAATCAGGGCTACCTGCCAGCCAGCTCCTGGATGTCCTGGTGTCTTAGGTTCCTCAGGAACCCACTCAGGGCCAGCTGACATCATCGTCATTACTGCCCTGGTGTCTTCACCTCCAAACCGCCCTGGAGAACTGTTTACAGCACACAGAGACCACACTGAGCATGTGTGGCTATTATCAATTTTGTCCTCTTAAAAATGTTAAATATCATTTCCCCACTTTATATAAGAGCAAACTGAGGCTGATTAACACTTCTGAGACCTCAGAGCTGGTCACTGTGGCCCTTGGGCCTCAGGCTGAGCTCTGGCCACTCTGCAGTCTAGACTGAAGATGATGTGGGCCGTGGTGGTGTGTGTCTACTACATGAGCACCCACCAGCCCCGCTCGTCCAGCACACCTCACCGCCAACTACCAGGGCATATAAAGGAATCACATGGCTCATCCCAGAGGCAGCTGAGATGCTACTGGGCTAAGGTTGCAGACCCCACCTGCTCAGTGATTGGAACCAGGAAGGCTGGGAGGGAGGCTACAGAGGCTGCTGCAGCTCGCTATAGCCTCCAGGGCCCAGGACCTCACCAAGGGGCAAGCACCCTTTGGGCGGCACCACCTACGAACCAGGGCTGGGGACTGCCAGGGCCCCGTGGCCCCCGCAGCTGAGCTTCCTGCCTGGAGGTGCTCACGCTGCGCTCTCACTTCCCAGCCTCACGGTGGGACTTCTGTTCCCATGTACCCCCCACTCTGAGCATTTTCCTCCCAGAGCCTGGCTTCCAACACCTCAGACACTTCCCAGCAAGGCTGCTGAAGGGGCAGGCCAGGCCAAGGGGAGGCAGGGCCAGGATGGGGGCCCTGAGAAGCATATGCTGACCACAGACCTAGGTCCTCCCACTGCGAAGGGGCCTTGGAAACCTGCTGGTTCTGGTCGGCACTCTGTCAGCTGGCTGGTCACAGAGCCAAGGACCCTGGCCCCACCACCAGGTGGCCCCTCCCTCCATGCTGCAGATAGACTCCCTTCCCCACTGCTGCCACCCCGGCCAAGCCCCTCCGTGCTGCCACCTCGCTCCTGGATGGAGACAGTGTCTCAGGACAGGCACCCACTTCGGCACTCCCCCTATAGACTCCCCAACAGAGCATCCTGCAGAAATGAAGGCAGAGCACAGGCCTCCTTTACTCAGCCTCCAACCCCCAGGGATCCAACCCTCTGAGAAGAAAATCCACACTCCTCAGGGCCCCTCAGCCCTTGAGACATCTTCAGGAGTTCCCTGTTAGGTATGTCATGGCATGGCCTGCCCTCCAGGTAACCTCAGGGCCCAAATCTCAGTGCATCTAAACCAGCACCCATTAGTTTCCACGGGCCTTGGCAAGCAGCTCGGTGAAGGCATGCTAGGATGGTGGTGCTGGAACGCTCATGCACTGGCTGTGTGTGGGTTGCAGGACAGCCCTGCATGCTCACCTCCCCTCTGCAGCTCCCAATAGCTGCATGCCAGAGGCCACTGCCACCTGCAGAGCCACCTGCAGGGGCTGCCCCCAGCCCGAGGCCCCGTGAGGACCCTCACCGGGATCTTGAAGGCATCCACAGAGACCTGGTTCTCCATGGAGTCCAGAGAGGGCCGGCGGGCACTGGACGAGGAGTAGCTGATGGGGAAGGCCTGGGCTGGTCGGCGGAAGGTCATCTCAGCAGAGGCGATGGGCGGCTTGTGAGCGTTCTTGTGGTAGCGGTGAATGCAGAAGGTGGACAGCAGCACAGAGGTGATGAAAGAGAAGAGCACGGCTGCTGCGATCACTGTGCGGCACAGCTCATCGCATAGGGTGTCTGTGGGCAGGGCAGCCGTGAGCGACACCGCTCTAGGTCGGGCCCCCCCAGTGCCAACAGGAGCCAGCATGGCTCCAGCTTGTCACACCCACGGCAGCTGGGAGGCGGCAGCTGTGACAAACTGTGAGGCGGCCTGGCAAGTGCTGCTGGCACGAAGTATAAGAGTACCTGCAAACACTCCTACAGCACTAACTGCAGGACAGGTACTGTGAGGGACGTTTCCCCTACCTGGAGACTGTTACCACCCCCTTACAGAAGGAATAAGCACGGAGAGTGTAAGCAGCCTGCCTGAAGCCAAAAGCACAGGCAGTGCACCCACTGTACCAGCTGTGGGATAGTGCACTGAAGCCAGCCAGCCGTGAGGGCTGCAGGGAAGTCAAGTTCTTCCTCTGTGTCCCCAATGACTTTTCTTTTTTTTGTTTGTTTTAAAATAAAAAGTGGGGAGGTAAGGAAAATGGCTCAGGACCTAGGGCCATGCCGTAAGAACTCAAATACCAGAAAAGTGTCCCTGGCCTCAGGCAAGAAAGCTTCCCGTGTGCTCAGTTGGACCCCGCTGCCCACTGCACCCACTGTCCCAGCAGCACGTGGAGGCTCTGGCTGGAGGGTGGGGTCGCAGCTAAGGCCCGGCACAGGAGCAGTCGAGTAGACACTGAGTTATTTGGCGGGAAGAACTCATTTTCCATCCCAATCTTTGCCGTAGAACTTTTGACCAGAAGGCACTCTACAGAGGCCCTGACCCAGCTCCCTGTCTGCACAGCTGGGGGAACCAAGGCTCAGAGAGAAGGGTCTCCTGGATTTCAATTGCTTTCCTGCTTGCAGGGAGGTGTGGCAACCCCTGCCCCGCACTGGCCCCAACCTGACCCAATTGGACCGGACCGGCTCACCCTGGCTGTCTTCTGGCTCACAGAAGCACTTCTTATCCTCAGGGAAGCAGCTGCAGGTACCAAAGCCGGCTCTAATGCCCCCACGCTCCCCTGGCTCATGCCCACCAACGATGCTGCCGCCCCCTGGTGACAGATGAAGCCCACTCAGCCTCCTGGGTGACCTGACAAGCCAGGACCACCCAGACAGGAGTGTGAGAGGCGCCTTTTCTGGCCTGATGTCAGCTGCCGAGGGCGGGGTGGGGGGGGAGGGCAGTGACGCGGGGGGTGGGAGTGAGCTCAGCAGTCCCAGTAGTCTGGGCAGGAGTCTCAGCATGACTTGTCCCCAAGTCGGTGCCCCAGCCACAGTAGGTAGGAGGAGGAACCCACGCTGGACCCAGGTTGCCCAAGACCCTTGCCAAGGTCCACACATGGCTACTTTTAAGGCACAGAAGGGGTAGCAGGGATGGCCAGCAGAATTGGGGGCAGGGTACTGCACCCCCATGAGATGGCAGAGTGACACTGGGCTGTGTAGGTCAGGGTATCAGACTGCAATGTTTTTTATGGGGGAGGGAGAAGTGAGTGGGCGGGAGGGCACAGAGCCCTTTATTCAAATGAAATGTCAGAGAAAAGTTGGGCACATACACCCAGGAACACAGCTGGCTGGTCTGGCTGAAGTGCAGGTGGGAGCCCAAGCCTCTCCCACTCACTACCCCACCCACCGGGCCCTATCCGGGCTCAGGGTGACCGGGCAGACCCGGTGGGCTGCTTACGCAGGCAGTCCTGGGGGCAGATGTTGGGATTTTTGCTCTCTACAGCGTCACAGTGGCCATCAGGGCAGGTCTTGATGCTGGGGGAGCAGGTGGAGAAGTTCCTGGAGATCCCTACAACACACAGCGTGGTCACTGCCACGTGCGAGTACCGCCCTGGTCAGACTGCCAGGGCCTCCCAGGCCAACCCTGCCCCTCCAAGGCCTGAGCAGAGAAAAAGCCCCGCATGAAGCCCACACATCCCCCAGAGACGCTCGGGGCTCCTCAGTGCACAAGGGAAGCCGGGAGGCTAGGGATGGAGGGGCAGGGCAGTCCAGGAGGCCAGAGAGGCCAGACAAGGCCAGGACCCTCTCAAGGCCGCATTGTGACTGGGACTAGTGTGGCTCGGAGTCTGGTGATGTCCACACCCAAGCCAGCTTAGGCCTTTCCTGCTCAAGGCCTCACTTCCTGGCCTGGGACCTCCCAGCTAGAGCCCCTCTGTCCCTTGCACAGCCCAGCTTTGTCCCAGACCTTCCCAAACCCAAAGGGAGTGCAGCCCTGGGCTCCTGTGGTCCCCCATGTCACCTACACCCTACACATATGTCCAGCATCCGGAGCCACATGGGACAAAGCTCTGGGGCGCAGACGTGAAGTGAGCAGGGACCGCAAAGACCCCATCTGCACTCAGCCATCACCAGCCCTCGCTTGCCCGGCTGCAGGCCTCTGGCTCTGTGGGGCTTACCTTTACCATCTCCCTGTCTCCACTTGCACCTGCCCGTCAGAGAGCCCAAGCCGCCGCACTCCTCACACTCCGGCTGCCTCTTGCTGACCGCGCAAGAAAGGGGGCAACCCGGCTCCTCAGCCACGTCTGGGGGTGGAAGACAGCAGGTCACAGGGGGCCAGCCTGGGCCCGGCGTTCAGCCAGCACCGGAGGACAGGGGGCAGTACTGGCCAAGCTGGCCCATGGGTTGAACCCAGAGGAGACGGAGTAACTCAGCACCAGATGCAGGGGAGTGATAGGGACATGGGGCAGCACTGTAAGTCACAAAGGCGGGGAGCTCCTGTGCTGGGGAATACGGAGGGAGGATACGAGGGCGAGACTCGGCCAGCAACATGCAGGGTGCCCAGCTAGACCTGAATTTCAGATAAACAGTGAATACCTGCTTTGTGTAAGTCTGTCCTACATTTCATTGGCATACCTAGAAATTTGTCTTCCAATAGACTATGCAGAGGTTGCATGGAACATCTACCAAAACATTGTTTGTTTTTTTACCTGAAATTCAAGTTTAACCAGGGTGGTATGCATTACCCGGCAGCCCAAAGCAAGTGTGGGATGCGTCTACCAGGCAGCCTCTCTGGGCTCAGCTCTCAGGATCCTGTCATCCTTCCTGCTCAGCTGTGGATGTGCAGTTACTCTCATTTTATAGGGAGGAAGACTCAGGCATGGGGAAGCTGCAGATTCATGAGGGGAGCAGGACCAGGACCCTTCTGTCCGGGGGAAGCCCATGTAGTATCATGCCCCACCCTCCCCCCTCCATGAGGCGCTGGCACTCACATGTCCCCTCCATGGTGACGAGCAGTGGGGCCTGGGCCTGCCTGCGAGTCAGCCGGTCAGCGGCCACCAATGTGTACTGGAGCTGGGCACACTCAGGCCGCCGCAGGGCCTCTGTGTCATTCACAAACAGGGTCCCTGTGCTGTCCTCGGCCGAGGTGATGACACCCAGGGCACTACAGTTGGCACTGGAAAGCTGAAGCCTGTACTGCATGTGGATGCCGGTGAACTCCTGGCAGCTTTTCACACAAACTTTCCCAACCTAGGCGTGGGGCACAGGGTACGCCTTAGCTGGGCAGCTGGACTAGCCTACCATCGTGGCTGGAGGGGCTCCCGGGCAGGCCGTGTCCCAGGACAGTTCCCTGCTCCCCTGGGAATGGCAGTACGCCCTGAATCCCCTCCCTCCGCGGCCCCATCCACCTGCCTGGTCCTGCACTGCCCACGTCATCACACCACCACCGATCCTGCTGCTGGGGGCTGGACGGTGGAAGGTCAGGCACTGAGGTCTGGGTTAGAGGCTGGCACTCCGGGGAGGGGGGCCACACTGGCTCGCTCCTCACTGGTTCTCATTCAGGCACAAAGGAAGACTGGCCTCCTCCTATGCACCTCCCAGGTGCTTCTGGCCTGGGGCCCACCACTTCCCGTCCTCACCATCCCCACCAGATGCCTGGCCAGGTCGGTCAGCACGGCCCCCACACATATGATCATGCAGAGTGGTTGCCTGTCTCATAGGACACCAGGGCCTTTCCTGGCACTTTGGCTGGAACCCTTGGGAAAGAGGGGCTGACAGGCTTGTAGCACGTTGCTGGGGCCTGGAGCTGGGCGGCAGAACTCTCCTTTACCCCTGGGCCTCTCTAGAGTTGGGCTTGCAGTTGCTTAAAACCAGGAGCTCTGACTTAGTCAAGTTCCAGGGTGGGGCCCTGCCTGCAGTCACACAGCAGGTCCGTGCTCAGATCCAGGGCTCCACGCCCACGCCTGACACCACAACAAAACCACCTCCTTGGTCTCTCAGCTCTTCTCTACACAAAGCATGCAAACTTTCACTCGCTCAGTGATCCTCAAAGGTCCCCAAAGTCACCACATCCCCAATTTACAATCATAAAAGCTAGGCAGGGAGGAGAGACCACAGCGAGTCTGAGGCTGGCCTGGGACGAAGGCCCTATGGCATCCTGAGGCTGCTGGAGCACAGGAAGCCACTCCAGCAATGGCTGTGCCTACTCGGCCCCTCAGAGACCTCTCAGGCCCCTGTGCTTTGTCACCATCCACTGCCTTAGAACCCCATGCCCCGGCTCCTCCATGAAGACCCAGGTTGGCAGGTCACGGAGCTTGAATGTGTCCAAGGGAGGGAAAAGACATCCTCCCCTTCCTGTGCTGGATCCAGGTGGATGCCAGGAGTGAAGGGGGCATGGGAACCAACCACAGAAACTGACCAAACCACTGAGACAGTAACAAGAGATGGCCCTGAACGTGACATTCTAAAGAGGATGTCACCCACAGCTGCTCCATTAGGAGGAAGCAGTACGTTGTCATATGCCTGCTGTGACTCCAAGTAAACTTTACAAAGTGTTTATGAGGAATGTTCTGGAAAGAACTACACTAAAATGCTAAACATCAGTTGATATGGGAAGAAGGGATCACTCCTCTCTATCCCTCATCTTCTTTGATAAATACTGATTACTTTTATTTTCTTCTATTTACAATCATTATTTTCCAGTGACAAATGCAAGGTAAGTTCCAGCAAATAAACTTCCAGAAGTGGAAGCTCCCCCACCTTTCCCTGAAGAAAGCACCCGGTAAGTGCTGCCTGTATTTACACGCTTGCAAATTCCCAGCAGCGAAGATTTGTTTTTGAACATAGGGAGCCACGTGACCCCAACCTTTCTGCAAACAACTTTTTCAGTTAACAATCCACCAGGAACACCTTTCCAGGTATGCATACGTAGATTTATCTGGCCTTGGTCTTACATTAGCACAAAACGTGTTTTAAAAATACCAAGAAGGGAGAGGACAAAAAGGGGCCCAGAGCCCACAAGCACTGTCCACGTGACTCTCCTCCTCTCCCACAGCCCCAACCCCCCGGCCTTGTGCCCCTGGCTCCCCCTGGGCCTCTCTGTGGACTTGGAGCCCAGGGAGGGGGTCCCGCCCACCTACTGCCCTGCTTGCACCCTGGAGACAGAGCACCCCATTCTGGGGACCCCTGCCTCTCCACACCCACCTCTCCGCAGCTCACCTGGGCAAAACGGTGGGCCTGTCTGCTCATGGTGAAGGAGTAGGCGCTGGGCAGGCGCAAGCTGACTGGCACCACCGACACATTGAAGTGAAGGAGGAGGGTGCCGTCTCCTGGGCCCTGGAAGTCGGAGTCGTTGACCAGCACGGCCAGCTGCAGGACACGGCTCTCGGAAATTGGGAGGCTGCGGTTCAGAACCAGCCCTGCAGGTGGGGGCATAGTGATGACGGCCCACACCACTGCAAACCTCCTCCCAGACACACCCCTGCCCATGTGCACAATGCAAACACGTGCTTTCTCACACAGTGTAGGTAACAAACCTGACAGATGGCAGTGAGAACCACCGCTTAAATGTCAGCTGTGGTACTGAGCTGGAAGCCCAGAGGACCTTTATCAGCTGGGAGGTGTGTACGTGTGTATGTGTGTGGTGTGTAAGGGTGTAGGGGTATGTATGTGGAATGTGTGTAGTGGGTATATTTGGGGCATATGTATGTGTAATGTGTAGGGCTTGTGTAGGTGACATGTATGTGTGGGGTGTATATGGGGTCTGTGTGTGTATGGTATGTGTAGGGTGTGTGTATGGGGTGTGTGGTATGTGTGGGGTGTGTGTGATGTGTGTGGGGTGTGGTATGTGTGGTGTGTATGTGTGGTGAGTATGGAGTATGTGTGAGGTGTGTGTGTGTCAGGAGTGTGTATGGGGTGTGGGCACATGCGGGAAAGACATGCCACCACCAACGCCCTGGGCAGAACGTGCTGGCCCTTAGCCCCCCAGAGAACTCTCACCAGCAGTGGCCTCTGGTGGAGCCTGGACCCCACAGGCCCCAAGGCCTCTATGCACATGCCATACGTCAAGGCTTTGGTATTAGTTCAGCTGAGACAGAAGGATGGGCGTGGAACCCTTACACACAGAGGACAGAGCGAGTGTCCAGGGCCTAGGCAACAAGCTTCCCTTGCGCAAGGCAGGAGGCCTTCAAAGGCTTGGTGGGGGAAGGGAGGATGCCAAATAAACAGGATCAGGCGAGGCACAAAGAGGTGAAATGATCCTGGATTCCCCTGGAGTCAGACCCCAAAACAAGGATCCAAGTATGAGTGGGATATTTGGAAGGTGGTCCCAGGAAACATGGGCAGGAGGGCTGTGGAAGCAGGCAGGGAGGCAGATGATGAAAGTGCCTCATTCTGTAGGTGAGCATTGCTGGCAATTGGCACCTGGCCCTGCAGGTACATGACAGGACAGCCATCTCAGGATCCTTGAGCTCAAGGGCACTGAGCTGCTGGCTGGGAGGGGGGCAATGTTCCCCAGGCACATCAAGCACCTGAGGAGCAGCAAAGTAAGTGCCAAGCTCAGAGAAAGGCCTCAGGCGATGACATACGTGTTTCCAGTGGGCAGTGAACCCCAGCATGATCTGCATGGGGAGGTGTGTGGGGTCCTGCCAGAGTCAGCCATGAGGCCGTTCATGGAGAGAGAACAGCTTGTGAAAACCCACCAAGGTGGGCGAGGCGAGCCCAGCAGAGCCAAGGAAGGGCTGGGTGGAAGGGTGGAAGGGGCAGCTGCCTGAGAATCAGAGGACCATGGGTGCAGGTGCCCATGTGTGCAGACTACTTTCCTGCCCCAGAAAAGTGGATGCCGGTTCCCTGGGGGCCCAGCCAGGACACAGCCAGCCCCTCTTACTGTAGTCATGCACAGTTGCCCGTATGAAGCTGCCGTTGGCCTGGACCAAGGTCTCATTGGGCAAGTGCTCCACACGGAAGGTCTGAAGGGCCCAGGCATCCCTGGGGAGCAGTGTGCTTGTGTACCGCCTCACGAGCTCCCCGGAGGCTGGCACCACATCGGCATCGAAGACGTGAAGTGTGGCCACCACAGTGCCCTGCAGAGAACAGGAAGTCCCAGTCAGTTTGCTGCAGCCTGAGACTGAGAGAGGGCATGTGCCCTACAGCTAGAGCAGCTATGCACAGAGCTAATTAGAGGAACAAACTGACCTGCGTTCAAATCCCCACAGGGTCAGTTGTCAGCCTGGTCCAGTCACCCTCCCTGGGACACTGTGCCTCACCTGTGCAACAGGTGTGATAGGCATCTACAGACTTCCATAAGGATGGCTTAGAGCAGATGCCCTGGTGCTCTGGCAGGTGTTGTCCAGGTCCCCACAGAGCAGAGTGAACACTCCAGTCTCCCCAGAGGCAGACCTGCCTCACAGAGTGGAGGGCTTGGCTCAGTGTCACACAGCGATACACAGCAGGGCTGGAATCCAAGCCCAGGTATACAAGTACGTTCTCCCAGCCTCTCTACACCAGTCTGGCGGGCTTGAGAGGAAGGTTCTAAGCAAAGCCACAGGGCACCTCTTCTCTCTTTGCTAACCAGCCTCCCTACTGTCACCCCAAGGCGGCCCACTTACCAAACCTGTTCCTGGCAGAGACAACCAAGCACCCGCCCACGCTCCCACTGCGCCCGCGGCCGGCCGTCTGCAAGACAGTCCGGGACCAGCAGGTGGCAGTCGCGCTCCACCTGCCCGACCTGGGAGCTGCGCGCCAGGATGGGCGGGGCGCTGCCGGGAGGGGCCAAGCCCGCTTTCCTCCGCGCGCGGGCTGCCCTCCGGGACTGCCCTCCGGGGGCCTCCGAGGCCGCTCGGTGAGGGCTGAGCGCCCGAGGGCAGGGCCCTCCCGGCTGTCGTCCTGTGCCCTCCTAGGGCACAGCTGCACGCGCGCGCACCCTCGGCCTCGCCGCCTGCGGGGACACAGGTTGAGCCCCCCCCCGCCCCTCCCGCCGTCAGGAGCCGTCCGGGAGCAGCGGGGCTGGCCCCTTCTCTCCGCGGCTGCGCTGGAGGGGACGGACGGACAGGCGGACACAGGCTGAGAGGCCGGGCGGGCTGCTGCTTAGCCCGACCAATCAATGGCGGACGCAGACGGACACTGGACAGACGGACGCGACAACGGCCAAGTCCACAGGCCGACAGGCACCTCCTTCCGCTTGAACTCCACCGCGGCGCTGGCAGTGTCGACGCCCCCGAGGAAGGCGGGCGCCGAGTCGTCCTCGTCGTACACGGTCACCGGGAAGGGCACCAGCACGTGGTCCTCGCGCGCGCCCACGCGCACCGCGCACGCGGCCACCAGCTCGTACTTCTCCCGGCGCTCTCGGTCCAGCGCCCAGCGCGTGCTCACCTCCAGGCTGTCCGCCGCGCAGCGGAAGGGCTGGCTCTCACCTGCGCACCAAGCACACCAGGCACGCCCGCGTGATCCTGGCCCCTCAGGGCCCGCAGGAGTGGTGGCAGGGGAGGGGCTCTGAGGCTGGACACGGGTGCAGGGCCCTGGGCTGGGGGGCACAGGGCTCCCCGCAATCTGCAGTGAGGATTCCTGCGGCGACAGCCTTCACTTGTGCTGATGGGGCACCGCGGGGAAGGCCTGCGCCAGGTGCTCACCCACACCACCTAGGGAGGGCCCTGCGCACCCTGCCGCCCACCTGGCCTCAGCTGTGGGGACGGGTGGCACCAGCTCGTCCAGGCTGCAGGCCCAGAGATCCAGCTGCCAGCATTGGATGCTTTTTGAAAACGTTAGGAATTTTTTTAAATGATGCAGAATATGAGAAATAAAGCCATGACCCCATCACTTGAAAACAAACACAGGGACATTGGCTGTATGGTCTGATGTTTACACACAGACGTTTCTGAATGCCAGGTTGGCATCACTGCTCTACACCTAGCTGTGTGGGTCGGAGTGCTTCTCCCTGCCTGCTTCCTTCCCAGAAGATGGGAGGAGACTAATGTGCCTGCTCTGTCAGTGATTACCCATCTTCCCACAACCTGCTGAGGGGATGACCAGTAGTAACAACGCACTCTTCAACCCAAACCTATCCTGGAATTTCATCCTCCAGAAAAAAAACAAACAGAAAAGGGGACATGCTGAAGGCTTGAAGGTCAGCACTGACCACCCCTAGCGTCAACCACGGAGGGTTACATCAACTCCACTTGATAGCAAGTCACATCTCTCCCATCAGAGCCCCACATTACATGTGGATTACACATGTGGGAAATGCTTATCTTATGTTTCCCTCTGTTGTTAATGGTTACAAAACACATGCTTAACAAAATTTCATTATGTAATTTTTAGCCAGAAAGGGCAGCGTGCTAAACCACATGCTTTTCAAGAATCTTGCACAAAGATGTCTATCCCTGCCATAGAGGAAGTAATGCAAGGATGCTGTGGCTGTGATTCCTTTTATTTTACTGAGGTTTTCTTTAACACTATTACTGGGTGTGTCGATAAACTGGGTGTGAATCCAGCCTCTATCCTTTTTGAGTCCCAGTTACTTTAGAATGGTTTCCTGCATGACCACCCAGCTGTCTTTCCTAATCTGCACTGGGACCCACCTTCCTCCCTTTCCCCTCACCACCAGGACCATCCTGTGGCATGGCCACCTCCAGTCGGCTGTCCTTGTAGCTGATCAGAGAGTATGCTGGAATCTTGTTTGCTCCCCCTTTCCTCAATACCTCACATTCAACTCATCAGGAAATCCTGCTGAACTCCTTCAAAGCGTGGCCCGGAGCCTGCCTGCTTCTCTCTGCCCTGTGGCTTCCGCCCTCCTCCCAGTCTGCGTCCCCTGGCTCAGAGATTCTCCTGCAGACTCCTAATTGTCTCCTTGCTTCCAAGCTAAACCTCTCCTCCCCCAATCATCCCTCACACAGCAGCCAGACAAATCCTTTAAATATAAGCCAGGTCCTGTCAATGCCCCCCTCAAAAGCCTTCCCTGGCTCCCCGTTTCCTCAGTGGGAAGCCCTGCGCAGCCCCTAGCAACTTCTCTGCCCTCATCCGTATGTAGAGGTCCCACCCCAGCACTCTCCAAGGCGCTAGCCTTGCAGCTTCTGCCCCAGTGCCCCCTGGTCATCCCATTTAGACAGCAGTCTCTAGCACTCCATGCCCTCTTGCTGTACTTCCCACCTAGCCCTGCAGAGGCTACCTGGTTTCTTTAGCACATGTGTGGGCTCCATTCCACAGAAATGGAAGCCCCAGGCGGGCAGTTTTGTTCACCATCACATCCTTACCCCTAGAATAGTGCCTGGCCCATAACAGGCACACAGCGGAATATAAAATGGATGGGTGGTGTGGTGGTGAAGAGAAAGTTGCCTGGCTCCTGTCAAGGGCTTGCAGTGCTGTGGCCGGCACACAGCAGCATCAAGGACTGGCCTCAGGAGCCCACTCACCTCCCAGGAGCCTGTAGGCCACGCTGACGTTGGGGCAGAGGAACTGCACGGGCAGCAAGCGGAGCTGGTGGAAGGTGCCAGGAGGCCTGTTCTCCCGAACGCGGAAGGAGAAGCCTGTCTCAGGAAAGCAGAGCTCCCGGGGCTTGAGGGAGCCACACGCCGGGAAGGAGGTGTTCATGACGGAGAAGTAGACGCGGGCACAGCCTGGCCACTGGCACTCACCCTCACGCAGGGATGTGGGTGATAGGAAGACCTGGAGGTAGACGGTGAGCAGGGGGAATCCACCATCTGTAGAGAGAGAAGCCAGGCCCAGCGCGGTGTCAGCCACACCTGCCAGGTGGTGGGGAGCAGGTGGGGGGGGGCAGGAGCTCCAGGGTCAAGGTAAAGCCCAGTCCTCACTGTGGTCCGCAGGGCTCTGCTGGCCTCTGGCCTGGCCCATCACCTTCTCGCTCCCCACTGCCCTGGGCTGGGGGGAGGCTATCTGCCTCAGCCCTGTGGTCCTGCTCCTTCTATCTGGAGGTGCCTCTCTCGTCATTCAGGTCTCAGCTCAATACCCCTCTGCAGGGAGGTGCCTTGAGCAATGGGTCTGATTCCTCCCACCTCCCACAACCAGCCTCTATCACACACCGTCCCCTTCAAGGGGTGCCCTGAGCCCTTGGGTCTCAACCCACCAGGTGGATTGCTTTCCCACGGCCACTGCTGCCACACGTGGGCCTCCCCTCACACCCTCCCCCAGGCAGTTTCATCATGGAGCACCTCTGTAGCGACATACCCCATGGACAGACTTCCCCAGCACCTAGAGGTGGGATTTCCAGCAAGTTCTATCATGGAGTCACCTCAGTGACCCTCCTCCTGATAAGGTCTGGACCTGAGCTGGGGTGGGGAACTCCTCCTGGGCCTCCTCTTGGACCTGGGTAGTGGCTGCTCCTTACACCTGCTCTTCCCATATTCATTAGTTCTCTGCCTCTTACTAGCCTGGTTTTCATTGCTTCAACCTCATTGTAGTTACTAATTCTCTACAATTTTCCCCGTGATTTCTCTCCTGACTGGGCCTGACAGGTGCACGAGGCTGTCCTCCAATCACAAGCAGAACGTGCTTCTCCTGAAACGGTACCCTCAGCAAATTCCACTCTGGCTCTGACCCCAGGAACCCTGGCATTTCAAGTTCCCACAGGGATAACTAAGTGTGTGCAGAAACAAGACCCATCTCAGATACCACCTCTCCCAAGAAACATCTTTACTTGGGGACCCTGGTTTTACGTGGCAGGTGGGTGTAGTCATTCTGTCCCTGCTGGGCACTACTACCCACCCTGCTATCACAGGCACGCTGTCTGCCTCTTCCCCGAACACGGGTGTGTGCTCAGGGCTGGTGTGAGGGGTCCAGTGAGGTCATGTCTCAGGGGAGCTCCTGGGTGTGTGATCACCAATTTATGCCCTACAACGCAAAACGCTGGTCCACACCCCTCCAGGACCAGGGTCACTCATAGCCTTCATTTCAGCTCTGACCTCTGCTCTGAGGAGGGGTCTTCCTTCTTCTCCACTTTCCTCCCTGATACCAAGTCCCCATCAGTGCCAAGGGCAGTGTGGGGACCGAGCCCCAGAGAGCAGTTTCCAGGCTCTCAGCCTCACATAGAAAGGTGCTGGCTCAGCTAGTAAATGGCCATCAGCTGTGGCTAGTTGGCCGTCAGCTCTAACCAGTGAGCCGTTGGCCACTATCATAACTGTCCTGACTATGCTAGCAGAGAATGGGAGCTACCAAGAAGATGGTGGCTGAGCTAGCAAGAGCGGATTGCAGTTAGTACGGCGGGTTGCGGATTGTGTTGCTCCTGTTTCCTGTTTCTCCAACCGCCTCTCCAGCGGTAGTTTCTCCAGCCGCCAGAGAGACTATAGTGGTATGACTCCCCTATGTATGGCTCCGTGGGTGTTCCTTTTTGGCCTCACCATATCCTGCATTCTTATGTGGGGAGTGGGATCAGAGACCCCACAGGCCGCCCCGCATGACAAGCAGCTTGCTGCTGGTGGTAGTAAGACAGGCTTTCTGTGCAAACTGCTGCTTCTCCAGCAAGTTCTGAATCTACCAAATCAAAACCTTGGGATTTTTTCCCGCCCCTCTTAACCCCTCTCTCACAGCCCTGAACCCTTGTTAACCCAACTGGTAAAGGCATCTGGGGCCAGCAAGGACAGAGCACGCTTATCCTTCACAGAGTCCTCCAAACTCCCAGGCAGCATCAGCCGTTCCCAAACTTGACCTGGCTCCCTCGCCAGGCCTGACACAGAGGCAGGCCTCACCTTGCCCCTTGCACTTGTACACTGCAGGAGTTGGGGAGGCCACCCTGAGCCTGGCGTGGTGTGCCATGGCCTGTGGGAGGAGAAGACGGGGTAGGAGTAGGGCTGCTTCCTTACTGCGGATGCTGAGCTTCTCCCAGGACCTGTGGTCCAGGCTGCAGTTAAGGTAGAGAAGGCCTGTGTCCTCCTGGATGCGGATCCAATCGTTGTCATGCAGCCGTGTGCGGTACGCACCGTAGAGGTACTGGCCCAGGCGGAAGCTGGGCACCTCTTCGGGGGTGTCACGCAGGGCATGGACATAGAGCAGGGGCATGCCGGCCGGCTGGTCCACATACAGCTTCTCCCAGTAAGCGTCCCTGGAGAAGTAGAGTCCCAGCGGGGCTGCAGGGAGCAGGGAATCGCGTGAGGGATGAGGAGGGTGACTATGGGCCTGGAGCAGGCCTCCCAGGCAGGCCAGCTCCCCAGCAGCTTTATTTCACACTTGGTAAGAGATTCTCGTGGACAAAAAAAAAAAAGTTCACTAATTAAAAACTCTGATCTTAGTAGGACTTTCTCATCTGTAGTGCTAAGAACATCACCACACAATTATTTGTATAGCTGAACATTAGCTGAAAATGTATTGCTTTAAGACAGAAAAAGGAGGAAGAGGAGCAGTATACAACAGTTGTGAAATCGTTCTCAGTTACCCAAGCTTGATACGCATGTCAACCAGACAGAGGGGGAGTGAACTCAGGGTTCTGAACAGATCACCTGGAGCCAGAGTTTTCCAGTGTACCAGACACTGCCAGACAAGCAGGCCAGCCAAGAGTCACCAAAAACAAAGTACTTTATAGAAAAGTAATACATTTTTATCTAAACACACTCCTACCACTCCATTTGTTCAAGAGAAATGAAAACACATGTCCATCAGATACTTATTTACAAACAGCAGGGCCATTCACAGCCATGAACTGGAAGCATCCCCAGTGCCCTTCGGGGGACATGGAGAAGCCAATGGTGCTTAATCACAGCCTGTCACCCCATGCAGCGACGAAAAGGAGTGTGCTATCGACACACATGACCTGGATGGGTCTCGGACATCAGGCCCAGCAGAAGCAGCCAGGCACAAAAGAATACACATGGCATGACTCTACACTGATTTTAGGTGATAGAAATCAGACTGGCTACCTGTTAAGGGTGGAGTGCAACAAACTGGGACTCTCCTGGGGAATATAAACGTTCCATATCCTGATAAGGAGGTGGGTCAGGTGGGTCCATCCATTTGTCAACAATGTACCGTCATTATTTGCGCGTTTCAACCTATGTAAATTTTGCCTAAAAGACTGCTCACTGAGGGGCAGTGGGTAGAGCTGTGAAAGCCACGAAGAAGGCAGATGCTGAGTATAGCTGGCAGAAGGGCACACACTAGCGAGCTGCCATGCTGCCAGTGGGCCCCGACTCCCAGGCTGCAAGGAACCCATGACAGCACACAGACCAGGGCAGCTGGGTCTCCTAGAGGCCCACCAGGCTACCAGCTCACCTCGGTGTGCCTGACACCTCCATGGGGCTGGGATCTTCATTCTCGCCCAGAGTACCAGCAAGGGGACACTGTGTGACAACCGAGCTGATGTCATGACAGACAATACAGCTCCTGCCAGCTTGTTCTCTTGGGACGCATACCTTGGCCCTGGTCACTGGGTAAGAACCAGAGGCCCCTGGAGCCACCCTGCAGGAAGGGCCTTGCAGATGAGTCTCATTAGGGGCCCTACCTGCCAGGTAGTTAAGAGCCGATCCAGAACGGGGCTCCTTGTCTAGGATGTCTCCCCCAGTGCATGGACTTTCCATGGTTCCCAGGGCTAGGAGGTGGGACGGGCCAAGCCCCCGGGAGCCCCTCCTTCCATGTCGATCCAGTCCCCCTCGCCCCCACAGACCACATGTGCAGGGGAGAATGGGCCCTGTCTGCTCCTGGCTCACAGAGCCCAGCCCTGCACAATTCATGTGGGGCCCAGTCTGTTGCTGCCAAAGGGATTTGTGGCCAATGATCATGAGCAGAAACAGACTTAAATGTACTTAAAATGCCTCCCAGGTGGTCCCTGCAGCCGGGCATGGCTTCCTTAATGCTCTTCCTGTCACAAACCCTTTTAGATGGAAAAACACATGCTCCAAGTGGGGGAAGGAGGAGGTGGGTGCAGGGCCAGCCTACAAGGGTGTAGCCAGGGCAGTCCCAAAGCGCCCGCTTGGTTTAATGCTCTATTGTCACTGTCTTGAAATTCTTTATCATTCTAGATCAAGGGGCACACATCTTTATTCCACACTGGGCCCCACAAATGATGTAGCTAATCTCTGTGGGTGAATGAGGGGAGCCGGGGCAGGCCACTTAGCATCAGTTTCACAGGGCTCTGCAGCCTCTGCAGCGCACTGGTCTCCTCTGACCTCAGTTTCTCCACCTGAACAACAGGAGGGCATGCTGGGAGAGAGACAGCCAGGGTCGCTGCAGTTAGGCCTCACCTTTGCACCGGTATGTATCATACACACCTCTCACTTCAGGTTTTCCGACTGCCGTATGCAGATCTCTTCACTGCCCCACTTGAGTGAAGAACACAGGCTAGGAGGTGAGGCGCATCCCCGAGTCAAACAGCTGGAGGGGCTCCATCCCGGGGTTCAGTACAACAGCTAACAGAGTTGTGGCAGGAGTCCAGGTCGGGGCAGAGCTGAGACTGCGGGGGGCTCAGGGCCCTGTTGGCTGACCGCCCCTCACTGCTGGCACCTTTCTGCCAGGAAGGACTGCCCAGCCGGAGGCCCAGACTTGCCTCTGGTACTTTGGGCAGGTCAAAGCAGGACGTGCAAAGACTTTCCCACCCATGCCTTCCACCTCTGAAGGACGTTTGGGGACACAATCCTCCCTGACACATAGCCTAACATTTTTGCTTGGACAGGGTTGGCTGGCCTCATTCTCTATCCTCGTGGTTTTGATTACTCAGGTTGCCCCTGAGCCCTGGCACCATGCTGAGGGGTGAGGAGATGGTGGGTCCTGACTCACATGCCAAAGGTTACCCAGTAACCTTCGAGGCTTGTGTATGTGCCTGATGCATGTGTTGTTTTGTTTGTGCATGGGATATGCAAGAGATGGAAACAGGCAGAGGTGCAGTGGCCCAAGACCCCACCTGCTCCTACTCTGCCCTCGCCTGTAGGGAAAAGACACAGAATTAATGTTCAGTGGGATGAAGTGCCGTCCTGCTCCCAGCAAGACCTCCTTTTACAAGCAAATTCCTCACGGGTCTGCCAGCTGGGCACCGATGACGTCTGTCGCACAGCCGTGGTTTTGCCTTTACCTCTTTGTAACCTGGCAAGGCAGGTTCCAGTGCTGTGAACTTGGCTGGCATGTTTCATTTATTCATAGTTACTGCAGATGGAACCAGGCCCGAGTCCTCTCCTCCCTCTCATTTATTCAACTCTTCACAAGGGCACACATGCACCGGAACTCTCTGGGCACCTCCTCTGCAGTGAGCAGGACGCTACGCCTCGTGTGCAAAGTCCCCTGCAGGCACACAAGGGTTTCACTCCTGCTTCTGGTCGCCACACCATGCTTTCCCTGGCTGCTGCTGCACGGGGTGTGGGAAATCCTGAGTGCTCTGCCCTAGCCCACGCAGTACCTCGGTGCCTGCACAGCCCACGCCCGAGCCCGGCAATCACCTTCCCGAAGCCCCCAGACACAGACCCCTCTGTGTGCCCATCCATAGCCTCGGTTCCTGTGTCCTGGGGGAGGGAGTCCCCTCCTGCTGGCCTCAGGACTGCAGCCCAGCCTTGGCCCTGGCCACCCCACCAACTTTTCCACATGCAGTGGGCTGCCAGCTCCTCCTGTGTGCTCCGACCCCACCTGGGGAGGAGGCTCCTTCCCTGGGTGACCTCCCTCAGCCTGAGGTGCCCACAGAGCTCTTAGATGCCTCGCTATTGTTCTCGCATCACAGCTTCGTAACACTTATGTGAACTTTTCCAGTATCTGTTGCTGTGTGGGTGACTGGACCCAGAATGATACACATACCCTCCCCCCCACCCTGGTCGGTGTGTGTGTGTCTCTCTCTCTCTCTCTCTCTCTCTCTCTCTCTCTCTCACACACACACACACACGCGCAGCCATGGTTGCATACTCTCACCAATGCACACCTATTTTCACTGTTGCACCGTCTCCCCAATCCCACTCTTGCTCACTTACTGTAGACACACTGAGCCCAGCCGGGTTTGATCATGGCTCACCTTTGTCAGCTCTCCAGGGTCCTGGCCAGTGCTGGCACCAGGGTCCACACACAGCTCACCTGAGTTCCTGCGACTTCCTCACCACCTTCCGTAGTGGATGTACTGCCATCCAACCACGCAGGCACCTCCTGGCCAAATGCCCTTGGCCTCTCATCCCACCGCTCAGCCTGCTCTCCACGCCACTGTGAGCATCAGTGAGTCCCACCCACGGTGGTCACCCTGCCAAGGAAACCCATAGAGCCCCAAACAACTGAGAACATCCTAGGACTGCCACACAAAAGCCAGGTTTGGGGTCTCAAGAAAGGAAACAAGTTGTCAAGCAGCATGATCCAAAAAGTACGTGTGGTCCACAACAGCACCTGCATCTGCATACAGGGCACACCCTTCCTGCAGACCCACGCACCGGGCAGCCTGGCTCCCACCTTGCCGAGTGCCAGATGGCGCAGGTGACAGTTTTATTACGGCACAGCAGTCTCCCTAACAGATGATTTCCTAATGCCATCATCTTCACTGGGAAAGGAAACAGACCCATAGGCTCCTCCCCGCAACCCCTCCCCCGGCAGGCCAGCTGTCCTTGTGTGGGGTCCTCCCAGCCCCAACCCAGGGCCCAGACACCGGCACTTGGCACCATCAGCCTCTCGGGATGTGGCCTGTCCACCCATGGCCCCTCCTCCCATATTCCACTCACGTTTTCTCTTTATTTTATTTGAACATTTGACACACAGAAGGAATGTATTTCGGCGGAACATTCCTGATGGAAGCAGACACTGCAGGACCCTATGGGCAGCCTAACTGGACACTGCACAAAACTGCTGTCCCCACACCCCACCACCCACTCCATCCCAGTCACAGCAAATAGCAACCTGGATCTTGTGTGTCTCTTGCCTTTTTTTTTTTTTTTTTAATACTTTTACCTACTCTAGACTTGCTGGGTGATCGCTTTGTAAGGCATATAACTGCCTACTCATTATGCTATACACCTAAAATATAATACTGTATGTCAACTATAACTGAAAAATTTTTAAAATGAAAAATACTGTCACCTCATTCTTGAAAGGCACTTTAGCTGGGCACACAATTCTGCAGGACGGTTATTTTCTTAGTCCTTTATAAGCACGATTCTGCTGCTGCTGAGCACTCCAGGCTCATTCGAACGGTCACTCCTTGCTGTTCTCTCTGCTCACCGGTGGCTTTTAGGACCTCCTGTCTGCTGTTTACCAGTTTCATGATTAGCCAGCCCGCTCACCTCCATGCTGATCTCCTCTAGGTGACAGGAGCTCCTGTTCTTTCCACATTTTCCTCCAGCACATGGCAGCCAGTCCCATGGCTCTAATTACCACCTTTCCTGACACTGCAGGGTTCGTCAGTTCAGACCTGACCTCTATCCCAAGTGCAGATGCATATGTCCACTAACCTGCCCCATCCACTGCCACACCCCAGTCTAATGCAGGGGACAACCTGGCCTCCCCCTGCTCCTCCTACTCTTCTCACCCCTTTCCCCATTTAGGCCAAACACCTCAGACTCACCCTGAGCCCTTCCCTCTTCCACCCCTTACACCAGCCCCCAGATTGCCCTCTGCTACGCCCTATCCGAGCTGCCACATTCCTGCCCTCCCCTCACCCACCTGGAGGGCACCACAGTGCTCAGCCAGTCTCCCTGAGCCCACTCTTGACCCCACAGGTCATTTGCCACAGAGCAGCCAGGCTCAGTCGCCTCATACAACCCTCTGCCTGAGGCATAGCATTAACTGCCCACTGCTTGCAGAATAAAAATATAGCTGCTCATCAGGGGGGCGGCCCCATCTGTCCCACCTCCAACTCACCTCCTCCCCACTCTCCCAGGAGCCCACCTTCTAGCCACATTGGCCAACTCACTAGATACAAGCTGAAAGAATGACCTCATGTCATGAATCAATGAATGCATCAATGAAGAACAAACTAATGAATAAATGGATTCATGAACTGGTGGGAAATGGCTGGGCACTTTTGGGAACTGTCAGAATTTGGGAGAGGAGGTGAGTGAAATCAGACGCAGCTAAGACACTCTGGCGGGCTGACCAACGCCAGGAGACACGGTGGAGGGTGGCCACAGCAGCACCAGGTGCACAGAACTATGGGCGTGCCCTCCTGGGCTCATAGGCGCATGTGAGCATGCAGTGCCCTCTGGCACACTAGCCGACCTGCAAAGCCAGCAAACAGGTGTCCGGTTGAGGACACAATCACTGACCCCAGCTCAGGAGGTGACTTACTGATGATGAGGGACATTGCCAACTGTACATGCTGGCCAGAACATATGTGCTCACTCCTGCACATGCGTGTACACACGTGTGCGCACACACATGTTTATGCACAGGCAGGGTCACCTGCAGTGGGCTTCACATACCCTGAAACCTCTGTACTCTGTCCCAGCGGGAGGCTGCTTTTACAAAGGATTGTAACATAATTTTGCTTTTAGGAAAAAAAGCACAGATCAGGGGAGGCTCTATGGCAAATAACAAATTTGGAGGGGCATGAAAGTGGGTCCCAGTTTTTAAAATTAATTGTGGTAAAATACACATGACATCAAATTTACCATTTTAATAACTAAGTGTACAGTTTAATGGCATTAAGTACATTCACAATGTTGTGCAACCATCACCGCCATCCCTCTCCAGAAGTCTTGTCATCTTGTAAAGCCGACACTCTGTCCCCATTAAACAACAACTCCCTATTCCCCACTCCCTCCAGCCCTGGCGACCACCATTCGATTTTCAGTCTCTGAATCTGACTACTCTAGGTGCCTTCTACAAGTGCAATCACACGGTATTTGTCTTTTTGTGACCTGCTTCTTTCACTTATGGTAATGTATGTCATCAAGGTTCATCCCTGTTGTGGCATGTGTCAGAATTTCCTTCCTTTTTAAGGTTGAATAATATTCCATTTTATGGATAGACCTACATTTTGTTTACCAATCATCCATCGATGGACACAGGTTGCTTCTACATTTTGGCTACTGTGAATAGTGCTGCTATGAACGTCAGTGTACAAGTATCTCTTTTAGATCCTCATTTCAATTCTTTTGACTACATACCCAGAAATAGAATTTCTGGATCATATGATAATCATTTTTTAAAAATTTTTTTTGAGGAATTTCATACCGTTTCCTATAGTGGCTGCAATTTTTTACATGCCTACTGGGCGACAGTGCGGAGGGTTCCAATTTCTCCACATCCTTACTCATGCTTGTAAACTTCTGTTTCTGACAGTAGCCATCCTGGTGTGTGAGGTGGTATCTCACTGTGGTTTGGAGTTGCATTTCCTTGACGACTGGTGCTCTTGAACGTCTTTTCACGTGCTTGTTGGCTATTTGTACAGCCTCTTTGGAGAAACGTCTGTTTAAGTCCTTTGCCCATTTTTGAATTGGGTTTTTGTTGTTGAGTTGTAGGAGCTCTTTATACATCCTGACTACTAACCCTTGCTTTATCAGCTATATGATTTCCAAATGTTTTCTCCCATTCCATAAGTTGCTTTTTCGTTTCGTTGAGTGTCCTTTGATGGATAGTTTTAAATGTTGATGTAGTACAATTTATCTAGTTTTCCTTTTGTTGCCTGTTGCTTTTGATGTCATAGAGGAGTGTCTCAGTTTTCAAGATGTGCTCTCTTTAGCCGGAATCAGGGCCAAACAGAACCAGGAAGTTCTTGGCCCCCTCTGGCATTCCACCAAAGCCACCCTGGCGACCTCTAATAGGCCAGGTAAATAGCTGGCATGGCTGGTTTCCTGTGTTGGCTGCTGGTCACTCACAGGACCACAACGATATAGGAGAGACCTGAATGACTAAGAGCTCGCCATTCGGTGGGTGCAGGGACATAGAGGCCAGTCACACGGGCAGACCCTCAGCACTGGCCCAGTGGGCCTCCATTTTCGACAGGCACCGCCATTGTGGGTACCCATTGTAGAGGCCCAGTACCTACGGCCCAGCAGGCACAGTGGGCAGTGCCAGGGGCCCACACAAATTAGTTTTAATTTACCTTAAAATCAGAAAGAAATAAGAAGAATATGTAATAATAAAATGGTGTGGATTATACTTGTTTTTATACCAGCACAGTCATAAAACACAATTACCTTTCTTATGGGAAAAGGGGCCTACGGAGGTCACAGGGCCTGGACCCACGGTGGTCATGATGTGGCCCTGCTCCAGAAAATCACTTGGTCCCCACAGAAAAGGCAGAGCCCAGAACCAGGCCAGCCAACTTTGACGCAGAATACTTCCCTCTGCCTTTGTGGCCCTGCGTCCTCCCCACACATGACAAGGTGCTAACCCCAGACCCTGTACAACCACTCACATCACCC
Organism: Rhinolophus hipposideros; assembly: GCF_964194185.1. Lineage (NCBI taxonomy): Eukaryota > Metazoa > Chordata > Mammalia > Chiroptera > Rhinolophidae > Rhinolophus > Rhinolophus hipposideros. The sequence goes on from NC_138061.1 coordinate 67,436,366, forward strand.
TGCCAGGAGCCTCCCTCATATTCCCAGTTCCTTTTTGCCTTCCCTGTACCCAGGAGTTCAGTGGCCTCCTGGGCTCCCACCTACCCTGGGCAGCCACTACACACACCTGTTCCCAGCTGTCTTTCTGATCCCTTTGCTGGGCCTCCCATGTCTAGCCTGATGCCAGCAGCCACGGCCTGAATCTCCCACCATTAGACCATGGCTCTGGGCCTTGAGCTCACCTGTCCAACCTTGTCCATGGCTCCCAAGTGCATGTTCCTCTCCATCCTCGCTCCTGGATGAGACCCTGTGCAGCTCAGCCCTTTCACCATGCCGCTGACCACACTGGCCTTTGCTCTCTTAACTCTCAGAGCTCCTACCTGATGCTGACAGAAGCAGAGGCTGATGTCCACATACTAGGCCCCGCTCTCAGCACAGTGCTTGATCCACCTCATGGTACCATCTCACCTTCCCAGGGGCTACTCTCATTAGTACAATTTCAGGTGAGGAAGCTCAGAGAGGTCAGAGAACTCACGGACCTGGCTGGGCCCCCCGCGGCGTGGGTAGGAGCAGCAGACAGGCCTGCGCTCACGTGGGAACCGTGGCTGGCAGGGCTGCTTCCTCCGCAGCCCTGCCTGTGAGTGCACGGAAGGGCCCTACAGGCTGGCCCCACTGTGGCACTAGGTAGGTGGGGCTGCCGGCACTCTCAGTGCCTGCCTGTGTGTGGCTACACCACCACCACCAGCAGCAGCACCACCATTTCCCCACTCCCATCAGCACCACCTACACTGTCACCACTATATAACCACCACTCTTACTGTAACCATCATCACCACAACCGTCATCACCTTCACCTTCCCACCACCATCTACACCATCATCACCACCTTCATTTTACCCCCCACAATCATCATGCTCACTACCCCCATCACCACCACTACCCATCCTTACTTTGCTGGCCATCCTGAGGCTTCCCAATGAAAGCGGCCTTGCCAGGTTTGACCCACACACATTGTGGGAAGAAAGCTGGGCTGTAAGGACCAACAGGGCTAGCACTAGGCCTGTCTTGCTCACTGCGTCGGATGCCTGGCACAGAGCAGGGTTGAGGGATGGCCTGGGCAGGTTCTGGTAACTTGAGGGTCCCCAGGCACCTCACTGAGAGCCATGTGCCTCTGCTCATGGGTCCCTGGCTTTCCTGAGCTGTACTCACTCACAAGCCAATGCCTCCTTAGGGGAAGTCGGACAGCTTGTCCCAATCTTGATGCCTTGGATTTAAGCCTGTTTACAAAACCATTGAGGAAAAAACCCTGGCCTCTGTAGGTGTGTCCAACAGATGGACAGCTTCATGCATACACTGGGCACACAATAAGTGCCAGGGCCAGCTAGTTCACTGGTGCCCAGTGGGCATACTAGTCAGTCTAGTGCAGTCCTAGTCCCAGTCTTAAATTCCTTCTTCCCAAAATGCTGCCAGCAGCCCTCACTGGGCACGGTGCCACTGTGGCCACAAGGCTGAGTGGCCTTCCTGGGCCAGGCTGGGCACACAGCAAGGGCAAGCTGGATCGGCCCAGGACACAGGAAGGAGCGAACAACTGCCCTGGCATACGCTGGCTGCCAGGCTCCCCAGAATGAGCTCGGAGCTCTCCATGTCCCTGAGAGTTCCGCCCAGAAGAGCCCAGGGCTTCTGCAGGCCTGTCTGGTCGGGAGCTTCACACAGAGCACAGCTCTCAAGGCCCTTCCCACCTACATCCCTCTAGCCTGAACCCCCATGGTGTGGTCCATGGTGGAGGAGGGCAGGGGGCCCAATGTGGGGTGCAGTGTCTTCCCAGACACCTGTCCTCCTGGGCCTTGGCTGGGCAGGGATGCTGGAGACCTGGCAGATCAGCTGGTGGAAGAGGGAGACCCAGGGCCAGCTCTTGCCTCAGAGGCGTGCAGGAGCTCCACACTAGTGAACAGCTCCTTCTTGCATACCTTGCCTGAGCTCTGAGTGTAGGTCAGAGACATCATTTCCTCATTCAGCACTGGGAAACAAGCCCAGAATTCAGAATTCACCTCTTGCACTAATGGTGGTGGTACAACCAGGGCCAGGGTCTCCTGACACCCCCCTGTCACCCATATAGCCCTCTGCCCAGAGCAGGGAAGAGGCCGGACTCAGCTGAGGTTCCGGGGCCTGAGGTCTGCAGCTCAGCAGCTTGGAAGCCAGCAGTCCAGACTCACCCTCTGCCTGTACGCCCCGTCCTTCTGCTTCTAGGGGCCAGGGCCCCAGACATGCACCCGAGGCCACCTCCTACATGTCAACCCCTGTCCAGGCCAGCTGCAGTGGCCTCACTGAGATGATGGACACTTCTGTCCAAATGTGATTGCCCAGCTGCCGAGTTAATCACCAGCCTCACCGGCAGTTCCTTCCGGCTTCCATGCAAAGGAAACTGCCAATTATGTTACAATTAATTTCTTACCCAGGGCAAGGCCTGGCTGCAAAAAGACTGGCCACCCAAATGGCCTGCTGATGACTGTGTGCGGTGTGCGGGTCACCAGGCCCCTTTGGCTCCGGGCTCTTGTGCCCCACAGCCCCGGCAGACTGCGTATACCAGCCCTGGCCTGAGGGTGACAACCGAGGACACCATCGGATTTGACCCTGGTCCCTCCGCCTTAAACAAATCTGTCATCCCACTATCTCAAGCGCCTAGAACAGAGATGGTCCTGCCTATTCCCCCACCCCACCCCCACACGACCTCATCCCCCACCTCCCGGCCCAGCACCCTTCTCACCTGTGTTCAACATCAACCTGTGAGACTCCTACAGAGCACTCTTGGTGACAGGCCCCATTCAGAGTCATTCGCATGCATTGTCCTACTTAATACAACTGCCAGAGGTAGGAACGATTATGATTCTTGTCTTACAGAGGGGGAAACCGAGGCAGAGAGAGGCTAAGTACCTTGCCCAAGGCCATGGAGACAGTGAGTCAGGCCTTACACCCAGGCCTCTCCCAGGCCAGTGTGCATGGCCACAGGGCCCTGTGCTCAGTGGCCAGGCACACATGTACAGAGAAGCCAGGGTACCTAACCTGGGCCCCTGAGCCACCCACCCTCCTGCTTGCAGACCAGCTGGAAAATGCTACCATAAATAACCATCCGGCCTCCTTCACCCTCTTCTAAAAGTCAGGTGCCCCTAAAAGTTCCCTTGCACAAATTCACTCTTTTACATGTCAGTGAAGTAGGGGGAAGGCATGGGAAAGGGTAACAGGGCAGGAGTCTGCTCAAGCGGCACACGCCTGACAGGCACAGACAGGGGAATGGCTGCTGGGTGTGCAGGGCACAACTGCCCAGGCCCCCAGACGCTCGGGGCCTGGCATGCCCGGCACTGTTGGGCACAGGAGTGAGCCATGAAAGGTCCTTCCAGCTGGCCCTGCTGGGTCTCAGCACCACCAAACATTTGAGAAGGTAGATCCAGCAAGTTGGCTTCTATACTTGGATGGTGACCCATGATTGTACCTGAGATGGGGTCAAGGCAGACCCTGGGAGAGCAGCACCCACACAGCACACCCACATGGGGTGACTGGGATAAAGGTGTCTCCATGACCCCTCAGCAGCCTGTTAGTCAGAGCTGGGCTTTGCTGGGACCACTGCAGCCCCAAGGGGAGCTGGGAGGCCATCCTAGGTCTGGATCCTCCTCCTCGTCATGTCTGAGAGGAATGCGGGGGCCGAGTCGGGCCTCTGAAAGGGAGCCCCATCTTCTAGGGGGCTTGTGGACTTCTGCCAAGCCAGCCTACCCTCCTGCCCCAGCACGCATTCCCTCCTTCGTGAAAGGAGGGGAAGGCTTGGGATGTCACCGTGCTCCCTTTGGGAGCCCCCCTCAGCCCCTCCCGGCAGCTTCGGGCCTCCTGTCCTCTCCTCCCCCAACTCCCGCTGTGAGCACAGGGTGTACAGCCAGGGTGGGCTACAGCCAGGGTGGGCTGCAGGCAGGACCCCCAGGCAGGGTCACCAGTCTCTGGAGCAGAAGCTGGTGTCTCCCTCGGGCGGGGGGGGCAAGGAAGGCCTCAGGGTACACTCTTCTGGGAGAGTGGAGGGCAGAGAGCTGGGAAGCCTCCAAGAGAGGCAGGCAGCAGCACAGTGTAGACCTGGGCCAGCCCAGTCAGCAAGTCTGGAAGGGCCACTACATGCCCAGCCGACCAGTGCTGGGCACACACTACCTGCGTTTGGACACTGTCATCTAGCCCCCGGGGGCGACAGAGCTCAAAGATCTCAGCTTCAATTGTGAAAAGGAACCCGACTCCAGGGCTGGTGCGGCTGTATGGAAAACAGGTCATGGTAACCAAGTCCTCAGCTGATGCCTCCCCAGGTGCGGGCTCACAACTCCCTCTGGGCCTCAGCTTCCCCATCTGCAAAATGAAAGGGTTACACCTGATGCTGAGGCTCCTTTCAGATCAGATTCTGAATCCCTTATGAGTCTATGTGGCGTCTGTGCAGGAGCAGGCACGGAATGAACTTCCTGACTGGGGCCAAGAGGTCGGATGGTGGGCACCATGGAAACTAGGGTGGGCTTTGCTTAGGTGGCCCCAGTGAGGTGAGGGACATGGGGCTGGAACACGATTAGAACCACACATGTCCTCCTAGGCCCCTGAAAAGACAAGAGGAAATGAGCCTAAATTCGAAGGAGAGCCTGCAGTGTGACAGGAGGAAGCAGAAAGTCGAGGGCAGACAGGGCTACGCTCCTTCACCACCTGGCCGTGCAACTGGCTGGGCACGTGGCCTCTCTGGGTCTGTCCCCAGCGGAGAACTCCCTGAAAATGCTGCTGGGACAGCCCAGGTCGAGAGCACCTGCAGACAGAAGCTGGATTTCCTTTCTCCCCACCCGTCCCGACTCTGGAATCAGACCTGCCACGCTTGTAAAGGCTTCCTGCTACCCCCCAGCCAAGGCCTCCCTGCCCCATGCTGGGCTCCAAGAGGCAGTTGTGCGTCTTCTGGGGGCACGGTGGGGAGGGCGGTCACTGCCTCAGTAAGTACCACTGTCAAAGGACTGGCAGCATGACACTGCACAGTGTAAATGACAGCAATCAACTTACCTCTCTGCCTCGTTATATTCAGACTCTGTATTGAGGCAAAACAGGGCACTGCCTTGGCAGGCGGGCTGCTGGGTCACGGGTTCATGGCATCCCTCCCTTCCTGTCCTTCACAGTGCAGTCCCTGGGCACCAGTGGCTCACGCACAAGTTGTGACACAATTGCTTCTGGGATGTTTAAGTTCAATGAGGCTTTAGGGTCTACGTCTTCTGAGAATGTCCTCAGGGTCCCTGTGGGGTCATGGTGACTCAACCCCCAGAGAAGGACATCAGATGAACTTGTCTTCCCCTAAAGGGACCTGGGGCTCAGACACTGACACGAATACCACTGGACGAAAGTGCTCCCCAGAAATACGTGGAGATTTGATAAAGCAAAGTAGACCCAACAACAAAAAGACAGCTCACCCAATTAAAGCCTTGGCAAAGGACCTAAATAGACGTTTCTCCAAAGATACAAGTGGTCAAGAAGCACGTGAAAACATGCTCAACATCACTGATCATTAGGGAAATGCAAATCAAAACCACAATGAGATACCATTTGTACCCACTAGAATGGCTATAATTAAAAACAAACAAACAAACAGAAAAAACAAACCAACCACCAAAACGTAAGTTGGTGACGTTGTGGTGAAACTAGCATCCTCACACATTACTGGTGGGAACGTAAAATGGTTCAATTGCTGTGGAAGAGTCTGGCAGTTCTTCAAAAAATAAAACTTAGAATTACCATTAGGACCCAGCAATTCCACTCCTAGGCAGGTACCTAAGAGAACTGAAAATAAGGATTCAAACAGATGAATGTTCGTAGCAGCATGATTCACAATGGCCAAAAGGTGGACACAGCCCAAGTGTCCATCAAGACATGAACGGATAAAGAAATGTGGTTGTATCTGCCGCGGAACATCACTCACCCCTGAAAAGGAACGAAGTACCGATATATGCTACAACATGGACGGGTGAGTGGAAGGCCCACTTATGTGAAATATCCAAATCGGACACATGCGTAGAGACAGAGCGGGAGTGGCGGTTAGCAGGGGCTGGGTGGGTAAACAGGCAGCAAAGCCTAACCGATATGGGGTTTCCTTTTGGGGTGATGACAATGTTTGGGAACTATGTAAAGGTGACACCTATGCAGCACTGTACCCAACGCCACTGAGCTGCTCACTTTAACATGGTTAACTTTATGTTACATGAATCTCACCTCAAAAAAAAAAAAAAGGAAATTGTAATCATTTGCCACCATGACCCCCTCCCTCTCTTCCCCTAGCTGCTAGGCCTGACACAGGCCCCTGCTGTGCTGACTAGAGGTCACCTGAAGAGCCAGTGCACAGGGGCACAAGTTCCGGGAGGGACCCCCAGCCTGTGGCGGGGTTCCAGCCTGTGAAACATGGGCTGCTGGCTATGGGCCCCTCCAGGACGGCTGCTCAGAGCTCTGTGCCCTCCCTGTGCACCCTGGGCATGGAGTGGGTGACGAAGGCGCCACAAGCAGGACACACACGGACTGTGTTGGGGTTTCTGTCACCAAGTGCAGTCCTGCCTTTCCTCGCAGAGACAGGCAGATAGGTATCTGGGGAAGCAAAGAAGATTCCAAGGGGTTCTCTGTCAGGACCTCCCAGGGTTCCGTGGTCCCACTGCAGCAGGGACCACTCGCAGTTTCCCCGACTGGGCTCACTCCCTCCCGGTGGTGCTAAGCACACAGTCACCTTGCTTCCACAGGGGCGCGCTGCGTCACTCCACGGCCAGTGGCTGCTGGCACACAGCCCTGTGCCTGACTCCACCCCTCTCCTCTCCAGAAAGGAGACCCCACGGTCAGTGTGGAGGGCAGAATGGGAGAGCAGGCTGGAGAAAGCCCGTGTCCAGCGCCAGCCCTGGCTCGTGTCTTTCACCGTTTCACTGTTTCTGTCTTTGCCTGTTGCACTGGCCGGAAAAGTCCAAGGAAAAATCTCAATAAACTCTCTCCCTCGACTCAGATGCCCACCAACACTGTGCCACCAGCTCAGCCCCACATTCACCCCATCCCCAGGTCCTGGCACAGAGCGCATATCTTTCCCAGTGTTTTCTAGCCTTTGGTTAAATTTTAGGAAATTACATTTTTAATTTTTCCCTTTTTGAAAGAGTAAGAATCATTTGAATTTTCTGGCAATCACACAGGCACATGGACCGTGGGGGGTGGATTCCAACCAGTTCTGATGAGCATTGTCTTGGCACAGGCTTTCTGATTGTTTAGCAACAGAGCTCTTTCTCCAATCAGAGCCCAGATGAGGGCTGGAGCTCCGGGCAGGGCTCGGAGCTCTGCCCCATTGCCTTCTCCTCCCGCGCCACACTGTCCCTCAGGCACTTCTCTGGAGCCCTTGGTCCTGCAGAATCCAGACATCTTCACCCGTTGTCACAGAGGAGCAAAGGCCCTCACATCTGGCGGGTGGGGGGAACTGGGGCCCCCAGGACCTGGACCTTCAGGTGCCACCCCTGAGAAGGTCTGAAGAGCCCCAGCCCCAAAGGACATCACTGATGTCATGGAGAGGCTGCTTTGGCTGGCCCACCAGGTGGGCACACACCTATCCAGGTGCACAGGTGACCTTCCTGTGGTGGTGTCCTGTCTGCTATGCTTTGTGGAGCCACCCACAAAGCAAAAGCAAACAGAGGTGTTTGCTTGAAGCTGGCCACCTGCTCTCCTTGAGGGCCCAGGTGGTGCCTGGACTGCCTCCCTCAAGGTCCACTGGCGTCAATTACTCCACAGGGGCACTTTCTAGGCCATCAGTTCCAATAGGAGAGGAGCTAAGGGAACAGACACCATGCGCCACCTCTTGCCTTACCCCCACCTTGCCCAGGGTTCTCAGGGTGGACAGCTCAGGGGTCCACTGGCTTCATAACCTCCAGCCTTGGGGGAAGAGGGAGGGTCCCAGAGGCTCCCACAATTACACAGCTATGAGGCCAGGGCTCTATGGAAGGACCAGGTGGGGAGGGAGGACAGGGGAAGGGCCCAGCCCACAGGGCCTCTAAGTCCTCAGGGGCTCTACGCCCAAAGAGGGTCTGTCTTCTAAGGTCCTCAAAGTAAGGTGGAGCCCTGACTCGGGAGTCACAGCATTGTGCCAGCCCTGGGCTGCCCAGAGTGGCCACTCTCTGCCACTCTGGGGTGAGGAAGGAAAAGCCAGGTGGGATCTCGGAGGCCTAAGTCTTCTGACCCTTTCAAGCCCCCCAGGAGTGCCTTCTCCAGGCCCCCAGAGAGACATGTTGGGCCTGACCTTTCTAAGACTTACTGACCCCTCCAGTCTTCCAGGGGCCAAATCACTCAGAAAAACAACTGCATAAATGAGGAGAAGGGAGAGGTCAGCCTCTGAACTGAGTGGCCACCAAGGTCACTGCATAATATCCCCACACCAGGAAGTGTCCTCCCCCACACTCAGAGGATGGGGGAAAGGGCTCCACAGTAGAAATGTAGCTACTTCCACAGCACGGAAGGAAGAGCCACTTTGGGGAGGGGGCACTTCTTCAACACTGCCTTTTTTTCTGGGTGTCCCTTTGGGCGCTTCCTTCTCCCAGTCTGTCCTGGAGTCCTGGGGTGGAGGGCCCTGCCCTGGACAAAGGTACACAGTTGCACCCATGCCCCCTGAAGCCCAGCCTTGCCCCTCACCCTACCCCCTCTCTCTTCAGTGCAGTAGCTTTTGTCAGGTGCTGGGTCCCCAGGAAGAAGGTGGGTGCAGGGGACACACTTCTGGCCTGCACTACCAGCACACACACCTCTTCCTGCCACACCAGAGCACACATGCGTCCTCCCCTGGGGCCGGCCATGACAGAGCCATGCCTGGTGGCAGTCCCGAGACCCACAAGACTCCCAGCAATCAGCTAAAGCAGTGGTCCCATCTGAGAAACCAGCTGAGACCCAGAGGGACTCCTGTTTCAGACTCAGCACAGAGGTATACTACACTGTCATACCTGGGCCAGGCTGTCCCCAGGGTCCCTGGAGCTCTGATCAGGTGAGTCACTGGTGTGGGAGCAGGCTCAGGGCCACCTTCCCATCCCAGGACCCCTCCTCAGCCCCACCCGATTCCCACCATCTCTGGCCCAGAGAATGGGCTTGCTGAAAGTCAGAGACCTAGGGGTGGGGAGTCACTAAGTCCTCTCTCTGGGCTCAAGTTCACAGGCTACGGGAGCCTCAGGTGCCTCACCCGTGAAATGGGAAAACAGGGTTTTGGGAGGACACAGTGAGCTAGCAGACAGGCGTGCTCAGCATAGACCAGCAGGCTGGGAGCCCCTTGTGGTGAGGCTGATGCTGTATCCAGTGATGGCCAGGCGAGGGAGGCGTCCTCTCTCAGGTCTCAGAGTGGGGGAAGGCCTCAGTGGGAGTGGCAGTTTCCGGGCCCTTCCTTCCCCTTAGTTCCTCAGTCTGGGTTTTAACAGATACCATAATTTTTAATTAGTTTTCTCCTCCCTTGCCTGAAAGTCCATTAGCTCCCCATTAGGTGAATGAGTCCCATTTTCTTCACACCACCAAGGAAACTGATTTAGTTAGCCATCCCTAAAGCAATTTTGTAGAATAAAGACAATTTAGCAATGCGCTCGCTAAACTTTCCCGTTAACTCTGCTCTCAGGCTCCACCCTAAGGAGCCCACCAGCTGGCCCAGCCTCTGTCCCTGGCTAGGTTGGTCCCTGCTGGGGTCTAGGGCAGCCAGTGAGGGTCAAGCTCTCAGAGGCCAGAGGGGCTTAGCGGGGAGTGGGGGTAAGAGGATAGGGCCCAGGAGAGCCTGGTGAAGCAGGATCCACCTTCTATTAGCTCCTGGCCAAAGAGAAGGGAGGAGCTGAAAGAGAAAGTAAGACTAGCGGGGGAGAGTCCCTGGCCAGGGGCCACTCAGACACCTGCTGGTCCAGGCAGCAGCACCTGCCCAGGCCTGCCTTGCAGCAAGAAGGCTGAGCAAAATGGGACCTAAGAAGCCAGGCCAGGAAGATGAGAAACGTGGTCCTACTGAGGAGTTGCAGGCGGTCCTGGAGATGGTGCCGGACAAGGGGTCAGCCTGGGACATGTGCAGGTGGAGTCCCAGAAGCTGGGATTCTGAGTCCTCAGCTACGCCTCAGGGATGGCTGGACCTGAGCTGAGCAGCAAAGGGCCAGAAACTCTTCTAAGAACAACTTCTAGGTGGAGGTTCTCTAGCTCTGGTTTCAAGATAGCCAGCGCAGATGGGTGGGGAGCGGGGGTCAGGGCCAGTGTCCCAGTGTGCACATGCGGGATCCCAGTGTGTGTGAGTGGCAAGGCGGGGAGCGTGTGTGTCCACAGCTGTCATGAACATGTCTCCTTGAGAAAGGGCAGGAGTGTGTCCTGGTGATGACTATGAGTGTGAGCATGTGTGTGCAAGAATGGATGTGGGTGTGTGTGTGTGTGGGTGTGAGCACAAAAACCAGGGTGTAAGTGAGAAGGCAAGTCCTGCGCTGCTCTGGTAGTCTGTCTGCGTTGGCACCTTTTCTGAAGGTGTGTGCGGCTATACACAACAGGCTAGGGGGAGGCAGGCTGGGGGGTGTCTGTCTATGTTCCATGGCCTTGCTCTGGGCCTCCCTGAGTTCTCCAGCCCACCCCTGCCAGCCCTGAGGCAGCGCTGCTCCTTCCCTGTTCTCTGCTCATGGCCACTGACCCCTTCTGAGTCACCTCCCATACCCACCTCCTGTCAGTCACCCAGAACGGAAGGGAGCTTCCGGTCTTGGGGAGGTATCTTGCCCAGCAGGGGATGACCTGCATCCTCTAGAGACCCAGCCCCTCCTCCCAACAGGTCAGACACTGGAGCGCTGCATCCACAAGAGGGAGCCCAGAGGCCCAGCTGCTCCCAGGCTGGGCGGGTCCAGGCGCAGCTGCAGGCCCGCTAGTGGCAGGCGGGGAGCAGCGGGGGAGCGGCTCACTGAGACCCAGGCTCTGGCAGTTCCAGGGCTGCTGCTCCTGGTAGAGGGCACCCACAGGCCTCTCCAAGGCCTCGGCGGTCTCTTCCTGTGTGGTGTGGGGCCACCGCTCCACTCTCAGTGCCACCGATCGTGGTTTCTTGGTCATCCCAAGGGAAGGATGGGCAGAGTTGGGGGTTCACTCTCCCTGGATTGGAGAGCCTGTCTTTGGCCACCCAACTCTGTGGGCCACAGCGATAGAAAAGCCACCTATTCCTGCCAAATGCCACAGGCCCACCCTTGCAGCCCAGCCCCCACAGTTCAGCCCCCCCCACAGTTCCACTGAGCACAACAGCTAAGCACAAGGCTGTGGGATGGTATGGGGAGGCTGCACTCAGCACTCTGCTTCTGGCTCACACCTGACCACAAGCCCACAATTACAAAGTTGCAACCCAAGAGTTACAGGAGATCTCTATAACACCCTGTTCCTGTTTACTGCTGCCCCCAGGCTGTATTCACAGCCTCCTGCTGTCTTCCTCTAGCAGCACTGAGCCCAGGGTCCCAATACTGGAAACAGACTCCCTTCCCACATTCATCCCCACCGCAAAGAAAGGGCTTCTCCCCTGCCCTCTCTATGATGCACTGAGCAGGATTCCGGCTTCAGTATCTGCTCCTTGAGACTGGGATCCAGTCACACAAACGAAGCCTTGTGCAGGCCTGTGGACCCAGAATCTGTTCAGGACCTGGGGCTAGAGACAGGGTGCCACCGCCTCTTCTGTCCCCAAAGGCCATAGGGAGAGAAAACCCTTTGTAAGTCGTGTCCGGGAGGTGGGCAGGACTCTCCCTCTTTGAGGGAAACTTCATTCAGAAGCACAGCAGGAGGGAATCAGTCAGGGACGGTTTGAACGGAAGTAAAATGCATGACCGAGGGGAATCAAAGATTCTACCGCCTTGGGGTTCATCCTGTCAGGGTTTGGGGGTGGGGTGGTGACCAGCCTTTGCAAGAGCATATCTAATGCTCCCAGCACCAACACTGGTGGCACACGGCCCTACACCGTACTCCAAGATGGGCAAGAGTGCTTATTAAACGTTGACCCAGAGCCGTCATGTGGTCCCAAAGGCCGCACCTTCAGATGCCCCTGCCTGGCAGCGGCGTGCGACTCTGAAAATGCCTGCCGGTGAGGCTGGACCGCGGTGGGCCCTCCGTGAGCTGCGCTGGCCAGTCTGAGCGGGCCATCGAGGGCAGGCTTCCCAGAAACCACAGGCTTTAGGTTTTTAAAAAGACTTGGGCGGCAAAAAACTCACGAGAGAGAAGCAACGTTTTATAAGCGAGGAGATCCCCTCCTCACCCCGCTGCGGGCCGGGGGGTCAGGGCAGGAGCAGGAACGCCCCGACGTGGAGCGCGGAAGGGGCACCAGGGCGCAGCGATGTCCGGCAGAAACAGAACTCCGCGCACAGGTCGCTGGCTTTCTAGGGCTACCTCGCCCGTCCCGCGCTGCCTGCGACGAAAGGGCGACAGTACGAGCGCGCCTCGGTCCTAGCGCGCCCAGACTGCGGGCCCCGACCGCGGCCGGCCCGAGACCCGCCCAGCGCCGGCCCCGAGGCGCCCCGCCCGCCGCACCAGCTCGCTCCCCCCGCCCCGCCCCCGCGGCCCGCCGCAGGCAGAACGCGTTCTCGGGGGCGTCCGCGCCGCCGCCGCAACTTGGCCCCGGCCGCCGCAGGGCTTACCTTCGCCGAGCAGCGGCAGCAGAAGCAGCCACCGCAGCCCCGCCGTCGTCTTCGCCATCGCCCGTGTGCGCCGGGACCGCGGCAAGAGGACGGTGGCTCGGACAGGGGGTGTAGTGCTCAGCCGGGCCGCTCCATCCCGCCGGGACGCGGCGGGCGCGGGGGACACTGCGGGCGCGGAGCGTCGGAGCGCGACACCGGGGCGCTCGCCGCTGCTCGGGCCGGGCTCTGGCCGCCGGACTGAGGCGAGGCAGGCGCGGGCTGCGCGGGAGGAGCGGGCAGGGGCGGGGCGGCGCTGCCAGGGGGCGGGCCGGGCGGGGCCGGGGTGCGGGCGGGATGCGGTGGGGGCGGGGCCCGGGGTACCCGCCCGGCGGCGCCCCTGCGGATCCGCGAGGCTCCGGGGCGCACCCGTGCGGGACGTGGGGCGCGGGCCGAGTCCAAGCGGAGCAGGAGTCGGAGCGAGGAGCGGGGCGCCGGCCGCTGGCCTGCCAACCTCAGCCCGGTCCGCACGCACAGCCACTCTGTCTCAGCCTGTGCACCCTCGCGGGACCAACCCTTCACCCTTCCCCGCCTCCCACACGCGGGGATGCGGGGTCTGGGCAGCGGGGCTGGGATACACCGGAGCGGACCCGGGGACCTGGCGCGGAGCGCATCCTCCGCCATTTCTCAGACCTGGTCCTGGCGGCCTAGTGGGGTGCTTGGAGAGGAGCCACCCCGAAAGAAGAGCTCTTTGCATGTGGAACTGAGTTGGAGAGCGAGTAGCAGGGAGGGACAGGAGCCTTAAATAATATAATGTTTGCCCGAAGAAAGGATACCCACAAACACATACAATCCCAGAAAGGGGGAACTCAAGACCCCTAACATGGGGTTCCTGGGATGAGGTTGGAGACGGGTTCTAGACCCCTGTGGGGAAAAAGCCACCGTTCTCCTCCTACCCCCTAGCTACCTTTTGAGGTCTGGCCTCCACCAGGGCCAGAGGAATGGAAGCCTTGGGGTGGGAGGGTCCAGCGCACTTTGGCCTTGGGGGCGCCCTTCAGGGTCTCTTCTTCCTGCTGTGCACAAGAGGCTGGGGCTCCACCCTCTTGCCTGGCTGAGCTCAGGGCTGAATACAGGTCTGCACATCACTCTGCAGATATGAAGTCAAAGTGAAGTCAGCCTTGCAGGCAGGAGGAGGAGCTGCCAAGACAGGATGGCTGGGGGTTCTGCCAGCTGAGATGGCCAGAGCCGGCCTGTGGCAAGAGGCCAGGGCACAGCATGCCTGGCTCAGGAGAGCCACCCTTCAACCATTAGACGTTGTGTTGCCTGTCTCACATGCCCAGAGCCCCACACCCTCAGATTTATAGGGCTGGTAGCCACAGGGGGCTCCCTTATTTGTAGATAGAGCCTTATTTCTGGTGCTAATGGCTACCAAGGCTGGACACTCAGGGCTGTGCCCAGGGAAGGAACCTGAGTAGAAAGGGAGGGGCTAAGGGGGACTTTACTTTTACAAACAGGCTCCTGTGGCAGGAAAATGCAGACGGAAGAGGGGTGACTTGACTCATTCTTCCAACCACCCTCACCCTAGTACCTCCCAGGGAGTACCCTGGCCAGGCCTTGGCTGACACTGAACAGGCTGGATTCTGGCTGGCTCTGTGTGTCCCATCTGAGGCTGTGCTCCTGCCTGAGTCCCCCTCCCCCTTGCACTCTCTTTCCATCTCCACCCTTGGGGGTCTTGAATAGATACCTGACACTATGGTGTGGGCATTGCCCTCCTTTTAGATCAGTGTCACGGGGGCCTCACATGTGTACCATTGCACATACATGTTCATGTGTGTGCATATGTGCATATGTATGTACTAACATGTGTGGACTTGGGTGCGTCCCCTCCCCCACGGGCATGCCCAGGGACTTGTCTGAAGGACACCCAGTAGGGGCAGGAGTGAAGTCCTGGGCTTGCTGGCTCAGCCCTGCCCAGGACTGTTCATTGGCTCAAGATCCAGAAGAGCAGAAGACCAGTGAGGCGCTGCTTCTCCCAGCAGAGAGGAACTGAATGCAGCCTCCCTAAGGTCCCACAGAGCGAGGTCAGAGCCTGAGCTGCAGCTGAATCCAAAGGTGCAGGGCTGATTCCCCAGGAAGCCCCTCCCTTTGCTCCACTTTGTCCTAGGAGTGCCTGGGACAGTTGCATGGGAGAGTTTGCAGGAGGTTCCTGTTCTCTCTCCTGGCTTCCCCTAGTCATCTCTCTGTGTGCCTCAGCTTCCAACTATAAACATCCCCCTCAGAACGGATGAGGATAGAAAAGGGAGTATGTGTGAGGGTGGAGCTCAGTGCCAGGCACAAGTGAGTGCTCCACAAATCATAGCCATGCCTACGCTTGGCACTTGGCTGTACCATCCTTGCCCTGTTGAGGGACATGGGCTGCCATAGGCATTGAGAAGCTCTCTAGGAGCTGGGGGAGGGAGGTACGTCCCAGTGTTGGCAGTGCTCCCCACCCCTGCCCACAGCCCCCCTTTTATCATAGATTCCTGGGCTCCACCTCCATAAAAATCCACATCTTAAAAAAGAATCCGGCGAGAGGTTCTGATACGGGATTCTGCTTTGGAGTGAGTCAGAGCAGTTTGAATTTTGCCACTTACAGTCATGTGACATTGCACAAATTACTGTACCTCTCTGGTTTTGCCATTTCTAAAATGGGGGCTGAAATAGTGCTCCCCCATCTGGATGGCTGGGAGGAGTGACTGAAATAGTGTTAGTGAGGCCTTGCTCTCAGCACAGGATAATGTGCTCCATGGGTGGGCAGCTCACAGGTTATTCCTGCAGCATTCCTTGCCTCTGAGCAGGTGAGGCCTACCTGGAGCCCCTTGGGTCTGGCCCCAAAAGACAGCTCAGGGAAGGGAGGTCAAGCCCAGCACAGACAGGGATCCCATCTGGTGCCGGCTTGTCCAGGTGGGCAGGAGCTGCTGGTGAGGGTAGGGTGCTCTGTGATCATGGACCCAGGTGGCTGTGGCAACTCAGGGAGAAAATCTGCTTTTAGGAGTGGAGACTGAGTGTAAGGATAGGAAATCCTGGCCCCGGGGACCTTACAGGGATGAGGAAACAAAGCCAGGAGCACAGCCGAGTCCTGCAGGCACTAAAAGGCTAGACATTATTCCAGGAACTGCTGAGGAGGCCTGTTAGGCCCCTGCCTGGGGCCAGATGTGGTCAGAGGGGGTTTTGGAGGGGGCTCCAGACACAGAGGCTGGAAGCATAGGGATTTTGAAGCTGACTGTGTGCACTGCAGCTAGTTGCTTGTTACTTAGTTTCCCCTCTGTAAGCAGAGGTAATAAACTGCTGCACTGTCACTCCATTGGGTGTTAAGGTATAGGCAGGTCTGCTTGCTGTCCTACAGGTGCAGCTGCAAGGAGAGCCAGTGCTCACTAACCGGCTGGGAGGGCCACCGTGGGGCTCCCCGTCCACTTACCTCCATTTCAAATATGCTGTCCCCAAAACACACAACACACCAGGCTGGGGCTCCAAGGTGGCTCAGGAATATCCTTCCCCTGGCTGTATGGAGGCCCTGCCTGCCTTCCTCTCACCCACAGCTGGTATTTGCAGACAGGACCTCAGCTTGGCCAGTGAGAGGACCCTCTTCGGACCTGACCAGGAGCTGGGTGTTAGCTCAGGCAGGCCAGTCTCAGTTGGGCTGCCTTGTCCAGACAGCCCAGGGCTCCAGAGAGGAGCAACTGTGTCCTGCATACTGTCAGAGACCCTGAGGCTCAGACAGGGCCCACATCCACCTGGAAGGCCTGACCTCAACTCTTTGCCCCAACTCACCCTTCCATGGACCCCACAACAGACTTGTCTCCTCTGAACTTCCTTCCCCTCCTTTTCCCCTCCCCTTCTCTGCTTTTCTGCCCTTCTCCTTTCATGCCTCCTCCCCTTCCCTCTTCTCGAGGAGGAATCTCAGCTCCATTCCTTTCGCCTAGCCCCAGAACCAGGCTAACTGCTTCCCTGGGACTCAGGTCCCTCATCTGTAACCTGGGAATGTCACGGTTAGTGCCTCTCAGTGTTGTGAGGCCACTCCCAAATGAAGCATCAGCAGGATCTGCACAGTTCCTGGCTCAGGAGGCGTTTTCCTCCCTCTTCTTACAGCGTCCTCTGACCAGGGAGCTGTCTGGCTGGGAGGCCAGGGCAGTGGCATGGTGTGAAGGCTGCAGGTGGGCTCTGAGCTGTGTCCTGGCTTTGTCTCTTGTCTGTGTGATCTGGAATGTCCCTGGGCCTCAATGGGAAAGCAGAGTCCCCTTCCCGAGGTGCCCAATGACAAGTGAATCCCCAGACAGCCAATGAGTTGTCATTACTGATTCCCATCAGCTGTAGGAGTTGAGGCCAAGAGGCCATAGAGGTCAGTGGACATTGCTGAATTAGCACAGAAAGCAGGTGGTCCCTGAATCCAAATGACTGCTTCCCTTGTGCTGGCTCTGCAACTGTACAGGTAATAGTGCACACCTGTCTGGACAAGGCAGCCCAACTGAGACTGGCCTGCCTGAGCTAACACTTTTCCCTCACCCTCCTACATGACCTGCAGCCTTCTCAGTGGAAGGAGAGAGAGCCCTGGAAGCTGAGAGTCTCCTTTGTTGCAGCAGACCTTATCTCATCACGTCATTACACACTTGGGAGCCCCACCTGGCTCCTCGGGGCTTTGCCCACACTGAGTCCACTGTGTCCCCACAGAGTCTCCAGCCCGAGGGCACTGCTGGCCCAAGGCCACTGGAGCTTGATGGGGCCTCAGGCCTGGCAGTGTCTGCCTCTTGTATCACTTGGGCCCGGGAAAAGGCTCACAAGAAGCCATATAGATCTCAGGGAGCTCGGATTGGCAAGTCCAGCAAATATGGCTCGAATGCTTTTTAGAAAAAACATCTCCCCAGGCGGTTTCATAATCTGCCTTGTCCTGCAGATTTAGACAAGTTTTTACGAATGCACTTTTTAAAATAGGTCTTAATGGATCCTTTGCAGTAGTTACAGTCCGTTGTGTAAATGCAGACAGAAGGCTTTTTGAAAACATGTATTATTGATCAGAAACGCAGCAGCAATTAGAAGCCAGTGTGTCATATCATTCAATACGCACTTCCTATACAGCCTTGCTTGTACTTACTCATAACTTTCTGACAAATGGCCTGTCACTGAGAAGCCCTTTCACTTCTGTAAGTGGAAGAGGACCACCTATTAGCTGGAGGTGAATGAAAAATTAGCTCACCTTTACCATCGAAAAGCCTATTTAGGACTTGTCTAGTTTCAGACTAAAATGGCAAAACCTTCAGGTAAGATGGTTGATGTTTCTCCTTGGTACATAGCCCACAATGGGAGAAAAAACTAGTGACAAGGTCGCAGGAGGTTTGAGCTGGAGGCCTGCAGGGAAGCCTGCTTTGTGGGAAGGACGCTGAGGCGAAGGGGAGAAGTGGCTCAAATGCCACCTGGTCCCCAGTGTCCCTAGTGTTTTTGTTTCCCCTCCCCAGTTATGGAACAAAAAATGATTAACTAACATAAAGGTGAGACTTACTTTTGCTCAAAAAGTCATATGTGAGTCGTATTTCACCCAATCTGCACATTTCCCATGTACTTGCCCTTCTTGAAGAGTTCATTTATCTAACAGACATTTGCTGGGCATTGTCTGTATTCCAGGTGCTGTTTCTAGTAATGGAGATACTACAGTGACCAAAACCAACAGCCTCCATTGTGGTGCTTCTCAGACCGTTACCAGCACACCACTACACCTGATCCAGATGGTGAGAGACATGGGCAGTGCGTCCTCGTCCAGGGTGCCCGGGGGCTGACGTGGGCGTAGAGGGTGCAGCTCTGAGAAGAGCACTGCCCTCCTGGGGAGGCCAGAGGTGGGAAGGAATCAGGGTGGCCCCTGAGACCCCAGCTGACCCAGCAGGAAGGAGCCGTGTTCAGGTCTCTGTCCCCAGGGAACATCTCAGCAGCCTACCCTTGCCCCTCTGGAAGTGGCAGCTCTGGCCTGAAAGGTTACAGCCTGCAGGATTTGCAGAACAAATACTCTAGCCTGGGTGGTCTTTTGGAGCCTGAAAAGCCTGCTGTGTTATTGGAATGCTGACAAATAGGAAGTCCACTGACTTAATGCCTGTCATGGCTTCTGAAGGCTCCTTGCCCAGGACGGTGTGGGCTGCAGCTCCAGGCACAGTGTACGACTTCCAGATCCATCTCAGGTCTTTGGTGTTCTGCGAGCTGGTGGAGTGGGGAGAGGGACCCACAGCCTGCCTGCAGGCCAGTGCAGAGTGTGGGGCACAGGCTGGGGGCTCCGCCAGACCGCTGTGCTTGCAGACGGGCCTAAGAGCACGGCCCTCATTTGCCCCCAGTGCCGTTAGCCACCGCACACCTTGCCCAGAAGCCCCAGGGAGCTGATCTCAGGTAGATCACAGGTGCCCTCAGTGCGTCCACTCCAGTACTTCCCAGAGGTTGCTGCCTGAGCCTAGGCTCACCCAGGGCTCCTTCCCTAGCTGTAGACCCCTCACAGAGGCCACATGGGGCTCCCTCGCTGCCTGCTGAGAAGGCCAGCCTGGCCTTTATCCCTTAGGAGAGTGTTGTCCTATGCAACGTTTCCAGTGTTGGAAACAGTCCACACTGTGCTGTCTGTCCCATGTGATGGCCACGGCCACATGTGGCCGTTGGACACTTGAAATGTGGCTTTGTGCTACTGAGGAACTGGATTTTTAATTTTACTGGATTTATAATAATGTAAAATTAAATAGGCACATGGCTAGGGTGCTTACTGGGCATTGAAGTCTAAAACAGCTCCCAGTCTCTCCCTGGAGCTCCTGTGGGTGGGACAGTCTCCTGGCACAAACCACCCACAGTGAAACGAGAGTGGAGAAGCCAGAGTCTGCTGAATTGCCCAGCCCTGGGCCACGTGGGTGCTGTGTGGCCCTCGTGGGCATTCCATTCGGATTCAGAAGCTTTCATTGTGTTTCCTGACTTCCTGTGATTTAAAGAACCACAGCCGCAAAGAGAAGGTGGCATTGTTGGTGTGCACCCTGGACGTCCCCTTGCTGGGGATCTGTTTCTCTCTAGGCCCAGCTCCAGGCCTGACTATGTCTGCCTCCTGAAATCCTGCCCCCCTGCACGTAGAGTGAGCCAGCTCAGCAGAGGCAGGGCCATGCTCTCAGTGGCCTCTTTGGAAAGGAGCTGATGAGCGAGTGCAACCTAAGATACAGGATGAAGGGCTGTCAGGGGACTTTGTGCAGCCTGCGACCCAAGGAGCTGGCCCCTCCCCATAACCCTTGTCCCTCTGCTCCTGAGCCCTGACCTGCCTGGAAAGCCTTTCCTGCTTCCTCCTAGCCCTTTCTGTTGTTCATCTTTAACTCATCACTCAGAAATCTCGGCTCCCAATCCCCACTCAAACACTCTGTGAAGACACACCGAAAGAAGCTCAGGGTGCCCCCTCGTTTAACTGCATTGCATTGATCCCCAGGCTTTTTGAATGGGGACTAGGGGGGATTCAGAGTGCTGGCCAAATGTCCTGCAGTGAGAAAAGGACCTCCAGGGAGAAAGGACAGCCTGGGCCAAGGCAAGGTGTGTTCAGGACCACAGGTGGGTGGTGCGAGGCCCGCTGCCAAGACAGCTCACATACCCTCCTGGGCTGCCTCGTGCCGTGGTAATAGAAGCCACCTGTACAAACCAGCGTAAGAGCGACATGGCCAGGGGCGTGAGCTGGGAGAGAACTCTCAGGAAGAGAACAACATGCCCCAAATAAATCATTTGAGGCCTGACATTTGGAGGGTTTGCGTTTGAGACCAAACACAGATGCCTTTTAGATAAATACCTTTTTGAGAAGTGTTTCACAAAAGAAGTTTAGACTTTACTAGGTTTTTAGTGTTAGACAAGCATCAGGAAGTGTTTTGTTGAGAGATTTTCCCTTAAAAAAAGATTTTCCCTTTCCCAGACTCCTTCTTTTCCCTCTGGCCCTTTAAAGAAAAGGATACAGGATCCTCAGTGAGGGGAGCATTCACCTTCTCTAGGTTCCCTGGGGAGTTGCCCTGGGCTGGGATTGCTCAAGTGAGGAATGCTCTGGAAGGTTCTGGAGACCTCAGTGCTCCAGGCCAGCGGGATGGCTGATAGGAAGGTCTCTCAGGAAGATGATTCGGAAGCTTAAGGTGTCCTCACTCAGAACAGTTTCCCCCTCCCTTACCCAATCTCTTCATCCAACCCCAAGAGGAGTCTGGATGAGACTGCCCTCAGGGATGAGAAGGGCTCTGTGCAGAGGATGTGGGTCCTTCCAGAGCTGGAAATTTCCTGTGGACTGCAAACTTTACAAAGTCCCCATGCTGAAGTCCAGGAGTGCGCAGGAGCTGAGCTCACTGTGGGACCTACGCCAAAGAGAGGAGACACGAGGAGAAGGTCAGATGCAATCATGTCTGGAAGCTTCTCCCTTCCAGCTCAGAGACAGGCCCCCACCTGCCCATCCTGGGTTTTGTCTGCCCCAGGACCTCCAGGGAGCCCTGGTTCCTACAGCCTCCCTCTGTTCAGCTCTGGCTGGACACCAAGCAGCCACTTGGGGCTGGTCCCACTAGTCCTGTGTGCTGTTCTTCTCTCAGCCCCACCTGCGCCCCCAGGCCAGGGCCTTCCTTGTGAGGGGGGAGATGTCCCCTTTGAATTGCAACCCATCCTCGAATGAGGCTGGCACTGAAGAATGAAGAATGGTAGCCCAGGTCATGTGGCTGTGGCTCTGGGCCACGTGGGGGTCCCCTGCCAGCGGGGTTGACCTCAGACTTGTCTTCACAGCATAAGTGGGTGTGGGTGGGGAAGTGGCACACAGAGCCCAGGCAAGAGCAGGGGCGGCCACTTTGGAGACCCCGGATCTGGCTTGCAGAAAACACACAGGAGGGACTGAGAGGAAACCTTCACGGGCTTCGCGGTGGTGTGAGGTCCGGGGGCACAGGCAGGCCGCCTCCTACCACAGCTGTAATCAGCCCTGGGGGGGGTGGAGATCTGGAGAGAAAGGACCCCAGGCAAGACCCCTCCTGAGGGCAGCAGAAATGTCTAATCCAGCAATACACTAAGACTCAATGTTCATTGCAGGGAGGGGCCTCACATTTCCCCCAGGTAACTTCTGTGGACACCTGGAACTTTTTATAACAACTCCAGCTGCTGTAACCAAGAAACTCGGCCTTGGTTTTTCCATTTTTGTGGCTATTCCGCCCTCCCATACTACCCCTTCATCTTGCGCCCTTAGCCCTGCCTATCAGAGCTCAGCTCAGACCTTGCCCCAGCCCCGACTTGTGAAGATCTCACGTCTCCCTGAACAAGAGTTTGCATGTGAACAGGGTCACGTTGTGGTCAGTGGTCGGGTCATTTTACCCCTGCTGCCTCAGGCAGTGAGTAGATGAGGAGTTACCTGGGTGGCCCTTCCCACCCTAAATGTCCTCCCCTTCACTCCTGTTCAGCCCCTGGGACATGCCAAGACCCTCATCAGGAGTCCGCATAATGGATGAATGAGAGCAGTTTGGATGAAGCACCCACAATCCTCTGAAACTTTGCCCCTGCTTCATGCTTCATTCCCTTGCAGGATCCAGACTCTTGGGTGCGGCTGATTTCTTAGTACCTTTCACAACAAACTTTTTGCTTTTTTAGTGTGTCTTGAGAGCATCTGCCCACAAACTAAAAGCAGCTCCGAACCAGCTGTGGGGGCTTTCATGATCTTTCCTGTGTGGGCGGCAAGAGGGAATGACCCTGTTTTATTTCCCCGGCTGATACCCAGACTGGGGGGAGTAATTTATCGGCATTCTCCAAATCGGAAAGATTTGGGGTTTAAGTACCCAGGTCTGAGCCTTGGAAGAGAGACCAAGTGAGGTCGCCCTTGAAGGCGAAGGGGCGAATCATTTGCTTGCCCAAATCATCTGTCCTGGAAACTGAGGCAGGTTCGGGGAAGGTGGGTGCGAGTGAGAACAGCTCATGGCTGTTGGCTACGGAGACCCTGCTTGTGGGCAGCCCTGGGCTGGAGCCTCTAACTATTCAGAATCCCACTACCTGCTCAGGTGGTAGCAGCGTCCCATTTTACAGGTGAGGTCACTGAGGTGTGAGCCTAGCCCCCTTGGTCTTTCACTGGAGCCCTTGCTCCATCCCACTCTAGCGGAGGGCTGGTCAAACACAAGTTAGGCTTGCCCAGGTTCTGATTCTGGGTGTGGGTTGGGGTGAGAGACTCCACTTGGAACAAGTTTCCAGGGGCTGCTGATGCTGCTGGTTCCAGGCCCGTACTGTGGGGTTCATTGCTCCAGAGCACAGTGGGATGGGAGAGAGGTGGTTGAGGGTCTCAGGGTGTAAGGTACCCACCCACTTCACCCTGCAGCCAGCATGCCTCATCCCCAGTGAATCTCTCCTTGTCCCCGACCTGCTCCCTGCTCCCAGCCTCTGTCCCCCCCTGACTTATGCCCATGGCCCTGGCTTTGCTGGGAGCTCACCCAGAGCTCCCCTGCTGCACTTCTCTGCAGGGACCCACCTGCATCTGCAGACAGTTTTCAGTCTCTTTCTAATACTCATTTCTTTGGCTGGGCCCCTCGGGTGAGGCTCAGACCCCCCAGAGGGGTCCAGCACCCCCACTGTGCAGACACAAGCGGGGGTCATTTCTGTGACTGGGCTCCATTCAACCCAGGATCTGTGACCCGACCCTTGTCCAGTACTGAGCTTCAGGAAATCTTCAGCAAACACATTTCGCTGATCTGCAGAGCAAGGCAGCTGTCGCCGTCCTCCTGATGACCAAGTGCTCAGCTCTGGGGACCTGACCTCTGCCAAGTCATGCTGTCTTGGAAAAGGCTGCCTCAGGACCTGTGTATGGCCAATGGGGCCTGAGGAAGCCGAGAGAAGAGGGGAAGCCATGGGAGGCCAGGGGACCCTGTGCCCTTCGCTGGGGCTTCCTAGACAGCATGCACAGGTGGCGGTGGCGGTGGCGGCAGTGACTCTGGCCTGTACGTTGTTATTTCCAAAGACTGAGGCTTCGAGCAAAGGAATTTTCATTCTTTAATGAAAACCTTGCAGCCAGAGGAAACATCCCACTAAATGACTGATTCTCAACGAGGTGTGCACTGCTCAGAAATGTTTCCTAGTCAGTGGAATAAAAATTAATCTGGTCACTATAGGGATTAATATAAAAACATCAGATGTAGACTTCTAAAGGATGCCATGTTCATCTAACTCTCCCTGGATTAAATACCTTGGGGCGATTGTTTACATTCTTTGCTGCAGGGCTCTGCTGGCATAATCAATAGCGATAAGAATGGAAACACCTGGCTGTGCCTCCTCATGGGGAGGGAGGTAGCTGCCCTAGAGGCTGCTGGGAGCAGGCGTCCACTTGAACCCACCAGCCTCTTTTCTTCCCCTTCTTCTCCCTCCCTGGTGAGCTCCAGGCCATTGGCTGACAAGTTTCCAGAGGCCTGGGCCATGGCACTGTCTCTGCAGGCTTCACCCCTGTCCCCATCCCTGCAGGGGCTGCAGGAGGTGGCTAGCAGAAAAGAGGGCAGGGCAGGCTGGGCCAGATGCTGCCTGAGGCCAGAGCAGTGAGACGCCCACCCCGGCCCAGGGCTGGGTTCCTCATGGTAATCAGCCACATACACCCATCTTGTCTCTGTGAGAACTACTGCTCCAAACCCAGCGTAGGTGAAACTTGCCTAAGCAAGCCTGTAGTCCACCATTCCTAATTTGGGGTCCACTTTCCTTCAGGGAGATGTAAGTCCAAGCCCTTGCTGGCCAGTCCCTGAGTGCTTCTCTGCAGGAAGCTTCCAGCTGGGGCTTGTGCACAGTGGCAGGCGGGCCTCGTGCTGCTGCAGGTCTGGCATTCCTGCTGTGCCAGGTAAGCCAGATGAGGGGTGAGGTACCCACACTCCTCCATGCTTGCTCATTCTGACCCCCAGCCCCCTCGCCATTTTTGTGCATGTGCTGTACCTGGCAGGATGGACAGTGGGTGGACAGGCGGAGTCAGGGCCAGCCTGCCCCTGCCTCCTGTGGAGTTATCTGCCCTCCAGTTGGTTCCCTGCTCTCCACCCTCCTCTGACCTGTTCCTGCATGAGGAACACATTGCCATCTGTCCCTCCATATGAAGGACCTAGAGCAGACCAATGCGAGGAGGACAGAGTGTTTATTCCACAGCCTCTCCCTGCCAAGACCCACCTCCCCTTGGGGGTCCCTCTCCCTCAGCCATTCTTCCTGCCAGGCTTGGAGTTCTGGAAATCACAGGGGGGAGGGGATACCAGTTCCCCACTGTGCTAGCATCTCCCCAAGTTCTGCCCAGCCCTCTGGTTTTACATTAAACCCTAGTCACTGCCCTTTGGGTGTGCCCTCTGCTTCTGCTGGGCTCTGACCACACAGCCACCAAGAAAAATCCCTGCAGGGATTAGTAGTGAGGAAACCATCAGGGAAGGGTCAGTTCCCTGTTCTTGATGACATGAGAAACTGGCCATTCCAGGGAAGCCTACTGATGCCATCTTTGCATGTCCTGCCCTGAGCAGCCAATGAGAGCAGCCTGTGTGACGTTGACTCTGCTACCCATGCCCACACTGGGCCAGCCCAGGGCAGGCCCCCATACCTCATGTGGCCTAAAGCCAGGGACAAGTGACCCTGAGCAATCTCAGGGCTAGATAGAAAGGCTCTGAGAGACCACCCAATCTCAGCCTCATCATACAGATGGAGAAACTGAGGCCCCAGAGAAATTAACCAAAGCCACAGAGCAAAGCAGCCCTCCTGGCCCCCAGGTCAGTGCCCTCTGCCCTCTGCGGGCAAGATCTCGCTGCAGTTGCCCATGACGCTGGGCATCATAGAGTCGTACTGAATCTTACTGAGAAGATAAACATAAACCCAGACCTTACTCTTTGTATTGTTTTACGGGCTAAACAGTGTTCCCCCAAAACCGTATGTTGAAGTCCTAACTCCCAGGACTTCAGAATGTGACCTCAGTTGGAGATAGGGTCTTTATAGATGTAATCAACTTACGGTGAGGTCGTTGGCTGGGCCCTAATCTAATATGACTGGTGTCCTTATAAAAAGGGGGAGTTTGGAAGCAGAGACATGCAGAGCAGGAAGATGAAGAGACCCAAGCCAAGGAGAGAGGTGTTGAACAGACCCTCCCTCTCAGCCCTTGAAAGGAACCAACCCTGATTTGGGGCCTCTGGACCCCAAATCTGTGAGTAATAAATGTCTGTTGTTTAAGCCACTAACGTGCAACACTTAGTTATGGCGGCCACAGGAAATGAATACAGACTGTATTACAGTTCATGATAAGGAACTTAAGAGCGCTGCTAGTTTTTGTTTATTTAAAAAAAGTTAGGGGGGAGGGGTGGTGTTTCAGATATGTATCTGTGCTTTTAATTTTTCAGTTTTGGTTTTTATGGATCCACACATTGGAATGTATTGATTAACACCAGAAGTTTAGAAGGAGATGCTGAGGGGGAAGACTGGCTGGTGCATTCTAGGGGTGGTGGCCCTTACGGGAGGGGGATCCTGGGATGGAGGTCAGAGGTTTGATGGATGTGTGGGCCATTGGAGGCACAGAGCCAACGAAGTGGCCACAGCCCACATCTCCTGCTATCTTGCTGATGTTTTCCGTCCCTGTTGATGACAGTGACATTGATCAAGAACCCCTTGGTGCCTCAACTAGGGCACCTCCATCCAGTCCAAAATGGAGGAGTGGGCTCCCCAGTGCTTGCTAGTCCTTTTACACAACAGGCCAGTGGTATTTTAACAGAAAGCATTTCCTGGGCATTGCGGGTGTAAGCGTAATCATGCAATATGTGTTTTAAACAAAATCACTCTTGGTGAAACGTATTCCAGAGAATCGCAGCATGTTTAATGGCCCCGCTGGCCCCCTGCTCAGTTTCTGCGCTCACAGCAGCCCTGTTATTACTGCTGTTCAGTGGAGGCTTAAAAAAAGCGATTTCTCCACAGGCCAGAACTCAGCTTGCTGCAAGTTCACAGGAGGGATTCAGACACCTCACAAACTTAGCGAAAAAGACCAAATATTTAATTCTGAAAGCTAATGCCTACCATTTTGTTGCAATGAAAACATTTCCCACTACATAGGAAACCTGACAGGGCTTTCAGGCATGAGACCCCCTCCCCACCCATGCATGGCATGTGCAGGCCAATGGGAGCTCCCCCGAACAAGGAGCCCTGTGCCCATCCAGGGTCCTTAGTCAGTCATCTGTAGAGGGGAAGGCCCAGGGAGGGCCGAGGGATCAGCTAGGGTGCTGTTCTTGTCTACTGCTGAATAACAAACTATCCCCACCATCTTGAAGCAATGCCATCGTTTCCTTTGCTCACAATCTACCATTTGGTCTGGGGCAGCTTGTCTCTGCTCCACTCTGCCTTAGTTTAGGGTGGTATGCCGACAGGGCTGGGGTCATCCAAGGGTTCCCTTATGTGGTTGTGGTTGGTGCTGGCTGTCAGCCTATACCTGTGATCGTTCCTGGGTTGCCAGCCAGGACACACAAACACCGCTCTGTAGGATCTGGCGCTTCCTTACAACATGGTGGTCAAGTCATATCGCCTGTCACTGTCACCCAGCCTCAGAAGTCACCCTGCATCCTTGCTGTGTTCTGTTCCTTGTGTCAGTCTGAAAGGCCTGCCCAATTTTAAAGCGAGGGGAAATAATAGAATCCATCTCTTAATGGGAGTGGCAAGATTCTGAAACAGCACGTAGGGCAAGAATATTGCTTTGGTCATTTTGGGGAAATGCAGTCTGCCACACTGCTGGCTGGAAGTCACACCAGGGAGTCTGGATCAAGGGGCAAGTCCCAGCTATGATTCACCAGCAGGAGTTAGGGACACAGGCCAAGTGCCGCCACCTGCTGCTGAAGTGAGTCTGATGGGTCAGGCCTCCACAAGGCCCGTCGGTGGTCCCCTCCAGCCCCTGGGCCTCAGCACAGACACCAGCCGTGATCACGTGTCAGGACTCCCCAGCTCCAGCCATGTGGGATACCGCCACACTCTAATTTGTGAAAAGAGCCACCAATGGAATCTTATTCAGGAAATGACCCCCACAAAGAGAGGATTTGTCATGCCTGGGGCATTTTATAAATCTTTATAAAATGATCTTGTTTTACAAATCTGCCAAGCTGTGGTTCCATTAGTAACAGTGCAGCCAGCATGATGATGTTGCAGGGACCTGTGACCTGTGGCATGGGCCACCGCCTCCCCAGTAGAGACCCCCCAGAGCCCACCTGCCCCAGAGAGGATCCTGGGTGGTCAGCTCCTCCCAGCCACAATGTTTGTTTGGGGTGCGGTCTGCACGCTCATCAAGCTTGCACATCTCTACTTGTGACACTCGTGCAAGTGACTAAACCCTGAGGTGGGCTATCCTGGGCCCCAACAAGAGGGAAGAGGATGCAGTGACAGCTGTTCACCACACAAGGACCCAGGCCCACACCCTTCTTTTCCACTGCCTGGTGTGAGACAATGGTCACGGGTCATTCTGGGGTCTCCTTCCTTACATGTCACTTAGGTGATGCCCACCCTGAAACAGTATGCATCAAAGGGCTCAGGTCCAGGAGTGCAGGGTGCCAAGGGCACAGGGGCGTCCTGTCCTCCTTCTTTTGCTCTCCGCATGAGGTCTAGCAGAGTGCTGGGCACACACACAGTCCTAGGGGAGCGCCTAGGGCCACAGGACCTGAGGCCTCTTTTTTCTCCTGGTTATTCTCAGAATGGAGTGACCAGTGGCCACAAGTTAGGGCTGGCCAGGACCCTGGGAGGACCTGGAACCTCGGGGTCTCTGAAATTGGCTGGGCTTGGCTATCGCCACAGTCCTCGGCAGGACCACTGCAAGGACCCCAGAGGGGACAGAGAGAGCAGGGCTGCATTCCTGCATCTGGCTGGAGTTCCCTTTGAATGTCCACATTCTGGGTCAGGACCGTTGGATTTGAGCCTTGGAAGAGACTTGGGCAATCTCCAAGGTCTGTAACAGGAACCATGGGACTCCACCACTCATTCACCCGACAAACATGATTTTTTTTTTTAAAGATTCTTATGAAAGTAAAACTAACATACAACATTATATTAGTTTCAGGTGTACCTACACCCTAGTTATTCAACATTTATATACCTGAGGAAGTGATCACCATGATAAATCCAGCAACCAACTAGCACTGAACCATGCTATCACAATATATTATTGACTCCTTATGCTATATATTACATCCTCATGACTTATTTGTTTTATACTTAGAAATTTTTTTTAACTTATTGGGGTGACATTTGTTAGTAAAATTACATAGATTTCAGGTGTACAATTCTGTATTACATCATCTATAAATCCCATTGTGTGTTTACCACCCACAGTCAGTTCTCCTTCCGTCACCATATATTTGATCCCCCTTACCCTCATCAACCACCCCCCAACCCCTTACCCTCTGGTAACCACTAAACTATTGTCTGTGTCCATGAGTTTTTGTTTCTCATTTGTTTGTCTTGTTCTTTTGTTGCTTTTGGTTTATATACCACATATCAATGAAATCATATGGTTCTCTGCTTTTTCTGTCTGACTTATTTTGCTTAGCATTATACTCTCAAGACCCATCCATGTTGTCACAAATGTTCCTATATCATCTTTTCTTACCACCAAATAGTATTCCATTCTGTATAAATATATACCACAACTGTATATATACCACAACTTCTTTATCCATTCATCTATCAAAGTACATTTTGGTTGTTTCCATGTCTTGGCCACCATAAACAAAGCTGCAATGAACATTGGAGCACACGTGTTTTTATGTATAAATGTTATCAAATTTATTGGGTAGATACCGAGGAGAGGGATTGCTGGGTCATATGGTAATTCTATTCGTAATTTTTTGAGGAACCTCCACACTGCCTTCCATAGCAGCTGCACCAGTCTGCATTCCCACCAACAGGGTATGAGGGTTCCTTTTTCTCCACAGCCTCTCCAACACTTGTTACTATTTGTTTTGTTGATGAAAGCCATTCTGACTGGGGTGAGGTGATATCTCATTGTGGTTTTTCTTTGCATTTCTCTGATGGTTAGTGATGTTGAGTATTTTTTCATGTGTCTATTTGCCATTTGTATGTCCTCTTTGGAGAAATGTCTCTTCAGGTCCTCTGCCCATTTTTCAATTGGGTTGTTTGTTTTTTTGTTGTTGAGTTTCATGAGTTCCTTGTATATTTTGGATATTAGACCCTTATCAGAGGCAATATTTGCAAAAATCTTCTCTCATTCAGTTGGTTGACTCTTTATTTTGTCGATGGTTTCTTTTGCTGTGCAGAAGCTTTTAAGTTTCATGTAGTCCCATTTGTTTATTTTAGCTTTTACTTCCATTGCCTTTGGAGTCAAATTCATAAAATGCTCTTTGAACCCAAGGTCCATAAGTTTAGTACCTATGTTTTCTTCTATGCAGTTTATTGTTTCAGGTCTTATGCTTAAGTCTTTGATCCATTTTCAATTAATTTTGGTACATGGTGACAGATAACAGTCCAGTTTCATTCTTTTGCACGTGGCTATCCAATTTTGCCAGCACCATTTATTGAAGAGGCTGTTTTTTCTCCATTGCATGTTTTTAGCTTCTTTGTCAAAAGTTATCTGTCCATATTTATGTGGTTTTAATTCTGGGTTCTCAATTCTATTTCGTTGGTCTATGTATCTGGTTTTCTGCAATACCATGCTGTTTTGATTATTGTAGCCCTGTAGTACAAGCTAAAGTCAGGCAGTGTGATACCTCCAATATTGTTCTTTTTTCTTTGATTGCTTTGGCTATTCGGGGTCTTTTGTGGTTCCAAACAAATCTGATGATTTTTTGTTCTATTTCTTTAAAAAATGCCATTGGGATTTTGATGAGGATTGCATTAAATCTGTATATGGCTTTGGGTAATATGGCCATTTTAACTATGTTGATTCTTCCAATCCATGAGCATGGAATGTCTTTCCATTTCTTGTGTCTTCAATTTCCTTCAAAAATATATTATAGTTTTCAGCATATAGGTCTTTCACATCCTTGGTTAAGTTTATTCCTAGGTATTTTATTCTTTTTGCTGCAACTGCAAAAGGAATTTTTTTTTGAAAATTCCTTTTTCTGAGATTTCATTGTTGGTATATATGAATGCAATGCACTTTTGTACATTGATTTTGTAGCCGGCAACTTTACTGTATTCGTTGATTGATTCTAATAGCTTTTTGGTGGAGTCTTTAGGGTTTTCTATATATAGTATCATATCATCTGCAAAGAGTGATAATTTAACTTCTTCATTCCCAATTTGGATGCGTTTTATTTCTTTCTCTTGCCTGATTGCTGTGGCAAGGACTTCCAACACTATGTTGAAAAGCAGAGGTGATAGGGGACAGCCCTGTCGTGTTCGTGAATGTAGAGAAAAGGCCTTCAGTTTTTCACCATAAATTATAAGATTAGCTGAGGGCTTGTCATACATGGCCTTTATTATGCTAAAGGTATTTTCCTTCTATACCTATTTTATTAAGTTTTTAAATCATAAATGGACGTTGTATCTTGTCAAATGCTTTTTCTATATCAATTGATATAATCATATGATTTTTGTTCTTTATTTTGTTTATGTGATGTATCACATTGATGGATTTGCGGATGTTGAACCATCCTTGTGCCCCAGGGATGAACCCCACTTTGTGGTGGTGAATAATCTTCTTAATGCATTGTTGTATTCTATTTGCTAGAATTTGGTTAGTATTTTTGCATCTGTGTTCATCAGAGATATTGGTCTGTGGTTTTCTTTTTTTGTGTTGTCCTTACCAGGTTTTGGTATCAGATGGCCTCACAAATGATATAATGGCCTCACAAAATGAGTTAGGGAGTACTGTCTCTTCTTCAATTTTTTGGAAGAGTTTGAGCAGGATTGGTATTAGATCCACTTTGAAGGTTTGGTAGAATTCACTAGTGAAGGCATGTGGTCCCGGAGTTTTGCTTTTGGGAAGGTTTTGGATGACTGATTCAATTTCGTTACTGGTGATCGGTTGTTTAGATTTTCCAGTTCTTCATGGTTCAGCCTTGGAAGGCTATGTGTTTGTAAGAACTTGTCCATTTCTTCTAGATTATTGAATTTGGTGGCATATAGTCCTTCATAGTATTCTTGGATGATCCTTTGTATTTCTGTGGCGTCCATGATAACTTCCCCTTTTTCATTTCTGATTTTGTTAATTAATGTCTTCTCTCTTTTTATCTTAGTGAGTCTAGCCAAGGGTTTGTCGATTTTGTTAATCTTTTCAAAGAACCAGCTCTTTATCGCATTAATTTTTTCTATTGTCTTTTTATTCTCCTTTTTATTTAGTTCTGCTCTGATTTTTGTTATTTCCTTTCTTCTGCTGACCTTGGGTTTCACTTGTTCTTCTTTTTCTAGTTCTTGAAGGTTTAACATGAGTTTATTTATTTGGGATTTGTCTTGTTTCTTGAGATAGGCCTGTAATGATATAAATTTCCCTCTTAAAACTGCTTTCACCGCATCCCAAAAATTTTGGTAGGATGTGTTTTCATTGTCATTTGTTTCTATGTATCTTTTGATCTCTCCTTTAATTTCTTCTTTGACCCAGTCGTTCTTTAAAAGTATGTTGTTTAATCTCCATGTATTTGTGTTATTTTCCTGCTTTCTTTTCGCAGTTGATATCCAATTTCAAAGCCTTGATGAGGCTTTGATGAGAGAATATGCTTGGTATGATTTCAATCTTCTTAAATTTGCTGAGGCTGATTTTATGTTCCAATATATGGTCTATCCTTGAGAATGTTCCATGTACACTCGAAAAGAATGTATAGTCTATTGTTTTAGGATGAAGTGCTCTATATATATCAATTAAGTCCATTTCATCTAACGTCTCATTTAGGGCTGCTATTTTGTTATTTATTTTCTGTTTGGATGATCTATCCATAGCTGTCAATGATGTATTTAAGTCCCCTAGTATAACTGTGTTGTGGTCAATTTCTCCCTTTAGTTCTGTTAGTAGTTGCTTGGTATATTTCGGTGCTCCCTGATTGGGGGCATAAATATTGATGACTGTCATGTCTTCTTGTTGTAGAGTCCCCTTTACCATTATGAAATGTCCATCTTTGTCTCTTGTTACCTTTTTCACCCTGAAGTCTGTTTCATCTGGTATCATTATGGCTACACCTGATTTTCTCTGGGTACCATTTGCTTGGAGTGTCAATTTCCACCCTTTCACTTTGAGTCTATGCTTGTCCTTGTAGCTGAGATGTGTCTCTTGGATACAGCACGTGGTTGGGTTTAGTTTTCTGATCCAATCTGCTACTCTGTGTCTTTTCATTGGTGAGTTTAGTCCATTTACATTTAGGGTGATGATTGATATATGAGGATTTCCTGTCATTCTATCTTTAGTTTTCTGGTAAGGCTGTGTCTCCATTGTTTCTTTGCCTCTTTATTGTGTCTATTATTTTTGTGTGGTGGTAATCTATGATGTTCCCCTCTGTTTCTTATTTTATTACAGTATATATTTCAGTTGTGGACGTTTTTGAGTGGTTACCCTTAAGTTTATGTAAAAGAAAGTTTGATGTTTAGAGTATTCCAGTTTATTCAGCACACTTACTTTCTCCATTCCAATATTCCGGTTCTGGCCTTTACGTTCCCCCTTTTTATGTTGCCACAAATTGTCCCTGTTGATGGTGGTCAAATAGCCTCCTTTAGTGTTTCTTGTAGTGCAGGTCATGTATTGGAAAATTCCCTCAGCTTCTGTATGTCTGGAAAGGTCTTTATTCCTCCTTCATATCTAAAGGAGATCTTTGCTGGATATATTATTCTTGGCTCTTAATTTCTCTCTTTTAATAGTTTGAATATTTGATTCCAATCCCTTCTGGCTTGTAGAGTGTCTCCTGAAAAATCTGATGATAATTTAATGGGCTTTTCTTTGTAGGTTACCGTCTTATTTTCCCTGTCTGCCTTGAGGATTCTCTCTTTGTCATTGATTTTAGACGGCTTCAATACAATGTGCATTGGAGAAGGCCTGTTGGGTTTGAGATAATTAGGTGTTCTATTTGCTTCTTGGATTCGAGGATCCAGTTCTTTCCACAAGTTTGCAAAGTTCCCATCAAAAATTTGTTTGAATATATTCTCTGTTCCTTTTTCTCTTTCTTCTCCTTCTGGTATGCCCATTATTCCTATATTGCTGTTTCTGATAGAGTCAGAAAGTTCTTATAGAGTTCTTTCATTTCTTTTAAGTCTCTTTCTTCTTCCATCTGTGTAATTTCCAGGTTTCTATCTTTGATGTCACTGATTCTTTCCTCCATCTGGTCAACTCTACTACCTAAGCTGGCTATTTCAATCTTAATTTTTTCTATTGAGTTCTTAATCTCCAGAAATTCTCTTTGGTTCTTTTTTAAAACTTCAATCTCTTTCTTAAAATGCTCATGTTGTACTTTGATTGCGTTTCTGAGTTCATTAAATTGCCGTTCTGTGTTTTTTTGCATGTTGTTGAGTTTTTCAGAACTGCAGTCTTGAATTCTCTGTCATTTAAGTCATGTATTTCCATATCTTTAAGTTCCTTTTCTGGAGACTTTTCATTTTCTTTCTGAGCTGTCTTGTTGCCTTGGTTATTCATGGCAATTACTGATTTATTATTTCTCCTCCTAGACATCTACAGGAGTGGCTTCTGCAACAGGTTGATAGGAAGAGGTCTTTCTTTTGTTTTCCAGTACTTGTTGGTAGAATGTTTTATTTTGTCTCCAACTGCAGCCTTTCATTTTCCTCTCTCACACAATAGTGCTATGTTTTTTCTGCACTATTTCAGCTTCTCATACAGTGGGGGGATTCCCTGGGAGATGGGCTTCTCCTCTGTTAACAGTTCACCTGGGTCATAGGGCACCACGTCTCTGTGGGGGTGCAGAGAGCTTTTGAAGTTCCAAAGCTCTTTCTGCACCAGATTCAGAGCCCATGTGTTTCAGCAGTTTTGTTTACTCCTGCAGGGATCCACTCAGATAGGTGGGGCCAGGGGCGGGGTGAGTTGTGAGAGGTGGCTCAGAGCGATGGTGGCGACCACCACCATAGCCCGTCCTGCTTCCACAGCTCCTTCCCCTTTGCCGGGACTAGTTGGGCTGCTAATCTGTGTCTGCGGTCCACAGTTCTCAGAACGCCAATATTCTGTTCTTTTGATCTGACACTGCCATTGTTCCGCTTCTAGCACATGGCAGGTGGGGGCAGGGTGAGCTCTGGGAGGGTAGGGAGGGGGCGGCTAGTCTCAGTGCCTAAGGTTTCTGTTCTCCGCTCGGCAGTGACGGCTTAAGCCACCGTTTTCAGCCTTCTTCCCTCAGTCTTTGCTCCAAGGTCTCTGCAGTGAGCGTTGGGTTCAGCTGTGTCATATGCTGCCCTCTCAGCCCTGTGGGCCATAAGCGGAGCCCTAGCAGTCCGAGTTCTTCCCTCTCCCGCATCTGTGGTAGTTCCGGGATGCAATGAGCTCGGATCACCGAGCTGGGTTTGCGTCCTGAGTCCTCGCAGCTCCGTCTCTGCACTTCTCCCCTCCTTCCTTCCCCACTCTTGCGGTTCACCCACCTTTAGGGGAAGTCAGTAGTGGGCCTCTTTGTCTTGCCTGTCTGCTGTACAGGGAGTCTTTTGTGGAGTTATTGTTGTTCGATTAGTTGTAAATTCTAGGGGAGCTTTACAGAGGCTCACCTCACGCTGCCATTTTGATGACGTCTAAGAATTACTTTAAATGTAATTTAAAACTCTTATTTTCCTTCACCTTTTCTCCTCTTTTGAATTTTTCAACTACAGTTGACATTCAGTATTATTTTATATTGATTTCTGGTGTATAGCGAGTGGTTAGACATTTATATAATTTAAGAAGTGATCTCCCTGACTAGTCTAATACCCACCTGATACTATATATAATTATTACTATATTATTGACTATATTCCCTATGCTTTACTTTACATCCACATGACTATTTTGTAAATACCAATTTGTACATTTTAATCCCTTTGCTTTTTTCACTTTGCTCCCAACCCCCTCCCATCTATCATCCTGATATACCTGGTACCCATCTGACACCGTATATAATTATTACAATATTATTGACTATATTCGTTATGTTGTACCCTAATCCTCATTACTACTGTGTAACACCAATTTGTACTTCTTAATCCCTTCCCCTTTTCTCACCCACACTCCTAACCCCCTCCCACCTGGCAATCATCAAAATGTTCCCTGTATCTGTGAGTTTGTTTCTATTTTGTTTGTTAGTTTATTTTGTTCTTTAGATTACACATATAAGCAAAAGTGCATCAGTCTTTCTCCGTCTGACTTACTCCAATTAGCACAATACCCTCCATATCCATCCATGCCACCACAGATGTCAAGAACTCATTCTCTTCCACGGCTGAGAAATATTTCATTGTATATATGTACCATCTCCTCTTTATCCATTCATCCACTGAAGGGCACCCAGGCTGCCTCCACATCTTGGCCCTTGTAAACAATGCAGCAATGAACATATGGATGCACATGTCCCCTCGAAGAAGCATTTTGGGTTTCTTCAGATAATTACCCAGGAGTGGGATTACCAGGTTCTTCTTTATCTCTGGTTATAGCCTTTTTTTTAAAGTCTAGTTTGTCTCATATAAGTATTACTACTCCAGCTTGTTTTTTCTCCTTTCTATGTTTATGAAAAATTCTTTTCCATCCCTTTACTTTCCATCTGTGTGTGTCTTTTGATATGAAGTGGGGCTCTTGTAGGCAGTATAAGTAGGTGTTTTATTCTTATCCATTCAGCCACCCTATGTTTTGATTGGATAATTTAATCAATTTACATCTAAAGTAAAATGTAGTTATTGCCATTTTATTATTTATGTTTTTGATTTTGTTCTTTCTGTCTTGAAGTACCTCTAAGATTCCTTGTAATACGGCTTTGTGGTGATGAACTCCTTTATCTTTTTCTTATGTGGGGAGCTCTTTCTCTCTCCTTCAATTCTAAATGATAGCCTTGCTGGGTAGAGTAATCTTGGTTATAGGCCCTTGATTTTCATCACTTTGAATATTTTTTGCCAATCCCTTCTGACCCGCAAAATTTCTGTTGAGCAATCAGCTGACAGTTTTATAGGCACTCCCTTGTACACAACTAACTGCCTTTCTCTTGCTGCTTTTAATATTCTTTGTCTTTAACCTTCGGCATTTTAGTTATGACGTGTCTTAGTGTGGGCCTCTTTGGGTTCATCTTGTTTGAGACTGTCTGTGCTTCCTGGGCTTGTATTTCTATTTCCTTCACAGGGTTAGGGAAATTTTTTGTCATTCTATTTTCAAATAGGTTTTCAATCCCTTGCTTTCTCTCTTCTCCTTCTGGTACTCCTATAGTGTAAATATTGTTATGCTTGATGTTGTCCCAGAGGTCCCTTAAACTATTCTTATTATTCTTATTCTTATTATTTGGATTCTTTTAGCTGTTCTGATTGTGTGTTTTATGCTATCCTATCTTCTAAATCACTGATTCTATCCTCTGCTTCATCTAGTCTACTGTTGATTTCCTCTAATATATTCATTTCAGTTATTGTATTCATTTTTGACTAGCTCTTTTTGATGTTTTCTATCTCAATTTTTATGGTTCCTATCTCTTGGTTGAGGTTCTCCCTGAGATTATTGAGCATCGTTATAATTATTGCTTTGAATTGTGCATCTGATAGATTGCTTGTTTTCATTTTATTTGGTTCTCTTTTCTGGACTTTTGTTTTGTTCTTTTATTGGGGATATGTTTCTTTGTCTCCCCATTTTGGCTGCCTCCCTGTGTTTGTTTCTATGTATTGGGTAGGGATGCTGTGTCTCCCCATCTTAGTAGAATAGCCTTATATAGTAGGTGTCTTGAGGGGTCATGGAACAGTCTACCTGGTCACCTGAGCCAGGTTCTGCAGGTGTTTCTTTTGTGTGGGTTGCGTGTGCCCTCCTGTTGTAGTTGAGGGATTGGCCTTCAGGCTGATTGGCTGTGAGGACTGTCTGTGACTGCAGTGGAGGAGTTATTGTGCAGGGGCTGACCCTTAGGAGCAGGATTTGCTTCAGCAGGACTCTGGTACCTGCAAAATCTGCCCTTTGGGTGTCATTCTCAGAGGCAGCCAGGTGATGCTCTGGCTCAATCTCAAGCTGGCCACTGTGTGTGCCAGCCCCAGATCCTCCTGAGTGGGGCCTTGTTGCTGGCCAAGTTCAGCCACAAAATGTACCCTGCCCAGGGTTACCTGACATGAGCCACAAAGCCATTCACAGATAGCTGCCACCCCTGCTGGTCTTACAGGTGGCTTGAGAGGATTAACTATGAACCGAGGCCAATTGCCATTACTGCCAGGCTTGGAGCTGTTTGTGTTTTGTGAACCTTTGAGGGATGTCAGGAAAGTCTGCAGCATGAGACAAGACAAGCAGTTTGAATAGAAAAACTACTGGAAATGGCTTGGGTGGGCCAGCACATTGGGTTGGGCAGGTTCTCAGGGAATCACCAGAGCTGGGTGAATGAACAGTATTAGTCAGGTTGATAGAGACTTTGATATGGCAGCCACCTGGGTCTTCATGCCAGGAGTAGGGAGGGCTCAGCAAAGAACCCATGGATCCTACCAGCACTTCTGTATGGGAGAAACTTGCCCCTCTAGCAGTTGCTCTGAAGCCACACTATTCAGTTGCTCCCCTTAGTCCCTGGCACCTTTTGAGCTGCTGCCCCAGCGCTGGTGCTCAGAGCGAGTGAGTCCACCAGCAATTAAGTCTATGTGCAGGCTCTTTAAGAGGAGCACCTGGGCCTGCAACCACCTTCCATCTCACTCAGCCACAATATCCACTGGTTTTCACAGCCAGAAGCTATGGAAATTTCTCTTCTAAGCACTGGAACACTGGGCTGGGGAGCCTGGTTGGGGCTGGGACTCCTTGCACTTCCTGGGGGGAATCTCCTCAGCTGAGCTATCCCTCCAGATTTTGAACCACCACACATGGGTGCAGAACCAGCCTGTTCTGCATCTCTGCCCCTCCTATAGTCTGCAGGTGGATTCTTCTGTATGTCCTTAGAAGTAGGACTTGGGCTCAGCTAGACTTCAGGTGATTCTCACTTATGGTTGTTCTGTAATTTAATTGTAATTTGGATGTGGTCATGAGAGGAGGCAAACACAGTGTTTACCTACCCTGCCATCTTGACTGGAAATTCCCAATAAACATTTTCTGAACTCCACTGTGTGTGGAGTGTCTCAGGATGTGTGGGTCCTGGACTCCTTGGAGAATCTCCCACCCCTGACGCATCCCCCGTGTTCTTCCAGGTCACAATCTCTGTGTCCCCTCACAGGGCGTCTCCCCATTTACTGACCCCTCCCTCAGCTGCATCATCTGAGTACCCAGTTCCCGTAACTCAGCAGCAAACATCATGTACTCAGCTGCAGAATGAGTTCAACCCAGTGCTCACCCTAGGGTGGCAGTGCAGCCAGCCACCCAGAACAGGGCAAGGGCTCTGGGAGGTGACTGGGACAAGGACATTCCATTTACATCTATCTCCTCCCCGTCATCCCCCAAATAAAATAGTACACACTCCTATCACCTGGCAAAACCCAGACTCTGGATGGGCCCAGCTACCCTCTGCCTTACCCTTGTTGATACCAGGCTGGAGGAGAAGCAGCCAGGCTGTTTGTGTTCAGAACACCCCCAGGCTTCGCCCACATTGGGCACTCCGTCCCTGGTGACTGTGCCATCCCTGCCCCTACACTTCCCTCCCCAGACCTCCCTCTCTCTTTCAGGGAAACACCTAGCCTTTCCCACTCATTACCTGTCCACTGGCATTTGCACCTGTGCACCACACACTCAGCCACAGTTCCTGAACCCACCCTGTCTATCTTGCACACCCTCTCACTGTCGCTTGAGAGCGCTCACGAGACTACTGGACCAGAATATATAAATAGTCTCCTCATCCTGAAACCAAAACTCCAAAACCTCATGCCTCTCTGTTATTTCCCACTCCCTTGACAGAAAAAAAATTCCTCAACAATGTTATCTGTTATCTCCCTTAACTGCCTCCTTTCCCAGCGCTGCATTCTCCTCTCTCTTCTGATTCTGGCTTTGTCTAAGCCTGCAGGCCAAAGGTCTCCAAATGCTGGGGTCTGGTGACCCTGCTCTGTCCACACCACAGCCCCTGGCAGCAGTGGACCTGCTCTCACCTGCACCCGGGGCCTCTTCTCACTTGGATTCCCAGACTCCCCCAGGTCTCCTTTTTCTCATCCATGTGCCTTCCTGGTCTCCATTCTGAATACAGAAGTATCTATAAAAGGAGCCCTATCCTGGGCCCCCCGCTGACCCCACTGTCACTCCTCAGCCACCTCATCCAGGCCCAGGGTTTTGAACCCTGCCAGCCACTCTCAACAAGTCCAGCCTCCCCAGTTCTTTTCTTCCCCCTGAAGCCCACTTAGGATTCCATGGCCTCTCCACATGGACACTCAGCAGTCATCTCAGGTTTCATGTATCCCACCCCGAGTAAACTCTTGATTTCCACTCTTCTCACCCCCAAAATCTTGCTTCTCTCTCAGTTTTTCCCATCTTACTCAGTTTCTCAGAACAAAAAACAGAGTCACTCATGACTCCTTTCTTTCATACCCCAAATCCGACCCAATAGCATATTCTGCTGATTCTCTCTTCAGAATACATTTAGAATCCCACTCACTCTCCTTGGTCAGGACCACCTTAGTCCAAGCTACCACCCTCTCCAGGCGGATTGCAGTGGCCCTCTCTAGTGCTCCTGCCCTTTCCCTCTTCCCCTTCTAATATGTCTCCACACAGCCCAGAGCGATGCTGGAAAATAACCAGGCCCCATTCCACAGAGGAGGCAGTGGCCCCGACCCTGCGGGGGCTGATTCCTAAGCAGCACACCAATGTGACCCAAAGGCCAGCCTGTAGGACGAGTGGCCAGGAGCCTGCTTTGATGGCTGGGTGCCTGTGCATGCATCCTCCCCACCTCCCCCTCCTCCTCACTCCGCTTGGGCCCCTCTGGCCTGCTATACTCTTACTTGAATACATCAAGGCCATTTGCACTTAGGGCCTTTGTGTCGTCTGTCCCCTCTGTCTGGAAGGTGCTAGCCCCAGATGTGTGTTGTCCCTCTCCCTCTTCGTCCAGGAGTCCGCTCCTTAGTAGGCTTCCCCAGGCCACGCTATATAAAGCAATGCCTCCATGCTATCCCTGCCTGCATTGCTCTCCTTAGAACTCCATTATATTTGCATTACTGTATTTGTTTGCATAATTATTTGCGCGTGCGTGTGTGTGTGTGTGTGTGTGTGTGTGTGTGTGTGTGTGGTCTTACACTACAATGTAAGCTTCTAGGGGCAGGGAGTTTGCTTCTCTCTGTCTCCTATTGCCTAGAACAACACTTGGAACATAGTAGATGCTCAATAAATATTTGTTGATCAGATTAATTAGTGAGATGGCAACGTACCCACGTCAGGACATATGGTTGATCTTGGTCTTCCCAGCAGCTATGTAGTACTCAACAGTGTGGATATGCCAAAGTTTCATTTACCGCCCTCTTACTGGGGGATATTTAGCTTTTCAATTCTTTTGCTACTATAAACAAAGTTGCATTGCATATTTGTACACTATGGTTGAATATGGTGAAAAATCAGTAATTCCAGGCTCTGGACTTGCTGGGTCAAGGAATATGTACATTTAAAGCTTTGGTGAATAGTGCCAACCTGTCCCCCAAGAATAATTTAAACAAATTATGATTTTTTAAATATTTAAAAACATATTTAAAAGAATGAAATTAGCACCACTTCCTTTGGAGACTGGAGAGGATGTGGGACTGATTTCTTGGCCACTGTGGCCGTGGTAACCAGGATGGCCCCAGCATTGGAGCCTTACACTCCAGCCTTTCTCACTTGCACAGAAATCACCTGCACTACCTGTCACGAGATCACTTTGTAACACAGGGAAATAATAGCACAGTCACCGAGGGTAGACGGCTGTTATTCACCCTGCATTGTAAAGAACTTCCTGAACATCACCTGCCCCAACCCAACAAGCACTTAGTCAGCGCCTGCCATGGGCTGTGGGATGCTCCTGTGGGTGATGAGGATGCAGTCTGAGTAGCACAGAAAAGCCCTGTCCACAGGAGCTTGCACTCTACCTCGGGAGACAATGAACAGAATACATGAGCAAGTCGTATGTTAGATAGGGAGAAATGCCATGGGAACACTGGCAGGAACAGTGTGGTACCAGTTCCAGAAGTGGCTTAGATGCTCCATCTCTTGTGCAGTCCCCTTCCTTTGAGTGGGGGCTGGACCCATGACTTGCTTCTAATGGCAGAGGTCACCTCAGGATTAGGTTACACGGGGCTGTGAGTCCGTCCTTGGCACCCTCTCCTTCTCGCTGCCTTGTGTACCATGGTGTTTCAAGCCGCACTACAGTGGGCCCAGGTGCCAGTGCCTCTGCCAACAGCCCCCAAGAGCTGATTCCTGCCTGCAGCCTTGTAGGGAGACCCCAGCAGATCCATCCTGGAGATGACCACAGCCTAGCTGACTCCTTGACTGAAGCCCGTGGGAGGGCCTGGGCCAGAGGAACAGCTAATCCACATCTGTATTCCAACCCACAGAAACTTTGAGGTAAAAAATGTACAAATGTTGTTGTCTTCAGCCATTAAGTTTTGGGTGAACTTTTTACTCATCAATAGCTAACGAAAACAAAGGGGAACAGAGAGAGCTAAGATAGCGGTGAAGTTTAAAATAAGGTGGCAGGGAAGGAGTTATCTGAGAAAAGACTGGAAAAAGGGAGAGCCATAGGATCCCAGGGGCAGAGCTGGATTTGGAGACATGAGCCTGTGGGAGCTCAGGAGACAGGGCGGCTGGGATGAAGCAAAGGGGTGAGAGGTAGGGGGAGTCAGAGAGGGGCGGGGTGTTACATTAACCTTTGGACTTTGACTCTGAATTTGGGGAAAGGGGGCCTTTAAGACTTTGAGAAGTTGCATTTTTGAGCAGGGCCCAGTTGGGCATTAAGAGTGTCTGGGCAGGTCAAGGTAGCAGGGGGTGACCAGCAGGGACTGAAGGGGCCTGTTTGTTTGTTGTTGTTGTTTTGTTTTTATTTTATTTTATTTATTTATTTTTATTATTAGTTTCAGGTGTACAAAACAATGTAATAGTTGGACATTTCACCCATTGCAAAGTGATAAGCCCCCTCCCCCAATCTATTTCCCCTCTGACATCGTATACAGCTGTTACAGTTCCACTGACTTTATTCCCTGTGCTGTGCTGTTCTTGCTTCAAAGGACAGGAGGTGGTGGGCAGATCTGGAGAGACTTGGAGGTCAGAGTTCACAGGTTATGCCCTATGCCCTACACCTGTGTGTCCTAGAGGGTCAGGCCAGGCAGCAGTAGAGTCTGTAGAACCCTGAGGAAGGAGTGAATGTGGAGCAAGGTGAGGGGAGGCCTGGGGGCAGAGGAGCCAGGACAGGGAGTCTGGATGAAGATGAAGACAGTGTGAGGAGCAGGTGCTGAGGCACCGTCGACAGGGCACAGCAGACACAGGGATGCAATAGGAACCAGCTTTACTGTCAAGAGGGACAAATAGGGCAGCAGCTGAAGGGCAAAGTGAGTCCAACAGAGCAGTATCATAGGTGTAGACCCAACAGGGCCGTCTGGCTAGGACTGGGGACACCAGGATGTAGGAGCAGAGAGAGCAGCTGGACGGGTCAGTGAGGGAGAGGAAGGTGGCCCTGGAGCCAGTGGGGAAATCAGCATCTGGTCTCAGGAAGTTCCAGAGGCTGCAGGAGCCCCTGCAGACATGCTGAGCTTCTGACATCCTGCCACGCTGGCCAGTAAGTGACCCTGGGTGTGACCGTGAGAGGGACCTGGAGCCGAGCTGGGAGACTGCGCTTGGAATTTCCTGACCTGGACGAGGTTCAACCTTTAATCTCATGTTCCATCTACAGCCTTGTTTCATGTGGTTTGTGAGAAGCTGGAAAACAAAGGGCTGATAAGCCTCACAGAGGGTGTAGAGGCCAACCCAGGACACCCTTGACTGATCCTCTGAGGTACTGGGGGCAGGACAGAGACCGGGGTGCAGCTGTTTGTCACCGCTGAGTGCGGCTGGGTGGCTGTGAGACCAACCTCAGGTCCAGGGTCTGCTGGCTTCAGGCAAGACATGGCCTTCTCAAGCCTCTGTTTCTTTATCTGGAAGATGGAGTGAATGAGAGCCCAGCCTCACAGGCTGTGAGGGGGCAGGAGAGAGGCCCATGGCGGCCATGGTTTTGCACAGAGGAGTCTTTGCATCCAGAGAGGGACTACAGTGGCAGGCACAGGATAGGAGATGCCTGAATAGTCAAAGCATTGTTCCGTGTGGGGCCAGAATCACTATGAATGTGTCAACTTGCTACTGAATCGAGGAAAAACCCCTTGTTTGATGCAGCATCTGTTTCCTTTCCTCTTCATCTGGGCCCAGGAGGATTTGCTGCCTCTTAATGGCCAAGAACGCAGGTAGTGAGAACAGGACCTGAGGGTTGTATATCTCAGCAAATTGAATTTTCCTTCTTTTCTGGCCTCTTGGGAAAGACATTATTTCCTTCATTGATGCAAATGTGTTCAAAGTGCACTTCCCACAAACTCAGAAATAATGAACCGCCTTTCCTCCAAGGGCTGGGACTGTGGCCATGGCCCTCCTGCCAAAGGTGGCCCATGACTGGCCACAGAACCAGTCCTGGCTCTGGTGCACTGCCCAGGCTCCATGATGGGCAAGAAGAGCAACCCACCAGCGGCTGGATAGAGAGCAGCCCAGGGAGCTGACCTGCCCCTTC
Organism: Rhinolophus hipposideros; assembly: GCF_964194185.1. Taxonomy (NCBI): domain Eukaryota; kingdom Metazoa; phylum Chordata; class Mammalia; order Chiroptera; family Rhinolophidae; genus Rhinolophus; species Rhinolophus hipposideros. The sequence continues at coordinate 67,480,683 of NC_138061.1, forward strand.
CCTGGCTGGTGAGAAGACATGCGGTTGCCTGGGGCACCAGCGAGGCCTCAGCCCCTAGCCTGGCTCTCCTCCTCCTCTGTCCATTGCAGAGCAGGCTCGTTTCTGGGAAGCAACAAACAGTTTCCAGCCAGGAATTGGTATTCAGCCAGGAGTTTGGGTTTCAGCCAGAAGTTGGTATTTGTTAAAAGACATGAAAAAGTTGAAGCTATTATCAAGAGAGTGCATGTGGGGTCTGAGTTCACTGCGGGGTCTCAGGAACTGGATACCATCAGCCTGGCCTACCCCGCGGACATGAGGGAGGCTGTGGGTGTCACACATGGGAGCCACCCAACCCCTGGCCAGCCTGGCGCGTGCTCCGAAGAACCCAGAAGATGGCAAACAAAATAACAGTTCAGGAAGAAATGAACAGAGGAGACCTCGCTGCCCTGGGCTGGGTCCAGCAACCTGATTACTTGCAGCTCCCTCCATAGGCCTGGAGCTGGCAGCAAGGGCTGTCCTGTCAGAGGTGGCTGAGTTTGGAAGTTAGATTTGGTGGCTTTGGAAGGCTGGTCTGCATAGCTGTCAGCCTTGCTGAGTCCCAGGAGCATGTGAGCTCCCAGCTGGCCTCCACTGCTGGAGGATCCCCTCCTATTTTACAACGGGTGGATCTCTATGTGGATGGACCCCAAGAGGGATAGAAACACAACAATGGTTCCATGAGAAAATATTTGGTGAATTCCGCCACTCACCCCCAATTCATTAAAACATGGTCACAGAGATTTTTCTTTAGTGAGATAAAGAGAATAGCGGCATCCTTCACAAGGTGATTCTCAACCTCCTTTCCCTTGTGACCTGCACTGTTGAGGCTGAAAAGCTAACTACAGTATATTCCCAGCCTGGCTTGAACTAAATGTGGTCAAATGACACAGTTCTGGTAAATGAGACAGGATTGGCAGTCAGCTGAGGGATTCTGGGAAGGTTTTTTTTCTCAAAGAGCCAAATATGGCAGGTATTTCCAGTTTTCTCTCTATTTCCCTTCTTCTTCCTATCTGGAAGGTGGACGTAAGGCCAGGAGCTGGGGAGGCCATGCTGCAACACTGAGGACTGAAAGAGAGGCTAAGCATTTGCTGAGACAATGCCCTGCCGTGGATGAGCTTCTGAGCCTGTACTTGCAGGCTTCTTGTAAAATGAGGCAAAACAAAACCTAATTTCTTTAAGCTGCTGTGTTTGGAATTCCTGCAGTTGAAAGCCTTCCTAGCTAGTGAACACCACCATGCTGAACTATCCGCCAGCATCACATATAACAGTGAAAACTGAGAGGCCTTCCCTTCTGAGGAAAGACAAGCATGAGCCACGGTAACCTGTAGCATTGATAATAACACAAATAATGCTTCTTGAGTTCTCATTACACGTCTGCTCCTCTCCTCAGCACTTGACACATTTGCTCGTTTGATCGTCCAACAACCCCATGGGGGACATTTTATAGGTACCGAAAAGTAAGACACAGAGGAGGAGGGAACTCACTCGAGTTGGTGTGCAGTCGGCCAGGATGTGAACTCGTCAAGTTAGGCTGCAGGGTTTGTCCTCATAACTTCATGCAGTACTCTCCATCTGTCTATAAGCTCAGGAAGTGGACAGAGCAGCACAGCCCAGGTCTGAGGCTTCCCGTCCTGAGTCTCGTGGCCACGTTTTCTTCCCCACGCACCACTCCTAGGAAGCCAGTTACCTCCCAGAGGATGATGGTGAGCCAGAATCAGGGCCAGGGAGCCGCCTCAGCCTGGGACAGGCTGTGTGGCCACTTCACAGAGAGCCACGACCTTGGGCCACGGCCCTCCTCTGCTCCAGGGCACGGATGAGTGAACACTGCCAAGATTTTCTCCTCCCTCACTTCTTCCTGTTTCCAAAGCTGATTAAAACCCTGCTTCTCATGAATATCCTTTTCCTTATTTTTAAAGCTACTCTAGTGTTCAACAATACTGGCATGTCTTGTAGGCTAGGGAACTGGCTGTCTCCCCTTCACCTGTTATCCCTTAATGCTTTTTTTTTAAATTACAGAAGAAATACAACTGCTATAAAGTCTACAAATAGTTCAGAAATATGTGAAGTAAAACTGATAATTTTCTTCTCCCATATTTTCAAACTCCACTCCCCTCCCCCACAACTTAGAGGAATAACGTTGCCTGGGAGATTGGAGTGCTCCTACACAAACACACTCACCTATGTGAGGTGGACACATCTTATTTGAAATAAAAGTCAGCCTATGGCATTCCATAAGTTGTTTCTTCCCAATAATTATTCATAGACTTGAAGAATTCTGGCTCATTGTTTTCAGTGTATGCTTAGTGTTCCTTAGAAAGAAAGTGCTATGACTTCTTTAGCTCACTTGTGCCAATGGACACTGTGGTTGTCTCCAATGTGTTGCTTTTGTGTGCTTGTGTGGCAGTTTGGGTTGAAGAGACTCCTCCAGGTGGCCTGGCTGTGTCTGCATGTGCACGTATCAGTGCTTGACAGGTGTGGCTAAATGTCATTCATCAGCTGCTGCACCTGCTACCCTGTGCCTTACTGAGAACAAGCGTGCCCTGTCCCCATGCCTCCTTAATCCTGCACACTTTCAATATTGGAAAATTTGCAGACATCTCAGTAACAGCATCTAGTGCCTAAATCTTGGTTTCTAAATATTGTTTCAACTCAAAGGAACCAGAAACCAGTGCTTCTTGGAGAAATGACTTGCTCCAGGGCAGGGGCAGGAAACAAAAGAAAATAAGCTTAGAAGAGTTTGCTGTGACAGAAAGTGAGGAAGTACTCAAAGAAAGATAGGGGTGCTCAAGGGGATGTAGGAGCCAGCTTGAAGGGGCTCCTATTAACCAAACGGGAACATTTTGAGCATCAAAATAAATAATTATAGTAATGAATTATAACCATTGAAATGAAAACTTTGTGGGCCTATAATGATACTAAATAAATAAGAAAATAAAGGAAAAGCTTATCTTTGTAGTAGAATGTTAGCTAATAAATGTAGATGAAATTTTAAAAAAATCATTTTTTGGCAACAATTATAATAATCGATCCAGACAAGAATCATCAGCAGATGCTAAATTTGTGGGTGGAAGTCTGAACAGGAATAGTGGGGTCACGGTCTCAAAGTACCTTCCCACAAAGGTCCTGGCTTATTATAAAAGAAAAATAGCAACTTTACATTGAGAAAGTTTAATAAAATAATCAAAGTTAAAGTCAGCAATGGAACAAACTTCTGCCTCCAAGACGATATGGCAGACTGGTGGAGGCATGGTCGCACTTCTGTGGCGTCCTGCCGAAATGCATCATCTGAACCTGATCCTGGGGAAACATCGTGCAGACCCCAACTGAGGCCAATTCACAGCATAACCAGACAGTTCCCTTCACAGATGTCCTAGTCATGCAAGCCAGGAAAGTGGAGGCTGTTCCCGATTCCAGGAGACTCCTGGGTGGTGACAATCAGATGCAGTACCTGATCCTGGACTGGAAAAAATTGCTTTTAAGGACACTATCAGGACAGCTGATGAAATTAAAGTGACTTCAGATAATATATTAATGTATGACTAATAGAGAACAATTGTATCAGTGTTAACTTTCCGGCATTTGATAAATGCACCATGGTCAAGTAGGAAAGTGTCCTTGTTTGTAGAAGATAAAGGTTTAAATACTTAGGGATAAGGAGACATGGATGTGTGAATCTTGTTGCCAAATGATTCAGAAAAGAAATTACATGTACACCCATACATATACATACATGTACGCATGTATATGAGACAGAGAGAGAGAGAGGTAGAGAAAAGAAAAGAAATGTGGTAAGATATGAACAGTTGGTGAATCTGGTTCAGTGGTAAAAGGGAGTGCTTTGCACTGAGTTTGGAGTTGTTTCCAAATGAAATTTTGAGGAAAAATTATTTTGCCAATGTATTAGGCACAAAATTATACCTCCCAGATACATGAATTTGCATTCGCCTCCTCACTGGCAATGCTGAGCATATGTTCATATATTAGCCTTTTCTAGTTATTTGTGAATTATGTCTATAATCTTCGCTCATTTTTTCTATTAGATTGCTTTTTTTCCGCTAAATGGAAGGCTTTCTAAATCTGTATTAAAGTTCATTTCTATTTTGTACCTGGTGACTACTTCTCCTGTTTTGTCATTTGTCTTTTGATGTTAGTAGTGTCTTCAGGCTGTGCAGATGGTTTACATGTATAGCTAATCAAATCTATCATCTTTTTTGGCACCGCTATAAGAGTATAAAATACATATAACCTTGAGCAATTAAACAGTATAGCTAGTGCTCAAGTCTGCTTCTAATTTAATCATTCTTTTAATTAAAAGTTTTTGTTTTGAGATCATTGTAGACTCTCACACAGTTGTAAGAAATAAAAGAGTGAGCCATACACCCTTTACCCAGTTTCCCCACTGCTGACAGCTTCAAAACTCTAGTGCAGCATCACCACTAAAAACTGACATTGAGGTAGTCAGGGCACACACAGCCCATCACAAGGAGCCCTTGTGTCGTCCTTCACAGATACATCTACTTCCCTCCCACCCGTATCCCTCCTTAAACCCTGGCAACCACCCATATGTTCTCCATGTCTATAATTTTGTCACTTCCAGAATGTTATATAAATGAAATCATATAGTGTGTAACCTTTTGGGATTGGTTTTTATCACTCAGCATAATTCTCTTGACATTCACTCAGGTTGTTGCCTGTATCAATAGTTTGTTCTTTTTATCACTGGATGGTATTCCATTGTATGGATGTCTGGATGATTGCTTAACCATTCACCCATTAAAAGACATTTGGGTTCATCTGAGATTTTGGCTATTATAAATAAAGGTGCTATAAATTTTTGTGTACAGGCTTTTGCGTTAACACAAGTCTTCGTTTTTCCAGGATAAAACCCAGGAGTGCAGTTGTTGAGTTGTATGGTATTGCATGCTTAATATTTTTTTTTTTTTTAAGAAACTGTCAAACTATTCTGCAGAGTGGCTATACCATTTTACATCCCCACCAACTATACAAGTCATATATGAGTAATTTAATTTCTCCACATCCTTAGAAGCATTTCATGTTGTCACATTTTTTATTTTAGACTTTCTGATAATGATATGCCATTGTGGTTTTATTATTATTATTATTATTATTATTATTTACAATTGACATTCAATATTATTTTGTATTAGTTTCAGATGTACAGAATAGTGGTTAGACATTTACATAATTTATGCAGCGCTCCCCTCAATAAGCCGAGTACCCACCTGGCACTATACGTAGTTGTTGCAACATTATTGACTATATTCCTCATGCTGCACTTCACATCCCTGTGACTATTTTGTAACTACCAATTTGTACTTCTGAAATCCTTCAGCTTGTTCACCCAGCTCCCCAGCACCCCTTCTCTCTGGAAACCATCAGGTTCTTCCATGTATCAATGAATGTTTCTGTTCTCTGTGTTCATTTACTTTGCTCTTTACAATTCACATATAAATGAGATCATATGGTATTTGTCTTTCTCTGTCTGACTTATTTCACTCAGCATAATACCCTCTAGGTCCGTCCATGTTGTCACAAATGGTAAGATTTCATTCTTTTTTATGGCCGAGTAATACTCCATTGTTTCAATGTACCACATCTTTATCAAATTGCCTGTTGGCGATCATTTGGGTTGCTTCCATATCTTGATTATTGTAAATAGCACTGCAATAATCATAGGGGTACATATATCTTTTCGAATTAGCATTTTGGATTTCTTTGAATAAATACCCAGAAGTGGAATTGCTGGGTCATAAGGAAATTTTTCAATTTTTGAGGAAACTTCATACTGTTTTCCATAGTGACTGTACCAATTTGCAATCCCACCAACAGTGCACAGGGGGAGGGGGGGTGGGGAGAGGGAGATGAGGGTAAGGGGGATCAAATATATGGTGATGGAAGGAGAACTGACTCTGGGTGGTGAACACACAATGGGATTTATAGACGATGTAATACAGAATTGTACATCTGAAATCTATGTAATTTCACTAACAATTGTCACACATCCTCGCCAACACTTGCTGTCTGTTGATTTATTGATGATGGCCATTCTGACAGGAGTGAGGTGGTATCTCATTGTGGTTTTAAATTACATTTCTCTGGTTAGTGACATTGAGCATCTTTTCATATGTCTATTGGCCATCTGTATGTCCTCTTTGGAGAATGTCTATTCAGGTCCTCTGCCCACTCATTAATTGGATTTTTTTTTTTTGGTGTTGATTTGTATGAGTTCTTTACAAATTTTTTATATCAACCTCTTATCAGATGAATCATTGGCAAATATCATCTCCCACTCAGTAGACTGTCTTTTTGTTTTGTGGATGGTTTTTTTTGCTGTGCAAAACTTTTTCATTTGATGTAATCCCATTTGTTTATTTTTTCTTTTATTTTCCCTTGCCCAAGGAGATAGATCAGAAAAAATATTACTAAGAGCAATGTCTGAGAGTTTACTGCCTAAGTTTTCTTCTAGGAGTTTTATGGTTTGGGGGCTTACATTAAAGTTTTTAATCTATTTTGAGTTTATTCTTGTGTATAGTGTAAGAAGGTGGTCCAGTTTTATTTTTTTTGCATGTGTCTGTCCAGTTTTCCCAGCACCATTTATTGAATAGACTATCTTTACCCCACTGTATATTCTTGCCTCCTTGGTCATAGATTAAATGACCACATAGGCATGGGATTATTTCTGGGCTCTTTATTCTGTTCCATTGATCTGTGTTTCTGTTTTTATGCCAATACCATGCTGTTTTGATTACGATAGCCTTGTAGTACAGTTTGATATCAGGTAGCATGATACTTCCAATTTTGTTCTTACTGAAGATTGCTGTAGCTATTAGGGGTCTTTTTGGTTCCATATAACAATTTAAGATGATTTGTTCTAGTTCTGTGAAAAATGTCATTGAAATTTTGATACGGATTTCATTGAATCTATAGATTGCTTTGGGTAGTATGGTCACTTTAATCATGTTAGTTCTTCCTCTACATGAGCACAATATATACTTCGATTTATTTCTATCTTTTTCAATTGCTTTCTGTCTTATAGTTTTCCAAGTACAGGTCTTTTTCCTCCTTGTTTAAATTTATTCTTAGGTATTTTAATTTTTTTGATGCAATTCTAAATGGGATTGTTTTCTTAATTTCTCACTGACACTTCATTATTGGTATATACAAATGCAACTCATTTCTAAATATTAATTTTGTATCCTGCTACTTTACTAAATTTATTTATCAATTCTAATAGCTTTTTGGTGAAATCTTTGAGTTTCTCTCTATATATGGTGCCATGACATCTGCAAATAATGACAGTTTTTCTTCTTCCTTTCCAATTTGGATGTATTTATTTATTTATTTATTTATTTATTTATTTATTTATTTATTCTTTTCTGATTGCTGTGGCTAGGACTTCCAGTAATATGTGGAATAAAACTGGAAAAACTGAACATCTTGTTTCATTTCTTTTTTTTTTTTAACCTTTAGTGATTGGCTCTTTTTTAAAAAATTATTGGAGTGACAATTGTTAGTGAAATTACATAGATTTCAGGTGTACAATTCTGTATTACATCATCTATAAATCCCACTGTGTGTTCATCACCCAGAGTCAGTTCTTTTTCCATCACCATATATTTGATCCCCCTTTAGCCTCATCTCCCACAGCCCATCCCCCTTACCCTCTGGTAACCACTAAACTATTGTCTGTGTTTATGAGTTCTTGTTTCTCATTTGTTTGTCTTGTTCTTTTATTGTTTTTGGTTTATATACCACATATCAGTGAAATCATAGGGTTCTCTGCTTTTTCTGTCTGACTTATTTTGCTTAGCATTATACTCTCAAGATCCATCCATGTTGTCACAAATGTTCCCATATCATCTTTTCTTACCGCTGAATAGTATTCTATTGTGTATATATACCACAACTTCTTTATCCATTTATCTATCGAAGGACATTTTGGTTGTTTCCGTGTCTCGGCCACTGTAAACAAAGCTGCAATGAACATTGGAGCATGCGTGTCTTTATGTATAAATGTTTTCAAATTTTTCGGGTAGATAACCAGGAGAGGGATATGGTAATTCTATTCGTAATTTTTTGAGGACTCCACACTGCTTTCCATAACGGCTGCACCAGTCTGCATTCCCACCAACAGTGTATGAGGGTTCCTTTTTCTCCACAGCTTCTACCACAGTTGTGACTATTTTTCTTGTTGATGATAGCCATTCTGACTGGGGTGAGGTGATATCTCATTGTGATTTTTATTTGCATTTCTCTGATGATTAGTGATGTTGAGCATTTTTTCATATGTCTATTTGCCATTTGTATGTCCACTTTGGAGAAATGTCTCTTCAGGTCCTCTGCCCATTTTTCAATTGGGTTGTTTGTTTTTTTGTTGTTGAGTTTCATGAGTTCCTTGTATATTTTGGATATTAGCCCTTTATCGGAGACACTGTTTGCAAAAATATTCTCCCATTCAGTCGGTTGCCTCTTTATTTTGTCGATGGTTTCTTTTGCTGTGCAGAAACTTTTAAGTTTCATAAATTCCCACTCGTTTATTTTAGCTTTTACTTCCATTGCCTTTGGAGTCAAATTCATAAAATGCTCTTTGAACCCAAGGTCCATAAGTTTAGTACCTATGTTTTCTTCTATGCACTTTATTTGTCAGGTCTTATGCTTAAGTCTTTGATCCATTTTGAATTAATTTTGGTACATGGTGACAGATAGCGTCCAGTTTCATTCTTTTGCACGTGGCTATCGAATTCGCCCAGCACCATTTATTGAAGAGGCTGTCTTTCCTCCATTGTATGTTTCTTTGTCAAAAATTATCTGTCCATATAGATGTGGTTTTAATTCTGGGTTCTCAATTCTATTCCATTGTTCTATGTATCTGTTTCTCTGCCAATACCATGCTGTTTTGATTATTGTAGCCCTGTAGTACAGGCTAAAATCAGGGAGTGTGATAACTCCAGTATTGTTCTTTTTTCTTAAGATTGCTTTGTCTCTTCGTGGTCTTTAGTGGTTCCAAACAAATCTGATGATTTTTTGTTCTATTTTTTAAAAAATGCCTTTGGGATTTTGATGGGGATTGCATTAAATCTGTATATTGCTTTGGGTAATATGGCCATTTTAACTATGTTGATTCTTCCAATCCATGAGTATGGAATGTCTTTCCATTTCTTTGTGTCTTCTTCAATTTCTTTCAAAAACGTCTTACAGTTTTCAGCATATAGGTCATTCACATCCTTGGTTAAGTTTATTCCCAGGTTTTATCCTTTTTGCTGCAATTGCAAAAGTAATTGTTTTTGTATTTCTTTTTCTGAAATTTCATTGTTAGTATATAGGAATGCAATGGAATTTAACGTTGATTTTGTACCCAGCAACTTTACTGTATTCATTGAGTGTTTCTAACACCTTTTTGGTGGAGTCTTTAAGGTTTTCTGTATACAGCATCATGTCATCTGCAAAGAGTGATAATTTAACTTCTTCATTCCCAATTTGGATGCCTTTTATTTCTTTTTCTTGCCTGATGGCTCTGGCAAGGACTTCCAACACTATGTTGAAAAGAAGAGGTGATAGGGGACAGCCATGTCTTGTTCCTGAACGTAGAGCAAAAGTCTTCAGTTTTCACCGTAAATTTTGAGATTAGCTGAGGGCATCTCATATATGGCCGTTATTATGTTAAGGTATTTTCCTTCTATACCTATTATATTAAGTGTTTTCATCATAAATGGATGTTGTATCTTGTCAAATGCTTTTACTGCATCAATTGATATAATCATACAATTCTTGTCCTTTATTTTGTTTATGTGATGGATTTAGGGATGTTGAATCCTTGTGACCCGGGGATGAACCCCACTTGGTCCTGATGAATAATCTTTTTAATGTATTGTTGTATTCGATTTGCTAGAATTTTGCTTAGGATTTTTGCATCAGTATTCATCAGAGATATTGGTCTGTAGTTTTCTTTTTTTGTGTTGTCCTTACCAGGTTTTGGTATCAACGTAATGTTGGCCTCATAAAATGAGTTAGGGAGTACTGTCTTTTCGTCAAGTTTTTGGAAGAGTTTGAGCAGGATTGGTGTTAGATCCTCTTTGAAGGATGGTAGAATTCACTAGTGAAGCCATCTGGTCCCGGAGTTTTGCTTTTGGGAAGGTTTTTGATGACTGATTCAATTTCGTTACTTGTGATCGGTCTGTATAGATTTTCCAGTTCTTCATGGTTCAGCCTTGGAAGGCTATGTGTTTCTGAGAACTTGTCCATTTCTTCTAGGTTATTGAATTTGGTGGCATATAGTCCTTCATAGTATTCCTGTGGTGTCCGTGATAACTTCCCCTTTTTCATTTCTGATTTTGTTAATTAGTGTCTTCTCTCTTTTTGTCTTAGTGTGTCTAGCCACGGCTTTGTCGATTTTGTTAATCTTTTCAAAGAATCATCTCTTTGTCACATTAATTTTTTCTATTGTCCTTTTGTTCTCTATTTCATTTAGTTCTGCTCTGATTTTTGTTATTTCCTTTCTTCTGCTGACCTTGGGTTTCACTTGTTTTTCTTTTTCTAGTTCTTGAAGGTGTTCACATGAGGTTATTTATTTGGGATTTTTCTTGTTTCTTGATATAGGCCTGTAATGATATAAATTTCCCTCTTAAAACTGCTTTTGCTGCATCTCAAAAGTTTTGGTAGGATGTATTTTCAATGTCATTTTTTCTATGTATCTTTTGATATCTCCACTAATTTCTTCTTTGACCCAGTCGTTCTTTAAAAGTATGTTTTTTTATTTTTATTTATTTTTATTTTTTTATTATTTTATTATTATTATTTTTTTATTTATTAGTTTCAGGTGTACAAGACAAGGTAATACTTAGACGTTCATCATTTATATCCCTCACACTGTGAACCCCCCTCCCCCCATCCACTATCTCTCCGACCTCACACTGAACCATCACATTATATATATAAAATTATAGTTGGCATTCATTAATGTTTAGCTTCTGGTGTACAATGCCATGATCAGGTATCCACACACACAAAAAAAAGTATGTTGTTTAATCTCCATGTATTTGTGTTTTTTCCTGCTTTCTTTTTGCAGTTGATATCTAATTTCAAAGCCTTGTGATCAGAGAATATGCTTGGTATGATGATTTCAATCTTCTTAAATTTGCTGAGGCTGTTATTATGTCCCAATATATGGTCTATCCTTGAGAATGTTCTATGTACACTCGAAAAGAATGTGAAATCAGATTCACATGTTTTAGGATGAAGTGCCTATATACGTCAATTATGTCCATTTCATCTAATGTGTCATTTAGGGCTGCTGTTTCGTTATTTATTTTCTGTTTGGATGATCTATCCATAGCTGTCAATGATGTATTTAAGTCCCCTAGTATAATTGTGTTTTGGTCAATTTCTCCCTTTAGTTCTGTTAGTAGTTGCTTGGTATATTTCGGTGCTCCCTGATTGGGGGCATAAATATTGATGACTGTTATGTCTTCTTGTTGTATAGTCCCCTTTACCATTATGAAATTTCCATCTTTGTCTCTTGTTATCTTTTTCACCCTGAAGTCTGTTTCATCTGATATCATTATGGCTACCCCTGATTTACTCTGGGTACCATTTGCTTGGAGTGTCAATTTCTACCCTTTCACTTTGAGTCTATTCTTGTCCTTGTAGCTGAGATGTGTCTCTTGGAGACAGCATATGGTTGGGTTTAGTTTTTGGATCCAATCTGCTACTCTGTGCCTTTTGATTGATTAGTTCAGTCCATTTACATTTAGGGTGATTGTTGATATGTGAGGATTTCCTGTCATTCTATCTTTAGTTTTCTGGTAAGGCTGTGTCTCCATTGTTTCTTTGACTTTTTGTTGTTGTGTGTTATTTGTGTGGCCGTATTCTATGATGTTTCCCTCTGTTTCTTCTTTTATTACAGTATATATCTCAGTTATCGATTTTTTTTTTGAGTGGTTTCCCTTAAGTTTATGTAAAAGGATGTGTGATATTTAAAGTATTCCATTTTCTTCAGCACATTTACTTTCTCCATTCCCATATTCCTGTTCTGGCTTTTACTCTCCCCCTTTTTATGTTGCCACAAATTGTCCCTGTTGATGGTGGTCGAATAGCCTCCTTTAGTGTTTCTTGTAGTGAGGGTCATGTATTAGAAAATTCCCTCAGCTTCTGTATGTCTGGAAATGTCTTTATTCCTCCTTCATATCTAAAGGATATCTTTGCTGGATATATTATTCTTGGCTCTTAATTTCTCTCTTTCAATAGTTTGAATATGTGGTTTCACTCCCTCTTGGCTTGTAGAGTTTCTGCAGAAAAATCTGATGATAATCTAATGGGCTTTCCTTTGTAGGTTACCGTCTTCTTTTCCCTGGATGCCTTGAGGATTCTTTCTTTGTCGTTGATTTAGACAGCTTTAATACAATGTGCCTTGGAGAAGGCCTGTTGGGATTGAGGTAATTAGTTGTTCTATTTGCTTCTTGGATTCGAGGATCCAGTTCTGTCCACAAGTTTGGAAGTTCTCATCAACAATTTGTTTGAATATATTCTCTGTTCCCTTCTCTCTTTCTTCTCCTTCTGGTCTGCCCATTATTCTTATATTGCTCTTTCTGATAGAGTCAGAAAGTTCTTGCAGAGTTCTTTCATTTCTTGTAAGTCTCAAGTCTCTTCTTCCATCCGTGTAATTTCCAGGTTTCTATGTTCGATGTCACTGATTCTTTCCTCCATCTGGTCAACTGTACTACCTAAGCTGGTTATTTCAGTCTTAATATTTTCTATTGAGTTCTTAATCTCCAGAAATTCTCTTTGGTTCTTTTTTAAAACTTCAATGTCTTTCATAAAATGCTCATGTTGTTCTTTGATTGCGTTTCTGAGTTCATTAAATTGCCGTTCTGTGTTTTCTTGCATGTTGTTGAGTTTTTTCAGAACTGCAATCTTGAATTCTCTGTCATTTAAGTCACATATTTCCATATCTTTAAGTTCCTTTTCTGGAGACTTTTCATTTTCTTTCTGAGCTGTCTTGTCGCCTTGGTTATTCATGGCAATTACTGATTTATTATTTATCTTCCTAGACATCTACAGGAGTGGCTTCTGCAACAGGTTGATAGGAAGAGGTCTTTCTTTTGTTTTCCAATACTTGTTGGTAGAATGTTTCATTTTGTCTCCGACTGCAGCCTTTTTTTCCTCTCTCACACTGTAGTGTTATGTTTGTCTGCACTATTCCAGCTTCTTACACAATGGGGGGATTCCCTGGGAGATGGGCTTCTCCTCTGTTAACAGTTCGCCTAAGTCATAAGGCGCCAAGTCTCTGTGGGAAAGCGGAGAGCTTTTGAAATTCCAAAGGTCTTTCTGCCCCAGATTCAGAGCCCGGATGTTGCAGCAGTTCTGTTTACTCCTGCAGGGATACGCCCAAATAGGTGGCGCAGGGGCGTGGTGAGTTGTGAGAGGTGTCCCAGAGCATTGGCAGAGACCACCACCACAGCCGGTCCCGCTTCCACAGCTCCCTGTCTTTTGCCGGAACTAGTTGGGCTGCGAATCTGTGTCTGTGGTCCACAGTTCTCAGAACAGCAAATATTCAGTTCTTTTGATCTGAGACTGCTACTGTTCTGCTTCTAGCACTGGACAGGTGGGGGTGGGTCTAGTTCTGGGAGGGTAGGGAAGGAGCGGCTAGTCTCAGTGCCTAAGGCTTCCATTCTCTGCTCGGCAGTGAGGGCTTAAACCACCGTTTTCAGCCTTCTTCCCTCAGTCTTGTCTCCAAAGTCTCTGCTGTGAGCGTTGGATTCAGTCATGTTATATGCTGCCCCCTCAGCCCTGCAGGCCATAAGTGGAGCCCTAGCAGTCGGAGTTCTTCCCTCTCCCGCAGCTGCGGTAGTGCCGGGATGTAGCAAGCTCGGAGCACTGAGGTAGGCCTGCGTCCTGTTCCCGTGGCTCCTTCTCCGCACTTCTCCCTTCCCTTCTCCCCCGCTCCTCTACCCCCGCAATTCTACCACCTTTTAGGTGAATTCAATAGTGCGCCTCTTCATTTTGCCTGTGTGCTGTGCAGGGAGTCCTTTGTGGAGTTATTGTTGTTCAATTAGTTGTAAATTACAGGGGAGCTTTGCAGGGGCTCACCTCATGCCGCCATTTTGATGACGTCTCTCCATCTTGTCTCATTTCTGAACTTAAGAAGAACGCTTTTAGCTTTTACTGTCGAGTACAACATTAGGTGTGGTTTTGTCATTTATGGCCCATATTATATTATGTTATATTATTATGTTATGTTATGTTATGTTATGTTGTTATATTATATATGGCCTCTATTCCCACTTTGCTAAGAGTGTTTATCAGAAATGAATGCTGGATTTTGTCAAATGCTTTTTCTGCATTTTATTTTTTATTTTGTTTATGTGGTGTATCGTTACTAATTGATTTGCAGATATTGATCTAAAGTTGCATTTCAGGAATAAATCCCACTTGATCATTGTATATGATATTTTTAATGTATTACCGAATTCAGTTTGTTAATATGTTGATGAGGATTTTTGTATCTATTTTCATCAGGGATATGAATTCAGTTTGTTAATATGTTGTTGAGGATTTTTGTATCTATTTTCATAAGGGATATGAGCGTATAATTTTCTTTTTTTTGTAATGTTTTTCTCTGGTTTTGAAGTGAGGGTAATGGTGGCCTCATAAAATCAGCTTGGGAGCTTTCCCATGTCTTGAACTTTTTGGAATAGTTTGAGAAGGATAGGTATTAATTCTTTGAATGGTAAAATTCACCTGTGAAGCCTTGAGTCCAGGACTTTTTCTTTTAGGAGAGGTTTTTTTAAAATTACTGATTCGATTTAGTTAGTAGTAATTAGTTGGTTCATATTTTCTGTTTCTTCTTGATTCAGTCTTGGAAGACTGCATGTTTCTAGGAATTTATTCATTTCTTTCAGAGTGTCCAATTTGTTGGCATATAAATATTCATGGTATTTTCTTATAATCCTTATTTCTCTGGTGTCAGTTGTCACTTCATTCCTTTTATTTCTGATTTTTAATGGGTCCGCTCTCTTTTTTCTTTATATTATATTATATTATATTATATTATATTATATTATATTATATTATATTATATTATATTACATTACATTATATTATATTATTTAAAGGTTTATTAACTTTTGTTAAAGATTTATCAACTTTGTTTATCTTTTTAAAGAACCAGCTCTTGGTTTCACTGATATTTTGTATTGTTTTTTTTTCTTTAAGACTCTATTTTATTTATTTCCATTTAGATCTTTATTATTTCCTTCCTTCTACTTACTTTGGGTTTTATTTGCTGTCCTTTTTATAGTTTCTTTAAGTATAAGGTTAGATAGTTTATTTCACATTTTTCTTGTTTCTTGAGGTAGGCCTGTATTGCTATGAATTTCCCTCTTAAGACTGCTTTTGTTCTGTTCCATAGATTTTGCTTCATTGTGTTTTCATTTGCCTCAAGGTATGTTTTGATTTCCTCCTTGATCTCATTGTTGACTCATTCATTATTCAGTAGCACATTATTTAGCTTCCATGTGTTTGAGTTTTTTTCAGTTGTTTTTCTTGTAATTGATTTCTAGTTTCATACCACTATGGTCAGAGAAGATGCTTGACATGATGTTAATCTTCTTCAATTTATGGAGACTTGTTTAGTGGACTAATATGAACTCTCTTGGAAGATGTTTCATGCATACTTGAAAAAATGCATATTCTGCTTCTTTGGGCTGAAATGCTCTAAAAATACCAATTAAATCTGTGTGGTCTACTGTGTCATTTAAGGCTGCTGTTTCATTGTTGGTTTTCTGTCAGGTAGATTTGTCAATGGGGTGTTAAAGTTTCCTACTATGATTGCATTACTGTTGATTTCTCCCTTTATGTCAGTCAATATTTGCTTTATATATTTAGGTGCTCCTATGTGGGGTACATAAATGTTTACAAAGGTTATATCCTCTTATTGGATTGATCCCTTTATCATTATGTAATGTCCCTCTTTGTCTCTTATGATATCCTTGTTTTAAAGTCTATTTCATCTGATATAAGTATTGGTACCCCAGCTTTTTTTTTTTGGTCTCCATTCTCATGAAATATCTTTTTCCATCCCTTTACTGTCAGTCTCTGTGTGTCTCTTTCGATCTGAGGTGTGTCTCTTTTAGACTGTGCACATATAGGCATTATTTTCTTATCCATTCAGCTACTCTATGTTTTTTGATTGGAGCATTTAATTCATTTGCATTGAGAGTAATTATTGATACATAGTTATTGCCATTTTATTATTCATATTTATGTCCTTTTATTTTTTCCAGTTCTTAAAGAAGCCCCTTTAACATTTATTGTAATACTGGTTTGGTGGTGATAAACTCCTTTAGCTTTTTATTGTATAAACCTGTTGATCTCTTCTTCCATTTGGTTGTAGGTCCTTGTTTTTCATCATTTTGAATATTTCAAGCCAATCCATTCTTGCCTACAAATTTCTGTTGAGAAATCAGCTGAGAGCTCTCTTGTAAGTAACTAGTTGCCTTTCTCTTGCTGCTTTTAGGATTCTCTCTTTTTTAACCTTTGGCATTTTAATTATAATGTGTCTTGGGATAGGCCTCTTTGACTTGTTTAGGACTCTGAGCTTCCTGGGCTTGTATGTCTATTTCCTTCACCAGGTTAGGAAGTTTTTAGTCATTCTTTCTTCAAATAGGTTTTCTTTTTTTCCCCACCATATAAATGTAAAATTTTATAGTTATTTTCTTTGTTTTAAATTTATGGGGGTGACAATTGTTAGTAAAATTACATAGATTTCAGGTGTACAATTCTGTAATACATCATCTATATATCACGTTGTGTGTTCACCACCCAGAGTCAGCTCTCCTTCCATCACCATATATTTGATCCCCCTTACCCTCATCTCCCTCCCCCCACCCCCTTACACTCTGGTAACCACTAAACTATTGTCTGTGTCCATGAGTTTTTGTTTCTCATTTGTTTGTTTTGTTCTTTTGTTGTTTTTGGTTTATATACCACATATCAGTGAAACCATAGGGTTCTCTGCTTTTTCTGTCTGACTTATTTCGCTTAGCATTATACTCTCAAAACCCATCCATGTTGTCACAAATGTTCCTATATCATCTTTTCTTATCGCCGAATAGTATTCTATTGTGTATATATACCACAACTTCTTTATCCATTCATCTATCGAAGGACATTTTGGTTGTTTCCATGTCTTGGCCACCGTAAACAAAGCTGCAATGAACATTGGAGCACACGTGTCTTTATGTATAAATGTTTTCAAATTTTTTGTGTAGATACCCAGGAGAGGGTTTGCTGGGTCATATGGTAATTCTATTTGTAATGTTTTGAGGAACCTCCATACTGCCTTCCATAGTTGCTGCACCAGTCTGCATTCCCACCAAAAGTGTATGAGGGTTCCTTTTTCTCCAGAGCCTCTCCAACACTTGTTCCTATTTGTCTTGTTGATGACAGCCATTCTGACTGGGGTGAGGTGATATCTCATTGTGGTTCTTATTTGCATTTCTCTGATGATTAGTGATGTTGAGCATTTTTTCATATGTCTATTTGCCATTTGTATGTCCACTTTGGAGAAATGTCTCTTCAGGTCCTCTGCGCATTTTTCAATTGGGTTGTTTGTTTTTTTGTTGTTGAGTTTCATGAGTTCCTTGTATATTTTGGATATTAGCCCCTTATCAGAGACACTGTTTGCAAAAATATTCTCCCATTCAGTCGGTTGCCTCTTTATTTTGTCGATGGTTTCTTTTGCTGTGCAGAAACTTTTAAGTTTCATAAATTTCCATTCATTTATTTTAGCTTTTACTTCCATTGCCTTTGGAGTCAAATTCATAAAATGCTCTTTGAACCCAAGGTCCATAAGTTTAGTACCTATGTTTTCTTCTATGCAGTTTATTGTGTCAGGTCTTATGCTTAAGTCTTTGATCCATTTTGAATTAATTTTGGTACATGGTGACAGATAGCGTCCAGTTTCATTCTTTTGCACGTGGCTATCTAATTCTCCCAGCACCATTTATTGAAGAGGCTGTCTTTCCTCCATTGTATGTTTTTAGCTTCTTTGTCAAAAATTATCGGTCCATATTTATGTGGTTTTATTTCTGGGTTCTTAATTCTATTCCATTGTTCTATGTGTCTGTTTTTCTGCTAATACCATGCTGTTCAAATAGGTTTTCAATTTCTTGTGCTCTCTCGTCTCTTTCTGATACCCCTATGAAGCAAATGTTGTTAAACTTGATGTTGTCCCAAAGGTCTCATAACCTACCCTCATTTTTAAAATTCTTTTTTCCTTTTGCTGTTCTAATTGACTGTTTTCTGCTACCTTGTCTCCCAAGTCGCTGATTTGATCCTCTGCCTCATCTAGTCTTCTAGTGAGTCCTTCTAATGCGTTCATTTCAGTTATTGTATTCTTCACTTCTGACTGGATCTTTCTTCTCTCTCTCTCTCTCTCTCTCTCTCTCTCTCTCTCTCTCTCTCTCTCTCTCTCTCTCTCTGTCTCTCTCTCTCTCTCTGGTTTCTATGTTGTTGTTTTTTAATACTTGTGTTGAAGTACTCTTTGTTGAAGTTCTCACTAAGTTCCTTGAGCATCCTTATAACCATTATTTTAAACTTTGAATCTGGTAGGTTGCTTGCCTTAATTTTGTCTAGTTTTTTTTTCTAGAGTCTTCTCCTGTTCTTTCATTTGGAACATATTTCTTTGTTTCCTCCTTTTGGCTGCCTGTCTGTGTTTGTTCCTATGTATTAGGTAGATCTGCTACATCTTCCAGTGTTAGCCAGATGGCCTTATGTTGTAGGTGCCCTGGGGAGCCCTGGGACAGTATTCCTGGTGACCTGAGCTGGGTGCTCCAGGAGTATCCTTTGTGTGGGTTGTATGTGCCCCTGTTATAGTTGAGTCTTGATTGCTATTGGCACATCAGTGTGTGGGATTGACCCTCAGGCTGACTGGCTGTGGAGTTTAGCCATGTCCACAGCTTATGGGCTGCTATGTGGGGGGCTTACCTTGTGGAGCTGGAATTGCCCAGTCGGCTCTGGTTCCTGTTGAGACTGACCTTTGGGTATGCCACTTGTGGGTTTAATAGGTAATGATCTCCTGTGAGCTGAAGCTGACCTCCAGGTATGTTGGTTCTGGTGCCTCTTGGGAGGGTCTCCAGTGCAGGCCCAAGTCAGCTACTCTCTGTCCCTGGCTGGGGACTACCATGTAGAAGGCACAAAGTGATCTGTGGTTGGTCGCTGCCTGTCTGGACTTGGAGGCATGTTGGTGAGGCCATGCTATGAACTAAGGATAGCAGCCACCAGTACTGGGCCTGGGGTAGCTCTACAGAGAGCCTAAGTTACCCTGAGGCCTGCTGCCACCTACTGGCTCCCATGAAGCTCAGCTTCTGATAGAGCCACTTACAGTATGTGAGTTGGTGAGGCAGGGTCTCATGAAGTAACTAGAGTGGGAAGAGTTGTGTACACTAGGTTAATGTAAATTCTGGTTTGGTGCCAGTGCTGAGCCTGGAGCTACGCAGCAAAAGTCTCAGAGCACACCGACTGCCTAGGTACTGTGGACCCCTGAGAGTTGTCCAAGGAATATTGCCACACAGGCAGGGCTAGCTGCTCACTGAGAAAGTGCCTTCAGCATTAGGTGAGTTGGGTGGGGTGGGTTCCCAGGGAGTTACTGGCGTGGAGCAAACAGAACTCATCAGGCCAGTGTAGATTCAGATTTTGGCTGTGTGGGGGAGGGCTTAACACAGGAAAGATGGTGCCTTTCTGCCAACTGCACAGGAAGAATATTCTACACAGGGAAAATGGTGACTGTCACTTTAGCTTTCACCCTGAGTCATACAAGGCAGTCTCCCTGTATGTCTCTGATGCTTTCTGAGTCACTGTCCCTTCACCAGAGCCCAGCATTAGTGCCTGTGAGTGAGTGAGTCTGTTCATGGACCCTTTCAAAAGGAAGACTGGATTTCCTGCAGCATTCTTTCTCACCAGGAATTCCCACTGCAGTTGGAATCCCCATTGTTTTTCACAGCCAGATGTTGTGGGGGTT
This sequence comes from Rhinolophus hipposideros, assembly GCF_964194185.1. Lineage (NCBI taxonomy): Eukaryota > Metazoa > Chordata > Mammalia > Chiroptera > Rhinolophidae > Rhinolophus > Rhinolophus hipposideros. Next base: position 67,500,739 of record NC_138061.1, read on the forward strand.
CCTCTTCTTGGCACTGGCACTCTGGGCTTGGGAGCCTGATGTAGGGGACTGGGTTCCCTCACTCCTCCAGAGTGGACCTTAGTGGCTAAGATATCTCTCCTGATTCTTAACCTCCACTCACAGGTGTTGGGCTGGCCTGTTCTGCATTCCCACCACCCTTTCTGTTTCTATGTGGCTTTTTTTTTTTTTTTAAATCCTTAGTTAGAGGACTTCTGTTCAGCTAACCTGCAGATCATTCTCCAGGTTCTGTAATTTAGTTGTAATTTTAATGTGGTCATGGGAGGATGCAAGCATAGCATTTATCTATTCTGCCATCTTGGATCTCCTTCAATGTCTTTGTGGTCTTAATTTGCATTTCTCTAATAACTTAAGACGTTGAATATCTTCTCTAATGCTTTCTTAAACCAACTATATATCATCTTTAGTGAAATGTCTGTTCATGTCTTTTGCCCATTTTCTAATTGAATTTATTTTCACTTGCTGCGTTTTAAGAGTTCTTTAGTTACAAAAATGTTCTACTAAATGGCACAAAATGATATGTTCTAGAGACCAGCCTTTTGTTGGATATGTGGTTTACAAATAATCTCTCACTCTGTAGTTTGCGTTTTATGTTCATAGCAGGGTCTATTTTTTTTTTTTTTTTTTTTTTTGCCCATCTTCTTATATTTCTACAGTGTTGTGTCTAAGTGTTGTGCTGGCTTGAAGAGTCTGTGACAAGTCACTTGGTTTGGAATCACAGCTCATTTTGTCCATTGTCACTGGCTTGGCTTTGGGGTTGGGCTCTCCTCTCCTCCTCTTGGCTTCCCTTTTTCTTCTTCTTCTTCCCTGATGGCCTGGATCTGTTCTGAGCAATGCTGCTGGGGAGACTGGTCCAGGGACTGATTTTCGATGCCCGCCAACCGCTGCTCCTCCTCAATGACTTCCTTCCACATCTTGTGGTTCTGTAGGAGGTGCATAGCAGGGTCTTTTGCAAAGCAAAAGTTTTAAATTTTGATGAAACTCAACTTACTAGATTTTTCTTTTAAGGCTCATGCTTTTGATATCAAGTTCAGGAACTCTTTGCCTTGCCCTAGATCTCTAAGATTTTCTCCTATAATTTTTATAAATTTTAGTTTTCAGTTTTACATTTAACTCTGTGACCAATTTTAAATTGATTTTTTAAAAAACATATGGCTCAGTTTTATGATTATGGGTGTCCAATTGCTACAGTACCATTTATTGAAAAGGTCATCTTTCCTTCATTGAATTCCTTTTGTACCTTTGTCAAAAATTAGTTGGGCATATCTTTTGTAGGTCTATTTATGTGTTCTCTGTTCTGTTCCATAGGTCTACGTGCCTCTCCCTTTGCCAATATCACACAGTGTTGATTATTGTAGCAACATAATAAATCTTGAAATTGGGTAGATTGATTTCTTCACTTTGTTATTCTTTTTTGAATTATTTTAATTATTGTATTTCTTTTGCCTCTCTATGAATTTTAGAATAATCTTATATATAGATATACATCTACAAAAACCATAGTGAGATTTTTACAGGAATTGTGTTAAACATATATACCAATTTAGGTGAAATTGATGTCTTTAGTATATTGAGTCTTCTATTTCATGAACATGGTATGTCTCTCCATTTATTTAGAATTTCTTGATCTTTTTCATCAGTATTGTATAGTTTTCACCATAATGAGTTTTGTTAGATTAACACGTATTTAATTTTTTAAATGACTGTAAATGGTATTATTTTAAAAATTTCAGTGCCCAATGTCAAAATAAATAAATAAGTACATAAATAAATAAACAAACAACTTTAAAATGGAGCCAAAACTGCCATGCCAGAGGAACTGCCTTGCACATTTTATGCCTCGTTTTATCAAATGCATTTTCTTTATCAGTTGATGTGATCATGTGATTTTTCTTCTGTTAATACTGGTTGATTTCAAATATTGAATCAGCCTTACATTCCTGGAATAAACCCCACTTGGTCTTAGTATAAAATTCTTTTTTTGTATCATGGAATTCTCTTTGTTATTATTTTGTTAAGAATTTTTACATCTATATTTATGAAACATATGGGTCCACAGTTTTCTTTCTTTCTTTTTTTTTGTACTGTCTTTGTCTAGTTGTGGCATCAGGGTAATACTAGCTTTATAAAATGAATTGGGAATAGTTCCTTCCTCTACTATTTTCTAGAAGAGATTAATTCTTCTTTAAACTTTTAGTAGAATTCTCCAATAAAACTATAAGGGCCTGGCAATTTCTTTTGGGGAGTTATTAAAGTTAAAAATTTAATATCCTTGATAGTTATAGGCCTATTTAAACTATTTGTTTTATTTGGCTGAGTTATGATAGTTTGTGTTTTTCAAAGAATTGTCCATTTTGTCTAAGTTGTCAAATTTATATGTCTAGAGTTGTTCAGAATATTCCCTTATTATCCTTTTGACGTCTGCAGGATCTGTTGCTAATATTGGTAATTTGTGAATTCTCTCTATTTTCCTTTGTCGGTCTTATTAAGTTTGTCAGCTTTATTGATCTTCTTAAGGGACCAACTCTTTGTTTCATTGATTTTCTCTATTGTTTTTGTTTTCAATTTCATTGACTTCTGTTCTTATTTTCCTTATTTCTTTTATTCTGTTTGCTTTGCAATTATCTTGCTCTCCTTTTTGTAGGTTCTTGAGGAGTTTTATGGGCTGAATCATATTCCCCTCAAATTCATATGTTGAAGTCCTAAACCTGAGTACCTCAGAATGTGACTGTATTTGGAGATAGGGCCTTTGAAGAAATAAGGTACAATGAGATTTTACAGATGGGGCCCTAATTCAATATGACTAGTATCCATATAAGAAGAGGAGAGTAGGGCACAGACACACACAGACAGAAAGACACAGTGAGAAGGCACCCATGTAGAAGCCAAGGAAGAGGCCCCAGAAGAAACCAAACCTGCTTCCACCTTGATCTTGGACTTTTAGCCTCTAGAACTGTGAGCAAATAAATTTATGTTGTTTAAGCCTGTGGTATTTGTTGTGGCATCCCTAGTAAACTAACACATGGAGGATTTTAGAGCTCTTTTCTATTAGATGCATTAGGTGCTATATATTTCCCTCTCATCACTGCTGTAACTGCGTCCCACAAATTTTGATAGGTTACCTTTTCATTTTCATTTACTTCAATGTATTTTTTTATTTTCCTTGAGACTTCTTTCTTGATCCATGGATTATTTAGAACTATGTTGTGTTTCCAAATGTTTAAAGATTTTCCTGTTGTCTTTCTGCTATTGATTTATAGTTTCATTTCATCGTGGTCAAAGAAAATGGTGTGTGATTTCAATTCTTTTAAATTAATTGAGACTTGTTTTATGGTTCAGGATATGATGTATTTGATAGTTTTCTGTAAGAACTTGAAAAAATATGTATTGTGCTGTTGTTATTTTGTGTGTTCTACAAATGCTGATATGATTTTGTTAGTTGACGGTGTTGAGTTCTTCTACATCCATGCTAATATTCCATCAGTAGTTCTATGAATTGTTGAAAGAGGAGTGTTGAAGTCTCCAACTATAACTGTGTGTTTGTCTATTTCTCCTTTCAGTTGTATTATATTTTGCTTCACATATATTGTAAGTCTGTTGTTTGGTGTGTATACATCTAGGGTTGCTATCTCTTCTTGGTGCATTATCTTCATCATTACATAATGTCTCTCTCTGTCTTTGGTAATTTTGTTTGCTCTGAAGTGTACTTTGGTTAATAATAATATAGCCACTCCTACTTTTTTTGATTAATGCTTGCATGATATATCTTTTGTCATTTTTTTACTTTCATACTGCTTATATCATTATCTTTGAAGTGAGCTTCGCAAACATGACATAATTGGGTTACATTTCAAAATCCACTCTGCCAGTTTCTGTCTTTTGAGTGCTATATTCCTACTACATACATTTACATAATTATTGATCTGTTAGGGCTTAAATCTTCCATTTAATTTCTTGTTTTCTGTTTAAATTTTTTCTGTTTTAGATGACATGATGCTATATATAGAAAATCCTAAAGACTCCACCAAAAAGCTGTTAGAAACAATCAATGAATACAGTAAAGTTGCCGGCTACAAAATTAACATACAAAAGTCCATTGCATTCCTATATACTAACAATGAAATCTCAGAAAAAGAAATTTAAAAAACAATTCCTTTTGCAATTGCAGCAACAAGGATAAAATACCTAGGAATAAACTTAACCAAGGATGTGAACGACCTATATGCTGAAAACTATAAGACATTTTTAAAAGAAATAGAAGAAGACACAAAGAAATAGAAAGATATTCCGTGCTCATGGATTGGAAGAATCAACATAGTTAAAATGGCCATATTACCCAAAGCAATATACAGATTTAACGCAATCCCCATCAAAATCCCAATGGCATTTTTTAAAGAAATAGAACAAAAAATCATCAGATTTGTTGGGAACCACAAAAGACCCCGAATAGCCAAAGCAATCTTAAGAAAAAAGAACAATACTGGAGGTATCGCACTCCCTGACTTTAGCCTGTACTACAGGGCTACAATAATCAAAACAGCATGGTATTGGTAGAAACATAGACAAATAGACCAATGGAATAGAATTGAGAACTCAGAAATAAAACCACATAAATATGGACAGATAATTTTTGACAAAGAAGCAAAAAACATAAAGTGTAGAAAAGACAGCCTCTTCAATAAATGGTTCTGGGATATTTGGAAAGTCACGTGCAAAAGAATGAAACTGGACTGCTATCTGTCACCATGTAGCAAAATCAATTCAAAATGGATCAAAGACTTAAGCATAAGACCTGACACAATAAGCTGCATAGAAGAAAACATAGATACTAAACTTCTTTTTTTTTATATTAGTTTCAGGTGCACAAGACAAAGTAATACTTAGACGTTTATCATTTATATCCCTCACACTGTGTGAACTCACCGCCCCATCCACTATCCCTCTGAAATCGCACACAGCCATTACATTTCCATTATCTTTATTCCTAATGCTGTACTCCACTTATATGTAAGTATACACATAAATATATATATACATACATATATATACCTACATATATATACATATATATATGATTATAGTTGGCATTCATTATTGTTCAGCTTCAGGTGTACAGTGCAGTGATCAGGCATCTACATCATCCCTGAGGTGGTCTCCCAAATGGGACAAGTGTCCATCAGATACCTTACAAAATCTTTACAACATTATTGATTACGTTCCCCAAATTAATTTTCAAAACCCCGTGGCAATCTTGTCTTTATTGACAGTTTTCTAATCCCCTCACCTTCCCCCTTATTCCCACACCACTCCTATCTAGCTTCCTTTATGTCTCCAAAACTGTTTCTGATCAGTTCATTCACTTATTCTTTTCTTTAGATTCCACATATAAGTGAGATCATATGGTATTTTTCTTTCTCTGTCTGACTTATTTCACTTAACATAATGTTCTCTAGGTCCAGCCATGTTGTTGCAAATGGTAAGATTTCTTTCTTCTTTATGGCTGCGTAATACTCCATTGTATAAATGTACCACCATTTCTTGATCGTCATCTACCTATGGGCATTTCGGTTGTTTCCATGTCTTGGCTATTGCGTATAGTGCTGCAATAAACGTAGGAGAGCATAAAGATTTTTGAATTGGAGTTTTTGATATCTCCGGAAAGATACCTAGGAGTGGAATTGCTGGATCATAAGGTAGTTCCATTTTCAGATTGTTGAGATACCTCCACACTGTTTTCCATAGTGGCTGCACCAATCTGCAATCCCACCAACAGTGCACAAGCATTCCCTTTTGTCCACATCCTCGCCAGGACTTGTTGTTGATTTATTGATGTTAGCCATTTTGACTGGGGTCAGGTGGTATCTCATTGTGGTTTTTATTTGCATTTTTCTGATGATGCGTGATGTTGAGCATTTTTTCATGTGTCTGTTTGCCATTGGTATGACCTTTTTAGAAAAATGTCTCTTCATGTCCTCTGTCCATTTTTTAATTGGGTTGTTTGTTTTTTTGGAGTTAAGTTGAGTGAGTTTTTTTATAGATTTGTGATATTAACCCCTTATCTGATATATCATTGGCAAATATCTTTTCCCATTCAGTAGGATCCCTTTTTGTTTTATTGATGGTTTCTTTTGCTGTGAAAAAACTTTTTAGTTTGATGTAATCCCACATATTTATTTTTTCTCTTACTTCCCTTGTGCGAGGGGATATATCAGTAAAAATCTTACTCCGGGTAATGTCTGTGAAGTTTCTTCCTATATTTTCTTCTAGGAATTTTATGATTTCAGATCTTACATTGAAGTCTTTAAGCCATTTTGAATTTATTTTTGTATATGGTGTAAGGAGGTGGTCCAGCTTCATTTTTTTGTATATGTCTGTACAGGTTTCCCAGCACCATTTATTGAATAGACTGTCTTTATCCCATTGTACTTTCTTGCTTCCATTGTCGTAGATTAAATGGCCATATAGGCCATTTGGATTTATTTCTGGACTCTCTATTCTGTTCCATTGATCTATGTGTCTATTTTTATGCCAGTACCATGCTGTTTTGATTACTGTAGCCCTTGTAGTATAATTTGATGTCAGGTATTGTTGTACCTTCCACTTTGTTCTTATTTCTTAAGATTGCTGAGGCTATCCGGGGTCTTTTATGGTCCCATGTAAATTTTAGGATTATATGTTCTATTTCTATGAAAAACATCGTAGGTAGTTTGATAGGAATTGCATTGAATACGTGTATTGCCTTAGGCAGTATGGACATCTTAACTATATTAATTCTTCCTATCAATGAACATGGTATGTGTTTCCATCTATTTGTATCTTCTTTCATTTCTTTCTTCAGTGTCTTATAATTTTCTGAATACAGATCTTTTACTTCTTTGGTTAAATTTATTCCCAGGTATTTTATAGTCTTTGGAGCAATTATAAATGGGATTGTTTTTTTAATTTCTCCTTCTGATGTTTTATTATTGGTATATACACATGCACTGATTTCTGAATATTAATTTTGTATCCTGCTACTTTACTAAATTCATCTATCAGCTCTAATAGTTTCTTGGTGGAGTCTTTAGGGTTCTCTATATATAGTATCATATCATCTGCATATAATGATAATTTTACTTCCTCCTTACCAATTTGGATGCCTTTTATTTCTTTCTCTTGTCTGATTGCTGTGGCTAGAACTTCCAGCACTATGTTGAATAGAAGTGGAGAAAGTGGGCAACCTTGCCTTGTTCCTGATCTTAAGAGGAATGGTTTTGCTTTTCCCCATTGAGTATGATGTTAGCTGTGGGTTTATCATATATGGCCTTTATTATGTTGAGATACGATCTCTCTATTCCCACTTTCTTAAGGGTTTTTATCATAAATGGCTGCTGGATTTTATCAAATGCTTTTTCTGCATCTATTGATATGATCATGTGATTTTTATTTTTCATTTTGTTAATGTGGTGTATCACATTACTTGATTTGTGGATGTTGAAACACCCTTGCATTACAGGGATGAATCCCACTTGATCATGGTGTATCATCTTTTTAATGTGTTGCTGAATTCTATTTGCTAATATTTTGTTGAGGATTTTTGCATCTATGTTCATTAGCAATATCGGCCTGTAGTTTTCTTTTTTTGCGGTGTCTTTTTCTGATTTTGGGATCACGATGATAGTGGCTTCATAAAAAGTGTTTGGGAGTCTTCCCTCCTTCTGGATTTTTTGGAAGAGCTTGAGGAGAATAGGTGATAATTCTTTTTGAACGTTTTGTAAAATTTACCTGTAAAGCCATCTGGTCCAGGACTTTTGTTTGTTGGGAGATTGTTGATTACTGATTCAATTTCCCTGGTGGTAATCAGCCTATTCAGGCTTTCTGTTTCTTCTTGAGTTAGCCTTGGAAGGTTGTACGCCTCTAGAAAATTTTTCATTTCTTCCAGATTGTCAAATTTGTTGGAATATAGTTACTCATAGTAATTTCTTAAAATTTTTTGTATTTCTGTGGTGTCTGTTGTCACTTCTCCTCTTTCATTTCTGATTTTATTAATTTGGGTCCTCTCTCTTTTTTTTAATGAGTCTGGCTAAAGGTCTGTCTATTTTGTTTATCTTCTCTAAGAACCAACTCTTGGATTCATTGATCTTTTGTATTGTTTTCCTGGTTTCTATTTCATGTATTTCTGCTCTGATCTTTATTGTCTCCTTCCTTGTGCTCCCTTTGGGCTTATTTTGCTGTTGTTTTTCCAGATCCCTTAAGTGTGAAGATAAACTGTTGATTAGTGATGTTTCTTGTTTCTTTAGGTAGACCTGCAATGCTATGAATTTCCCTCTTAGGACTGCTTTCGCAGCATCCCATAGATTTTGGGTCGTCATGTTTTCATTTTCATTTTTCTTGAGATATCTTTTTATTTCTTTCTTGATCTCCTGGTTGACCAATTCATTATTTAGTAACATGTTATTCAGCCTCCATGAATTGGTGTGTCTTCCAGTGTTTTTACTGGAGTTCATTTTAATTTCATAGCACTGTGGTCAGAGAAGACAATTGGTATGATTTCAATTTTCTTAATTTATCAAGATGTATTTTGTGGCCTAACATATGGTCTCTCTTGGAAAATGTTCCATGTGTGCTTGAGAAGAATGTGTATTCTGCATCTTTGGGGTGAAATGCTCAGAAAATGTCGATTAAATCCAAGTGGTCCAATGTGTCATTTAAGGCTGTTGTTTCCATATTGATTTTCTGTCTAGAAGACCTGTCTCTTGTTGTCAGAGGTGTGTTGAAGTCCCCTACTATGATAGCATTACTGTTGATCTCTGTCTTTATGTCAGTCAGTACCTGTTTTATATATTTAGGTGCTCCTATGTTAGGTGCATAGATGTTTACTAGGGTTATGTCCTCTTGTCGGATGGATCCCTTTATTATTATATAGTGCCCATCTTTGTCTTTTAATATGTTCTTCATTTTAAAGTCTATTTTGTCAGGCATAAGTATTGCAACTTCAGCTTTTTTCTCATTTCCATTTGCATGAAATGTCTTACTCCAACCCTTCACTTTCAGGCTATGTGTGTCTTTTGATCTGAGGTGAGTCTCTTGTATACAGCATATACAAGGGTCTTGCTTTCTTATCCACTCAGCCACCCTACGTCTCTTGATTGGAGCATTTAATCCATTTACATTTCAAGAGATTATTGATAGGTACATAGTTATTGCCATTTTTAAATTTGTAGTTAGATTGTTTTCATCTTTCTTCTATTTGCAGAAGTCCTTTTAGTATTTCTTGCAATGTTGGCTTGGTGGTAATAAATTCTTTTAGCTTATTCTTTTCTGGGAAGCTCTTTATCTCTCCATCAACTTTAAATGATAGCCTTGCTGGATAAAGCAATCTAGGTTATAGGCCTTTGTTTTCCATTACTTTGAGTATCTCTTACCACTCCCTCCTGGCTTTCAATGTTTCTGTAGAAAAGTCATTTGATAGTCTTATGGGAGTTCTCTTGTATGTAATCTTCTGTCTTTCTCTTGCTGCTTTTAGGATTCTGTTTGTCTTTAACCTTTGCCATTTTAACTATAATGTGTGTTGGTGTGGACCTGTTTGGGTTTATACTGGGTGGAACTCTCTGCACTTCCTGGGCTTGTATGTTGGTTTCCTTCATCAGGTTAGGGAAGTTTTCAGACATTATTACTTCAAATATGTTCTCAATCCCTTGCTTCCTCTCTTCACCTTCTGGTATTCCTATGGTGCGCATGTTGTTGCGCTTGATGTTATCCCAGAAGTCTCTTAAACCATCTTCATTGTTTTTTCTTTTTTTTTCTTTCTTTTGTTCCAGTTGTGTGATCTCTGCTAACTTGTCTTCTAAGTCTCTGATTTGATCCTCTGCTTCATCTAACCTGCTGTTAATTTTTTTAAGTGTGTTCTTTATTTCAGTAATTGTGTTCTTTATTTCTAACTTGTTGTTCATAATGATTTCTCTATCCTTCTTTATGTTATCTCTAAGTTCCTTAAACATTCTTATCACCAGTGTTCTGAACTCTGTCTTTGATAGGTTGGTTACCTCTGTTTCTTTTGGTTCCACTTCTGGAGGTTTCTTCTATTCTTTTATTTGGGACATGTTTCTTTGTTTCCCCATTCTGGCTGACTCTCTGTGTTTGCTTCGATGTATTAGGTAGATCCCCTAGAGTTCTTAGTTCTTGCTGGGTTCTCTTTTGTAGTATGTGCCGTTTTTATTTGACTTTCACTACTTCTTTCTTCTCCTCTGCGTGTGCTCCAAAGGTGACTCTTGTGTTGTGTGTATTGTCCTGTTAAAGAAGATCTTTAATTGCTTTTTGCTTGTGAGTAGGTGTGGTTAACTCCTAGGCTGACTAGTTGTGAGACTTGGCTCTGCCCACCGCAAGGTGTTCTGCTGCGTGAGGGTTGACCGCTAAATATGGTTTGGCCTCTATGGGCTCTTGTTCCTGTAGAGAATTCCCTCTGGGTGTGTCACTTGTAGGTCAAACCCGGTAGTACTCTGGTTTGGTCTGGAGTTGGCCTCTGGGTATGTTGAATCTTGTGTCTTTTAAGCTGGGCCCTGGTAGGCAATTTCAGAACAAAGCAAATCACCAAACCCAACAACAACAACAACAACAAAGAAAAAACTAAATACGTTCATATTTAAAAACAACCCCCACTCAACACAGGCAGAGACATCAAAGATACAAAGACAAAACAAAACTTAAAGCAGTGCCAGTCTTGGCTTAAGCCCACCAAGTAATCTCCAGGTTGTCCTCTGCTGTACCCAAGAGTCCCCTGTGTATTGTGTAGGCAGTCACCTGTTGCCCAGAGTGACGTTGGGACTGCAGATTTAGATGCATTGGGTTGAGGGGTCTGGATGGTAGTTGCTACAAGGTCAGTGCAGTTTCTGCCCTTGCCTGCACATATACACACTGAGAGTAGCACCACCAGCCCTGTGTCCAGTTCTCCTGAGTCTTAGGGCACTTCTTTCGTGTGTGTGTGTGTGAGTGTGTGTGGCATGCAGGAGATTTCTGAGCTGCTGAAAGCTCAGAGCTGCGTCTGCCACTTACTGCTGATCCCTGGGAGTGCCTCTGCAGTTGTAATTGCCCTGCCCTAGGCAGGCCAGAAATGGTGGGACTGGGGATGGAGGGGTCTTCTCTCTCCCAGTCCAGCCGTGTCACACTCATGTCACACTCTTCCTGCAGACCAGAAAAGGTGGTGGCTGGGAATGGAGGAGTCTCTTCTCTCCAACCCATCAAAAATCACACTCTTCCCAGCCTCTTCCCTGGGTCAGAGCTGCATCCCAGTCTTCCCAGAGCCTGAGCACTAAGGCTCCTCTGTAATCTTACACTACTCCTCAGTTCACGGGCCAATTTAAGTGTCTGGAAAAGTGGGGGTAGGATAAGAAGAGCGGGGGGAGGGGACCAGGTATGGAGTTTGTGTCCTTTACCAGGCCTAGGGCCCAACTAGATGTCTCATTGAGGTTATTGCCTCAAATGCTGGATATGCTGCCCTCTCGGCGGGAGAGATCAGCTGTGGGATGCAGGGAAAGAGTCCAACTTCTGGCTTTTGTGTTCTTTGTTCTGTCCTGGGATCCCCTGCATCTCTGCAGCTGAGGATGCCGGCTATGTTTTCACAGCCGCAGATGCGGGCTGCGTTTCCACAGCCACAGATGCAGACTGCGTTTCCACAGTCAAAGGTGCTGGCCGTGTCCCCACAGCCGCAAATGTGGCCGCGTTTCCACAGCCACAGATGCGGGCCACGTCTACACTCCGCTCCCTTCCCTCTTCCCCTGCTCACCCAATTTTCCCACCTTCAAGTAATCCTTGCACGAGTCTCTTAGCTGTTCTGCATGATGAGCAGAGTGTCCTTTCATGGGTTATAGATGTCCCGTTTGTGATAAGATCCGGAGGAGAACTCAAAACGTGAGCCCCACTGCTACCATTCCTATGACGTCCAGATACTAAACTTCTGGACCTTGGGTTCAAAGAGCATTTTATGAATTTGACTCCAAAGGCAAGGGAAGTCAAAGCTAAAATAAACAAATGGGACTATATGAAACTTAAAACCTTCTGCTAAGCAAAAGAAACCATCGACAAAATAAAGAGGCAACCAACTGAATGAGAGAAGATTTTTGCAAACAGTGCCTCTGATAAGGGGCTAATATACAAAATATACAAGGAACTCATGAAATTCAACAACAAAAAAACAAACAACCCAATTGAAAAATGGGCAGAGGAACTGAAGAGACATTTCTCCAAAGAGGACTACAAATGGCAAATAGACATATGAAAAAATGCTGAACATCACTAATCATCAGAGAAATGCAAATAAAAACTACAATGAGATATCACCTCACCCCAGTCAGAATGGCTATCATCAACAAGACAATCAGTAAGAAGTGTTGGAGAGGCTGTGGAGAAAAAGGAACTCTCATTCACTGTTGGTGGGAATGCAGACTGGTGCAGCTGCTATGGAAGGCAGTGTGGAGGTTCCTCAAAAAATTATGAATAGGATTACCATATGACCCAGCAATTTTTCTCCTGGTATCTACCCAAATATCTGAAAACATTTATACATAAAGACACGTGTGCTCCAACGTTCATTGCAGCTTTATTTATTGTGGCCAAGACATGGAAACAACCAAAATGTCCTTCGATTGATGAATGGTTAAAGAAGTTGTGGTATATGTGCACAATGGAATACTATTCGGCGGTAAGAAAAAATGATATAGGAACATTTGTGACAACATGGATGGATCTTCAGATTGTAATACTAAGAGAAATAAGTCAGACAGAAAAAGCAGAAACTATAGGATTTCAGTGATATGCGGTGTATGAACCAAAAGCAACAAAAGAACAAGACAAACAAATGAGAAACAAAAACTCATAGATACAGACAATAGATTAGTGATTACCAGAGGGTCAGGGAGGTGGGGGGTGGGAGATGAGGGTAAGGGGGATGAAATATATGGTGATGGAAGGAGAACTGACTCTGGGTGGTGAACACACAATGGGTTATATAGATGATGTAATACAGAATTGTACACCTGAAATGTATGTAACTTTACTAACAATTGTCATCCCAATAAACTTTAATTAAAAAACTTTTTTTTCTGTTTTATATTTTTTGCCTTTCTTGTGTTACTTGAACACTTTTTTTTTTTTTAAAGATTTTATTGGGGAGGGTGAACAGGACTTTATTGGGGAGCAGTGTGTACTTCCAGGACTTTTTCCAAGTCAAATTGTTGTCCTTTCAATTTCAGTTGTTCAATCTTAGTTGTGGAGGGCGCAGCTCAGCTCCAGGTCCAGTTGCCGTTGTTAGTTGCAGGGGGCGCAGCCTACTTACTATCCTTTGCGGGAGTCAAGGAGACGAACCGGCAACCTTGTGGCTGAGAGCCTGTGGTCCAACTGACTGAGCCATCCAGGAGCTCAGTGGCAGCTCAGCTCAACGTGTGGTGCCATGTTCAATCTTAGTTGCAGGGAGCAGAGCCCACCATCCCTTGCGGGAGTCAAGGAGTCCAATCGGCAACCTTGTGGTTGAGAGCCCACTGGCCCATGTGGGCATCGAACCAGCAGACTTTGGCGTTAGGAGCACTGAGCTCCAACCGCCTGAGCCACGGTGCCGGCCCCTTGAACATTTTTTAGAATTCCATTTTGATTCATTCCTAGTGTTTTTGAGTATATCTTTTTGTATAACTTTTTTTTTAGTGGTTGCTCTAGGTATTTATATATATACATACATATATATATGTATGTGTATATATGTATATATATGTATATAAATACCTAGTTATGTATGCCTAGATAAATATATATATATATATATGTGTGTGTGTGTATATATATATATATATATATATATATATATATATATATCCAATAATGTATTCACATTTTAAGAAAGGAAAAAAATATTAAAATTGTAATACTCAATATATATCAATTAACAATAGATGGATACAAGTCAAGTTTGATTTCTGCAATTACAATAGGTGCTCAAAGTGGTTACCATCAGCGTCTAGACATTTCTAATTTCGGCAAACTACTGCTTGATCAGCGTTGATCAAAGTGTCCACTTGTATACCGTTTTTGGGCACCCTCAGTTTATATATATTTTTAGTGGTTGTTCTAGGTATTACATTATATATAAATAACTTATCACAGTTTACTGGTGTCATCATTTTGCCAGTTTGAATGAAGTATAGAAATTTTTACCCTTGTTTCTGTCTTTTATCCTATCTCACATATAACATAATTGTCTTAAATATTTCCTCTTCATACATCTAGAACCAGATCAGACAGTGCTATAATTTTGTTTCAACCATCATACGTCATTTAGAAAACTTACATTCTTTCTTCCTTCTTGATGTTCTAGGTTGTCTTATTTGTTACTTTTTTTCTGCTTAGAGAAATTTCTTTAGCCAATTTTTAGGGTAGGTCTGCTACTGACAAATTTTCTCAGTTTTCCTTCATCTGTGAATGAGAAAGAGAATGATATTTTCACTGGAGGAGCCTAGCTTGACAGCTTTTTTCTTTTAACATTTGAAAAATACTATATGCCACTTCCTGCTAACCTTCATGGTTCTGATGAAAAATCCACTGTCTCTGTTTTTTTTTCCAAAATCTAAGAAACATCTGAGTGCACGGAGATCAATTTCAGTCCATGCGTATCGTGTGGCACTACATGTCAATTGAAAAGGGACTCATTGGCCTGAAGATCACTTTGTATCATGCTGAGAGTCATCATACTGCTTCACATGAACACTTTCAGTGTTCCTTAGTTATTTTGCGAGCAAGACACCCAAAATGAACATTTAAAAAATGTTAATCAAAAAAAAATCCACTGTCATTTGCACAGGTCATTTCTCTCCAGTAGCATCCATGATTGTTTTCTTTGCCTTTATGTTTCAAAAATTTAATTGTCATATATCTTGGCATGGATTTCTCTGGTTTTATTATTCAGTTTCTTATATCTGCAGGTTTACGTCTCTTGCCAAATTTGGGGAGTTTTCAGCCCTTATTCCTTTGACCACTTTTTCAGCCCACCCTCGTTTTCTTTTCCTTCCGGGACTTGAATGACACGAATGCTAGAACTTTTTCTTACAGTTTTTCAGGTCCCTGAGGCTCTGTTCAATTTTTCATTTCTTCTATTTTCTCTCTGTTATTCAAGTTAGGTAATTTCTATTTTATATTCCAGTTCAGTGATTTTTTTGCTCTGTCTCCATTCTGTTGAGCCCATCCACTTATTTCAGTTATTGTATTTTTCAGTTCTAAAATTTCATTTTGGTTCTTCATTATAACTTCTGTTTCTTTGCTGAAACATTCATTTTTCCCTTTGTTTCAAGCATATTTGTAATTGCTTGTAGAGTCAGTTTTATTATGGCTTTAACATTTTTGTCAGATAATTCTAACATCTCTGTCATCTCGATGTCTGCATCTATTGAATATCCGTTTTCATTTGACATTCCCCAGGTTCTTGGTATGACTAGTAATTCTCTTCAGAAACCTGGATATTTTCATATTATGTTGTGAGGCTCTTGATCTTATTTAAACCTTCTGCTGGGTTTTTCTAACAGGGAAAGTAGGGGCAATGCTTCCTTACAACCAGGTAGAATAAGAAGCTCATGTTCCTCGCTCAGCCTCTGTTGACACCTGAGGTGGAGATGGGGTCTTCTCACTCTTGCTGATGGAGTGGGAGTTCCAGCTTCTGTGTGGTTTTCACTTACACAGCTGGTGGGGATGAAAGTTCCAGCTCCACACTTGGCCTTCTCTGACATGATTCTGGCAAGAGTGTGGGGCTCCTGCTTCACAGCCTCACAGAGGTGGAAATTCAGGACTTTGCTGCTGTGGAAGTGGCTGGGACCACAGTTTTTTCTGTGATGCTTGGTTGGAGTAGACTGATTATTGTCTAAAACTTTCTTTCTTCCTAGGCTGCCCCTTTCTGGTCCTTTGGCTAGACAGAGCTGGCTTTTGTCAGAGCTTTTCTGGTCTGTTCTCATTGGGCTTTCTGGGTTGCTAACTCTTGAGGTCCAAGTCTGGCACCTATGAGGCAAAAAGAAAATTCAAGGAACCCACCACTGTGTCATTCCTTGGTTCCTGAGTCCCTCATCAAATTGCCTTGCTCACGCCACCTTTTTTGGGTCTTCTTATGTTTGTTTTATATATAACGTCCAGGACTTTGAGTTGTGCTTAGCAGGAGGAACAATGGCACACTCTCTGCTCATTGAGAACATGTATATGTACTAACAGAACATGTGTGGCATTGTCTTGAGGTAATTTAAATATAAATTACATCATTGTATATCACTACATAATTCAAAAGTTACTTAGACAGCTTTTTAAAACGTTTTGAAGTAGATAGACTTTGAAGCTTATTCCTTCATTGTTGAATTTCTAATTTTATTTCATTCGCTACATATAGTATGCTACCAATTGCTACAAGTAATGTCAGGAACATTGATTCTTTTTTCAAATTTATTGGAAGTTTCTTTGAAAATTAATATATGATACTTTTACATGAAACAAATACAAATTATCTGATTATTGATGTAATTTTATCACATATTTTATCAAACTAATATTAAGGTGACATTTTTAGGAGAAAAAGTACACTCCAAAGGGTTTGGAGCGGGCCGCGAGCAAAGGCAAAGCTCAAGAGGCTCAAAAGTGCCTGACCTGTGAGGACTTGCAGTTTTTGTCCTTTTTTCTCTAGGATGGGCTGTTCCTATGCAGGTATGGGGCCACTTGACTGACACCTGTGATTGACAGAAGGCTATTACCTCATCTTTTTAGACTGTGTATGTTCTTTCCCAGAATTAAGTATGTTATAATGAACTTAAGGGAGTATATATGTTATAATGATGCTATAATGAGGCCCAGGGGAAAGGAAGGTCATTATGGCCTTTACTGCACAGGTGTGAGTGAGATAATTACAATGAAACGGGGAAGTTTTGGACAGAGAGGGAGGTCTTCTGGGCCGTGGCATCCGACGGGTTGTGTTGGACGTGCAGGAATGCAGACACCCAATGTCTGTCTCTAACTTCTTGCATTGTTTCTTCCTTGAGAGACGTGATCCCCATAAAATCTCTATGGGAAGTTGAGGGACAGGAGGTCTTTTCTTCTGTATCTGCTTCCTGCTGGGCAGGGGCGTAGAGCTGTCCCTCCCTATTGGGGGATTCACAGAACTCTCGCCCTATCTGATCTTAGATGAGAGGAAGGGGTCTCAAGATCCACCTAGAAGACTGTGTTGGCTTTTTTGGTTGTGACTGGCAATCTTGCTGAGGTATCCTCTGTATCCCCAAAGCCCCTGAATGAGGAAAAACAGATTTTAATTAATAAATCCATTAGCTCCATAGAGCCTGTGGCCATTCAACCAGTCATTCAGGTGGCATCAATTGTCCAGGAGCTGGGCCCAGAACGTGTTGGAAAAACATTAGGCTTCAATGATTACAATCAACAAGTATACAGGCCTGGGGGATATTATAACCTATTTGGTGTCTGGAATGGAGTTATACAAGAGTTAGGTCCGGAATGGCTTGGGGGATGTTGGGAAGTCACAGGCTTTTAAGTAGTTATCTGAAGCAGGGATGAGAGACATTCTGTGATTCAGGCTAGGTGCTCCTCTTTAGGATTCAAAAACTGATTAGAAGAGTAATTAAAACGAGGGGCTAAGGATCTAAGAAACTATGGAAAAGGAGACTTAAAATTTTTATAGTGAGGGGGCTCTGCCGTATCATATTAATATTTCATAAAGAAAACAGAAACAATTATGAAGGTAAGTCTACAAGCTCCACTCACATCTATCCACCTGCCCGTGTCTGATTCAAATATCCTCCATATTTGCTTCTATGGATAAATGGTCTTTGATCCTAGTAAGATCCCTTGTGCACCAGACCCCAACATGTCATGCCTACTCCAGGATGTTTCTCCAGTTAATCTCAATTTTTCCCTTCCTATTTGATATATCTTTAAAAAAAAAACAATTATTTCTCACATTTTAAAAACAACCTCTTTCTTCACCTCCCTTAGCCTTCTAGCTGCTATCCAACTTCTCTTCTTCCCTGTAGAGCAAGATGATTCAAAACAGTCAAATTTGCTTTAATCCCCCAAGCCATTAAAATTGCTCTAGTCAGAATTGCCAGTGGCCTCTATCTTTGAGACACGATGGTCAATACTCAGTCCTTATCTTTCGTGACCTCTCAGCAGCATTTGACATTCCCTCTTTTCATTTGATTTTCCTCCTACCTCACTCACTGATTGTTCATTCCAATTTTTTTTTGCTAGTTCTCCTCATTTTTGGTTTGGCAATCTTCTCTTTTCCATCTACACTACCTCTCTTTGTGATTTCATCCAGTCTTAGGCCTTTGAATACAGACTCTACATGAATGATCCCCAAATATGTATTTGTAGCTCAGACTTCCCCCACAATCCCAGTGTTACTGACTTATAATACCTGAAGCCATCACAAGCATAGCATGTTCAAAGTTTAATTCTCGGTCTTTTCCCCCAAATCTGTTTCTTCCACATTCTTCCCCATTTCAGTAAATAGAAACTCCATTGGTCCAGTTGTTCACACACACAGCTTATATTAATTTTCTTTTGCTATGTAACAAATTACCCCAAAATTTAGCAGCTTAAAATAACAAACATCTATATGTCATCATTTCTGTGGGTTGGGGTTGCTTAACTGGGAAGTTCTGACTCCAGGTCTCTCAGGAGAATGTGGTTGAGCTGCTGGCTGGGGCTGCAGTCTCACCCAAGGCTCAACGGCAGGAAGATCCCCTTCCAAGCTCCCTCATGTGACACAACGCAGCTCCTTGCTGGCTGCTGGCCAGACTTCAGTTCCTCACCACTTGGGCCTCTCCATCAGCTGCCTGAGTGTTCTGATGGTGTGATGGCTGCTTTTCCCAGAGAAGTGATTGGAAGTGAGAGCAGCCAAGGCAGAAGCCACAGTCTCTTCATAGCCTAATCTTGGAAGGTACAGATCATTACTTCTGCCGTGTGCTATTCTCTAGAAGCAAGTCGCTGAGTCCAGCCTGCATGCAGAGGTCAGGGATTATACAAGTGTGATGACCAGGACATGGGAATCCTGAGGCCATCAGAGCTGCCTACCGTATGACCCTCACCCAACCTAAAAGGAAACCCTGCCACCTCTGTTTGGACCTCATGTCCTCCACTATGCGCCTCACTCACTCTATTTCAGCCGCACTGGCCTCTTTGCTGTACCAGTCAGGCTCTCCCCACCCCCTCTACACCAAAGGATTCGTGCTTCTTGTTCCCTTTGCCTGGGATTCTCTTCTCTCTGATTTACAGGATTTGCTAACTTCCCTCCAGGTCTCTACTCATGTGGAGGCCTCTCCTGACCAATTTGTTTAAAACTGCAAACTGCCTCAGGCAATTCCTCACCCCTTTTCCGGATTTGTTTCCCTAACATTGATCACCAGCTGATATGCTGGATTATTTTCTGTTTGTTTCACAAGGATGTAAGCAGAGAATTTTTGTCCGTTTGTTTACTGTTGTATTTCCAACACCAAGAATAGTACCTAGGGCATAATAAGCTCTCAAAAAATTATTTTCTCGGGACTCGGGTGTAAAAAATGGCGATGTGAGGTGAGCCTCTGTAACGCTCCCCTGGAATTTACAACGAGTCGGACAACAATAACTCCACAAAGGACTCCTTGCACAGCAGACAGGCAAGACGAAGAGGCCCACTACTGAATTCACCTCCAGGTGGGTGAATCGCGCGAGCGGGGGAGGAGGGAGAGGAGAAGTGCGGAGACGGAGCCGGGGGCGCAGGACACAGACCCAGCTCAGTGCTCGGAGCCCGCTGCTCCCGGATCTTCCGCAGCTGCGGGAGAGGGAAGGACTCGGACTGCTAGGGCTCCGCTTACAGCCCACAGGGCTGAGGGGGCAGCATATAGCACGGCTGAACCGAACGCTCCCGGCAGCAAAGACTGAGGGAAGAGGGCTGAAATCAGTGGTTTAAGCCCTCACTGCCGAGAGAAGAACGGAAGCCCTAGGCACGGAGACTAGCCGCCCCCTCCCTACCCTCCCAGATCTCGCCCCGCCCCCACCTGCCCGGTGCTAGAAGCCATAAAGTAGCAGTGTCGGATCAAAGGACAGAATATTTGCTGCTCAGAGAACTGTGGACCGCAGACACAGATTCGCAGCTCAACTAGTTCCGGCAAAGTGGAGGGAGCTGTGGAAGCAGGACTGGCTGTGGTGGTGGTTGCCGTCATTGCTCTGGGCCACCTCTCACAACTCACCCCGACCCTGGCCCCACCTATCTGGGAGGATCCCTGCAGGAGTAAACAGACTGCTGAAACAAACGGGCTCTGAATCTGGTGCAGAAAGAGCTTTGGAACTTCAAAAGCTCTTTGCATACCTATCAACCTGTTGCAGAAGCCACTCCTATAGATGTCTAGGAAGAGAAATAGTAAATCAGTGATTGCCATGAATAACCAAGGCAACAAGATAGCTCAGAAAGAAAGTGAAAAGTCTCCAGAAAAGGAACTTAGAGATATGGACATTTGTGATTTAAATGACAGAGAATTCAAGATTGCAATTCTGAAAAAACTGAACGAGATGCAAGAAAACACAGAAAGGCAGTTTAATGAACTCAGAAACACAATCAAAGAACACCATGAGCATTTTACAAAAGAGATTGAAATTTTGAAAAAGAACCAAATAGAATTTCTGGAGATTAAGAACTCAATAGAAGAAATTAACAATAAAATATCCAGCTTACGTAGTAGAGTTGACCAGATGGAGGAAAGAATCAGTGACATCGAAGATAGGAACCTGGAATTTACACAGATGGAACAAGAAAGAGACTTGAGACTTAAAAGAAATGAAAGAACTCTACAAGAACTTTCTGACTCCATCAGAAAGAGCAATATAAGAATAATGGGCATACCAGAAGGAGAAGAAAGAGGGAAGGGAACAGAGAATATATTCAAAGAAAACGTCAATGAGAACTTCCCAAACTTGTGGAAAGAACTGGATCCTCGAATCCATGAAGCAAATAGAACACCTAATTACCTCAATCCCAAAAGGCCTTCACCAAGGCACATTGTATTGAAGCTGTCTAAAATCAATGACAAAGATAGAATCCTCAAGGCAGCCAGAGAAAAGAAGACGGTAACTTACAAAGGAAAGCCCATTAGATTATCATCAGATTTTTCAGCAGAAACTCTACAAGCTAGGAGGGAATGGAACCAAATATTCAAACAATTGAAAGAGAGAAATTATGAGCCAAGAATAATATATCCAGCAAAGATCTCCTTTAGATATAAAGGAGGAATAAAGACCTTTCCAGACATCCAGAAGCTGAGGGAATTTTCTAATACACAACCTGCAGTACAAGAAATACTAAAGGAGGCTATTAGACCACCATCAACAGGGACAACTTGTGGCAACCGAAACATAAAAAGGGGGAGCGTAAAGGCCTGAACTGGAATATGGGAATAGAGAAAGTGAGCGTACTGAAGAAACTGGAATACTCTAAATATCAAACTTTCTTTTACATAAACTTAATGGTAACCAATCAAAAACATCCATAACTGAAATGTATACTGTAATTAAAATAGAAACAGAGGGAAACATCATAGAATACCACCACACAGAAATAATAGACAACAACAAAAAGGCAAAGAAACAATGGAGACACAGCCTTACCAGAAAACTAAAGACAGAATGACAGGAAATCCTCACATATCAATAATCACCCTGAATGTAAATGGACTGAACTCACCAATAAAGAGACACAGAGTAGCAGAATGGATCAAAAAACTAAACCCAACCATATGCTGTCTACAAGAGACACATCTCAGCTACAAGGACAAGCATAGACTCAAAGTGAAAGGGTGGAAATAGACACTCCAAGCAAATGGTACCCAGAGAAAATCAGGTGTAGCCATAATGATTTCCGATGAAACAGACTTCAGGGTGAAAAAGATAACAAGAGACAAAGATGGACATTTCATAATGGTAAAGGGGACTATACAACAAGAAGACATAACAGTCATCAATATTTATGCCCCCAATCAGGGAGCACCGAAATATACCAAGCAACTACTAACAGAACTAAAGGGAGAAATTGACCAAAACACAATTATACTAGGGGACTTAAATACTTCAGTGACAGCTATATAGATCTGTATAGATCATCCTAACAGAAAATAAATAACGAAATAGCAGCCCTAAATGACACATTAGATGAAATGGACATAATTGACATATATAGAGCACTTCATCCTAAAACATCAGACTATACATTCTTTTCTAGTGTACATGGAACATTCTCAAGGATAGACCATATATTGGGACACAAAATCAGCCTCAGCAAATTTAAGAAGATTGAAATCATACCAAGCATATTCTCTGATCACAAGGCTTTGAAATTTGATATCAACTGCAAAAAGAAAGCAGGAAAAAACACAAATACATGGAGATTAAACAACATACTTTTAAAGAACGACTGGGTCAAAGGAGAAATTAGAAGAGAGATCAAAAGATACATAGAAACAAATGACAATGAAAATACATCCTACCAAAATTTTTGGGATGCCGCGCAACCAGTTTTAAGAGGGAAATTTAAATCTTTACAGGCCTATCTCAAGAAACAAGAAAAATCCCAAATAAATAACCTCATGTTACACCTTAAAGAACTAGAAAAAGAAAAACAAGCGAGACCCAAGGTCAGCAGAAGAAAGGAAATAACAAAAATCAGAACAGAGCTCTATGAAATAGAGAACAAAAAGACAATAGAAAAAATTAATGTGACAAAGAGCTGGTTCTTTGAAAAGATTAATATAATCGACAAACCCTTGGCTAGACTCACTAACATAAAAAGTGAGAATACACTGCTTAAAATCAGAAATGAAAAAGGGGAAGTTATCACGAACACCACAGAAATACAAAGGATTATCCAAGAATACTATGAAGGACTATATGCCACCAAATTCAATAACTTAGAAGAAATGGACAAGTTCTTAGAAACATAAATCCTTCCAAGGCTGAATCATGAAGAACTGGAAAATCTAAACAGGCCGATCACCAGTAACGAAATTGAATCAGTCATCAAAAACCTTCCCAAAATCAAAAGTCCTGGACCAGATGTCTTCACCAGTGAATTCTACCAACCTTCAAAGAGGATCTAATACCAATCCTGCTCAAACTTTTCCAAAAAATTGAAGAAGAGTCAGTACTCCCTAACTCATTTTATGAGGCCAACATTACCCTGATACCAAAACCTGGTAAGGACAACACAAAAAAAGAAAACTACAGACCAATATCTCTGATGAATACAGATGCTAAAATTCTAAACAAAATTCTAGCAAATCGAATACAACAATGTATTAAAAAGATTATTCATCACGACTAAGTGGGGTTCATCCCCGGGGCACAAGGATGGTTCAACATTTGCAAATCCATCAATGTGATACATCACATAAACAAAATAAAGGACAAAAATCATATGATTCTATCAATAATGCAGAAAAAGCATTTCATAAGATACAACATCCATTTATGATTAAAACACTTACTAAAATTGGTATAGAAGGAAAATACCTCAACATAATAAAGGCCATATACGACAAGCCCTCAGCTAATCTCATAATTAATGGTGAAAAGCTGAAGCCCATTGCTCTACGTTCAGGAACACGACAAGGTTGTCCCCTATCACCTCTGCTTTTCAACATAGTGTTGGAAGTCCTCACCAGAGCTATCAGGCAAGAGAAAGAAATAAAAGGCATCCAAATTGGGAATGAAGAAGTTAAATTGTCACTCTTTGCAGATGACATGATGCTATATATAGAAAACCCTAAAGACTCCACCAAAAAGCTATTAGAAACAATCAATGAATACAGTAAAGTTGCTGGCTACAAAATCAACGTACAAATTCCATTGCTTTCCTATATACCAACAATGAAATCTCAGAAAAAGAGATAGAAAAAACAATTCCTTTTGCAATTGCAGCAAAAAGATTAAATACCTAGGAATAAACTTAACCAAGGATGTGAAGGATTTATATGCTGAAAACTATAAGACATTTTTGAAAGAAATTGAAGAAGACACAAAGAAATGGAAAGACATTCCGTGCTCATGGATTGGAAGAATAAACATAGTTAAAATGGCCATATTACCCAAAGCCATAAAGGGATTTAATGCAATCCCCATCAAAATCCTAATGGCATTTTTTAAAGAAATAGAACAAAAAATCATCAGATTTGTTTGGAACCACAAAAGACCCCGAATAGCCAAAGCAATATTAAAAAAAAAGAACAATACTGGAGGTATCACACTCCCTGATTTTTGCTTGTACTACAGGGCTACAATAATCAAAACAGCTTGGTATTGGCGGAAAAACAGACACATAGACCAATGGAATAGAATTGAGAACCCAGAAATAAAACCACATAAATATGGACAGATAATTTTTGACAAAGAAGCTAAAAACATTCAATGGAGGAAAGACAGCCTCTTCAATAAATGGTGCTGGCAGAATTGGATAGCTACGTGCAATAGAATGAAACTGGACTGCTATCTGTCTCCATGTACCAAAATTAATTCAAAATGGATCAAAGACTTAAGCATAAGACCTGACACAATAAACTGCATTGAAGAAAACATAGGTACTAAACTTATGGACCTTGGGTTCAAAGAGCATTTTATGAATTTGACTCGAAAGGCAATGGAAGTAAAAACTAAAATAAACGAATGGGATTATATGAAACTTAAAAGCTTCTGCAGAGCAAAAGAAACCATCGACAAAATAAAGAGGCAACCAACTGAATGGGAGAAGATTTTCGCACTCAGTGCCTCTGATAAGGGGCTAATATCCAAAATATACAAGGAACTCATGAAACTCAACAACAAAAAAACAAACAACCCAGTTGAAAAATGGACAGAGGACCTGAAGAGACATTTCTCCAAAGAGGATATACAAATGGCAAATAGACATATGAAAAAATGCTCAACATCGCTAATCATCAGAGAAATGCATCACCTCACCCCAGTCAGAATGGCTTTCATCAACAAGACAGATAGTAACAAGTGTTGGAGAGGCTGTGGAGAAAAAGGAACCCTTATACACTGTTGGTGGGAATGCAGACTGGTGCAGCCGCTATGGAAGGCAGTGTGGAAGTTTCTCAAGAAATTACAAATAGAATTACCATATGACCCAGCAATCGCTCTCCTGGGTATCTACCCAAAAAATCTGAAAGCATTTCTCTATAGAGACACGTGTACTCCAATGTTCATTGCAGCTTTGTTTACGGTGGCCAAGACATGGAAACAACCAAAATGTCCTTCGATAGATGAATGGATAAAGAAGTTGTGGTATATATACACAATGGAATACTATTCGCCGTTAAGGAATGATGATATAGGAACATTTGTGACAACATGGATGGATCTCGAGAGTATAATGCTAAGTGAAATAAGTCAGACAGAAAAAGCAGAGAACCCTATGATTTCACTGATATGTGGTATATAAACCAAAAAGAACAAGACAAATGAGAAACAAAAACTCATAGACACAGACAATAATTTAGTGATTACCAGAGGGTAAGGGGGTGGGGGGTGGGTGATGAGGGTAACGGGGATCAAATATATGGTGATGGAAGGAGAACTGACTCTGGGTGGTGAACACACAATGGGATTTATAGACAATGTAATACAGAATTGTACACCTGAAATCTATGTAAATTTACTAACAGTTGTCACCCCAATAAATTTAATAAAAATAAATTAAAAAAAAATTGTTTTCTCTGTTTTAACATTTCCTTTACTAAAAACCTCATTCTATTTTTATTTTTCTAATAGTTACTCTTAAATTAATACAAATATTTAAGTTTTTATAATTCCTATCAAGTCTAGATTTAAGCAGCAGTTATATTACCTCTAGAAATAAAGATTTTAGTATGTATCTACTTTTCCTCTTTTCCGTCTCTCAACATCCCATGTTGCAATGATCTGGGATTTTAATTTCAGTCATCCTCTTTTCATTCAGTCAAAATTTATTGAACGTTTACTAAGCTTCAAACTTTTGTTTTTAACAATTTAAATGATCTACACCTGTTTGTCATGAATGTACCTATTTCTCAAAAGTGTATAGCTAATGTTTAGGAGACAAATGGACAATGGGCAGACCATATATAAATATAGAACTCTGACCCACAACCTGCAACAACCTGCCCAGGAAACCAACCCCTTCTTCACAGTAAGCAGCCCAGGAAGCCAGCCTGCTGGAAATCAGACTTGCAGAAAGTCAGACTGCTATCTCCAGTGACAATCCAAGAGGCTAAACAATAACTTCTGTAACAATTGGCCCCCAAATGGCCAGGCCCTGACAGCTTCCCTAGTTTTGGTCCCTACTTCAGGTGGGTTCCTAGTTTTGGAACCCACCAGAAAGAGCCAAATGAGCAACGCTAGCCAATCACACAGGACGCCCCCCTCTAGTTAGCCTACCTACAGCTTCCCCAGGACAAAGGCCTCCAGCCAAGACACATCTGATGTCTCTTTTTTCCACTATGGAGTTTTCTCATTCTTCTGCCTGCCTTTGAATCTGTCAAAAGCAATTGACCATGGCCAACTATCTTCCTAAAATAAGGCCAGTTCACAATAAATAGCCTTTGCTTTTCTCATCTGAGTAGTCTTTATTTCTACACGATTGCTGTAAAATTTACCTGTAAAATAGTAATGGAGTAGTGTGAGGAATTGATGGAGGTATAGTAACACAAGAATGACCAAAGGTTGACAATTGTTGAAGCTAAGTGATGGTACATGGGGATTTATTATAATATTCTGTTTATTTTCTATGTGTTTGAGTTTTCTCCGAAACTGTGACCACTGCTTTTTCTCTTATTCTACGTTTTTCCTTTAGATCCATTTTTCATTTTGCTGGAAGTCACTCACTTGTTCAATGACGAGAGATGTATTGAGTGTCTTCTGTGTGGAGTTCTGCTCTAGGTACTGGAGCAGTGACCAAACAGAGCCAGTCTCACTCTCGGGAGCTTGTGTTCTAGTGGGTGAGACAGGCAACTAAACCGGTAAAAACGTGTGACATCCGTCAGGTGGTGATAAGAGCTGCTCTTATGTCCCCACTAATGCCGAATCAGGAGGATGGAGGGTGTGGTGACGGGGACTTCTCCATCAATAGGGCTCAGGGACAACTTTCAAGCAGGGGCTGAAGGAAGCAGGTGAGGAGCACGCCACTAGGGGAGGTAAGACATTCCAGGCCAGGTCCTGACACAAGGCTCAAACAGCAAAGGCCTCAGGTGTGCGCTGCTATGGCCTCTTGTCTTCATTCACAGCTGTGGGGACAGTTCCACAGGCTCAGGCTCCTCTCCACCCTAGTTCCCCCTCGGGCTATGCTCTGGGTCTTCCCCTTTTCTGCCTCCAGGCTATCCTAAGGCAGACTGGCAGTGCAGGGAGGTAAAGCTGCAGCAACCCTTAGGCAGCGAGGTGGGAGCATGGGTAATGCTCAACACATCCTCCCAGTAGATGATTCTGGAAGTTTCTTAGGGGGTTCCAGAGGTCCCCAATCCCCAAGAATGACACACCACTTTACTGGTTTTTCTCCTCTCTCCTGTCTCCTTGCATGGCCTCCTAAATCAGCTACTTGTCCCCAAGTCCTTGTCTCAGGCCTTGCTTCAGGGGAACCAAGACAGCCTGTTTGGCGGGCTCCAACAGCCCCAGGAGGCCACGGTGCCTGCAGCATGGGGAGCAGCGAGGGTTTGGGAGATGAGGTCGGTGAGGTGGCGGGACCGGTGCGATGGGCACTGGAGGCCGTGGCAAAGGTGATGGGTGTTCCTGAGAGGGATGGAGACAAGAGTATGGGAGGATGGGGGCTGGGAGTTCACCGTCACCTTCTGCTTCCTCAGGACACTGAGCTGAAAATCACTGGCAGGGGCCAAGTGTGGGTAGAGACTGACAGGAGCAAGTATAGGGGTCTAGTTGAGGCCAGCATGGTTTGGGCCCCACCGTGTAGGGTTGGAAGGTTTGCTGACTGAGGGTGGGGGACCACAATGGAGTTAGCTCCCAGGGCTTTGAACTGAGCACCTGGCAGGACCAGGTTGCCTCCTCTGGGGAGAAAATCTGGAGGTGGTGCTGCGAGTGTTGGGGATGGGTCAGGAGTTGGTGCAAGTCACCTCGAGATGACTTTCTGAGGGTCAGAGCAATCCTTGTGGACGGAATCAGCACACAGACGCACTAAAGCCTCAGCCTGGATGAGATCACCGAGGAGGGAGTGTGCAGACAGAAGAGAATGAGGGGCTGAGGATCCTGGGACATTCCAAAGACCACACGTACGGATGGGTTGGCAGAGCTGAGCAGAAGCCAGGGGCGGGGGCCAGGGGTAGGTAACGGGAGACCAAAACGTCTAGGGGGCGTGGTTTGGAACTCCCGTGCACCATGGCTCCTCGGTTGGTCCCAGCCAGAGAGGAAACTGACTCACAGCCTCGGGGCAGCCAGCAGCGTGGACACTCCCCCAGACGCACTGAGAGGCAGAGAGGAGTGGGACCTGCCCTCTGGGCCTTCCCATCTCTGAATGTCCCCACTTTTCCTTCCCATGTCATCAGCACTCAGGGGAGGAGGACAAGTGACTCTTTTTCTTTATGGTTTTCTATTTCTTGGTTTTCTGCTTTGAACAGATGTTATTTTTGTAGAAGAAAAAAGAACCCACTGAAATTTATTTTATTTAATAGCAGAGTTAGTTACGAGAGATGTGGATCCCAAAAGCACGGTGATGGGCTTATAATAGCCTCCTGGCCCCTGAGCAGATCTGGGGGCTTTACACCCAGCTGAAGGCAGGTCACCTATGCACTGGTTCAGTGGGGCTGGACCTCCCGGTGATCCTGAGAAGCATCCCCTGCAGAGAAGCAAACACCTGTTTCAGTTGGACCGTGTGGCCTCAGGGACTCTCTTGGCCCCTCTGTAGCCGTTCCTACCTCTGTCCACAAGGACGTCATAGCAGTCTCTGTGCACAGGCCGGTGAGAGGTGGAAAGGGTGTCACCACCATCATTTTGTGCACCTGCAGTGGCCTTTGTGACCGGGGAAGGCATCCAGCTCATTGTCACCTCCAGGACCAGCTCAGAAAGACTGTTTGGCAGCCATCACAAGTGTTCATGGTCAACATGGATTTATGCAGCATTCACCTGTCACATAGTCACTGAGTACCCAGCAGGTACCACCCTTTGTTCCGGTTGCTGGGTAGGTAGCAGTTAACTGAAGATGAGGTCAGAGTGGAAGCAGGACCAGTGGGATGGCTGTGACTGTGGATGTGAGGGGCAAAGGTGGGCCTGGGCCCCGGAGCTGATGTGATCTCAAATCCGACATCCACTGTGCTTCCCCATGGCTGAGAACTGGGAGTGGTCCTGGAAACCCCTTGCAGAAGCATCGAGGTCTGGCGGAGGAATCTGAGACCGGAGAGGGAAAGTGTCGCCCATGCCACTGTGGGTACCTTTCTGCCAGGCTCAGGCCCTCTCTCTGTTCCCTCCCCCTTACCTAGTGACCCATGTTCCTTCACCCTAACTATCCATAACAAGCCCTTGTCCCTATGGACAACTGGCATTGCCGGGGGAAGATGACCTTGTTGTATGCCACATGGACAGGTCACAAGCAGTGGCTCCTCCACAGGACATGTGTCCAGGAGCCACCGACAAACACATCTTTAAAGGTCAATGCAAGTCGCAGGACCTTGCCAAACCAGCTAGATACCAATATGGTAAAGCAAAAACCAAAAGCATTACAGTTTAGTTTTAAAGACAATGGAAGCAGCTCTGGCTCAGCCTGGGTGGTTTAGAATATGTTCCCAGGTCTACCTGCCTAGTCCCAGGGGTCCCTCTGGCTACAGCCTGACCCACTGCTGGAGCTTCTGGGTGTCGGCAGGGCAGGTGGTGAGGGGGTGGCCTATTCATTTACTGCAGGGCCTCTTGGTTTGCGCCTGTAATCGTCTTGGGTCATCCCCAGTCTCCCCCATTCTTGCCCCTTTCCATTTTTATTCTTCTAAAATGACCAAAAGAAATACAACCTCTGATTTCAGTTTTTTAAAAAAATCATCTAAGTAGGCTTTTAATAAAAACAGAGGCTCTGTCTTGATCAAAAAATCAATTAGTTGGTGGAGAATTTTATTAGTCAATCATGTAAGTAATTAAAAATATTGATTCATGGGGTGCCTGTGGCTGAGAGCTGAGCAATGTGGGGCAGTGGCTGGCACGATGACCTAGGGGAGGGGCTTTTAAATCACTCCTTCTTGTGTGCCGCTTGCAAGGTCATTCCAGGACACATTAGACAAGGGACATGGCTGGCCCTCGAGCCTGTTTTCTCATGTAAAACATAACAGTCCTGACTGTACGAGGCTCTCTTATGGATTAAATGAGACAAAGTTTGAACAGTGAGGGTCTCAGGCTCTGGATCATGACAGGTGGGGCCATATTCCTGTGGGTCAAGAAATTCTGGATTCCAAGTCTAGCCATGTCCCAGGGTCTCAGGCTGGGAGAATGGTTCCTGGGTGCCTCTTTCCTGAGACAGGGCTCTCCCAGCTTCGTCTGAGGAGAGATGGAGCCGGTGATGTTGGCACTCAGCCTCCCATTCTCAGCACTCAACTCAGGAGTCCAGGAAGAGAGGCGCAGCTCCGGCATGCTGCTGCTGAGCTGTTCTTTTCCTGATACATGCCAAAACAACCCACACCTTAGTGGCTTCAAGGACAATGTTGCTTTAGTTCACAAAACTTCAAGTTGACCAGGGTGTGGTGGGGACAGTTTGTTTTTGCCCCATTCGGAGTAGCTGAGATGGCTGGAGTCATTTGAAGAGTCGTTGCTCCCAGTCTGGCCACGGATGCTGTTGCTGGCATCTGCTGGGGCTGTGAGGCAGAACACCTCCACATGGTCCCTCGGGAACCCTGGACTTCCTCACAACATGGCAGCCGGCTTACCAGGTTGAACCTCCCAAGAACGAGAACCAGGTAGAAAACAAATCACCTTGTCTGACCTAGTCTCTGATTTCACTTGATGTCACTTGTGCCAAATTCTATTTATCTAAGCAACCATTAAGGCCTCTGCCACCTGCCATCCCTCCTCAAGGGAAGCGGAGATAGACTCCCTTTTGGTGGGGGAATGTCAAGGTTCTGAGAGAGGATGTGGGACTCGAAATGCTTTTGTGGCCATTTTTAGACAATACCATCCACCATACTGGACCCTGTCTCTCAGAGGCCCAAAGATGGTGTCTTCAGTAGTGAGAAGGGACTGCCTTGGCACCCACTTCTGCAGGATTGTGGAGAAGGGGAGGAACCTCCACTGAGTGCCCGGCCACATGCCTGGCATCCAAGCACATCATCCTATTTTCTCCTCCTAACAGCTTATGAGGTGGAAGTCATTTCCTGATTCACGATGAGGACACGGGGCCTCTCAGAGCCTCTGTGTCCTTCTGCTGCACATCAGGGGCAGAGCTGAGATTCAAGCCTGGCCCCTGGGATGCCAGAGCCTACACCCCTCCCCCCATACCATGGCCCCTGACCCCTGCCTTTGCTGGGAAGCTGACCACTGGCTTTGGTAGCCCTGCCTGTGGTGGGCCTGACCTTCTTTGGTGACAGGGAAGTGTGGGTGCTCACAGTGAGAGCCAGGCGGACTACCTTCCTCCTCTCCTAAAAGTGGCCGCTGGCTCTCTGAGCAGCTCCAGCCATCCTGCACAGCCCAGGCTCTCCTGAGCTGGCACTGACATGTTGGCTTCCCCACACGTGGCTCTTGCCTAGACATAACCCACAGAGGCTGTCTGAACCCACACAAGGCCCAGCACCCTGGAAACCCTTCTGAATTGTGGCAGCAGCCTGGGCCCTGCCCATCCTTGCCTTGCATGGAGCTGCAGCTGGACCTGCCCTTTAAGGAGTGTGGGTGCCCATGGCCTGCTCTGAGAGGCAGGATCTCAGGGACACAGAACTCGGAATGGATTCAGCTCCCTGGATGCTCTTGGGGGCTGAGCCATCAGTGGCTCCCCAGCCCCTGCCAGTGTTGGTCAGGCACTGACTGTAAGTTCCCTCCCTCTCTGGCCCTTCTTCCCCCCACCTAGTGGGTGCAGCCAGAATTGGAGGACTTCCCACCTCACCTTGGCAGGCCCCATGAGTGCTTCCCTTAACACAGAAATCTGCATAACGGACAAGAAGGAAGAGGGACTCCAGGGAATAGACCTCTGCAAGGGGAGGGGAGGGAGGGACTCCAGGCCTTAGAGCAATCTGCTGTTACCCAACCCCAACCTCTCTGCCTTCAGGGTCCCCCCTGTGTCTTCAGGAGGGAGCCCCTGTCTGATGGGAGCCTGGCTACTCAGGGATACCTAGTTCAGTCACCCTGCACCAACCCCGGGCTCCACCTGAGCCTTCCTCTAAGGGACGCTGCAAGCCCTACCTCTCTGGGCTCAGTCATCATGACCCTAATGCTTGCCCTACCAGGAAGAATTCCAAGCTTTGTTTCGGGCACACAATTTTCCAAAGCCTCCAAAAGCGGGCCCTGGAAGCGCTTGCGCTTCTCCTCTGTAAACCTTGGTTATTTGTTTAGACTAGCTGACATTTCCATGGTCTTTTATTAAAGAAAATATCCTGGGGAGATGACAGGATGTTTGCACAGAGCTTATGCCCTCTGCCTCTGGCCCCAGCGCCCCACAGCACGTGTGCCTGCATACCACTGGAGGGCAGGTGGGCGGGTGAGGTGGCTGGGGAGCCCACCTCTTCCCTGCCCTTCTTTTCTGAGAAGGAGGGGTGGCAGGTAGCCCTCTTGGCGGGCACAGGGACCTGCCACCCCTCCAGTCTCTGCTTGGCCCTGAGCTGGGTTCTGAGAGGCAGGATGGATGGAGGGCCAGGAGAGACCACAGCTTTTCTCCTCAGTGGGACTGCGGTTCTCGGGCCCACACAGGTCTCCATGCAGCTCCACAGGCTGTGCCCTATGTTAGAATCTGTCTGTGCTTTGGCGCACTGTGCCCTTTTCTCTCCATCTGCCAGGGGGGAATTGGCTGCTGGTTGGCACCATTTTGAACGGAAAAGCACGATTATTTTTTTTTGTATGATTTTTCTTTTTTTAAATTTATTGGGGTGAAAATTGTTAGTGAAATTACATAGGTGTACAATTCTGTAATACATCATCTATATATCCCATTGTGTGTTCACCACCCAGAGTCAGTTCTCCTTCCATCACCATATATTTGATCCCCCTTACCCTCACCTCCCTCCCCCCACCCACCTTACCCTCTGGTAACCACTAAACTATTATCTGTGTCTATGAGTTTTTGTTTCTCATTTGTTTGTCTTGTTCTTTTGTTGTTTTTGGTTTATATTCCACATGTCAGTGAAATCATATGGCTCTCTGCTTTTATTTTATTTTTTTAAATTTATTGGGGTGACAATTGTTAGTAAATTTACATAGATTTCAGGTGTACAATTCTGTATTACATCATCTATAAATTCCATTGTGTGTTCACCGACCAGAGTCAATTCTCCTTCCATCACCACATATTTGATCCCCCTTACCCTCATCACCCACCACCCACCCCCTTACCCTCTGGTAACCACTAAATTATTGTCTGTGTCTATGAGTTTTTTTTTTCTCATTTGTTTCTCTTGTTCCTTTGTTGTTTTTGGTTTATATACCACATATCAGTGAAATCATAGGGTTCTCTGCTTTTTCTGTCTGACTTATTTCACTTAGCATTATACTCTCAAGATCCACCCATGTTGTCACAAATGTTCCTATATCATCTTTTCTTACCGCTGAATAGAATTCCATGGTGTATATATACCACAACTTCTTTATCCATTCATCTATCGAAGGACATTTTGGTGTTTCCGTGTCTTGGCCACCGTAAACAAAGCTGCAATGAACATTGGAGCACATGTGTCTTTATGTATAAATGTCTTCAAATTTTTTGGATAGATACCCAGGAGACGGATTGCTAGATCATATGATTTTTGGAGGAACCTCCACACTGCCTTCCATAACGGCTGCACCAGTCTGCATTCCCACCAACAGTGTATGAGGGTTCCTTTTTCTCCACAGCCTCTTCAACACTTGTTACTATTTGTCCTGTTGATGATAGCCATTCTGACTGGGGTGAGGTGATATCTCATTGTGGTTTTTATTTGTGTTTCTCTGATGATTAGTGATGTTGAGCATTTTTTCATGTCTATTTGCCATTTGTATATCCACTTTGGAGAAATGTCTCTTCAGGTCCTCTGCCCATTTTTCAATTGGGTTGTTTGTTTTTTTGTTGTTGAGTTTCATGAGTTCCTTGTATATTTTGGATATTAGCCCCTTATTGGAGGCACTGTTTGCAAAAACCTTCTCCCATTCAGTTGGTTGCCTCTTTATTTTGTCGATGGTTTCTTTTGCTGTGCAGAAGCTTTTAAGTTTCACATAGTCACATTTGTTTATTTTAGCTTTTACTTCCCTTGCCTTTGGAGTCAAATTCATAAAATGCTCTTTGAACCCAAGGTCCATAAGTTTAATGCCTATGTTTTCTTCACACAGTTTATTGTGTCAGGTCTTATGCTTAAGTCTTTAATCCATTTTGAATTAATTTTGGTACATGGTGACAGATAACAGTCCAGTTTCATTCTCTTGCACGTGGCTATCCAATTCTCCCAGCACCATTTATTGAAGAGGCTGTCTTTTCTGTATTGTATGTTTTTTGCTTCTTTGTCAAAAATTATCTGTCCATATTGATGTGGTTTTATTTCTGGATTCTCAATTCTATTCCATTGGTCTATGTGTCTGTTTTTCTGCCAATACCATGCTGTTTTGATTATTGTTGCCCTGTAGTACAAGCTAAAGTCAGGGAGTACGATACCTCCAGTATTGTTCTTTTTTCTTAAGATTGCTTTGGCTATTCGGGGTCTTTTGTGGTTCCAAACAAATCTGATGATTTTTTGTTCTATTTCTTTAAAAAATGCCATTGGGATTTTAATGGGGATCGCATTAAATCTGTATATTGCTTTGGGTAATATGGCCATTTTAAGTATGTTGATTCTTCCAATCCATGAGCACGGAATGTCTTTCCGTTTCTTTGTGTCTTCTTCAATTTCCTTCAAAAATGTCTTATAGTTTTCAGCATATAGGTCCTTCACATCCTTGGTTAAGTTTATTCTTAGGTATTTTATTCTATTTGCTGCAATTGCAAAAGGAATTGTTTTTTGTATTTCTTTTTCTGAGATTTCATTGTTAGTATATAGGAATGCAATGGACTTCTGTACGTTGATTTTGTAGCCAGCAACTTTACTGTATTCGTTGATTTTTTCTAATAGCTGAAAAAGTACAATTATTCTTTAGAGTTATCTCAAAACTTACATCCTCCCCGAAGAACCCCCAGCCAGGCCCACCTGAGGCCTGAGAAATATTCTCCCTCAGCCCTCTCCCAGTCTCTGGCCTGTCTCCTCCTCAGCATTAGGCAACGGTGTCACAGTCACTGACTGAGTGAGGGTCCCAGCTCTGCCATTCATCGGCCTGTGTCTTCTCAAGCCCTCTGCACGCTGCTGGCTTGGGCTGCTGCAAGGTGTGCACGGGCACTGTGTGAAGAGCCCTGGGCACTGGCTGCACATGCTGGACCCTCTCCAGGCAGCTCAGTGGGCTTCCCCACCTCCTCGACTGTGCCTGCAGTGCAGTCCAGGTGCGAGGTCCTGGAGCCCTGCCTGCAGACAGAGGGCACGTGGCACATTCCAAAGGAACATTCCGACCTTCATGGTCCTGGAATAGAGAGAAGAAGGCCATTCAGCAGCACCATCCAGTGATGCCCAGTTAGCACAGCCAGAGACTGTGACTGATTTGGCATTAATTACATCACACGAAGGCATGGACTTGCTGACATGATTCACTTTCACTCCCAGGCAGTATCTTTACATGTTTGTATAAACATCCCCACACCCTCACTCCAGCCCTGCCTGCAAATTATGGGAGGCATTTCCATTTTAATTGATGCAAGGCTCCAGTTGAGACCAACTGCTGATGAATTTAGTCATTGCCATCCTCAGTCTACATGAGAGAGCTGTGCATTTGCCAATAGGAGAGCACAGCTGCCTCTTATTGAGACTGAGCCAGGACTGGGGCTACCCTGGGCCAGGCTGAGCAGTGGGGTGGGGTG
Source organism: Rhinolophus hipposideros (assembly GCF_964194185.1). Lineage (NCBI taxonomy): Eukaryota > Metazoa > Chordata > Mammalia > Chiroptera > Rhinolophidae > Rhinolophus > Rhinolophus hipposideros. Next base: position 67,536,839 of record NC_138061.1, read on the forward strand.
TGGACCTCTGGTGAACCACAGTCAGTTCAGATTCCACCTGCAGCTGAGTGCTGTCTGAGGGGTCAGGACAGAACCTGTGGCATCCTCACAGGAGGGGAGGCAGCAGGGACAGGGGAAAGGAGGGGCCGTGGAGAAGAAGCAGAAGGGCACAGCGTGTGCCTGGACAGTGCACGGAGTGTTTCTTAGCACAAAGACAATGAAGTCCCACAGGCCCACGCCCACCCTGCTTCTCCCTCCCAGGGCTCTCTTTCCACATGGGAACTGAAGAACCATCAGAGTCCCTGGGACAGGGAAGAGGCCAGTAGGGGTCTGGAGGGGTTCATATGAGCCTCCCTAGATGCTAGAGTTCTCATGTGGAATCTGTTCGGACATCCCCACACAGCTCAGGGAGTCAACGGCCCCTTGCGTATGACACTCAGGCTCCTGGGTGAGGTCTGGGACCTGGCTATTGTAGGATGGGCAAGGTCCAGGAGGGAGGACAATGGGAAGGCATCTACCAAATGGAGGTATCCCACCTGACATTGGAGGTCCTGGGCCTGTGAGGGGAGAGAGACGTGGATGGTTCTGGGCATATCCTGGATCAGAACCAGGACCCAGAGCAGGGGGAACAAAGACACATCTGGCTGGGGGTTGGAGGGCTTTGTGTAGACAGGGCTTCCTGGAGGCACTGAGCACCTCCCACCCCACTCCATGGGCCAGGGACTGACGTATATTTTGCTTCTGGCCCGTGAATGGGACCTGAGGTCTTGGCAAGGATCTTAGAATCTGGAAGGTGTGTCCTGGTGGGACAGAGATTTCATTTCTAAAGACTGATGTCCCCATTGGGGGGTGCAATTGTTGTTAAGGGTGGCCCACAGGGGGCCTGAGGTGTCTCCTGGGACAGTGCTGAGGCCCTCACAGCACCCAGCTAGCCCGTCAGGGCACCATGGACATGGAGCAACTGAAAAGAAGAGGCAGGATCAGATACCTGGAAGCTGCTGGCCTGACACTGCTGACTCCCACAGTGTGGTCTCAGTCCTGACAGGGGTCTCCATGCTTCAGGTCTGGGGGCAGGTGCCAGGGAGCCCACAAGAATTGCCCTGTTTGTGCCCCTACTCCATCTCCAGTGAGGCCCAGACCCCCTCCAGGTGCATGCACAGACCAGGGTTGCTCAGATTACTAAGAGCAAATCTTGGGGTTCCCCAGCTGAAATGGGTGCAGGAACAGGGAAAGAAGGTAGAGCCCTCTGTGTAACCTTAGAGAGTTTCTGGGGTGGTGTGATCTCCAGACCAGGCTGACATTGGGCTCAAGAATACTCACATAGGGAGTTCTGTTGGGAACCCAGTTTGGAATGCGCTTCTCAGACGCAGCAGCCAGCAGCAGGGCAGAAGCCAGCTGTCTGCCTCCTGTGGTCGTTAGGTGACAGCAAATCCTGGCCTTGCCCCTGCCTGCTTTGAGCTTGGGGAGGTTGCACCAGCTCTTGGGACCTTGTGGCTGAGATGCTGAGAGGAGCTTCCGGAGCTGGGAGGTGGCTGGACAAGCGGGGCTGATCCAGGGTGAGAAGTCATTTGGTTGTAGCCTCTCAAAATGTAGGCCTGCTCCCCCACCCCTAACGCACTCTTTTATGGCTGCTTCCTGCCTGGGAAAATGCAGAGGCCGCCTCCCCACCAGTATTCCATATCCCTAACCTAGTATCGTCAGGACGATGGGGGAGGAGCCGTTGTAGCTGGTGACAAAGCCAGAGACTTCAGGGAGGGAGAGACTTCGAGCTGGATACCAGGTAAGGGAGGCCTCGGGTGGGAGTCAACCCTGCTAGGTAAGTAAACCCTGGGCTGGTCTCTGGTGTCCTTGAATTGCCCTTGCCCTACCTCTAACTCACTGTGTGTTCTGGGCTACCTGCATGCCTTTTCTGGACACCAACTGGATGAACTCCAAACCAACAGAGCTGGCCTATTCCAAGATTCTCAAAATATGTTCCATGTTTCCCAAGGGTTCTCAGGAGGTGATACAGAGCTTACAGAGGGATGGAGTATAGTTTATGGGAGGTTGGGGGCCATTCTGGGTTCTCCTCTCACTTTAGGAAACTGAAAACCACAGGACCCTTCTCCACTAACTTCTTGAGATTCTTTGATTCTGATCCTACCCCTGAAATCCTCTTCGTTTCCTCTTCCCCTCTTAACTCCCTGTCCTAAGCTGGCCTACTCCTCACTCTTGCATGGACTGCACCTCCCCACCACTGTTCTCTCAGCTTTTCTCCTCCCCAGTCAGCCCAGAAGACCCTGTTGGCTTCCCGCAATCTCTCCCTCGGAACCCTCACTTCTCTCCACCATCACTACCTCTATCCCTCCTGCTCACTACAATCTCAATCCTGGCCAGAGCAAAAGTCTGTCCCTGGCCTCCTTGCTCCCTCCTGGCCCCACAACACCCCCTTCCCTTACTTAATTCACACACACATGGGACAGAGTGAGCTTTCCAAAATGACAGTCAGACCCTAACACTCCTTCATGCAAATTCCCAGTCACTTCCTGCTGTTAGTAGAATAAGTCCCACATTCATTCTGCTGCCCCTGTTCCTTCTTTAGCTTCTTACTTTATTGGGATGACACTGCCCACCCATCTTCCCTGCCCTTTGCCACCTGGGGACCCTGAACTTTTCTTTCTGCCACATAGGTCCCCTTTTTTTCTGTCTGGCTTGTTCTCTCCCTTCAGCCTCATCTGAGCTATCCTATTTCCAGAGGCCTTCCCTGAGCACTCCCTGCCATCCTGTGGGAATTCTACCTCCCTAAGGAACTTTGCCTTCTGTCCCCTTCACTGTGCCAACTTATCACAGTCGGTTGGCATCTTCTTTGTTGACTTGTTGGCTGCCTTTCTCCTAAAAGAGGTAGGAACTCACTTGTCTGGCACATGCATTGTGGTCATTACTTTGGCATTAGCTTTCCCTCCTCTGCAGGCTGTCAGCTGGGTGAGGCCGGAGACTGAGTGTCCTCTTGTTATGGATACCACTCCTTTGTGTCTCTGTGATGACTTCACACATGTGGCTCAGCTCACTGAGGGTCGTCATGTGGGTATTATCCCATTGTACAGACAAGGAACACTGTCTCAGAGAGGGAAGCCTGTGTGCTAGTGGGTGCTTGAAGCGGGGAAGCCTTGGAGCCAGTGCTGGCTGGAGGCCTGTACTGAGTGCCCTGTACACCCTGGTGAGGTCCTGCCCTGGGCTCGCTGCACATGGCCCGGTGCCTGGCTGCCTTCCTGCTGTGCAGGACATCTGCTGCAGCTGGGCCTGAGGCAGTCTGCCTTGGATCTCCGCTGGGGACATCCTGGTGGTGGGGACCGAGATGTCCTGTGATGTAATTAGCTCCCTGGAGCCTGGAGAATGGCCCTGTGGGTGGTGGGCAGAGGGTGGGTTTCCCTGCAGGTATGTTTGTGTGTGTGTGTGTGCACGCGCACACGCACACGCGTGTGGGGCTGCTCCTCTGGGACTGAGGGGTCTGGAACAGAGACAGAGGGTCTGATCTGCTCTTTAAAGAGACAGTGTCAGGGGCTGCTGAAGCAGTTTGGAAATTCAGAGGCTCATTTCCTGGTGCAAGACCCTAACCAGTGACCCTACCTCTCTCATGTCTCAGTTTGTTTGTCCATAAAACAGGGTAACAATTCTCTTATCATCAGGCTCTCTGTGAGGATTAAAAGGCATGACAAATGCTGCGGGCTACACCTGCCCAAAGAAGGTGCTGGAAAGTGCTATTGCTGAGCAGTGAGTGGCTTGTGCTGAGTGGGCTGGGGTGGAAGCAAGAGGGGGACCCACTGAGTGAAAGAACACAGGCAGAGTGGTAACCTCAAAAGTGACCTCCTCTTTTCCGGCTACCCTGGGAGGCAGTTGTGAAACTCCTGTGATTCGACATGTGCCTGAGAAGCCCAGCCTGGGGCCAGACACTGAGGGCCCTGCCCTTTCTTCTGAAGCCTCCTGAGATTTTCCAGGTTGGGAAGGTGGGGGGCACCAGCCCTCAGGGGTCCTCAGGGGGGGAAGATGGGGAACACCAACCCTCAGGGGTCCTGAAGGGTTCTCTGGAAGCTGGAGAGGAGCAAGAGTCTTCAGAACCTGCCATGCTACAGGGAGAGCCCCTGCAGCTGTGCTGAGGGGTTTTCTGGGGCTCCCTTGGGGAGGGAGCTGGTGTCACACACCGACCCCTCAGTCCTCGCATGCAGGCCACCAGTTCACCTGCTGCCGCCACCTCCACTGACGCTTAGTGCATCCGCCAAGGGAATTCGGAGCCCATGGTGCTCTCCAGATGCCCCCTCGCCTCCCCCAGCAGCCAGGCTGGGCATGTGGGAAGCACTGCAAACAATAGGGGCATCTGCCTATGCCGCCCAGGCCTCAGCTGTCTCATGGAAGTACTGCCTGCCCGCCCTACCTGCTCCCGGGGCTGCCCGAGGTCCAAGTGGTGGTGTTGTGTAAAAGAACAGAAGTAATAAAAACGAGTCAGCTCAGGTTATCATTGTGCCCCTGTGCCCGTGTTCTGGCTCTGGGCTTCGCCGAATGTCTCCTGCATGGTAAGATGTTGGAACAATTTACTTCCCTGTGTATGGCTGACCAGACCCCCAGCCTGGGGCTCCACAGTCTGTGCCCGGTAGGTAGCCCCCGGCCTGTGCCTGTGGACTGTGGGTGAGCCCTTCCCTCTCTCCCTTGGTTTCCACTTCTGTGAGGTAAGGCCCTGGTATCGAACAGCCTTGGCTCTCTCTCTTCTGTTCCAAATTGGGCAATGTTTTTCCTGAGTTCCCAAGGTTCTTCCAAGCTGGCTTGCCTTGAGGCATGGCATGGATTGTTCCAGCTCTCTAAACGCCTGCACCCTCTTAGAACACAGGAGCTGGAGAATATGGCACCCCTGGCCCCACATTTCTTGTGAACTGGGCACATCCCAGAGCAGGAAATAGCCCAGCTGACAATCTGTGTTACCTGGCCATGCCCTCTACTGTGTGGGACTCCCGTAGGGTGAGACAGAAGATGGGGCACCTCCTTTAACCTCCTATCCAATCCCTGTGCCTGTTTTGATGCCCTGTGCCCCCTACCACAGCTCTGAGTCCCAGAACTTCTGCACAGAGGGCTGTCCCCACAGGCCGGAGGCAGACACTGGAGAAGTCACCCCAGCTCCTTCAGAGGTGGAGGATTGGCATCCCATCATGCCACACAAAGCCCCCACCCTGGCCAGCCCACGGTCTAGGCCGCTCCCACTGCAGTCCTGAGGCACCTCAGTCTCTCAGCCTTTGTCCGGGGTTTATGCCTTGTCTGTGCTGTGCCCTCTGCTCAGTTTGCATATCTTGTCTGTGTCCCCAGGTATTCGTCCTCTGTGAAACCTCCTGTGAATGCTGTGCGGGAACCAGGCCAGCTCCCTGCTTCTCTGTGTCTCCCAACTGTTCCTCCCCAACCTGCCCCGCCCCAGGCCCATGCTGGCAGGTTGAATTACTGAGTGCTTGGCACCAGGTTTCTGTCCTGTCCAAAGTCCTGCCAGACTGGGCTGGTGCACCACAGACATGGGGATAAGGTCAGCATCGCAGATTCCACCACTGGGCCAAGCTCCTGACCCCCGCCGTGGGCATCCTGGACCATCAGCTCAGGAATCCATTGGTGGGCACCGTGTGGATAGTCCCAGGGCCCTGAGCTCCCATCCTAGCTTGCTCTGGAGCTCAGCTGACGGCAGGTTGTGGTTGATGGGACAGACCCTTCAGTCTGTGCCCAGTGTTAGGTGGGCCAGGACAATCTTCTCTGAGGAACTGGGGGAGGGCAGTGAGTGGCTCCAATGGGGAAGGTGGAGCTTGGAGACAGGAGAGCAATAGCTGTAGAGAAGGTGTCCAGCTGGCTCCAGGCCACGCTCCAGTGTGTCCCATGGAAAGCAGAGGCCTGTGCCTCAAGATACCTGGGAGTGTCATTGCCTGGGCCACTCTTGGAGATTCATATAAGAAGTTCTGAGAAGCCCTGAGATGAAAACCACACATAGGAGCAAAAGCTTGTGCAGCTTTAAAGAACCCAGAATGTCCCAAACACCTAGGATCCCTAAGACCTAGGTGAATGTGATGGTTAATTTTATGTGTCAATTTGACTGGGCCAAGGGGTTCCTAGAATAAACATTATCTCAGTATGTCCCTGAGGATGTTTCCCGGTGAGACTGGCATTTGAGTCATAGACTCAGCAGATTACCCTCCCGAGTGTGTGTGTGTGGGGGGGGGGCGGGGTAGGAGGTGCACATATCCAGTCTGCTGAGGGCCTGAACAGAAGAAAAGGTGGAGGAAGAAGGAATCGCCCTTTTCCTTCCTGCCTGACTGCTTGAGCTGGGTCTTTAGCTCTTTTCCTGCTCTCAGCTCCCCTAGCTCTCAGGCCTCTGGGGTTGACCGAAGTACACCACTTGCCCTCCTGGGTCTCCAGCTCTCAGACGGCAGACTGTGGCACTGCTCAACCTCCATACTTGCATGAGTCAATTCCTTATAATAAATGTCTTCCTGTGTACATATCCTATTAGTTTTGTTTCCTTAGAGAACCCTGACTAATATACAGCGAGAGAGCAATACCACACCTATTAATACACCAAAAGCCCTCCTGGAGATCCCTTTGGGCAGCACTGGGCAGAGGGTGTTAGGGTGTTATGAGTCTAGGGGAGCCCATGCCCTGCCTGGGGAGCATACCCACCTGTCCTGGGAGACCAGCGAGACCCTTCATAGCCCCTCCTGGTTCTCAGCCCCAGGCTCAGGGCCACCAGTAAACCCTCACTGCACCTCATTTCTTTGCTGCTTTCTGTTACCCCTAACAGCTTCCAGGATGATAATAAATTCATATTTGAACAACAGTTATTGTAGAGCCAGCCCATCATGAATACCAGGACTTGATAAATAGCAAAACGTGGAGAAGTGCAGACCACCGACCATGCTCCTCTGAAGACAGATGCAAAAATCTTTTATTAGCCAATAGCCAAACATTCAGAGAACAATAGCCCACAACCAGGAGGGTGGCCCTCTGGTGAGTAAGGGTGTGCAGTGTCAGGAAAGATATTAGTAGGGTCCACTAACTAATGGGTCAGATGGTGGGCAGTGACTCAAGCGGCGTGAGGGGCTCTGGGTGGCAGTACTTTGACTAGGGGGCCACATGGACATCTGCACTGTGGAAGATTCATGGGGCTGCACGTGCAGGGGACGTGCACTCACGGTGTGGAGTTACACTTCAAAAACCATTTAAGGAGAAAAGCAGCCAGAGGAGAGAAGATGTTTGCTGCATATAGTAAACTGAGGATTAACAACTTAAAAATCAATAAGAAAAAATACCAACAACCTATAAGAAAAGTGGCCAAAGGGTAAAAAAGAATAATTCACTGACAAGCAAACATGAATGGCCAATTGAAATATGAAATCAAACGTTTAGCATCACTAATTATCAAGAAAATACAAACTTAAAAAATATCATTTCATAAAGTGTTAGAAAAAATCGGGTCTGATAATCCCGAGTGGGTAAAATGAGCACTAGGAAGTTTCACATATATGTGCAGGGGTGTAACTTAATCCAAGCACTCAGAGGAGCAGACAGTGGGAAATGTGCATTTGAAAAAGTGCATTTCTGAATGTGCCGAAAGTCCACTCTGGGTTAATACCCTTGGGTACAACTGAGAGGCTGAATAAAAATGGTATAGTTGGTTACAGCACAAAATCGGCAATAACTTAAGTCATTAGGGAAGTAGATAAACAAATGAGACATTTAGGAGACAGAACCCTCAAGGAGAAGCAAAGTAAATGTTACACATATGTGCCTCAGTGTGGGTGAGTTCTGTAGTTCGAGGCACATGGGGACCTTCAGCAGCCGCATGTGCCCATGGACCCAGGTGCCCGTGAGAATGTGCACGTGTGTGTCAACACATCTTGAGAATATGGGAATGTGGACTGCAAAGAGGCCCCTGAGGCTGAGCCGCCTTTACTCCCAGTGGGGAGGGCACATACCTTGAGTCAGGAGGGAAGGTCACCTGCAATGTTTTATTGCTTTTACATGAATTTAAACTTCTGAAGTAAACGTGATCAGGTCTCAACATTTATAAAATCTTACACTGTTGTCTGTTATATTTTGCACTTTTCTGTAGTTTTAAAACTTTAAGCAGGAAAAAGAAAAAAACACAAGTGAAAACCAAGGGGATGACCGATACTCCCAGAATAGTGTAGGCCCCCAGCCAGCCCAGACCTCAGACACTCACACCATGAACTTGCCCATGACAGGGTCTGAGCCCACAGAGGCCCCTGGAGGACAGCACCCACAGGAGCTCTGGGTTAGAGTCCTGTCACTGTTCATTCAGGCTGTGTAGGCGCTCACTTTGGGCCCAGCTCTGGCCTCTGGGTAGTTTCTCTGGTCTCCAGCTCATTCTCATCCAGGAAGCTTCCTGGGGAACTGGTGGCTCTGGCCCAGCCAGAGGACAGACCTATCTACTCCCACCATCATCTGACTCCAGAACCCAACCCAGGCCAACTCAAAGCTCCATGAAGCTCTCCACATGCCCCTCCTGTTCTGGGCTGGTTGAGAAGTTAGGTTTATCCCAGAGCTATAAAAATAACAGCACACACTTGTCAAGCGCTTAGAATTCACCAGGCAGGCAGGCATTGGCTGCTTTCTGTCATCACCTGGTTTATCCCTCACAACCACCTGCTACGGGAGCGAACACCAGGAGACCAGGACAACTCACAAGGGAAATCCATGTACCTTTCAGCCTACTGAAGACCCAGAAGCAAAGAAAGAACCCAGGACAGGCAGGGAGAGGGGAAAAGACAGGGAGTACCATTATTTCGACTTTTTCCTTCTGTCCATGAAGGCAAGATGACCTCATATTTGACTGATTAGAAGAATGAGTGAGAGCCATCGGTTGGGTCCCCAGCTCTGGCCCCCTTTCCAGGGTTGGGTGCCTCCTTCTTCCTCCCTTCTGCCTTGGGAGGAAGGGTCCTGGGGTCAGGAGACACAGGGTCCAGGCCAATGATGTCAAGAGTGCTCCTGCATGAGCCATGTGGGCACTGCAAGTATTCTGGGATGTCACCTCCTGGTCCCCTTGCCTGCTAGCTCGTCTTTTTTCACAGTCACATGGCACAGACACCTGGAGGTTCTGCCTGACGCTAGTCCCTGGCCGGCCCACTCCAGTCTCAGGGGCCAGGACTGTTGTGTGTCACCACAACAGTTGTCAAGAGCTGTGCTCTTGGCTTCTAATGAGCACTCAGTAAGTTCCAGGGACCCAGCGTCACGACACACTCTCCACAACCTGTGATACTTTCTGGATTCAAAGAAGTTAATGGTCAGATCTGCTTTATCCTGATGGCGCGCCTTCATGTTTGCGTCTCAGAGCAGCAGTGGTGATTGGAACTGGGGCTGCCCTTCTGGGGCCTGCATCCCCCATCCCTAGCCCACCCCAAGAAGTTGTTCATGGCGTCTGCTTACAGTGGACCCCAGGGAGGAAAGCTCAGAGCTGCTGTGCCTGCTGGGAAGAGCCTGAAAGGACAGTAATGCAATCACCACCTCGAGACTGTGCTCAGACAGCTTTCACTGGGGTATCATATTCATGGCTTGTGACCCCAGCACAGTGCTGGACTGGGAGCCCCTGCAGTGGTCCAGGACCTTCTAGGGCTGGCTCCATCCGTCTGTCCGGTATTGCTTCCTGCTGTGCCCCCTTCGAACATTTTTTGGACAACCATACTTATTCCTACGTTCACGGCTGTGCTCTTGCAGGTCACTCTTTCCACTGTGATTGCCCCTGAGCGAGAGGGCCCTGCCCCACGGTCCGCTTCCCTGGGATGTCTGCGTGGCTCACTGCCCTTGCAAGAAGCAAATTTTGAACTCACACTGCATCTCATCTACACGCCTGGTGTCTGTAAACAAAGTCCTTAAGAAGTAACCTGACAAATACATGTTAGTATGCTCAAGGTCAAATAACACATTAGAAATAGTTATAATGTTACCATGCAAAAGGTCTGGCTCCTCGCTGCACAAAAGCCAAAACTCAAGAGCTGAGGTTGGTGGAAAGAGAAGCAGGTTTATTCCAAAATGCCAGCATTAAGGGAAGACAGTGGACTCCTTGTCACAAAGACTGCCTTCCTGCTCTTAATACCGCCACAAGGCTTTATAGGCATGCAAGCAGAGGCGGAACAAAGGAAAGGAGATGTTGGTCAGGCAATTCATGAAAAACAAAAAGGCGCTTCCCAGAGGCTGGCATGCCCCAGGGACAGCAGTGGATCCCATATATGAAGATCGGACAATTAAGTTCATGAACTTGTTGCAACAATGTTGCTAACCTTTTTTGATATTAGAGGGATTATTCATTATGAGTTTGTACCAACTGGACAAACAGTTAACCAAGTTTACTATCTGGAAGTGCTGAAAAGGCTGTATGAAAAAGTTAGACGACCTGAACTTTTCGCTAAGAATTCATGGCTCTTGCACCACAACAATGCACCAGCTCACACAGCACTGTCTGTGGGGGAGTTTTTAGCCGGTAAACAAATAACTGTATTGGAACACCCTCCCTACTCACCTGATCTGGCCCCCAATGACTTCTTTCTTTACCTAAAAATAAAGGAAATATTGAAAGGAAGACATTTTGATGACATTCAGGACATCAAGGGTAATATGACGACAGCTCTGATGGCCATTCCAGAAAAAGAGTTCCAAAGTTGCTTTGAAGGGTGGACTAAGCACTGGCATTGGTGTATAGCTTCCCAAGGGGAGGACTTCAAAGGTGACCATAGTGATATTCAGCAATGAGGTATGGAGCACTTTTTCTAGGATGAGTTCGCTAACTTAATTGTCAGACCTTCATACAAAAACCTCTCCCAAGTAACCAAGCCAGGCATACAACTGGTATGGAGAGTAAACGTATAATAAACAGAATCATTGAGGTTTGGTGAGAGGGAAGGAAAGCAAAGAAAACAAACTTTCAAAAAGTCCCAAGCCAAAACATACTGTCAAATCAAATTGCACCAGAGGTTTAAATCTCAAAATAGAAGATATAGTGTCACCATTAAAATAATCATTTTTGGGAAAACAAGGTTGTACTAAAAAGCAAAAGTATGCAGACAGGAAAAACAGGACGATTGAACACCAGCAGGTGCTCTACCAGGACACGCCGATGGTTTGCAAAATCTGGGTGAAGCCTCGTGCTTTGGGAGTAAACTAGTGACCATCTGTCTTATCACCAAGACAGGCCTGGGCAGAGCCATGCAGGTGGCCCCAGGGGGCCCTGGCTATCAGTGGTGTGCCTGACGTGACCCTGGGTGGGGCACAGGTGTGTCACATGGGGAAGGTAACACAGAGTGGGCTGGGCTTCGTATCGGTGTATAAATCTGTGTGCACACCTAAGCCTTCCAAGTCACTGAGGGGAGGTCTGCAGAGGAAGGTGTGCTGCTTGTGGGGCCTGGGAGCTTCCCCAAAAGCCTTTGTGTCAGGGTAGGAGTTGACTTCCGGCCTCAGATGCCTCAGGTGCCTGAGCACCCTGGACGGCACCCCCACTCTCGGGTCTGTGCAGCTCAGCAGAGAAGGAGGGCGTCATGGTGGTGGCAGCCCAGGCTGACTGAGCACCCAGTGCTAGGACGGGCTTTTCCTGCCTGGGTCTGTTTAATTTCCACATGACAGATAACGTTCTTTCCATTTTCCAGATGGGGAAAGCTGAGGCTTTCAGAGGCCAGGGACCCTGCGTGAGTTCATACACAGCTGAGAGGCGCACATCACTGCTATTGACGATCTGCCGTGAGCCAGCAGCTTCACGTACCATCTGCTAAGTCAGGGTAACTGTCTGCATGCCCCACACGTGGTTCCTCGGTCATAGAGACGTTCTTCGGAACAGGGTTGACCAGGACAGGCCAGCTGGCCCTGAGCAAGGCTGGGTTGGATGGGCACACTCATGGCAGAGATGACCGGGCCTTGACCTAGGAGGAGGCCATTCAGAGAGACCCCCTCACAGACCCATCAGTCCTTTTGATTTCAAGGAATCATGGGAGGCAGGGTTATTCCCTCCTCTAGAAACAAATCTACAAATACCTACCATGGGGGCTATCACACAGCCACCAGCGTGGAGTTAGTAGCTGTGGCTGCCCTTTGGGGTAACCTGAAGAGAAGGTGGTGGTCACAGGGTCTCGCATGTGAACCCCAAGACCCCACCAGGGCCAGTCTGTGTGTGCATGTGTGCATGTGTGTGTATGTGTGCACACACGTGTGTGCATGTATGCATGTATGTGTGCACTTGTGCATGTGTGCATGCATGTGTGTGTGTGTGTGTACATGCACATGTATGGGAAGCTTGGGCCTGAGAGCAGCGGACTATCAGGTGGCAGAGCTGTGACAATTCTTTCTCTGATCACGTCCTTAACAAAGAGACATGATAAGTAAAAGAAATGCACCACCTAGAGTTGGGTCCTGGATTAGGAAAAAAAACTTGTGCTATAAAGGACAATGTCGGGACAATGGGTAAAATTTGAATATGGACTGATTCATCCTTAGATTTCCTGGCTTTCATAATGCTGATGAGTTGCTACAAGAGAATGTTCTTATCTTGTTAACAGTGGTTGAATTTGAGGGTATACGGGAATTCATTGTACTCTTCTTACAACTTTTCTGTAGGGCTGAGGTTATTTTCAAAATAAAAAGTTAAAAGAGCAAAGTGCCTGTTACAGCTGTGACAATGCTGTTTGGGTAATTACCAACGAAGGGAAGGAAAGAAGTCATCAGCAGGTGTTGATGGCTGAAGGCCTGAGGATCTCTCAGGAGGGAAGGAAGGGGCTGTGCCCTAGACCCTCCTGCCTGGCTTGTCCAGCTGGTTTTCCCAGGGACAGAAAGCTGGTTCTGGAGGCTTAGAGCTGCAGAGGCAATGAAGTGTAAAGTGGAAGGCGGAGGTCGATTGAAAATCGATGTATGGGACAAGCAGGTCAGCTTGAAGTCAAGGAGGCCCCCTCCAGGGCCAGGCTGCCCTCCCCACCAGGCAGTCCTGGGGCCATTGGGGAGGCCAGGAGAGCGCAGTCTCTCTGGGCCAAGGGCCTGGCCAGACCTTCTCATTCCCAGGCTCCTGTGGGCTTGGGTCCTGAGCAGCTGTCACAAGTCCTGGGTCTGCTCCTGGCAACAAGGCTGCTTCAGACAAATCTCACTGCTTGGCCTCAGCTTGCATGTTAGCAACATGGGTTAGCCCTTCAGACCCCACTCACTGAAGAGCCTGAAGTTAGAAGCCGTCCAAGTGGAAATGAGGCTGGGAGTCCTCAGGGGCAGAAGTTGTGTGTTTTCTGTACCTCTGGGCCCTAGAGGCAACTGTCTCATCTTAGGTGCTCAACAATTATCAGTGGGTGGTTGATGTGTTTATTCAGCAAATAGTTATTTGGTGCCTGTGCCAGCTTTGGGACTCAGGCCAGTGACCAACTGGACACACAGAGCCCATGCCCCTGCTAGTTTGTGCTCTAGTTGGAGAGCCAGACCCATAAATAGAATAACGCAGGCAGCCGGAGGAGCCCCTGCCCTGTGAGATCCCAGCAGTGTGGACACCAAATCAACCAAGGGAGAAAGCAGGGGGCCAGGCATCCTCGTGGGGGGTGGTGACCACATAGCACACAGGCTCCACGTGAGAAGGGCCTGTGCTCGTTTAATGCCTGGCTGCAACCATTTTGAAATTCTTAATAATTTTATTTCTGAACTTGTTTCTTCTAAGTGAAGTCCTGGGAAAGCGGGGCACACGATCAAGGGGTGAATATGTATATGGCCCCGTTCACACACACCTTCAGGAAGTCTCATGAGCATAGTGCTGGTGGACTGGGGGGGCCAGTGAGTCAGTGAGGACGAGGAGAGCTTGTCCTGTTGATGACAGGTGAAGGGGGGCGAGCCGGCCCTGGCAGGGCACACTTCTGTTACACCAGGATGTGCTGGGCACTGGTATTCTAGAAACATAAACAAGGACCCCATCATATCCTTTCTTACTCGTGTCACCTCCCTGCATTAGCAAACCACTTATGACAATAATGACACAGAAAGAGTGGGCAAGACAGTGACCTTCTTTCCTTCCTTGCCAGTAAGCTGAGATCAACAGTGTGGGGTCGAAGCTACCCTGGTGTCAAGAAGTGAAATGACAACAACTGAGTGAGTTCTGTGAAGCATTTGCACGGCTCTGATGAGAAAAAAGTACATTGCATGTATGAGTTATAGAAATTTTGGTGATTCCACATGAGTTACAATGCTCTTGTGTTTGCATTCAAAACCAGTGTTGAACAATAGAAAGATGAATGGTAAAATTCATGCTAATAATTAAATTTTTAAATTTTTCTGTACTTAGAAGGACATTAAATACAAATTAAAACACTGAAAAAAGGAAGACTGGGAAAGAATGGAAGAAGGTCACATTCCAGTACATTTAACTGACCATTTCCCCTGCCCTTTGAATGCGAGACTCATGCCTCACTCTGCGCTGGGCTGGGACCAGCATCCTAGCTGGCCACGGAACTTGTGAGGGGTGGGAGCTAGGATGTAGGGAAAGGCAGATGGTCAGAGAGGGGATGTGAGAAGGCGCTGTGTGGGCTGGAGGACGCTGGCTCCCGACCAGGTTGTGGTCACCATAGGGAGAGGGGCAGGGTGGAAACGGAACACTTGAGTGTGCAATAGCCTCTTAGGGACAGCCTGGGAGGAGAGCTGCAGGGCAGGAAGTGAGCTGCCCCTGCTTGGTGTCAACTAGACTGCCTTCTATACCTCTGGCCTCCATGTAACATTTCACTTGAACAAGGGTCTGAGGCCAAGAAGTGTTTGGAGACCTGTGGAGTAGGCAATCTCTGGGCCTAGTTCAGGACTGGCCATGAGCCTTGCCAGCCTGCGCCCCAGAGCCAGTTGGACGTGGGGAACCCCTCCCCCACCAGAGGTCTGCAGGAGCTGTGGCCCTGGGAGCGTTTGGTCTCACTGCCTCTGGCTGTTACCACCTTGCCCCTCCCCCAGCCTGGAAATGGTCTTGTCCCCCAGTGGGATCTGCCGTCAGTGAAGGTCCAATGACTTTCCTTTCACTCGTCAGCCCTGCTCTGCATCCCCAGCTGGAAGATGATGACCTGTGTGGTGCCTGGGGAGCACTGCCTCCCACTTGAAAGCGTGGATGATTAAAGCCGTGGCTGCTGGTGATGGACACAGCTCCATTAGCGCTGGGCAGGTGGTACACGGCGTCCTTCTGTGTGTGCTCTGGGCACGTCCTCTTCAGGTGTCCCAGGAGGCTCCTGGGAGAGGGCCAAACACACACACACACACTCACACATGCACACACTTACACACATGTGTGCACACACACGCACTCACACACACTCACACGTACACATCCACACACACTCACACACAGCCTCAGAACCCCCTGTGATACTACCAGCAGCTCTGACAGGTTAACTTGATGGGGCTGAACAGGAGGGTTAGGGAAGTAGAAATAAAGTGAACTCAGGCTTTCTGTGTGGCAATACTGGACTGGGCTGTCTAAATGCATAGTCTCATTTATTTCATCCTCACAGGCATTCTCATAACCACTATCACAGCAAATGCTCTTTCCAGTGCATCTCCTTTGTGTCAGGGATTTTCCACATTTCATCTCAGAGCTTCATGTGACTTTAACAGACCAAGGATGGTAGTCATGCACGTGGGCTCTGGAGTCAGGCTTCCCACGCTGTTCCTGAGTACCCTCTGGGACCCTAAGCTTTCCTCCTTTCTTTGCTTCACTTCCTGCCTCTCACTCATTGTGCTTCCTGAAAACACCTCCCAAATAAATGCCTTGAACAAAATCCTCATCTCAGGAGCTGCTTTTGTGGGCACCTGAACTCAGCCCTGCTTCGGACATACAGAGAGGAAACAGGCCCAGAGAGGGCAGCAGGGCCTGAGGTTGCTCCAGGGTCCTCAGCAGAGCTGGGCCAGACCCAGACCCAGACCCCAAGCCTAGCTCCACACTCAAGGGGTGGAGCTGCCCAGAAAGGCCACTTACCCGCAGCTCTAATGATGTTGTCTGGACACTTGGCAAAGAGTTCTTTCTGCAACTTGGCCCAGCCCCTGACTGGGGCACGCTCTCGATGCCTACAACCATTTATTAGGGGAAATGAGGATTTTCAAGAAAGATTACTGAGAAATGTGGACACAGATTCTGTGGTGTGGTGCGGGGAGGCCTTGGGGCTAGCCCCTCAGGTACCCAGCTCACAGGAGGCTTGGGCACTTGGGGCTGTGGGGGAGTCAAGCCCTCACCCCCCTGCTCTCTGCTGTTCAGGCTAACTCAGTCGGTCTCAGGTGTGGGGCAGGCATTGCCCAAGGATGTGGCAGAGGCTGTAGGGTGGAAGGCCTGTCTATGGATCTCCAGACTCCTCGGCTTCTGAAGAGATTTCTTTTTTTGAAGGTCTCTGGTGGCCTGGCCTAAAGAAGCAAGGAGAAAGGGAGCAATGATAAGTTGGAGCCTAGCAGCTCCCCCTGGGCTCTAGTCAGATTCCAAGAAAAACCACTTTTAAACAAAGCTCTATGGAATTTTAAACTAACTGCTGAACCATATGACACTTTAAAATAATATCTATATTGAGATATAATTCACATACCATATAATTCACCGCTTTACAGGTGTACAATGACTTTTAGTATGTTCACAGAGTTGTACAACCATCACCACTATCCAGTTCCAGAATATTGTCATCACTCCAGAAATAAGCACCAAAGCCATTACTATACACCCCTGTTCCCTCCTCCCCCAACCCCTGCCCAGCCCTGATCTACTTCCAGTCTTTATAGATGGCCTGTCTGGACCTTTCATATAAAGGGAAACACACAATTGTAGTAGTCTTCTGTGAGTGTCTTTTTCACTTAGCATGATGTTTCCAAGGTCTGCATATATTGCAGCAAATATCAGTACTTCATTCCTTTTATGGACGAATAACATTCCATTGTGTGGATGGACCAGGTTTGTGTGTCCACTGATTGACTGAAACGCATCTGGGGAGTTTCCACCTTTGGGCTGTTATTGATAATACTACTGCTGAACATCCACATACATTTCAGTTCTCTTGGGTAGATACCTAGGAGTGGAATGGCTGGGTCCTACGGTAAGTAGCTTAACTCTCTGAGGAATGTCCAGGCTGTTTCTTAAGAAACAGCTGCACCATTTTGCATCCCCACCAGCAGTGCACGAGGCTCCGATTTCTCCACACCCTCACCAACATTTCTTGCTACTTAACTTTTTGGTTCTAGCTATACTAAGAGGTGTGAAGATGTGTCTCAATGCTGTTTTCATTTGCATTTCCCTGACGACTCAGGATGTTGGGCATCTTTTCATGTGCTTATTGGTCATTTGTACACATTCTTTGGAGAAATGTCTATTCAGATATTTTGACCATTTTTAATAAGATTTGTCTTTTTATTTTTGTTTTCAGAGTTCTTCATATATCCTAGGTACTAGCCTTTATCATTTATATGATTTGAAATTATTTTCTCCTGTCCTATGGGTTGTCTTTTTCACTTTCTTCTTTAAAAGATTTTTATTAAAAATATAGCTAGTATACAATATTATATTAGTTCCAAGGGTACACCATAATTATTCAACATTTATAGACCTAAAGAAATGATCACCATGATAAGTCCAGCAACCATCTCACACCGTACTATGCTATCACAATATTCTTGACTATATTCCCTATGCTGTATGTTATATCCATATGTGACTTATTTTATACCAGAAAATTTGGACCTCTTATTTCCCTTCGTCTTTCTCCCCCTTTTTAAAATTTTTCAATTACACTTGAAATGATTAATTTCAGGTGTACAGCATAGTGGTTAGACCTTTATATAATTTAAGAAGTGATCCCTCTGACTAATCTAGTGCTCACGTGGCACTATACATAATTATTACCATATCATTGACTATACGAGGTCTGACAATGAGTTTGTGAACTCATCCTAGAAAAAGTGCTACATACCTCATGCTGAATATCACTATGGTCACCTTTGAAGTACTCCCCTTGGGAAGCTATGCACTGATGCCAGCACCTAGTCCACCCTTCAAAGCAATTTTGGAACTCTTCTTCTGGAATGGCCATCAGAGCTGTTGTCGTATTACCCTTGATGTCCTGAATGTCATCAAAATGTCTTCCTTTCAATATTTCCTTCATCTTCAGGTAAAGAAAGAAGTCATTGGGGGCCAGATCAGGTGAGTTAGGAGGGTGTTCCAATACAGTTATTTGTTTACTGGCAGAAAACTCCTTCACAGACAGTGCCGTGTGAGCTGGTGCATTGTCATGATCCAAGAGCCATGAATTGTTGGCGAAAAGTTCAGGTCGTCTAACTTTTTCATGCAGCCTTTTCAGCACTTCCAAATAATAAACTTGGTTAACTGTTTGTCTGATTGGTACAAATTCATAATGAGTAATCTCTCTGATATCAGAAAAGGTTAGCCACATCGTTGTAACAAGTTCTCTACCTTAATTGTCAGACCTTGTAGTTGAGCCTTGATTGCTATTGGCACATCAGTGGGTGGCATTGTCCATCAGGCTGACTGGCTGTGGAGTTTGGCCATGTCCACAGCTTATGGGCTGCTGTATGGTGGGGGTGGGGGGCTAACCCCACTGAGTTGAATTTTCCCCAGTGTGCTCTGGTGCCTATTGAGGCCGCCCTCTGGGTGAGCCACTTGTGGGGCTAATTGGGCAGTGCTCTGCTGTCATCTGAAGCTAACCTCCAAGTATGTTGACTCTGAGGCATCTGGCGAGGAGCTGTGGTGCAGGCCCATGTCACACACTGCCTGTGACCTGCCTGAAACTACCTAGTAGGAGCAACAAGCAATCCACAGTTGTTCACTGCCTGTGCTAACCCTGGAGGTGCATGGGAGAGGCCACGCTGTCAACTGAAGTTGGCTGCCACCAGTACGGCCTGGGGTAGCTCCACAAAAAGCCAGGACACCCTTAGTCTTGCTGCCACCTGCTGCCACTTTCTTAAGTTTCAGCCACTGATAAAGCCTCATGCAGTACACGAGTTTGGTGAGGCAGGGTCTGAGGGGGGTCACTAGAGTGGGAAGAGTTGTAGTCACCAAGTTAATGTAGACTCTGGTTTAGGGCCAGTGCTGAGTCTGGAGCGACTCAGCAAAAATCCCCGTGCACACTGAGGTGAGTCACCACCCACCTGGAGCTCACAGTCTCTAATAGTTTTCCAAGAAAGAGTGTAATTCAGACAGGCTGGCTACTCACTAAGAAAGTGCCTCTGGGGTTGGGGGAGCAGAGTGGGGTGGGGTCCCAGTGGAGCTCACCAGACCAATTCAGATTCAGATTTGGCCATGGTGGGAGAGGGCTCAACACAGGAAAGATGGTGCCTACCTGCCAGCAACATGGGAGGAAAATCGCACACAGGCAAAATGGTGACTGTCCTCCAGCCCTTGCCCCAAAACCACACACCTCATTTGCCCCTCTACCCCATGCCCCTTGAGTTACTGTCCCATCACTAGAGCCCAGGGTGAGTGCCTGGGAATGAGAAAGTCTATGTATGGGCTGTTTAAGAGGACATCTGGGTTTCCTGCAGCCTTCTATCCCATCTGGATGGTTAGAATCCCCACAGTTTTTCACAGCCACATGTTGTGGGGGGCTCCTCTTCCCAGCACCAGTACTCTGGGCTGGGGAGACTGCTGTGGCACTGGAGTCCCTTGTTTCTCTGGGAGGAATCTCCGAGGCCAATATATCCCTTCTGATTCTCAATCACTACATGGATGTTCAGGGCCAGCCCATTTAAGGTATCCACCCCTCCTACCAGTCTCAATGTGGCTTCTTCTTTATATCCTTCGTCATAAAACTTCTGTTCAGCCAGACCTCAGATGCTTCTCCAGGTTGATTGTTCTATAATTTAGTTGTAATTTTAATGTGTGCACAGAAGGAAGAACATACAATGTCTATCTATTCTACCATCTTGGCTCTCCCGTATACCTCTTTTTCATTTTCTTTTTTTTTTTTATTAAATTCATTGGCGTGAAAATTGTTAGTAAATTTACATAGATTTCAGGTGTACAATTCTGTATTATATCATCTATAAATCCCATTGTGTGTTCATCACTTAGAGTCAGTTCTCCTTCCATCACCATATATTTGATCCCCCTTATCCTCATCACCCACCCCCGACCCCGTTACCCTCTGGTAACCACTAAACTATCATCTGTGTCTATGAGTTTTTCTTTCTCAATTGTTTGTCTTGTTCTTTTGTTGTTTTTGGTTTATATACCACATATCAGTGAAATCATAGGGTTCTCTGCTTTTTCTGTCTGACTTATTTTGCTTAGCATTATACTCTCAAGATCCACCCATGTTGTCACAAATGTTCCTATATCATCTTTCCTTACGCCGAATAGTATTCCACTGTGTATATATACCACAACTTCTTTATCCATTCATCTATCAAAGGACATTTTGGTTGCTTCCATGTCTGGCCACCGTAAACAAAGCTGCAATGAACACTGGAGTACACGTGTCTTTATAGAGAAATGTTTTCAGATTTTTTGGATAGATACCCAGGAGAGCGATTGCTGGGTCATATGGTAATTCTATTTGTAATTTCTTGAGGAACCTCCACACTGCCTTCCGTAGCGGCTACACCAGTCTGCATTCCCACCAACAGTGTATGAGGGTTTCTTTTTCTCCACAGCCTCTCCAACACTTGTTACTATTTGTCTTGTTGGTGATAGCCATTCTGACTGGGGTAAGGTGATATCTCATTGTGGTTTGCACTTGCATTTCTCTGATGCTTAGCGATGTTGAGCATTTTTTCATATGTCTATTTGCCATTTGTATATCCTCTTTGGAGAAATGTCTCTTCAGGTCCTCTGCCCATTTTTCAATTGGGTTGTTTGTTTTTTTGTTGTTGAGTTTCATGAGTTCCTTGTATATTTTGGATATTAGCCCCTTATCAGAGGCACTGTTTGCGAAAATCGTCTCCCATTCAGTTGGTTGCCTCATTATTTTCTCAATAGTTTCTTTTGCTGTGCAGAAGCTTTTCTGTTTCATATAATCCCATTCATTTATTTTAGTTTTTACTTCCATTGCCTTTGGAGTCAAATTCATAAAATGCTCTTAAACCCAAGGTCCATAAGTTTAGTACCTATGTTTCTTCAATGCAGTTCATTGTGTCAGGTCTTATGCTTAAGTCTTTGATCCATTTTGAATTAATTTTGGTACATGGTGACAGAGAGCAGTCCAGTTTCATTGTTTTGCATGTAGCTATCCAATTCTCTCAGCACCATTTATTGAAGAGGCTGTCTTTTCTCCATTGAATGTTTTTAGCTTCTTTGTCAAAAATTATCTGTCCATATTTATGTGGTTTTATTTCTGGGTTCTCAATTCTATTCCATTGGTCTATGTGCCCGTTTCTCTGCCAATACAAGCTGTTGTGATTATTGTAGCCCTGTAGTACAAGCAAAAATCAGAGAGTACGATACCTCCAGTATTACAAGCAAAAATCAGGGAGTACGATACCTCCAGTATTGTTCTTTTTTTCAAATATTGCTTTGGCTATTCTAGGTCTTTTGTAGTTCCAAACAATCTGATGATTTTTTGTTCTATTTCTTTAAAAAATGCCATTGGGATTTTGATGGGGATTGCATTCAATCTGTATATTGCTTTAGGTAATATGGCAATTTTAACTATGTTGATTCTTCCAATCCATGAGCACGGAATGCCTTTCCATTTCTTTGTGTCTTCTTCAATTTCTTTCAAAAATGTCTTATAGTTTTCAGCGTATAAATCCTTCACATCCTTGGTTAAGTTTATTCCTATGTATTTTATGCTTTTTGCTGCAATTGCAAAAGGAATTGTTTTTTCTATTTCTTTTTCTGATTTCATTGTTGTTATATAGGAAAGCAATAGACTTTTGTACGTTGATTTTGTAGCCAGCAACTTTACTGTATTCATTGATTGTTTCTAATAGCTTTTTGGTGCTGTCTTTAGGGTTTTCTATATATAGCATCATGTCATCTGCAAAGAGTGACAATTTAACTTCTTCATTCCCAATTTGGATGCCTTTTATTTCTTTCTCTTGTCTGATTGCTCTGGCAAGAACTTCTAACACTATGTTGAAAAGCAGAGGTGATACGGGACAACCTTGTCGTGTTCCTGAACGTAGAGCAAAGGGCTTCAGCTTTTTACCATTAATTATGAGATTAGCTGAGGGTTGTCGTATATGGCCTTTATTATGTTGAGGTATTTTCCTTCTATACCATTTTATTAAGTGTTTTAATCATAAACGGATGTTGTATCTTATGAAATGCTTTTTCTGCATCAATTGATAGAATCATATGATTTTTGTCCTTTATTTTGTTTATGTGATGTATCACATTGATGGATTTGCGAATGTTGAACCATCCTTGTGCCCCGGGGGATGAACCCCACTTGGTCGTGATGAATAATCTTTTTAATGCATTGTTGTATTCAATTTGCTAGAATTTTGTTTAGGATTTTAGCATCTGTATTCATCAGAGATATTGGTCTGTAGTTTTCTTTTTTTGTGTTGCGCTTACCAGGTTTTGATATCAGGGTAATTTTGGCCTCATAAAATGAGTTAGGGAGTGCTGACTCTTCTTTTTTTTGGAAGAGTTTGAGCGGGATTGGTATTAGATCCTCTTTGAAGGTTTGGTAGAATTCACTAGTGAAGTCATCTGGTCCAGGACTTTTGATTTTCGGGAGGTTTTTTTTTTTATTAAATTTATTGGGGTGACAATTGTTAGTAAATTTACATAGATTTCAGGTGTACAATTCTGTATTACATCGTCTATAAATCCTATTGTGTGTTCACCACCCAGAGTCAGTTCTTCTTCCATCACCATGTATTTGATCCCCTTTACCCTCATCACCCACCCCCCACCCCCTTATCCTCTGGTAACCACTAAATTATTGTCAGTGTCTATGAGTTTTTCTTGACTGTTTCAATTTCGTTACTGGTGATCGGCCTGTTTTGATTTTCTAGTTCTTCATGATTCAGCCTTGGAAGGCTATATGTTTCTAAGAACTTGTCCATTTCTTCTAAGTTATTGAATTTGGTGGCATATAGTCCTTCATAGTAACCTTGGATAATCCTTTGTATTTCTGTGGTGTCCGTGATAACTTCCCCTTTTTCATTTCTGATTTTGTTAATTAGTGTCTTCTCTCTTTTTATCTTAGTGAGTCTAGCCAAGGGTTTGTCAATTTTGTTAATCTTTTCAAAGAACCAGCTCTTTGTCACATTAATTTTTTCTATTGTCTTTTTGTTCTCCTTTTCATTTAGTTCTGCTCTAATATTTGTTATTTCCTTTCTTCTGCTGACCTTGGGTTTCGCTTGTTCTTCTTTTTCTAGTTCTTGAAGGTGTAACATGAGGTTATTTATTTGGGATTTTTCTTGTTTCTTGAGATAGGCCTGTAATGATATAAATTTCCCTCTTAAAACTGCTTTTGTGGCATCCCAAAAATTTTGGTAGGATGTATTTTCATTGTCATTTGTTTCTATGTATTTTTGATTTCTCCTCTAATTTCTTCTTTGACCCAGTCGTTCTTTAAAAGTATGTTGTTTAATCTCCATGTATTTGTGTTTTTTCCTGCTTTCTTTTTGCAGTGGATACCCAATTTCAAAGCCTTGTTATCAGAAATATGCTTGGTATGATTTCAATCTTCTTAAATTTGCTGAGGCTAGTTTTATGTCCCAATATATGGTCTATTCTTGAGAATGTTCCATGTACACTAGAAAAGAATGTATAGTCTGATGTTTTAGGATGAAGTGCTCTATATATGTCAATTAAGTCCATTTAATCTATGTGTCATTTAGGGCTGCTATTTCGTTATTTATCTTCTGTTTGGATGATCTATCCCTAGCTGTCAAGATGTATTTAAGTCCCCTAGTATAATTGTGTTTTGGTCAATTTCTCCCTTTAGTTCTGTTAGTAGTTGCTTGGTATATTTCGGTGCTCCCTGATTGGGGGCATAAATATTGATGACTGTTATGTCTTCTTGTTGTATAGTTCCCTTTACCATTATGAAATGTCCATCTTTGTCTCTTGTTATCTTTTTCACCCTGAAGTCTGTTTCATCGGAAATCATTATGGCTACCCCTGATTTTCTCTGGATACCATTTGCTTGGAGTGTCAATTTCCACCCTTTCCCTTTGAGTCTATGCTTGTTCTTGTAGCTGAGATGTGTCTCTTGTAGACAGCATATGGTTGGGTTTAGTTTTTTGATCCAATGCTACTCTGTGTCTCTTTATTGGTGAGTTCAGTCCATTTACATTTAGGGTGATTATTGATATGTGAGGATTTCCTGTCATTCTGTCTTTAGTTTTCTGGTAAGGCTGTGTCTCCATTGTTTCCTTGCCTTTTTGTTGTTGTCTATTATTTCTGTGTGGTGGTATTCCATGATGTTTCCCTCTGTTTCTTCTTTTATTACAGTATATATTTCAGTTCTGGATGTTTTTTGAGTGGTTACCCTTAATTTTATGTAAAAGAAAGTTTGATATTTAGAGTATTCCAGTTTCTTCAGCACACTTACTTTCTCTATTCCCATATTCCAGTTCAGGTCTTTACTCTCCCCCTTTTTATGTTTTGGTTGCCACAAGTTGTCCCTATTGATGGTGGTCTAATAGCCTCCTTTAGTATTTCTTGTAGTACAGGTCGTGTATTAGAAAATTTATTCAGCTTCTGTATGTCTGGAAAGGTCTTTATTCCTCCTTCATATCTAAAGGAGATCTTTGCTGGATATATTATTCTTGGCTCATAATTTCTCTCTTTCAATTGTTTGAATATTTGGTTTCATTCCCTCCTAGCTTGTAGAGTTTCTGCTGAAAAATCTGATGATAATCTAATGGGCTTTCCTTTGTAAGTTACCGTCTTCTTTTCCCTGGCTGCCTTGAGGATTCTTTCTTTGTCATTGATTTTAGACAGCTTCAATACAATGTGCCTTGGTGAAGGCCTGTTGGGATTGAGGTAATTAGGTGTTCTATTTGCTTCATGGATTCGAGGATCCAGTTCTTTCCACAAGTTTGGGAAGTTCTCATCGACGATTTGTTTGAATATATTCTCTGTTCCCTTGTCTCTTTCTTCTCCTTCTGGTATGCCCATTATTCTTATATTGCTCTTTCTGATGGAGTCAGAAAGTTCTTGTAGAGTTCTTTCATTTCTTTTAAGTCTCAAATCTCTTTCTTCTTCCATCTGTGTAAATTCTAGGTTCCTATCTTCGATTTCACTGATTCTATCCTCCATCTGGTCAACTCTACTACCTAAGCTGGATATTTTATTGTTAATTTCTTCTATTGAGTTCTTAATCTCCAGAAATTCTATTTGGTTCTTTTTCAAAATTTCAATCTCTTTCGTAAAATGCTCATGGTGTTCTTTGATTGTGTTTCTGAGTTCATTAAACTGCCTTTCTGTGTTTTCTTGCATCTCGTTCAGTTTTTTCAGAATTGCAATCTTGAATTCTCTGTCATTTAAATCACATATTTCCATATCTCTAAGTTCCTTTTCTGGAGACTTTTCACTTTCTTTCTGAGCTATCTTGTTGCCTTGGTTATTCATGGCAATCACTGATTTACTATTTCTCTTCCTAGACATCTACAGGAGTGGCTTCTGCAACAGGTTGATAGGTATGCGAAGAGCTTTTGAAGTTCCAAAGCTCTTTCTGCACCAGATTCAGAGCCCGTATGTTTCAGCAGTTCAGCATCCCTGTTTGCTCTGCAGGGATCCGCCCAGCTAGATGGGGCCAGGGGTGGGGTAAGTTGTGAGAGTGGCTCAGAGCAATGGGAGCAACCACCACCACAGCCAGTCCTGTTTCCACAGCTCCATCCCCTTTGCGGGAACTAATTGAGCTGCGAATCTGTGTCTGCGGTCCACAGTTCTCACAGCAGCAAATATTCTGTCCTTTGATCTGACACTGCTACTTTATGGCTTCTAGCACCGGGCAGGTGGGGGCGTGGAGAGCTCTGGGAAGGTAGGGAGGGGTCGGCTAGTCTCTGTGCCTAATGCTTCTGTTCTCCGCTGGACAGTGAGGGCTTAAACCACCGATTTCTGCCCTCTTCCCTCAGTCTTTTCTCTGAGGTGTCTGCCGTGAGCGTTGGTTTCAGCCATGCTATATGCTGCCCCCTTAGCCCTGTGGGCTGTAAGCGGAGCCCTAGCAGTCCGAGTCCTTCCCTCTCCCACAGCTGCGGTAGTTCCGGGAGCAGCGAGCTCAGAGCACTGAGCTAGGTCTGCGTCCTGCGCCCACGCGGCTCCGTCTCTGCACTTCTCCTCTCCCTCTTCCCCCGCTTGTGCGATTCACCCACCTGTAGGTGAATTCAGTAATGGGCCTCTTCGTTTTGCCTGTCTGCTGTGCATGGAGTCCTTTGTGGAGTTATTGTTGTCCGATTCATTGTAAATTCCAGGGGAGCGTTACAGAGGCTCACCTCACGCCGCCATTTTTTCTGAAAACTTTTTTCATTTTCTTTTTTTTTTTTTTTTTTTTTAATTAATTTTATTGGGGTGACAATTGTTAGTAAATTTACATAGATTTCAGGTGTACAATTCTGTATTACATCGTCTATAAATCCCATTGTGTGTTCACCACCCAGAGTCAGTTCTCCTTCCATCACCATATATTTGATCCCCTTTACCCTCCTCACCCACCCCCCACCCCCTTACCCTCTGATAACCACTAAATTATTGTTTGTGTCTATGAGTTTTTGTTTCTCATTTGTTTGTCTTGTTCTTTTTGGTTTATATACCACATATCAGTGAAATCATAGGGTTCTCTGCTTTTTCTGTCTGACTTGTTTCACTTAGCATTATTCTCTCGAGATCCATCCATGTTGTCACAAATGTTCCTATATCATCTTTCCTTAACGCCGAATAGTATTCCATTGTGTATATATACCACAACTTCTTTATCCATTCATCTATCGAAGGACATTTTGGTTGTTTCCATGTCTTGGCCACCGTAAACAAAGCTGCAATGAACATTGGAGTACACGTGTCTCTGTAGAGAAATGCTTTTATATTTTTGGGGTAGATACCCAGGAGAGCGATTGCTGGGTCATATGGTAATTCTATTCGTAATTTCTTGAGGAACCTCCACACTGCCTTCCATAGCGGCTGCACCAGTCTGCATTCCCACCAACAGTGTATGAGAGTTCCTTTTTCTCCACAGCCTCTCCAACACTTGTTACTATTTGTTTTGTTGATGAAAGCCATTCTGACTGGGGTGAGGTGATATCTCATTGTGGTTTTCATTTGCATTTCTCTGATGATTAGCGATGTTGAGCATTTTTTCATATGTCTATTTGCCATTTGTATATCCTCTTTGGGGAAATGTCTCTTCAGGTCCTCTGTCCATTTTTCAATTGGGTTGTTTGTTTTTTTGTTGTTGAGTTTCATGAGTTCCTTGTATATTTTGGATATTAGCCCCTTATCAGAGGAACTGTTTGCGAAAATCTTCTCCCATTCAGTTGGTTGCCTCATTATTTTGTCAATAGTTTCTTTTGCTGTGCAGAAGCTTTTCAGTTTCATATAATCCCATTTGTTTATTTTAGTTTTTACTTCCATTGCCTTTGGAGTCAAATTCATAAAATGCTCTTTGAACCCAAGGTCCATAAGTTTAGTACCTATGTTTTCTTCAATGCAGTTTATTGTGTCAGGTCTTATGCTTAAGTCTTTGATCCATTTTGAATTAATTTTGGTACATGGTGACAGATAGCAGTCCAGTTTCATTCTTTTGCATGTAGCTATCCAATTCTGCCAGCACCATTTATTGAAGAGGCTGTCTTTCCTCCATTGTATGTTTTTAGCTTCTTTGTCAAAAATTATCTGTCCATATTTATGTGGTTTTATTTCTAGGTTCTCAATTCTATTCCATTGGTCTATGTGTCTGTTTTTCCGCCAATACCAAGCTGTTTTGATTATTGTAGCCCTGTAGTACAAGGAAAAATCAGGGAGTGTGATACCTCCAGTATTGTTCTTTTTTTTTAATATTGCTTTGGCTATTCGGGGTCTTTTGTGGTTCCAAACAAATCTTATGATTTTTTGTTCTATTTCTTTAAAAAATGCCATTGGGATTTTAATGGGGATTTCATTAAATCTGTATATGGCTTTGGGTAATATGGCCATTTTAACTATGTTGATTCTTCCAATCCATGAGCATGGAATGTCTTTCCATTTCTTTGTGTCTTCTTCAATTTCTTTCAAAAATGTCTTATAGTTTTCAGCATATAAATCCTTCACATCCTTGGTTAAGTTTATTCCTAGGTATTTTATTCTTTTTGCTGCAATTGCAAAAGGAATTGTTTTTTCTATCTCTTTTTCTGAGATTTCATTGTTGGTATATAGGAAAGCAATGGACTTTTGTACATTGATTTTGTAGCCAGCAACTTTACTATATTCATTGATTGTTTCTAATAGCTTTTTGGTGGAGTCTTTAGGGTTTTCTATGTATAGCATCATGTCATCTGCAAAGAGTGACAATTTAACTTCTTCATTCCCAATTTGGATGCCTTTTATTTCTTTCTCTTGCCTGATAGCTCTGGCGAGGACTTCCAACACTATGTTGAAAAGCAGAGGTGATACGGGACAACCTTGTCGTGTTCCTGAACGTAGAGCAAAGGGCTTCAGCTTTTCACCATTAATTATGAGGTTAGCTGAGGGCTTGTCGTATATGGCCTTTATTATGTTGAGGTATTTTCCTTCTATACCAATTTTAGTAAGTGTTTTAATCATAAATGGATGTTGTATCTTATCAAATGCTTTTTCTGCATCAATTGATAGAATCATATGATTTTTGTCCTTTATTTTGTTTATGTGATGTATCACATTGATGGATTTGCGAATGTTGAACCATCCTTGTGCCCCGGGGATGAACCCCACTTGGTCGTGATGAATAATCTTTTTAATGCATTGTTGTATTCGATTTGCTAGAATTTTGTTTAGGATTTTAGCATCTGTATTCATCAGAGATATAGGTCTGTAGTTTTCTTTTTTTGTGTTGTCCTTACCAGGTTTTGGTATCAGGGTAATGTTGGCCTCATAAAATGAGTTAGGGAGTACTGACTCTTCTTCAATTTTTTGGAAGAGTTTGAGCAGGATTGGTATTAGATCCTCTTTGAAGGTTTGGTAGAATTCACTGGTGAAGCCATCTGGTCCAGGACTTTTGATTTTGGGAAGGTTTTTGATGACTGATTCAATTTCCTTACTGGTGATCGGCCTGTTAAGATTTTCCAGTTCTTCATGATTCAGCCTTGGAAGGCTATATGTTTCTAAGAACTTGTCCATTTCTTCTAAGTTATTAAATTTGGTGGCATATAGTCCTTCATAGTATTCTTGGATAATCCTTTGTATTTCTGTGGTGTCCGTGATAACTTCCCCTTTTTCATTTCTGATTTTGTTAATTAGTGTCTTCTCTCTTTTTATCTTAGTGAGTCTAGCCAAGGGTTTGTCGATTTTGTTAATCTTTTCAAAGAACCAGCTTTTTGTCACATTAATTTTTTCTATTGTCTTTTTGTTCTCTATTTCATTTAGTTCTGCTCTGATTTTTGTTATTTCCTTTCTTCTGCTGACCTTGGGTTTCGCTTGTTCTTCTTTTTCTAGTTTTTTAAGGTGTAACATGAGGTTATTTATTTGGGATTTTTCTTGTTTCTTGAGATAGGCCTGTAATGATATAAATTTCCCTCTTAAAACTGCTTTCGCGGCATCCCAAAAATTTTGGTAGGATGTATTTTCATTATCATTTGTTTCTATGTATCTTTTGAGCTCTCCTCTAATTTCTTCTTTGACCCAGTCGTTCTTTAAAAGTATGTTGTTTAATCTCCATGTATTTGTGTTTTTTCCTGCTTTCTTTTTGCAGTTGATATCCAATTTCAAAGCTTTGTGATCAGAGAATATGCTTGGTATGATTTCAATCTTCTTAAATTTGCTGAGGCTGATTTTGTGTCCCAATATATGGTCTATCCTTGAGAATGTTCCATGTACACTAGAAAAGAATGTATAGTCTGATGTTTTAGGATGAAGTGCTCTATATATGTCAATTATGTCCAATTCATCTAATGTGTCATTTAGGGCTGCGATTTCGTTATTTATCTTCTGTTTGGATGATCTATCCATAGCTGTCAATGATGTATTTAAGTCCCCTAGTATAATTGTGTTTTGGTCAATTTCTCCCTTTAGTTCTGTTAGTAGTTGCTTGGTATATTTCGGTGCTCCCTGATTGGGGGCATAAATATTGATGACTGTTATGTCTTCTTGTTGTATAGTCCCCTTTACCATTATGAAGTGTCCATCTTTGTCTCTTGTTATCTTTTTCACCCTGAAGTCTGTTTCATCGGAAATCATTATGGCTACACCTGATTTTTTCTGGGTACCATTTGCTTGAAGTGTCAATTTCCACCCTTTCACTTTGAGTCTATGCTTGTCCTTGTAGCTGAGATGTGTCTCTTGTAGGCAGCATATGGTTGGGTTTAGTTTTTTGATCCAATCTGCTACTCTGTGTCTCTTTATTGGTGAGTTCAGTCCATTTACATTCAGGGTGATTATTGATATGTGAGGATTTCCTGTCATTCTGTCTTTAGTTTTCTGGTAAGGCTGTGTCTCCATTGTTTCTTTGCCTTTTTGTTGTTGTCTGTTATTTCTGTGTGGTAGTATTCTATGATGTTTCCCTCTGTTTCTTCTTTTATTACAGTATATATTTCAGATTTGGATGTTTTTTGAGTGGTTACCCTTGAGTTTATGTAAAAGAAAGTTTGACATTTAGAGTATTCCAGTTTCTTCAGTACGCTTACTTTCTCTATTCCCATATTCCAGTTCAGGCCTTTACGCTCCCCCTTTTTATGTTTCGGTTGCCACAAGTTGTCCCTGTTGATGGTGGTCTAATAGCCTCCTTTAGTATTTCTTGTAGTGCAGGTCGTGTATTAGAAAATTCCCTCAGCTTCTGGATGTCTGGAAAGATCTTTATTCCTCCTTCATATCTAAAGGAGATCTTTGCTGGATATATTATTCTTGGCTCATGATTTCTCTCTTTCAATAGTTTGAATATTTGGTTCCATTCCCTCCTAGCTTGTAGAGTTTCTGCTGAAAAATCTGATGATAATGTAATGGGCTTTCCTTTGTAAGTTACCGTCTTCTTTTCCCTGGCTGCCTTGAGGATTCTTTCTTTATCATTGATTTTAGACAGCTTCAATACAATGTGCCTTGGTGAAGGCCTGTTGGGATTGAGGTAATTAGGTGTTCTATTTGCTTCTTGGATTCGAGGATCCAGTTCTGTCCACAAGTTTGGGAAGTTCTCATCAACGATTTGTTTGAATATATTCTCTGTTCCCTTCCCTCTTTCTTCTCCTTCTGGTATGCCCATTATTCTTATATTGCTCTTTCTGATGGAGTCAGAAAGTTCTTGTAGAGTTCTTTCATTTCTTTTAAGTCTCAAGTCTCTTTCTTCTTCCCTCTGTGTAAATTCCAGGTTCCTATCTTCGATGTCACTGATTCTTTCCTCCATCTGGTCAACTCTACTACCTAAGCTGGATATTTTATTGTTAATTTCTTCTATTGAGTTCTTAATCTCCAGAAATTCTATTTGGTTCTTTTTCAAGATTTCAATCTCTTTTGTAAAATGCTCATGGTGTTCTTTGATTGTGTTTCTGAGTTCATTAAACTGCCTTTCTGTGTTTTCTTGCATCTCGTTCAGTTTTTTCAGAATTGCGATCTTGAATTCTCTGTCATTTAAATCACAAAGGTCCATATCTCTAAGTTCCTTTTCTGGAGATTTCACTTTCTTTCTGAGCTATCTTGTTGCCTTGGTTATTCATGGCAATCACTGATTTACTATTTCTCTTCCTAGACATCTACAGGAGTGTCTTCTGCAACAGGTTGATAGGTATGCGAAGAGCTTTTGGAGTTCCAAAGCTCTTTCTTCACCAGATTCAGAGCCCGTTTGTTTCAGCAGTTCTGTTTACTCCTGCAGGGATCCGCCCAGATAGGTGGGGCCAGGGGCGGGGTGAGTTGTGAGAGATGGCCCAGAGCAATGGCGGCGACCACCACCACAGCCAGTCCTGCTTCCACAGCTACCTCCCCTTTGCCGGAACTAGTTGAGCTGCGAATCTGTGTCTGCGGTCCACAGTTCTCAGAGCAGCAAATATTCTGTCCTTTGATCCGACACTGCTACTTTATCGCTTCTAGCACCGGCCAGGTGGGGGCGGGGCGAGCTCTGGGAGGGTAGGGAGGGGGCGGCTAGTCTCCGTGACTAGGGCTTCCGTTCTCCTCTCAGCAGTGAGGGCTTAAACCACCGATTTCAGCCCTCTTCCCTCAGTCTTTGGTCCGAGGTCTGCCGTGAGCAAGTGTTGGGTTCAGCGGTTTTGTATGCTGCCCCCTCAGCCCTGTGGGCCGTAAGCGGAGCCCTAGCAGTCCGAGTCCTTCCCTCTCCCGCAGCTGCGGAAGATCCGGGCGCAGCGGGCTCCGAGCACTGAGCTAGGTCTGTGTCCTGCGCCCGCGCGGCTCCGTCTCCGCACTTATCCTCTCCCTCCTCCCCCGCTCGCGCGATTCACCCACCTGGAGGTGAATTCAGTAGTCGGCCTCTTTGTCTTGCCTGTCTGCTGTGCAAGGAGTCCTTTGTGGAGTTATTGTTGTCCGATTCGTTGTAAATTCCAGGGGAGCGTTACAGAGGCTCACCTCACGCCGCCATTTTTTTTCGTCCGTTCATTTTCTTGATAGTGTCCTTTGAAACCCCAAAGATTTTAATTTCGAGGAAATCCTATTTATCTATTTTTTTTTGTCACTTGTGCTTTAGCTATCACATCTAAGAAACCATTGCCTATTTTAGGTCACAAAGATTTACTCTTCTGTTTTTTAAAAAGAGTTTTAGAGTTTTACTGCTCACATTGCAGGGTGGCCAAAGGCTCAGCACTGGTGGAAGAACTTAATCTGCATTAACTTTGTAAAAAACACTGGCCACACCCTATACTCCCTGGGACCTTGCCCCACCCAAGTTGGGCGGCATCTGGGGGCACTGTTATACCTAGTCAAACAGTCTGGCCTATGCACCTAAGGAGTGTGTCTTTCAACAGCTGAGCCTATGGGCAGCAGGCAGGAGCAACAGGCCTAAATGGGCCCTGGGCCTTTTGCTAAGCTGCCCCAGACTTCGTACTGGTGGCAGCTGGCCTCAGTTCATAACAAGGCCACCCCTACATGTCTTCAGGTACAGCGCAGGCAGAAACTAAATGCATATAGCTTTGTATCTCCTGCCAGGTAGCCCTGGGCTGGTCACAGGCAAGGATGAAATTGGCCTGCATGGGATCCCCTCTTAAAAGACACCAGAAACAACACCCAGAGGGTGACCTCAGACCACACCAGAGCACTACCTGATTAGCTCCAACATGTGGCACACGCAAGGGGTGGTCTCAATAAGCACAAGCACAAACTTGGGCAAATCTCCCTCATACACTGTAGGTGTAGCCAATCCTCAAAGTCAGTCATCCTGAGAGTCAGTCACATCCACTGACGTGCCAAAAGCAATCAAGGCTCAGCTACAACAGAAAGACACACACAACACACAAAAGGGACACTCCTGGAACACATGCACAGGTGATTAGGGAGACTGTGCCACTGGACCACACAGGACATCTCCTACATAAGGCCACCCAGCAAAGACTAACAGACATAGCAGATCTACCTAATAATAGAAGCAATCGCAGAGAGGCAGACTGAAAAATCTTAGAATTTCAACAAAGAGATAGTAAAGCATAAAGAAGGACATAGAAATCATAAAAAAGAACCTGTTGAAATAAAGACCAAAATAACTGAAGTGAAGAATACACTGGAAGGAATCCACAGCAGATTAAATGAAGCAGAATATTGAGTCAGCAAACCAGAAGCAAAGGTAGAAGAAAACATCCAATCAGAACAACAAAAAGAGAAACAAAAACAAAGATAGTTTAAGAGACCTCTGGGACAACACCAAGCATAACAACATTTGCATCATAGAAGTACCAGAAGGAGAAGAGAGAGAGAACAAGGTACTGAGAGTGTATTTGAGGAAATACTGACAGAACATTTTCCTAATCTGGCAAAGAAAACATACATATGAGCCAACGAAGTGCAGAGGGTTCCAAACAAGATGAACTCAAACAGATCCATCCACACTAAGACACATTACAATAAAAATGGCAAGCTTAAAGACAAAGAGAGAACCCTAAAATCAGCAAGAGAAAGACAACTAGTTACTTACAAGAGAGTTCCCATAAGACTACCAGCTGATTTCTTAACAGAAACTTTGTAGGCAGAAGGGAGTGGCAGGAAATAATGAACGTGATAAAACACACCAACACATGGAGGCTGAATAACATGTTACTAGGCAGTGAATGGGTCACAATGAGACCAAGGAGGAAATCAAAGGGTACCGTGACACACGTGAACATGAAAACACAATGACCCAAAATCTATGGGACATAGTGAAAGCAGTCCTAAGAGGGAAATTCATAGCAATATAGGCCTACCTCAAGAAACAAGAACAAGAATCTAACTTTACACCTAAGGGAACTGGAAATAGAACAGCAAACAAAGCCCAAAGTGAGTAGAAAGGAGGAAATAACAAAGATCAGAGTGGAAATAAATAAAATAGAGTCTAAAATAATACAAATGATCAATGAAACCAAGAACTGGTTCCTTGAAAAGATAAATAAAATTGATAAACTTTCAAAGACTCATCAAGGAAACAAGAAGGTCCAAATAAATAAAATCAGAAATGAAAGAGAAGTCTTTAGTTACTTCCTTCCAAAGAAATATACTTTGAAAAAACAGCATGCAGTACACGTCAAAGAAAAATAAGAAAGAGTAACTTTACAGTAGAGATACCTGACAAATACTATCTCAGCCAAGTGAGCAAGGTCAACACCAACAGTCATAAGCCATATTAATAGTAAATAGGCTTGATATAATATTATGAGAAGGGCACTTTATCTCTGTGGTCTTCCTCTCCAAAATATACTACCTCAGTCTGATTGTGAGACAGTATCAGACAAAATCGCAACTAATGGATACTCTACAAAATACCTGATCAGTATTCCTCAAAACTGTCATGGCCATCAAAAATAAGGAAAGTTTGAGAAACTGCCACAGCCAAGAGCAGCGGAAGGAGACATGACAACAAAAGGTAATATAATAACCTGGATGGGCTCCTGGAACAGAAAAAGGACATGAGGTAAAAACAAAGGAAATGCAAATCAGGTGTGCTGTGTAATTAATAATCATATGTCCATATTGGTTCGTTAGCTGTGACAAATGTGTCATCTTAATGTGAGTTGTCAATAAAAGGGGAAACTGGGCATGGAGCAAATGAAAACTTTCTGTACTGTCTTCACAGTAATGCTGTAAATCGGAAGCTCTTGTAAAATTAAAAGTTTACTTTAAAAAATGGATTGGAAGGTGATCGATGTTCCAGCCTTTTAAGTAAGGGATCCTTCCCTATTGTCTGTTCCCTGAAAAAACTTAGCCTCCCTGGAGAAAAGTCCTCTAATTTCTGACCTGGGGAGTATATGACTGGCTGCTGGCATTTGGGGTGCTGTGTCATGAAGAAAGAGAATTGGGGGGGCTGTGTCACTGCTTAGTAGGCAAATGTTCACTTACTTGTCTGTGATTTTCAGTGTGGTGCTTCCCCCTTCTCAGTAGGTACTTGATATTCCCAAGACCAGGACCTTTGTGCTTCCCCTTTCCTGGGAAAATGCCTCCCACCTGCTGTAGGTGTGGTGGGGGGTCTTGGGGCCTGACTTTGTTGCCTTGATTACTGTTCTCATCAATTTCCTCTGTGGGGCTAACGACCATTTCTATCAAACCATCTGTTTTCCGTGTTCCCACAAGAGTGTTGGTATCAGTTGTTCTATTATCTCTTCTCCTGTTTTGATGGATTCATTGTTCATCTGTCTTCATAGGTTTCAGACTTCTCTTTTTATTTATAAACATTTGGTAGCATTTTGGGAGAGAGTGAAAATAAATGAAATGCTCTATCAGTCACGTTTAACTGAAAGTTTCTTTGATCCTTCCACCGTGCTCCAATATTCTGTAGGAAATCTGGGGCATGATCTTTCTACCGTAAGATTCTGGTGCTCAGCACTGGCCCTGAGGCTCTTGTCAGACAAAAACTAATCAGAAAATGGGTAGACAAAATACTGGAGCTGAAAGATCAACACCAGAATCCCAGTCTCCCTTATACCCCAGATTCCCCTGGAAATGCATGAACCCATTACCTCACTGGAAGAATGACCATACAGGTGAGATTCTTTGAGCATCAACTTATTCAGGTAGGTAGCAGCTCCCCTTGGGTGGTGGGGCAATTCCGAGGCAACTCCAACCTCTCTGGGGCCCACAGGAGCCTCTCAACAAGGCTGAGTCACCATCATGAAGCTAGCCAGCACCCTATTCCATCCCCAAACAGCCCTGGGGACAGTTGGGGGGGGAGAGCTGGGGTGTGCTCCCACTGTCCTGATGGACAACTCTGAGAGGGGTCACCCAAGAAGCCCCCAAACCTCATTTTGTCCTGACATACATTTAAAGTGTAGGCTGTGCCCCTAGTGGAAATAGAAAAAGGAAGTCAATTCCATGGGCTTCTCCTCACAAAAAGAAAGCTACATGCTCTCACTCATGCCAAAGTGGCCTGAACACGGGATGTGATGCTTGAGAAAAGAACTTAAATGACTGCCTCTAGGAATCTCGCTACTCAGGGCTCTCTTCCTGGAGCCAGGAGGACACTGTGTGAGATTATGCTCCAGTTGCCCAGCCAGCCAGTACTGTCACCTCATTTTACTCAGGGTGACAATCAGGCTGGGAGGGGCTGGCCTGTGACTTACGTTCCTCCCTGAGATCATTTGAGGGGAAGTGTCCCCATGATCCTTCTCTCCTGGGGCATAGCTGAAACCGCCCCCCCTCTTGGCAATGACACCATTTCATACTATGGGAAATACAGAAAACCAGGTGGTCCTCTCACATCTTTGTAACTGGACAGTCCCATTGTCTCCTTCAGCCCTCATGGTGTCCTGGGGGGTGGGGGTGAAAACCCCGTAGCCCCCTCCTGGCAGTGGGGTAAGTGGCCATGTTCCTCTGCCAAGGCTCGGCTCCTGCTGGGCCGTCTCCTCCCCTGTGTGCAGCACCACCCACCCATCCTGGGGCTGATGTTACCCATTGCCTCCTCCTCTGCTGCGTGCCTTCTCCTGCCGGGACAGCACATACTCTAGAAGAGCACCCCTCCTCTCACTGCATTCTAGCACTGACATCATCTCTGACACAACTACCCCTGCCATGTGCTCCTCAGACCAGGAAGCTCATAGAGGGCAGAGCCCAGAACAGTAGAACTGGCACTCAGAGGGAGGAAGGTGAAGCTACCAGAAGAAGTCATGGCCAAGCATCAGGGCCCACGACTCTGGTCACCATCTCTTCCCACGCTGAGTCTAGGTCCAGGCAGATGACAGGGAGACACATGTCAGGGCATCCGACAGCTCTGCGCCCTCCAGAAAACAGGTTCTGCCCCATTTTCATGTATTTACAATAGACTTCCCTTGTTTTCTGACGTGCTGTATTCTCTGCTTATCAATAAAGTCAATGGCACAAATCCCATACCAGGAGCTGATTTGAAATCTCTGCTGGGAAACCCTTCCTTCTAAAGCCCTTCCTCTTTAAAGAGCTCTTCCTAAAAGTAAATAGTAGTTTCTGCCCATGCAGGACCCTTGGGGATACAGAAGACCCTGGCTTTGCAGCCTGGTCTCCCAAGGGGACTTCTTCTTGTTTGTACCCCATAAGTGAATTGAGTGGGTGCTTGGCTGGGAGGGCACACTGTGGGTGTCCTCGCCCAAAGGGAGCCCTGGGTGAAGAGTACCAGCAAGAAAGGAGCTCCAAGCCCCAGGCCTTGCTTCCATGTTCTGCCCCCACCCTTCATCAGCCTGGAGCTACAAGCTGGGCCGACCACTGAGGAGGTCCGTACTGGGCCAGGCAGCCTGGAGTCAGTCCAAGAAGGGCTGGGCACTGAGCACTGCTGCTGGGAGCCCTTGGAGTCTCTGGGCAAGGCTCTCGGGAGAGGCCTGTCTCCAGGGGTCCGGGGGTGGATCACAGGTAGGAGGAGGTTTCCCATGGCTCCTCCCTTCCAGGGTCTGGCCCTCCCTGGGCCATGGTGAGTTCTGCATGTCTCATGGAAACACCAGCTTCTCTCTGGGTCACCGGTGGGCTCACAGGCACAGGTGAGCCCAGTGGTAGTGGGGTCATGGGAGAAGAGAACTGGGGATTAAGGGCCCTCAGTAACTGATGGTCTCCATCCCTCTGAGGGGAGCCTAGCTCAGGGCTTTTGGACTCCAGGAAGAGCAGGCAGGACTCCTGGGCCTGTCCTTTGCCCATGTGAGGGGTTTTGGATCTCTTGTGGGTCACCAGCCACAGTTGCACAGGGGACACACTATGATGGCTATTCTGAACTAAACTGTGTCCCCCTACCCCCAAATACCTATGTTGAAGCCCTAACCTCTAATATGACTATATTTGGAGATAAGGCCTAAAGGGAAGTAATTAAAGTTAAATGAGGTCACAAAGGTGGGGCCCTAATCTGATAGGACTGATGTGCGTATAAGAAGAGGAAGAGACACCAGAGATGTCCTCCTCTCGCTCCCTCGTTCCCCATGCACAGAGGAGAAGCCATATGAGGACACAAGAGAAGGTGGCCATTTGCAATCTAGGAAGTGATATATCTCCAGGAACCAATTCTGCTGGCATCTTGATCTTGGACTTTGAACCTCAAGAACTGTAAGACGTGAATTTCTGTTTCTTAAGCTCTGATCTGTGGTATTTTTGTATGGTGGCATTAGCTGACTAATACAATGGCCCCAGGAGGCATATTCTAGATGGAAGGACGCTCTGGACTATAACTGGAGTGGCAGTGGTGTGCCTAGCAGGGGGCATGATGGCACAGGTGCCTGGAAATGGATGAAAACATGTGGACTGGGGCTGAGAGTCCACCCCCAGAAGACCCTTCTGAAAATAGGGGAAATACTGCGGCCATGGCCAGGGCCTGTGGAGCAGGGCAGTCCTCGAAGAAGCCTGAGATCTTGAAGGAGCCTGATGCCAAGCTGGTGATAGGACTGGTGTTGGGGGCTGATGATGCAAAGTGACCAACCACATCCCTGGAGGTTAGCTCTTGGGCTGGCTGTCATGGGACAGGAATGTTGGGGGTGCTGGCCTCGGCTGGCAACCTGAGAAGAGGTTTCTGTGAGTCCTAGCAGTCAGGATGCCACCCGTGGCACAGACGCAGATCCTGGAAACCTCCCAGCAAGGATTGTGGGCTTAGCCTCCTGGGCACAGGTGCTGGGCACACAGGGAGCCCCAGAGGCACTGAGGTCTGACGGCCAGGGTCTCAGAGGCTTCACCCTGTGTCTCCTGGGACTCCCGCTTCCAGGAGATGCCTCTGCTGGACAGTTGCAGGTGGTTTGGGCCAGGGGTCTCTTGGTACATGGTGGTCCTGGGTGCTGGACATTTTTGCCACAGGGCTCAACCTTTTGTCCATGGTTAGTTCTGGGACATATCTGGCCCTTTGGTGGGGGTCAGCTGTCTGCTCTCTAACTTTTGCCATCAGCTAATACTTACCCACTGTTGGCTGTGTGCCAAGGACTGGGCATTTAAAACCCTGTGAGATGAGTGCTCTGAAATCCCTATTTTACAGGAGAAAACTGAGACTCACAGAGGGTGAGCACCTTGCCCCAGGCCACAGCTGGTTGAATGTCTGAACCAAGTTTACATCTGAACCCACTAAATTTTACAGCCCCAGATGCCGGCCTTCATAGCAGCATAGACTTTGGGGTTGGTTCATCAGCCTTGGCTGCTGGCCTCATAGCCCTGGAAGTACTGGCTAAAGCAGCAGTGTGGTCCTGCTCTCCTCAGGGACCCTGCCTGGAAGCACAGGAGGGGTGGGTCCTCCCAAGGGACAGTGGACCCAGAGCCACTCCCCACCCCAGGGCTCTGTATTTGTCAGAGTTCTCTAGAGAAATAGAACCAAGAGGATATATGTGTATGTATATTATACATCTCCTATGTCTATCTATCTATCTATCTATCTATCTATCTATCTATCTATCTATCTATCTATCGATCTATCTATCTATCATCTAACTATCATCTGTCTATCTATCAAGAGATTTATTGTAAGGAATTGGCTCACATGATTATGGAGGCTGAGAAGTCCAACATCTGCAGTCAGCAAGATGAAGATCCAGGAGAGTTGGTGGTGGAACTTCTGGTCTGACAGCTGGCAGGCTCAGGACCCAATGTCAGTTTGAGTTTAAAGGCCAGAACAGACTTGTGTAGATCTGGTACATGCTGAGATTTGTGCAACAGCGCCAAAAATCCTGGTGTGTGTGTGTGTGTCTGTCTGTCTGTGTGTCTGTGTGTGTGTGTGTGTGTGTGTGTGTGTGTGTGTGTGTGTGTGTGTGTCGGGGACCAGGGTGCTAGTGAGCTTGGAGAGAGGCTCCGGTCAGAAAAGGGAGACTGGCCCTGAGAAGCCTTCCAACCACAGGGGTCAGGGAGGGTGGTTGTAGGATTCCTGCTTAAGGCTGGCGCACCCTTGACAGGGTTCCTGAGAGCTCAGGACCAAGAGATGGAGGCTGGTATCACCAGAGGCTCGTCGGGATGTCCAACAGAGGACTCAACCCAGAGCAGTGGTGACTGGGTTCTTATCCCTGCAAAAGAAAGAATTCAAGAGCCAGACAGATGCAGGAAGCACAGGGAGTTTACTGAAAGTACACATTTGAGAGGGAAGTACAGGCAAACTCAGAGACCAAATCCTGCCGAGGAAGTCCTGACCATGGATATTTATCCTTCCCGAGGTGGGAATTGGTGATGACCCCTTGATGTGGCTCATCAGTTTCTTCCCAGTAGGTGGGACCCTCCGTATCCTGTTTTGTCTTCTTTATTTGGTTCCTCCAAAACTGTCATGGAGTCAGATGCATGATGGGAGTCATAGTAACCCCAATGCAAATGAAATTCTAGTGATATTATAATTAGCTAAAGATCAGGTTCTGGTCAAGGGGATCAGCCTAGCTGGATGAAACTGGTTCTTGTTCTTCTCCAGGTGCAGGTACTAAATAGTCACTTGTTATTTATGTAATGAGTGGGGTGCCTCACCTTGTACCCTGAAAGGGGTGTCAATGTCTTAGGCCTCATGTGCTGCCTCTCTGGGATCAAAAAGGAGATCCTTGGCAGGGAGAGGTCTGGCCTAAGGCTGCTCCATACAGTTGGTACCCTTGAGGCCCCAGTGGTCAGCAGATCCATCCCTGTCCTCCAGATGAGGTCCTGACAGAAAGGAGCAGGGTGCCCCCAGGTCTGGGACATCAAGACAACCCAGGCTCTGCTCACTGCCCCACACAGGACCCCAGGCATCAGACTCCTCCATCTCTGCCTTGTCCCAGCACCACTGCAGCTTTGTCACCATTTCCTGTAAATCAACTCTCTTTTTAACCTAGTCTCATCCTAAGTAATGACAGCCTTCAAACCATAATTTTAATGTATTTGGGGTTTTCCCCCTCGGTGCACAATCTCTAGGAAGGCGATTTGGCAGTCTCTGACGTCAGGAGGTGTGTTCTGTGGCTGCAGGCTGGACTAAGCTAACCTTGGCCACAACCTACGACCTTCAGGCAAATGCTTGTTTCTTTCCTGCCAGGTCACGTGTGCTGACTTGCTCTCTGAGAGTGACGGTTCAGTAGAGGAGAACAGGCTCCACTTTCTCTATTGTGTCCGCTAGGAGTGGCCATCTTTATTCCCCGCGACACTTGGTGTCTAATAGTCCATGTTGTCTATGATGGAAATAGCTACAATTAGCATTTATATGGCATTATTTTCCCATCCTCTTGCCTTTTACCTTTCTGTGCTTCAGTGTGACTTTTGTGACATGTGACATATGGCTAGATTTCGCTTTTGTGTCCAATCCAATGGTCTCTGTTTAGTACATTTGTGGTTATTGTTTTTATTGATCTATGAGAATTTATTCGTACCATTTAACTTCTGTCCTGGATTTTTCTAGACTTCTATTTTCCCTCTCCTTTCCTAACTTCTATTAGAGTGACTGACTTTTCTGTATTCACTTTTCCTCCTTCTATGGTCTGGGAGTTGTTGTTCGTTGATAATGGCACCCAAAGATACATTCACGTGCTAATGCCCAGAACCTGTGAATATCACCTTATATGGCAAGCGGTGCGATTACATGACTGTTCTTGAAAGAAGGGGCTTATCCTGGGTTATCTGAGTAGACCCTAAATGCAATCACACATACCCTTATAAGGGAGAAGCAGAGGGCGTTCTTACACAGACCTGCGCAGAGGAGAAGGTCCTGTGTAGACGGTGGTAGAGACTGGAGTGATGCGGCCACACGCCCAGGAATGCTGATGCAGCCACCAGAAGCAGGAAGAGGCCGGGATCCCAAGGGAGGCTTTGGAGTGGGTGTGGTCCTGCTGACACCTTGATTTCAGACTCATGGCCTCTAGAACTGCGAGGGAATACATTTCCGGTGTTTAAAGCTACAGTTTGTGGTAATGTGTTACAGCAGCCACAGGAATGCTGGAGCAGCCACCAGAAGCGGGAAGAGGCAAGGAAGGGTTCTCCCCTAGAGTCTCAGGAGGAAGCAGAGCCCTGCCTTATTGACACCTTGATTTCTGTCTTCTGGCCCACAGAACTGTAGGAGAATAAATTTATTTTGTTGTAAACCATCCAATTTGTAGCAACTTGTTATAGCAGCCACAGAAAACTAATACAGAAGTCATATTTTCTGTTTCTGTTACTTTAATAAGTTACCCTGAAAGCTTTAACCTACATACTAGAGCACACATACTCCTTGTCTAGACATAATCAGCACCTCTGCCCTGTTCCTCAGGTGTGTCTGGACTTTGCTCTTTAGTGTATCAGCCTTGTTTTGTCTGTATGGCCACAAATGGTTATTATTTTTCTTTGTACTGTCAATGCTTTATTGGATCTACCCACAG
Source organism: Rhinolophus hipposideros (assembly GCF_964194185.1). NCBI lineage: Eukaryota > Metazoa > Chordata > Mammalia > Chiroptera > Rhinolophidae > Rhinolophus > Rhinolophus hipposideros. The sequence goes on from NC_138061.1 coordinate 67,579,751, forward strand.
ATTTACCTACTTCTTTGCCCACCATTGTTCTTTTAAAATATGTCTTTTTTTTATTGTAATAAAATATATACAACATAAAAATGCCCTTTTAACCATTTTTAAGTGTACAATTTTATAGCGTTAATTACACTCGCAATGTTGCGCAACTATCACCACTATGTATGTCCACAACTTTTTCATTATCCCAAACAGAAATTCTATACCCATTAAGCAATAACTCCCCACCTTCAACCTTTGATAAACTCTGATCTACTTTGTTCCTCTAAATGTGCCTATTTTAGATATTTTATGTAATGGAATCATACCATATATGCCCTTTTATGTCTGGCTTATTTCACTTAGCATATTGTTTCAAGGTTCAGCTATATTGTAGCATGTGTCAGAACTTCATTCCTTTGGAAGGCTAACTACTGTTCCATCACATGTATAGACCATATTTTGTTTATCCATTCATTTGTTGATGGACACTTGGGTTGTTTTCACCTTTTGAATCTTGTGAAAATGCTGCTATGAACATTAGCATACAATTATCTGTTTGAGTTCTTGTTTTTAATTCTTTTGAATATATACCTAGGAATGGAATTGCTGGGTCATATGATAATTCTATATTTAGCTCTTTAGGGAATGGCCAAACTGCTTTCCACATAAGTTGCACCATTTTTCATTCTCACCAGTATGAGAGTTCCAATTTTTCCACATCCTTACCAATAGTCATTATTTTCTGTTTTTCTTTATTTGTTTTAAATTACAGCCATCCTAGTAGGTGTGAGGTGGTATCTCATTGAAGTTTTGATTTGTATCTCCCTAATGATGATTGATGCTGAGCATCTTTTCATGTGCTTATTTGAATTTGTGTATCTTCTTCAGAGAAATGTTTATTTGAGTCCTTTGCTCATTTTTACATTGGGTTGTTTTGTCTTTTTGTTGTTAAGTTTTAGAAGTTCCTTAGGCAGTATAGGTATGAAACTCTTATCAGACATGTGATTTGCAAATATTTTTTCCTATTCTGTAGGGTTTTTTCCCCCACTTTCTTTATGATGTCCTCTCATGATCAAAAGTTCTAAATTCCATGAAGTCAAATTTATCTGTTTTTGTAGTTGTTGTTCCTTATGTTTTTAATATCATATCTAAGAATCCATTGCCATATCCGAGATCATGAAAATTTACTTTTTATATTTTCTTCTAAAAGTTTTGTGATTTTAGCTCTTATATTTAGGTAGTTGATTCAGTCACAGTAAATTTTTTTGCATAATAGTGTGTGGTAAGGGTCCAAATTAATTCATGTGGAAATTCAGTTGTCCCAGCATCATTGTTGAAAAGACTATTCTTTCCTCATTGAATGGACGTGGCAACTCTGCCAAAAATCAATTGAATATAGTCTGGACTCTCAATTTTATTCCATTGGTGTATGTGTCTATTCTATTCTTTGCTCTGAGGTCTCTGCCGTGAGCGTTGGGTTCAGCCGTGTTATATGCTGCCCCCTCAGCCCTGTGGGCCATAAGCGGAGCCCTAGCAGTCCGAGTTCTTCCCTCTCCCACAGCTGCGGTAGTTCCGGGATGCAGCGAGCTCGGAGCACTGAGCTGGGTCTGCATCCTGCGCCCGTGAGGCTCCATCTCCACACTTCTCCCTTCCTTCTTCCCCTGCTCGTGCAATTTGCCCACTTTTAGTTGAATTCAGTAGTGGGCCTCTTCGTCTTGCCTGTCTGCTGTGCAGGGAGTCCTTAGTGGAGTTATAGTTTTTCAATTTGTTGTAAATTCCAGGGGAGATTTTCAGAGGCTCACCTCATGCTGCCATTTTGATGGCGTCTTCCATTATTTTATTTTTTGACGCTATTATAAATGGATTTTTTCTTAATTTCTTTTTCAAATTGTTCTTTGCTAATATATAGAAATAAAATTGATTTTTTCCTATTGATATTGTATCATGAGAACTCATTTATTAGTTTAAATAGTTTTTAATAGTGGATTCCTTAGGATTTTCTATACACAAGATTGTGTCATCTCTGAATGTAGGTAGTTTTACTTCCTTCTTTCCCATTTGGATGCCTTTATTTCTTTTTCTTGCCTAATTGCTCTGGCTAGAACCTCCAGTACAATAGCCATGGTAAAGTAGACATCCTTGTCTGGATCCTGATCTTAGGGGGAAAGCTTTCAGTTTTTCATCATTGACTATAATAATATCTGTGGGTTTTCATAAATGCCCTTTATCATGCTGATGAAGTTCCTCTCTATTCCTAGTTTTCTGAGTGTTCTGTCATTGAAGGGTATGGAAATCATACCACTGTGGTGTCTCTTGATCGTCTCTCAGTTGGACTGTTTCTTTCTGTCCTTTGTAACTTGGGATTGTGAGCTTACCGTCCATGGGTCTTGGGCTGTTGGAGTTCTGTGGAGTCTAGGGGAGGCACACCTGCCAGAGAGGCTGTGTTCTACTAACAACCTGAGTCTCTTGGTCACCTAATGACACTCTCTATGGGCTTGGGCTTCTAGAATCATGCATGTAGTATATATTTAAACCTTAGACCTTTAAGATGTAACAGTGTGGTTAAAATCTCAAACAGAAACCTGTCTGCCAATGAGAAAGTTTTGTTTTATTTTGCTTGCTATACCTTTTTACTGAAGTTGTAAACCTTCAAGTATCCTGACTCAAGTGTGTATAGGAAGGGGTGGGGGTCTCAGTTCCCACTCTCTGCCTCTCATGGGCCTGACCTCTTGACTTGTGTCCTGTGAGGACCTTTAAAACTGGAAGCAGGCCAAACTGCTACATTCACCAAAGGGCCAATTCATTGCAAATCAATTTGCCAAAGACAGAAATGCCAGATGACCAATTTGCCAAATTTACCAATTTAGGAAACTTTTGTTTCTTTGATGACAAAGTTTGCAGCTATTGGGTGATATAGTTTTAACCGTTTCTAAAGATTTCTGTGAAGTTTTAACTGGCTTCCTATTGTTTGGTTTCATGGCAGTCCCTGAGAAAGGCTCAGCTAGCTGGATGCTAAGGCCAGTCAGTCTTTCTACGAGCATGTTCCAGCCCCTGTCCTGGGCTAGGTGGCCACCCTGCTGCCTTCCTCCTGGTCAGTGCAGCATCAGGGCAATGCATGGGCTCCCACTTTGTGATGTCTCACTCTTTATTTCTGTCCCTGAAAATGTCCCTTACTTTCTCAAAAGCTCAGTCATGCATTTAAATGTTGTTCTATTTTGCCCACTTTTTCTAAGTTGTGTGTGTGTGTGTGTATGTGTGTGTGTGAGAGAGAGAGAGAGAGAGAGAGAGAGAGAGAAAGAGAGAGAGAGAGAGAGAAGAGGGGTTTCCAGGATCTTCAGGATACAGCATTGCTGAGATGGAGCCCTCTGTGCCCTCTCTGTAAACAAGTAAGCAGAGGCCCACAGCAGAAAACCTACCGTGACTGTGACTATCACACAGCCTGGGGCAGAGTTCAGATGTGAACCTGGGCCTGCCTCCTGCTGCCTCCTGACTGATGGCAAAGGATCTTCTTTTGAATATCCAAGTCTTCTCCATGGTTCACAAGGTGTCTTTGAGGAGGAGAGGATGTTACCAACCCCCCTCAGCCCCAGAGCTCTCCAAGGGTCTGATTCTGTGCACTGCGGGACCCTGTGCACCTTTAACATCCAGTGAATTGAACAGCAGTGGTAACCCCACACCACTGGTGCCACTTACTGACAGGTAACTGAGTCCCAAAGTGACAAAATGGCTCCCACCTTCCCCTGGTTGGCAATCGGCAGAGCTGGAACACTCACCCGTCCTCCAAACTCCTCGTCTGGTGGTACACAGAGTGGTGTGTGTTTCCGACTCTCACTCTCTGGCACAAACTGGCCTGTGAAGCAGAGGGCAGGGCTTCCCTTGCCAGAGGAGCAACAACAGAAGCTGAGGCCCAGCTCACAGCTCACAGCTTGTGGGGCTATCTCCGTCACCACTGAGGGTGGAAGCAGCTGGGTGCCTCCTCCAGACCAGGGAAAGCAGATGCTGGGGAGCTGTCTGTGTGTGAAATCTGAAGCCAGATCAGAAAGACTCCTCCAACGCAACTCCCACCTGGGTGCCTGGGTGAAGTGGCAGAGCACTGGGCTCTCTCTGGGTCTCAGTCTTTTGGCACCTAAATCCAGGACCATGTTGCCTGCCCTGTATCTTCTCTTAAGTCCAAGGCTTCCTGGGCCATTTTACTCCAGGTGCTGAGGTGTTAATGTGGAAGCTGTGAATGTTCAGCAGGGGAGGCAGGAGGCAGGAGCTGGGTGCAGTGACTATTAGAAAGCGCCTAGAATTATGGGAGTCAGAGCTGGAAGGCGCCATGGTGTCAGAAGTGGCCAATAGTTTTGACCTTGCTTGTCCACTCAGGTGGCTTGGTTGTGGTTGCCTAGAGTACTGCGTTGAGAAAAACCCTGAGGACTCATCTGGGCTTAGAGAGAGGGGACTGTTCATGATTACCAGTGCCCTCCATGGGGAAGGCAGGTGTAACTGTGGTATCAGTGCCAGCTTTGCTGCCCTCTTGATCTCCACAGACAGAGTCAATGGAGGTGTAGCAAGAGGAACAGGGACTGTGGTTTCTGCTGGTGGACCCAGATTTACATCCTCAGACAGGCACGCTGCAGACCAGCCAGGCCCATTCCTATGCCTCTTCTTCCAAGCAGATTTGCTATGCTGGACCCACCCTGAGAGTGCAAGTTAATATGCTGTTACTTATTGTATGAGGCACTGCGATTCTGGCTTACAGGCAACCGATCTCTGACCTCAAGTCCCAGAAGGCCTCCTGGGTTGAGACTTTGTGTCAGGAGGAGCTCATGGATGTGGCCCTTTTGGAGGCCACCTAGCCATGTGCTCTGGGAAGCAGAGCAGAGCCATGCCCAGCTGGCATCCCAGGACCAGCTGAATGTGAGGGCTGACTCTGAGCCCCACCCTGGGAGTGGTGGCCCTAGCCACCATGACCTACTCTGACCTGCCTTGCCCACCCACCGGTTCTGCCTCCGTTCTGTGCCACCACTGCAGCCTCCAGCTTGGCTGCTTTGATCAGTCGTTCTTTTAGCAACTGAACCTCATCTCTGCCTTGAGCAAGCTCAGACGACACCCATCACACGCTGTCCTTGTGAGTGACCAACATGACGGGCCATCCCACCTGGTGTGGGAGGGCAGCTGTCACGGGTATATTGGCCTATAGGCTTCATCCTGTCCAGAACTGTTAGTGGTGGGTCTGTGGCCTGCAGCACAGGTAGGCTCTGCCAGGTTTCCTGACTGACCATATTTCCTACAGTTGAAATCATCTTTTTCCTGAACCTGTTTGGATAAACGACAGGGTGAGGTTTGCTTACTGCTAATGACAGGGGCAGTTCTGGGGGTCTCTGACCACCTCCTGCCCTTCAAGCCTGCCCTCTGGTCATATCTCCAGAGCAGCCCCCAGGGTAGGTGGTGGGCATGGACGTCCCTAGGTGCGCACTGCTGGGTGGGAGAGCCAGGTCTGGGTGGGCTAGCTGTGGGAGATGATGGATTTGGGCTTGGCAGAAGTGTGGCCATCTAATGGGGGTCCTTGATCCATGTGGACTTGTATTTATCTACCCATGGCAAGCCCTGCTGGACCTGCTCCTGCCTAGAGGTAACGAGGGGTCCCCATACACTCTTGGGTCCACCCTCGGTGTTCATATCCTGTTGAGCTGGCAGTTTGGGGGTTAGGCTCTGAAGCTGATGCCTCTGAGCTTGTATTTCAAAGGAATTGACACTGGTCCCTGAATCACATGGGGCTCATTCTGCAGCCTGGAACAGGAAATGGTGTAAGCTGGGGACGCAAAAGATACATCTGCAGGTCTAATGTCTGCCTTGTGCTGCAAGGTGAGCTCCTCCTCCAAAGGGCTGACTGGAGCCCACAGTTTCCACATCACTGTGAAGCCCTGAGAGCCAGTGGCCACACTGCCTTGCACAGGCCCTCTGTCTTCTCAGCCTTTCAGCTTGGCTGGGCCCTTGGTGCCAAGGTTCAGCCCATTCACCTGCCCCTCACCTGAGCTTCTAGTCAGGCCAGTGCAGAGGCCCAGACTTTCTGGAATCAGGAGTCCCAGAGACTGCCCTGACCTACCTCCACTCCCGGAGAGTGACAAGAAGCACACAGGGACAGACACATAGGCTTCTTTATTTTTTTTTTATTAAATTTATTGGGGTGACAATTGTTAGTAGATTTACATAGATTTCAGGTGTATAATTCTGTATTACATCGTCTATAAATCCCATTGTGTGTTCACCACCCAGAGTCAGTTCTCCTTCCATCACCATATATTTGATCCCCTTTACCCTCATCACCCACCCCCCACCCCCTTACCCTCTGGTAACCACTAAATTACTGTCTGTGTCTATGAGTTTTTGTTTCTCATTTGTTTGTCTTGTTCTTTTGTTGTTTTTGGTTTATATACCACATATCAGTGAAATCATAGGGTTCTCTGCTTTTTCTGTCTGACTTATTTCGCTTAGCATTATATTCTCAAGATCCATCCATGTTGTCACAAATGCTCCTATATCATCTTTCCTTAAAGCAGAATAGTATTCCATTGTGTATATATACCACAACTTCTTTATCCATTCATCTATTGAAGGGCATTTTGGTTGTTTCCATGTCTTGGCCACCGTAAACAAAGCTGCAATGAACATTGGAGTACACGTGTCTCTATAGAGAAATGCTTTCAGATTTTTTGGTTAGATACCCAGGAGAGCGATTGCTGGGTCATATGGTAATTCTATTCGTAATTTCTTTAGGAACCTCCACACTGCCTTCCATAACGGCTGCACCAGTCTGCATTCCCACCAACAGTGTATGAGGGTTCTTTTTTCTCCACAGCCTCTCCAACACTTGTTACTATTTGTCTTGTTGATGGAAGCCATTCTGACTGGGGTAAGGTGATATCTCATTGTGGTTTTCATTTGCATTTCTCTGATGATTAGCGATGTTGAGCATTTTTTCATATGTCTATTTGCCATTTGTATATCCTCTTTGGAGAAATGTCTCTTCAGGTCCTCTGTCCATTTTTCAATTGGGTTGTTTGTTTTTTTGTTGTTGAGTTTCATGAGTTCCTTGTATATTTTGGATATTAGCCCCTTATCAGAGGCACTGTTTGCGAAAATCTTCTCCCATTCTGTTGGTTGCCTCATTATTTTGTCAATAGTTTCTTTTGCTGTGCAGAAGCTTTTAAGTTTCATATAATCCCATTCATTTATTTTAGTTTTTACTTCCATTGCCTTTGGAGTCAAATTCATAAAATGCTCTTTGAACCCAAGGTCCATAAGTTTAGTACCTATGTTTTCTTCAATGCAGTTTATTGTGTCAGGTCTTATGCTTAAGTCTTTGATCCATTTTGAATTAATTTTGGTACATGGTCACAGATACCAGTCCAGTTTCATTCTTTTGCACGTAGCTATCCAATTCTGCCAGCACCATTTATTGAAGAGGCTGTCTTTCCTCCATTGTATGTTTTTAGCTTCTTTGGCCAAAATTATCTGTCCATATCACATAGGCTTCTAACACCCTGTCCTTGAAGGGGTCACACAGGTCTGTGATAACAGGATGCCAATGCTGGCCCAACATTGTGGAGGAAAGTGAAGCTGGTCATCACTCTGCCAGCCTCCAGACAGAAGCATTGTCAATAAAACTGTCATCGTATTTCATTAAACTGAATTACAGAAGGGGATCTGACTAGAAGCAGCAAAGTGCTAGGAGAAGACAGACATGAACCTCTCAGCCTGCTCAGTCTCCATGGCTCTGACCGCAGCCCCAGCATTGCCAGAGGGTACCAGGGACAAAAGGCCCTGGGCTCCTCTGGGCTGGCAGAGTGTCCACAGGACGAGGTTGTGCCATGATCCTCACATCCTAGTGAGAAGATTGACTGTCAGGGAGGGGGCTCACAGCCACACAGGCTGGGCCAGGCTGGGAACTTCTGAGTCACAAGCTGGCCATCTCCTGCTGCCCGGCCTGGTCTCCACTCCCTGGTCAGACTCAGCATCTTTTAGCCTGCTTATGTCCCACAGGGCTTCAAGCACCCTTGGGTAGGCACAGGGTCTGTCCAGTTTCACAGGCCTGGAGCTAGTGGAGTGATGGCCACAGCTGGTGCTCTGAGGGTTTGCTGACAACCCAAGCCCTGCACTGACTACCAGGAGACCAGGTTCTACCCTGGATGCTGTTAGCAGGTACCTCAGAGGGTATGACAGGGTCCTGCTGCCGTCCCAGTTAGGAGACTCAAGTGACAGCTGAGGACAGACATCACCAAAATGGCGGTCTGAGGTGAGCCTCTGTAAATCTCTCCTGAAATTTACAACTAATTGAACAACAATAACTCCACAGGACTTCCTGCACAGCAGACAGGCAAGACGAAGCGGCCCACTACTGAATTCACCTAAAGGTGGGAGAATTGCGCGAACAGGGGAGGTGGAAAGGGAGAAGTGCGGGACGGAGCCGCTCGGGAAGAGGACACAGACCTAGCTCAGTGCTTCGCGCTCGCTGCATGCCGGAACTACTGCAGCTGCGGCAGAGGGAAGAACTCAGACTGCTAGGGCTCTGCTTATGGCCCACAGGGCTGAGGGGGCAGCATATAACACGGCTGAACCCAACGCTCACTGCAAAGATCTCAGAGAAAAGACTGAGGGAAAAAGGCTGAAAACGATGGTTTAACCTCTCACTGCCGAGCAGAGAGCGCAAGCCTTAGGCAGTGAGAGTAGCCGCCCCCTCCCTACCCTCCCAGAGCTCGCCCCGCCCCCTTCTGCCTGGTGCTAGAAGCGGAACAATAGCAGTGTCAGATGAAAAGAACAGAATATTTGCTGTTCTGACAACTGTGGACTGAAGACACAGATTTGCAGCACAACTATTTCCGGCAAAGGGGAGGGAGCTATGGAAGCAGGACTGGCTGTGGTGGTGGTCAACGCCTTTGCTCTGGGCCACCTCTCACAACTCATCCCACCCCTGGCCCCACCTATCTGGGTGGATCCCTGCAGGAGTAAACAGAACTGCTGAAATGAACGGGTTCTGAATCTGGTGCAGAAAGAGCTTTGGAACTTCAAAAGCTCTCTGCATCCCCACAGGGACGTGGCGCCCTATGACCCAGGCAAACTGTCAACAGAGGAGAAGCCCATTTCCTAAGGAATCCCCCCATTGTGTGAGAAGCTGGAATAGTGCAGAGAAAACATAGCATTACTGTGTGAGAGAGGAAAAAAAGGCTGCAGTCAGAGAGAAAATAAAACATTCTACCAAGAAGTACTGGAAAACAAAAGAAAGACCTCTTCCTATCAACCTGATGCAGAAGCCACTCCTGTAGATGTCTAGGAAGAGAAATAATAAATCAGTAATTGCCATGAATAACCAAGGCGACAAGACAGCTCAGAAAGAAAGTGAAAAGTCTCCAGAAAAGGAACTTAAAGATATGGAAATATGTGACTTAAATGACAGAGAATGCAAGATTGCAGTTCTGAAAAAACTCAACAAGATGCAAGAAAACACACAAAGACAATTTAATTAACTCAGAAACGCAATCAAAGTACAACATGAGCATTTCACGAAAGAGAATGAAATTTTAAAAAAGAACCAAATGGAATTTCTAGAGATTAAGAACTCAATAGAAGAAATTAAGAATGAAATAACCAGCTTAGGTAGTAGAGTTGACCAGATGGAGGAAAGAATCAGTGACATCGAAGATAGAAACCTGGAAATTACACAAATGGAAGAAGAAAGAGACTTGAGACTTAAAAGAAATGAAAGAACTCTACAAGAACTTTCTGACTCCATCAGAAAGAGCAATATAAGAATAATGGGCATACCACAAGGAGAAGAAAGAGAGAAGGGAACAGAGAATATACTCAAAGAAATTGTTGATGAGAACTCCCCAAATTTGTGGACAGAACTGGATCCTCGAATACAAGAAGCAAATGGAACACCTAATTACCTCAATCCCAACAGGCATTCTCCAAGGTACATTGTATTCAAGCTGTCTAAAATCAATGACAAAGAAAGAATCCTCAAGGCATGCAGGGAAAAGAAGACGGTAACTTACAAAGGAAAGCCCATCAGATTATCATCAGATTTTTTAACAGAAAATGTACAACTCAAGAGGGAATGGACCAAATATTCAAACAATTGAAAGAGAGAAATTATGAGCCAAGAATAATATATCCAGCAAAGATATCCTTTAGATATGAAGGAGGAATAAAGACCTTTCCAGACATACAGAAGCTGAGGGAATTTTCTAATACACGACCTGCACTACAAGAAATACTAAAGGAGGCTATTAGGCCACCATCAACAGGGACAATTTGTGGCAACAGAAACATGAAATGAGGGAGAGTAAAGGCCTGAACCGGAATATGGGAATGGACAAAGTAAGCGTGCTGAAGAAAATGGAATACTCTAAATATCAAACTTTATTTTACACAAACTTTAGGGTAACCACTCAAAAAACATCCAGAACTGAAATATATACTGTAATAAACAAAGAAACAGAGGGAAACATCATAGAATACCACCACACAGAAATAATAGACAACAACAAAAAGGCAAAGAAACAATGGAGACACAGCCTTACCAGAAAACTAAAGATAGAATGAAAGGAAATCCTCACATATCAATAATCATGCTAAATGTAAATGGACTGAACTCACCAATAAAAAGGCACAGAGTGGCAGATTGGATCAGAAAACTAAACCATCCATGTGCTGTCTCCAAGACACACATCTCAGCTAAAAGGACAAGCATAGACTCAAAGTGAAGGGGTAGAAATTGACACTCCAAGCAAATGGTACCCAGAGTAAATCAAGGGTAGCCATAATGATATCAGAGGAAACAGACTTAAGGGTGAAAAAGGTAACAAGAGACAAAGATGGACATTTCATAATGGTAAAGGGGAGTATACAACAAGAAGACATAACAGTCATCAATATTTATGCCTCCAGTCAGGGAGCACCGAAATATACCAAGCAACTACTAACAGAACTAAAGGGAAAAATTGACTAAAATACAATTATTCTAGGTAACTTAAATACATCATTGACAGCTATGGATCGATCATCCAAACAGAAAATAAACAATGAAATAGCAGTCCGAAATGACACATGATATGAAATGGACATAATTGACATGTATAGAGCACTTCATCCTAAAATATCAGACTATACATTTTTTTCGAGTGTACATGGAACATTCTCAAGGATAGACCATATATTGGGACATAAAATCAGCCTCAGCAAATTTAAGAAGATTGAAATCATACCAAGCATATTCTCTGATCACAAGGCTTTGAAATTGGATATCAACTGCAAAAGGAAAGCAGGGAAAAACACAAATACATGGAGATTAAACAACATACTTTTAAAGAACGACTGGGTCAAAGAAGAAATTAGTGGAGAGAGCAAAAGATACATAGAAACAAATGACAATGAAAATACATCCTACCAAAAATTTTGGGGATGCAGCGAAAGCAGTTTTAAGAGGGAAATTTATATCATTACAGGCCTATCTCAAGAAACAAGAAAAATCGCAAATAAATAACCTCATGTTACACCTTAAAGAACTAGAAAAAGAACAAGCGAAACCCAAGGTCAGCAGAAGAAAGGAAATAAGAAAAATCAGAGCAGAACTAAACGAAATAGAGAACAAAAAGACAATAGAAAAAATTAATGTGACAAAGAGCTGGTTCTTTGAAAAGATTAACAAAATTGACAAACCCTTGGCTAGACTCACTAACATAAAAAGAGAGAAGACACTAATTAACAAAATCAGAAATGAAAAAGGGGAAGTTATCACGGACACCACAGAAATACAAAGGATTATCCAAGGTTACTATGAAGGACTATATGCCACCAAATTTAATAACTTAGAAGAAATGGACAAGTTCTTAGAAACATATAGCCTTCCAAGGCTGAATCATGAAGAACTGGAAAATCTAAACAGGCCAATCACCAGTAATGAAATTGAATCAGTCATCAAAAACCTTCCCAAAATCAAAAGTCCTGGACCAAATGGCTTCACCAGTGAATTCTACCAAATCTACAAAGAGGATCTAATACCAATCCTGCTCAAACTCTTCCAAAAAATTGAAGAAGAGTCAGTACTCCCTAACTCATTTTATGAGGCCAACATTACCCTGATACCAAAACCTGGTAAGGACAACACAAAAAAAGAAAACTACAGACCTATATATCTGATGAATACAGATGCTAAAATCCTAAACAAAATTCTAGCAAATCGAACACAACAATACATTAAAAAGATTATTCATCACGACCAAGTGGGGTTCATCCCTGGGGCACAAGGATGGTTCAACATCCGCAAATCCATCAATGTGATACATCACATAAACAAAATAAAGGACAAAAATTATATGATTCTATCAATTGATGCAGAAAAAGCATTTGATAAGATACAACATCCATTTATGATTAAAACACTTACTAAAATTGGTATAGAAGGAAAATACCTCAACATAATAAAGGCCATATACGACAAGCCCTCAGCTCATCTCATAATTGATGGTGAAAAGCTGAAGCCCTTTGCTCTATGTTCAGGAACACGACAAGGTTGTCCCCTATCACCTCTGCTTTTCAACATAGTGTTGGAAGTCCTCGCCAGAGCTATCAGGCAATAGAAAGAAATAAAAGGCATCCAAATTGGGAATGAAGAGGTTAAATTGTCACTCTTTGCAGAAGACATGATGCTATATATAGAAAACCCTAAAGACTCCACCAAAAAGCTATTAGAAACAATCAATGAATACAGTAAAGTTGCTGGCTACAAAATCAACGTTCAAAAGTCCATTGCTTTCCTATATACCAACAATGTAATTTCAGAAAAAGAGATACAAAAAAAATTCCTTTTTCAATTGTAGCAAAAAGAATAAAATATCTAGGAATAAACTTAACCAAGGATGTGAAGGATTTATATGCTGAAAACTATAAGACAATTTTGAAAGAAATTGAAGAAGACACAAAAAAATGGAAAACCATTCCGTGCTCATGCATTGGAAGAATCAACATAGTTAAAATGGCCATATTACCCAAAGCCATATACAGATTTAATGCAATCCCCATCAAAATCCCAATGGCATTTTTTAAAGAAATAGAACAAAAAGTCATCAGTTTTGTTTGGAACCACAAAATACCTGGAATAGCCAAAGCAGTATTTAAAAAAAAGAACAATACTGGAGGTATTGCACTCCCTGACTTTAGCTTGTACTACAGGGCTACAATAATGAAAACAGCATGGTATTGGCAGAAAAACAGACACAGAGACCAATGGAATAGAATTGAGAACCCAGAAATAAAACCACATAAACATGGACAGATAATTTTTGACAAAGAAGCTAAAAACATACAATAGGGGAAAGACAACCTCTTCATTAAATGGTGCTGGGCGAATTGGATAGCTACGTGCAAAAGAATGAAACTGGACTGGTATCTGTGACCATGTACCAAAATTAATTCAAAATGGATCAAAGACTTAAGCATAAGACCTGACACAATAAACTGCATAGAAGAAAACATAGGTACTAAACTTATGGACCTTGGGTTCAAAGAGCATTTTATGAATTTGACTTCAAAGGCAATGGAAGTAAAAGCTAAAATAAACAAATGGGATTATATGAAACTTAAAAGCTTCTGCACAGCAAAAGAAACCATCGACAAAATAAAGAGGCAACCAACTGAATGGGAGAAGATTTTTGAAAACAGTTCCTCCGATAAGGGGCTAATATCCAAAACATACAAGGAACTCATGAAGCTCAACAACAAAAAAACAAACAACGTAATTGAAAAATGGGCAGAGGACCTGAAGAGACATTTCTCCAAAGAGGACATACAAATGGCAAATAGCCATATGAAAAAATGCTCAACATCACTAATCATCAGAGAAACACAAATAAAAACCACAATGAGATATCACCTCACCCCAGTCAGAATGGCTATCATCAACAAGACAAATAGTAACAAGTGTTGGAGAGGCTGTGGAGAAAAAGGAACCCTCATACACTGTTGGTGGGAATGCAGACTGGTGCAGCCGCTATGGAAGGCAGTGTGGAGGTTCCTCAAGAAATTACAAATAGAATTACCATATGACCCAGCAATCGCTCTCCTGGGTATCTACCCCCAAAATTTGAAAACATTGATGCATAAAGACACGTGTGTTCCAATGCTCATTGCAGCTTTGTTTACGGTGGCCGAGACATGGAAACAACCAAAATATCCTTCGATAGATGAAAGGATAAAGAAGTTGTGGTATATATACACAGTGGAATACTATTTGTCATTTAGGAAAGGATGATATAGGAACATTTGTGGCAACCGGATGGATCTTGAGAGTATAATGCTAAGCAAAATAAGTCAGACAGAAAAACCAGAGAACCATATGATTTCACTGATATGTGGTATGTAAACCAAAAACAAGAAAAGAGCAAGACAAACAAATGAGTAAGAAAAACTCATAGACACAGACAATAGTTTAGTGGTTACCAGAGAGTAAAGGGGGCGGGGGTGGGAGATGAGGATAAGGGGGTAAAATATATGGTGATGGAGGTAGAACTGACTCTGGGTGGTGAACACACAATGGGATTTATAGATGAGGTAATACAGAATTGTACACCTGAAATCTGTGGAATTTCACTAACAATTTTCACCCCAATAAGTTGAAAAATAAGTAAATAAATATATAAATAAATGAATAAATAAATAATAGTACGATGGAAAATAGAAGAATTCACTAGAGGAAAAAAAAAGTTTCAGCAGAGGAGCAGTGGTATCCACCCAGGGAGGAGGCTCTGTGATCTTTCCTGCTTACCTGTCCTGGGTTCCTGGGTGCCCTGGCCTCAGAAAAGCGCTGAGGGCCCTTCGTCCATTGATATAGGGATACAGAGACCACTCAGACTGCCTCTCTTGCTGCCAATCTGCCACTTGGTGTCAGCATAAGGGTGCCTATCACCAGGAGTGCAAGGGAGCTCACAGCATGGAACAGCAACATATGAGGACTGGCGGGGGCTCAGACAGTACCTTACGTCCTCCCCAACGTCTCCTTATAGTGGGGACTTGCTCATCCATAGTAACAGGGAATCCTTTCCCTTCCCTGATAACTCTCCTCACCCTTCCTTCTGCACTCTTGTCCTGCCCTCCCAGTCACTACCAGGAATCCACCCCCACAGCCTGCCAAGCAGTGACACAGCACACAGAGGTCTTCAGGGTCTGAGCTGAAGAAAAGATGGTGGCTACCAAGACTGTTGGGTGCTAGGTTATCTTGCAAGAAGTTACCATCTGAGGTGATCCCCATGCACGTGGTATACAAAGCCAAGCCAGAGAGGAGCCCAGGTAAAGAGAGACCTGGCAAGAAGAAGGCTCAGAAGCGTGGAGGCCCCCGCTCATTGTCCATGCTCATCCCTGAAGCTAGGCCCACCTGCCTCCGGGTCTGCCCACCTAAGGTCGGCCCAGCCCCTTCCTTAGGCCCCGTCCATTCTCTAAGGGCAGCCACATACACACTGTAGGGCTGACCCTAGCCTGGGGCAATAATCTGCCCTTTGGCTCCTCTACACCTCTGCGCTGGGTTGCAGCCTGGGTACCAATGTCCTGAGTGGCCTCCTGGGCCAGCTGGCTTCAGTGGCCTGCCACGCTGCTCGTTCAGAACCACATCAGAAGGAACAGCTCTTTGCAATTACCCATTTTCAAGAGTAATTAAATGTTCAAGAACATTTAGGGTTGAGATGGCAGGTCTTGATGTGGGCTTTTCCCCAAGTCATTTTTCATTCCCAGCTTTCTCTACTTCTGAGCTATGCCCCTCCCCTGTGAATCTTACTAGTGCTTTTCCTGTTGGCATCTTAAGAACATCTTTCACACCCTAAATCCTTCTGTGTACAGAGTGGTCTGGCCACCATCTTCACAGTGGGGTCTCCAGCTCCGTCAAGCAGCTCAGTGTCCTGGAGCCGTGTCCCTCCTAGGGTAGGGACAGTTTCCTGTTGGCCCTGATCTCTGAGTTACTCACTTCTCAGCACTGCCATTCTCATTTCCTGGGTAGCCAATTCCTCATTTTCTCCATTTTAACTATCTATCATGGTTTCTATTTTCTGGACTTAACCTTACAATATGTTTTTGGGTATGGGAAAAAAACACATACAAAAAAACTAAACTTGAGTCCACAGAGAGCCAGTGTTGTGTCCTGGCCATCCAGGGGACACAGAGTGAATTGATAGGTAGTTTGACCTGCTGCTCTGGGCCTCCCCATTTGAGGCATCACCCATGTGATGAACCCTGCCATTCTATGGGCCTGGACAGGCCTAGGCAGTGCTATGGGCCCTGTTCATAGGGCTTGACAGGGGCTGGGTGGACTGGGCCATCATGACACATTGGGTAGCCTATCAGCCGGCATGGAGCAAGCCTGAGCCTTGGCCCGGGGTGCCCCAGGGGAGTGAGCCAGATGGTCCTTTGAAAAGGCATCTCCTGGAGGGGTGCTGCAGTGCACAGTCCTAAAAGGCCATCCTTTACCTCCAAGACAACTGAAGGACATCTCAGAGTCCACATGTAGGGCCCTTCCAGCACTGGCGGGAGATCTTCTCACCACCCTACATCCTTCCTGTCTTTTATCTTATGTGCTGCTTGCCCTGAGGCTTTCTGGGCACAGCAGAAACATTGGGGATCCTCATTTCTCCCCATGTCCAGCTGCCAGACGCTCACAGCCCTCCTGGGAGACATCCCTGAGTGCCCTATCTAGGAGATAGCCCAGACCAAGCTCTGCCAGGGCACCATGTGGCTCCCTAACAAACCCAGAGCGTCTCCAGGGCCTTGATCAACATCTGTAGCATGCTGTCCTTGCCTGAGTCAGGGACTCATAGAAGAACAATGGTAAAGACTGGCAGGAGGCCAAGAGTTGCTGACCTCAGGGTGTTACTGGCTCCCTGGGTTCTTGTGATCATCTCCCAGGATGGAAATCAAGAGAGATCACCACAGGAAAATTCAAGCAAGAGACAAAGGTTTATTAACCTTGTGCATGATCGAACCAAATCTGAGAAAAAGGTCCAGGTGACTGCTAGAGAGAACTTGGGGCAAGGAGCTGGGAACTGGGTGGAGTAAAAGCTATGCCTGGGCCTGTAAAGGCAAAAATTTCTTGGCGCCTGCACAGTGTGACTTTGTGCTTCGTCATGCACATCTCATTAGCATGGTAACTCTCCTCTCCTAGGCTCGATTTTTTTTTTAATTCATTGGGGTGACAATTGTTAGTGAAATTACATAGATTTCAGGTACACAGTCTGTATTACATCATCTATAAATCCCATCGTGTGTTCACCACCCAGAGTCAGTTCTCCTTCCATCACCACATATTTGATCCCCCTTATCCTCATCTCCTACCTCCCACCCCCCTTATCTTCTGGTAACCACTAATCTATTGTCTGTGTCTATGAGTTGTGTTTCTCATCTGTTTGTCTTGTTCTTTTGTTGTTTTTGGTTTATATACCACATATCAGTGAAATCATAGGGTTCTCTGCTTTTTCTGACTTATTTCGCTTAGCATTATACTCTCAAGATCCACCCATGTTGTCACAAATGTTCCTATATCATCTTTTCTTACCGCCGAATAGTATTCCATTGTGTATATATACCACACCTTCTTTATCCATTCATCTATCGAAGGACGTTTTGGTTGTTTCCATGTCTTGCCCATCGTAAATAAAGCTGCAATGAACATTTGAGCACACGTGTCTTTATGTATAAATGTTTTCAGATTTTTACAGTAGATACCCAGGAGAGGGATTGCTGGGTCATATAATAATTCTATTCATAATTATTTGAGGAACCTCCACACTGCCTTCCAGAACGGCTACACCAATCTGCATTCCCACCAACAGTGGATGAGGATTCCCTTTTCATTTTTATTTATTTATCTATTTTTTTAAATTTATTGGGGTGACAATTGTTAGTGAAATTACATAAATTCAGGTGTACAATTCTGTATTACATCATCTATAAATCCCATTGTGTGTTCACCAACCAGAGTCAGTTCACCTTCCATCACCATGTATTTGGTCCCCCTTACCCTCATCTCCCTCCCCCCACCCCCTTTACCCTCTGGTAACGACTAAACTATTGTCTGTGTCTATGAGTTTTTTTTGTTTCTCATTTGTCTGTCTTGTTCTTTTGTTGTTTTTGGTTTATATACCACATATCAGTGAAATCATAGGGTTCTCTGCTTTTTCTGTCTGACTTATTTCACTTAGCATTATACCCTCAAGATCCATCAATGTTGTCACAAATGTTCCTATATCATCTTTCCTTAACGTCGAATAGTATTCCATTGTGTATATGTACCACAACTTCTTTATCCATTCATCTATTGAAGGACATTTTGGTTGTTTCCATGTCTTGGACATCATAAACAAAGCTGCAATGAACATTGGAGCACACGTGTCTTTATGTATAAATTATTTCAAATTTTTTGGGTACATACCCAGGAGAGGGATTGCTGGCTCATGTGGTAATTCTACTAGTAATTTTTTGAGGAACTTTCACACTGCCTTCCATAATGGCTGCACCAGTCTGCATTCCAACCAATAGTGGATGAGGGTTCCCTTATCTCCACAGCCTCTCCAACACTTGTTACTATTTGTCTTGTTGATGGAAGCCATTCTGACTGGGGTGAGGTGATATCTCATTGTGGTTTTTATTTGCATTTCTCTGATGATTAGAGATGTTGAGCATTTTTTCATATGTCTATTTGCCATATGTATGGCCTCTTTGGAGAAATGTCTCTTCAGGTCCTCTGCCCATTTTTCAATTGGGTTGTTTGGTTTTTTGTTGTTGAGTTTCATGAGTTCCTTGTATATTTTGGATATTAGACCCTTATTGGAGGAACTGTTTTCAAAAATCTTCTCCCATTCAGTCGGTTGCCTCTTTATTTTGTCAATGGTTTCTTTTGCTTTGCAGAAACTTTTAAGTTTCATACAGTCCCATTTGTTTGTTTTAGCTTTTACTTCCCTTGCCTTTGGAGTCAAATTCATAAAAGGCTCTTTGAACCCAAGGTCCATAAGTTTAGTACCTATGTTTTCTTCTATGCAGTTTATTGTGTCAGGTCTTATGCTTAAGTCTTTGATCCATTTTGAATTAATTTTGGTACATGGTGACAGATAACAGTCCAGTTTCATTCTTTTGCACGTGGCTATCCAATTCTCCCAGCACCATTTATTGAAGAGGCTGTCTTTCCCCCATTGTATGTTTTTAGCTTCTTTGTCAAAAATTATCTGTCCATATTTATGTGGTTTTATTTCTGTGTTCTCAATTCTATTCCATTGGTCTATGTGTCTGTTTTTCTGCCAATACCAGGCTGTTTTGATTATTGTAGCCCTGTAGTACAAGATAAAGTCAGGGAGTGTGACACCTCCAGTATTGTTCTTTTTTTCTTAAGAATGCTTTGGCTATTCTTGGTCTTTTGTGGTTCCAAACAAATCTGATGATTTTTTGCTCTATTTCTTTTAAAAATGCCATTGGGATTTTGACAGGGATTGCATTAAATCTGTATATTGCTTTGGGTAATATGGCCATTTTAACTATGTTGATTCTTGCAATCCATGAGCATGGAATGTCTTTCCATTTCTTTGTGTCTTCCTCATTTTCTTTCAAAAATGTCTTATAGTTTTCAGCATATAAATCCTTCACATCCTTGGTTAAGTTTATTCCTAGGTATTTTATTCTTTTTGCTGCAATTGGAAAAGGAATTGTTTTTTGTATTTCTTTTTCTGAGATTTAATTGTTAGTATCTAGAAATGCAATGGACTTTTGTACGTTGATTTTGTAGCCAGCAACTTTACTGTATTCGTTGATTGTTTCTAACAGCTTTTTGGTGGAGTCTTTAGGGTTTTCTATATATAGCATCATGTGATCTGCAAAGAGTGATAATTTAACTTCTTCATTCCCAATTTGGATGCCTTTTATTTCTGTCTCTTGCCTGATGGCTCTGGCAAGGACTTCCAACAGTATGTTGAAAAGCAGAGGTGATAGGAGACAGCCCTGTTGTGTTCCTGATCGTAGAGCAAAGGTCTTCAGTTTTTCACCATTAATTATGAGATTAGTGATGGGTTGTCATAGATGGCCTTTATTATGTTAAGGTATTTTCCTTCTATACCTATTTTATTAAGTGTTTTAATCATAAATAGATGTTGTATCTTGTCAAATGCTTTTTCTGCATCAATTGATATAATCATATGATTTTTGTCCTTTATTTTGTTTTTGTGATGTATCACCTTGATGGATTTGCGGATGTTGAACCATCCTTGTGCCCCAGGGATGAACCCCACAAGGTCGTGGCGAATAATCTTTTTAACGGACTGTTGTATTCGATTTCCTAAAATTTTGTTTAGGATTCTTGCATCAGTACTCATCAGAGATATTGGTCTGTAGTTTTCTTTTTATGTGTTGTCCTTACCAGGTTTTGGTATCAGGGTAATGCTGGCCTCATAAAATGAGTTAGGGAATACTATCAGTTCTTCAATTTTTTGGAAGAGTTTCACCAGGATTGGTATTAGATCCTCTTTGAAGGTTTGGTAGAATTCACTAGTGAAGCCATCTCGTCCCCGACTTTTGCTTTTGGGAAGGTTTGGATGACTGATTCAATTTCGATACTGGTGATCGGTCTGTTTAGATTTTCCAGTTCTTCATGGTTCAGCCTTGGAAGGCTATATATTTCTAAGATCTTGTCCATTTCTTCTAGGTTATTGAATTTGGTGGCATATAGTCCTTCATAGTATTCTTGAATGATCTTGTGTATTTCTGGGTGTCGTGATAACTTCCCCTTTTTCATTTCTGATTTTGTTAACCAGTGTCTTCTCTCTTTTTATCTTAGTGAGTCTAGCCAAGGGTTTGTCGATTATATTAATCTTTTCAAAGAACCAGCTCTTTGTCACATTAATTTTTTCTATTGTCTTTTTGTTCTCTATTTCATAGAGCTCTGTTCTGATTTTTGTTATTTCCTTTCTTCTGCTGACGTTGGGTTTCACTTGTTCTTTTTTCTAGTTCTTTAAGGTGTAACATGAGGTTATTTATTTGGGATTTTTCTTGTTTCTTGAGATAGGCCTGTAATGATATAAATTTCCCTCTTAAAACTGCTTTCGCTGCATCCCGAATATTTTGGTAGGATGTGTTTTCATTGTCATTTGTTTCTATGTATCTTTTGATCTGTCCTTTAATTTCTTCTTTGACCCAGTCGTTCTTTAAAAGTATGTTGTTTAATCTCCATGTATTTGTGTTTTCCCCTGCTTTCTTTTCGCAGTTGATATCTAATTTCAAAGCCTTGTGATCAGAGAATATGCTTGGTATGATTTCAATCTTCTTAAATTTGCTGAGGCGTCTTTTATGCCTCAATATATGGTCTGTCCCTGAGAATGTTCCATGTACACTCGAAAAGACTGTATAGTCTGCTGTTTTAGGATGCAGTGCTCTCTATATGTCAATTATGTCCATTTCATCTAATGTGTCATTTTGGACTGCTATTTCATTATTTATTTTCTGTTTGGATGATCTATCCACAGCTGTCAATGATGTATTCAAGTCCCCTAGTATAATTGTGTTTTGGTCAATTTCTCCCTTTAGTTCAGTTAGTAGTTGCTTGGTATATTTCGGTGCTCCCTGATTGGGGGCATAAATATTGATGACTGTTACGTCTTTTGTATAGTCCCCTTTACCATTATGAAATGTCCATCTTTGTCTCTCGTTATCTTTTTCACCCTGAAGTCTGTTTCATTTGATATCATTATGGCTACCCCTGAGTTTCTCTTGGTACCATTTGCTTGGAGTGTCAATTTCCATCCTTTCACTTTGTTTCTATGCTTGTCCTTGTAGCTGAGATGTGTCTCTTGGAGACAGCATATTGTTGGGTTTAGTTTTCTGATCCAATCTGCTACTCTGTTTTTTATTGGTGAGTTCAGTCCATTTACATTTAGGGTGATTATTGATATGGAAGAATTTCCTGTCATTCTATCTTTAGTTTTCTGGTAACGCTGTGTCTCCATTGTTTCTTTGCCTTTTTGTTGTTGTCTATCATTTATGTGTGGTGGTATTCTATGATGTTTCCCTCTGTTTCTTTGTTTATTACAGTATATATTTCCGTTCTGGATGTTTTTTGAGTGGTTTCCCTGAAGAGTGTGTAAAATAAAGTTTGATATTTAGAGTATTCCATTTTCTTCAGCACGCTTACTTTGTCCATTCCCATATTCCGGTTCAGGCCTTTACTCTCCCTCATTTCATGTTTCTGTTGCCACAAATTGTCCCTGTTGATGGTGGTCTAATAGCCTCCTTTAGTATTTCTTGTAGTGCAGGTCGTGTATTAGAAAATTCCCTCAGCTTCTGTATGTCTGGAAAGGTCTTTATTCCTCCTTCATATCTAAAGGATATCTTTGCTGGATATATTATTCTTGGCTCAGAATTTCTCTCTTTCAGTTGTTTGAATATTTGTTTCCACTCCCTCCTGTCTTGTAGAATTTCTGCTAAAAAATCTGATGATAATCTGACGGGCTTTCCTTTGTAGGTTACTGTCTTCTTTTCCCTGGATGCCTTGAGGATTCTTTCTTTGTCGTTGATTTTAGACAGCTTCAATACAATGTGCCTTGGAGAAGGCCTGTTGGGATTGAGGTAATTAGTTGTTCCATTTGCTTGTTGGATTCGAGGATCCATTTCTGTCCACAAGTTTGGGAAGTTCTCATCAACAATTTGTTTGAATATATTCTCTGTCCCCTTCTCTCTTTCTTCTCCTTCTGGTATGCCCATTATTCTTATATTGCTCCTTCTGATGGAGTCAGAAAGTTCTTGCAGAGTTCTTTCATTTCTTTTAAGTCTCAAGTCTCTTTCTTCTTCCATCTGTGTAATTTCCAGGTTTCTCTCATCGATGTCACTGATTCTTTCCTTCGTCTGGTCAATTCTAGTACCTAAGCTGGTTATTTCTTGTTAATTTCTTCTATTGAGTTCTTAATCTCCAGAAATTCTGTTTGGTTCTTTTTTAAAATTTCAATCTGTTTCATAAAATACTCGTGTTTTTCTTTGATTGTGTTTCTGAGTTGATTAAACTGGCTTTCTGTGTTTTCTTGCATCTCTTTGAGGTATTTCAGAACTGCAGTCTTGAATTCTCTGTGTTTTAAGTCAAATAATTCCATATCTTTAATTTCCTTTTTTGGAGACTTTTCACTTTCTTTCTGAGCTGTCTTGTTGCCTTGGTAATTCATGGCAATTACTGATTTATTATTTCTCTTCCTAGACATCTACAGGAGTGGCTTCTGCATCAGGTTGATAGGAAGAGGTCTTTCTTTTGTTTTCCAATACTTCTTGGTAGAATGTTTTATTTACTCTCTGAATGCAGCCTTTTTTATCTTCTCTCACACAGTAGTGCTATGTTTTCTCTGCTCTATTCCAGCTTCTCACACAATGGGGGGATTCCCTGGGAGATGAGCTTCTCCTCTGTTAATAGTTTGCCTGGGTCATAGGGTGCAGTGTCTGTGTGTGTATGAGGAGAGCTTTTGAAGTTCCAAAGCTCTTTCAGCACCAGATTCAGAGCCAGTATGTTTCAGCATCTCTGTTTACTCCTGCAGGGATCCACCCAGATAAGTGGGGCCAGAGGCTGGGTGAGTTGTGAGAGGTGGCCCAGAGCAAGGGCAGCGACCACCACCGCAGCCTGTCCCGCTTCACAGCTCCCTCCCCTTTGCCGAAACTAGTTGGGCTGGGAATCTGTATCTGCGGTCCACAGTTCTCAGAACAGCAAATATTCTGTTGTTTTGATCTGACACTTCCTTTGTTCTGCTTCTAGCATCAGGCAGGTGGGGGCGGGGCGAGCTCTGGGAGCGTAGGAATGGGGCAGCTGGTCTCAGTGCCTAATGCTTCCATTCTCTGCTTGGCAGTGAGGGCTTAAAGCACCGTTTTCAGGCTTCTTCCCTCAGTCTTTTCTCCGAGGTCTCTGCCGGGAGCGTTGGGTTCAGCCGTGTTATATGCCGCCCCCTCAGCCCTGTGGGCCATAAGCGGAGCCCTAGCAGTCCGAGTTAGTCCTGCAGATGCGGTAGTTCTGGGATGCAGCGAGCTCGGAGTACTGAGCTAGGTGTGTCTTGCACCTGCGGGCCTCGTCTCCACACTGCTCCCTTCTCCCCTCCTCCACTCAAACCATTCACCTACCTTTATGTGAATTCAGTAGTGGGCCTCTTCGTCTTGCCTGTCTGCTGTGCAGGGAGTCCTTTGTGGAGTTATTGTTGTTTTATTAGTTGTAAATTCCAGGGAAGCTTTACAGAGGCTCACCTCACGCTACCATTTTGATCGATTTTTAATATTTAAATGAGAGAAAAGTCACTTTAGGGACTCTCTTGGACCTTACTGCACATCTGCGTGATAGGGAAAGTCCTTTGTTGCTGGTATGGGAATAAATCTTTGTGGCTTGCCTCCAAAGGCTTCCTAATGCCCATCACAGGTACCCTGGGGCAGATGTTCTTGTGAAACTTACCCATGTCCAGCAGCTGACCTTTCTAACTCAGCAATAGGAAGGTCCCCTTTTGTTACAAGTGTCTCATCGAATCCTCCCATTCTCACCTCATGCTTACTGCACCCATGAGGAAATGGGTTAAGAAAGGTCAAAGGGTGAGCTCAGGCCCAAGCATGGGTGTTCGACCCTTCCCATGCTAGTCACACACTCGTGAGGGATAATCTGAGGTTTGGGAAAGGAGAGCAGGACATATATGGAGCCCAGGTGTCAGCCCTCCCCACTGTTGTCATCCCTTGTCCTCTCCAAATAAAAGGGCTTCAGCCATAGGAGCCCAGAGCATTCCTGTCCTTGGCCCATGTTCTGGAGGAATCCAGAGATGGGGAGACCCACTCACCATCCCACGGCACAAACATTCCCACATCCTGTGCTAGAGTGGGCATGGGACTGAGCTCTCCTCTTCTTCCCACTGAGGGACCCACTCAGCGTCCCACTCATGGGCCCCCTTCCCACTCTGAGGCTCCCACCTCCCTCCTGGTAGCCACTCCTCCCAACCCTTGTGCTAATAGGGAGAGCTTCCTTTAAGACCAATGACAGGAACTGCCACCCAGGAGACACCCTTTGATCTCTGCCCAGCAGGAAACAGAGGGGCTAAAAAGGGAGATTGCCCTTCTGACAACTGTGTTGAATGGCTCTTTGAGTGTCCTGGACTTGGAAGTGGCAGGTGAGCTGGCAGGGGGCCAGAGCTTTGGGGTGGGGAGTGCAGGCCACTGGATGGGGCTGTCCGCAGAGCATAGGCAGTGCCCTGAATGGCTCTGGGATGGTACCCCAGAGGGAGCTCAGCAGGCCCCAGTATGCCTTGACCAATGCTGAGTGCCTAGTGCTGTCAGCTCTGGGAGGGTGGGGCTGTCCATTTTCCAGAATGCTTCTTGGAATTCTGCCTGCCCTTGCAACAGTTACAGCCTTTGGAGACAGCCTGAAGTGAACACGCTGCACTGAGGTCCCTCAAAATGCTTCCTGCACTGCATCTTTGAGGGCATTAACCGCTGGGCAGCCCCTACCAGCAGATCCCTCAACTGCCCCACCTCAGCTTCCTTCTTGAGAAATTGAAGACCCACTGCTCCCCCACCCTGTACCCAAGCCTGAGTGCTCTCCTGTTGCAGCCTGCATCTGAGGAAGCCCGAAAGGTGGCTGAGAAATCATGGGGCTCAGACTCAGAGCTGGCAGGCTGTTCTGAGGCATGGCACCCTCCCTCCCGCCAGCTGCAGACTCTGTGTAGAACCTAACATCCAGGCTGCCCCTGCTTGGTCACTAAGGCCTGAGTTCCCAGCCTTTGAGCCTGTGGAGCTCCCCCTTTACAGCGAGGTGCAGTACCCACATGCAAGTGGCTCCTAAATGTTCTCTCACCAAGGCTCATACCTTTGGGAATCAACTGTTCTAGCTGAGGACAGCACCTCACCCAGTTGGTCTGGGTGAGGAGGCAGTGACCCTCGGCCCTTGGATGGTCCACACAGAGGTGGAGTCATGGTCACCCCTGGAATCTGACTTTGCCTCTTCCTGTCAGCAGGAGCCAGGAGCAGAAGGGGATGGGAAAGAGATGCTGTGAAACATGGCACCCACTGGGTCCTCTGGTTTCCCCAGAATTATCTGGAGCAGGGTCCCTCTTTTCTCCCCCCACTCCACAACTGTGTAGGCCTGTAAGGTGCAGCAGTCAGCTGTGGGACCAGCGAGGACTGCAGGGGCAGGAAGGACACTATGTGAGCCTGTGGGACAGGAGCCTGCTCAGTGCAGCTCCCCAGAGGCACGCTGAGGGCCCCTCAGGAGGAGCGACCCCCCTCCCAACAGCGTTCTCAGGAGAAGCCTCTTCCAGCCGCTGGGGCAGAGCAGCCCGTGCAGGCCGGCCATTGCCCACCCCAGGTTCCGGGCATCTCAGTGACGAGGACCTTCTCCAGACCCAGCTGGGAACATACTAGTCTTGTTCCAGGGGACACTGGAAACAGGTGGTCGTGGGGATAGGTCAGACAGACAGCTGACTGTCAGAAGGAGTAGCAGAGGAAAATCAGAAAGAGACTCAGAGAAAAGAAAAATCAACCAGCAAAGAAGAAAACAGAAATGGAAACAGAAAGACAGATGAGGATGCAAAGACAGAAGAGAGACAGAGGAAAATGTGAGGGTGACCAGAGAAGAAGGCAAAAAGAACCATCGCAGTCGAACCAAGACACAGAGAGAGACCAGGAGCTAGCTGGTGTCTCCTGTAGAGGCCTGGATGGGCTTTGGGTGGACGAGGCCATCAGGGTTGCTGGCACCTTCAGGCACTGATTTCTGATAGACTGGGTGAGTGACTTGAGGCTGTGGTTTGGTGCTCTCTGGGCCCCTGCTCTGCTGCTGTGCAGAGTGCCAGAGCTGGAGGGCTCTTAGAGACCAGGTCGGAGACTGTTTCACGAGGGCAGCCCCTGTGGCCAGAGGAGAAGGGGCTTCCGGGACTCTGGAGGTCAGCCCTGAGCCAGGCCAGACCCAAAGATCATGAATCCTCACCCAGGTTTCTGCCACTGCCCCTTGTACCTCATCTGCTGGCACCCCACCCCCACCCCAACTCAAAGCCTATGCTGTTAGACTAGAGGAGGCACAGGCCATCCTGCTCACCTAACAGCTGGTGGTGAGCTCAGGGTACTGCTGACTCTCCCCACAGATGGCCCCTGCCACTCTGCAGTCAGACAGGATGGCGCCCCCACATTGTAAGCACGCAGTCACAGGCACATGGGTGGGCTGACAGGCTGCGTCAAGGATAGACAGAAAGGTGTCGAGGCTCTAACTCATCCTGAGACAGCCAGGTCCAGTGGGCGCTCTGGCTGAGCCCTCCTTGGTCTCCTCGGGCACCTGGACAAGGCCTCTTAAGGAGCACATCCAGCCCTAGAGCCCTGGTATCATGGACAGATGGCCCAATTTGCTCCACTGTGGGCAATGCCAGCCCTGACTCACTCTCTAAGAAGGAAGTTGCATAGGCCATCAGCTCGAATTCCGGCACCTGGCCCTCACTGTGCGACTCAGGGAGAATCATTACCCCTGGAGCCTGGATTTTCTCCTCTCCAGGGTGGAGATAGGAATGCATATTTCATAGGGTCAGTCTGAGAGTAAGCAAGAGGCTTCACATCAAGGCCCTAGCTGCATTTCAGAGGCAGGCCTGCGTCCCGGGTGCCAGCCCAGCACCTGAGAGCATGGCCTGGTGCCCCTTGGGCTCTAGGAAAAAGAGGGTCAGCAGAACTGTCGGGGAGAGGGATGCAGGCTAGCACCAGGCCATAAATGCTGAAGGAGAGCCAGGCAAGACAAAGTAATGGCCCTTCAGTGGGCGAGGCAGACAGCTGGGACTTACAGGCCGGCTCCAAATCAATACCTGTGTGCTGATTTGCTGAAGAGGCTTTTATGAAGTTTAAGCAGAGTTCATTGTTAAATACTCTTATGTACAAAGGATGTGGGTGGCTGTATTAATTCCTTTTCTCTTACAGATCAATAATTACATTGCTGATTTGCTTAAAAGCCTCAGGTTGAGGCAGGGGTGAGGGAAGAGAGCCTCACTGCTTCAGAGAATGTGGCTGAAGGTTCAGGAAGACCACACTGTGGTTGATGAAAATCACCAAGAGCCAGGAGAGGCTGGGAGACAAAGGGACATGTGGCAAGTTAGTTGGCCTCGTAAGCAGCCAGTTCAGGGTCACCCCAAATTCCTAAGCCCCTTCTGTCCTCCCCTCTCCTTCCTGAAGTCCTTTTCCTAGAGCTGAGCAGTGAGGTCTTGGCACCACTGCAGTGAGGTCTTTTTACCCCACTCTCAGGGACCATCGCCTGGCCTCCTCTGCTCTTCCAACAGCCCATCCCGTGGGCCAGCTCAGAACAGCTGGGAGAGAAGACCATGTCTGCTGAGCCAGGACAGGAAGGAGGCATGCCAGGAGGGAAGGAGGGAGGGAAGATGCCCAATTGGGCGGAAGCTGGCGGAGGGGCCAGTTCAGACACTGTTCTCACAATAAACAGCCAGGGAGATGGGGAATCTGTTTCCCAAGTAGGTGTCACACTCAGGCAGAGAGCAAGCCCATCTTGCAGGGAAAGAAGCAGGATGAGGTGGCCATGGGCTTTTCTGACTGTGGACCTTGATGTCCACTCTCTGATGTCCACTCTCTGATATCATGAAGCCAGCAGAGGGAGGAGGCTGCTGTGTCAGTGTGTCTTCTAAGAACCATCTTGTTTGCTGCTGATTCCCAGTAATCCCAGCCTTGTCCAGCAAGGTGTTTTCATGCCTGGGAGCTTGGGTGAGGGGTAGGCAGGCTTGGGGCTGCTCTCTTGTAGCCCTGGAAGGGCCTCGGGCTGTGTCTTCATGAACAGCCTGGAAGAGGTTCAGCTGGAGGATCCCAGCCACCTACTTTTATCCGTGCTCAGAAGCTGCAATGTACACTAAAAGAAAAGGAAAGAAAGGAAAAGAAGACAGTGTGATAAAAGCCATCAATTAATTTCTCTTGTCTAGATAGTCAAGATGTTTCCTTGTCCAGGCTGGGACTCACCCCGTCTGTTGATGGCTGTGTAGGGAAGCCTTTGTCTGAACACAGTGGTGAAGAGTGCCTATAATTGATTAAGAATATCTGCTGTGGATATGGCAGGGACTGTAGTCATGTATTTTCAACTTCACGTGAACCACAGAATCTGTTTGGCACAAAGAGTACTATGCGGCTTGAGGCCTGGTTTGCAGAATCTCTTGAAAAAAGTTGTATCCTGGCTGAGGTGGGCTCTGGGGTCTCTTGCTTGACCCTACACATGTACACAGGTGTACAGATGCTGTCAGGAGGCCATTATGAATTCTATTTCATCTAATAGCCTGGTCAGGAAATGGAAAGGTATATTGCAGATCATTAGGTGGGTAAAGGAATTTGACGACCTTTGATCTGAGTCAGGAAAATAGATGGCATGAATTAATTTGCTGGCTTGTGGAGAGAAGAAAAGTCATCCCTCAATAGTGACAGGCAGGGAGTTCACCCCTCTGGGGACTAATTCCAGGGCCTGCGTACAGCGGCTGTCCTGGGAGCGAGGGCAGGTGTCTGAGGCTGCAGCCTCCAAGGTGCACAGATGGACTTCACTTCCCCATGGCCAGGACATGGGCTCCCAGGGAATGCGCATGGAGGCAGGGACAGCCCTGGGACAATACATGCACTAGGTGCCATGTGACTGCCCTGTGCATGGGGCCCAGGTCCCATCATGGTCCTCCTGTGTCCCTAGGACTGACCTGGGTGGGGGAGGGGAATGTGCCATCTGTGGGAGGGTAGGGACAGGGGCCCCGGGAGGGACATCACCACAGGCTTACAGATCCAATGTCCAGGCACGGACGTTTCCACCCAGTCATCCAGGAGGTATTCAAAAGTCACCTGTCCTGATCTTCATCCCCAATAAGCACCATTCTGCCCTCTACCCTAGCCAACATCTGCTCTGTCCTCCCAGTTTTTTAGGCTACAAGCCCTGGTGTCTCCCCGGGTGCCTCCTTCTCTCTTCCCCCACACCTCATCTCCCAGAAGATCCCATTCCTTGTACCTTCCAAATATACCCAGAATCTGACCTCTGCTCACTCCCTGTCCATGCTGCCCAGACCCTGTTGCCCCTTACTTGACTCCTGCACCATCCTCTGCCCGTTCTTCTGTGCCCTCTGCCCTCTGGTCTGTCCTCTCCCAGGAGCCACAAGGGTCCTTCTGAGGCAGAAGTCAGAACCCCTCCCTCCCCCCGCCCCACAGCATCTTCTTTGACCTCACCCTGCCTCCCTTGGGTTCCCTGCGCCTCACCAGCTCCTTGCTTGCCTCTAACCCACCCACCATCCTCAGCCAGGGCCTTGGCTCTCGTGCCCCCACTGCCTGGTATTTCAGTGATGCCTGTCATCGGTGAATATTGCAGTATGTTGGACAGAATTCATGTTTGTTTTGTCACTGCTGTGTTCCAGTGGCCAGAACAGGGCCTGAAATGTAGTGGGTCCATAATCAACAGAAACTGACATGTAGTGGGTCCAATATCTTTGGATGGATGAAGGGGAAGCCTGAGCTATCTGGGCAGGTGCAGTGCTAGGCATGAGCCCTCAGGCTGTCGATGGTGTGCTCTGAGCCCCTGCACCTCACTCTCTCTTGCCCTGGAGGAGCCCCCAGTCGAGCTGAGGAGCAGTCATAAGAGTAGGAGCTTCTGTGGAGAGTGGCAAGCCCTGTGGACTCCTTCCCGAGGATGAGGGATGTTATCTGGCAGGATATGGGAAGGCCTTTCACCCTAGCAGAGCAGCAGGTACCACGACTGGGAGACACAAAGTGTCCATGGCTTCATGCGTGCAGTCTGGCTGGTCCCATGGCGGCGTGCTGGGAGATGGGCCTGAGGCAAGCAGGGACTAGTCCAGGAGTACCAGCATAGTATCATGGAGTCCCAGCAGCGCTTGAAATGCAGTGAAGAATTTTAATGGGAGAGGTGTGTGAATGACAACACCATTTTTGCATTTAGAGAGGTAAGCTGGTGGTAGGCGCAGGGCAGATCGGAGAGGAGATGAAACAGGATGAGCAATGACAGGGAAGAGCCATGAGCCAGGCAGGAAGTGGGCAACTAAGTCAGAGAAAGGAGAGTGGCAGTGAGGGAGCAAGTGAGCAATTTTCTGCAGAGTTCCCACCTTCCCTACTCAACAGCTCAGCTTTATCACGTTCCTTTGTCTTTTCCATCTTCAGTGTCCTCACCTGCAAAACGGGCTAACAATGGGAACTGTCAAGGGCAGACTGAGGTTAGACAACGGAAGTGTGCAACGCACCTTCCCAGAACCCGTGCTCCCTGCAAGCCGACCCTCTGCCCCAGTCAGCCTGGTCCCCAGGAGGAGCCGAGTGCACACAGCCTCTCTGAGTCTTCGCCTCAACTCAACACTCAGGTTCTCAGCCGGCCTGCTGAGAGCTCAGTGAGAGCAGTCCTGACGGGTAACAAGACCTTCCTCAAAGAACACCCTGCACTCTGCTGAAACACGTCCTTAGTATGCAAGGATGCTGATCCATTAGCTTTGAGTGCACCGTCATATTGCTGGAGCGATAGTTCCTCAAATAGAATTACTTCCTACACTTATCCTCTAAGGAGACAGGCCCTTGGCTGCAGCCGAGAGGTGCTGGGAGGCCAGAGCCAAATCAAATCAGGGACCTGGCTCCTTGGAGATGGGTCTGGCATGGATTCCATGTGGCACTACGTAAATGGGGGCCGTTGGGATCCCCACTGTACCACCCCTGTCACTCCCCCAGCTCCAAACAAGAGAGACTGGAGCTCCAGACAATAGAGTGGGAGGGGACATACTGAACGAGGACACAGCTGAGTGAGTGAGGGAATGACAGGTGGTGTGATAAATGCAAGAGAGAAAGACTGTCTAAGGCACATTCTGCTCTAAGTGATGCCAAATCAACAGTGGCCTGTGGCCCTGAGCTGTCTGCCCTCCATGTCCTTACTAACCTCCCTGCCGGCACTGCCTAAACACACTGAGCAGCTCAACATTAGTGATACTGATAATAATCGCACCAAACTCTATCCGGAAAATTACAGATGAGGAAACTGCGGACAGAGGGCCATTCAGTTGGAACACCTGGGGCACTGAGCACCTTCGAGGTTCTGCTCTTGGGGGTCAGGAGTACAGTGGTGAGTGAGATGGACCGTCAAACAGCTGACGTGTCGGGGAAGGAGACGCAGGCCGTCAGCGTGCAGACAGATGCCTGAACTGGCCCAGCTCAGGCAGAGGCACAGGTGAACAGAGGCGCCTGGAAGGCCTCCGGCTGGGATGCAGGGAACACCCCTGAGGGGATATCTGAAGGAGGCAGCCTGCAGGACACAGGATAAAGGATGTCCAATAGAAGGCCCAGCCAAGCAAAGGCCTGGAGACTGGACAAACGTGAGGCTGACAAGAGCAACAGTATCTGGATCATCTGACGTGCGTGTAGAGGCAGGAAAGGAGATGAAAGTGGAGGATCGTGTGGTGTGAGGACAGTGGGTGTGGCCTGGCTGCAGCAGCCACTGCTGCTGAATTAAACCCAGAAGCAATGGGGCCCAAACGAACTTCAAAAGATTCTGATGTTGCCTGATGCTGCCGCAGGTTAGCAGTCCGGTTAGCCTAGGATGGCAGCTGAGGTGATGGAATGGAGGATTCCAGGTGAGGGAGGGGCCCAGGTGAGGGAGGTGGTCTCGGTAAGGGAGGGGTTCAGGTGAGGAGATGCTCCCGTATTCTGGGTGAAAAACAGGGTGGCCTTGGATTGGACGCCGGGAGTGAGAACATGGTAGGTGGCAGGGGCACTCAAAGGGGTTTTGACCTGAGTAGCACAGATGGGTCAATTCAGGCGAAGACGAGCTATGAGATGGATCCTGGTGCTGTTCTGGCCACTGGGTACCAGATGCTGTATGCAGCAAGGGCACCCAGATTGTGTAGTTGGCACAAGAGCTAAGGAGAGGAGGGGTACAGGGGAAAAAGTCAGCCAGGAGAGGCAGGGCCTAGGGTATCTGTCTGAGTTGCCAGGACGAGAGGTGGCAAAGGACAGACAGGGGCTGAATGAGAGCACTGGAGGGGAATAGGGAGGACGCAGGGTGTCCTATTGAGACAGGTTAGTTAGTATGACATCAGGCAGTCAGGAATTTCCTGATGGACTGAGAAAAAATGAAACACTGACCAAAAACAAAACACTGGCCATTTTTTAAAAAAGTTTTCAAAATAACACACTCTTCACAAAACAGAAACATAAAACATGCCCCAAGGCAGCAAAGACATTTCGAAGGACATTTTGAAAAGCCTCCTCCAGGCTAAACAACAGAACAAATTTAATAAACACCTTAACAGTAAGCACCAACACACCAGCATTCCAATATTCCCCTCCCGGGTAGAAATAAAGGTATATAAACACAAGCTTTTGCCTTAACTAGTGGGCTTCCCAGTTTCGGGTACCCCCTCCCACTGTTGAGCTATAACCTGTTCTCCTGCTTTTAATAAATTATCTCTTCCTTTACAAGTCTTTGCCTCTCCCTGGTCTGTGTGTCCATTCTTTGGCTTCATGAGACATGATCCCGACTCACACCCAGAAATTGCCGGCAAATCCTACATCACCATCTCTGGAACTGTCCCCTGGCAGAGGGCCTGTGTGCAGCAAGCTCCGGATTCTGCAAGACCTCATGCTTCCTCCACACAGCTACACACAGCTCTCCCGTTCCCTCCTCTCTTCTCCCCTCTCCTCTCCTCCCTGACTCCCCTCCCCTCCCCTCCCTGAGCCTGGACCCCCAGGGGGCATACACATGGAAGCCTGCCCCCTCTGACCCCCACTAGGGCAGAGCCATGCACTTCCCTATCAGACTAGAAAATGCTGAACTGTATTTCGTTCATGTCTGTACCCCTATAGCACTTAGCAAACAGTAGGCTCTCTGAATCCTCGTTCCATTAAATTGAATAAACCAGGACATTTTCTTATCTGGTTCCCATTCAGAAGTGGGCTTGCCTGCACTTGCCTCTGGACCTACCACTCACAGCACTTTATTCCATGGGGCCCAAGCACACCAGATTAGATCACGGCCAATATCTGTTTTATTGCCCCTCCACACCAGAGCAGTGGAGCATGATCGATCGCCCTCCCGGCTGCTGATAAGGAGCCCTGTGCCTGAATCAGACAGGCTGGGCCCAGGCCTCCTCTGCCCTCCACCTCCCCACCTCCAGTGCGCTTTGCCTCCCCCAGATTGCCCCCAACTCTGTGATGAGTCTCAGGAATGGGGTGGAGTGAATGCTTCTGAACACCTGTGGTGGCAACACAGGGTGGGGAAATGGCAGTCATCTCTGGCTTCTGACCTTGGGGCTTGTCTGGAAATAAGGTGGCCCTGGTCATGGTGGAGAATGCTGTGGTACCTGATGCCTGTCGGCCACCCCTTGTTGGCTTCCTGAGCAGAGAGTGGATGGCTCCAAGTGCCACTTGCTCTCACATGTCATCCATCACTGTTGGGCCCCATATCTAAGGTCACCATCTAGGAATGGCACAGAGTCTGCCCACGGGTCACCCCCCTATACATGGGGTCACTCCCTCGCCATTCGCAGGGCTGCCTCTCGGAGAGTAAGCCCTGGTCTGGACCCGTCAGCACAGAACCCCCTGCACTGGCTGAACATGAAGGCAGAGTGGTCAGCACAGAGGAGTCCGTGCTCCCGCCCTGAAGCGTGCTGAGGTGTGCTCAGTGCCCCTCTCCTCGTGCTCAAGCCTGACTTGGCTATTTACATCCTGCTCTTTCAGAGGCCCCCCACTCTGCCCTGGGAACCTTGGTACAGACTGGGGCTTGGGTCAAGGTTGGGACCTTAGAGTCTGCCTGTCAGACAGCCCTTGTCTTATCAGCAGAGCTGTAGAACACGTTGGCCTGGGCATAGGGTCTCTATCAAGCTTTACCGTGACTTTGAGAGAAAGATACTTTTATTCCCATTTCACAGATGAGGAAATAAGACTCAGAACCCCCTCTCCCAATTCTTTCCATGAGGCCTTCTCTCCTTCATTCCCACAAGGGGCATACCTCTGTCAGGTAGACCTGTCTCCACGCTAAGACAATGAGTGACCATCTGCTTCCGGGCCACCCCAGCAGGTGTGGCCTCTGCTCTGCCTTGCACTGCAAGCAGCTGAAAGGTACCTGTAGTATGTTGGCGCCCAGAGTCTGCTCTCTTCAGACCAGCATCCCAGCCCATTTGGCTCACTAAGGCCACAAAGCAGCACCAGTGTCCCTTTACCTGGCCACAGCCACCCCTGTGTAGGGAAGGTGTGTGGAAGGGAGCAGCACAAACACAGTGCCCTTACCCAAAGCCTCCACTACTTCTCTGAGTATCTGCGCAGCTTGGCGGTAAGGAGGCTCCCGGCTTGCTCCAAGATGAGCTGCTATTAGTCTCACCCTCTGCTCCAGACGGGACTGTCCAGCCCAGATGGTATGGCCAGTGGCAGATCTACCACGCTAGGGGCATGTACTCTCCACGCCAAAGAGGATGGCAACAAAGATTCAAGACGGAATTTCTGAGTAGAAGACCCCCCGGAGCTCATAGAGAGGCCTGGCCTTTTCACCTCTTGGCTGTGTCTCCCTGCAGAAGCCCCTCTTTCCACTCCCTGTCCCCACCACACCTGCTGCTTCTTACACTGGACCTATCTTGGCCATTAGTTGTCATAGCAACTAAGACAGGAAGAAGTCATTTTCTAGATGGGAGCCCTTTGCAAATTATGGCATTATCCCAACTTATTGCCAGTTTTTAAAATTAAAACATTTTGCTTTCAACTCTACTAATGGCAGAGATCAGTAAACAGGGGAGATTGAATTACTGACATTGAAGCTCCCGCAACTCTTAAAAGGCTTAATTACTGGTTAAGCCTTTGATGGGGCCACAGGAGCTGCTAAAAAGCAGGTGGGTCTAACTCTCCAAGGCCAGTTCCTATGGAGGTGACACAAGTAAAGCCCAGAGCATTGAAAGGATATACACATGGAAAATTTTAGATCTCTGGAAGGACATAAAGATCTGCTCGAGTTATGGCTACAATTCAGTTTCCAGGAAATGATGTCACGTAGCTGGTTGTTCAATTCTGTTTAATTAAATTGCCTGGTCTGACACCTGGAGGCAGAATCGTGTTTCCATGTATGCATGGTGTGTGGCTGACTGATAAGGGGAGGGCAGACCCCACTGAGGAGGGCTCCAAAGGCCCCTCCTGACCCTCACTCTCAGTTAACATCTTTCTAATAACAAAATCCCCCAGGGGACACTTCCCCTGGCAACCAGCCCCTTCAAGGTGGAGAGAGCAGCTCAGCAGGAAATACCCTCAGATCAGCCTCATTGAGTGAAAGGAAAACAAAGGATCCAGAGAGTAGGGTCTCACCCAGCAGCCAGGGTCACAGAAAGGGACTAGGACCTAGCCCACACCACAGCTCCTTCTGTGTACGATGAACTGTGTTAATTACAGTCATCTTTTTCCTCCAGGGTCCATAACACATAGGAAGGGACCTGGAGCTTTATTAAACTGAAATTTCCTATTAATTAAAACTGCTGAGAGAGGCAAGAAATGTCTATATATCAAAACTTATACAATGTAGTTAAAGCAATATTCAGAGGAAAATATATATCTTTGAACACATTAATTGAAAGGCAACAAAGATTTTAAAGTATTTAAGTTAACAAACAGAAAAGGTAAGTAAAGAAGTAGTAAAAAGCAGAAATTAATGAAAAATTTTAGAAGAAACGAGAGCATAAATAAGCTTGAAGGTTATGTCTGTTTTTTAAAATACTAATGAAACCAATGAGCAAGGAAGGAACCCTGTTCTGTGAACCCAGGCACCTGGGGACCCTCTCCCCCCGCCTATCTTCTCCCCTCCAGACCCAGTCTCTGAACCAGGTGGAGTCCCTGCTGTAGTTCTCAGAGCACCTGCGTGTTCTCTAAGGACTTGCAGTTCTGACAGCCTGTGCCCTGTACAACAGTGACAGTAATTCTGATAGTCTCTGCCCTGCCTTCTTTCCAGGGATACAGGATAAGCAAAGAAGAGTTGAGGGTAACCAAACACTTGGTCTACCAAGCTCTATGTGACATATGAGATCAATATGGAGTGGCATGTGACATGTAAGAAGTTTTGTGCAAATGAACACTGTCCAGCAATTTTTGCTCGATTTTCTGGTTAAGAACCTGCCATGTGCCATGGCAGACTTGTGAAGAGGGAAATGCAACCTGGATTTTGTACTCCTGCCCCCAAATGTGAAGAAGAGTCTTCCCAGTAGGACGGACCGTGCTGTCCCACCAGATCAAAGGCGCAGAGGACAGGACCGTGTCCCGCTGTGGCCTCCAGCCCCAACCAGAGTCCCTCCAGGTGCTCTGGCTCCAGGGACCTGTGTGAAGAAGACTTTCCTGCCAAAAGATCTGTTCTGAGAGGGTCTGTCCCCAGGCTCAGACGCCTCGCTTCTTGGGGTGTTCTCAGGAGCAGGGAGGGTCAAACACGCTGGCCTTTCCTCAGGCCTCCTGATAATAAGAGCTTCTATAAAATGTCAACCTGCTGCAAGCTCCTCACCAAATACTTTCCCCTGTTATGTGTAGTTCTTCTTTCCCATCCCATGAGATACTGCAGCATCATAACCCTGACTTCCTGGATGAGGGAACTGAGGCTCAAAGAGGGCAAACAACCAGACCAGGAGCATAGTACAGCAAGATGGAGAGGGGGTTGGAACCGGGCACCCCAACTCGCAGCCTGAAAGGCAGATGGAAAGGCAGCCCCTGCCCCTGGGACCAGCCTTTGCCCCTTGGCAGGACACGCAGTCACTCGTTTCCCCTTTCTGAGATTCCTCCACCGGCTTTGCTTCTGGGGAGCACAGCCTTGTTGTATGAACCTTGTCAGCCCGCAGAAGGGAGAGCTGGTGGCTGAATTACAGCAGAGCATCCTTTCCTGGTGGAGCTGGAGATAAGGAGGGCTGCATTAAACCCATTCTCGCCTGGAATTCTCCCTGTGCTGTACAGCTGCTCAGTAGTCACAGCCACCATCGTCACCCTCAGGGGGGCTGTCATTATGGAGGCTACGGACAGGTGGGGGAGAATCCATCTGTCTCCCTTCAGTGTATGGGGGAACAGGAATGCTAACCATCAAGCCATAGGGAATTTCTCATCTGCTCATGATGTGTCCCCAAAGTGAATGTTAATCAGTAGGTCCAAAGTGTGACCCCATCTGGACACACAGCCTGGTAAAAATGGCCTCATTATGTTCACAGGAGGTGTTATGTTTCTTGTCCTTCCCAGAAACGAGATCTTTGGGCTGTGGACTGCTTGATACAACAAGAAAGCGTCTGCCTGTGCCCAGGAAACATGCCTCCTGCACAGTTGAACTTCCTGTCAGGCAGTGAGCAGCCCCCTCACTCCCCTCAGCACCTCTGCACTGCTCACACTGGGCACTGAGGGCGCTGTTGTGGCACCATGTGTCCCCAAGGATGGAAGAGCCATGCAAACTGCACTGAAGGCTGGGGTGACCAGGTCCTGGCTTTAAGTACTGCTCTGTATCCTCAACAGAGCCCCAGCCTCAGTTTCTGCATCTGTAAAATTAGGTGACACCCCCTCCCGTGCCCTGCTCCTGACTCAGTGGTCTTTTCTCTCGATTTCAGAAGGACCTAAGACTGCCAGTCTGTCACTTGCTGGCTCTGACAGTTCCAGTTATATGCTGGGGTTACTGGCATGGGGAAGTACATCATTTGATGTTTTCTGGGCCTAGGTCAGGCTTGGGAGAGTCCTGTGACCCCCAACGCAGGGCAAGGTACTTCTCTATTATGCCTCCCTCTGCCCTCTGTGACCCACGCCTCTGTCCTCAAAGTGTCTCTGAGCTGGTGTGATGCTGGTGTCACAGGCTCTCAGAGGTGCAGGGCTACAGGGAGGTAACATGGGGGTGCCTGGGGATCTGCAGAAGTGGGAGCTTCTTGAGAGGGAGGCTGGAAGCAATGGGGGCTCTCAAGGTTCCCATGACTAATGGGCTGTTTGATTACTCCAGGCTGCGTTCAGCTCCGGGCATGTGCTGTCAGGAAATGCTCAGGGTCAGCTCAGGGTAGGTTGGAGGGAAGTGGCACCGCTGCCTGGAGAAGCCAGCCCCCCTCTTCTCACACAGCCCTTAGACCTGACCTCTCCATGCAGGGTAGTCCAGTAGCCTTTGCAGGCTACCCAGCTGGGGTGTGCCTGTACCTAGCCTCTTCCTCTTGGGGCACCTGCCTCATCCCTCACCCCAGCATTCAGAGCCCAGTAAAGATGGGGGGACGACTGGCCGGCCCTCTGTGTTCAGCTCTCTCTCTCCTTTGCTTGTTCAGAGAGGGGAGCTGAGCTCTGGCCCCTGGCCTTAGGCAGGATTTCTGGAAAGCCTCAAGGGACACCAATGGAAGGTCATGGGCTTTGGATATCAGAGATGGCAGAGCCACAGTGACGCTGCCTTCCCTGAGACTTGGGCTTTTCTCTGTAATGGGACCACAGCAGTCCCTGAGAACTCATTCTAAACAGCAGAGATGTCTCCAACCAGACTGTCTCGAGAGCCCGACCTCGACAATATGCTCAAAACCTCTCCATGCCTCATTCCTGGGGCGCTAGCAGACCCACCCCTCAGCTGTAGGGACTCATTTGTTCCCTACTGCCCACACCACCCTCTGCCTCAGCCACTCAAGTTCCTTGAGTGTACGAGCCTAGGATGGGGACAAGGCCCTCACTGGTGGGCTCAAGATGGCTCTGCTAGACCCAGTCTTTCCAAGTCCTTTTGAACAGTCCACCAGCTGCTGCCTCTAGCCCCTCTCTCCAGGGGACCCAAGGGGACCCTCTCTGTCCCTCCCACCACCTGGCTCTGGCCCCCAGCCAAGAAATCCCCTGCCTTTCCCACTGATGAAATTTTTATATACATAGATGTATGGAGTGAATGTGTGTTGTGTGTGTGTGTGTGAGAGAGAGAGAGAGAGAGAGACAGAGAGACAGAGACAGAGAGAGACAGAGAGAGACAGAGAGAGACAGAGACAGAAAGAGACAGACAGTGGTGGCCACCTCCCCTCGTGAATGGGTCCTGAGGATGTCAGGATGGGAATGAGGATGAGAGGACACCAAGCAAACTGCAGTCTCAACCAGCCTCTCCCTTTTTCTGGGTGCCGCAGTACAGAGATGTGTTTCCTTGATTTTCCCTGCTGCCCTCCACCAACCCACCTCTGCTCACCTGCCCAGGTCTGTGTGCACCAGCCCGAGCAATCAGGGGATGACGCGGAACAGTAACAAATCCTGACACCCGGCCGCCTGCTACTCCTCTCCAGCCTGCAGGAAGGCAACTTTCTCTCAAGTGTGGACTCAGGTGGTAGCGAGTCCACTGGGTGGCGTGAGAAGCCTGACAAGTAGTGAGCTGAGGGATTTAAGACACCAGTCCCTTGACCCCAAGGGAAAAGCAGAGGTTTTGGAGCCAATGGTATGGCCAACAGTTGATAAGACATTTCTCCCCGATGAGGCCCTACCTGGATCAAGCCAGCCTCGAGCCAAAAGCCACCTGGAGAGCGGCACAGCTGGATTTCAGCCTCTACTTGTCTCTGGGCAGTGTCCTTGGACAGTTGTCGTGGAAGCCCTGATTCTCTGACTCTGTCAGGCATGCTGACATCCCATTTTGGAAGCTCCTGCTGGGCCCCAGCTCTGTCAATCCAAGAGAATGGACAAAAATTTCCTTTCAAGGAAACTTACAGTGGGGAGACCCGATGGTCAGCAACTACCATGCAATTGGACTGGTAGTGGTGACCTCACTGAGAAACCCTGGTCAACACCAAGGAGAAGCTGCTGATGAATACTCTCCCTTAATGGGCGAAGAGGTATCTAATCAGGCCACCAGGCCCAACTTCTAGTCCATAGGAAATACAGGGGACAGGGCAATTTCAGTCACACCATGAGGAAACAGTCAGGCATTCCTGGCGAAGGGCTTCCATGAGACAACTGGCCTGGATTCTGCAAAAAGGCACCATCCTGGGAAGGGTTGTTCCCAACTCACAAGACCACAGAGGCATGACAAAATGGCAGCATGCTCCCAGATTGATTTGGACTTTTTAAAAGGCCATAAAATATATTCTTGGGTTGATTTGGGAAATCTGAATGTGAGTGATGATTGAATCTTTCTTAATTTTGTTAGGTATCATAACAGAATTGTGGTTATATAAGGAAATGCCCTCACTTTTGTGTGAGGCAGGCTGAAATATTTAGGGGTAAAGTGTCATGATAGTTGCACCTTAATTTCAAATCCTCCAGTAAAAATGTCTGTGTGTGTGTGTGTGTGTGTGTGTGTCTGTGTGTGTGCAGAGAGAGAAAGGGAAGGAGACAGAAGAAAGAGAAAAAGCTCTATTGTGGGAAACATTAACAATTTTAACTGATCAGTCCAGGTGTGCTTGTACTATTTTTTCAGCTCTTCCAACTTCTGCTTGATACTTTTCAGAATAAAAAGTGGTATACAAAAGTGCCAGTGAGGGTCCGTATAATGGGACACAAATCTCCCTCCAGGGACACGTGATTCTGGTCACCTCTCCCAGCGGGAGCCAGGCAGCCTGCTTGCCTGCTCTTTCCTCACTTCCCACCTGCCAATCAGGCCTGTGTGTAGCAGGTATCTTTGGCCTCAGAGCTCCCTCCCTTCTGTTCCCTCCTTACATACCCCCATTCTATTCTTCCCCCTTGTGACCTTTCCTGGCTGCTGGGTGAGGTTGGCATGGTCCTTTCTCATTTGATGTCTCCTTTATTCTCCACTAGACTGGAGGAGATTGTGTTTCTGTCCAGCTGTGCCTCCTGGTTGCTCTCTGCAGGCCAGGCCCTGGTGACTGGGGATCACTGATGGCACTGCCAGGCTTGCTGGGGACTGGGGATGCCATGAGAGGTGGCCAACACTAGCGATGGAGTCACTCCCTCCTGATAGCTCCTAGCCTTCCCGTAGGCCAGGTGATTGCACTGACCTGGGTCAGGCTTGGCTTCGACATGTCATCGTTCCTGGGCATCACTCATTTCTCACCCTGGGTAATATTCTTCCCAGTGCTGCTCGTAAAAGCAAGCCCCAGTCTGCTTGAGCCACAAGAGGAGCAAAACCTGGGTCCTCTACGCTGTGGACATGCCCGCCTGGCTTGGTGCCTTCTCCTCATCAGGGTGGGACTCCTTGGCCCTTGGAAGTGAAAGGTAGATTTTCTGGGGCCGCTGACTGCCCCCCACCCCGTAAAGCACCTGGAGGGGGGCTCCATGTGGCACAGCACCCTATTCAGGGTATTTTTCATTTGGCGCAAATTAAATGCATTCTGAAAAGAAATCAGTAGAACTGAACTTGTTAATTTCCAGTTCTAAGTACTGGGGAACATGACAGTTTTCTGACAAAGGGGTGAGGGTTCCAGACCCTGACCCTGAACTGCCCAACCGGCTCCTAGCCTGTGCTCTGCTGTGGGCCGTGCCCCCCAGGCTCCCCCAGCCCTAGGGGCCCGGGACTCACAGCTCTCAGGAGTCCACATTCAGCCCTCCTCTTGGGCACACCGACAACTCCACGGTCTCCGCAGGCTTCCCTTTGGCCAAGAGGAAAGTCTGGCTCACAGATACAGAAGATCCGAGCTGCTGAGCTGCGGTTGCAGGGGGAGACAGGAGGATGCACAGACTTCCTGGTTTCCTGGTGAGCCCGAAAGTTACCCCAGCTCCTCCCCACCTCGGGGTCAGGGAGGGAGGCAGTGGAAAGCATTCACTACAATGGTCTGTCGTGCAATGATGAGTTCAGTCATGAGAGGTTCCTGACATTCAGAATTATTCTGAGGCAAGTCAGGTTGAGTTCTGCTCAAACAGGAAAACCCGTATTTTACCTGAGCAGATTCCAAGTAAGGCGGACACTCAGGTACAGGTCATAAACCTGGCCCTGGGGCTCTCCATGAGGGAGTCCAACCTATACGCCCCCCAAGGCATGTCCCTGAGCTTCTCTCTCTTCTTTACAAGTGGGGGTAACCAGAACAGTGACTTCTTTAGGTCTTTAGGAGTGATCCTTCACTGCTGAGGCCAGACCACAGTAGTTCTCACCACAGTAGCCCCAGAAAGTTAGGGCCCAAAAAGACCCCCAGAACTGCAGATACTGCCAGAAGGAAGGGTGTGGGTTAAGCTGCTGGGAGCACTGGGAGCCCCAGCCTCGCGATCGAGATCTCAGCTGAGTGGACCCCTGTCCAGGGCCCCCTGGGCACCCACTCAGTTGCCCCTGAAGAAGATCCCAGGGCCGAGCCTCAGGGGGCTGCCT
This sequence comes from Rhinolophus hipposideros, assembly GCF_964194185.1. Classification (NCBI taxonomy): domain Eukaryota; kingdom Metazoa; phylum Chordata; class Mammalia; order Chiroptera; family Rhinolophidae; genus Rhinolophus; species Rhinolophus hipposideros. The sequence continues at coordinate 67,622,937 of NC_138061.1, forward strand.
GCTCCCTCAGGCCAATCCCCACTCAGGCCAAGCCCCACCTTTGGGTCTGCAGGGACTCAGCAAAATGCTTTGTGATTGGCTCTGGCCACTGAGTCTAGAGCTGGCCTCACACAGGTCACTGTGGTGGGAGTGAGGCCCAGCAGTGAAGGCGGTTCAGGGAAAGACTGATGCTTGAGTCCAGGCTCTGACAGAAGGAAAAGACCCTTGCCTGGGGCCAGTTTTCCTCTCTGTAGAAACACTTTCCTCCTTTTCTTTTTCTAATTAAAATTTATTAGGGTGACGTTGGTTGGTAAAATCACACAGCTTTCAAGTGTACAATTCTGTAATACATCATTTATACATCACATTGTGTCCTTCTGACAGGGGGACATCAGATTCTTGTGAGAAACAGAAAGCACTGTGAAGATTCCATGCCCCTCTGTGTTGGGAGAACAGGCCCTGATCTTACTGCTGGATGCCATTCCCAGTAGGCACAGGCCCCCATGCGACAGAGTCTAAAAGGGGACATTAACAGTCAAGGGCTGGCAAACCACAACCCATGGGCCTCGTCTGGAGGCTGCCAGTTTTCATAACTGAAGTCTCATTGGAACCCGGCCTTATCCATTCATTTTTACATTGTCTGTGGCTGCTTTCACTTGAGTAGTTGCGACAGAGACCTGTATGGCCCACGAAGCTGAAAATATTTGTTATCTGTCCCTTCAAGGAAAAGCCTGCCAGCCCCTGTATTAGAAGCACGTACTACAGTGGGTATAGTCGTGTGACCTATTGATCCAACTGCCAATTAGAAGAAAATACACAGAACAGAGGAACATGTCTTACACCACCATTGGGGTGCCACCAGCCAAGGGCAGATGGGGGGGAACTCTACAGGCAAGCATTTACTCAATAAATATTGCAAAGGCAAAAAGATGGGGAGGGGCAGCAGTGATAGATGAAAAGAGTGGGCCTTACTTGAATCCAGTACAAATAAACTGTAAAAAACAATAGACTTTTGGGAGACAATTGGATAGTTGATGAAAATAGGGAATTATGGTTAATTCTTTTGATAACAGTATTGTGGTTATGTTTTAAAAGTGTCTATTTTTTTGAGATCTGTACTGACGTATTTATGGATGAAATGATATCATATCTTGGATTTGCTTCAAAATAATAAAAGGGGAGATAGTTAGGGTGTGGAGAGAATGGAAAGGGCTGTGGGTTGATGGTATGTAGGTGTTCATTATACCATTCTGTCTACCTTTATGTACATTTGGGATTCTCCATAATAAAAAGTTCACAAAATAAAATGAAATCTAAATGGATTGTGGGACATTCCTCAGCATTCCATGGCAACAGTTTCTCCAGCCTATTCCCCGATCCATGGACAGTTCTTTAATCTCTGCCAGCACTGACCATGGCCTAGGGGTTCCCTCATCAACAGGGACACAGCTCATGAGCCTGAACTGTGTGGGGCTGGAATCTGACCAGCAGGCCGGAGCAGAACAGACACGCAGCAGTCTTCCTCCTATAGTCAGAGGTCCGCCAGGCCAGCCACTGTTGTTTCCTGGCAAAGAGAAGAAGACAGAAAGTGGGTGGTGGTGGGAGGAGACAGAAAAGTAGAAATGAATAAGAGGAAATCACCACGGAGGCAAAATAAATTTAAAAGGTCTTGCTTTGCAAATTGCTATGCAAATAAAGATGAATACCTAGATAAAAAGAATTTTTCCTAGGAATATATGAATGACCAAAATTAAACCCTGAAGACTAAAAAACATGTGCTTCAATAAATGCCACAAAGGCACTTGACACAATTCAACAGCCGTTGATCTTAGTGAGACAGGGACTAGCTTGGGACACAAACATGCATGCACCAAAAGGCTGCGGCATCACAGATACATGAACACTAAAGCGAGAGCCTGAGGCCAGGACACCCACAGCCTCTGATTATCTTCCGGAGTAGCCAATCAAAATGGGGAAACGGACATGGGAGAAGGAGGCGGCAGGATGATCATTAATGTAGATGTATGACTGGCTGCCAAATAACCCCGAAAGAGCCAGCTAAAAGAAGGAGAATTTTGTTGAGTCCCAAGTAACAAAAATAATATACAGATATCTGCGGCTTTACAATACATAAATGACAAATAAATAAAGCTATAATGGAATAAAATATTCCATACACAAAAGCAATTCATAAAAGAAAAATATCTAGAAATAGTCTTAACCATAAATGTATAGGACCTACATGAAGAACATTTTGAACTGCCATTGAAAGACACAAAAAGTTTGTATTAAAAGAGTAAAATTCATTCTAGGACTAAATAGTTAGGATAGATTGATACTACAAAAGAAATTTACAGAGCAGAGTCCAGAATTACATCAAAATGTATGAAACTTTGGTAGAAAATGGGGTGCATTATAGCAATGGGGCAACAATGAGCCATTCCGTAAACAATGATGTGACAACAGATTAGCCATTTGGAAAAAATAAAGCAATATTTTGGATTGAATAAAGTTATTTTACTTAAGTCAGTTCCAGACATAATAAAAAAAATTTAAGTATAAAACCATAAAATTACTAAAAGTAAATGTAATTTAAAAAATAATAAAAACCTTTCTAAGCAACACCAAACAAAATTGACTTAAAATAAAAAAATTTAAAACTTTGGTATGGTAAAATAAACCAACAAATGGGGGAAAATATTTGCAGCACATGACAGTCGAGGAGTGTAATTTCCTAAGCTGACCAAGAGCTCTCACGTGCCAATAAGGAAAAGACAACCTAATAGGAAAACGGAGAAAAATATTATAAAGCTCTCGACTTCACTCATAACTAAAATAGAATGACACATCTTTTTCATTTGAAGGCATTGATAATAATAATATGTTGTGTTGAAAGATGTGCAAGTTGGTGTAGTCTTTTTCAAAAGCAATTTGGCAAGATTCCTTTACAAATTTATTTCCATATGTTTTGGCCAGGTGGATTCTTTTGAGTTGTACTACAGGGATTTAGCCTAAGAACACTCTTGCAAAATTTGCCGAGTAAAATCTGCCTGAGTGAAATGTCGTAGAGTGTTGTCTGCAAAAGCCAAAGTCTGGAAACAGCACCAGTGTCCTCATTGGCAACTGGGTCAACACGGTCTGTGGATTCACATGTGGGGATTAATCCAATATGAAACTTTCAAAAGGGAGTTACGGTTGCAGCGTGATTCAGAAGAGTGCATATTGTGATGCTGTGTATATGCTGAACACATAAACATTTTTTATGAAAGTAGATGCAAGAAATGATTAACAGCGGTCACCCTAAGGGTGAGGCACTATTGGGGGTGGACTTTCAATTTTCCATATTTCACCAGCTCAGTATTGTTTGAAATTTATCATGTGCAAGTATTACTTTAAAAAAAAACAAATCAAAACAACAACAAAAGTACATGGACAAAGCAAAACAAAACAATAAAAACCCATTACTCAGCAGAAAGTACCAAAGGTATGGACTTATTTATCCTAAAAAAAAAGTTTATGAATAAGAAATCATTTCAAGAGCTCCCAGACAGTTGTGCTGGTCCAGAGATGCAATCAGTGTGCTCGGAGCAATGGGCTTTGTCCCAGCTGGGTTAGGGGCACATGGGAGCACAGCGCTAGGCCTTGAACTGGCTGTGTGAGGGAGGATGGCTCATCCTTGCATCAACTTGCTCCCTGCTGATGTTATGCCTCACCTTTCTCTCCAGAAAGTGCCTCAGAAATTCATTGGAATTGAATAAGCCACAGGAAAACACTCTGATTCAAATGATTTAAAAAACATACATTAAGAAGTTTTATAAAAAAGAAAAATTACAACGCTTCATCCTTAACAAGACATAAATGTCTGATGTCTACAGGTCTCCTGACCCTTAGTTGGACTTAGTTCTCCATGTACCCCGTGGTGAGACCTGGCTCCTTAGGGCATCCCAGCGTTGGGCTGGTGGGAGTTAGACTCTGTGATTTCTATAATCCCCTCAAGTCCTGAGATGTCAGGACTCTCTAGTCTAAGATTTGAGCTTAGTTTTTCCAGGCTGGGTGTTTGGAACACAGCCTTGGGTTTGAGTCCTATGAGGGAAGCAACAGGTCCTTTCTCCCATACCTTCCCTCTACAAGGGGATTGACTAGAGCCTGAATCCAGGGTGCACAGAACCCCTCCTGTACCCCTTCCCAGAAAAACCCTCCATGGTTAATTCCACCTGCCCCTCCAACTGGCCCACAAGAACAATACTCAGAGCACAGAACTGTGACAAGTAAAGAACATTATAAGATAAGGCCTTTGGCTGTGGGCAGGCCTGGAGAGGGGCTGTAGTGCTTCTTGGGCCCTGTCGATGGCATTAAAAGTCTTCTTCACTCACCAGGCACAAATCCCTGAGCCTGTACCTGATGGAACAGTTCTTGTGGGGTGGAAGCTGGGGGGCGAGCTGCATGGCTCTGGTGCCTGTTGAGACAGGAGGTGGCCTTGGCCTGACTCCTGGGACAGTCTGGGGCTGAACGGAAGCTGACATGTTAATGCTGGCATCTCGGGCTGCAGAAGCAAGACCTTCATTCGATTTGGGAGCGCCTCTCCCAGCCCAGGCCTCTGGTTTGGCTCCTATTGAATTAGTCATCTAAACAGAGCAGGAAGGAGCTGTTCATCTAATTGTACTTGATGGATTTCTTCGTTTTGTTCAGATGCCAGACACAAGATAGCTGCCCCCTCTTTGCATCTGGGCCCCAGGCTGGAGTTTTAGGGTCAGCAAATGACTGCTCCTCACAGAGAGTTTGGGGGCCTGGCAACCACTATTTCCCAGGGCTTCAGCTGAGGGACTGGGGATGAGGAGCATTCTGGGCTGGGGCTACTGAGGGCCAGAGGGCAAGCTCAGTCCCTGCGGCTGCTGGGGGAGGTGACAGCAAAGGCAGGGCTCACAGGCACAGCCACGTGTCATTGACTCTAACTCCGTGGGGTTAAGGGCTCCTTGTCTGGATAATTTTCTCCCCTTTAATTACAGTGACTGAAACTGCCTCCTAAATTACTTTAGGACCCTCAGATGACATCTTAAGAAGCATTGCATCCGCTCCCCAGCATGGGCTCAAGTGGGAGACAGAAAACAGGAGAATATCTGTCCTAGGGGACCCTGGTCCCTGATACAGCCAGAGAATGGGAGGCCTGAATTCTGGTTGCTATGGAGCTGAACCTAACAGCTTCTGTCATGCCCTAGGTAATAAGTTCCTTTTAGGAGGAATTCTGTTGGGCACTGGGAATGCTCACTAGACCTGAAAGAAAGAAGAAAACCATTTCAGAAAGCCTTATTAAGCCTTCGGAAGAAGGGGTCAGCCATGTGGCTCCTGATGTCAGGAGGAAGGTGAGCCCCTCATCTTTCATTTCACAGGAGGGGACTGTGAGGGGTATCTTCACAGTTTAGTGCCTCTGTGGATGCTGTTCCTCTGCCACCAGAGAGTGATGTCACCACAGGGTGCTGGGGGCCACCCTTCAGTGACTTCTGGCTTTAGCATCATCCCCTTCTTTCCTCTCAGGAGATCCAGGCCTTGAGTTTGGCCGGCCAAATGCCAATGATAGACGGAAGTTGCTTTTATAGTGAGCACTGATGCATCCAACACCTAGTGAAAGAATGGGAGTGCCCTCACCCCATAATACCCCAAAATACTTTCCAGAGCAATTAAAGTTCTCAAATTAACAAAGAAACCATAAAAAGTTAAAAGGTGAGGGTGGGAGGTAAACAGGGAGTGACGTCATAGGAATGGCAGCAGCGGGACGCACTTTCTGAGTTCTCCTCCAGATCTTATTACAAAGGGGACATATAATACATCAAACAACTCTTTGCTCATCACGCAGAACAGCTAAGAGACTCCTAAGAGACTCGTGGAAGGATTACTTGAAGGACTATATACATAACACAAAAGTCACCTTTGGAGCACACGCAGAGGAGAAGAACGAAGTAGTGCAAGTCAAATATAAAGGACACATACCACATAAGATAACCCAGCAAGAAGTAAGAACTCTAGGGGATCTACCTAATACATCAAAGCAAACACAGAGAGTCAGCTAGAATGGGGAGACAAAGAAACATGTCCAAAATAAAAGAACAGAAGAAACCTCCACAACTGGAACCAAATGAAGCAGAGGTAACCAACCTGTCAGAGACAGAGTTCAGAACACTCATGATAAGAATGTTTAAGGACCTTAGAGACGACATAAAGAAGGATGTGGAAATCATTACGAATAACCAGTTAGAACTAAAAAACACAATTACCGAAATTAAGAACTCGCTTGAAGAAATTACCAGCAGGTTAGATGAAGCAGAGGATCGAATCAGCGACTTAGAAGACAAGTTAGCAGAGATCACTCAAACAGAACAACAGAAAGAAAAAAGAATAAAAAACAATGAAGATGGGTTAAGAGACCTCTGGGATAACATCAAGCGCAACAACATGCGCATCATAGGAATACCAGAAGGTGAAGAGAGGAAGCAAGGGATTGAGAACATATTTGAAGTAATAATGTCTGAAAACTTCCCTAACCTGATGAAGGAAACTAACGTACAAGTCCAGGAAGTGCAGAGAGTTCCAATCAGGATAAACCCAAACAGGTCCACACCAAGACACATTAGAGTTAAAATAGCAAAGGTTAAAGACAAAGAGAGAATCCTAAAAGCAGCAAGAGAAAGACAGCGGGTTACATATAAGGGAACTCCCATAAGATTATCAAATGACTTTTCTACAGAAAAATTGAAGGCCAGAAGCGAGTGGCAGGAGATACTCAAAGTGATGGAAAACAAAGGCCTACAACCTAGATTGCTTTATCCAGCAAGGCTATCATTTAAAGTTGATGGAGAGATAAAGAGCTTTCCAGAAAAGAATAAGCTAAAGGAATTTATTACCACCAAGCCAGTATTGCAAGAAATCCTAAAAGGACTTCTGCAAATAGAAGAAAGATGAAAACAATCTAACTACAAATTTAAAAATGGCAATAACTATGTACCTATAAATAATCACTTTAAATGTAAACGGATTAAATGCTCCAATCAATTAAGGTGGCTGAGTGGATAAGAAAGTCACCTTGTATATGCTGTATACAAGAGCCTCACTACAGATCAAAAGACACACACAGGCTGAAAGTGAAGGGTTGGAATAAGATATTTCTTGCAAATGGAAATCAGAAAAAAGCTGGAGTTGCAATACTTATATCGAACAAAATAGACTTTAAAATGAAGAACATATTAAAAGATAAAGATGGGCACTATATAATAATAAAGGGATAGATCTGACAAGAGGACATAAACCTAGTAAACATCTATGCACCTAACATAGGAGCACCTAAATATATAAAACAGGTACTGACTGACATAAAGACACAGATCAACAGTAACACTATCATAGTAGGGGACTTCAACACACCTCTGACACATTTCCGTCTTCCAGACAGAAAATCAATATAGAAATAACAGCCTTAAATGACACATTGGACCACTTGGATTTAATTGATATTATCAGAGCATTTCACCCCAATGCTGCAAAATACACGTTTTTCTCAAGCACACATGGAACATTTTCTAAGATAGACCATATGTTAGGCCACAAAACAAGTCTTGATAAATTTTAAAAAATTGAAATCATACCAATTGTCTTCTCTGACTACAGTGCTATGAAATTAGAAATGAACTACAGGAAAATATCTGGAAGACACACTGATTCATGGAGGCTGAATAACTTATTACTAAATAATGAATGGGTCAAGCAGGAGATCAAGGAAGAAATCAAAAGATATCTCGAGACAAACAAAAATGAAAACACGACGACCCAAAATCTATGGAATACCGTGAAAGCAGTCCTAAAAGGGAAATTCATAGCATTGCAGGCCTACCTAAAGAAACACGAAACATCACTAATCAACAGTTTATCGTCACACTTAAGGGATCTGGAAAAAGAACAGCAAAATAAGCCCAAAGGGAGCACAAGGAAGGAGATAATAAAGATCAGAGCAGAAATAAATGAAATAGAAACCAGAAAAACAATACAAAAGATCAATGAATCCAAGAGATGGTTCTTAGAGAAGATAAACAAAATAGACAAACCTTTAGCCAGACAAATTAAAAAAAAGAGAGGACCCAAATTAATAAATTCAGAAATGAAAGAGGAGAAATGACAACAGACACCGCAGAAATACAAAAAATTTTAAGAAATTACTATGAGCAACTATATGCCAACAAATTTGACAATCTGGAAGAAATGAACAATTTTCTAGAGGCATACAACCTTCCAAGGCTAACTCAAGAAGAAACAGAAAGCCTGAATAGACTGATTACCACCAGGGAAATTGAATCAGTAATCAACAATCTCCCAACAAACAAAAGCCATGGACCAGATGGCTTTACAGGTAAACTTTACAAAACGTTCAAAAAGGAATTATCACCTATTCTCCTCAAGCTCTTCCAAAAAATCCAGAAGGAGGAAAGACTCCCAAACACTTTTTACAAAGCCACTATCACCCTGATCCCAAAATCAGACAAGGACACCACAAAAAAAGAAAACTACAGGCCGGTATCTCTAATGAACATAGATGCAAAAATCCTCAACAAAATATTAGTGAACAGAATTCAGCAATACATTAAAAAGATCATACACCATGAGCAAGTGGGATTCATTCCTGGTATGCAAGTTTGGTTCAACATCCCCAAATCAATTAATGTGATACACCACATTAACAAAATGAAAAATAAAAATCAAATGATCATATCAATAGATGCAGAAAAAGCATTTGATAAAATACAGCAACCTTTTATGATAAAAACCCTTAAGAAAGTGGGAATAGAGAAATCACATCTCAAAATAATAAAGGCCATATATGACAAACCCACAGCTAACATCATACTCAATGGGGAAAAGCTAAAACCATTCCCCTAAGATCAGGAACAAGGCAAGGTTGCCCACTATCTCCACTTCTATTCAACATAGTGCTGGAAGTTCTAGCCACAGCAATCAGACAAGAGAAAGAAATAAAAGGCATCCAAATTGGTAAGGAGGAAGTAAAATTATCAGTATATGCAGATGATATGATACTATATAGAGAGAACCCTAAAGACTCTACCAAGAAACTATTAGAGCTGATAGATGAATTTAGTAAAGTAGCAGGATACAAAATTAATATTCAGAAATCAGTTGCATTTGTATATACCAATAATAAAACATCAGAAGGAGAAATTTTAAAAACTATCCCATTTACAATTGCTCCAAAGACTATAAAACACCTGGGAATAAATTTAACCAAAGAAGTAAAAGATCTGTGCTCAGAAAATTATAAGACACTGAAGAAAGAAATGAAAGAAGACATAAATAGATGGAAACACATATCATGCTCATGGATAGGAAGAATTAATATAGTTAAAATGTCCACACTGCCTAAGGCAATATACATATTCAAAGCAATTCCTATGAAACTACCAACGATGTTTTTCACAGAAATAGAACATATAATCCTAAAATTTACATGGGACCATAAAAGACCCCAGATAGCCTCAGCAATCTTGAGAAATAAGAACAAAGTGGGAGGTATAACGATACCTGACTTCAAATTATACTACAAGGCTACAGTAATCAAAACAGCATGGTACTGGCATAAAAACAGACACATAGATCAATGGAAAAGAATGGAAAGTCCAGAAATAAATCCATGCCTATATGGCCATTTAATCTATGACAATGGAAGTAAGAATGTACGATGGGGTAAAGACAGTCTATTCAATAAATGGTGCTGGGAAACCTGGACAGACACATGCAAAAAAATGAAGCTGGACCACTTTCTTAGACCATATACGAAAATAAATTCAAAATGGCTTAAAGACTTAAATGTAAGATCTGAAACCAGAAAATACCTAAAAGAAAATATAGGAAGAAACTTCACAGACATTACCCGGAGCAAGACTTTTACTGATATATCCCCTTGCGCAAGGGAAGTAAGAGAAAAAATAAACACGTTGGATGACATCAAACTAAAAAGGTTTTTCACAGCAAAGGAAACCATCAATAAAACAAAAAGGGATCCTACTGAATGGGAAAAGATATTTGCCAATGATATATCTAATAAGGGGTTAATATCACAAATCTATTAAAAACTCACTCAATTCAACTCCAAATAAACAAACAACCCAATTAAAAAATGGGCAGAGGACATGAAGAGACATTTTTCTAAAAAGGACATACAGATGGCAAACAGCCATATGAAGAAATGCTCAACCTCACTAACCATCAGAGAAATGCAAATAAAAACCAAAATGAGATACCACCTTACTCCAGTCAAAACGGCTATCATCAATAAATCAACAAACAACAAGTGCTGGCGCGGATGTGGAGAAAAGGGAACGCTTGTGCACTGTTGGTGGGATTGCAGATTGGTGCAGCTACTATGGAAAACAGTATGGAGGTATCTCAAAAATCTGAAAATGGAACTACCCTATGACCAGTAATTCCACTCCTAAGTATCTATCTGGAGAAACCCAAAACTCCAATTCAAAAATCTGTATGCACTCCTATGTTTATTGCAGCACTTTACACAATAGCCAAGACATGGAAACAACCGAAATGCCCATCGGTAGATGACTGGATTAAGCAACTGTGGTACATTTATACAATGGAGTATTACACAGCCATAAAGAAGAAAGAAATCTTACCATTTGCAACAACATGGATAGACCTAGAGAACATTACGTTAAGTGAAATAAGTCAGATGGGGAAAGACAAGTACCATATGATGTCACGTATATGCGGAATCTAAAAAAGAGAATAAGTGAATGAACTAATCAGAAACAGTTTTGGAGACAGAGAGGAAAAACTGAGGGTTGTTAGATGGTCGGGGTGGTGGGGATAAAGGGAAAGGTGAGGGGATTAGAAAACAGTTGGTAACCACAACATGGTCACGGGGTTTTGAAAATTAATTTGGGGAATGTAATCAATAATGTAAAGATTTTAAGGGTATTTGATGGACACGTCTCCCATTTGGGAGACCATCTCAGGGAAGATGTAGATGCCTGATCACTGCACTGTACACCTGAAGCTGAACAATAATGAATGCCAACTATAATTTATATATATATATATATATATATATATATATATATATATATATATATATATATGTATACATATGTATGTATATATTTACAAGAGGCGGAGTACAGCATTGGGAGTGGAGACAGTGGAAATGTGATGGCTCGGTGCAATGTCAGAGAGATAATGGATGGGGGAGGAGGGTGCACAGTGTGAGGGATATAAATGATAAACGTCTAAGTATTACTTTGTTTTGTGCACCTGAAACTAATAAAATATATAAAAGGTGAGGGTGGGAAAGGCCTTTCCAATCATAAAAACACAGGGGGAACAATTGAATAAAAGGATTCAAGTCACCTCAAAATTGAAAAGCAAATATCACAAAGGCTACGGACCTGAGATCCAGGATCTGAGAAAGAATTCCCATGACCTCCAGAGGCAACAAGAAAGCAGCAAGCTCAAGGAGATGAATAGAAACAAAAGTACAAATTGGAAATCTTCTTGACAAAATGACAGAGTAGCTAAATGCTGTGCTCACCTCCTCCAATGACCACATCAAAATTACAACTAAATTATAGAACAATTAGGCTGGAAAACCACCTGAAAACTACCTGAACATAACCTAACGATATAAGGTAACTAAGGATATCAAGAAGAAGGTAGGCCAAGACTGGTAGGAGGGGTGGGGACATGAAATGATCTGGTCCCACACCCATGTGTGGCAGTTAAGAATCAGGAAGGATATCTTGGCCGAGGAGGTCCCCACTGAGAAGTAAAGGGCCCCAGCATCACACTAGGCTCTGCAGCATGAAGAACCAGTGCCAGGAAGAGGAGTCCCTACAATATTTGGCTGTGAAAATCAGCAGGGATTCTGTTCAGGTGAGACTGAGGCTACTGGAAACCCAGGCATTCTTTCAAAGGGCCTGCACACAGACTCACTCACTACAAACACGATGAGTTCCAGTGAAGGGACAGCAGCTCAAAAGGTGCCAGGGACATACAGGGAGAAATTGAATTGTATGGCTTCAAGGAGAGGGCTGGAAGGGCAGCTGCCATTGTTCTTGTAGTGAGTCTTCACACACACAGCTTGCAGGTGCAGGCAGGTGTCAAATCTGAATCTTCATTAACCTGGTGAACACTGCTCGCCCCACCCTGGTGTCTCCTTAAGACCCCACCCCACCCAACTCGTGCTCTGTTCAAGCCTCTTCAGGTGGCTAACCCTCACAGGCAGCCAGCCTCAGACCACACTGCAGACTTTCCTAAAACCTCTCAAAAGTCTACAGGCTAAGGCAGACGGCAGCTGATCTTGGCATGCCCTGTGCCTATGCTGAGTGACCGTAGGCCCAGCACTGGTGGTGGCTGGCCTTGGTTCACAGTGTGGCCTCTCCTATACAGCTCTTGGCACAGCACAGGCAGCTATCAACCACAAATCACTTTGTAGCTCCTACCAGGTGGCCCCAGGCCAGTCTCAGAAAGTGGCTGAATTTGACCTGCACCATAGCTCCTCCCCAAAGCCTCCAAACAAACACACTAGGTGGCTGGCCTCAAGCCACAACAGAGCATGACACAAATATCTCCAAGAAACTGCACACACAAAGGGCACCAGAGCTCCACCGAAAAGAATTCTGCCCTGTGGAAACAGCCCCTGCACAGTAGCTCATCCCTAATGAACATAGATGCAAAAATCCTCAAAAATATTAGAAAACCAAATTCAGCAATACTTTAAAAAGATCATACACAATGGTCAAGTGGGACTTATTCCTGGGTTGCAAGTTTGGTTCAATATCTGAAATCAATTATTGTGATACACCACATAAACAAAATGAAGGATAAAAATCATATGCTCATGTGAATAGATGTAGAAAAATCATTTAACAAAATCAAATATCCATTTATTATCAAAACTCTCAGCATAATAGGGACAGAAGAAACATAGTTCAACATAATAAAGGCCATATATGACAAACTCACAGCTAACATCATATTCAATTGTGGAAAGCTAAAAGCTTTTCCTTTAAAATCAAGAAAAAAAACCACAAAACAAAAGCGGAGACGTCATCAAAATGGCGGTGTGAGGCGAGCCTCTGGAAATCTCCCCTAGAATTTACAACAAAAACTCATAGACACAGACAATAGTTTAGTGGTTACCAGAAGGCAAGGGGAGAGGGAGGTGGTAGATGAGGGTAAAAGGGATCAAATATATGGTGATGGAAAAACTGACTCTGGGTGGTGAACACACAATGGGATTATAGATAATGTAATACAGAATTGTACACCCAAAATCTATGTAACTTTACCAACACTTGTCATCCCAATAAACTAATTTAAAAATTTTGTTTAAAAATTCATACAACTTAACACCAAAAAACCCCAAATAATCCAATTAAAAATGGGCAGAGGACATGAAAAGACATGTCTACAAAGAGGACATACACATGGCCAATAGACATATGAAAACATGCTCAACCTCACTAATCATCAGAGAAATGCAAATAAAAACCACAATGAGATACCACCTCAAAGCTGTTAGAATGGTTATTATCAATAAATGAGCAAAGAAGTACTGGCAAGGATGTGGAGAAAAGGGAACCCTGTGCACTGTTGGTGGGATTCCAAATTGATGAAGCCACTATGGAAAATAATATGGACATTCCTCAAAAAATTAAGTTCGAGGTCAGACAATTAAGTTGGTGATCTCATTCTACAAAAAGGCTACCTATCTCATTGCTGAATATCACTATGTCACTTTTGAAATATTCCCCTTGGGAAGCTATGCACCGACGCCAGAGCCTAGTCCACCCTTCAAAACAATTTTGGAAGTCTTTCTTTGGAATGGCCATCAGAGCTGTCGTCGAATTACCCTTGATGTCCTAAATGTCATCAAAATGTCTTCCTTTCAATATTTCTTTTATCTTTGGATAAAGAAAGAAGTCATTGAGGGCCAGATCAGGTGAGTAGGAAGGGTGTTCCAATACAGTTATTTGTTAACAGGTTACAAACTCCTTCACAGACAGTGCCCTGTGAACTGGTGCATTGTCGTGATGCAAGAGCCATGATTTGTTGGAGAAAACTTCAGGTCATCTAACTTTTTCATGTGGCCTTTTCAGCACTTCCAAATAGTAAACGTGGTTAACTATTTGTCCAGTTGGTACAAATTCATAATGAATAATCCCTCTGATATCCAAAAATGTTAGCAACATCGTCACAACAAGTTCACAAACTTAATTGTCTTGTATGACTCAGCAATTCCACTCCTGGGTATTTACCCAAGACATCCACAAGAGTTATTTAAAAAGACATATGCAAGACGTCATCAAAAGGCAGCGTGAGGTGAGCCTCTGTAAAGCTCCCCTGGAATTTACAACTAACCGAACAACAATAGGTCTCCCTGCACAACAGACAGGCAAGACGAACACACCGACTACTGAATTCACCTAAAGGTGGGAGAATCACGCGAGGCTGGATGAGGGAAGGGAGAAGTGCGGGGACGGAGCTGCGTGGGCGCAGGACGCAGACCTAGCTCAATGCTCCGAGCTCCTGCATGCCGGAACTACCTCAGCTGTGGGAGAGGGAAGAACTCCCACTGCTAGGGCTCCGCTTATAGCCCACAGGGCTGAGGGGGCAGCATATAACACGGCTGAATCCAACGCTCACAGCAGAGACCTCAGAGAAAAGACTGAGGGAAGAAGGCTGAAAACGGTGGTTTAAGCCCTCAATGCTGAGCAGAGAACGGAAGCCTTAGGCACTGAGACTAGCCGCCCCCTCCCTACCCTCCCAGAGCTTGCCCCACTACCACCTGCCCAGTGCTAGAAGTGGAACAATAGCAGTGTCACATCAAAAGAACAGAATATTTGCTGTTCTGAGAACTGAAGACCGCAGACACAGATTCGCAGCCCAACTAGTTCTGGCAAAGGGGAGGGAGCTGTGGAAGCAAGACCGGCTGTGGTGGTGGTTGCCACCATTGTTCTGGGCCACCTCTCACAACTCACCCCAACCCTGGCTCCACCTATCTGGGCGGATCCCTGCAGGAGTAAACAGAACTGATAAAACATACGGGCTCTGAATCTGGTGCAGAAAAAGCTTTGGAACTTCAAAAACTCTCCGCATACTCACAGGGATGTGGCACCCTGTGACCCAGGCGAACTGTTAAGAGAGGAGAAGCCTGTCTCCCAGGGAATCCCCCCATTGTGTGAGAAGCTGGAACAGTGCAGAAAAAACATAGCACTATTGTGTGAGAGAGGGGGGAAAAAGGCTGCAGTTAGAGAGAAAATAAAACATTCTACCAACAAGTATTGGAAAACAAAAGAAAGACCTCTTCCTTTCAACCTGTTGCAGAAGCCACTCCTGTAGATGTTTAGGAAGAGAAATAATAAATCAGTAATTGCCATGAATTACCAACGCAATAAGACAGCTCAGAAAGAAAGTGAAAAATCTCCAGAAAAGAAACTTAAAGATATGGAAATATGTGACTTAAATGAAAGAGAATTCAAGATTGTCTGAAAAAAACTCAACGAGATGCAAAAAAACACAGAAAGGCAACTTATGAACTCAGAAACGCAATCAAAGGATAACATGAGCATTTTACGAAAGAGATTGAAATTTTAAAAAAGAACCAAATATAATTTCTGGAGATTAAGAACTCAATAGAAGAAATTAAGAAGAAATAACCAGCTTAGGTAGCAGAATTGACCAGATGAAGGAAAGAATCAGTGACATCGAAGATAGAAACCTGGAAATTACACAGATAGAAGAAGAAAAAACTTGAGACTTAAAAAAATGAAAGAAGTCTACAAGAACTTTCTGACTCCATCAGAAAGAGCAATATAAGAATAATGGGCATACCAGAAGGAGAAGAAAGAGAGAAGGGGACAGAGAATATATTCAAACAAATTGTTGATGAGAACTTCTTAGACTTGTGGACAGAACTGGATCCTCCAATCCAAGAAGCAAATAGAACACCTAATTACCTCAATTCCAACAGGCCTTCTCCAAGGCACATTGTATTGAAGCTGTCTAAAATCAACACCAAAGAAAGAATCCTCAAGGCATCCAGGGAAAAGAACACAGTAAACTACTCTGGAAAGCCCATTAGATTATCATCAGATTTTTCAGCAGAAACTCTACAAGCCAGGAGGGAGTGGAACCAAATATTCAAATTATCAAAACAGAGAAATTATGAACCAAGAATAATATATCCAGCACAGATATCCTTTAGATATGGAAAAGGAATAAAGACCTTTGCAGACATACAGAAGTTGAGGGAATTTTCTAATACAGGACCTGCACTACAAGAAATACTAAAGGAGGCTACTCGACCACCATCAATAGGGACAATTGGTGGCAAAAAAAAACATGAAAAGGGGGAGAGAAGGCCTGAACCGGAATATGGGAATGGAGAAAGTAAGCGTGCTGAAGAAAATGGAATACTCTAAATATCAAACTTTCTTTTACACAACCTTAAGAGTTACCACTCAAAAAAATCCAGAACCGAAATATATACTGTAATAAAAGAAGAAACAGAGGGAAACATCATAGAATACCACCACACATAAATCATAGACAACAACAAAAAGGAGAAGAAACAATGGAAACATAGCCTTACCAGAAAACTAAAGATAGAATGACAGGAAATCCTCACGTGTCAATAATCACCCTAAATGTAAATGAACTGAACTCACCAATTAAAAGGCACAGAGTAGCAGATTGAATCAGAAAACTAAACCCAACCATATGCTGTCTCCAAGAGACACATCTCAGCTACAAGGACAAGCATAGAAACAAAGTAAACGGGTGGAAATTGACACTCCAAGCAAATGGTACCCAGAGAAAATCAGGTGTAGCCATAATGATATCAGATAAAACAGACTTCAGGGTAAAAAAGATAACAAGAGACAAAGAAGGACATTTCATAATAGTAAAGGGGACTATGCAACAAGAAGACATAACAGTCATCAATATTTATGCCCCCAATCAGGGAGCACCGAAATATAGCAAGCAACTACTAACAGAATTAAAGGGAGAAATTGACCAAAACACAATTATACTAGGGGACTTAAATACATCATTGACAGCTATGGACAGATCATCCAAACAGAAAATAAATAACGAAATAGCAGTCCAAAATGACACATTAGATGAAATGGACATAATTGACTTATATAGAGCACTTCATCCTAAAACATCAGACTATACATTCTTTTCGAGTGTACATGGAACATTCTCAAGGATAGACCATATATTGGGACATAAAAGCAGCATCAGCAAATTTAAGAAGATTGAAATCATACTAAGCATTTTCTCTGATCACAAGGCTTTGAAACTGGATATCAACTGCAAAATGAAAGCAGGAAAAAACACAAATACATGGAGATTAAACCACATACTTTTAAAGAACGACTGGGTCAAAGAAGAAATTAGAGGAGAGATCAAAAGATACATAGAAACAAATGGCAATGAAAATACATCCTACCAAAACTTTTGGGATACAGCGAAAGCAGTTTTAAGATATCATTACAGGCCTATCACAAGAAACATATCATTACAGGCCTATCACAAGAAACAAGAAAAATCCCAAATAAATAACGTCATATTACACCTTAAAGAACTAGAAAAAGAAAAACAAGTGAAACCCAAGGTCAGCAGAAGAAAGGAAATACCAAAAATCAGAGCAGAACTAAATGAAATAGAGAACAAAAAGACAATAAAAAAATTAATGTGAACAAACAACAAATGCTGTCGTGGATGTGGAGAAAAGAGAAACCTAGTGCACTGTTGGTGAGATTGCAGATTAGTGCAGCCAATATGGAAAACAGTATGGAGGTATCTCAGGAATCTGAAAATGGAACTACCCTATGATCCAGTAATTCCACTCCTAGGCATCTACCCGGAGAAATCCAAAACTCCAATTCAAAAATCAGTATGCACTCCTATGTTTATTGCAGCACTTTACACAATAGCCAAGATATGGAAACAACCGAAATGCCCATCGGTAGACGACTGGATTAAGAAGCTGTGGTACATTTATACAATGGAGTATTACGCAGCCATAAAGAAGAAAGAAATCTTATCATTTACAACAACATGGATGGATCTAGAGAACATTATGTTAAGTGAATGAAGTAAGTCAGAAAGAGAAAGACAAGCACCATATGATCTCACTTATATGAGGAATCTAAAGAAAAGAATATGTGAATGAACTAATCAGAAACAGTTTTGGGGACATAAAGAAAAAACCGAGAGTTGTTAGATGAGTGGGGGGTGGCGGGGTGGGGATAAGGGGAAAGGTGAAGGGATTAGGAAGCAGCTGGTAACCACAAGATGGCCTCAGGGTTTTTTGAAAATTAATTTGGGGAACATATTCAATAATGTTGTAAATATTTTGTTGGGTATCCGATGGACATGCGTCCTATTTGGGAGACCACCTCAGGGATACTGTGGATGCCTGATCATGGCATTGTACACCAGAAGCTAAACATTAATGAATGCCAACTAAAATTTAAAAAAAAATTAATGTGACAAAGAGCTGGTTCTTTGAAAAGATTAACGAAATCAACAAACCCTTGGCTAGACTCACTAAGATAAAAAAGAGAGAAGAAACTAATCCACAAATCAGAAATGAAAAAAGGAATGTTATCACAGACACCACAGAAATACAAAGATCATGCAAATACTATGAAGGACTATATGCCACCAAATTCAGTAACCTAGAAGAAACACACAAGTTCTTAGAACATATAGCCTTCCAAGGCTGAACCATGAAGAAATGGAAAATCTAAACAGACCAATCACCAGTAACAAAATTGAATCAGTCATCCAAAACCTTCCCAAAAGCAAAAGACTGGGACCAGATGGCTTCACTAGTGAATTCTACCAAACCGTCAAAGAGGACTAATACCAATCCTGATCAAACTCTTCCAATAAATTGAAGAAGAGACAGTACTCCCTAACGAATTTTATGAGGCCAGCATTACCCTGATATGAAAACCTGGTAAGGACAAAAAACACAAAAAAACTACAGACTAATATCTCTGATGAATACTGCTGCAAAAATCATAAACAAAATTCTAGCATCTCGAATACAACAATGTATTAAAAAGATTATTCATCACGACCAAGTGGGAAAAAGAATATTCATCCCCCAGGCACAAGGATGGTTCAACATCCACAAATCCATCAATGTGATACATAACATAAACAAAATAAAGAACAAACATCATATGATTATATCAACTGATGCAGAAAAAGCATTCGACAAGATACAACATCCATTTATGATTAAAACACTTAATAAAATAGGTATAGAAGGAAAATACCTAAAAATTATAAAGGCCATATATGACAAGCCCTCAGCTAATCTCATAATTAATGGTGAAAAACTGAAGCCTTTTGCTCTATGTTCAGGAACACGACAGGGCTCTCCCCTATCAACTCTGCTTTTCAACATAGTGTTGGAAGTCCTTGCCAGAGCAATCAGGCAAGAGAAAGAAATAAAAGGCAACCAAATGGGGAATGAGGAAGTTAAATTATCACTCTTTGCAGATGACATGATGCTATATATAGAAAACCCTGAAGACTCCACCAAAAACCTATTAGAAACAATCAACAAATACAGTAAAGTTGCTGGCTACAAAATCAACGTACAAAAGTCCGTTGCATTCCTATATATTAACAATGAAATATCAGAAAAAGAAATGCAAAAAAAAATTCCCTTTGCAATTGCACCAAAAAGAATAAAATACCTAGGAATAAACTTAACCAAGGACGTGAAAGACCTATATTCTGAAAACTATAAGACATTTTTGAAAGTAATTGAAGACACAAAGAAATGGAAAGACATTCCGTGCTCATGGACTGGAAGAATGAACATGGTTAAAATGGCCATATTACTCAAAGCCATATACCGATTTATTGTAATCCCCATAAATATCCCAATGGTATTTTTTAAAGAAATAGAACGAAAAATCATCAGATTTGTTTTGAACCACAAAAGACCCCGAATAGCCAAAGCAATCTTAAGAAAAAAGAACAATACTGGAGGTATCGCACTCCCTGAATTTAACTTGTAGTACAGGGCTACAATAATCAAAACAGCATGGTATTGGCAGAAAAACAGACACATAGACCAATGGAATAGAATTGAGAACACAGAAATAAAACCACATAAATATGGACAAATAATTTTTGACAAAGAAGCTAAAAACATACAATGGAGGAAACACAGCCTCTTCAACAAATGGTGCTGGGATAATTGGATAGCCATGTGCAAAAGAATGAAACTGGACTGCTATCTGTACCCATGTACCAAAATTAATTCAAAAAGGATCAAAGACTTAAGCATAAGACCTGCCACAATAAACTGCATAGAAGAAAACATAGGTACTAAACGTATGGACCTTGGGTTCAAAGAGCATTTTATGAATTTGACTCCAAAGGCAATGGAAATAAAAGATAAAATAAACAAATGGGACTATATGAAACTTAAAAGCTTCTGCACAGCAAAAGAAACCATCAACAAAATAAAGAGGCACCCGACTGTATGGGATAAGATTTTTGCAAACAGTGCCTCTGATAAGGGGCTAATATTCAAAATATACAAGGAACTCATGAAGCTCAACAGCAAAAAAACAAACAACCCAATTGAAAATGTGCCGAGGACCTGAAGAGACATTTTCCAAAGAGGACATACAAATGGCAAATAGACATATGAAAAAATGCTCAACATCACTAATCATCTGAGAAATGTAAATAAAAACCACAATGAGATATCACCTCACCCCAGTCAGAATGGCTATCATCAACAAGACAAATAGTAACAAGTGTTTGAGAGGCTGTGGAGAAAAAGGAACCCTCATACACTGTTGGTGGGAATGCAGACTTGTGCAGCCGTTATGGAAGGCAGTGTGGAGGTTCCTCAAAAAATTATGGATAGAATTACCATACGACCCAGCAATCCCTCTCCTGGGTATCTACCCTTAAAATCTGAAAACATTTATACATAAAGGCACTTGTGCTCCAATATTCATTGCAGCTTTGTTTACGGTGGCCAAGACATGGAAACAACCAAAATGTCCTTCGATAGATGAATGGATAAAGAAGGTGTGGTATATATACACAGTGGAATACTATTCGGCGGTTTTGAAAGGATGGTATAGGAACATTTGTGACAACATGGATGGATCTTGAGAGTATAATTCTAATCGAAATAAGTCAGACAGAAAAAGCAGAGAACCCTATTATTTCACTGATATTTGGTATGTAAACCAAAAACAACTAAAGAACAAGACAAACAAAAACAACTAAAGAACAAGACAAACAAAAACAACTAAAGAACAAGACAAACAAAACAACTAAAGAACAAGACAAACAAAAACAACTAAAGAACAAGACAAACAAATGAGAAACAAGAACTCATAGACACAGACAATAATTTAGTGGTTACCAGAGGGTAAGGGGGTGGGGGGTGGCTGATGGGGGTAAGGGGGATTAAATATATGGTGATGGAAAGAGAACTGACTCTGGGTGGTGAACACACAATGGGATTTACAGATGATGTAATACAGAATTGTACACCTGAAATCTATGTAATTTCACTAACAATTGTCACCTCAATAAATTTAAAAAAAGAAAAGAAAAAGATGTATGCATCCCTATGTTCATTGCAAGTATTCACAATAACCTGGGTATGGAAGCAATCTAAGTGTCCATTAGTAGACTAATAGATAAAGAAGATGTGGTAACATTTATACAATGGAATATTACTTAGCCATAAAAGTTATGAAATCTTGCTAATTGTGATAACATAGGTGGACCTAGAGGGTATTATCCTAAATTAAGTAAATCAGACACAGAAAGACACTTACCATGTAATCTCACTTATGTGTGGAGTCTACAAAACAAAGTAAATGAACTAACAAAAGAGAAACAGACTCAAAGATACAGAAAACAACATGATGACAGGAATGGGGTTCAGGGGCTGGGTCAAAAATGTGAAAGGATTAAGAAGTGTGGGGGGAGGGAGATGAGGGTAAAGGGGGATCAAATATATGGTGATGGAAGGAGAACTGACTCTGGGTGGTGAACACACAATGGGATTTATAGATGATGTAATACAGAATTGTACACCTGAAATCTATGTAATTTCACTAACAATTGTCACCCCAATAAATTTTAAAAAATCATAAAAAAGAGAAAGAAATACAAGTTGGTAGTTACAAAATAGTCGTGGAGTTTAAAGTACAGCACAAAGAATATAGTCAATAATATTGTATAATAACTATGTACGGTGCCAGGTGAGTAATAGACTTATTGGGATGATCACTTTGTAAGTTATATAAACGTCTAACCACTATGCTATACACCTGAAACTAATACATTATTGAATGTCAACTGTAATTGAAAATTAAAAAAAAAAATTTAAAGTTCAAATTGGAAAAAAAGTTAAAAAGCAAAACAAACACATGAAGCGCTCAGGCAAAGTTCAAAGGCAAATAACATCCCCTTGGAGGGAAATGTTTTCACACATATGATAACCTTACTGTATAAGGAGCTCTTGTGTTCAATAAGATGATGAATGTGAGCTGGGAACAGAAGTGGTCACACTATAGAGGAGGTAGGCAGGCCAACAGATTCTGGCTTGTACAACAAGCTGAGTTTTGAGTTGCTAATTTGTTGTTTACTGTTTGCCCTCTCAGGAATTGGGAAGACCCAGCAGGCAGCCACACCTTAGGAGCCTAATGCCCTGAACGGATGATGCCAGGTGTCCTTGGAGGAGCAGGCAGAGAGAAGCAGAATGGGGTCAGGGACTTCTTGGAGACTGGCAGGGCTGGGACAGGGTGCTGCACCAGCAGAGGGATCCAGAGTACTGCTTCAGCTCAGGGAAGTAGGCCTTGCAGCCGGGGTAGGACAGACTACAGCCAAGGTGGGGAAGAACAAGAAGGACTGCGAACCTGCAGGGTCCCTGCATGTTGGGACCGTGGGGGGTCTCCGTGGGAACCAGTGCAGGTGAGTGGGTCACTGAGGCTGAAAGCATGCTGCATAAAAGACCCCAGGACCTCAGGGTTGCCCCACAGGGAAGTTCCAAGCTTGGAATGAAACCAAGTTGATATTAAGAATGATGCCAAGCCATCATCATTGCTTATGTTATGGCAGTTTGTTGCCTAGATGCTAAATTTTCTTTAGATATTAACACACTTAAAGAGGTAATGTTTTTTCCAGGAAAGTTCTAGGAACCGTTTAATTCCACAACTTTAGCAGAAGGGCAATGAGGAGTGACCCTGTCAGAGTGGGTTTCTGTGGCTGGAGCCACGGAGGATGGGCTGGGAGGTCCCCCTGAGGACATGTGGAACAGATGTTCTCCTGAGCACCAACCTCTTCAGACCACAGAAGTGACAATCCTGGCCCCAGGTCTGAGATCCGGGTACCACCACTTGGTGGTGATGGCATCTCTGAGTGGCTTGGCATTTCTATTTCCTTACTCCTAAAATGAGGACAACGGCAATGGTCTTACCACACGTTGGTTGTAGGGGTCAAAGGAGCTAACACAGAGATAAGCCTACAGAACACACTCAGTCATTCTCAGTGTTCTTATGTTTAGTACAAAAAAACACCTCAACTGATCTTCCTGACAACCCTACCAAAGGGGCCTGTACCTCCATTTTGCAGATAGAGAAACTGGGCAACAAAGACATCCCGCTGCAGGCAGAGGGTGGAGATTATCTGAACTCAGGGCCTCAAGTCTCTCCACTGCAGCCGTGGTATGCATGTCAGGGGAAGAGCTCATGAAAAGGCTGCCCCCTGTGAGCCTGACCTGGGCCTCTGAGCCAACATGGTGGTGGCATAGCCTCACAGTGGCCTTGGGACCTCTTCTCCCTTATCCACCCATGGCTAATGCTTTACGAAACCTGACAGTCCACTCCAAAGCTGCCCTGAGTTTCTGTCCAGGTGAGAGGACTGCCTCAGTTTGTAAAGCACTGTCCCAGGCTGGGCCCGCTGAGCCTCCGGCCTCCTGGCTCCTGACACGTCTCCCCTTTCAGTCAGCTCTCCTTCAGTCTGTCTTGCTTCTCAGTGCACTGGAGGTCTTTAGGTGGACAGATGAGTCGCCAAAGGGCAGCATGGGCCGAGGCCACCTCTAGACCCACAGCCTGGGCTATCACAGATATCCCTGGGTTCTACCTCCTTCGTCCTTCCCTCCTTTCCTCTAGGTTATCCTAGCTGAGTGCCAGGAGGGGCTCCTAGGAAGTGGCCACTGCTAGTGCTGGACTTCCAAGTCCCCAGTATGTTCCTACGGGGCCTGTGGGTGGTACTGGGCCATAGCCCTGAGGTCTCAGGAGAGCTACCCCTTGGTCTGTGAGGCTGGAGGCAGCAGCTGCCTCACCAGCTCTCATGGGCCACACAGGAGACTGAAGTGAGAGCCACAGAGGGACAGAGGAGGGCTACAAACTAGCTTTGGTTCCACAGGCCCCTCTGGCTATGTAGTGAAGAGTTATGAGAAGAACTCCCATGACCTGTGTGGGATGAGCCCTGGCTGGCAGTCAGCACTCAGGAATGCCTGCTGCGGTGACCACTGCCACTTCGTTTGGAGGGGCCAAAACAGGTTTCTGGGGCCTCAGACTCAGGGGTGGCGAGGAAGAAGCCCAGAAGAAGGAGAGCTCTCTCTACCCAGTGGGTCTGGGCAGGGGGAGGGCTGGCCGTGGGGCAGCTTGTGACCTTAGCAGACACCTCCAGTGGGAGGATCTCTAAGGGAGAGCCGAGAGCCCCATGATGCCATTTTTCCCTTGGCCTCCGATTCTTTGAGCAAGCACAGCCAGCCACCGGGCTGTACTGCTGTCCCCAGGAAACCTCTTCTGGAGGCTGACACAGCTACACAGTGTACCACAGGAACTCACCCCTGCCTCTTGATCTCCGTCATAGGGACTCCTGGCCCTCCTCTTGACACAGCTGCTGTAGCTGAGTGGCGGCTCTGGGAGCCACTGGCTCTGGTCCTGGGCACACCCACCAGTGCTGGTGGGGCAGCAGCTGGGCTCCCTACCCTAGCACAGAGTAGGCACTGGTGTCAGGCTCCTGGGCTGATCTAGTGTGGAGCAATAGATCAAGCCAACTGGGCTCAGGCACAGAGAAATGTTCTAACTGGCCTCCTTTGCCCTGGCTCCCACTGGCTGAGGTGGGATCCAAGCAAAGGTGGGGCCTGGGAAGAGGGTGCTGGTAGTGGTCCAGAACCATGGCACCTGAGATGAGGGAACTGGAGGACTCTTTTCCCAGCCTTTCATTCCCTAAGAGCAGCAACACTGCCCCCTGGAGGGGGAATCACCAGCCAAGAGGCTGTGATGAGCAGGCAGCATCTGGTGTGGACATGGGACAGGACTGCCAGGAATCAAGAGGTGCTGGTTTGTTTGGGAACATCCTAGAAATAATGATGATATGACATTCATGCACTCTGCTCAACCATCACAGCATGGTGAGCTGGCAGGGATTGTTTCCTCTCATTACAGATGAGAAAACAAAGGCCCAGATAGGATCAGTATCTTGCCTAAGGTCATACAGTCAGCAAGAACAGGAGGGACTTGTGTAGGACCCTCTGGGACTCCAGACTCAGAGACTTGAGCTGTTCCACCTTCCTGGAAGAGGGGACAACTCCGTCGGGGGCTGGGTCAGGGACTGTTCTGAGGCATCCAGGCTCTGAAAGTGTCACCCTTGGAGCACAGCCCACCTCCAAGTTAGTCTAAATTGGGAAAACAATACATAGGTTTTAATACATCATCAGGACGATCTTTGTAAACAGTTACAAAGCTAATGCTGCATAAACAGAAAGGCATTCTAAAAAGAGGCTTGGGAGCCCTGGGCAGAAGCCTTTGCCTCTTTGGGTCCTGTACCTCCTGTGTATGGAGATGGCCAAGCCCCAAGGACAAATGAGTGTGCTTGGAGAAGGCCAAAAACAACTATTAGCCCTGAGAAAATTCTAACAGTTGCTTCTTGGAGTATCTTCTGCAGAAAGGGCCAATGGGCAGTTGGTCAAGTGTGGCTGTTTTCCCAGTAAATGAGGTACAAAGGCGGCAGGGGTGAAGGAACAGCAGAAGCTGCACTATTCATTCCTGGAATGGCTTTATAAGGCCTTCTTTCCCACTGGGCCCATCTGCCCCTCTGGGGCCCATGAACACTCATGCTGCCCAAATTACACGTGTCTGCTTAAAAAACAAATATTTTATTAGTTTCAGGTGCACAAGACAAAGTAATACTTAGACGTTTATCATTTATATCCCTCACACTGTGTGAACCCTTCTCCCCCCATCCACTATCCCTCTGACATCGCACAGAGCCATTATATTTCCACTGTCTCTATTCCTAATGCTGTACTCCACTTCTTGTAAGTACATACCTATACACAAATATACATACATTTATATACATAATATATATTATGTATATAATATATATTATATATTATATATATCTAATATGTATATATTTATATACAAATATACATATATATATGTACATATATACACAAACATATACATACAAACTTGTAGTTGACATTCATTATTGTTCAGCTTCAGGTGTACAGTGCAGTGATCAGGCATCTACATCTCCCCTGAGGTGGTCTCCCTAATGAGACACGTGTCCATCGGATACCCTATAAAATCTTTACAACATTATTGATTACGTTCCCCAAATTAATTTTCAAAACCCCGTGGCCATCTTGTGGTTACCGACTGTTTTCTAATCCCCTCACCTTCCCCTTTATCACCACCACCCCCCGCCCATTTAACAACCCTCAGTTTTTCCTCTATGTCTCCAAAACTGTTTCTGATTAGTTCATTCACTTATTCTTTTCTTTAGATTCCGCATATAAGTGACATCATATGGTATTTGCTCGGTCAAAGAGGACAACCTTCCCTGATAGAGGAGAGGACCGTTTCCTCGGTCAAGGGTATACGAGTAGCTGCGCTCCCCTGCTAGAACCTCCAAACAAACTCTCAATGTCCACGTGTCTGTTTTTGCTCCCAGTTCTTTGTCCTGGAGCCCCAGAAATGGAAGGCACCTCATGTGATCTCATCAAGGTCGCGTTGGCTGTCCAGGGCAGGGATGAGGCCCCCACTCTAACAGCTGGACAGAAGCCTATAGTAGGGTTCTTGGTGCCAGGTGTGGCTGCCTGCACAGGCAAGAGAGGCCCCAGCCTGAGAAAGTCCCTCCTGACAAACATTTATGTGAGCTGGGAAGGACCCAGGCGCTCAGCTGACCATCTTGCCACTGCCAAGGACCATGCTCTGGATGGCTCACAGCTTCACATATCCGCAGGAGACCTCACTCTTTGGCCAGAGTCTCTGCTGAGGCTGCGGTGTCCAGGAGGGGCTGGGCCAGGGTTGGGCCACCTCTGACTCTGCACGAGCAGCTGTTAGTCATGGCTTTGGCATATGATGCAGACACAGCTGGTTCAGAGCAGAATAGCCATAGCTGAGCCACTGCTGCCCTCTACCCTGGCAGCAGCAACCCCACACATGTTCTGCAGAAGGGATCAGGTGATTCCACTGCATAGGGTGCACAAGGTTCCTGAAGTTATGTCCAACAGAAACTGTGTCTGCTATGTTGTGGTCTGTATGTCCTTGTTCAGCTTTCATTGCTTCTTAAAGAGGCCAATAACCCAAAGAATGTCAAAACTGAGGTCTAGGACACAGAAGGCTCCACATGCTGCATAACATATTATGTCTGGAATTGGGTGTGGTGGGGGGTGCAGGGAGAAGGAAGGAAGGTCAGTTTCCTCTGTGGATAATACACATCTCTCAAATCATTCAAAATCTTAGAGACAGGAGTCCAATCAATATGGAGGACTAGGTAAATGCTGTGCTCACCTCCTGCCACAACCACATAAAAAATACAACTAAATTATAAAATAATCACCTTTGAGAACCACTTGAAGACTAGCTGAACAGAACTCCTATAACTAAGGATATAAAGAAGCCATGTCAAGACTGGTAGGAGGGGAGGGATGCAAAATGGGCTAGTCCCATACCCAAATATCTCGACTGAGGAGCTCCCCCCTGAGAAGCACGAAGTCCTAGTCCCACACTGGGCTCCTCAGCCTGGAGCACCAGTGCCAGGAAGAGGAATCCCCACAATAGCCGGCTGTGAAAATCAGCCGGGATCCCATCCAGGTGAGGCTGAGGGCTACTGTACACAGGCATCCTCTTAAAAGGCTGACACATGGACTAACTCATTGATGGACTCACTTGTTCTGAGCTCCAGTGTTAGGGCAGCAGTTTGAAAATAACCAGGGAAACACGAGAAGAAACTGAATTGTCTGGCTTCAGAGCGAGGGCTGGAGGGGCAGATCTGGCTGGGACAAAAGTGCTGGCAGGAGCCATTGCTCCTTTCTGAGCCCTCCCCTCACAGAGCCAGCAGGCAAAGATTGTTGCCACATCTGAGTCTCTATCAACTTTTCTAAAACTGCTTGCCCCCACCCCCATAATTCCTTAAGACCTCCCCGCACCTATGCATCAGCTGGAACCTCTTTTAGCAGCTGTTTCCACAAGCTGCAGGCCTCAGCCCATGCTATAGACTTCCCTAAAATCTCTGAAAGCGCCCCAAACCCCCAACAAGCAGGAGCTGGTCTCAGTGTGAGCTGTACCTCCAGTTAAGCATCCACCAGCACTTGGTTCACAGCATAGCCTCTCCCAGGTGCCTTCAAGCCTACCACAGGTAGCTACCAACTACATATCACTTTATACCTCCTACCAGGTGGCTCCAGGCCAGGCACAGGCAGCAGCTGACCTGGGACGGCACTGGAACCCCTCCCAAAAGGTGCTATAATCAATACACTGGGTGGCCAGGTTAAGACCAACCAGAGCACCACCCAATTAGCTGCACAAATGACATGACCAAAGGGTGGACATGGCTGGCACCAGAGCCCCATTAAAGTGAATCCCACTCCGCTTGGTCAGTCCCCACACAACAGCTCATCTGCTGTAGTCATGGCCAGTCCTCACAACCAATTAGCCAACCCCTCCCAGTGATGTGCAAAGAGCAACCTAGACTCAACTACAACAGGAGGTCACACACAACCCACACAATAGACACTCCTGGAGCACCAGGCTCAGGTGACAAAGGAGCCTGCACCACTGGGTCCTACAAAACACCTACTACATAAGGCCATCCTGCTAGTACTAGAATACATAACAGATGTATGTAATACATAAAAACAAACACAAATTAGAAGCCACAATGAGGAAACAAGGGAACATGTTCAAAATGAAAGAACAGAACAAAACTCCAGAAAAAGAACTAAACAAAATGGAGACAAGAAATCTACCAGATGTGAGTTCAAAACATGGGTTATAAGGATGCTCAATAATCTCAGTAAGAATTTCAACAGAAAGATAGAAAACATAAAAGTGGAGACAGAAAACATTTAAAAGAATCAGTCAGAAATGAAGAATACAATAATTAAAATAAAGACTACATTAAAGAGAATCAACAGTAGATTATATGAAACAGAGGTTTGAATTAGCAATTTAGAAAATAAGGTAGCAGAAAACACCCAATTAGAGTATCAAAAAGGAAAAAGAATCCAAAAAAATGAGGATAGCTTAAGGGGCCTCTGGAACAACATCAAGCATACCAACATTCATATTATTGAGGAAGGAGAAGAGAGAGAGCAAGAGAACGAAAACCTACTTGAGGAAATAATGACTGAAAATTTCCCTAACCTGGCAAAGGAAATAAACACACAAGTCCAGGAAGCACAGAAAGTCCCAAACAAGATGAACCCAAACAGGCCAACACCAAGACACATCATAATCAAAATGCCAAAAGTTAAAGACAAAGAAAGGATCTTAAAAAGAGAAAAGCAGTTTGTTACCTATAAGGGAGCTCCCATAAGACTTCAGCTGATTTTTCAACAGACAGGAATTGGTGCAAAATATCCAAAGTGATGAAAAGCAAAGACCTACAATGAGATCACTCTACCTAGCAAGGCTAGTATTTAGAATTGAAGGAGATAAAAAGAGCTCTCCAGACATGAAAAAGCTAAAAGAGTTCATCACCACCAAACCAGTATTACAAGAAATGTTAAAAAACTTCATTAAGAAAAATAAGAAAAAATGATGGAAAATATGAATAATAAAATGGCAATAATTACTTTAACTGTAAGTGTATTAAATGTTCCAATAAAAAGACATAGAATAGCTGAAGGGATAAGAAAACAAGACTCAAATATGCTGCCTACAGGACACCTACTTCAGATGAAAGACACACAGTCTTATACTTGAAATCTATACAATTTTGCTAACCATATCACCCTAATAAAATTAATTAAAAAATGAAAAATAAATAAATGTATTAATTTATTTAAGTTCAAGGCAATTGTAAATATCGTTTCTATTAAAGGTAAAACTTAAAATTGGAAAAAAAGAAGACACACAGACTGAACGGAAAGGAATGGAAAAAGATATTTCATGGAAATGAAAAAAGAAAAGCTGGAGGAGCAATCCTTATATCAGACAAAAGAGACCTAAAACAAAGGCTATAACAAAAGACTAAGAAGGACATTTCATACACAATAGCCAAGATATAGAGAAGCAAGTTAAGTGTCCATTGATAGATTATTGGATAAAGAAGTGGTACACGTAAACAATGGGGTGCTTCTCGGCAATAACAAAGAATAAAATCTTTCCGCTTGTAACAACATGGATGAACATAGAGAGTATTATACTAAGTTAAATAAGTCAGACAGAGAAAGACAAATACCATATGATTTCACTTACATGTGGAATCTAAAAAACAAAGTAAATGAAAAATTAATACATATTGGATAATGAGGCTATTTTCACATACTACAAATATGAAATTAACTTTGGTTTTCAGGTTTGTCATTTCCAATTGTTTAACTTTTGCCTTTTAGGAATATGCTTTGTGCTACATGTGATAATCCTAAGCATGAAATTTTTACAATAAATTGTCAATGAGTGAAAAAAATTAAAAGAGAATCTCATAGATGTGGAAAACAAATTGATGGTTTCCAGATGGGAGGGGGTTTGGGTGAAAAAGGTAGAGGGATTAAGAAGTACAAATTGGCAGTTACAAAATATTCATGGGGTATAAAGTATGGCATAGGGAATATAATCAATAATATTGTAATATCTGTGTATGGTGCCAGGTGAGTACTAGACTTATTGGGAGAGCACTTAATAGAATTATATAAATGTCTAACCACTATATGATACACCTGAAACTAATATAATATTGAATGTCAACTGTAATTAAAAGATTAATAAAAATATTAGAGACAAAAATGTGCTGCATAATTTTGAAATTATATGATTTGGAAACTTGAAAATTGGGTCATTCTGGACACTTTTTGATACTATGGTTGAGTAGATATCTAGGTCAGCTTTTCCACTGAAAACTGGGCAGAATATCAAAATAATCTTGAAGAATGCATTAAAGAGTTAGTGAAAAAGCAAGAACTTCTCAAATCTAAGCATCAGATATTGTGGAAACCCTGAAAAGGAAGCAAAAAACTACTGCTGGCACTTGGCCTGAGAGAATTTGCCAAACAAGATGAACTTAAACTTTGAGTTTCATGACTTCCTGGTGAGCAGTGGACAAAAGTCAAAGCCCATGACTACCTCAGATTTCCACAGGAGACGCCCATAATGCTGAGACCTTAATCAGCCACACTTTCAAGTCAAGAATGTCTGTATGTAGGAGTAAACTGGCTCATTGATGAACTCTCCTCTGAAAGAAGTCACTTGTCTGTCTTGACACAACTATCTGTATGCTCAGATATCATTTTTTTAAACTGAAGTTTATTGGGGTGACAATGGTTAGTAAAGTTACATAGATTTCAAGTCTACAATTCTGTAATACATCATCTATATATCACACTGTGTGTTCACCACCTAGAGTCAGTTCTCCTTCCATCACCATATATTTGATCCCCCTTACCCTCATCTTCCACCCCCTGCCCCCTTTCGCCTCTGGTAACCACTAAACTATTGTCTGTGTCTATGAGTTTTTGTTTCTTTATTTGTCTTGTTCCTTTATAAAGCAACAAAGTTATCAAATATTTTAACAATTTCACCTCTAGCATTTTTGTTAGAAAACTATTTTGAATAACATTGACATAAAATAAACTATGTATATTTAAAATGTACAATTTGATGTTTTGACATGTACACGTACATGAAACCATTACCACAATCAAGATAACTAACTCATCTATCATCCCTCCCACAAGTTCCCATTGCAACCTCTCCCTTGGCCTGGCCTTATGTCATATTTAATAAACCATTGCCTAATCCAAGAACATGAAAAATCACATTCATATTTTCTTCTTTTCATATTTTCTATTGTAGTAGTTTTAGCTCTTACATTTTGATGTTTGATACATTTTTATTTAATTTTTATATATGGTGTGAGTTACTGTACCTTTCATTCATCTGCATGTAGATATCCAGTTGGAGCAGCACCAATGTTGAAGACTGTTCTTTCCCTATTGAATTGACTTGGCACACTTGTCAAAAACCAATTGACCATAAACGTGAGGGGTTATTTCTGTTTTTCAATTTATTCCATTGGTCTGTAAAGTCTGGCCTTATATTAATACCACACTGTCTCGATTATTGTAGTTTGTAGTACTTTAAACAAATTACAGCTGACATACAATGTTATATTAGCTTCAGGTGTACAACATAGTTTTATGCATTTATGTAACTTATGAAGTGATTCCCCCAAAAAAGTCTAATACACACCAGGCACTATACATAATTATTACAATACTATTGATTATATTCCCTATGCTATACTTTACACCACACGTCTATTTTGTAACTGCCAATTTGTACTTCACCTTTTTCATCCATCTCCCCAACATCCCTCCCATCTGACAACCACCTATTTGTTCTCCACATATTTATGAGTTTATTTCTCTTTTGTTTGTTTTATTTTTATTAAATTTTTAAAAATGTTTTCAATTACAGTTGACATTAAGTATTATATTGGTTTAAGGTCTACAGTGTAGTGATTAGACATTTATATAACTTATGAAGTGATCCCCTTGATAGGTCTAGTACCAACCTGACACTATACAGAGTTATTACAATATTATTGACTATTCCTTATACCGTACTTAACATCCCCATGACTGTTTTGTAACTGTCAATTTGTACTTCTATTTTTTTATTTATTGGGGTGACAATTGTTAGTAAAATTACATAGATTTAAGGTGTACAATTCTGTATTACATAATCTATAAATCCCATTGTGTGATCACCACCCAGAGACAGTTCTCCTTCCATCACCATATATTTGATCCCCTTACCATCATCTCCCAACCTGCACTCCCCTTACCATTAAACTATTGTCTGTGTCTATGAGTTTTTGTTTCTCATTTGTTTGTCTTATTCTTTTGTTGTTTTTGGTTTATATACCACAAAGCAGTGAAATCATAGGGTTCTCTGCTTTTTCTGTCTGACTTATTTCACTTAGCATTATACTCTCAAGATCCATCCATGTTGTCACAAATGTTCCTATATCATCTTTTCTTACCGCCGAATAGTATTCCACTGTGTATATATACCACACCTTCTTTATCCATTCATCTATCAAAGGACATTTTGGTATTTTCCATGTCTTGGACATCATAAACAAAGCTGCAATGAACGTTGCAGAACACGTGTCTTTATGTATAAATGTTTTCAGATTTTTTGGGTAGATACCCAGGAGCGGGATTGCTGGGTCATATGGTAATTCTATTCGTAATGTTTTGAGGAACCTCCACACTGCGTTCCATAATGGCTGCACCAGTCTGCATTTTCAACAACAGTGTTTGATGGTTCCTTTTTCTCCACAGCCTCTCCAAACACTTGTTACTATTTGTCTTGTTGATGATAGCCATTCTGACTGGGGTGAGGTGATATCTCATTGTGGTTTTCATTTGTATTTCTATGATGATTAGTGATGTTGAGCATTTTTTCATATGTCTATTTGCCATTTGTATGTCCTCTTTGGACAAATGTCTCTTCAGTTCCTCTGCCCATTTTTCAATTGGGTTGTTTGGTTTTTTGTTGTTGGGTTTCATGAGTTCCTTGTATATTTTGGATATTAGCCCCTTATCGGAGGCATTGTTTGCAAAAGCTTCCTCCCATTCAGTTGGTTGCCTCTTTATTTTGTTGATGGTTTCTTTTGCTGTGTGGAAGCTTTTAAGTTTCACATAGTCCCATTTGTTTATTTTAGCTTTTACTCTCATTGCCTTTGGAGTCAAATTCATAAAATGCTCTTTGAACCGAAGGTCCATACGTTTAGTACCTATGTTTTCTTCTATGCAGTTTATTGTGTCAGGTCTTATGCTTAAGTCTTTGATCCATTTTGAATTAATTTTGGTACATGGTTACAGATAGCAGTCCAATTTCATTCTTTTGCATGTGACTATCCAATTCTCCCAGCACCATTTATTGAAGAGGCTGTGTTTCCTCCATTGTATGTTTTTAGCTTCTTTGTCAAAAATTATCTGTCCATATTTATGTGGTTTTATTTCTGGGTTCTCAATTCTATTCCATTGGTCTATGTGTCTGTTTTTCTGCCAATACCATGCTGTTTTAATTATGCTGGCCCTGTAGTACAAGTTAAATTCAGGGAGTGCGATACCTCCAGTATTGTTCTTTTTTCTTAAGATTCTTTGGCTATTCGGGATCTTTTGTGGTTCCAAACAAATCTCAAGATTTTTTGTTCTATTTCATTAAAAAATGCCATTGGGATTTTGATGGGGATTGCATTAAATCTGTATATGGCTTTGGGTAATATGGCCATTTTAACTATGTTGATTCTTCCAATCCATGAGCATGGAATGTCTTTCCATTTCTTTGTGTCTTCCTCAATTTCTTTCAAAAATGTCTTATAGTTTTCAGCATATATGTCTTTCACATCCTTGGTTAAGTTTATTCCTAGGTATTTTATTCTTTTTGGTGCAATTGCATAGGGAATTGTTTTTTGTATTTCTTTTTCTGAGATTTCATTGTTGGTATATAGGAAAGCAATGGACTATGTACGTTGATTTTGTAGCCAGTAACTTTACTGTATTCATTGATTGTTTCTAATAGCTTTTTGGTGGAGTCTTTAGCGTTTTCTATATATAGCATCATGTCATCTGCAAAGAGTGACAATTTAACTTCTTCATTCCCAAATGGATGCCTTTTATTTCTTTCTCTTGCCTGATAGCTCTGGCGAGGACTTCCAACACTATGTTGAAAAGCAGAGGTGATAGGGGACAACCTTGTCGTGTTCCTGAACATAGAGCAAAGGGCTTCAGCTTTTCACCATTAATTATGAGATTAGCTGAGGGCTTGTCGTATATATGGCCTTTATTATGTTGAGGTATTTTCCTTCTATACCAATTTTAGTAAGTGTTTTAATCATAAATGGATGTTGTATCTTATCAAATGCTTTTTCTGCATCAATTGATAGAATCATATAATATATGTCCTTTATTTTGTTTATGTGATGTATCACATTGATGGATTTGCGAACGGTGAATCATCCCTGTGCCCCGGGGATGAACCCCACTTGGTCGTGATGAATAATCTTTTTAATGCATTGTTGTATTCGATTTGCTAGAATTTTGTTTAGGTTTTTAGCATCTGTATTCATCAGAGATATAGGCTTGTAGTTTTCTTTTTTTGTGTTGTCCTTACCAGGTTTTGGTATCAGGGTAATGTTGGCCTCATAAAATGA
The DNA here is from genome assembly GCF_964194185.1 of Rhinolophus hipposideros. Classification (NCBI taxonomy): domain Eukaryota; kingdom Metazoa; phylum Chordata; class Mammalia; order Chiroptera; family Rhinolophidae; genus Rhinolophus; species Rhinolophus hipposideros. Next base: position 67,658,694 of record NC_138061.1, read on the forward strand.
GTTAGGGAGTACTGACTCTTCTTCAATTTTTTGGAAGAGTTTGAGCAGGATTGGTATTAGATCCTGTTTGAAGGTTTGGTAGAATTTACTGGTGAAGCCATCTGGTCCAGGACTTTTGATTTTTGGAAGGTTTTTGATGACTGATTCAATTTCGTTACTGGTGATCGGCCTGTTAAGATTTTCCAGTTCTTCATGATTCAGCCTTGGAAGGCTATATGTTTCTAAGAACTTGTCCATTTCTTCTAAGTTATTAAATTTGGTGGCATATAGTCCTTCATAGTATTCTTGGATAATCCTTTGTATTTCTGTGATGTCCGTGATAACTTCCCCTTTTTCATTTCTGATTTTGTTAATTAGTGTCTTCTCTCTTTTTATCTTAGTGAGTCTAGCCAAGGGTTTGTCGATTTTGTTAATCTTTTCAAAGAACCAGCTCTTTGTCACATTAATTTTTTCTGTTGGTTTTTTGTTCTCTATTTCATTTAGTTCTGCTCTGATTTTTGTTATTTCCTTTCTTCTGCTGACCTTGGGTTTCGCTTGTTCTTCTTTTTCTAGTTCTTGAAGGTGTAACCTGAGGTTATTTATTTGGGATTTTTCTTTTTCTTGAGATAGGCCTGTAATGATATAAATTTCCCTCCTAAAACTGCTTTTGTGGCATCCCAAAATTTTTGGTAGGATGTATTTTCATTGTTATTTGTTTCTATGTATCTTTTGAGCTCTTCTCTAATTTCTTCTTTGACCCAGTCGTTCTTTAAAAGTATGTGGTTTAATCTCCATGTATTTGTGTTTTTTCCTGCTTTCTTTTTGCAGTTGATATCCAATTTCAAAGCTTTGTGATCAGAGAATATGCTTGGTATGATTTCAATCTTCTTAAATTTGCTGAGGCTGATTTTGTGTCCCAATATATGGTCTATTTTTGAGAATGTTCCATGTACACTAGAAAAGAATTTATAGTCTGATGTTTTAGGATGAAGTGCTCTATATATGTCAATTATGTCCAATTCATCTAATGTGTCATTTAGGGCTGCGATTTCGTTATTTATCTTCTGTTTGGATGATCTATCCATAGCTGTCAATGATGTATTTAAGTCCCCTAGTATAATTGTGTTTTAGTCAATTTCTCCCTTTAGTTCTGTTAGTAGTTGCTTGGTATATTTCGGTGCTCCCTGATTGGGGGCATAAATATTGACTGTAATGTCTTCTTGTTGTATAGGCCCATTTACCATTATGAAATGTCCATCTTTGTCTCTTGTTATCTTTTTCACCCTGAAGTCTGTTTCATCGGAAATCATTATGGCTACACCTGATTTTCTCTGGGTACCATTTGCTTGGAGTGTCAATTTCCACCCTTTCACTTTGAGTCTATGCTTGTCCTTGTAGCTAAGATGTGTCTCTTGTAGACAGCGTATTTTTGGGTTTAGTTTTTTGATCCAATCTGCTACTCTGTGTCTCTTTATTGGTGAGTTCAGTCCATTTACATTTAGGGTGATTATTGATATGTGAGGATTTCCTGTCATTCTATCTTTAGTTTTCTGGTAAGGCTGTGTCTCCATTGTTTCTTTGCCTTTTTGTTGCTGTCTGTTATTTCTGTGTGGTGGTATTCTATGATGTTTCCCTCTGTTTCTTCTTTTATTACAGTATATATTTCAGATTTGGATGTTTTTTGAGTGGTTACCCTTGAGCTTATGTAAAAGAAAGTTTGATATTTAGAGTATTCCAGTTTCTTCAATACGCTTACTTTCTCTATTCCCATATTCCAGTTCAGGCCTTTACGCTCCCCCTTTTTATGTTTCGGTTGCCACAACTTGTCCCTGTTGATGGTGGTCTAATAGCCTCCTTTAGTATTTCTTGTAGTGCAGGTCGTGTATAGAAAATTCCCTCAGCTTCTGGATGTCTGGAAAGGTCTTTATTCCTCCTTCATATCTAAAGGAGATCTTTGCTGGATATATTATTCTTGGCTCATAATTTCTCTCTTTCAATAGTTTGGATATTTGGTTCCATTCCCTCCTAGCTTGTAGAGTTTCTGCTGAAAAATATGATGATAATCTAATGGGCTTTCCTTTGTAAGTTACCGTCTTCTTTTCCCTGGCTGCCTTGAGGATTCTTTCTTTGTCATTGATTTTAGACAGCTTCAATACAATGTGCCTTGGTGAAGGCCTGTTGGGATTGAGGTAATTAGGTGTTCTATTTGCTTCTTGGATTCGAGGATCCAGTTCTTTCCACAAGTTCGGGAAGTTCTCATCGACAATTTGTTTGAATATATTCTCTGTTCCCTTCCCTCTTTCTTCTCCTTCTGGTATGCCCATTATTCTTATATTGCTCTTTCTGATGGAGTCAGAAAGTTCTTGTAGAGTTCTTTCATTTCTTTTAAGTCTCAAGTCTCTTTCTTCTTCCATCTGTGTAAATTCCAGGTTCCTATCTTCGATGTCACTGATTCTTTCCTCCATCTGGTCAACTCTACTACCTAAGCTGGATATTTTATTGTTAATTTCTTCTATTGAGTTCTTAATCTCCAGAAATTCTATTTGGTTCTTTTTCAAGATTTCAATCTCTTTCGTAAAATGCTCATGGTGTTCTTTGATTGTGTTTCTGAGTTCATTAAACTGCCTTTCTGTGTTTTCTTGCATCTCGTTCAGTTTTTTCAGAATTGTGATCTTGAATTCTCTGTCATTTAAATCACAAATGTCCATATCTCTAAGTTCCTTTTCTGGAGGCTTTTCACTTTCTTTCTGAGCTATCTTGCTGCCTTGGTTATTCATGGCAATCACAGATTTACTATTTCTCTTCCTAGACATCTACAGGAGTGGCTTCTGCAACAGGTTGATAGGTATGCAAAGATCTTTTGAAGTTCCAAAGCTCTTTCTGCACCAGATTCAGAGCCTGTATGTTTCAGCAGTTCTGTTTACTCCTGCAGGGATCCTCCCAGATAGGTGGGGCCAGGGTCTGGGTGAGTTGTGAGAGGTGGCCCAGAGCAATGGCGGCGACCACCACCACAGCCAGTCCTGCTTCCACAGCTCCCTCCCCTTTGCCGGAACTAGTTGAGCTGCGAATCTGTGTCTGCGGTCCACAGTTCTCAGAGCAGCAAATATTCTGTCCTTTGATCCGACACTGCTACTTTATCGCTTTAGCACCGGGCAGGTGGGGGCGGGGCGAGCTCTGGGAGGGTAGGGAGGGGGCGGCTAGTCTCCGTGCCTAGGGCTTCTGTTCTCCGCTCGGCAGTGAGGGCTTAAACCACCGATTTCAGCCCTCTTCCCTCAGTCTTTGCTGCCAGGAGCGTTGGGTTCAGCCATGCTATAAGCTGCCCCCTCAGCCCTGTGGGCCATAAGCGGAGCCCTAGCAGTCTGAGTCCTTCCCTCTCCCACAGCTGTGGAAGATCCGGGAGCAGCGAGCTCCGAGCACTGAGCTAGGTCTGTGTCCTGCGCCCACCCGGCTCCGTCCTCGCACTTCTCCTCTCCCTCCTCCCCCGCTCGCGCGATTCACTCACCTGGTGGTGAATTCAGTAGTGGGCCTCTTCGCCCTGTGTCTGCTGTGCAAGGAGTCCTTTGTGCAGTTATTGTTGTCCGATTCGTTGTAAATTCCAGGGGAGCGTTACAGAGGCTCACCTCACGCCGCCATTTTTTTCCTAATCCCAAAAATATCTTTTCTAATCACAATGATATGAAGTTAGAAATCAATGACAGCAGTAAAATTGGAAAATTCACAAAATTGTGGAAATTAAACAACACACTCTTGAACAACCAATGGATCAAAGAAGAAATCACAAGGGAAATTAGAAAATACTTTGAGATGAATGAAAAAAATCACAACATAGCAAAACATGGGATGCAGTGAAATCAATGCTATGGGGAAATTTATAGCTACAAATACTTACATTAAAAAACAAGAAACAGCTCAACCAACAACCTATCTTTACAACTTAAGGAACTAGAAAAAAAAAGAAAAAGAAAAACCCTAAACTAAAAGAAGGAAAGAATTAATAAAGATTAGAGCAGAAATAAATAAAATAGAGAATAGTAAAACAATAGAGAAAATTAATAAAAATCAAAAGTGGGTTCTTTGCTCTGGACCAAACCAGAGTACTACCGGGTTTGACCTACAAGTCACCCATGGAAGGAGGGCCCTAAGACTCAGGAATACTGACCACAGGGCTGGTGGAGCTACTCTCAGCGTGCATTTGTGCAGGAAAGGACAGAAACTGCATGGTCTCTCTGAAAACTGTCATCCAGACCCCTCAGCCCCTCGCATTTAAATCTACACTCCCAAATTCACTCTGGGCACCAGGTGACCAGCGCTGCCTGCGCAATAGGCAGGGAACTCTTTGGCACAGCAGAGGACAACCTGGAGATTACCTGGTGGGCTTAAGCCAAGACTGGTTCTGCTTTCTGTTTTGCTTTGCTTGGTACTTCCTTTTTTTTTTTTTTTTTTTTTTTTTTTTTCTGCTTGTAGTGATTTGCTTTGTTCTGTCATTATTGCTTTGATATCTTTGCCTATGTTGAGGGGGGATTGTCGGTTGTATTTTATTTGTGAATGTACTTGATTTGTTTTCTTTGTTGTTGTTGTTGTTGTACTTGGTAACTTGATTTGTGCTGAAACTGCCCTACCAGGGCCCAGCTTAAGAGGCACAAGATTCAACATTTTCCAGAAGCCAACTCTGGACCAAACCAGAGTACTACCGAGTTTGACCTACAAGTCACACACCCAGAGGGAATTCTCTGAAGGCACAAGAGCCCATAGAGGCCAAACCTCATTTAAGTGGCCAACCCTCACCCAGCAGAACACCCTGTGGTGAGCAGAGCCAAGTTTCACAACTAGACGGCCTAGGAGTTAAGCCCACCTACTCACAAGCAAAAAGCAATCAAAGTTCTTCTTGAACAGGACGATATACTAAACACACGAGCCTCCTGTGGAGCACATGCAGAGAAGAACAAAGTAGTCCAAGTCAAATATAAAAGACACATACTACATAAGATAACCCAGCAAGAACTAAGAGCTCTAGGGGATCTTCCTAATACATCAAAGCAAACACAGAGAGTCAGTCAGAATGGGGAGACAAAGAAACATGTCCCAAATAAAAGAACAGAAGAAACCTCCACAACTGGAACCAAATGAAGCAGAGGTAACCAACATGTCAGAGACAGAGTTCAGAACACTGGTGATAAGAATGTTTAAGGAGCTTAGAGAAGACATAAAGAAGGATATAGAAATCATAAAGAACAACCAGTTAGAGCTAAAAAAGGATGTAGAAATCTTAACGAACAACCAGCTAGAACTAAAAAACACAATTACCGAAATTAAGAACTCACTTGAAGGAATGACCAGCAGGTTAGATGAAGCAGAGGATCGAATCAGCGACTTAGAAGACAAGTTAGCAGAGATCACTCAAACTGAACAACAGAAAGAAAAAAGAATAAAAAACAATGAAGATGGGTTAAGAGACCTCTGGGATAACATCAAGCGCAACAACATGCGCATCATAGGAATACCAGAAGGCGAAGAGAAGAAGCAAGGGATTGAGAACATATTTGAGGTAATAATGTCAGAAAACTTCCCTAACCTGATGAAGGAAACCAACATACAAGCCCAGGAAGTGCAGAGAGTTCCAACCAGGATAAACCCAAACAGGCCCACACCAAGACACATTATAGTTAAAATGGCAAAGCTTAAAGACAAAGAGAGAATCTTGAAAGCAGCAAGAGAAAGGCAGAAGGTTACATACAAGGGAACTCCCATAAGACTATCAAATGACTTTTCTACAGAAACATTGAAGGCAAGGAGGGAGTGGCAGGAGATACTCAAAGTGATGGAACACAAAGGCCTACAACCTAGATTGCTTTATCCAGCAAGGCTATCATTTAAAGTTGATGGAGAGATAAAGAGCTTCCCAGAAAAGAACAAACTGAAAGAATTTATGACAACCAAGCCAGCATTGCAAGAAATACTAAAAGGACTTCTGTAAATAGAAGAAAGATGAAAACAATTTACTACAAATCTAAAAATGGCAATAACCATGTACCTATCAATAATCACTTTAAATGTAAATGGATTAAATGCTCCAATCAAGAGACATAGGGTGGCTGAGTGGATAAGGAAACAAGACCCTTGTATATGCTGTATACAAGAGACTCATTTCAGATCAAAAGACACACACAGGCTGAAAGTGAAGGGTTGGAGTAACATATTTCATGCAAATGGAAGCAAAAAAAAAGCTGGAGTTGCAATACTTATATCTGACAAAATAGACTTTAAAATGAAAAAAATATTAAAAGACAAAGATGGGCACTATATAATAATAAAGGGATCAATCCGACAAGAGGACATAACCCTAGTAAACATCTATGCACCTAACATAGGAGCACCTAAATATATAAAACAGGTACTGATGGACATAAAGACAGAGATCAACAGCAACACTATCATAGTAGGGGACTTCAACACACCTCTGACAACAAGGGACAGGTCCTCCAGACAGAAATTCAATATGGAAACAACAGCCTTAAATGATACTTTGGAGCAGTTGGACTTAATTGATATTTTCAGAGCATTTCACCCCAATGCTGCAGAATACACGTTCTTCTCAAGTGCTCATGGAACATTTTCTAAAATAGATCATATGTTAGGACACAAGACAAGCCTCGATAAATTTAAGAAAATTGAAATCATACCAACTGTCTTCTCTGACCACAGTGCTATGAAATTAGAAATGAACTACAGGGGAAAAAAACCAGGAAGATACACCAATTCATGGAGGCTGAATAACATGTTGCTAAATAATGAATGGGTCAAGCAGCAGATCAAAGAAGAAATCAAAAGATATCTTGAGACAAATGAGAATGAGAACACGACGACCCAAAATCTATGGGATGCTGCGAAAGCAGTCCTAAGAGGGAAGTTCATAGCACTGCAGGCCTACCTAAAGAAACAAGAAACATCACTAACTGACAGTTTATCTTCACACTTAAGGGATCTGGAAAAAGAACAGCAAAATAAACCCAAAGGGAGCACAAGGAAGGAGATAATAAGGATCAGAGCAGAAATAAATGAAATAGAAACCAGAAAAACAATACAAAAGATCAATGAATCCAAGAGTTGGTTCTTAGAGAAGATAAACAAAATTGACAAACCTTTAGCCAGACTCATTAAAAAAAGGAGAGAGAGGACCCAAATTAATAAAATCAGAAATGAAAGAGGAGAAGTGACAACAGACACCACAGAAATACAAAAAATTGTAAGAAATTACTATGAGCAACTATATGCCAACAAATTTGACAACCTTGAAGAAATGGACAATTTTCTAGAGGCGCACAACCTTCCAAAGCTAACTCAAGAAGAAACAGAAAGCCTGAACAGTCTGATTACCACCAGGGAAATTGAATCAGTAATCAATAATCTCCCAACAAACAAAAGCCCTGGACCAGATGGCTTTACAGGTGAATTTTTCAAAACGTTCAAAAAAGAATTATCACCTATTCTCCTCAAGCTCTTCCAAAAAATCCAGAAGGAAGGAAGACTCCCAAACACTTTTTACGAAGCCACTATCACCCTGATCCCAAAAGCAGACAAAGACACCACAAAGAAAGAAAACTACAGGCCGATATCTCTAATGAACATAGATGCAAAAATTCTCAACAAATTATTAGCAAACAGAATTCAGCAATACATTAAAAAGATCATACACCATGATCAAGTGGGATTCATCCCTGGTATGCAGGGGTGGTTCAACATCCGCAAATCAATTAATGTGATACACCACATTAACAAAATGAAAAATAAAAATCACATGATCATATCAATAGATGCAGAAAAAGCATTTGATAAAATACAGCAACCTTTTATGATAAAAACCCTTAAGAAAGTGGGAATAGAGGGATCATATCTTAACATAATAAAGGCCATATATGACAAACCCACAGCTAACATCATACTCAATGGGGAAAAGCTAAAACCATTCCCCCTAAGATCAGGAACAAGACAAGGTTGCCCACTTTCTCCACTTCTATTCAACATAGTGCTGGAAGTTCTAGCCACAGCAATCAGACAAGAGAAAGAAATAAAAGGCATTCAAATTGGTAAGGAGGAAGTAAAATTATCATTATATGCAGATGATATGATACTATATATAGAGAACCCTAAAGACTCCACCAAGAAACTATTAGAACTGATAGATGAATTTAGTAAAGTAGCAGGATATAAAATTAATATTCGGAAATCAGTTGCATTTGTATATACCAATGATAAAATAGCAGAAGGAGAAATTAAAAAAACAATTCCATTTACAATTGCTCCAAAGACTATAAAATATCTGGGAATAAATCTAACCAAAGATGTAAAGGATCTGTACTCAGAAAATTATACAACACTGAAGAAAGAAATGAAAGAAGACATAAATAGATGGAAACACATTCCATGTTCATGGATAGGAAGAATTAATATAATTAAAATGTCCATACTGCCTAAGGCAATATACATATTCAACGCAATTCCTATCAAACTACCAACGAACGTTTTTCACAGAAATAGAACATATAATCCTAAAATTTATATGGGACCATAAAAGACCCCGGATAGCCTCAGCAATCTTGAGAAATAAGAACAAAGTGGGAGGTATAACGATACCTGATTTCAAACTATACTACAAGGCTACAGTAATCAAAACAACATGGTACTGGCATAAAAATAGATACATAGATCAATGGAACAGAATAGAGAGTCCAGACATAAATCCATGCCTATATGCCCATCTAATCTACGACAATGGAAGCAAGAATGTACGATGGGGTAAAGATAGTCTGTTCAATAAGTGGTGTTGGGAAACCTGGACGGACACATGCAAGAAAATGAAGCTGGACCACCTCCTCACACCATATACAAAAACAAATTCAAAATGGCTTAAAGACTTAAATGTAAGATCTGAAACCATAAAATATCTAGAAGAAAATATAGGAAGAAACTTCATGGACATTACCCGGAGTAAGATTTTCACTGATATATCCCCTCGCGCGAGTGAAGTAAGAGAAAAAATAAACATGTGGGATTACATCAAACTAAAAAGTTTTTTCACAGCAAAGGAAACCATCAATAAAACAAAAAGGGATCCTACTGTATGGGAAAAGATATTTGCCAATGATATATCTGATAAGGGATTAATATCACAAATCTATAAAAAACTTACTCAACTCAACTCCAAAAAAACAAACAACCCAATTAAAAAATGGGCAGAGGACTTGGGGAGACATTTCTCTAAGAAGGACATACAGAAGGCAAGAAGACATATGAAGAAATGCTCAACCTCACTAACCATCAGAGAAATGCAAATAAAAACCACAATGAGATACCACCTCACTCCAGTCAAAATGGCTATTATCAATAAATCAACAAACAACAAATGCTGGCGCGGATGTGGAGAAAAGGGAACGCTAGTGCACTGTTGGTGGGACTGCAGATTAGTGCAGCCACTATGGAAAACAGTATGGAGGTATCTCAGGAATCTGAAAATGGAACTACCCTATGATCCAGTAATTCCACTCCTAGGCATCTACCCGGAGAAATCCAAAACTCCAATTCAAAAATCTGTATGCACTCCTATGTTTATTGCAGCACTTTACACAATAGCCAAGATATGGAAACAACCAAAATGCCCATCGGTAGATGACTGGATTAAGAAGCTGTGGTACATTTATACAATGGAGTATTACGCAGCCATAAAGAAGAAAGAAATCTTATCATTTGCAGCAACATGGATGGATCTAGAGAACATTATGTTAAGTGAAATAAGTCAGAAAGAGAAAGACAAGTATCATATGATCTCACTTATATATGGAATCTAAAGAAAAGACTATGAATGAACTAATCAGAGTCAGTTTTGGGGACGCAGAGAAAAAACCGAGAGTGGTTAGATGGGTGTGTGGGAGGGGGTTGGGGATAAGGGGAAAGGTGAAGGGATCTGGAAGCAGCTGGTAACCACAAGATGGCCTCAGGGTTTTTCTTTTGAAAATTAATTTGGGGAAGGTATTCTATAATGTTGTAAAGATTTTGTTGGGTATCCGATGGACATGCGTCCTATTTGGGAGACCACCTCAGGGATACTGTGGATACCTGATCATGGCATTGTACATCAGAAGCTAAACATTAATGAATGCCAACTATAATTTTATATATATAATGTGATGGTTCAGTGTGAGGTCGGAGGGATAGTGGATGGGGGGAGGGGGGTTCACAGTATGAGGGATAAAAATGATGAACGTCTAAGTATTACCTTGTTTTGTACACCTGAAACTAATAAATAAATTAATTAATAAAAAAAAAAATGAGGAATAAAAAAAAAAAAAAAGAAAAAAGATAATAAAGTTGAACATTTTTTCATGTAAAAAAAAAAAAAAAAAAAAAAGTGGGTTCTTTGAAAAGACCAACAAAATTGAAAAAACTTCAGCTAAATGGACTAACAAAACAGACTCAAATTACTAAAATCAGAAATCAAAGTAGGACATTACTACTAACTCTACAGAAATAAAAAAGGATATAAGAGAGTATTATTAACAACTGCACATAAAAAGATAACCTAAATGAAACATTATTGGAAACACAAAACCTACCAAGACTAAACATGAAGAAATAGAAAATCAAAATAGATCTATAACTAGTGAGGAGATTGAATCAGTTATTGATTGTTGATTGAATCAAAACTCTCCGGACAAAGAAAAGTTCTGAATCTGATGGCTTCAATGATGACTTCTATCCTATATTTAAAGAATAATTTATACCAAGCCTTCTGGAACCTTTCCCAAAAATTGAAGAGAAAGGAACACTTCTGACTAATTCTCTGAGGCCAGCACTACCCCTAATACTACAGCCAGACAAATACACTACAAGAAAAGAAAACTACAGACTAATATATAATATTGACTAATATAGACTAATACAGACTAATACAAACATTGATGCAAAAATCTTCAACAAAACACTAGCAAACTGAATTCAGCAGCTTATTAAAAGGACTATACACCATGACCAAATGGGATTTATCCCTGGGATGCAACAATGGTTCAATATATGAAAATCAATCAATATAATATGACACATTAAGAGAATAAAGGGAAAAGCCCACATACTCTTCTCAATTAATATCAGAAAAATATTTGACAAAACTCAACACCCTTCTGTGATAAAAACACTAATCTCAACATCATAAAAACCATATATGAAAAACCCACAACTCAGATCGTAATAATTGGTGAAAGACTGAAAGCTTTTCCTCTAAGATCAACAACAAAAGAAGGATGCTTGGGTCGGCCCGGTGGCTCAGGCGGTTGGAGCTCCGTGCTCCTAACTCTGAAGGCTGCCGGTTCGATTCTCACATGGGCCAGTGGGCTCTCAACCACAAGGTTGCCGGTTCAATTCCTCGAGTCCCGCAAGGGATGGTGGGCTGGGGCCCCTGCAACTAGCAACGGCAACTGGACCTGGAGCTGAACGGCACCCTCCACAACTAAGATTGAAAGGACAACTTGACTTGGAAAAAAGTCCTGGAAGTACACACTGTTCCCTAATAAAAAGTCCTATTCCCCTTCCACAATAAAATATTTTTTAAAAAACAAAGATGCCCAATTTCACCACTTTTACTCAACATAGTACTGAAAGTTCTAGTCAGAGCAGTTAATCAAAAAAAATAAATGAAAACCATCCAAACTGGAAAGAAGTAAAATCTCTTTTCACAGATTATATGTCCTGATATGTATAAAACCCTAAAGATTCCATAAGAAAGCTGTTAGAATTAATAAATGAATTCAGCAACACAGCAAGATACAAGATCCACACTCAAAAAGTCAGTTGCATTTCTATACATTAACAATAAATAATCTGGAAAGGAAAATTACAAAACAATTTCTTTACAATAGGTTGTTCGCTGCCTGTGCTGTACCTGGAGGTGCATGGGAGAGGCCATGCTATAAACTGAGGACGGTTGCCACCAGTACTGGGCCTGAGGTAGCTCCACAAAAAGTCTAGGGCACCCCCAGGCCTGCTGCTTCCTGCCAGCTCCCATCAGTCTCAGCTGATGATAAATCCTCGTGTGGTATGTGAATTGGGTGAGGCAGGGTCTCAGGGAGTAACCAGCATTGAACAAGTGGTGTTCATCATGTTAATATAGATTCTGATATAGTGCCAGTGTTAAGACTGGGGCTACTCAGCAAAAGTGTCGGAGCACACTGAGGCCAGCTGCCACATGTCTGGGGGCCACAGACCTCTGAGAGTTGTCCCAGAAAGAGTACAGTGCAGGTGGAGTGCAGTGCAACTGTCTGCTCACAGAGGAAGTGCCTCCAGTGTTGGGTGAGTTGGGGTCCCAAGGAGTCACTATGGTGGAGCAAGTGGAACTCACCAGGCCAATTCAAATTCAGATTTGGCCATGAGCATGGGGATGGGGGTGGAGGTAAGGGGGAGGGCTCAACACAGGAAAGATAGCACTCCCCTGCTGACTGCACTGGAGAAGAACCCCACACAGGGAAAATGGTTACTATGCCTCTAGTCCTCATTCCAAAGCTACACAACTCAATGTCTCCCTGTATGTTTCTGATGCCTCCCGAGCCACTGTCCCTCTGCTGGAGTCCAGGATGAATGCCTGTGAGCAAGTGAGTCTGTGCATGGGGCTCCTGGGTTTCCTATAGCCTTCCATCCCACCCAGATGATCAGAATACCCACTGTTTGTCCCAGCCATATGTTTTGGGGGCTCCTCTTCCCAGCACCAGTACTCTGGGCTGAGGAGACCAGTGTGGAGGTGGGGTCCATCACTCCTCTAGAGGGAAGAACATCTACAGCTGAGATATCTTTCCTCATTCTCAACCTCACACAGAGGTTTGGGGTTGGCCCTTCTGCATCTCTGTCCCTCCTAGCAGTCTAAATGAGGCTTCTTCTTATAAAACTTCTGTTGGGTTAGATTTCAGATGGTTCTCCAGGTTGATTGTTGTATAATTTAGTTGTAATTTTAATGTGGTCACTAGAGCAGGCAAGCACAGCATTTATCTTCTCTGCCACCTTAGATCCTCTCTCACCAGGGATCTTTTTTTAGAAAACATTTCTAATAATTTCATCTGGAGGTAGATGTACATACACATATAAAGACAGACACAAGCAGGGAGCTGATGCTTTTTTTTGTTTTGTTTTTTGTTTTTTAATTTCAGGCATGAGACAGATACAATAAGGCAAAACCCCATCAATTTATAACAATACAAATAAGTTTATTTTTTCAGATGGCTAAAGGTTTTACTAATTTTAATTAACTTTTAAGATTTGTATTTGTCCTTGATAAATAATTTTTAAAGAGACTGAGGAGAAGGGCTGCTTAGGCAAAGGAACATTTTCGGTCACTAATGCTTTTTAAAAAAAAAGCTTTATTTTCTTAATTCAAAATGGATCAAAGACTTAAGCATAACACCTGAAACAATAAACTGCATTGAAGAAAACATAGGTACTAAACTTATGGACCTTGGGTTCAAAGAGCATTTTATGAATCTGACTCCAAAGGCAATGGAAGTAAAAACTAAAATAAACGAATGGGATTATATGAAACTGAAAAGCTTCTGCACAGCAAAAGAAACTATTGACAAAATAATGAGGCAACCAACTGAATGGGAGAAGATTTTTGCAAACAGTGCCTCTGATAAGGGGCTAATATCCAAAATATACAAGGAACTCATGAAACTCAACAACAAAAAAACAAACAACCCAATTGAAAAATGGACAGAGGACCTGAAGAGACATTTCTCCAAAGAGGATATACAAATGGCAAATAGACATATGAAAAAATGCTCAACATTGCTAATCATCAGAGAAATGCAAATGAAAACCACAATGAGATATCACCTCACCCCAGTCAGAATGGCTTTCATCAATAAGACAAATAGTAACAAGTGTTGGAGAGGCTGTGGAGAAAAAGGAATCCTCATACACTGTTGGTGGGAATGCAGACTGGTGCAGCCGTTATGGAAGGCAGTGTGGAGGTTTCTCAAGAAATTACGAATAGAATTACCATATGACCCAGCAATCGCTCTCCTGGGTATCTACCCAAAAAATCTGAAAGCATTTCTCTATAGAGACATGTGTACTCCAATGTTCATTGCAGCTTTGTTTACGGTGGCCAAGACATGGAACCAACCAAAATGTCCTTCAATAGATGAATGGATAAAGAAGTTGTGGTATATATACACAATGGAATACTATTCCGCGTTAAGGAAAGATGATATAGGAGCATTTGTGACAACATGGATGGATCTTGAGAGTATAATGCTAAGTGAAATAAGTCAGACAGACAAAACAGAGAACCCTATGATTTCACTGATATGTGGTATATAAACCAAAAAGAACAAGACAAACAAATGAGAAAGAAAAACTCATAGACACAGACAATAATTCAGTGGTTACCAGAGGGTAAGGGGGTGGGGGGTGGGTGATGAGGGTAAAGGGGATCAAATATATCGTGATGGAAGGAGAACTGACTCTGGGTGGTGAACACACAATGGGATTTATAGACGATGTAATACAGAATTGTACACCTGAAATCTATGTAAATTTACTAACAATTGTCACCCCAATAAATTTAATAAAATAAAATAAAATAAAAAAGCTTTATTTTCCCACTTTCCCCCTTTGGTATGTTTTGTCTCAGGCAGTTGTGGGCTATGTTTATATTCCTGGTTATGTATCGTGAGACCTTGGAAGTTACTGAGGAGGCTTTAAAAATCCTATCAGATTTTTAATCAAAAAAAAAAAAAATTTCTGACCAGAGAGTTGTTAAATTCTTTGAAATACCTTATCAGGTTTCAGGAAGGACAAACAGTAATAACTTGTAAATCACCAATTCAGATGGCCAAAGTTTATTTTAGGATATTTTTAGAGAAATTAGTTTGTCTTTTAGAAGCTTCCTGCTGTTATCAGTCAAAGAATGCATTTCAGTGTCCCCTAGAGGTTCGGACTCTTCTACTTATGAAATAATTTTTTATTTTCTTTTTTTTAAATAGCAAACAACAGAGATCAGAAAAGGAAGCAAAAGAGCACACAACCAAATGAGTACTCACCAACCAGGGAAACCCCTGAGAGCTGCTCACTGCCCAGGGCACTTCTTTTTTTTTTTTTTTTTATTAATTTTATTGGGCACTTCTTACAAGCATGCATCTTGTGAAAATTCCTTCCTGAGGAAAAAGAAAGATTCTTTCCATGTGGTAGCAAGCTCCTGTGGCATCCCACTTCATGCCAGTATCTGGACAATCATCCCCAAGGCACTTGCCCCCTTGAGGAAAATATCCTTCTTTTGAGGGAAAACCTTCCTGATCTCAAACAAAGGTGTTTGGCCTGAACCAAAGGGGAAAGTCTAAAGCTAATAGAGTTTCACAGTCAGGGAGACAGCAATGCATGGAAGAGGTGAGCATAAAGAGGTTCTGTAGATACCACACCCGGTTCCAGAGGATGCCAGTCTATAAAGGCCACATAGGTCCCAATTCAGACACCAGATATGTTAACACAAAAATAAAAGGACAAAGTGAGAGACAACAAGCATTTATTTGAAATATAAAAGGAATAGCTATTCTGGAAGAATTGATTCAGGCAGAAACCCAAATAGTGTCCTGATTAGAAGACAAAGGTAAGGGGTATTTAAGAGAAAGCAAAAGGGAAGGATTACATTAATGGAGGAAGAAATTTCTATTGGTGCAGATAAGCTAACAGTGATACTAATTCTAAACAATGTTTTAACTTTTCAGTCCAGTAATCATCTCAGGTATTCATAATATCTGCTTTCTTGTTATCTTTGCAAACAGTTCTTTGGGACACCATATTGCTTTAGGCCCTGTCCAAAAGTTATTTTGCCCTGTTTTAACATTCTGAGGGTTTGAGGCATAAGATGTGCAAGGCAGTTCCTTCAGGATGTCAGCTCCAGCTCTATTTTAAAGTGGCTCCATTTAAATTATTTTTTTTACACTGCAGAGATATTAAATTCTACTTCAAATTTTAAATACTGTATTCTGCATCCTTATCTCTATTTAAAGGCTGGTAAGGTGCAAAACACTGTTCCCTTTTTAGCACTTATAGTATTTTATATTTTCACCATCTGATACACACACACACACACACACACAAATGTTGCACTGATCTGAGGATTGGCAAATCTCAGTAGTCCTGTTTTCCGAACTCTTTGAGAAGGCCTACTATAAGGGAAATTTGTGTCAACACTTAATGAAGGCAGCTTCATAAAAGCCCAAATACTACATGAGCATTAGGTCTGTTGTTCTTTGTGATAGAAGTTAGCTAAACTTTTAGATCAAGCTATGCCATATTCCAACGTATAGACAGTATCACATCTGCAACAGGGAAACACACAGCATTAAAAAAACAAAACAAAAAACCCAAAACCTGTGCAAATGCTGAAGACCTCAGAATCAAGCTGATGAGGAAGAGAAGTGGCTGACATGGAGGTAGACTGCTTCCTCCCGAGATGTCGTATCAATATTTCCTTCTTCCTTCTTTCCCCTCTGCCCATCTTTTTCCTAATCCTTATACCATGAAGGGCTTTATGATTCTTTTGTCCACCTTTTGCCTTCCCTTGGCCTGGAAAGATAAGGCCCTTGTTTACATATCTCAGATAACTACACAGGAAGATAATTCAGCCTATAACTGACTTCTGGATTTGCCACAGTGTGGTGACCCAGTAGTTTTGCCCATCACAAGCTTCTCCATGATACCCACTACCTATGTTTCTCTGGAAAAAGCTTGCTGGATAAACATATCTGGGGAAGTGGGGGCATAATCATAGTCACACGAAATAAATAAATAGGCCAACTGGTTTAAAGAAATACCCTAAAGTATCCATTGAGGTCAGCAGTTTGTACATGTATGAGACATAGCTTCCTTCATTACTGTTTTTTTCTTTCAATTTGAGATGCTCTCTATGTGCTTTTATGTTAGAATTGCTGTTCTTCCTCCTTCCTCCTTCGTACACTTTGTCACCTTTCTTTATTTATCTATTTTTAATTTATTTTTCAATTAAAGTGGACATATGATATATTAGTCTCATGTGTACAACATAGTGATTAGACATTTACTAATGTATGACTTAGGAAGAGGTCACCCTGATAAGTCTAGGACCCATCCGACACTATACATAGTTATTACAATATTATTGACTATATTCCTTATGCTGTACTTTGTCATGTTACAACCTTTGTTTTAAATAAACTATCCTTTTAAAACATTGTTAAAGTCAAGTTTTTAATTCATTTTTGATATTTAAGGAAAACTACAAAGTTAATTTAAAAATATTTATCTTTGCTGTAACATCTAAGAAGCATTTTAATTTAAGCCCCTCTAAAAATCATAACAAGAAGAGACACTGCATGATTTTGAAAAAAATGAGAAGTGGAAGTTAATAGAAAAAAAACCACATCATTAATGCCAAACTATCACCAAAAAGCAGAGCTGGCTGTGGTACTGCGTCTAGATTTCTCCATGGAAGTTACAACATGATTGATAATCCTCCACACTCAAGGAACTACCTGACACAGAGAATTACTTCCACACTGTGGGCTTGCACAGGGCAAGAACCAGTACTCACCGTTAAATAATCCCATTCTAACACAGTACCTGAAATAACAGTAGATGATTAATAAGTGTTTGTTGTATTGACATGTTCCTTTTATAGTTAACGGGGTGAATCCTTATAGTCAATCCCTATTCTTTACAGTTAGTGTAGTGCTATGGAGGAGCAGTTCATCTGTTATACTGTATCCTGGGGGTAGGTTATTGTTCAACAACGTTTTGCACCCTATGCCCTGTTCCTCCATATCACTTAACACCAGAAAAATCACCCCAGCGAACTTTAATTTAAAAAATAAATTTAGAGGCTGGACGGCGACCACTGCGCGACTCCCAGGACAAAGTGGAGACTCGTGGAAGGTTTGCTTTGGGGTGCGCTAATTGGGCAAGCAGGGGAGGAGAGAGGGACGCGAAGTGGAAACGCACCCCCCCCCCACGGCGGAGCCCAGGCCGGACAGCAACCACTGCGCTGCGCGGCTCCCAGGACGGAGCGGAGACTCCTGGAAGGTTTGCTTTGGGGTGCGCTAGTTGGGTGAGCGGGGGAGAAGCGAGGAGGGCAAGAGGAAACGCGCCGCTCTCTCCCCACCTCCCACGGTAGAGCCGCGACCCTGCAGCGTGCCCACAGCAGCAGCGGCAGGCAGCACCCGGGGCTCTAGAGTCCCACGGGAGCCCACGGTGCAGAGGAGAGCGCAGGGTCCAGGAGATGGGCTCTTTCCCTGCGTCCCACAGCTGATCGCTCCCGCCGGGGCGTGCAGCTCATGGGCCCTAGGGCAGACAAAGAACTCAGACGCCACACCTGGGCCCCTTACCCCACTTTTTGAATCCTCCCCCCCTTCCAGAGACTTAAACTGACCCCTGAACTGAGGAGTAGTGTCAGATTACAGAGGGGCGTCTGTGCTCAGGCGCTCCGAAGATTGGCAGCCAGCTCTGATCTTTGGAGGAGGCTGGGAGGAGGGGATTTTCGCTGGACGAGGAGAGAGGAGACTTCCACACCCCCAGCCACCACCTTTTCGGGCCTGCGGGAGAAGTGTGACGTGGCTGGCCTGGGAGAGAGAAGACCCCTCCATCCCCAGCCCCCACCCTCTCTGGCTGGGCTGGGGCAAGGCAAGGGCAACCTTGGAAGCACTCCCTGAGTTCAGCAGTAAGCGGCAGACGCAGCTCCCGGCTTTCAGCAGCTTAGAGATCTCCCGCCCGCCCCCTCCCACACACCCAAGGAAGGAGGGCCCAAAGACTCAGGAGTACTGGGCACAGGGCTGGTGGAGCTACTCTCAGCGTGCATTTGTGCAGGAAAGGACAGAACCTGCACGGTCTCTCTGAAAACTGTCATCCAGACCCCTCAGCCCCTCGCATTTAAATCTACACTCCCAAATTCACTCTGGGCACCAGGTGACCAGCGCTGCCTGCGCAATAGGCAGGGAACTCTTTGGCACAGCGGAGGACAACCTGGAGATTACTTGGTGGGCTTAAGCCAAGACTGGTGCTGGTGCTGCTTTCTGTTTTGCTTTGCTTGGTGTTTTTTTTTTTTTTTTTTTTTTTGCTTGTTGTGATTTGCTTTGTTCTGTCTTTATTTTTTTTTGATATCTTTGCCTATGTTAAGTGGGGATTGTCGGTTGTATTTTACATGTGAATGTACTTGATTTGTTTTCTTTGTTGTTGTTGTTGTTGTTGTTGTACTTGGTAACTTGATTTGCGCTGAAACTGCCCTAACAGGGCCCAGCTTAAGAGGCACAAGATTCAACATATCCAGAAGCCAACTCTGGACCAAACAAGAGTACTACCGGGTTTGACCTACAAGTCACACACCCAGAGGGAATTCTCTGAAGGCACAAGAGCCCATAGAGGCCAAACCTCATTTAAGTGGCCAACCCTCGCCCAGCAGAACACCCTGCAGTGGGCAGAGCCAAGTTTCACAACTAGACGGCTTAGGAGTTAAACCCACCTACTCACAAGCAAAAAGCAATTAAAGTTCTTCTTGAACAGGACAATATACTAAACACACGAACCACCTGTGGAGCACATGCAGAGGAGAAGAACAAAGTAGTCCAAGTCAAATATAAAGGACACATACTACATAAGATAACCCAGCAAGAACCAAGAGCTCTAGGGGATCTTCCTAATACATCAAAGCAAACACAGAGAGTCAGTCAGAATGGGGAGACAAAGAAACGTGTCCCAAATAAAAGAACAGAAGAAACCTCCACAACTGGAACCAAATGAAGCAGAGGTAAACAACCTATCAGAGACAGAGTTCAGAACACTGGTGATAAGAATGTTTAAGGAGCTTAGAGAAGACATAAAGAAGGATATAGAAATCATAAAGAACAACCAGTTAGAACTAAAAAAGGATGTAGAAATCTTAACGAACAACCAGCTAGAACTAAAGAACACGATTACTGAAATTAAGAACTCACTTGAAGGAATGACCAGCAGGTTAGATGAAGCAGAGGATTGAATAAGCGACTCAGAAGACAAATTAGCAGAGATCACTCAAACTGAACAACAGAAAGAAAAAAGAATAAAAAACAATGAAGATGGGTTAAGAGACCTCTGGGATAACATCAAGCGCAACAACATGCACATCATAAGAATACCAGAAGGCGAAGAGAGGAAGCAAGGGATTGAGAACATATATGAGGAACTAATGTCTGAAACTTCCCTAACCTGATGAAGGAAACCAACATACAAGCTCAGGAAGTGCAGAGAGTTCCAACCAGGATAAACCCAAACAGGCCCACACCAAGACACATTATAGTTAAAATGGCAAAGCTTAAAGACCAAGAGAGAATCCTAAAAGCAGCAAGAGAAAGGCAGAAGATTACATACAAGGGAACTCTCATAAGACCATCAAATGACTTTTCTACAGAAACATTGAAGGCCAGGAGGGAGTGGCAGGAGATACTCAAAGTGATGGAACACAAAGGCCTACAACCTAGATTGCTTTATCCAGCAAGGCTATCATTTAAAGTTGATAGAGAGATAAAGAGCTTCCCAGAAAAGAACAAACTGAAAGAATTTATTACCACCAAGCCAGCATTGCAAGAAATACTAAAAGGACTTCTGCAAATAGAAGAAAGATGAAAACAATTTACTACAAATTTAAAAATGGCAATAACTATGTACCTATCAATAATCAATTTAAATGTAAACAGATTAAATGCTCCAATCAAGAGACATAGGGTGGCTGAGTGAATAAGACAGCAAGACCCTTGTATATGTTGTATACAAGAGACTCACCTCAAATCAAACGACACACACAGGCTGAAAGTGAAGAGTTGGAGTAAGATATTTCATGCAAATGGAAGTGAGAAAAAAGCTGGAGTTGCAATACTTATATCTGACAAAATAGACTTTAAAATGAAGAACATATTAAAAGACAAAGATGGGCACTATATAATAATAAAGGGATCAATCTGACAAGAGGACATAACCCTAGTAAACATCTATGCACCTAACAGAAGCGCACCTAAATATATAAAACAGGTACTGATCGACATAAAGACAGAGATCAACAGCAACACTATCATAGTAGGGGACTTCAACACACCTCTGACAACAAGGGACAGGTCCTCCAGACAGAAAATCAATATGGAAACAGCCTTAAATGATACTTTGGAGCAGTTGGATTTAATTGATATTTTCAGAGCATTTCACCCCAATGCTGCAGAATACACGTTCTTCTCAAGTGCACATGGAACATTTTCCGAGATAGATCATATGTTAGGACACAAAACAAGCCTTGATAAATTTAAGAAAATTGAAATCATACCAATTGTCTTCTCTGACCACAGTGCTATGAAATTAGAAATGAACTACAGGGAAAAAAAACCAGGAAGACACACCAATTCATGGAGGCTGAATAACATGTTACTAAATAATGAATGGGTCAAGCAGCAGATCAAAGAAGAAATCAAAAGATACCTCGAGACAAATGAGAATGAGAACACGACGACCCAAAATTATGGGATGCTGCAAAAGCAGTCCTAAGAGGGAAGTTCATAGCACTGCAGGCCTACCTAAAGAAACAAGAAACATCACTAATTGACAGTTTATCTTCACACTTAAGGGATCTGGAAAAAGAACAGCAAAATAAGCCCAAAGGGAGCACAAGAAAGGAGATAATAAGGATCAGAGCAGAAATAAATGAAATAGAAACCAGAAAAACAATAGAAAAGATCAATGAATCCATGGGTTGGTTCTTAGAGAAGGTAAACAAAATTGACAAACCTTTAGCCAGACTCATTAAAAAAAGGAGAGAGAGGACCCAAATTAATAAAATTAGAAATGAAAGAGGAGAAGTGACAACAGACACCACAGAAATACAAAAAATTTTAAGAAATTACTATGAGCAACTATATGCCAACAAATTTGACAATCTGGAATAAATGGACAATTTCCTAGAGGCGCACAACCTTCCAAGGCTAACTCAAGAAGAAACAGAAAGCCTGAACAGTCTGATTACCACCAGGGAAATTGAATCAGTAATCAATAATCTCCCAACAAACAAAAGCCCTGGACCAGATGGCTTTACAGGTGAATTTTTCAAAACATTCAAAAAAGAATTATCACCTATTCTCCTCAAGCTCTTCCAAAAAATCCAGAAGGAAGGAAGACTCCCAAACACTTTTTACGAAAAAGCAGACAAAGACACCACAAAAAAAGAAAACTACAGGCCGATATCTCTAATGAACAGAGATGCAAAAATTCTCAACAAAATATCAGCGAACAGAATTCAGCAATACATTAAAAAGATCATACACCATGATCAAGTGGGATTCATCCCTGGTATGCAGGGATGATTCAACATCTGCAAATCAATTAATGTGATACACCACATTAACAAAATGAAAAATAAAAATCAAATGATCATATCAATAGATGCAGAAAAAGCATTTGATAAAATACAGCAACCTTTTATGATAAAAACCCTTAAGAAAGTGGGAATAGCGGGATCATATCTCAACATAATAAAGGCCATATATGACAAACCCACAGCTAACATCATACTCAATGGGGAAAAGCTAAAACCATTCCCCCTAAGATCAGGAACAAGACAAGGTTGCCCACTTTCTCCATTCTATTCAACATAGTGCTGGAAGTTCCAGCCACAGCAATCAGACAAGAGAAAGAAATAAAAGGCATCCAAATTGGTAAGGAGGAAGTAAAACTATCATTATATGCAGATGATATGATACTATATATAGAGAACCCTAAAGACTCCACCAATGAGGTCGGGGTGGTGGTGGATGGGGGGAGGAGGGTTCACGGTGTGAGGGATGTAAAAATAAATAAATAAATAAATAAATAAATAAATAAATAAATAAAGATGATCCTTGATTGTATCCTGAATTTAAAATAAAATATAAATCCCCTAAAAAAAAAAAAGACTCCACCAAGAAACTATTAGAACTGATAGATGAATTTAGTAAAGTATCAGGATATAAAAGTAATATTCGGAAATCAGTTGCAATTGTATATACCAATGATAAAATATCAGAAGGAGAAATTAAAAAAACAATTCCATTTACAATTGCTCCAAAGACTATAAAATATCTGGGAATAAATCTAACCAAAGATGTAAAAGATCTGTACTTAGAAAATTATACGACACTGAAGAAAGAAATGAAAGAAGACATAAATAGATGGAAACACATATCATGTTCATGGATAGGAAGAATTAATATAGTTAAAATGTCCATACTGCCTAAGGCAATATACATATTCAACGCAATTCCTATCAAACTACCAACGACGTTTTTCACAGAAATAGAACATATAATCCTAAAATTTACATGGGACCATAAAAGACCCCGGATAGCCTCAGCAATCTTGAGAAATAAGAACAAAGTGGGAGGTATAACGATACCTGACTTCAAATTATACTACAAGGCTACAGTAATCAAAACAGCATGGTACTGGCATAAAAATAGACACATAGATCAATGGAACAGAATAGAGAGTCCAGAAGTAAATCCATGCCTATATGGCCATCTAATCTACGACAATGGAAGCAAGAATGTACGATGGGGTAAAGACAGTCTGTTCAATAAGTGCTGTTGGGAAACCTGGACAGACACATGCAAGAAAATGAAGCTGGACCACCTCCTTACACCATATACAAAAATAAATTCAAAATGGCTTAAAGACTTAAATGAAAGATGTGAAACCATAAAATATCTAGAAGAAAATATAGGAAGAAACTTCATGGACATTACCCGGAGTAAGATTTTCACTGATATATCCTCTTGCGCGAGGGAAGTAAGAGAAAAAATCAACATGTGGGATTACATCAAACTAAAAAGTTTTTTCACAGCAAAGGAAACCATCAATAAAACAAAAAGGAATCCTACTGAATGGGAAAAGATATTTGCCAATGATATATCTGATAAGGGATTAATATCACAAATCTATACAAAACTTACTCAACTCAACTCCAAAAAAACAAACAACCCAATTAAAAAATGGGCAGAGGACTTGAGGAGACATTTTTCTAAAAAGGACATACAGAAGGCAAGAAGACATATGAAGAAATGCTCAACCTCACTAACCATCAGAGAAATGCAAATAAAAACCACAATGAGATACCACCTCACTCCAGTCAAAATGGCTATCATCAATAAATCAACAAACAACAAATGCTGGCGCGGATGTGGAGAAAAGGGAACGCTAGTGCACTGTTGGTGGGATTGCAGATTAGTGCAGCCAATATGGAAAACAGTATGGAGGTATCTCAGGAATCTGAAAATGGAACTACCCTATGATCCAGTAATTCCACTCCAAGGCGTCTACCCGGAGAAATCCAAAACTCCAATTCAAAAATCAGTATGCACTCCTATGTTTATTGCAGCACTTTACACAATAGCCAAGATATGGAAACAACCGAAATGCCCATCGGTAGACGACTGGATTAAGAAGCTGTGGTACATTTATACAATGGAGTATTACGCAGCCATAAAGAAGAAAGAAATCTTACCATTTGCAACAACATGGATGGATCTAGAGAACATTATGTTAAGTGAAGTAAGTCAGAAAGAGAAAGACAAGTACCATATGATCTCACTTATATGCGGAATCTAAAGAAAAGAATATGTGAATGAACTAATCAGAAACAGTTTTGGGGACACAAAGAAAAAACCGAGAGTTGTTAGATGGGCGGGCGGGGATTGGGGATAAGGGGAAAGGTGAAGGGATTAGGAAGCAGCTGGTAACCACAAGATGGCCTCAGGGTTTTTTGAAAATTAATTTGGGGAACGTATTCAATAATGTTGTAAAGATTTTGTTGGGTATCCGATGGACATGCGTCCTATTTGGGAGACCACCTCAGGGATACTGTGGATGCCTGATCATGGCATTGTACATCAGAAGCTAAACATTAATGAATGCCAACTATAATTTTATATATATAACGTGATGTCTCGGTGTGAGGTAGGAGGGATAGTGGATGGGGGGAGGGGGGTTCACAGTGTGAGGGATATAAATGATGAATGTCTAAGTATTACCTTGTCTTTTACACCTGAAACTAATAAATTTAAAAAAAATTAAAATAAATAAATAAAGATCTTTCCTTTAACCTCAAAAATAAATTAATTAATTAATTAATTAATTAATTTAAAAAACTACACCAGAAAAATATGCACATGTTTGTTTCTTATTCAGCTCCCCAACCCTCAATGTGAAAGATTCCATTTGTTTCATTGAGTGCTGTGTTCCCAGCACCTAGAATAGTGCCTAGCGCATTAATTGCATGACTGGATGAATGAATAGAAGAGGATCTGACTCAGCTGTTAAAAACATTTTCTTAACTATATGTTAAAGAGAGAACATTAATTTAAGCAGATATCAGGAGCTAACTTAACTGGAAGGAAGAGAGGGAAATATAGGGTGAGGGAGATGTAAGCAAAACCAAACTCTCAATTTCCTTGAAAGGAAGTCCATCATTCAGTGAACATCTAAAATGGAAAAATCAAGAAAGAGTTCTGTAAGCATTTTACTTAGTCATGAAAGTAAATTCCAGAAAGAAGAGCTAAAGGACTTAAATGGGATGCTTCTGGAGGGTGGGTAGTGGTAGTGGGGGTGATGGTGGTGGTTTAGGGCTGAGAACTGCTATTTTTATATATTACTAAATTGTATATGCCAATATTTTGCTGAGGATTTTTGTATCTATATTCATAAGGAATATTTGCCTATAATTTTTCTTTTGTTTGTTTTGGGCTTTTTATTGCTTTGCTTCTGTTTTTGTTTTGTTTGTTTTGGTACTACCTTAGTCTGGTTTTGTATTAGGTAATAGTAGCAATCATATTGAGAAGTTTGTTCCTGTTCTATTTCCTGGAAGAGATTGTACAGAATTGGAGTTAATTTTTCTATAATTATTTGGTACAATTCTTTAGTGATATCATCTTGGCCTAGAAATTTCTTTTGGGAAGGTTTTAAATTATGAGTTCAATTTCCTTAATAGTTATAGGATGATTCAATTTGTCTATTTCAGTAAGTAGTGATAGTTTGTGGTTTTTGAGCAACTCATTGGTTTCATTTGGTTGTCAATTGTATCTGTGCAGAGTTGTTCATAGTGTTCCCTCAACATCTTTTGATGTCTGCAGGGTTAGCAGTGATATCCTCTATTTCATTCATAATATTGGTGATTTGTGTCTTCTCTTTTTTTCTCTGTCAGTCTTGCTAAGGGTTTGTCAACTTTATTGACCTTGTCAAAGAATCAGTTTCATTGGTTTTCTCTATAGTTTCTGTTTTCAATTTAATTAATTCTACTGTTATTTTTATTATCCCTGTCCTTCCACTTGCTTTGGGCTTATTTTGCTGTTCCTTTTCCTAAGTTCTGAAGGTAGAATTATAGGTTACTAATTTAATATGGTTTCTGTTTTCTAATGTAAGCATTAAGTGCTACACATCTTCCTCTCAACACGATTTGATTTGTGTCTTACTCATTTTAATACATTACACTTCCATTTTCATTCAGTTTTACTTCTCTCAAGATTTCCTCTTTGACTTATGGTCAAAGACTTTTTGGTACACGGGGTCATTTCTCTCTCAACTTCTTTTAAGACTTTGTCTTTAGTTTTCAGAAGTTTGACTATGATGTTTGTTGGTGTGGATTTCTTTGGATTTATCCTGTTTAAGGTGTTCACAAATTTGTTTATTTGTGTTTTCAGGCAAATTTGGGAAGTTTTCAGCCATTATTTCTTTGACTGCTTTTTCAGGCCCACCTCTTTTTTCTCTCATTCTGAGACTCTGATGACACAAATAGTAGAACTTCTATTATAGTCTTATAGATTCCTAAGGAACTGTCTTTTTTTTTCCCCCCTTTTCAGTCTATTGGAGCTTTTTTGTTTGATTAGGTAGTTTCTATTATTTCTCTTCAGGTTCACTGATGGTTTCCTTTTTCCCCACTATCCTTCTATTGATATCATCTATTAGATCATTTTTATTTTGGTTATTGTATTTTTCAGTTGTAATATTTCCATTTGTTTCTTTTTATATCTTCTATTTGTTTGCTGAAACTTTTTACTTTTTCATTTGTTTCAAGTGAATTGTAATTGTTCATTGAAGCACTAGTATGCTAGCTGCTTTAAGATCTTCGTCAGATAATTTTAACATCACTGTCAATCTCAGTGTTGGCATCTGTGGATTGTCTTTTTAAATTCAAGTAGAGACTTTTTTGGGGGATCTTGCTATGATGAATGATTCTTTTTTATTGAAACCCAGACAATTTATATATTACATTATAAGACTATAAATATGAATCTAAACCTTCTGGCTTAGCTGGTTTCTCCTGACACCAATTTGGCAGGGGACAGTAGCGGGGATACCTTGTTACTGCCAGGGGACAGTAGTGGGGGTACCTTTTTACTGCCAGGGGACAGTAGTGGGGATACCTTGTTACTGCCAGGGGACAGTAGTGGGGATACCTTGTTACTGCCAGGGGACAGCAGTGGGGACACCTTGTTACTGCCAGGGGACAGTTGTGGGGATACCTTGTTACTGCCAGGGGACAGTTGTGGGGATACCTTGTTACTGCCAGGGGACAGTAGTGGGGATACCTTGTTACTGCCAGGGGACAGTAGCGGGGATACCTTGTTACTGCCAGGGGACAGTAGCGGGGGTACCTTTTTACTGCCAGGGGACAGTAGCGGGGATACCTTGTTACTGCCAGGGGACAGTAGTGGGGATACCTTGTTACTGCCAGGGGACAGTTGTGGGGATACCTTGTTACTGCCAGGGGACAGTAGTGGGGGTACCTTGTTACTGCCAGGGGACAGTAGTGGGGGTACCTTGTTACTGCCAGGGGACAGTAGTGGGGATACCTTGTTACTGCCAGGGGACAGTTGTGGGGATACCTTGTTACTGCCAGGGGACAGTAGTGGGGGTACCTTGTTACTGCCAGGGGACAGTAGTGGGGATACCTTGTTACTGCCAGGGGACAGTTGTGGGGATACCTTGTTACTGCCAGGGGACAGTAGTGGGGGTACCTTGTTACTGCCAGGGGACAGTAGCGGGGATACCTTGTTACTGCCAGGGGACAGTAGCGGGGGTACCTTTTTACTGCCAGGGGACAGTAGCGGGGATACCTTGTTACTGCCAGGGGACAGTAGCGGGGGTACCTTGTTACTGCCAGGGGACAGTAGTGGGGGTACCTTGTTACTGCCAGGGGACAGTAGCGGGGATACCTTGTTACTGCCAGGGGACAGTAGTGGGGATACCTTGTTACTGCCAGGGGACAGTTGTGGGGATACCTTGTTACTGCTAAGGGACAGCAGTGAGGACACCTTTTTACTGCCAGGGGACAGCAGTGAGGACACCTTGTTACTGCCAGGGGACAGTAGTGGGGGTACCTTGTTACTGCCAGGGGACAGTAGCGGGGATACCTTGTTACTGCCAGGGGACAGTTGTGGGGGTACCTTTTTACTGCCAGGGGACAGTAGTGGGGATACCTTGTTACTGCCAGGGGACAGTTGTGGGGATACCTTGTTACTGCTAAGGGACAGCAGTGAGGACACCTTGTTACTGCCAGGGGACAGCAGTGAGGACACCTTGTTACTGCCAGGGGACAGTAGTGGGGATACCTTGTTACTGCCAGGGGACAGTAGTGGGGATACCTTGTTACTGCCAGGGACAGTAGTGAGGACACCTTATTACTGCCAGGTGGGGGTAGAGTCCAGGATTCCCACTTGGCCTCCATTGACAGTAAGGAGGGGTACCGCATTACATGGAGTGGGGGTGGAATTCCCACCTTTCCATTAGCTCTTGATGACAGCATGCTGGCTGGAGGTGTAGGAGCACCTTGGTATTGCTCTTGGTGTGGTCTCCGTTGACACCATGGGGTGTCATTCGTTCCTGCTAGGTGCAGATGAACAACCTGGCTCTCTACTTGGCTTTCTCTTACACCACCCCAACAGGGGGACAGCAGTGCCTCATTGCAACCTGGTGACAGTGGAAATCTAGGCTCTCCAGTTGGCTTTTGATGGCAGGTATGGGGGTGGGTATTTGGCCAGAGAAGTTGGTTTTTGTCTCAAATTTTATCTCTGTTTTGCAGAGAAGATGGAGAATTGGAGAAGGGAGGCTTTGTCTCAGTCCTCACAGATGGGAGGAAGAGAGCTGTGCTGATGGTCCCACCCAGCACCTGTACAGGTAAGTGAGCTCCCAAAGAGAGGCTGGCTTGACAGCTAGAGGCGTGAGGCCTCAGGGATTTGCACTTGGTCAGGGCAAGGGGTCAAAGGAGCAAGAACAATCTGTCTGTTCCCTGCTGAAAAACCTTTTTCGGCTTCCTGTCTCTTCCAGGAGAAAGTTTCACTTCCTCAGGCTGGAGGAAAGAGGCCCTCAGAGTAACTCTTCTGAAAGCATCAATCAGGTCACCTCTTACTTCAAAGGCCTTGTAAAGCCAGCCACCAGCTTTGATGGCTTTTGTGCTTTCCTGGGTCACTTGGCTTCCTGGTGCTGCCTTCTTTTCATGTGGAACACTCCACACCTGTTCCTGCCTCAGGGCCTTTGCTCCGCTGTTACCTCACCCCAGACAGTGGTTTGCACACCTGGCTTCTCCTTGTTGGATGCCTGGACAGAGAGACCTCCCTATCACAGAGCTGCATTTGCGTGATGACCCCCACGCTGCCTGCCTTGTCCCAATACCCTGTTTTATTTTCTTCACAGCACACATCCCTCTCTGAAATTGTCTTATATGTTTATTTGTTTCCCTGTTTATGTTCCATCTCCTCCCTGCGGCCCTGTGGAATGGGATAAGATCACCTTGTTTCAACCCAGGCTCTATAAGCAAAATAAATAAATAGATGTGTGCTCGGGGATGGCTGTGTGCTGTCTGCTGGCCTGTCTAGAGCAGGCCCAGGATGGCCAGTGCCTCTGCCCTGAGGGAGTATCTGAATAGGTACAGAGGCCAGGCTTGCCAGCAGGAGCCTCACTGAAGCAGAGGAGCTAAGGAAGCTGCCTAGAGTCCATTTTTCCCTCACTGATGCAGCCTTGACCCGAGTAAGATCTTTGACTTTCCTGGGGAGGATCAGCTGCAATCCTCCATGCAAGGAGGAGTCCCACCCTTCACCCCTCACTCGTTGCCTGGAGCAGCTAAATGCAGGCCTGGAGGAGAGGGATGGGATGGTGGCCTGGCTCCTCATCCAGCCCCTGTGCAGTCAGGCCATGTGTCTTGTCCTCTCTGGCTTCCACTAGCTGCCTATAACGTGAGACATAAGGTCCTGGTGTTTCCACAGCATACGCCTCACCTGCTGGCCCAGCTTAGGCTGCCCACAGCTCCCAGCAGCCAGGAAGGCCCAATAACTGCCCATTAAAATGGAACAGCATGGTTTGGGGGAAACATCCTGGGGGAGAAGTTGGGAGATCTCGATTCTTCTACTGTGCTTTCTGAACCCAGACAAGCTCCACACCGATTCTGGGCCCCCAGGGTCTTGTCTGTACCATGTGTTGAAGCAAAATAAGTCCCTGGGGCTTGGTCCCTCCCTCTGAGGGGCATCCCACAGGGTCAGGTATTAGTTAGGGAGCCACCTGGTTTGTGTGTATCCCGCTCCCACTGTTGTAGACAGTTGCCTTTCCTCGGTGATCTCCTCAAGGAGACAGAAGCCCTGTCTGCACCGCAGTGGTGAACAATGCCTGTACCGAGACAGGTGCTCATGGACACCTGGCACATATAACATGTCGTGGATAGATGCAGGGTTACATAGGTAAGGATACTCGAGGGAAGGGCGTATAGTTATCATTTAAAAATGTATTCTTATTTACAAGTTTATCATTATGATTTGAAGTTTTATATCTGTGAGCATCTTGACACATGCTTAGAAAAGGAAGAAAGAGTATAAAGCTAGCAGAGTACCAAAAGGGACATTCACACCAACTTGCACGTTATGTAGGGAAAGAGGAGGTAATGCTGACTGCGTGTGTGCGTGTGTGCACATGCACGTGTGTGTGTGTGAGTGAACATGGGAGAGAGAGTTCAAAGGCACACTGCAGGGGGTGCAGGCCTGCTCTGGCCAGACCCCAGACCCCCCGGGCCCTGCTTCTGGGTGTGCACAGCCTGGTGCTGCCACACGCAACACTTCCAGCTCTGAGCTTCTTCAGCCAAGGGGAAGGTAGGGGTGGGAAAGTGTCACTTCTCATTTCCTTTGACCAGTTTAAGAAGAAACAGCTTGGTTTCTGAGAGACTCACAATTAAATGGATTAAAATGTTTTCCTTCACGGTGACTTTGCCAACTCTCTTCCACCTCTCCCTGGCCCCGTTCCCAGAAAGTGGATAGAGACTGGGACGGTGCAGAATGACATGTTGTGTGCTTCCAGAGCAATTAGCTTGTGCATTGTCATTTTGGGGAGAGATTTATGGCTGGCTTTCGGAGCATTCCAGCCCAGACCTCTGCGACCTAGATTCATCTGTGCTGGGGAAGTTCCTGGAAGTGAAGTCTCAATATGAATTCCAATTATAGTCAGATGAGTCCATTCATAAGGACGGCCTTTGACAGGCTCCTCTCCTGCCTCTCTGGATTGACCTTGAGACACCATTTCTGCTGCCAGCCTCAGAGAGGGAGGAAAGCTCAGGCTCGGGCCTGGTTCCTGGCAAACTGCGGAGGCAGGCCATTGTGTGCTGTACTGTGAGGGGAAAGATGGGGCAACATTCAGAGGAGGAAATGTGGAGGCCGTGATATCTCAGCATCTTTAGTCAAGAGACCATCCTCAGTACCCTCTCCAGATGCTTCTGGAAAGGTGGCTGTGGAGGGGCGGTCTGAGATCTCCCAGGCACCTTGTTTCTGAAATAGACCCTCTATCCCAGAGCAAGGGCCCAGGTCCTTGATGGACCCTGAAGGCATCGTAGCCACAGCCTCCAGAAGGTCCCAGGTGGGCACAGGGGCCAGAACCTCCTGTATGACCATTAGTATCCATGCAGCTGAGCCTGGAGGGATCCTGGGCGAGCCAGGCAGTCGGTGGTTGATGCACACTCTTCAGTACATCTGCAGATGGATGTTCCTCATGGCATCAAGACCCCAAGGACTAAATATAAACCCAAGGAAGCAATTACTTTGGTATTTATTGATTATGAATTAGGTTAACGACATTATTAATTACATCTAAAGATGTATACACTGCACCAGCCTGTTAATGGCTTGTGTGAGGTATTAAGGCTGCTAATTAGGAAAACAGCAGGTTTATCACCAGTGGTAATTACAGCATCCTTGGAGAAGGAAAATGTTCAGGGAACTCAGCCCTCCTTTCCATGACCCAGGCTTCCCAAGGACTCCTTCAGTGGAGGCCTCAAGGGCCTCCTCCATCACCCAAGTCTAGACATTTCCATCGAAGAGATGCTCCCTGAGCTCCTGATGGCCCTCAGGAGGGGCTGAGGTGGGCTGAGCAGCCACAGGGCCTGTGCACAGTGGGGACAGGATGATGGCAAGCGGCCTGTGCTCTGGGGACTGTGAACAATGTGAGACGCCCCAATTCCCTTCCGGAGAGGAACAAGAGGTTCTTATAAAGTATCTGGTCTGGATCCTTCTCAGACACAGAGAGGTGGAGTGAGCATCCTGGCCAGCCAGCAAGTGGTGAAGTGAGGCCCAGGGTCTGCCTCCCTTACAATGATGGGGGCTCACAGTGGTTAGGACTAGGCTCTTTCCTTGGGGACAGGAAGGTGGGGAAGCATTGGGTCTCTGAATCTATGGGGTTTTCTCCTGCTTCTCTCTCTGTTGGAACCACCTCGCCACTTGTGAAACCTCCCCCTACCTACACCTTACTTGTCTTTTGCTTAGAGTTACTCTTGGAAGGCATCCGACCAACAGCACCAGTCAGGACCCCAACGCACTCCAAAGGAGTATCTGATAGTAGAGAGTCTATTTGTAAAGGTGAGGGAGGGGGCTAAGGAGAACAAAAAGAGCAGAGCGTTGTGACCTCTTGCGGTGTAAAAGGACAAGGGCAGGATACGGCCATCACCTCGGGGCTTGAGAAGCCTGGCTTTGATAGAGGGTGCCGCCACCCATGGCAACCTGGCAATGGAAGAACTGGGAGAAGAAAGTTTCCCATGCTCAGGAGGAGGGCAGGCTCAGCCCCTGACTTCAGCTGGCCCTAGAAGCAGGATAGAGCCCTTGTTCAAGCTTGGCTCTGAGCTTCCACAGGTAGCCTGAGCTGGGTGACTTCAGAATTCAGTTTCCCTGTCAGTCACTCAGGGCTGCTCACCAGCCCCTCTGCATTCCAGCAGCAGTGGGGGATGGAGTGCATACCTGGGCATTTGGCCAGGTGCACGAGGGTGGAGAAACTGAAGTGTTCTCTTGTTCCTCTACAGCTGGTGACATCAGCTGGTGACATCACCAGGATGGCCCTGCAGGTGGAGGGCATCAGAAGTTCAAATAACTCATTGGGAAGAGAAGTTAGTCAGGGATGGCGTCAACAGTAGGGGCTATGCCAGGAAACGTTCCTGTTGGTTGTTGCAGGAGCTTCAGCAGGAGGACGAAGCCTTGTGCAGCTGCCTGAGGCGGTGACTCTGGTTCTGTGCTCAGGAGGGGTCTGTGCACAGCTGGCCTGCCTCACAGGTGGTGTGTGTTGGGGCGGGGGGGGGTGCTCGGGCCCCAGTGTGTGGGACTGCTCTGTACCAGCAGTAAAGACATGGAACTCTCCACAGGTGCGTCCTTCCAATAAAAAGGCTGTAGGGCACTTTCGCTTTCAGAGAGGGAGGACCCCACCCCACCCCCTGTGATATTTGGGCTGGTGGTCAGTCACCACCTGCCTTCTGTAGTCCAAGCACCTCTTTTCCACCCACAGGCCATTCTCCTCCTCTCCTGCTCCAGCCTCTCCCCTCTGCACCACCCTCCACCCAGGGGGTCTCCAAAACAAAAGATCAGAGCCCACTCAGAGCTGTCCTTGCTCCCTCTGCCTCAGAGTAAAGCCATGTTTGGAGGGGTCTAAGAATGCCTATGCTCTTCTTGTCCCCTTGGAACTGATGGGGCTGAGGCAGGGGACTGGGGATGTGGCTTCCAAGAGCCACACCCAAGTTCCCGCCTGGGAGCTCCACACACCCAGCTTTTGCTGTCTCTTCTTTCCCTGCCATCCCTGCCAGCTGCTGTCCTATAAATCTGGGCCCCACAGCCCTATCTCCCCATGCAGTCAAGGCTCTCCCAGCTTTCTCAAAGCCCCTCCTGATTTGTCACCTTGGCTTTCACTTCCCTTTGTCTCAGAGGCCTTAGTGGTCACATTCGTGCCTCCCGCAGAGAGAGGCCATGGTGGCACTGCCCCCCCTCAAGAGTGGTCCTGCATTCCTGCATCAGGGCCAGCAGGATCTGAGCGCAGAGGGCGCCCAGCTGTGTGCTCAGAGCCATCAGAAAGCCCTGGCCTGCAGCAGGGCTCTGAACAGAAACCTGCATCTCAGCAATGGCGCCAGGGCGTCCCTTAGCTGGGTGGTTCACACAGAGGCATGAAGTCCCAGGGCAGCATGTGGGCATGATGGCCACTGTGCTGGACACTTTGCGGGGACCGGGGCAGAGCATCCATTCAGGGTGCTTGGGCGAGCTGGTACACGTTAACACACAAGGGTGGGAGCACTGGCTACCTCTCAGCAGAGGCACTACTGGACTGTCCCCACTGCACCCCTCCCTTCCCGCAGGACCCACCCCTCCCTATAGGACATGCCCTTCCACGCAGGACACGCCCATCCCCAACAGGACGTGCCCCACAGGCCCCACACTCTCCACCCCAAGGGCCCCATACTTCCCACCTCATGAACCCAGTTCTTCTGCTTTTGGCAGGCTGTGTGGAGAGTATTAGACCAAAATCTTGGATACCTAGTAGCGGTGAGACGGAAAGATGTAGGACTCCGGACAGGGGTGACCCCGGGGTCAGAAGGGAGGACAGAGGATCAGAGAAAGAAACCTGGCCCTTTTATCCTCTTGGAGAGAAATGCTCAAGATTAGGATACAGCTGCTGGAGCCTGGGGGGCCAGAGCTGGAGATAGAATGGAACTGACCCCCAGTAGGCTGTTCAGGGTTCTTTGGGTTTAGGCCCCTGGAAGGAAGCAGCCTTGGTATGGCCCAGGCAAGTCAACCATGTGTGGCTTCTCCTTCCTAAAAAGGAGAGCCATGACCAGAGAGGAAAAAGCAGGGATAGAGCCTCTGATAGAGCCTCTGATAGAGCCTCAGGGATAGAGTTGTCTGTGGTCTTAATCCATGGTGCCCCAGCCCACCAAGGGGCAGGGTTTGGCTGGCTCGTACTCTGCAGAACCGAAGGAGACAATCCCACCCTAGCTGGTAGTCTCTGGGCCTCCGTTGTCTGTGGTCTTAATCCATGGTGCCCCAGCCCACGAAGGGGCAGGGACCAGACAGTGACCAGGTGTCACCCCAGGGATACTGCTCTGGAGCAGGCTCTGTGCTCTCGCCCAATGACCACATCATCTTCGCCCACCCTCCAAGGCTCCTGCAGCATTCCTCCTTGGACCTGTCCTTTCAACCCCAGAAAGGCACACTGTTGGCATCGGTCATTCCTGCCTCTCCTTCAGGATGTATGTCCTTTGCTTTGCCTGCCCTCCCAAGCCTGGTCCTGACCTCTTAGCCTGGGTCCATCTCCCACTAGGCCCTATACATAGGCCCACAACCTGGTCTCCACACATTCTCTAAACACAATGCATTGTAAGCCTCCTTGCCTTTGTTCCAGCTCTTCTCAAGGCCAGAGTGCCCTCTTCCCTCTTTTCTTCCATCCATTCAATTCTGAATCATCAATGAAGTCTCCTGTGCTGCTTCCTCCATGCAGGGTGATCTCAGTCAGGATGAGTCACTCCAGACAGGCGCTGTTTCTGTACCCCTCCTTCCTTCAGCCAACTACTCTCTATTGCCTCCCAAGATAATCATTGAGGGAGAGTTCAAGGTCTGACTGACCCTGTATTCTCCCCAGTCCACAGGTTCTGGCACAAGGCAGTCCTGATAATATCTATCAATACATGTTGCTGCAGTCCTTCTCCCATCTTTCCCTTTTGTGTCTGGGAAGAGCCTCATGAGGCAAGGTGGTTCCTTTCACAGGAGCTCCGGGATATGGCTCTTCATGTGCAGGCTGCAAGGAGTCATATTTATCTGGATAATGAATGTTGCTGATTAAGTCTGGGGGCTCGTTAAACCATACAGTGTGGAGTTGAATGAAGTATAGAGTTCAGCTCTAAGGTGGCTGCATGAGGGTCAGCAGAAGACCAGGCCCTGAGGGCCAACACAGTGTCCTCCATGAGGGGTGGTAAGAAATAGGGATGGGAAGGAAATAAAAGATAATAAAATAAAAGAGCCCCATGAGGAGGGAGGAAGGGTCACCAAGGACGTGTCCTCTGGTTTTGTCAGACGTTTTACAGAACATACAGGAAAGTACTGAAAAAATATGGCACATCCTTTCCCAAGTCTTTCTGAGAGTGCTGGCTCCATGCACACTCAGCTTTGGTGTAAGTCAGTGGGGTGATTTGTGCTGCCCTGAGAAGGACCACAGTGCAGGGCTAGGTTCCTGGAGTAAGTGCTGCAGACAGCCTGTGCTAATGCCCCAAGCAGAGGCAGATCCCCTAGGCTGACAGGCCACGCAGGAGCATTTGCCAACTGCAGGGTGCTGCACATGTAAAGTGACAGAGGAGAACAGGGCAAGGGAGAAGACTCTGACCCCACCTGCTCCCACAAAGCGTGGGTCATAGACGCCCTGGGCCTCCCACCATAGCTATGTGCGTGGAGCCTCCCCTTTCCTGGGTAGACCTTTCTGAAAATGAGCCCAGATATCCTCCCACACCTTGCTCCTCAGCATGTGTCCTTAAAGCAGCCATATAATTGGCACCATGAGCTCGGCCCAGTCCAGGCCCCCCAGACCAAGATATGCTTTTCCCCAGGATTCCCTGGAGATTCATGGGCAAAGGTGTGAGAAAGGCCTATCTCAGGTGCTATCCAGCTAGCATAATCTCCCCATCTATATGGTAGGCTCCTTGAGGAGCAAACCCATCTTGAGTATCTTGGTCCTTTCTGCCCTCCCCAAACCCGACCCACATAACTTGGCACTAAGCCTGAAGAAAGGTCAGTGCTCAGCAAGGAATGGAAAAATGAAATCGGGTAACTGGACTCAGCACATTCTTAGGGTCTTCAAAACCATGGTCACCATGGCCACAGGACCATAGCCATAATCAAATATTTGTGCTGGCAACTCCACTCCAGGTCACCTGCAGTTAGACCCAGAGTTGGATGGGCACCCAGGTCCCTCCACACTCAACTAGAAGCAGCAGCAGGGCTTGGTCTGCCCCACTGCCAGAAAGGTGGAAATGTGCTTGTTCCAGAGAATTTGGAGAACTTTGTCCACCCTTGTCAATGCACAGGGAAGTCTCCAACAACTATCATGGGTTCACTATGTAAGCTGGGATCTGCTCACAGTCTCATGGCAGAGAGGCAGCTATTCCGTTCAGACATGGAGCATCTGCCTGATGTCACTGGGGCTAGAGGCAGATGGTCTCCTGGACAGCCAGGGACAAGGGTGGTGGCCTTCCCACAGAGCCACCTGCCACAGCCTGACAGATTGCCATAAGGAAGGTGGAAATGGTCTATTCCTGCCTTGCCCCACCAGCAGAAGAGGAGTGAGGAATGTATCTGGCACTGGTGTTGTAGGAGAATACATAAACAGCCAACTCGCTTTCTGGGAAAGAAATGACCTAATCCGCCAAGCCAGCCTGCAGCTTCATGGGAAGACAAGACAGCGCGGGGTTGGGGGAGAGGCCCACCGAAGGGCCTGGGCTGTGCCTGGGGCAGGGGTGCCCAGTGCCTTCTACCTCATGCCCTGCCCTAAGAACAGCAGAGCCCTTTGACAGCAGCTGTGGTTCTAAAAGCGGCACTCTTCAAACCAGGAAACAACCGGCAAGAGTGAAATACTCCCAAGAAGGAATGAGGCTTACCATGAGAGTGGGCAACAGGAACCCAGACCGCAGTGACCTGGCCCACCTGCCACCCTTTCACATGGAAAAGCGCCAAGAGAGTTTCCCTGACAATGGAGGACACTCATGTGCTTCAGAGAACGTTCTTCTCTATTTTCTTCATTAATCCAACAACATAAGCAAAAAGGAGACATAGAAATCCATCCCAGCGCCACACACAGACGTTGAATTTGAGTGGAGGCGGGGGCTGTGCGGCGAAGCTCTGCGTTTCTTACAAGCTCCTGGGTGGTGCAGAGGCTGCTGAGCCAGGGCCACACTTTGAGTCGTGAAGCCAGATGTTTTGAAATTTGCATGTACGAGTATATACATTTTTGTTCTAAAAATTTTCCTCAGAGTACATACTATTTTGTAACCTGACTCACCTTAATAATCTATTATGACTCCTTTCTGTATCAAAAATGTACTTCAATAATAAATTTTAACAGCTACAGAATTCCATTTTATATAAATTCCAATATTTATTTAGCCAATCTTCTATTGTTGGAGACATGGGTTGTTTTAAACTTTTTCCCATTATAAATAGTTCTTGCAAATGTGAGTCTTATGACTAAACCTTATCATACATCCCTAATTATTTCTTTAGAATTTCCACAAGTAAAATTAAAGACATGCATAATTTTAGGGCTTTCCATAGAGATTACTGAACCTCCCTCCAAAAAGGTTTACCGACAAACATAGCTGCCAGCAGTGTACCAATCACTCCCGTTGAAAAAATTCTCCAGAGAAGTGAATTAAAATGATACCCCAGGTTCTGGCCTCAGCTTTTGCAGCATCAGGAAAATCATACATTTTCCTAATTAAAAAGCACTCCTTCATTTATTACACATTCATGCACCTTCTGCTGTGCATGAGGCCTTGTGATAGGCCCTGGAGAGGCACAAACCCGATGCAATCATCATCCATAGATGCACAAAGACCCAATAAAAGGGTCTGTTTCTCCCAGTTTACTCCAAACATTCTTCAAGCTCTAGAAAAATTACTTTCTTAGAAGAGCCTGCTGAGATGCTGTGTCTGGTGACCTGCCCAGGGTCCTGGATCTCCAGGAACAGCCCAGGAGCTCACCTGTCCATTCTTTTCCACTCCCACCATACCTAGTTGGCACCCCTCCCAAGAGGACAGCTCAGGGCTCCTCTGTCTCCACCATGCAGACATGCTGCTCCTCTGATTTCCTACATGGTGGGCTATGGCTCTCACTGAGGCATCGAGTGGTCCCGGGGGCTCAGGGAGGCGGCTGTGTGGGGTGAGAAGAGGCTGCCTGGGAGAGGGTTGGCATGGTCTAAGCCACGTCAAGCAGCTGGAAGGACTCGGGTACATGGTGTTGGTCCCAAGTGCCTGGGACCCAAAACACACCCAGGAGGAATGACCTGCATTGGACCGGTCTGCCTCCAATCCACCTTCTTTTTCCCCTACCTGAGAGCCCAGGGAGCTGTGTGAGCGCCGGAGGGGTGTTGGACTCTCCAAAGACTGTGAGAAGAAGGAACTGTACTGCCAGTGGAGGAACAAGGCAGTGAGAAACCATGAATCCAGGCCAGAAACAAAGGGGTACCCGGGAGTGGGCAACCTGAGAAAAGCATCAGAGGCCCAGACCCGACGTGGAGAGGAGGAAGAGCAAGGTGTCTAAGGTGGTGGGACACTTGATGGGACACTTTTCTTGGGCTGTGATAGGAAACGGGAAAAGCAAGCTTGAGGACAGAGATTAAGAGAGTAATTTGCGACATTATGAATTTGAAGTGTCTCTGGGACAGCCCAGTGAAGGTGTTGGTACAAACTTGGACACATGGGCCTGGAAACATATATTACTGCGATTGTTAATGTTATGTGTCAACTTAACTAGGCTAAGGGATGCCCAGATAACTGGGAAAATAGTATTTCTAGTAAAAGAAAAAAAACGTTTATATTTATGTTTATGTTTATTCCTATTGTTCTGTTTCTCAGGAGAGCCCTGACAAATACGGTCACTTACTCTCTCTGAGTCCCAGTGTCGTTCTGTGTAAATAGGGACTGGAGAGAAAGCTGGTGGAGGAGTCCTTGGTATACAAGCTCCTGAAGCAGGAAGGTGGGTGGACGCAGTCCAGGGGAAGAGCAGCACCAGAGTGAAGAGGGCTGAGCAGAAAGCCCAGCCTCACCCTGCCCCAGGGGTCCTGGCAGCCCCTGGGCAGGTGAGAAAGCACCCAGGAGGATAGGTTAGAAAGGAAGGTCAGAAAGAGAAAAGTAGATACATATCAGGGAGCTGTCACAAGAGCTGAAGGAAGAACATTTTCTAAAAGAGACCCATTACAAAAGAAAAGCAGTTTCCTGTTGAGTCACAGATCTGCTCCAAGAGTCTGTCCTTCAAAACCACTTGCACAAATGCTTGAATATGCTTACAAAAATATTCATATTTCTTGTAAGACAGAAAAGTTGGAGGCAACCCCAGTGCCAAGTATGAAGTACTACTGGCATACAGTAGTACTTTATGTACCATTTGCTTAATGAATGAATTAATAGGACTATTGATTACCTAAATTATAAGAGATCAGTTCCAGGGAGAATTCTGTTGCCATTAAAAAAAAAAAAAAAAAGAAAGCTTACATTCAGAAGTGCCTATGGTGTACTGTAAAATAAAAAAGGAAGTCACCAAATGCTTCAGGTAAGCATGGGTTCCTTTCTGAAAATACCTATGTGCATATATTCATTAAATCTCTATATTATACATTATACATATACATTTGTGTGCAAGGGATTTGTAGAGAAAATGATCTTAGGTGAAACCTGTAAGGGAGGAGAGAAGCAGGTAAGGGCAGGGAAGAAACCAGGCATTGTCTTGGGTCCAGCCTGACCTCATCCCACGGGGGTGGGGGGCGGGGAGCTCTGGAGCGTGAATGGCACCACAGAGCTGCTCCACCTTGAAGCAAGGGGTCAGCCTTTTGTACCTGCATTATTCAGTCAGTAGTTGAGGGCTGCCCTCTGGGATGGGCATGACTTCTGAGACATTTCTGTACGAGCAGATCATTTCTGCCAAGGGTGATTCTCCAGAGAAGGGTGCAACTCTGAACCATTAGCAGTTGGGATGGGTACACTGGCCAGGTGAAGAAAATCTAAGTAGCACTAATACTATCTAATAAAGACACGCACGCGCGCGCGCGTGTGTGTGTGTGTGTGTGTGTGTGTGTGTGTGTCTGAAGGAGCACAGAAAAATATCTGGAAGAATATCAATAGTGGTTACCTCTGAAAATGGAAATTGGGGTTGAAGGAAGGCAATGAGAGAAGAAAAAATTTTATTTCACTGAATATACTTCTGTATTAGTTGCCTTTTCTTGCAATCAGCATATATTACGTACGTGATTAAAAGCAAAACAAAAGGAGGTTGGCTGGCATTAAAAACTGCAGACAGGCCAAGTCATCTAAAAATGGAGAAGAATACCTGCAGTGCATCTGATGAGCCCTTGCCTACAAGGTGCTTGAGGTCAGGGCACAGGAACACCAGACAGCCATCAAACCGGGCTAGCAGTCAGGGAAAGGGTATTGGAGAGCAGGGTGGGTGGTAGAAGCCACCCCTCCAGGCAAAGCAAGGAACTGGGCCAAATCACTTTTTATGGGGCTGAGACTCCCCATCTTACCTTTCTCTCAGCACTTGCTCTGTAATGAATGCTCTTTCCTTTCTCTTGGAATGGAAGAATAAATTGGGAGCCTGAAGGAACTTATGCCAGGAGTTGGGTGTTCCTTCCTAGAAAATGAATTGTACACATTGATGTGAGGCAAGAGAACAGGAGCCTGCCAGGAATTATGTTTCTGCTGCTGGAGGTCTCCTATTAGAAACTCTAGAGACAGAGCCTGGCCCACGCAGAGGTGCTGGGTGGGGAGAGGTGGTGACCAGGCAGCCACACAGGAGATAAGCCCTACCAGCGTCAGAGCCCTTGCACCCAATCCTTGCCACAGCCAAGTTTCCCCTGAGCCTTCCAGCCCAGCAATATCCTGGTCCTCATCAGGCAATGGGAGCCATGCTAAGAGCCTGACGACTGGGGAAGGGGCCACAGCCAAGGCAGCAGGGAGGGGAACTCAGCCAATGTCTGGTAGCATGACGCAGGAGCAATCACCTGCTGGTGTCTGTTTCAGACAGCTTGGATGCTATAACAAGCCACCAAAGATGGGGCAGCTTAAACAACAGGCATGTACTTCTCCCAGTTCTGGAGACAAGAAGTCCACAATTAGGAAGCCAGCATGATTGGGTTCTGGTGAGAGCCCTCTTCCTGGTTAACAGACAGCCACCTTCTCCTTGTGCCCTCACATGAGAGAGAGAGAGAGAGAGAGAGAGAGAGAGAGAGAGAGAGAGAGAGCTCTTTTTCTCCTCTTATAAGGGCACTAATCCCATTCTGAGGGCTCCACTTTCATGACCTAATTGCCTCCCAAAGGCCACACCTCCGAATACCATCCTATCAGGGGTTAGCATTTCAACATAGGAATTTGGGGAGGGGGGGACATGCACTTGCAATCCATAATACTGATGATATTCCAAGATGGTAAATCTTCAGGGGAAGATAACCTTGAAAGTGCTTCACAAATTTGGAAACATGTCATATAATATGATGGCACTTAAGCAAATGGCTCTAGAAGAATACAAAACATGGAAAGTGCTAAAGAATATGTGCCATTGATGTGAATGAACCTGTAAACATGACTGGAGAAAAGAGTCCCTCTCAAGGAAATACTGATGATTCCAGAGGAGGTGACCAAGCTCTTGCATTAGCTACTCAGAACCCCCTCTATGGAATGTTTCTATACTATGGCAAGCCTATTGGAAAAGCATGATGTCAAGAAAAAGGAAAGGAAATATTAATAAGCAATGAATTAGCACAATAAAGCAAATACGTATGATAGGTGTTACCACCCTAAAATATGAATATGCAGAGCCAGCTTTTCTATCTGCTGTTAGGAGTGACAGCAGTTGGGAGTAAATAAAAAGATGCTTAGACATATGAGACAGGTGGTTAGGGTGTTAAAAACTAACCATTGTGGGTGACCATGGATCTCAGATTATAAATGATGGCTGTGGGTCATACAGACCACTGATGCCTTTACCAGATCATATGGAGTGCGATGTTGAGACTTGGGGTACAAACATGGGGTGCTATGTGACAGTAATTTCTCCCATCTCCCAGGTAGACTACAAAAATTATGGGGTAATAGAAAAAAGACATAGACCCATATTCAGCAAAAGTAAGACACAATAATTATCTGTAGACTCAAAATTTGTGTAAGGACTATCAAAAGAAACTGCAATCTGCTCAGAAACCACACAAGGTAAATGCAGGAGAAACTGAACCAGAGAAGGGTCACTGCAAAGAGCAGATCTCAGGAGACAATAACAATAATTGCCTTTCTTGTAGGTGAAGAGCACACTCATGAGGGACAGACCTATCCCCTGACCTACAGTAATGGCTGTGGGAAGGAGGAAGCTGCAAGTAGGAGGCAATCAAGAGAGCAAAGAAGGAAGTGCAATGCAAACATCCAGAGAATGAGGTTACAGTTCTCAGAAACTGCCAGCAAAAAACCACTCCCTAAAATAACATCCTGCAGA
The DNA here is from genome assembly GCF_964194185.1 of Rhinolophus hipposideros. Lineage (NCBI taxonomy): Eukaryota > Metazoa > Chordata > Mammalia > Chiroptera > Rhinolophidae > Rhinolophus > Rhinolophus hipposideros. The sequence continues at coordinate 67,702,238 of NC_138061.1, forward strand.
TAGCTAAGCAAGGGAAAGCCAACTCATTACACAATGAACTAAAGAGCTGCGGACATGACATCAATACAAAGAGAAAATCAGGAAAAAGGAAGATATGGAAACTTATGGGGCAAAGACTGCCCATCTGAAATTTTTGCCATAAAACTCTTAATAACAAAACATCTTTCTATGAATTAAAAAAACATTATAAAGCAACAATACGATAAAGAAAGATCACAAAGCAGAAACACAAAATGGTCAGAAAAAATAAAAAGAATAAAACAGAGTGCCAAGAGACGTCATCAAAATGGCGGCATGAGGTGAGCCTCTGTAAAGCTCCCCTGGAATTTACAACTAATCAAACAACAATAACTTCACAAAGGACTCCCTACACAGCAGACAGGCAAGACAAAGATGCCCATTAGTGAATTCACCTAAAGGTAGACTAATCGTGCGACTGGGGGAGGTGGGAAAGGAGAAGTGCGGAGATGGACCGACCGGGCACAGGACGCAGACCTAGCTCAGTGCTCCGCGCTCGCTGCATCCTGGAACTACCTCAGCTGTGGGAGAGGGAAGAAATCGGACTGCTAGGGCTCCGCTTCTAATCCACAGGGCTGAGGGGGCAGCATATAACACGGCTGAACCCAACGCTCGTGACAGGGACCTCGGAGAAAAGACTGAGGAAAAAAGGCTGAAAACAGTGTTTCAAGCCCTCACTGCCGAGCAGAAAATGGAAGCCTAAGGCACTGAGACTAGACGCCCCCACCCAACCCTCCCAGAGCTTGCCCTGCCCACACCTGCCCGGTGCTAGAAGCCGAATAGTAGCACTGTCAGATCAAAAGAACAGAATATTTGCAGTTCTGAGGACTGTGGACCTCAGACACAGATTTGCAGCCCAACTAGTTCTGGCAAAGGGGAGGGAGCAGTGGAAGTGGGACCGACTGTGGTGGTGGTCGCCGCCATTGCTCTGGGCCACCTCTCACAACTCACCACGCACCTGGCCCCACCTATCTGGGCAGATCCCTGCAGGAGTAAACAGAACTGCTTAAACATCTGGGCTCTGAATCTGGTGCAAAAAGAGCTTTGGAATTTCAAAAGCTCTCCGCATTCCCACAGGGATGTGGCGCCCTATGACCCAGGCGAACTATTAACGGAGGAGAAGCCCGTTTCCAGGGAATCCCCCCATTGTGTGAGAAGCTGGAATAGTGCAGAGAAAACACAGAAATACCATGTGAGAGGAGAAAAAAAGGCTGCAGTCAGAGAGAAAATAAAACATTCTACCAACACATACTGGAAAAGATAAGAAAGACCATTTCCTATCAACCTGTTGCAGAAGTCACTCCTGTAGATGTCTAGGAAGAGAAACAATAAATCACTAAATGCCATGAATAACCAAGGCAACAAGACAACTCAGAAAGAAAGTTAAAAGTCTCCAGAAAAGAAACTTAAAGGTATGGAAATATGTGACTTAAATGACAGAGAATGCATGATTGCAGTTCTGAAAAAACTCAACGAGATGCAAGAAAACACAAAAAGGCAGTTTAATGAAATCAGAAACACAATCAAAGAACAACATGAGCATTTTACAAAAGTGATTGAAATTTTAAAAAAGAACCAAATAGAATTTCTAGAGATTAACAACTCAATAGAAGAAATTAAGACTGAAATAACCAGCTTAGGTAGTAGAGTTGACCAGATGGAGGAAAGAATCAGTGACATTGAAGGAAGAAACCTGGATATTACACAGATGAAAGGAGAAAGAGACTTGAGACTTAAAAGAAATGAAAGAACTCTACAAGAACTTCCTGACTCCATCAGAAAGAGCAATATAAGAATAATGGGCATACCACAAGGAGAAGAAAGGGAGAAGAGAACAGAGAAAATATTCATATTGTTGATGAGAACTTCCCAAACTTGTGGACAGAACTGGATCCTCGAATCCAAGAAGCAAATAGAACACCTAATACCTCAATCCCAACAGGCCTTCTCCAAGGCACATTGTATTGAAGCTGTATAAAATCAACCACAAAGAAAGAATCCTCAAGGCAGCCAGGAAAAAGAAGACGGTAACCTACAAAGGAAAGCCCATTAGAGTATCATCAGATTTCTCAGCAGAAACTCTACAAGCCAGGAGGGAGTGGAACCAAATATTCAAACTATTGAAAGAGAGAAATTATCAGCCAAGAATAATATACCCAGCAAAGATCTCCTTTAGATATGAAGGAGGAATAAAGACCTTTCCAGACACACAGAAGTTGAAGGAATTTTCTAATACACAACCTGCACTACAAGAAATACTAAAGGAGGCTATTTGACCACCAGCTACAGGGACAATTTGGGGCAACCGAAACATAAAAAGGGGGAGAGTAAAGGCCTAAATCAGAATATAGGAATAGAGAAAGTAAGCGTGCTGAAGAAGATGGAATACTCTAAATATCAAACTTTCTTCAAAAAAAATCCAGAACTGAAATATACACTGAAATAAAAGAAGAAACAGAGGGAAACATCATAGAGTACCACCATACAGAAATAATAGACAACAAAGAAAAAGACAAAAAAGCAATGGAAACACAGCCTTACCAGAAAACTAAAGAGAGAATGACAGGAAATCCTCACATATCAATAATCATCCTAAATGTAAATGACTAAACTCACCAATAAAAAGGCACAGAGTAGCAGATTGGATCAAAAAACGTAACCCAACCACATGCTGTTTCCAAGAGACACATCTCAGCTACAAGGACAAGCATAGACTCAAAGTGAAAGGGTGGAAATTGACACTCCAAGCAAATGGTACATAGAGAAAATCAGGTGTAGCCATAATGATATCAGATAAAACAGACTTCAGGGTGAAAAAGGTAACAAGAGACAAAGATGGACATTTCATAATGGTAATGGTGACAATACAACCAGAAGACATAACAGTCATCAATATTTATGCCCCCATCAGGGAGCACCAAAATATACCAAGCAACTACTAACAGAACTAAAGGGAGATATTGAGCAAAAGACAATTAGACTAGGGGACATAAATACATCACTGACAGCTACAGATAGATGATCCAAACAGAAAATAAATAACGAAATAGCAGCCCTAAAGGACACATTAGATGAAACAGACATAACTGGCATATATAGAGCATTTCATCCTAAAATATCAGACTATACATTCTTTTCTAGTGTACATGGAACATTCTCAAGGATAGACCATATATTGGGACATAAAATCAGCCTTAGCAAATTTAAGGAGATTGAAATCATACCAAGCATATTCTCTGATCACAAGGCATTGAAATTGGAAATCAACTGCAAAAAGAAAACAGGGTTTTTGAAAAATAATTAGGGGAACGTAATCAATAATGTTGTAAAGATTCTGTAGGGTATCTGATGGACACAGGTCCCATTTGGGAGAACACCTCAGGGAGATGTAGATGCTTGAATAATGTACTGTACACCTGAAGCTGAACAATAATGAATGCCAACTATAATTTTATATATATAATGTGATGGCTCGGTGTGATGTCAGAGGGATAGTGGAAAGGGGGTAGGCAGAGGGGGGATTCACAGTGAGGGACATAAATAATGAACATCTAAGTATTACCTTATCTTGTGCACCTGAAACTAATAATAATTAAAAAAAAGAAAGAAAGCAGGAAAAACACAAATGCATGGTGATTAAAAAACATACTTTTAAAGAATGACTGGGTCAAAGAAGAAATTAGAGAAGAGATCAAAAGATACATAGTAACAAATGAAAATGAAAATACATCCTACCAAAATTTTGATGATGCAGTGAAAGCAGTTTTAAGAGGTAAATTCATATCATTACAGGCCTATCTCAAGAAACAAGAAAAATCCCAAATAAATAACCTCATGTTACACCTTAACGAACTAGAAAAAGAAGAAAGAGTGAAATCCAAGGTCAGCAGAACAAAGGAAATAACAAAAGTCAGAGCAGAACTAAATGAAATAGAGAACAAAAAGACAATAAAAAAATTAATGTGACAAAGAACTGCTTCTTTGAAAAGATTAACAAAATTGACAAACCCTTGGCTAGACTCACTAAGATAAAAAGATAGAAGACACTAATTAACAAAATCAAAAATGAAAAAGGGGAAGTTATCACAGACACCACAGAAATGCAAAGGATCATGCAAGAATACTATGAAGGACTATATGCCACCAAATTCAATAACCTAGAAGAAATGGACAAGTTCTTAGAAACATATAGCCTTCCAAGACTGAACCATGAAGAACTGGAAAATCTAAACAGACCAATCACCATTAAGGAACCTGAATCAGTCATCTGAAACCTTCCCAAAAGCAAAAGTCCGGGACCAGATGTCTTCAATAGTGAATTCTCCCAAACCTTCAAAGAGGATCTAATACCAATCCTGCTCAAACTCTTCCAAAAAATTGAAGAAGAGACAGTACTCCCTAACTCATTTTATGAGGCAAACTATACCCTGATACCAAAACCTGGTAGGACAACACATAAAAAGAAAACTACACACCAATATCTCTGATGAATACAATTGTAAAAATCCTAAACAAAATTCTAGAAAATTGAACACAACAATGCATTGAAAAGATTATTCATCACGACCAAGTGGGTTCATCCCCAGCGGCACAGTGATGATTCAACATCCGCAATTCCATCAATGTGATACATCTCATAAACAAAATAAAGGACAAACATCATATGATTATATCAATTGATGCGGAAAATGCATTTGACAAGATACAACATCCACTTATGATTAAAACACTTAATAAAATAGGTATAGAAAGAAAATACCTTAACATAATAAAGGCCATACATGACAAGCCCTCAGCTAATCTCATAATTAATGGTGAAAAACTGAAATCTTTTGGTCTATGCTCAGGAACACGAAAGGGCTGTCCCCTATCTCCTCTGCTTTTCAACATAGTGTTAGAAGTCCTTGCCAGAGCCATCAGGCAAGAGAAAGAAATAAAAGGCATCCAAATTGGGAATGAAGAAGTTAAATTATCACTCTTTGCAGGTGACATGATGCTATATATAGAAAACCCTAAATACTCCACCAAAAAGCTATTAGAAACAATCAACGAATACAGTAAAGTTGCTGGCTACAAAAACAACGTACAAAAGTCCATTGCATTCCTATATACCAACAATGAAATCTCAGAAAAAGAAATACAAAAAACAATTTCCTTTGCAATTGCAGCAAAAAGAATAAAATACCTAGGAATAAACTTAACTAAGGATGTGAAGGACCTATATGCTGAAAAGTATAAGACATTTTTGAAAGAAATTGCAGAAGACACAAAGAAATGGAAAGACATTCCATGCTCGTGGATTGGAAGAATCAACATAGTTAAAATGGCCAAATTACCCAAAGCAATATACAGATTTAATGCAATCTCCATCAAAATCCCAATGGCATTTTTTAATGAAATAGAACAAAAAATCATCAGATTTGTTTCGAACCACAAAAGACCAAGAATAGCCAAAGCAATCTTAAGAAAAAAGAAAATACTGGAGGTATCGCACTCCCTGACTTTAGCTTGTACTATAGGGCTACAATAATCAAACCAGCATGGTATTGGCAGAAAAACAGACACATAGACCAATGGAATAGAATTGAGAACCCAGAAATAAAACCACATAAATATGGACAGATAATTTTTGACAAAGAAGCTAAAAACATACCATGGAGGAAAGACAGCCTCTTCAATAAATGGTGCTGGGAGAATTGGATAGCCACGTGCAAAAGAATGAAACTGGACTGCTATCTGTCATCATGTAACAAAATTAATTCAAAATGGATCAAAGACTTAAGCGTAAGGCATGCCACAATAAACTGCATAGAAGAAGACATAGGTACTAAACGTATGGACCTTGGGTTCAAAGAGCATTTTATGAATTTGACTCCAAAGGCAATGGAAGTAAAAGCTAAAATAAACGGATGGGACTATGTGAAACTTAAAAGCTTCAGCATAGCACAAGAAACCATCGACAAAATAAAGAGGCAACCAACTGAATGGGAGAAGATTTTTGCAAACAGTGCCTCCGATAGGAAGCTAATATCCAAAACATACAAGGAACTCATGAAGCTCAACAACAACAAAAAAAAACAACCCAATTGAAAAATGGACAGAAGACCTGAAGAGACATTTTTCCAAAGAGGACATACAAATGGCAAGTAAACATATGAAAAAAATGCTCAACATCACTAATCATCAGAGAAATGCAAATAAAAACCACAATGAGATATCACCTCACCCCAGTCAGAATGGCTTCCATCAACAAGGCAAATAGTAACAAGTGTTGGAGAGGCTGTGGAAGAAAAGGAACCCTCATACACTGTTGGTGGGAATGCAGACTAGTGCAGCCATTATGGAAGGCAGTGTGGAGGTTCCTCAAAACATTACGAATAGAATTACCATATGACCCATCAATCCCTCTCCTGGGTATCTACCCAAAAAATCTGAAAACATTTATACATAAAGACACGTGTGCTCCAATGTTCATTGCAGCTTTGTTTACAGTGGCCAAGACATGGAAACAACCAAAATGTCCTTTGATAGATGAATGGACAAAGTAGTTGTGGTATATATACACAATGGAATACTAATCGACGGTAAGGAAATATGAAATAGGACCATTTGTGACAACATGGATGGATCTTGAGAGTATAATGCTAAGCGAAATAAGTCAGACAGAAAAAGCAGAGAACCATATGATTTCACTGATATGTGGTATATAAACCAAAAATAACAAAGGAAAAATGCAAACAAATGAGAAACAAAAACTCATAGACACAGACAGTAATTTAGTGGTTACAGAGGGTAAGAGGGGTGGGGGTGGGAGATGAGGGTAAGGGGGATCAAATATATGGTGATGGAAGGAGAACTCACTCTGGGTGGTGAACACACAATGGGATTTATAGATGCTGTAATACAGAATTGTACACCTGAAATCTATGTATTATTACTAAGAATTGTCAGCCCAATAATCTTATAAAACAAACAAACAAACAAACAAACCTCTCAAAATGTTAGGAATAGAGGGGAATTAGTATAACTTGATAAAGAGAATGCATAAAAATATACAACTAAAATCACACTTAATAATGAAAGACTGGATTCTTTCCTTTAATATGTCCACTTTCACCATTATATTCAATATAGTATTGGACATTCTAGCCACTGTAATAAGGACAGAAAAAGAAATAAAGAAATGCCAATTGGAAAGGAATATATAAACGGTTCCTATTTGCTGATTACATGATTGTCTACATAGAATATCTTAAGCAACCTACAAGTAAGAATCCAGAACTCAGAAGAGAGTTCAGCAATGTCTCAGGATATAATATCAATGCACAAAAATTAATCACATTTCTATATACTAACAGTGAACAAGTGGAAACTGAAATTTTAAAAGCAGTATGAATTACAATCATTCTAAATAAAATCAAATGCTTAAGCCTAGACTTAACAAAACATGTACAGGATCTGTATGCTGAAAATTACAAAATGTTGTTAGAAAAAAATCAAAAATAAAGAAATGTAGATACATACTTTGTTCATGGATTGGAAGACTCACCGTTGTAAAGACGTCAGTTCTCCTCAAATTGATTTATAGGTTAATGAAAATTTTGTCAAAATCCCAGCAAGATTTTTTTGTAGGCATAAGGAAGTTTATTCTAAAATTTATATGGAAAGACACAGGCCCTAGAACAGCAAAAATAGTCTTGATAAATATAAAGAAAGTAGAAAGAATTACTCTACACAATAGTAAGGCTTACTATACAGCTACAGTAATGAAATCCATGTGGAGGGACAGACACACAGATCCATGGGACAGAATAGAGAACCCAGTAATAGACTGACACAAATATGCTCAACTTATTTTTGGCAAAGATACAAAAGCAATTTGATGAAGGAAGAATAGCTTTATCAACAAATGGTGCTGGAGCAATCAGATATTCATAGTGAAAAAGAAATCTCTACTGAAATCTCAAGCCTTTATGGAAAAATTAATTCAAAATGGATCATAGACTCAAATATAAAATGTAAAACTGTAAAAATTTTATGAAAAATAGGAGTAAATCTTTGGGGTCTAAGATGAGGCAAAGAGAACTTAGATTGTACAAAAGTACAATCCATAAAAGAAAAAGTGATAAGTTGGACTTCATCAAAATTAAAAAACTCTTGCTCTGCAAAACAAGTTGGAACTAAAATATTAGAAAAGAAAAATAGTAAAATGGGATGCAAAACAGTGATATGAAGTTCTTCCATTTCTTGAGAAAAAATTATTGATATTCATTAACTTCAGCCTTTTTTAAACAAACAAGTTAAAATACAAAGACAAAAATATAAAACTGTATTATTTGTAGATGCTATTATGATGCACATAGAAAACTCAAAAGAATCCACGGATAAATTTTTAAATAAATAAATTATTTTAGTAAAGTTGGTAGATAAAAGATCAATATAGAAATAATAATTGTATTGTTATATGTCTGTAACAAACATGAATTTAAATTTTTAAAATGATACCATATACAAAACCATAAAAAAATCATATATAAAGAAATAAATTAATAAAATCTGTACTGGACCTCTACACAGAAACACAACACCTAAATAACTGAAGGGATATATCACGTCTTTAGATTGGAGGATTTAATCATCCCCACATTTACCTATGACTCAATGCAATCAGTCACAGCCAAAACATCAACAGTGTTTTCAGAGAGATTTGACAAACTAATTCTAAAAGTTATTAGAATATTAACAAAATGGCTCCCAAATAACTAAGATATGCTTTAGGATGACAAGGTGAGGGGACCTGTTCTACTAGGTATCAATAAAAATTATTTCAAGCTGTGTTACAGAGTGGTCCTGATGCAAGGATAGACAGACTAAAAGAGCACACTAGAGAAGCAGTCTTATGCTTTCATGGACTCTTGATTTTATGACAAGTTGGCATTATAGGCCTTAAAACAAAGGATGGAGTTTTCAATAAATGGGTCTGGACAATGAAATATTCACATGGAAAAAAAAAAAGCTTGACTCCTACTTCACATCATACATGAATATCAATTCCAGGTAGATTGAAAAATCATACAGGAGAATGATTTGAGAGGTGGGGAAAGATCTCTTATACAGGGTACAAAAAGCACTAACCAAGGAAGAGGAAAAGGCTGATAAATTGGATTACATTAAAATTAAGACTATCTACTCATCAGAAGACACCATGAAGAGTGAAAAAGCAATGTATGAACGGGGAGAAGATATTTACAAAGACTGACAATGGCAAGTGATTGTGGAACAAGGGACAGGTACTCACGCACTGGTGGCAATTTATTCGTATATTGTACAAATTTATTTGTATATTGTACAAATGTTTTGGAAAACAGCGTCAGGACTGAATTTTAATGTAAGCATATCCTATGGCTCAGCAATTACACTCCTAAATATATACCCACTATAAATGTGTGGACATGTATCTCAAGAGTCATGTACAAGGATGGTCACAGCAGCATTATTATGAATCTCACAAAATTTTGAGTGCAAAACTGAGGCACATAAGAATTCATAATGTATGATTGCTTATAACTCATCATTGATGGAAATGATATATATCAAAAACTGAGGAATATCACTGAAAGTTACTTCTAGGGGAATTAATAATCTTTAATGTCATCTATTAGGAAATAATACTTAGAACTCAAATAAAGTTAATAAAATAAAATAATAAACCTCTAGATAGAAGGCAGTAATCAAGATTAGATCAAACGTCAATAAAATAGAAAACAAAGATAAAATAGAAAGGATCATCAAAATCAAAAAAGTAGTTCTTTGAAAATACTAATAAAAATAAAAACCTCTAGAACAATTGACCAAAAGAATGAAGAGAAAGTCTTAGCATATAATACAAGGAATCAAAAGGGAATATGATTTTAAGTATAACAAAATTTAAAGATGACTATAGACCATTATTATGCCAATGAATTTGAAAACTTTGACAAAACGAACAATAACTTGAAGAAATAAAATTTTTTAAAGAGTCTCACAAAGACATAGAAAACCTAAAGGTACCTTAAACGTTAAGAATATGGAATCCATTTTTAAAATCTCACAGAACAGACAACAGAATCAGGTTCAGAGACCCTGTCACGCAGGGTGTCATGTGGGGTCTCATCTCCTGCTCCCCACACAAGAACGCAGGACATGGTGAGGCCAAAAAGGAACACCCACAGAGACATAGATAGGGGAGTCATACCACTATAGTCTCGCTGGCGCCTGGGTTGAGACACAGGAAGCAGGAGCCACAGGATCTGCCACCTGCCATCCACTTCTCTGCCAACCAACCTCACTTGCTAGCTGCAACCCGTCATGCTAACTGCAATCTGCGCTTGCTAGCGTAGCCACGGCAGTTATATCAGTGGCTCATGGCTAACCGGTAACACCTGATGGCCAACTGGTCACAGTTGATGGCCATCTACTACCCAAGCCAGCACCTATCCACGTGAGGCCAAGAGCCTGGAAACTATTCTCTGGGGCTCTGTCCCCACAGCCATGCTCAGGGAGAAGCCTACATCAAGCTGCCTGCCTCCTGCACTGAATTGCCTTCCTGCTAACTGGGCCAACCCTTATAAAGGAGTTCCTGGAATTCTATCACAACCAGTAGGACTGAGACTTTCCCCGTCCAATCAGAGCTTACAGCTACATCTTTGTTAGCATCTTCACTGACCAATCAGAGTGTCTCCATTCTGAACAATCAGGACAGTGCTTTTTGGATCAATCAAACTGAAGATTTGGAGTCCTCATTTGCATGAGGACAGACCAGTCAGAGACCAGGGGTAGGCAGAGCTCTCTATATAAGTCAGCTCCCTTATGGCTCTGAAAGTGCACATTCCCTTTCCACCAAAGACTAAAGACTGCATTTCTCTGGCTGGGGGGGAAACCCCAAAGACGTCTTGCTGAACCAGAGAGGAGGGGAGTGTACCAGAGTGGACCTGACCAGACTGAAGTGGATAGGAGCAGAGCTGTATAGCCATGCTTTTTAACAGTTGAGCTGTTTACATTGAATAAAGTTTCCTTCTTCACTGCACTCCAAATTGGGGACTCCTATTGGCTTTGAATTAGTGGCAACAACAATCAGTTGACGGAACACCCTTGCCCGACAGCCCACCACTCCCCAAGCACTTCCAGTTTCCTGCCCTTTGCCCTAAATGACTGCACAGTCCAGTTAGAGGGGCACCCTGGGGCCCATGCTCCCAGGAGGTCCAGCACAGGCCCAACAGGCAAGAAGACAATATCCAGCCTCCTCTGGGCAGGGTCAGACAGCAGGACACAGTCCCTCCGGGTCGCACACCTGCCATTCAGCCTCACTGGGCACGCGCGTCTCCTGATCTGCCTGCCCTCTTCTGTCTCCAGTATCTTCCTGAGTTCATTCTGTGCATCCTTTCCTAACATCTGGTGTTGAGCATAGAGCCCATTTATCTTCATTCTATCTTTTTCCCTAGCAGAGCACCTAAGGTTGTACATTGCCCTCTGGTGCCATTTTTCCTGCATCCCATGAATATCAATATCAGCTGTTTTACTTTTGTTTGGTTTATATCTTTTGCATTTTCCATGATCATTTCTCTTTTGGCCCATGAATTATTTTGGTTTCCAGGTATATCTGGGTTTGAGGCCTGTGATTTCTGCTCTTATTGTGTCTTGATTAGAGAGCATGTCCTGTATATCATCTATGGCATTTGTTGAAGCTTTCTTAATGACTAACTACATGGTCAATATTATAAAATTTATATCTGTGCTGAGAAATTATGAATGTCTGATATGTTGGACATGGGGTTCCATATTGGCCCAATGGGTCAAACCATAAAATTGTGCATTTCAAATCTCTTACATATGTCATATATACAGAGAGTGCCAAAAAAATGTCTACATGTGTTAAGAAAGAAAAAACCTGTATTAAAATTGTAATACTCAATATATATCAATAACAAAAGATGAATACAAGTCATATTTTTGGCACCATCACTATTTATCATATAGCTCACTTTTTAAAAACTAGACTGAGAATCTGTTTTTTTTTAATTTATTGGGGTAACAATTCTTAGTAAAAGTACATAGATTTCAGGTGTACAATTCTGTATTACATCATCTATAAATCCCATTATGCGTTCACCATCTAGAGTCAGTTCTCCTTCCATCACCATATATTTGATCCCCGTTACCCTCATCTCCCACCCCTCTCCCCTCTCCCTCTGGTAACCACTAAACTATTGTCTGTCTCCATGAGTTTTTGTTTCTCATTTGTTTGTCTTGTTCTTCTGTTGTTTTTGGTTTATACACCACATATCAGTGAAATAATAGGGTTCTCTGCTTTTTCTGTCTGACTTATTTCACTTAGCATTATACTCTCAAGATCCATCCATGTTGTCACAAATGTTCCTATATCATCTTTCCTTAACGCCGAATAGTATTCCATTGTGTATATATACCAAAACTTCTTTATCCATTCATCTGTCAAAGGACATTTTGGTTGTTTCCATGTCTTGGCCACCGTAAATAAAGCTTCAATGAACACTGGAGCACACGTATTTTTATGTATAAATGTTTTCAGATTTTTTGGGTAATCCCAGGAGAGTGATTGCTGGGTCATATGGTAATTCTATTCATAATGTTTTGAGGAACCTCCACACTGCCTTCCATAGCGGCTGCACCAGTCTGCATTCCCACCAACAGTGTATGAGGGTTCCTTTTTCTCCACAGCCTCTCCAACACATGTTACTATTTCTCTTGATGATGACAGCCATTCTGACTGGGGTGACGTGATATCTCATTGTGGTTTTTATTTGCATCTCTCTGATGATTAGTGACGTTGAGCATTTTTTCATATATCTATTTGCCATTTGTATGTCCTCTTTGGAGAAATGTCTCTTCAGGTCCTCTGCCCATTTTTAAATTGGGTTGTTTGTTTTTTTGTTGTTGAATTTCATGAGTTCCTTGTATATTTTGGATATTAACCTCTTATCGGAGGAGCTGTTTGCAAAAATCTTCTCCCATTCAGTTGGTTGCCTCTTTATTTTGTCGATGGTTTCTTTTGCTGTGCAGAAGCTTTTAAGTTTCATATAGTCCCGTTCGTTTATTTTAGCTTTGACTTCCCTTGCCTTTGGAGTCAAATTCATAAAATGTTCTTTGAACCCAAGGTCCATAAGTTTAGTACCAATGTTTTCTACTATGCAGTTTGTTTCAGGTCTTATGCTTAAGTCTTTGACCCATTTTGAATTAATTTTCATACATGGTGACAGATAGTAGTCCAGTTTCATTCTTTTGCACGTGGCTATCCAATACTCCCAGCACCATTTATTAAAGAGGCTGTCTTTTCTCGAATGTATGGTTTTGCTCTTTGTCAAAAATTATCTGTCCACATTTATGTGGTTTTATTTCTGGGTTCTCAATTCTATTCCATTGCTCTATATGTCTATTCCATTGCTCTATGTGCCAATACCATGCTGTTTTGATTATTGTAGCCCTGTAGTACAAGCTAAAGTCAGGGAGTGTGATACCTCCAGTATTTTTTTTTTCTTAAGATTGCTTTGACTATTCAGGGTCTTTTGTGGTTCCAAACAAATGTGACAATTTCTTGTTCTACTTCTTTAAAAAATGCCATTGGGATTGTGATGGGGATTGCATTAAATCTGTATATTGCTTTGGGTAATATGGCCATTTTAACTACGTTGATTCTTCCATTTCATGAGCACTGAATGTCTTTCCATTTCTTTGTGTCTTCTTCAATTTCTTTTAAAAATATCTTACAGTGTTCAGCATATAGGTCTTTAACATCCTTGTTTAAGTTTATTCCTAGGTATTTTATTCTTTTTGCTGCAATTGCAAAAGGAATTGTTTTTTTAACATATTTATCTGAGATTTCATTGTTGGTATATAGGAATGCAATGGACTTTTGTACGTTGATTTTGTAGCCAGCAACTTTACTGTATTCGTTCATTGTTTCTAATAGCTCTTTGGTGGAGTCTTTAGGGTTTTCTAATACAGCATCATGTTATCTGCATAGAGTGACAATTTAACTTCTTCATTCCCAATTTGGATGCCTTTTATTTCTTTCTCTTGCCTGATAGCTCTGGCAAAGACTTCCAACACTATGTTGAAAAGCAGAGGTGATAGGGGACAATCTTGTCGTGTTCCTGAACGTAGAGCAAAGGGCTTCAGTTTTTCATCATTAATTATCAGATTAGCAGAGGGTTTGCCATATATGGCCTTTATTATGTTAAGGTATTTTCCTTCTATACTATTTTATTAAATGTTTTAGTCGTAAATGGATGTTGTATCTTGTCAAATGCTTTTTCCGCATCAATTGACATAATCATATAATTTTTGTCCTTTATTTTGTTTATGTGATGTATCACATTGGTGGATTTCCAGATGTTGAACCATCCTTGTCCCCAGGGATGAACCCCACTTGGTCGTGATGAATAATATTTTTAATGCATTGTTGTATTCAATTTGCTAGAATTTTGTGTAGAATTTTTGCATCTGTATTCATCAGAGATATAGGTTTGTAGTTTTCTTTTTTTGTGTTGTCCTCACCAGGTTTTGGTATCAGGGTAATGTTGGCCTCATAAAATGAGTTAGGGAGTACTGTCTCTTCTTCAATATTTTGGAAGAGTTTGAGCAGGATTGGTATTAGATCCTGTTTGAAGGTTTGGTAGAATTCACTGGTGAAGCCATCTGGTCCAGGACTTTTGCTTTTGTGATGGTTTTGGATGACTGATTCAATTTCGTTACTGGTGATCGGTCTGTTTAGATTTTCCAGGTCTTCATGGTTCAGCCTTGGAAGGCTATATGTTCTAAGAACTTGTGCGTTTCTTCTAGGTTACTGAATTTGGTGGCATATAGGCCTTCATAGTATTCTGGGATGATCTTTTGTTTTTCTGTGGCATCTGTGGGATAGCGTCCCCTTTTTCATTTCTGATTTTGTTAATTAGTGTCTTCTCTCTTTTTATCTTAGTGAGTCTAGCCACGGGTTTGCCAATTTTGTTAATCTTTTCAAAGAACCAGCTCTTTGTCACATTAATTTTTTTCTCTTGTCTTTTTGTTCTCTATTTCATTGACTTCTGCTCTGATTTTTATTCTTTCTTTTGTTCTGCTGACCTTGGGTTTCATTTGTTCTTCTTTTTCTAATTCTTTAAGGTGTAACATGAGGTTATTTATTTGGGATTTTTCTTGTTTTGAGTTAGGCCTGTAATGATATAAATTTCCCTCTTAAAACTGCTTTCGCTGCATCCCAAAAATTTTGGTAGGATGTATTTTCATTGTCATTTGTTTCTATGTATCTTTTGATCTTTCCTCTAATTTCTTCTTTGACCCAGTCATTCTTTAAAAGTATGTTGTTTAATCACCATGTATTTGTGTTTTTCCTGCTTTCTTTTTGCAGTTGACATCCACTTTCAAAGCCTTGTGATCAGAGAATATCCTTGGTATGATTTCAATCTTCTTAAATTTGCTGAGGCTGATTTTGTGTCCCAATATATGGTCTATCCTTGAGAATGTTCCATGTACACCAGAACAAAAATGTATAGCTTGATGTTTTAGGATGAAGTGCTCTATATATGTTAATTATGTCCATTTGATCTAATGTGTCATTTAGGGTTGCTATTTTGTTGTTTATTTTCTGTTTGGATGATCCATCCATAGCTGTCAATGATGTATTTAAGTCCCCTAGTATAATTGTGTTGTGGTCAATTTATCCCTTTAGTTTTGTTAGTAGTTGCTTGGTATATTTTGGTGCTCCCTGACTGGGGGCATAAATATTGATGACTGTTATGTCTTCTGGTTGTATTGTCACCATTACCATTATGAAATGTCCATCTTTGTCTCTTGTTACCTTTTTCACACTG
Organism: Rhinolophus hipposideros; assembly: GCF_964194185.1. Lineage (NCBI taxonomy): Eukaryota > Metazoa > Chordata > Mammalia > Chiroptera > Rhinolophidae > Rhinolophus > Rhinolophus hipposideros. The sequence goes on from NC_138061.1 coordinate 67,718,137, forward strand.
AAGTCTGTTTCATCTGATATCATTATGGCTACACCTGATTTTCTCTATGTACCATTTGCTTGGAGTGTCAATTTCCACCCTTTCACTTTGAGTCTATGCTTGTCCTTGTAGCTGAGATGTGTCTCTTGGAGACAGCATATGGTTGGGTTTAGTTTTTTGATCCAATCTGCTACTCCTTGCCTTTTTATTGGTGAGTTTAGTCCATTTATATTTAGGGTGATTATTGATATGTGAGGATTTCCTGTCATTCTGTCTTTAGTTTTCTGGTAAGGCTGTGTCTCCATTGCTTCTTTCCCTTTTTGTTGTTGTCTATTATTTCTGTGTGGTGGTATTCTATGATGTTTCCCTCTGTTTCTTCTTTTATTACAGTATATATTTCAGTTCTGGATTTTTTTTGAGTGGTTAGCCTTTGTCATGCGGGGCGGCCTGTAGGTTCTTAGCTCCATCTACCTACATAAGAATGCAGGATATGATGAGGCCTAAAAGGAACACTCACAGAGCCATAGATGGAGGAGTTATATTGCTATATTCTTGCTGACATCACTATAGTCTCACTGGAGGCTGGATCCACACTGTCCACAACCCACAATCCTAACTGCAATCCACGCTTGCCAGCTCAGCCACCGTCTTCTTGCTAGCCTTCATTTTTTCTGCTAGTATAGCCACGGCAGTTATATTAGTGGCCAATGGCTTACTGGTTACAGCTGACGGCCAACTAGCCACAGCTGATGGCCAGCCGATCACAGTTGATGGTCGTTTACTACCTGAGCCAGCACCTTTCCATGTAAGGCCGAGAGCCTGGAAACTGCTCTCTAGGGTTTTGTCCCCACACCCTTAAGTTTATGTAAAAGAAAGTTTGATATTTAGAGTATTCCATTTTCTTCAGCACGCTTACTTTCTCCATTCCCATATTCCGGTTCAGGCCTTTACTCTCCCCCTTTTTATGTTTTGGTTGCCACAAATTGTCCCTGTTGATGGTGGTCGAATAGCCTCCTTTAGTATTTCTTGTAGTGCAGGTCATGTATTAGAAAATTCCCTCAGCTTCTGTATGTCTGGAAAGGTCTTTATTCCTCCTTCAATCTAAAGGATGTCTTTGCTGGATATATGTGGGGACAAAGCCCCAAAAAGCAGTTTCCAGGCTCTCGGCCTCACATAGAAAGGTGCTGGCTCGGGTAGTAAATGGCCATCAACTGTAATTGGATGGCCATCAGCTGTGGCTAGTTGGCCATCAGCTGTAACCCGTAAGCCACTGGCCACTAATATAACTGCTGTGGCTACGCTAGCAGAAAAGAATGGGGGCTAGCAAGAAGATGGTGGCTGGCAAGCGCGGACTGCTGTTAGGACGGCGGGTTGCAGATTATGTAGATCCTGCTTCCTGTGTCTCCAACCCAGCCGCCAGTGAGAATATATTGGTATGACTCCCCTACTTATGGCTCCGTGGGTGTTCCCTTTTGGCCTCACCATGTCCTGCATTCTTTTGTGGGGAGTGGGACCAGAGACCCCGCCAGACAACCCTGCACGACAAATGGCGCAGTGAGCAGGGTCCCCTGCATGACACATGGTGTAGTCGGCAGGATACAGTGCTGGCCAAAGCTTTCCGAAGGGCAGTGGAGCAGTCTGTGCGTATCAAAGCTCAGTCTGAGGAAGACCAGGAGGAGCAGCTGCTAGAGAGCTCGATCCCCATGGAGGGGTGGGAAGACGTGGATGGTTCCCCAACCAGCAGAGGCCGGAGAAAGCGAAGGTCTTTGCAGCCCTGTGGGCTGGGAACTGCTTGCTGAGGCAGCCTGGATGCAGAACTTGTCCCAGGAGGAAACGCTTGCTGAGTCCTCTGTGGGAGATGAGGGTGAGGTCAAGGTCATCCCTCACCCCCAGGACAGCGCTGGCGAATGACTATGGACTATGGGGAATTGCCTTGTATCCGTAATTTAATGGACTACTTGACTGGGAACATACCACCATGTAGTGAAACTGCCAGATGTTTGCTTTTGTGTCTTGACTGGCTGCCATCGAGAATATGTAAGTACCTTGACTGTGAGCCACTGTTGTTCCAGCACAGTACCCCGAGAGGCCCAGGGAGAGTGGCAGTGCCCTGAGAGGCCCTGGCTGTGCCCGGGGAGACAGGTGGTACCCTAAGAAGCCCAGGAAGTCTGGCTGTGCCCAGAAGTACTGGTGGTGCCCTGAGAAACCCTGGCTGTGCCCAGAGAGCCTGGCTGTGTCCAGGATATTGCATTCACCTCCAGGCTCTTCTCACAGGGCCCCTTGCGGAACACGCTTCTTGTGTAGATTGTGAGGCGAGACCCTGTAGGGGTGGAGTGTGGGGACAAAGCCCCAAAAAGCAGTTTCCAGGCTCTCGGCCTCACATAGAAAGGTGCTGGCTCGGGTAGTAAATGGCCATCAACTGTAATTGGATGGCCAGCAGCTGTGGCTAGTTGGCCGTCAGCTGTAACCCGTAAGCCACTGGCCACTAATATAACTGCTGTGGCTACGCTAGCAGAAAAGAAATGGGGGCTAGCAAGAAGATGGTGGCTGGCAAGCGCGGACTGCTGTTAGGACGGCGGGTTGCAGATTATGTAGATCCTGCTTCCTGTGTCTCCAACCCAGCCGCCAGTGAGAATATATTGGTATGACACCCCTACTTATGGCTCCGTGGGTGTTCCTTTTTGGCCTCACCATGTCCTGCGTTCTTATGTGGGGAGCGGGAGCTGAGACCCCACAGGCCACCCTGCATGACAATATATTATTATTGGCTCATAATTTCTCTCTTTCAATAGTTTGAATATTTGATTCCACTCCCTCCTGGCTTGTAGAGTTTCTGCTGAAAAATCTGATGATAATCTAATGGGCTTTCTGACGTGTGGGACACTATGCTTGCTTCGCCATGTGTTGTGCGGGGTGGCCTGTGAGGTCTCTGCTCCCGCTCCTCACATAAGAACGCAGGATATGGTGAGGCCAAAAAGGAACACCCATGGAACCATAGATAGGGGAGTCATACGACTATAGTCTCGCTGGCGGCTGGGTTGGAGACACAGGAAGCAGGAGCCACACTGTCTGCAACCTGCTGTCCACTTCTCTGCAATCTGCAACCTGCACTCCGCTGTGCTGACTGCAATCTGCGCTTGCCAGCCCAGCTACCATCTTCTTGCTAGACCTCATTTTCTGCTAGCATAGCCACAGCAGTTATATTAGTGGCCAATCGCTCACTGGTTATAGCTGACGGCCAACTAGCCACAGCTGATGGCCATCCAATCACAGTTGATGGCCATTTACTACCTGAGCCAGCACCTTTCTATGTGAGGCTGAGAGCCTAGAAACTGCTTTTTGGGACTCTGTCCCCACACTTCACCCCTACAGGGTCTTGCCTCACAATCTACGCAACAAGCCTCTTCCGCGAGGGGCCTTATGCGAGGAGCCTGGAGGTGAATGCAATATCCTGGACACAGCCAGGCTCTCTGGACACAGCCAGGGTTTCTCTGGGGACCACCAGTCCTTCTGGGCACTGCGAGACTTCCTGGGTTTCTTAGAGTACCACCAGTCTCCCCGGCCAAAGCCAGGGCTTCTCAGGGCACTGCCACTCTCTCTGGGCACAGCCAAACTTCCTGGATTCAGCCAGGGCTTCTCAGGGCACTACCAGTCCTTCTGGGCACAGCGAGACTTCCTGGGTTTCTTAGAGTACCACCAAGCTCTCTGGGCACAGCCAGGGCCTCTCAGGGCACTGCCACTCTCTCTGGGCACAGCCAGACTTCCTGGGCTTAGCCAGGACTCTCAGGGCACTGCCACTCTCTCTGGGCCTCTCGGGGTACATGCTGGAACAACAACGGCTCACAGTCAAGGTACTTACATATTCTTGATGGCAGCCGGTCAAGACTCAAAAGCAAATATCCGCCAGTTCCACTACATGGTAGTGTGTTCCCAAGCAAACAGTCAAGCTGTCCATTAAATTAGGGATGGAAGGCAATTCCCCATAGTCCATAGTCATTCACCAGCGCTGTCCTGGGGGTGAGGGATGACCTTGACCTCACCCTCATCTCCCATGGAAGACTCAGCAAGCGTTTCCTCCTGGGACTACAAGTCCTGCATCCGGGCTGCCTCAGCAAGCAAGGTCCACAACGACCTTCACACTTTCCGGCCTCTGCTGTTGGGGAACCGTCCATGTTTTCCCATCCCTCCACGGGGTCCAGCTCTCCAGCAGCTGCATGGCTTTTACTGTGCTAGTGGGAGAACCGTCCACATCCTCCCACAACTCCACGGGGGTCCAGCTCTAAGGCAGCTGCTACTCCTGGTCTTCCAGAGACTGAGTGTTCATATGCAGAATCTGCTACACCGCCCTTCGTAGAGCTTTGGCCAGCACCGAACCCTGCTCTCTGCGCCATGTGTCGTGCGGGCGGCCTGCGAGGTCTCTGCTCCTGCTCCCCACATAATAATGCGGGATATGGTGAGCCAAAAAGGAACACTCACAGAGCCATCGGTAGGAGAGTCATACCACTATAGTCTTTCTGGCAGCTGGGTTGGAGACAGAGGAAGCAGGAGCCACACTGTCTGCAACCTGCTGTCCACTTCTCTGCAATCCACAAGCAGCACTCCGCCGTGCTAACTGCAATCCACGCTTGCTAGCCCCCATCTTCTTGCTAGCCCCCATTTTCTGCTAGCATAGCCACAGCAGTTATATTACTGGTCAATGGCTCACTAGTTACAGCTGACGGCCAACTAGCCACAGCTGATGGCCATCTAATCACAGTTGATGGCCATTTACTACCCGAGTGAGCACCTTTCCACGTGAGGCCAAGAGACTGGAAACTGCACTCCTGGGTTTGTCCCCACACTTTCCTTTGTAGGTTATCATCTTCTTCTCCCTGGCTACCTTGAGGATTTTTTCTTTGGGGTTGATTTTAGACAACTTCAATAACATATGCCTTGGAGAAGGCCTGTTGGGATTGAGGTAATTAGGTGTTCTATTTGCTTCTTGGATTTGAGGGTCCAGTTCTGTCCACAAGTTTGGGAAGTTCTCATCGACGATTTGATTGAATATATTCTCTGTTCCCTTCTCTCTTTTTTCTCTTTCTGGTATGCCCATTATTCTTATATTGTTCTTTGTGATGGAGTCAGAAAGTTCTTGTAGAGTTCTTTCATTATTTTTAAGTCTCAAGTCTCTTTCTTCTTCCATCTGTATTATTTCCAGGTTTCTATCTTTGATGTCACTGATTCTTTCCTCCGTCTGTCCAACTCTACTATCTAGCTGGCTATTTCATTCTTCCTATCTTCTATTGAGTTCTTAATCTCCAGAAATTCTATTTGGTTCTTTTTAAAAATTTCAATCTCTTTCGTAAAATACTTATGTTGTTCTTTGATTGTGTTCCTGAGCTCATTAAATTACCTTCTGGGGGACTATACAACAAGTAGACATAACAATCATCAATATTTATGCCCCGAATCAGGGAGCACCGAAATATACCAAGCAACTACAAACAGAACTAAAGGGAGAAATTGACCAAAACACAATTATACTGGGGGACTTAAATACATCATTGACAGCTATGGATAGATCATCCAAACAGAAGATAAATAACGAAATAGCAGCCCTAAATGACACATTAGATGAAATGGACATAATTAACTTATATAGAGCACTTCATCCTAAAACATCAGACTATACATTCTTTTCTAGTGTACATGGAACATTCTCAAGGATAGACCATATATTGGGACACAAAATCAGCCTCAGCAAATTTAAGAAGCTTGAAATCATACCAAGCATGTTCTCTGATCACAAGGCTTTGAAATTGGATATCAACTGCAAAAAGAAAGCAGGAAAAAACACAAATACATGGAGATTAAACAACATACTTTTAAAGAACGACTGGGTCAAAGAAGAAATTAGAGAAGAGCTCAAAAGATACCTAGAAACAAATAAAAATGAAAATACATCCTACCAAAATTTTTCGGATGCCGCGAAAACAGTTTTAAGAGGGAAATTTATATCATTACAGGCCTATCTCAAGAAACAAGAAAAATCCCAAATAAATAACCTCAGGTTACACCTTCAAGAACTAGAAAAAGAAGAACAAGCGAAACCGAAGGTCAGCAGAAGAAAGGAAATAACAAAAATTAGAGCAGAACTAAATGAAATAGAGAACAAAAAGACAATAGAAAAAATTAATGTGACAAAGAGCTGGTTCTTTGAAAAGATTAACAAAATTGACAAACCCTTGGTTAGACTCACTAAGATAAAAAGAGAGAAGACACTAATTAACAAAATCAGAAATGAAAAAGGGGAAGTTATCACAGACACCACAGAAATACAAAGGATTATCCAAGAATACTATGAAGGACTATATGCCACCAAATTTAATAACTTAGAAAAAATGGACAAGTTCTTAGAAACATAAAGCCTTCCAAGGCTGAATCATGAAGAACTGGAAAATCTAAACAGACCGATCACCAGTAACGAAATTGAATCAGTCATCAAAAACCTTCCCAAAATCAAAAGTCCTGGACCAGATGGCTTCACCAGTGAATTCTACCAAACCTTCAAACAGGATCTAATACCAATCCTGCTCAAACTCTTTCAAAAAAATTGAAGAGGAGTCAGTACTCCCTAACTCATTTTATGAGGCCAACATTACCCTGATACCAAAACCTGGTAAGGACAACACAAAAAAAGAAAACTACAGACCTATATCTCTGATGAATACAGATGCTAAAATCCTAAACAAAATTCTAGCAAATCGAATACAACAATGCATTAAAAAGATTATTCATCATGACCAAGTGGGGTTCATCCCTGGGGCACAAGGATGGTTCAACATCCGCAAATCCATCAATGTGATACATCACATAAACAAAATAAAGGACAAAAATCATATGATTCTATCAATTGATGCAGAAAAAGCATTTCATAAGATACAACATCCATTTATGATTAAAACACTTACTAAAATTGGTATAGAAGGAAAACACCTCAACATAATAAAGGCCATATACGACAAGCCCTCAGTTAATCTCATAATTAATGGTGAAAAGCTGAAGCTTTTTGTTCTACGTTCAGGAACACGACAAGGTTGTCCCCTATCACCTCTGCTTTTCAACATAGTGTTGGAGATCCTCGCCAGAGCTATCAGGCAAGAGAAAGAAATAAAAGGCATCCAAATTGGGAATGAAGAAGTTGAATTGTCACTCTTTGCAGATGACATGATGCTATATGTAGAAAACCCTAAAGACTCCACCAAAAAGCTGTTAGAAACAATCAATGAATACAGTAAAGTTGCTGGCTACAAAATCAACGTACAAAAGTCCATTGCTTTCCTATATACCAACAACGAAATCTCAGAAAAAGAGATAGAAAAAACAATTCCTTTTGCAATTGCAGCTAAAAGAATAAAATACCTAGGAATAAACTTAACCAAGGATGTGAAGGATTTATATGCTGAAAACTATAAGACATTTTTGAAAGAAATTGAAGGAGAAACAAAGAAATGGAAAGACATTCCGTGCTCATGGATTGGAAGAATCAACATAGTTAAAATGGCCATATTACCCAAAGCCATACACAGATTTAATGCAATCTCCATCAAAATCCCAATGGCATTTTTTAAAGAAATAGAACAAAAAATCATCAGATTTGTTTGGAACCACAAAAGACCCCGAATAGCCAAAACAATATTAAAAAAAATAATAATAATACTGGAGGTATCACACTCCCTGATTTTTGCTTGTACTACAGGGCTACAATAATCAAAACAGCTTGGTATTGGCGGAAAAACAGACACATAGACCAAAGGAATAGAACTGAGAACCCAGAAATAAAACCACATAAATATGGAAAGATAATTTTTGACAAAGAAGCTAAAAACATACAATGGAGGAAACACAGCCTCTTCAATAAATGGTGCTGGCAGAATTGGATAGATACGTGCACAAGAATGAAACTGGACTGCTATCTGTCACCATGTACCAAAATTAACTTAAAATGGATCAAAGACTCAAGCATAAGTTCTGACACAATAAACTGCATTGAAGAAAACATAGGTACTAAACTTATGGACCTTGGGTTCAAAGAGCATTTTATGAATTTGACTCCAAAGGCAATGGAAGTAAAAACTAAAATAAACGAATGGGATTATATGAAACTGAAAAGCTTCTGCACAGCAAAAGAAACTATTGACAAAATAATGAGGCAACCAACTGAATGGTAGAAGATTTTTGCAAACAGTGCCTCTGATAAGGGGCTAATATCCAAAATATATGAGGAACTCATGAAACTCAACAACAAAAAAACAAACAACCCAATTGAAAAATGGACAGAGGACCTGAAGAGACATTCCTCCAAAGAGGATATATAAATGGCAAATAGACATATGAAAAAATGCTCAACATCACTAATCATCAGAGAAATGCAAATGAAAACCACAATGAGATATCACCTGACCCCAGTCAGAATGGCTATCATCAACAAGACAAATAGTAACAAGTGTTGGAGAGGATGTGGAGAAAAAGGAACTCGCATACACTGTTGGTGGGAATGCAGATTGGTGCAGCTGCTATGGAAGGCAGTGTGGAGGTTCCTCAAGAAATTACGAATAGAATTGCCATACGACCCAGCAATCGCTCTCCTGGGTATCTACCCAAAAAATCTGAAAGCATTTCTCTATAGAGACACGTGTACTCCAATGTTCATTGCAGCTTTGTTTACGGTGGCCAAGACATGGAAACAACCAAAATGTCCTTCGATAGATGAATGGATAAAGAAGTTGTGGTACATATACACAATGGAATACTATTCGGCGTCAAGGAAAGATGATATAGGAGCATTTGTGACAACATGGGTGGATCTTGAGAGTATAATGCTAAGTGAAATAAGTCAGACAGACAAAGCAGAGAACCCTATGATTTCACTGATATGTGGTATATAAACCAAAAACAACAAAAGACAAAACAAACAAATGAGAAACAAAAACTCATAGACACAGACAGTAATTTAGTGGTTACCAGAGGGTAAGGGGGTGGGGGGTGTGTGATGAGGGTAAGGGGATCTAATATATGGTGATGGAAGAAGAACTGACTCTGGGTTGTGAACACACAATGGGATTTATAGATGATATAATACAGAATTGTACACCTGAAATCTATGTAAATTTACTAACAATTGTCACCCCAATAAATTTAATTAATTAAAAATAAAATTGCCTTTCTGTGTTTTCTTGCATCTTCTTGAGTTTTTTCAGAACTGCAATCTTTAATTCTCTGTCATTTAAGTCACATATTTCCATATCTTTAAGTAACTTTTCTGAAGACTTTTCACTTTCTTTTTGAGCTGTCTTATAGCTTTGGTTATTCATGGCAATTACTGATTTATTATTTCTCTTCCTAGACATCTACAGGAGTGGCTTCTGCAATGGGTTGATAGGAAGAGGTCTTTCTTTTGTTTTCCGGTACATGTTGGTAGAATGTTTTATTCTCTCCGACTGCAGCCTTTTTTTCTCTCTCACACAGTAGTGCTATGTTTTCTCTGCACTATTCCAGCTTCTCACACAATGGGGGGATTCCCTGGGTGACAGGCTTCTCCTCTGTTGATAGTTCCCCTGGGTCACAGGGCATAGTGTCCGTGTGGGTATGAGGAGCGCTTTTGAAGTTCCAAAGGTCTTTCTGCACCAGATTCAGAGCCCGTTTGTTTCAGCAGTTCTGTTTACTCCTGTAGGGATCCGCCCAGATAGGTGGGGCCAGGGGCGGGGTGAGTTGTGAGAGGTGGCCCCGAGCAATGGCGGCAACCACCACCACAGCCAGTCCTGCCTCCACAGCTCCCACCGCTTTGCTGGAACTAGTTGGGCTGTGAATGTGTGTCTGCGGTCCCTAGTTCTCAGAACAGCAAATATTCTGTCCTTTGATCCGACACTGCTACTTTATTGCTTCTAGCACCGGCAGGTGAGGGCGGGGCGAGCTCTGGGAGGGTAGGGAGGGGGCGGCTAGTCTCAGTGCCTAAGGCTTCTGTTCTCTGCTCGGCAGTGAGGGTTTAAACCACTGTTTTCAGCCTTCTTCCCTCAGTCTTTTTTCCGAGGTCTGAAAATCTGTTTTAAAGAGATATTTTTGATCCCCTTTACCCTCATCACCCACCCCCCACCCCCTTACCCTCTGGTAACCACTAAATTATTGTCTGTATCTATGAGTTTTTCTTTCTCATTTGTTTGTCTTGTTCTTTTTGGTTTATATACCACATATCAGTGAAATCATAGGGTAATTGTCACCCCAATAAATTTAATTTAAAAAAAAGAGATATTTTTAATGACTTTTACTGTCTTGTTTCTATCTACCATATGTTTTAGGACTTTTTCCTTTTGTCCTTGGTGGATTAAGTTTTCTTATTCCCTGTCCCTCCCCTGATGGTCTAGAGGTTATAAGATCTACTTTTGATTTAATTGCACTTTGCTTTTTTGTTTAGTGACTGTCAGGTGCACAGACACAGAGGGCACCTCCCTCCTCCTGCCCTTCCCTCCCTCATCACCAGCCCACATCAGGCCCTACTTCAGTACTGCTTATTGTTGGTGTGGTTTTTCCCTTTCATTTATCATCTCCAATTCCATTCCTCACATTCCCACCTTGGTAGCCTCTCTCATCTATTTTCCATGTGCCTTTCTAGGCCACATCCACTTATTTATTTATGTACATTGTAGACAAGAAAATGACAAAGTACCATTTATATAGGCTTTTGTGGTCCACGTTAATGGTGTTGGGCTGTAGATTTCTTTTCTTTCTCACAGGGCATCCATTTTTAGCTGTGTCCCCATCACACCCCTGCCTGCTACGTGGTCCTGGCCTCATGAAACTCACCATGGACCTGACAATAGACTTAGCCTCTCACGTAACCTTGAGGGGGTCTGAAGTCAGACTCTTCTTTCTTTGTAACCACGTTTTCTTCTGGAATTCTCACATTACTCATCTTGGTTTGTTTGACATTTGAATGCTTCCATCTAACCTCTTATGTGTTTCTTTAATTCTTGGAAATCCTCTGTCAGTGTTTCTTCAAATATTTTCTCCCCAAACGTCATAGGAATGGTGGCAGCGGGGCGCACATTTTGAGTTCTCCTCCGGATCTTATCACAAACGGGATATCTATAACCCATCAAAGGACTCTGCTCATCACGCAGAACAGCTAAGAGACTCGTGCAAGGATTACTTGAAGGTGGGAAAATTGGGTGAGCAGGGGAAGAGGGAAGGGTGCAGAGTGGATATGCAGCCCACATCTGTGGCGGCGGAGAAGCAGCCCGCATATGCACCGGAAGAAACACTGCCGACATCCACAGCTGCAGAGACGCAGGGGATCCCAGGATGGAACAGAGAAAACAAAAGCCAGGAGGTGGGCTCTTTCCCTGCGTCCCACAGCTGATCTCTCCCACAAGGGGGCAGCATATCCAGCATTTGAGTCAATAACCTCAGCTGAGACCTCCAGTTGGGCCCTAGGTTGGACAAAGGACACAAACTCCATACTTGGGCACCTCCCCCCGCTCTTCCAATTTTACCACCCCCCCCCGCTCCCTTCCAGAGATTTAAACTGGCCCCTAAATTGAGGAGTTCTGTCAGATTACAGAGGAACCTTAGTGCTCAGGCTCTGGGAAGACCTTCGTACTGCTCTCACCCAGGGAAGAGGCTGGGAAGAGTGTGCTTTTTGCTGGGCTGGGAGAGAGAAGACCCCTCCATTCCCAGCCTCCACTCTTTCTGGTCTGCCTAGGGCAGGGCAATTACAACTGCGGAGGCACACCCAGGGATCAGCAGTAGGCGGCAGATGCAGCTCTGAGCTTTTAGCAGCTCAGAAATCTGAGCCCGCCACACACATGCACACGCACGCACACACACACACACATACACGGAAGAAGTGCCCTAAGACTCAGGAGAACTGGACACAGGGCTGGGGGTGCTACTCTCAGTGAGCATACGTGCAGGCAAGGGAAAAAACTGCACTGACTTTGTAGAAACTACCATCCAGACCCCTCAGTCCCACGCATCTAAATCTGCAGTCCCAACGTCACTCTGGGCAACAGGTGACTGGCTCTGCCTGCACAATATGCAGAGGACTCTTGGGTACAGCAGAGGACAACCTATAGATTACATGGTGGGCTTAAACCAAGACTGGCGCTTCTTTATGTTTTGTTTTGTTTTGTCTTTATATCTTTGATATCTTTGCCTGTGTTGAGTGTGGATTGTCGGTTGTTTTTACATGTGAATGTATTTGATTTTTTCTTTGTTGTTGTTGTTGTTGTTGTGCTTGGTGATTTGCTTTGTTCTGAGCTTAAGAGGCACAAGATTCAACACACCCAGAGACCAACTCCAGACCAAACCAGAGTAATACCGGGTTTGACCTACAAATGACACACCCAGAGGGAATTCTCTACAGGCACAAGAGCCCATAGAGGCCAAACCACCTTTAAACGGTTAACCCTCATGCAGCAGAACACCCTGGGGTGGGCAGAGCCAAGTCTCACAACTAGTCAGCCTAGAAGTTAACCCAACCTATTCACAAGTGAAAAGCTATTAAAGATCTTCTTTAACAGGACAATATACACAACACAAGAGTCACCTTTGGAGCACACGCAGAGGAGAAGAACGAAGTAGTGCAAGTCAAATATAAAGGACACATACTACAAAAGAGAACCCAGCAAGAACTAAGAAATCTACGGGATCTACCTCATACATCGAAGCAAACACAGAGAGTAAGCCAGAATGAAGAAACAAAGAAACATGTCCCAAATAAAAGAACAGAGAAAACCAAATGAAACAGAGGTAACCAACCTATCAGAGACAGAGTTCAGAACACTGTTGATAAGAATGTTTAAGGAGCTTAGAGATGACATAAAGAAGGATAGAGAAATCATAATGAACAACCAGTTAGAACTAAAGAACACAATTACTGAAATAAAGAACTCACTTGAAGGAATTAACAGCAGGGTAGATGAAGCAGAGGATCGAATCAGCGACTTAGAAGAAAAGTTAGCAGAGATCACCCAAACTGAACAACAAAAAGAAAAAAGAATAAAAAACAGTGAAGATGGTTTAAGAGACCTCTGGGATAACATCAAGCACAACAACATGCATATCATAAGAATACCAGAAGGTGAAGAGAGGAAGCAAGGGATTGAGAACATATTTGAAGTAATAATGCCTGAAAACTTCCCTAACCTGATGAAGAAAACCAACATACAAGCCCAGGAAGTGCAAAGAGTTCCACCCAGGATAACCCAAACAGGTCCACACCAAGACACATTATAGTTAAAATGGCAAAGGTTAAAGACAAAGAGAGAATCCTAAAAGCAGAAAGAGAAAGGCAGAGGGTTACATACAAGGGAACTCCCATAAGAATATCAAATGACTTTTCTACAGAAACATTGAAGGCCAGGAGCGAGTGGCAGGAGATACTCAAAATGATGGAAAACAAAGGCCTACAACCTAGATTGCTTTATCCAGCAAGGCTATCATTTAAAGTTGATGGAGAGATAAAGAGCTTCCCAGAAAAGAGTAAGCTAACGGAATGTATTACTACCAAGCCAGCATTGCAAGAAATACTAAAAGGACTTCTGTAAATAGAAGAAAGATGAAAACAATCTAGCTACAAATTTAAAAATGGCAATAACTATGTACCTATCAATAATCACTTTAAATGTAAACGGATTAAATGCTCCAATCAAGAGACATAGGGTGGCTGAGTGGATAAGAAAGCAAGACCCTTGTATATGCTGTATACAAGAGACTCACCTCAGATCAAAAGACACACACAGGCTGAAAGTGAAGGGTTGGAGTAAGATATTTCATGCAAATGGAAGCAAAAAAAAAGCTGGAGTTGCAATACTTACATCTGACAAAATACACTTTAAAATGAAGAACATAATAAAAGACAAAGATGGGCACTATATAATAATAAAGGGATCTATCCGACAAGAGGACATAACCCTAGTAAACATCTATGCACCTAACAGAAGCGCACCTAAATATATAAAACAGGTACTGATGGACATAAAGACAGAGATCAACAGCAACACTATCACAGTAGGGGACTTCAACACACCTCTGACAACAAGGGACAGGTCTTCCAGACAGAAAATCAATATGGAAACAACAGCCTTAAAAGACACATTGGACCACTTGGATTTAATCGATATTTTCAGAGTATTTTACCCCAGAACTACAGAATACACGTTCTTCTCAAGCGCACATGGAACATTTTCCGCAATAGACCATATGTTAAGCCACAAAACAAGTCTTAATAAATTTAATAAAATTGAAATCATACCAATTGTCTTCTCTGACCACAGTGCTATGAAATTAGAAATGAACTACAGGAAAAAAAAACTGGAAGACACACCAATCCATGGAGGCTGAATAACATGTTACTAAAAAATGAATGGGTCAAGCAGGAGATCAAGGAAGAAATCAAAAGATATCTCGAGAAAAACGAAAATGAAAACACAACGATATAAAATGTATGGGATGCCGCAAAAGCAGTCCTAAGAGGGAAATTCATAACATTGCAGGGCTGCCTAAAGAAAGAAGAAACATCACTAATCAACAGTTTATCTTCACACTTAAGGGATCTGGAAAAAGAACAGCAAAATAAGCCCAAAGGGAGTACAAGGAAGGAGATAATAAAGATCAGAGCAGAAATAAATGAAATAGAAACCAGAAAACACTACAAAAGATCAATGAATCCAAGAGTTGGTTCTTAGAGAAGATAAACAAAATAGACAAACCTTTAGCCAGACTCATTAAAAAAAGAGAGAGGACCCAAATTAATAAAATCAGACATGAAAGAAGAGAAGTGACAACAGACACCACAGAAACACAAAAAATTTTAAGAAACTACTATGAGCAACTATATGCCAACAAATTTGACAATCTGGAAGAAATGGAGAATTTTCCAGAGGTGTACAATCTTCCAAGGCTAACTCAAGAAGAAACAGAAAACCTGAATAGATTGACTACCACCCGGGAAATTGAATCAGTAATCAACAATCTCCCAACAAACAAAAGCACTGGCCCAGATGGCTTTACAGGTGAATTTTACAAACATTCAAAAAAGAATTATCACCTATTCTCCTCAAGCTCTTCCAAAAAATCCAAAAGGAGGGAAGACCCTCAAACACATTTTATGAAGCCACTATCACCTGATCCCAAAATCAGACAAAGACACCACAAAAAAAAAAGAAAACTATAGGCCGATATCTCTAATGAACATAGATGCAAAAATTCTCAACAAAATATTAGTGAACAGAATTCAGCAATACATTAAAAAGATCATACACCATGATCAAGTGGGATTCATCCCTGGTATGCAAGGGTGATTCAACATCTGCAAATCAATTTTGTGATACACCACATTAACAAAACGAAAAATAAAAATCACATGATCATATCAATAGATGCAGAAAAAGCATTTGATAAAATCCAGCAGCAATTTATGATAAAAAACCTTAAGAAAGTGGGAATAGAGAGATCATATCTCAACATAATAAAGGCCATATATGATAAACCCACAACTAACATCATACTCGATGGGGAAAAGCAAGACCACTCCCCTTAAGATCAGGAACAAGGCAAGGTAGCCCACTTTCTCCACTTCTATTAAACATAGTGCTGGAAGTTCTAGCCACAGCAATCAGACAAGGAAAAGAAATAAAAGGCATCCAAATCTACAAGGAGGAAGTAAAATTGTCATTATATGCAGATGACATGATACTATACAGAGAGAATCCTAAAGACTCCACCAAGAAACTATTAGAGCTGATAGATGAATTTAGTAAAGTCGCAGGATACAAAATTAATATTCAGAAATCAGTTGCATTTGTATATACCAATTATAAAACATCAAAAGGAGAAATTGAAAAAACAATCCCATTTACAATTGCTTCATAGACTATAAAATACCTTGGAATAAATTTAACCAAATGAAGTAAAAGATCTGTACTCAGAAAATTACAAGACACTGAAGAAAGAAATGAAAGAAGATACAAATACATGGAAACACATACCATGTTCATGGATAGGAAGAATTAATATAGTTAAAATGTCCATACTGCCTAAGGCAGTATACATATTCAATGCAATTCCTATCAAACTACCAATGACGTTTTTCACAGAAACAGAACATATAATCCTAAAATTTATATGGGACCATAAAAGACCCTGGATAACCTCAGCAATCTTCAGAAATAAGAACAAAAAGGGTAATGATACCTGACATCAAAGTATACTACAAGGACTACAGTAATCAAAACAGCATGGTACTGTCATAAAAACAGATACATAGATCAATGGAACAGAATAGAGAGTCCAGAAATAAATCCATGTCTATATGGCCATTTAATCTACGACAATGGAAACAAGAATGTACGGTGGGGTAAAGACATATTCAATAAATGGTGCTGGGAAACCTGGACAGACACATGCAAAAAAATGAAGCTGGACCACCTCCTTACACCATATACAAAAATAAATTCAAAATGGCTTAAAGATTTAAATGTAAGATCTGAAACCATAAAATTCCTAGAAGAAAATATAGGAAAAAACTTCACAGACATTACCCGGAGTAAGATTTTTACTGATATATCCCCTCGCATAAGGGAAGTAAGAGAAAAAATAAACATGTGGGATTTCATCAAACTAAAAAGTTTTTCACAGCAAAGGAAACCATCAATAAAACAAAAAGGGACCCTACTGAATGGGAAAAGATATTTGCCAATGATATATCTGATAAGAGGTTAATATCACAAATTTATTAAAAAAACTCAACTCAACTCCAAAAAAACAAACAGCCCAATTAAAAAATGGGCAGAGGACATGAAGAGACATTTTTCTAAAAAGGACATACAGATGGCAAACAGACATATGAAGAAATGCTCAACCTCACCAACCATTAGAGAAATGCAAATAAAAACCACCGTGAGATACCACCTCACCTCAGTCAAAATGGCTATCATCAATAAATCAACAAACAACAAGTACTGGCGCGGATGTGGAGAAAATGGAACGCTTGTGCACTGTTGGTGGTATTGCAGATTGGTGCAGCCACTATGGAAAACAGTATGGAGGTATCTCAGGAATCTGAAAATGGAACTACCTTATGATCCAGTAATTCCACTCCTAGGCATCTACCCGGAGAAATCCAAAACTCCAATTCAAAAAACTTTATGCACTCCTATGTTTATTGCAGCACTATACACAATAACCAAGACATGGAAACAACCGAAATGCCCATCGGTAGATGACTGGATTAAGCAACTGTGGTACATTTATACAATGGAGTATTACACAGCCAAAAAGAAGAAAGAAATCTTACCATTTGCAACAACATGGATGGACCTAGAGAACATTATGTTAAGTGAAATAAGTCAGATGGAGAAAAACAAATACCATATGAACTCACTTATATGTGGAATCTAAAGAAAAGAATAAGTGAATGAACTAATCGGAAACAGTTTTGGAGACATAGAGGAAAAACTGAGGGTTGCTAGATGGGAGGGGGAGTGGGGATAAAGGGGAAGGTGAGGGGATTAGAAAACAGTCAGTAATTACAAGATGGCCATGGGGTTTTGAAAATTAATTTGGGGAACGTAATCAATAATGTTGTAAAGATTTTATAGGGTATCCGATGGACACGTGTCCCATTTGGGAGACCACCTCAGGGATGATGTAGATGCCTGATCACTGCACTGTACACCTGAAGCTGAACAATAATAAATGCCAACTATAATTTTATATATATATGTATGTATGTATGTATGTATGTATGTATGTATATATATGTATGTATATACTTACATATAAGCAAAGTAAAGCACTAGGAATAGAGACAGTGGAAATGTAATGGCTCTGTGTGATGTCAGAGGGATAGTGGATGGGGGAGGGGGTTCACACAGTGTGAGGGATATAAAAGATAAACGCCTAAGTATTACCTTGTCTTGTGCACCTTAATCTAATATAAATAAATAAATAAATAAATAAATAAATAAATAAATAAATAAATAAATAAATTTTCTCCCCATTTCCTTTTTTCTGTCTTTCTAGTAGAAGGATGGGGACACTTCTTTTTCTATTTTTCACACCTCTCAACTTGCATCCTATGTTTTCCATCTCTCCCTTCCTGATGCTTGCTGGGACAGTCCCTCAGTGAAATCTCCCAGACATATAACTATACTTTATTTGTCATTCCCAACACCTCCAATTGGTTCATCTTTATAACTTCTTTGGAGCTTATGTTCCCAAAATGCTCCCAAATGACTCTGAAGACTTTGGTCACTTGTCTTGGGTTCCTGCTCTGTCTGTCCCATCAGTCTGTCTCCACTGGCATAGATGGCTTCCTTTGGGGTCTTTCTGTCATGGGGCTCTGGCCTTTCACTATTTGGCCCTGTGAGCTCATGCTTATTCCCTTAGGGATACCCGCCACCTTGGCAGCAATTGTATCCCAGGGTAGATGTGCAGGCTGGCTCATGCTTCTCCAGGGTTGGAGTGAGAGGGGATATCTCAGGAGCTGGACAGCCCCTGCACCCACTGCTCTGAGCTGGGTGGACCCAGCATGTCCTAGGTGCCACATTGGTGCCACCGGGTTGCTGCCCAGCCCCTCACCTATTGGGTATAAGGTGATGGTGGGGCTGAAGGGACAGGTTGGAGCAGCTGGTCACTGCTCGTGCATGAATGATCTTAGTTTGCTTCATTTCTGAGCCTTCTGTCCACTCTGAGCACCCTCTGTGCCCAGTGGCAGAGGGGCACCTTCAAGGTCAGAGTGGGGGCTCACTCCCCACAAGTAGGGGCCTTTGCTCGACTTTGAGGCTTCCCCACCAATCTCCCCATGCCCATCATGTCCTCAGTGACCCTCGTCTGTCTCCCCAGGTGGCCCCTGGTTTTGCATTTGCTCCGGGTCTCTCTCTTCTAGCATTTCCTGGGCTGGTTAGGGGGAGGTTGCTAGCAGCCCTTGATAGTTCACTGTTTATTCTAGTTCCAGAAGATTTCAAATGTTCAAATGCAAATACCCTCCTCTATCTCCATTCTCACCGAGCACTGAACCCCTTCCATGACTTCTGATGCTTCTGCTGACCCCTTGGAAGGCCTTTAATCTGAATCAACCAGCTGTCCACCCTCTCAGCTCCTAAAAAGACAGAGAATTCAAGACTGCAGTTCTGAAAAAACTCAATGAGATGCAAAAAAACACAGAAAGGCAGTTTAATAAACTCTGAAACACAATCAAAGAACAACATGAACATTTTACCAAAGAGTTTCAAATTTTAAAAATAACCAAATAGAATTTCTGGAGATTAAGAACTCAATAGAAGAAATGAAGAAAAAATAACCAGCTTAGATAGGAGAGTTGGACCAGGTGGAGGAAAGAATCAGTGACATCGAAGATAGACACCTGGAAATAACACAAATGGAAGAAAAAAGAGACTTGAGACTTAAAAGAAATGAAAGAACTCTACAAGAACTTTCTGACTCCATAAGAATAATGGGCATATCAGAAGGAGAAGAGGGGAGAAGGGAACAGAGATTATATTCAAACAAATAGTCAATGAGAACTTCCCAAACTTTTGGAAAGAACTGGATCCTCGAATCCAGGAAGCAAATAGAACACCTAATTAACTCAACTCCAACAGGCCTTCTTCAAGGCACACTGTATTGAAGCTGTCAAAAATCAATGAGAAAGAAAGAATCCTCAAGGAACGCAAGGAAAAGAAGACGGTAACCTACAAAGGATAGCCCATTAGATTATCATCAGATTTTTCAGCAGAAACTCTACCCACACCCTGCCTCCTGCTGGGACAACTAACCATTCCAGTTGGGCCAGGATGGAGTGCTTTCTTAGTCCATGGTACTTTCAGTGCTAAAACGAGGGAAGTCTTCAGGCAAAGGAATGAGCTGGTCACTGTATGCTCACCATGTCCCCACCCCTGTGGCTTCTTCCTGGATCTTCCTCTTGTCTGCAAGGCCTGTTCATCCTGGTCCAGGACTCTCCCAGGGTCCTGTTGCCTTTCCCATGAGTGGGACTCCTGTGTGCTTTCTGAGAAGGAGGAATAAAGACCTTTCCAGACATACGGAAGATGAGGGAATTTTCTAATACACGACCTGCACTACAAGAAATACTAAAGGAGGCTACTCAACCACCATCAACAGGGACAATTTGTGGCAACCAAAACATAAAAAGGGGGAGAGTAAAGCCCTGAACTGAAACATAGGAATGGAGAAAGTAAGCATGTTGAAGAAAATGGAATACTCTAAATGTCAAAATTTCTAACAGAACTAAAGGGAGAAAGTGACCAAAACACAATTATACTAGGGGACTTAAAAACATTGACAGCTATGGGTAGATCATCCAAACATAAAATAATAACAAAATAGTAGCTCTAAATGACATATTACATAAAATGGACATAATTGACATATATAGAGCACTTCATCCTAAAACATCAGAATACACATTTTTTTTCTAGTGTACATGGAACATTGTCAAGGATAGACCATATATTGGGACATAAAATCAGCCTCAGCCCATTTAAGAAGATTGAAATTATACCAAGCATATTCTCTGATCACAAGGCTTTGAAATTGGATATCAAATGCGAAAAGAAAACAGGAAAAACCACAAATAAATAGAGATTAACAACATGATTTTAAAGAACGACTGGGTCAAAGAAGAAATTAGAGTAGAGATGAAAAGATACATAGAAACAAATGACAATGATAATACATCCTACCAAAATTTTTGGGATGTAGTGAAAGCAGTTTTAAGAAAGAAATTTACATCATTACAGGTCTATCTCAAGACACAAGAAAAATCCCAAATAAATAACCTCACGTTACAACTTAAAGAACTAGAAAAACAAGAACAAGTGAAACCCAAGGTCAGCAGAAGAAAGGAAATAATAAAAGTAAGAGCAGCAGTGAATGAAATAGAAAACAAAAAGACAATAGAAAAAAATAATGTGACAAAGAGCTGGTACTTTGAAAAGATAAATAAAATCTACAAACCCTTGGCTAGAATCACTAATATAAAAAGAGAGAAGACACTAATTCACAAAATCAGAAATGAAAAGGGGGAAGTCATCACAGACACCACAGAAGTACAAAGGATCATGCAAGAATACTATGAAGGACTATATGCCACCAAATTCAATAACCTAAAAGAAATGGACAAGTTCTTAGAAACATATAGCCTTCGAAGGCTGAACCATGAAGAATTGGAAAATCTAAACAGACCGATCACCAGTAACGAAATTGAATCAGTCATCCAAAACCTTTCCAAAAGCAAAAGTCATGGACCAGATGGCTTCAGTGAATTCTACCAAACCTTCAAAGTGGATCTAATACCAATCCTGCTCAGACTCTTCCAAAAAATTGAAGAAGAGACAGTACTCCCTAACTCATTTTTTGAGGCCAGCATTACCCTGATACCAAAACCTGATAAGGACAACACAAAAAAAGAAAACTACAGACCAATATCTCTGATGAATACAGATGCTAAAATCCTAAACAAAATTCCAGCAAATCGAATACAACAATGCATTAAAAAGATTATTCACCACAACCAAGTCGGGTTCATCCCCGGGACACAAGGATGGTTCAACATACTCAAATACATCAATGTGATAAATCACATAAACAAAATAAAGAATGAAATCATATGATTATATCAATTGATGCAGAAAAAGCATTTGACAAGATACAACATCCATTTATAATTAAAACACTTAATAAAATAAGTATAGAAGGAAAATACCTTAACATAATAGAGAACATATATGAGAAACCCTCAGCAAACCTCATAATTAATGGTGAAAAACTGAAGCCCTTTGACTACATTCAGGAACACGACAGGGCTGTCCCCTATCACATCTGCTTTTCAACATAGTGTTGGAAGTCCTTGCCAGAGCCATCAGGCAAGAGAAAGAAATAAAAGGCATCCAAATTGGGAATGAAGAAGTTAAATTGTCACTCTTTGCAGATGACATGATGTTATATATAGAAAACCCTAAAGACTCCACCAAACAGGTATTAGAAACAATCAACGAATACAGTAATGTGGCCAGCTACAAAATCAACGTACGAAAGTCCATTGCATTCCTATATACTAACAATGAAATCTCAGAAAAAGAAATACAAAAAACAATTTCTTTTTGCAATTGCAGCAAAAAGAATAAAATACCTAGGAATAAACTTAACCAAGGATGTGAAAGAACTATATGCTGAAAACTATAAGACATTTTTGAAAGAAATTAAAGAAGATACAAAGAAATGAAAAGACATTCCATGCTCATGAATTGGAAGAATCAACAGAGTTAAAATGACCATATCATCCAAAGCAATATACAGATTTACTGCAATCCCCATCATTTTCCCAGTGGCATTTTTTAAAGAAATAGAACAAAAAATCGTCAGATTTGCTTGGAACCACAAAAGACCCCAAATAGTCAAAGCAATCTTAAGAAAAAAGAACAATGCTAGTGGTATCACACTCCTTGACTTTAGCTTGTACTACAGGGCTACAATAAGCAAAACAGCATGGTATTGGTGGAAAACCAGACATGTAGACCAATGGAATATAATTGAGAACCCAGAAATAAAACCACATAAATATGGACAGATAATTTTAGACAAAGAGCAAAAAAAAAAAAAAACACAATGGAGAAAAGACAGCCTTTTCAATAAGTCGTGCTGGAGAATTGGGAAGTCACATGCAAAAGAATGAAACTGGACTGCTATCGGTCGCCATGTACCAAAATTAATTCAAAATGGATCCAAGACTTAACCATAAGACCTGAAACAATAAACTGCATAGAAGAAAACATAGGTACTAAACCTATGGACTTTGAGTTCAAAGAGCATTTCATGAATTTGCCTCCAAAGGCAAGGGAAGTCAAAGCTAAAATAAATGAATGGGACTATATGAAACGTAAAAGCTTCTGCACAGCAAAAGAAACCACCAACAAAATAAAGAGGCACCCCACTGAATGGGAAAAGATTTTTGCAAACAGTGCCTCTGATAAAGAGCTAATATCCAAAATATACAAAGAACTCATGCAACTCAACAACAAAAAAACAAACAACCCAATTGAAAAATGGGCAGACGACCTGAAGAGACATTTCTCCAAAGAGGACTTACAAATGGCAAACAGACATATGAAAAAATGCTCAACATCCCTAATCATCAGAGAAATGCAAATAAAAACCACAGTGAAATATCACCTCACCCCAGTCAGAATGGCTATCATCAACAAGACAAATAGGAAGAAGTGTTGGACAGCCTGTGGAGAAAGAGGAACCCTCATACACTGTTGGTGGGAATGCAGACTGGTGCAGCAGTTATGGAAGGCAGTGTGGAGGTTTCTCACAAAATTACGAATAGAATTACCATAGGAGCCAGCAATCCCTCTCCTGGGTATCTACCAAAAAAGTCTGAAAACATTTATACGTAAAGACAATTGTGCTCCTATGTTCATTGCAGCTTTATTTACAGTGGCCAAGACATGGAAACAACCAAAACGTCCTTCGTTAGATGAATGGATAAAGAAGTTGTGGTATATATACACAATGGAATACTATTCGGCGGTAAGAAAAGATGACATAGAACCATTTGTGACAACATGGGTGGATCTTGAGATTATAATGCTAAGCGCAATTAGTCAGACAGAAAAAGCAGAGAACCATATGATTTCACTGACATGTGGCATATGAACCAAAAACAACAAAAGAACAAGACAAACAAATGAGAAACAAAAACTCATAGACACAGACAATAGGTGAGTGGTCACCAGTGGGTTATGGGGAAGGGGGTGGTAGATGAGGGGAAAGGGGAGCAAATATATGGTGATGGATGACGACTGACTCTGGGTGGTGAACACACAATGTGATTTGCAGATGATGTAATGCAGAATTGTACACCTGAAATGTATGTAACTTTATTAACAATTGTCACCCCAATAAACTTTAATTAAAAAAGAAAAAAAAAGTCTTCCTGTTTAATGTCAACAGAGATATTTCATCCATTTGTTTTGTTTGTTTTCCATGAATGGCTAGGCTGTGTTGACCACCTTCATATCTGTATTAGCCCATGTTCTCCAGAGTAACAGAACCAATAAGATTAGGAGATTATATATTTGTATATACCGTGTTTCCCCCAAAATAAGACTTAACATGACCATCAGCTCTAATGCATCTTTTGAAGCAAGAATTAATATACATATAATATTAATTTACTATAAGACTCTGTCTATAATATAATATAATGTAATATAATACCAGGTGTTATATTAATTTTTGCTCCAAAAGACTCATGAGAGCTGATTGTCTGGCTAGGTATTATTTTCGGGGAAACACGGTGTATATATATATATATATATATATATATATATATATATACACATATATATGCACACATATATATGTATATATATATATATACTATACGCACACATATATATGTGTATATATATACTATACACATATATATAATTTTTATATATATACTATACGCATATATATAATTTTTATATATATGTGTATATATATATACATATATATATAGTATACAAGTGGACACTTTGGTCAACGTTGCTCAAACAGTAGTTCGTCGCAATCAGAAGTATCTGGACACTGATGGTAACCACTTTGAGCACCTCTTGTAATTGCAGAAGTCAAATATACATGTATTCATCTTTCGTTATACGGTATATATTGAGTATTATAATTCTAATGCAGTTTTCCCTTTTCTTAAAATGTGTATACAACCACTAATCTGCCTTAGGTCACTATAGAATAGTTTGTATTTTCTAGAATTTTGTATGAATGAAATCATACATGATGCACACTTAAAAAAAATGTGTATACATTTTTTTGTCACCCTCTGTATATATATGAAGAGAGAGAGAGAGAGAGATACAGAGAGAGACAGAGAGATTTAACTTGAGGGATTGGCTTGTGTAGTTGTGGAAGCTAAGAAGTCTCGGGATCTGTCACCTGCTAGCTAAAGACTCAAGAAAGCTGATGATATAATTCCACTCTGAGTCCCAAGACCTCAGAATCATAATGGTGATCACATAATCTCATAATCACATTATAATGGTAAAGGGGACTACACAACAAGAAGACATAAAAGTCAACAATATTTATGCCCCCAATCAGGGAGCACCTAAATACACCAAGCAACTACTAACAGAACTAAAGGGAGAAATTGACCAAAACAAAATTATACTAGGGACTTAAATACATCATTGACAGCTATGGATAGATCATCCAAACAGAAAATAAATAACGAAATAGCAGTCCTAAAGGACACATTAGATGAAATGGACATAATTGACATATATAGAGCACTTCATCCTAAAACATCAAACTATCCATTTTTTTCTAGTGTACATGGAACATTCTCAAGGATAGACCATATATTGGGACATAAAATCAGCCTCAGCAAATTTAAGAAGACTGAAATCATACCAAGAATATTCTCTGATCACAAGGCTTTGAAATTGGATATCAAATGCGAAAAGAAAGCAGGAAAAAACACAAATACATGGAGATTAAACAACATACTTTTAAATAATGACTGGGTCAAAGAAGAAATTAGTGGAGAGATCAAAAGATACATAGAAACAAACGACAATGAAAATACATCCTACCAAAATTTTTGGGATGCGGTGAAAGCAGTTTTAAGAGGGAAATTTATATCATTACAGGCCTATCTCAAGAAACAAGAAAAATCCCAAATAAATAACCTCATGTTACACCTTAAAGAACTAGAAAAGAAGCACAAGTGAAACCCAAGGTCAGCAGAAGAAAGGAAATACCAAAAATCAGAGCAGAACTAAATGAAATAGAGAACAAAAAGACAATAAAAAAATTAATGTGACAAAGAGCTGGTTCTTTCAAAAGATTAACAAAATCCACAAACCCTTGGCTAGACTCACTAAGATAAAAAGAGGGAAGACACTAAATAACAAAATCAGAAATGAAAAAGGGGAAGTTATCATGGACACCACAGAAATACAAAGGATCATCCAAGAATACTATGAAGGACTATATGCCACCAAATACAATAACCTAGAAGAAATGGACAAGTTCTTAGAAACATATAGCCTTCGAAGGCTGAACCATGAAGAACTGGAAAATCTAAACAGACCGATCACCAGTAACGAAATTGAATCAGTCATCCAAAACATTCCAAAAAGCAAAAGTCCGAGACCAGATGGCTTCACTAGTGAATTCTACCACACCTTCAAACAGGATCTAATAGCAATCCTGCCAAACTCTTCCAAAAAAATTGAAGAAGAGACAGTACTCCCTAACTCATTTTATGAGGCCAACATTACCCTGATACCAAAACCTGGTAGGACAACACCAAAAAAGGAAACTACAGACCAATATCTCTGATGAATACTGATGCAAAAATCCTAAACAAAATTCTAGGAAATCGAATGCAACAGTACATTAAAAAGATTATTCATCACGACCAAGTGGGGTTTATCTCAGGGGCACAAGGATGGTTCAACATATACAAATCCATCAATGTGATACATCACATAAACAAAATAAAGGACAAAAATCATATGATTCTAACAATTGATGCAGAAAAAGCATTTCATAAGATACAACATCCATTTATGATTAAAACACTTAATAAAATTGGTATAGAAGGAAAACACCTCAACATAATAAAGGCCATATATGACCATATATGACAAGCCCTCAGCTAGTCTCATAATTAATGGTGAAAAACTGAAGCCCTTTGCTCTATGTTCAGGAACACGACAGGGCTGTCCCCTATCACCTCTGCTTTTCAACATAGTGTTGGAAGTCCTTGCCCGAGCCATCAGGCAAGAGAAAGAAATAAAAGGCATCCAAATTGGGAATGAAGAAGTTAAATTGTCACTCTTTGCAGATGACATTTTACTATATTAGAAAACCCTAAAGACTCCACCGAAAAGCTATTAGAAACAATCAACGAATACAGTAAAGTTGCTGGCTACAAAATCAAGATAGAAAAGTCCATTGCATTCCTATATACTAACAATGAAATCTTAGAAAAAGAAATACAAAAAACAATTCCCTTTGCAATTGTAGCAAAAAAGAATAAAATACCTAAGAATAAACTTAACCAAGGATGTGAAGGATTTATATGCTGAAAACAATAAGACATTTTTGAAAGAAATTGAGGAAGACACAAAGAAATGGAAAGACATTCAGTGCTCATGGATTGGAAGAATCAACATAGCTCAAAATGGCCATATTACACAAAGCAATATACAGATTTAATGCAATCCCCGTCTCAATCCCAATGGCATTTTTTAAAGAAATAGAACAAAAAATCGTCAGATTTGCTTGGAACCACAAAAGACCCTGAATAGCCAAAGCAATCTTAAGAAAAAAGAACAAAGCTGGAGGTGTAACACTCCCTTACTTTAGCTTGTACTACAGGGCTACAATAATCAAAACGGCATGATATTGGCAGAAAAACAGACACATAGACCAATGGAATAGAATTGAGAACCCAGAAATAAAACCACATAAATATGGACAGATAATTTTTGACAAAGAAGCTAAAAACATACAATGGAGCCTCTTTAATAAATGGTGCTGGGAGAATTGGATAGCCATGTGCAAAAGAATGAAACTGGACTGCTACCTGTAACCATGTACCAAAATTAATTCAAAATGGATCAAAGACTTAAGTATAAGACCTGACACAACAAACTGCATAGAAGAAAACATAAGTACTAAACTTATGGACCTTGGGTTCAAAGAGCTTTTTATGAATTTGACTCAAAAGGCAAGGGAAGTAAAAGCTAAAATAAATGAATGGACTGTATGAAACTTAAAAGTTTCTGCACAGCAAAAGAAACCATCGACAAAATAAAGAGGCAACCAACTGAATGGGAGAAGATTTTTGCAAACAGTGCCTCCGACAAGGGGTTAATATCCAAAATGTACAAGGAACTCATGAAACTCAACAACAAAAAAATAAACAACCCAATTGAAAAATGGGCAGAGGACCTGAAGAGACATTTCTCCAAAGAGGACATACAAGTGGCAAATAGACATATGAAAAAATGCTCAACATCACTAATCATCAGAGAAATGCAAATAAAAACCACAATGAAATATCACGTCACCCCAGTCAGAATGGCTATAATCAACAAGACAAATAGTAACAAGTGTTGGAGAGGCTGTGGAGAAAAAGGAACTCTCATTCACTGTTGATGGGAATGCAGACAGGTGCAGCTGCTATGGTAGGCAGTGTGTTGGTTTCTCAAAAAATTATGAATAGAATTACGATATGACCCAGCATTCCCTCTTTTGGGTATATACCAAAATTATCTGAAAATATTTATACATAAAGACACGTGAACTCCAATGTTCATTGCAGCTTTATTTACAGTGGCCAAGACATGGAAACAACCAAAACGTCCTTCGTTAGATGAATGGATAAAGTGTGGTGTATATACACAATGGAATACTGTTTGGCAGTAAGAAAAGATGATATAGGAGCATTTGTGACAACATGGATGGATCTTGAGAGTATAATGCTAAGCGAAATAAGTCAGACAGAAAAAGCAGAGAACCATATGATTTCACTGATTTGTGGTATATAAACCAAAAACAACAAAAGAACAAGACAGACAAATGAGAAACAAAAACTCATAGACACAGACAATAGTTTAGTGGTTACCAGAGGGTAAGGGGGTGAGGGGAGGGAGATGAGGGTAAGGGGGATCAAATATATGGTGATGGAAGGAGAACTGACTCTGGGTGGTGAACACACAATGGGATTTATAGATGATGTAATACAGGATTGTACACCTGAAATCTATATAACTTCACTAACAATTGTCACCCCAATAAATTTAAAAAAAAAAAAGATAGGCTGTTAGAACTTCAGGCATATTAACAACGCAAGGACCTTCCTGTATCAATGTAAACACCAGTGCCACCACCACACATTCCCGGCTCACATGTCCCTGAGAGGACTGCACTGAGAGGAGAAATCTCACAACTCCGTAGTGAGGAGCTGCAGTTTGAAGGCAGGTCCAGCTGGCTCAAAGCCAAAGCTCCCGCATCCAACAACCAGTGCACAGAGTCTCGGGGGTATGTCAGCCTGGGGCAGCTCGTACCTTTTCCTGATCTCCTGACAACACTAGGCCAGGCCCTGCAGAGCCCTGGGCATAAGAAAGGGGATTCTAACAAGCCTTTTGGAACCCCGTAACTAGGGGCTTAGATATGTTTATGCCTTTATTTATCTCACTGAATTTGTGGCAGCTTACAATGTGACACAAAGCTAAGAATACCGAAAAGCATCCCAGCTAGACAACTGCTGTGTGTTCATGTCACCGGATCACACAAGCACCTATTTATTGGCTTATGTAGGCACCTGAGTGTGTATCATCCACACACACAGCCTACCCAGCCTTCCCCCAGGAACCCCAGAAACCTCACAGCTCCTGAACAGCTGGGAAGGGGGCCGCCAGCGTCAGGCTCACTCTGCATTGGGAAAATGGATTTAATGGGAAGGTCTAGGAATAGAAAGTGCAGTGTGGAGCTTTGCTTCAATGATTTCTTAAGGACATGTTGCTAAATGATTTAATCCCTTCCTGAGACACTGCCCATAAATTGATGACCTCTGCCTTTCCTTTTCCAGTCTGATGAGCAATGGCTTTTCTGACAGGCTAGTAAATTTCCCCCACTGCTGCTGCTAAGAAATTTTTTTAAAAGATGATGAGGGGAAAGTGCTTTATTGCAAAGCACTCTGCACCCAGCCCCCTTCCCTCGCAGAGTGTAAAGCTGCAGTGGAAGGAAGGACAAGTGGGTGGCAATGCTCCCCGGATGAGCCGAGTGCCGTTAAATTAAAACAAATGAAGGCGACTTCCAGATGGTGACTCACACAAAGGAGGCCAGAGACAAGGGAATGGCTGGCTGCCTTCCTGATGTGCCCAGGCTCTGCTATGCGACAGGAAAGGAGTAGCACCCAGCCTCCCACCCCAGCCAGAGCACCCCCAATGCCACACTCACATCTGAAGGGGGCAAGGAGATCCCAAAGAGACCAGAGGGGAACACCACTCGCCTGCCGGAGCCTGGGGTCCACCCATCTAACACACATTCAGCCTGATAACC
This sequence comes from Rhinolophus hipposideros, assembly GCF_964194185.1. NCBI lineage: Eukaryota > Metazoa > Chordata > Mammalia > Chiroptera > Rhinolophidae > Rhinolophus > Rhinolophus hipposideros. Next base: position 67,748,257 of record NC_138061.1, read on the forward strand.
AGCTGCCGTACCTTTCTGTGGGCCAGGTACATAGCCATCACAGCCTGCAGGGACACCTCTACAGGGAGTCCTCCAGGATGCCCCACCAGGAAGTGCAGCAGTCAGCAAGGACAGGCTCCTAGAGGAGGGGTAGAGCCTGAGCAGTGGACTGATGGGTAGCCAAAGCACCTAATGGCAGGGCATGGTGGGCAGGAGGCTGAGGAGATGTGGGTGTGGGGGTCTGTAGAGTATGGGTAGCTAGGAAAGGTCTTGCTCAGTATGTGGATGGGCTCTTCCCTGCCTCTGATTCTGCTGAACAAAACCCTCCTCTGGGGAAAGCTCCCACCCTACCGTAGGGTGACTCTCTGGTCGCTGAGGGAAGAGCTCTTGGGACCACCCACTTCAGGTGTGGGTGGGCCAGGTAAGGAATCTGTAGTGGCTGCCCTCCTGGGGCTGAGGTGGGAGCTCACTCCTTCTGGTCCTTCAGATCTGAGGATGGCGTCCCCGCGAACCTTGTCCAAGTGTGCACTTGACCCCACTCCTGGGCCTGAGGGGCACACATGGGAATAAAGCACAATGCAGGTCCAGGTCCAGGCCTTAAGTGAACAAGACCCGCCCCCAATGACCACTCCTAGCCGGGTGTGGCAGCCACTGGCGTCCAAACTCGGGATGGGAACTGCCATGGGATAGTCCTTTTTCACTGGCAAAATCAGGACCATGACTTGATTAGAAAACAATCTGAATTGATGGGAAAAAAACTAAAATAAGAAGGAAAACAGGCTGAAAAAATGTTTGTATCAAATATGACAGACCTAAGCTAATTTTATAACGTATAAACAGTTCCCTGAAATTTTAATGAATTAATTAAGTCCTTGATTGATAACGGTACAACTGGTATGAACAGATTGTTTGTGAGAATGAAACACAAATAGCAGAAAAAAACACACAACCATGATAACAACATCAAAAAGTAGAGTGAACTCTTCAGCCATGTAGCAAAGACATTTAGACTGAGTGATAAGGTCTTGTTTTATACCTAATTAATGTCCTAATGCCAGACCTCACAGTGACAGGTTTGGGGTCTGGGAGCAAGCTTCTGGGGCTGAGGATCTGGGAACTGACCCCGTCCTTTGGGCCAAACCCACACACACATATTCTGGGCCACTAATTCCACATTTGAGCAATTACCCCGGGGACGTGATCTAAGGGAAGGGAAAAGCTATATATGCTCTCATGGGCTCACGGCAGCACTGTCTTCCTCACTGGAAGAACAGGGACCACGTAAGTGAGCCCAGCGAGAGGCAGGCAGTAGGATACGAGGTCACGTGGTGCCCGAGGCTTCTCTCTGGCATAAGGTTAGTGAGTGAAGCATAAATACATCTACCATCGCTCAGGTATCGGATGAGATGGCCAAGAAATAGGAAAGCAGTGACAGCTGAACAAAGGGCTGTGGACGCTTTTCTGTTCTGAGCACATGAAGTTTAGTCATGCTAACCTGTAACACTTCTATTTATTTCAAGTGTCCGTATCACATGATGTAACCATATGCGTGCGCTCCTTGACAGTACTTCCTGGCTGCCACCACTGAGGCCTTCGGTCCCCTCTCCTCCTTCCCAGCACACACCTAACCCATCCTTGGCAGAGGACCCTTTAAGGACACAGTCACCCCCATCATCGCTTGCTCATTATCTCACCTCCTCTGACTCACCCAACCTCCTTCCAGAAGGAATATCCCACAATTAGCAACAATGGGCACAATAAACAAAAATTAAACAACAGGCTCATGCGATGAAGAGGGGAGAGAGACCAGGGGCTGTCCCAGAGAACCAGCCCAAGGAAAGTAGGTCTGGAATTGAGCATGAAACTCTGAGCCTTCCTGGAAGCCAAGGTGAAAAGGAATACAGACTACATGTCAACCCACATCGTCCAGTGCAAGAAACCACAACCACTTATTGGGGAAGACCTGTGCTTTCCTCACCCTGCTCCAGGAAACCTATTACTATGTGCTTACCCATACAAAGGTCCTGAAGACATCTCAGGGTGTCCAATGGTGTCAACACAAGAGCATTCTTCGAAAGAGCTGATTTCGCCCCAGCTTTTCAAAACGCCATGTTAAGTTCTGGTTCTCTGACACATTTCTGTGGGAACACAGTAATGCAATCAAAGCAGGTCGCTTTTTGAACAAATCCAAGTGTGAATACTCTCAGAAATAGAGGGCAGTCTTAGCCACCAGTCTTGGTTCCCTTACACAGCCTGTTTTTTGTTCCATGATAGGCATGAATATAAGGGAGGAACAAAATGACAGAGCGGCAAGGAGTGCCAGGGCTCCTGGGCAGGGAGGTGGGTGGGCTCCTGCTTCTTGAGGGTTCTGCTTTCTTCTAGGGCACAGAATACCTTGCTGCCATGAGACCAGAAGGCGCTGGAAGACTCAGATGGGCAGCAGGAAGGAGGGGGACCTGCCAAGCCTCAAAGCTGTCCCCATGAGATCTCACCATGCAGCCAGCTGGCAGGACACAGGGACACAGCTCTCCCAAAGGAGCCAGTCCTGCCCTCTGCTGACTTCCCTTCCTCTCCTAGCACAACCCCACGGAGAGGGGACCAGGGTCCAAAGACACCTGGCTCCAATCCCAGCCCCACTTCCCCACTGGCTGTGTCACCTGGGACTGGTCACATGTGTTGGGTCACTGAGCCACCTGGAGCCCATTTCCTATGTCACCCCAAGGGTAATTAAGTGTAACCTGCAAGACTGTTTTAGGGCTTTGATGATATGTAGAGTTCCTGGCACACATTTTTCTCTCAACATGTGACACTGGTATTTTTTTTTCTAATTTCCTGGGTTATATCTTGACCCACAGAGAGAGCAACCATCTCTACCTCTCACTTCAGGCCCAGAGGCCTCAGAAGTATTAAATAGGAAAGGGAGAGAGTGAAGTCACAGGTGGGACTTGAAATGGTGGGGGGGAGGGAAGTCAGGGGAGGAAATTAATGATGATGTGGCAGTGTCATCATCACCATCCTCGTCATTACCCCCCACCCCGCCCCACCCCGTGTCCAAGGCCCTGCCAGTTCTCTGTCCAACCGGCAGCTACTCTTGGGGCTGGACAGTAAGGCTATGGGTGAGTTTGTGGGAAATTCTGCTAAAGCCAGTGAGATCTCAGCTCCTGTGGCAGATCCAGGCCCAGAGCCCAGGTCTGAAGGTCCTGGGGACAGCGGGCCTCACTCAGCCTTTCCTTCCTGGCAGTTCTAATCCCAGAAACCACAGGGTGACTGCCAGAGGGTGCCGGAGTGAAGAGGCCTGGCCAGCCCTGCCCAGCCCCACAGAAGCCAGCTCAGAGGGAACTCCACTGGGCCTTCATTGCAGAACCATGTGGGACAGGCTAGCGCCCAGGGGTGGGTCAGCGCTCCTGTGCCCCTCAGAGCCACGCCCCACCACTTGGATATACCTGGAGAACTGGTCTTTCCGGCTACCACCTGGGAAACCTGCGTTCCCCAGGGAGACTCACTGTCATGCAGCTTCCTCACCTTGAACCTCTTGTCCCTTCCTCACTGGGAAAACCCAGACTCTCAGACCGGCCCCAGACCATGACTGCGGCCACCTGCACCTGACCACAGCTTTGCTCATTTCTCTGTCTGGAAGGCCCTGTCCCCACGTTTTCAAACTGCATGGCACTGGGGCGTCTCTGAGGCCAGTCTGGGGTGAAGACTGGTGGGGAGGGGGCACAGCAAAAACAGAAAGCAAGGTGCATCCCTCAGCCCTCCCTGAATATTTAACCTTATCAGTCCCCTCTCACCCCAACACCACTGTCTCCTGATGACACACTCTGGGCCGTCCTGGGGAGAGAACTCACAGGAATTAATACAATGCTTTGGTTCTCATCACAGTTTATTACCATAATGGAGAGAATTTCTGGACTCTCCCCAAATTGCTTCTCTTCTTAAAATTTTCAATTAAAAGCCTAACCTTGGTGGAAAATGGCCGTTTTCTGGAATGTTCTCGAAAGTGCTGATTCCTCATTGCTGAGTGCTTTCTCTAAATAAATGAAGACTCTCGATGGCTGAATAAAATCAGAGCCACGTACATCACTGAAAGAAGGGAAGCGGGCGACCACAAGGCACACTGGTGAGGCCACATTCAGAGCTGGCTCCTCCTGTGGGCACTGGCCTGGGTGGTGTAGGGTCTCTGAGGTCCTTCCAGCACGGAGAGAAGCTGTGAGCTGAGGTGCAGCACAGACGGCCTGGAAGCCAGGCCTGGCTCCCAGCAAAGCAGCTGAAGCCTCAAGGCAACTTCCTGATTAAGTCAATGAGGTGGCACCACCAGGACGTAATCAGATCTCTCTGAGACACAGCTTCCAGAAGGGCTGCTGCTCACACGTGGCAGAAGTAGGGCCACCAAGGCCAGACAGAGTGAAAGAAGGGAAATCCTGTGCTCAGGACCCACAGCAGGAGGTCAGAGGAGCCAACCCGGGCTCACTGGGCAGCAAGTGGTGCTGGGTGCCGGGCCCAGGAAACAGACTTTGCCAGTGATGAGGTGTGGAAGATTCTGGCATGGGAAGACCCAGTTACCTGCCTGGCTGTCCCATATCAGAAGCACTCTTGGTTTTTTTGTAGGCACCCTCCAGGTAAGCAGGGGTGCCTAGAAAAGCTACATGCTATAGGTAGGAGTGGGTCTGAATCCATCCCTCACAGTAGGGCAGGTTACCCTTCCAGGGGGAATGAGCTCTGCACTCGGAGAAAGGAGAGAGTGAGTGCACATTCCAGCTCCACCATCCTAGCTCCTGAAGTCTCTGAGCCTCAGTGGATCAGGACTCATCACATCTGCTTGTCAAAACTGCTGTGAGGACCATGGAAAATGCTGGCACAGAGACTGCACAACGCAGGGCTGTGGGTGCAAGCATCAGCTCCAGTAGCTGGACCAACGTTGGCACTGCCACCTACTAGCTAGGAGATCTTGAAGCATCTGCTTAACCTGACTGGGGCTCAGTTTCCTCATCTGTTAAATGGGGATAATCATAGGGTTGTTTTGAGGTTTGAAACAATAGAATGAATATAAAGCATTAAACACAGAGCCTGGCCAAGAGAGAGCACTCAGTCGATGATAGTGGCTGTTGCTAAGTTGACTGTTGTTAGAAAGAAAAGACAGCACCATTCCCACTGGACTTAGTGGCTGGGACGGGTGGGGATGACCTCAAAATCTGCTCCTTCATTTTGTAGTTCCAGCAGCCCTGGAACACATATCCTACTAACACAACCACAGGAGACTGAGGGATACACCCGACACCAGTGCTCTACACGATGCCTCCTGGTTTCTTCTCTAAGAGTTTTTATAAAAGTTCTCAAGGCCGCTAACTCTATATTCCTATGTCCTGACTATGGAGAGAAAAGAGTCTAACCGTGATGGGAAGGGAAGTGGGCACAGGGAGAAGGGCTGGGCTGGGTGCAAACTAGAGAGGAAAAGGATGCAAATGGTGGTGCCCTTGGCCTCATTAGTTAACCTCTTTAAGCTCCAGTGCCTCATCAGTAAATGGGAGGGCAACCAAGCCTCTACTTCTAGTACAAGGGCTGAGAGGAACTTCCTATAAAGCCCCTGAAACTGGGCTTGGTGTATACAAAGTTCTTCCTCAGTGTTGACAGGGATGGCGAGGATGGTGAGGAAGGTGGAGATGGAGATGGCAGTGCAGCCAGAGCATGGTCCACTGGGAATGTCCACACCAGCTGGCCGTAGGGAGGCCCTGTGGCAGAACCCTTATGACATGAAAAGCAGAATGCTGATGACAACCGGAATGTTCAGCCACCAGGGCGGTTTTAGCAATGGCAATGTCAGGACTAAGGGGCATCATCAGAAAAAAAGATCCAAGTGTTAAAATTAAGTGGATAAGTCCAGATTACTAAGAAGCATACCTTTCCATCGTTGCAACTATGGAAAAATATACAGGACTGAAAAAAGATATGGAAGGCGCCAAGCAAGTTCAAGTAGGTCCCTAGACCAGCCAAATCTTGGGGGTCAGGACTTTTCTTTCTTAAACCTGTGGCAGCCGGTGCTGCTTCTGCCCAGGTTGGTCTCGGTCACCTGTGATTTCAAATGCTGTGTCTGGCCTCAGCATTTCTCCTTCCTGACTCAGGGACCCTGGATGTGCAAAGTGTCTCTACCACGGAGGAATTCCAGGGGAACATTGGCCGTGGAAGCCCCGACACGATACAGCCATCAGGGGTGTTGTGTGGTCCTCAGAAACCCCCAGTTAACGACTGCTGCACCCTTCCCGGTCTCCACTTCCTCACCCCTGCTTCCTGGGATAAATTAACCACCTGTCCACAAGCCCCACCCCCACCTTTTAAAAATGTTTTCTTCTTTTTCGTTTTTTTTTTTTTTTTACATGTAAAAGTTTAATCCATCTGGAATTTATTTTTAAGCATAGTGTGAGGTAAAGAGTGACTTTGTGTTTTCAGTGGATTAACTAGTAGTCCCAACCATGCTTGTTAAATAACCCAGCTCTCCGCTGTTTCAGTGGTGTCTTGACGTGGCACCACCGGTGTCCTGTTCCCACGTATCCATACTGCATGGGCCTCCTGCTTGGGCTGTTGTGAGCCGTGAGCAGCCTGTGTGCAGCCTCCCCAAGGGGCAGCGTTGGCCGAGGCACCGAGACGCCGGCTTGGCAGCCTGTGCATTTCCTGATGGCCCCAATTCCCATTCCCTCTCCAGTCCCCGTCTCCGTATTCGTAGTCATGTGCGCCACCTCCCCTGAAGCACACAACTGCCCTGCTCCAGCCCCCAGCCCCCCTCTTTCCTTCCTGTAAACAGGCTGGGACAAAGCCTATTGCTCCAAAACATGACCCCCAGGATGCATGTGGAGCCTCGGCTTCTCTCCTGGGCACCAAACGCCTGGTGCCAACTGCCTTCCAGGTGTCTGCCCTGTACTGCTGAGCTCACCTCTCCGAGGCCTTTAATGCACTCGTGTAAGCACACGCATTCACACACATGCATGCAAACATATAGTCACGCACATTCATGCACAATCGCACACACGCAGTTATGCTAAAATGTCTATTTTATGTAGCAGAACCTCAGACTCAAAGATGTGTCCAAAGTCACACAAGTACTGAGTGGCAGAACTCAAGTCTCTAGTACTTTTAGCTCTACTAGGTAGTTTTTAATAACAGGTTTAGAAAAATATTTGGGAAATAAAAGGAGACACTGCACGTCATGCAGCCAGCCCAGCGTCTGGGAGCACAGCGCGAAAGCAGCAATAACCCTTGTCGTTGTCAGCCGGGCACGGGCCGGTCGTGAGCGGCCCGCCGTCCCTATCGGGCTCCGCGCGCCCGTCGGTGGCGCCCCGCGCGGTCCGGGGCAGAGGCGGCGCTCGGCGCGGGGTGGCGGAGGGCCTGCGGAGGGCCTGCGCTGTGCGGGGAGCTGGGGCCGTCCCTGCGCGCGTGCGCACGTACACGGAACACGCGCGCTCGTCTCACCCGGGGGGGCCCGCTAGGCGTACCCTCGGCTTGACACCACCTACCGTCGTAAAGGGCCGCTGCACCAGAACTGGATGACCTCGATGATTATAGAGGGGAACGAAGGCCCGATGTCCAGTCTCGCAGGGTTTGCTGACCCGGCGCCAGGGCTGGGTGTTAGGGCCGCAAGGAACGTGACGTTCGAGGTCAGCTCCCGGGACGGGGAGCACCGCGGTAGCGGAGGACTCGGGGGACGGGCCCCTTTCGCCCGGCCAGTCACAGCTGAGGGCCTTGTCCAGGACCTTAGCATTCAGTGGGGTGGGCAGGGGTCTCAACTAACTGATGCAATGAAGTGTTAGGAGACAGAGGATGGACACCTGCTCCGAGCCCGCGGGGAACGCGGACGCAGAGGTCAGGGGCTGGCGGCGACGCCTCGGGAGCTGAGCTTGAAAAACCACCGTCTTACAGGGGTGGGGGGGGTGCTGAGGCTTGAGTCGGGGAGAGGCATGGCAAAGCCCTCAGGGAAGAAGGCTGGGGGTAAACAAGATGGGAAAGGGCTCTCCCTTCGCCGCCTCCCGGTGGGAGCGCCCAGGTAAGGCGGCAGCAGCCTTCATTACGTCTGGGCCCCTTCATTCTAGAGGCTGCCAGTGTCCCTCTCCAGAGCCAGGCTTGAAATACATAGGATTCCCATTTTACAGATGGGGACTGAGGTACAAGGTTTCGCCCTTTCACTGTGTTGATTGATTTCAAGTTTGTACTCTAAAATGTGTCAAAAATCCACACACACACACAAATTACAGTATGTATATTTGTAAGTAAATACAGTTAAGGTGCTACGTGTTATTAAAATAAATGATTACTTCAAAGTATAAAATTTTCCTATTGTTATTCATTCTTGAAAAACACAAAAATATAGAAAAATGTACATCTGCTTTCCTAAACTTCCTTTTGGGAACACTGACAAGATTTTTTATAGTTTGAGCTCATGGAAGTCGAATGCCCACAGCCAGCAGCAGGGCAATGTCCTTTGACTATAGTCAAACGGCACAGGGAAAGTCAGTAACCTACTTGAGACCACCCACTTAATAGCAAAGGCACGGTGTGAAACAGGCAGACTGACCCCCAAATCCGTGCTTTTAAAAAAACTGTGGTAAAACATAACATAAAATGTACCATTTTAACTGTTTTGAAGTGCACAGTTCAATAATAGTTAAGTACATTCACACTGTTGTGCAACCATCATCATCATCCATCTCCAGAACTTTGTCATCTTCCCGAACAGAAACCTTGTACTATTAAACAACCACCCCCAACAACTCCCCTGTTCCCTCTCCTCCAGGCCCTGGCAGCCACTATTCCATTTTCTGTCTCTATGAATTGGCCTACTCTAGGTACCTCATGTAAGTGGAATCATATAGTATTTATCCTTTTGTGACTGGCTTATTTCACTTAGCATGACGTCCTCAAGATTCATCCATGTTGTAGCCTGTGTCAGAATTTTTTTTTAAGGCTGAATAATATTCCATTAGTTTAACCACTCATCTACTCATGGACACATGTTGCTTCTATTTTTTGGTTGTTGTGAATAATGCTGCTGTGAACATGAGGGTGCAAGTATCTGAGTCCCTGCTTGCAAAAAAATCCACACTCTTAACAGCATCCAGGATTAGCTCTCATAAACCTCAGGGAAGATGCAAGGCCATGTGGGAGAGCAGAGTGAAAAGCTGACGGAGCTGGGGAGATGCACTGCAAGACAAACAGGGCTACAGGCTGAGGGGGTGCCCTGGAAGCCACCATAGGAGGAAGAGAGCCTGCTGGAGAGCAGGTGTGGGGCCTTCCAGACATGCTCCATGTCAGAGCAGCAGTGCCCCACTGGGGGCCTTGGTGCTCTTGTAATTGCCTTACATGCCTCTTCATGCCTGGGAAGTCCCATCTCCTCACAGTGGGCTGGCCAGGAGCCCATGCCAAGTGGGAGCCAGCTGACCAACAAGATCTGTTAGGAAGCAGAGAAATTTATTATCTCAGCTGTGAAAACAAACAGAGGCAAGAGCCCCCACCCCCAACCCAGGGGGAAATGCACCTCACTATGCAACTCCCACCAGCTATGCTCACTGAACAATCTGAGACAGGGGAGCACTTACCTGGCGAGGCAGAGCTTAGGCAGACGAAAAGTGTCAGTCCTGGACAACACCAGCTTTTCTTCACTCCCTCACCCCTTCAGCCTAAACAAACAAAAACATCCTGGATGTGTTAAGAGTCACTAGCACCAAAGATCTGAGCAAACTAAACCAATGAAGCTATTATAAAACAAGAGAACAGATTGCAAAATCTCTAACTTTTTATAGAAAGATTGGAACCCAGACCCAACAGAGGTTAGATGTTCTCGTCAAGCTCCTTCAGAGCATTTGGAGACACTGCCACTGTGCTGGGTGAGCAAAGACACTTCAGCACTTCTCACTAATCACACTCTCTTACCTGGTCACAATAAAATTAGAAACAATATGAAGACAATGTTAAAAACGCATTTTGGAAACAAAATTAATTTCCAGAATGAAAATTATAAAATATTTGGAACTCAGTGACAATAGGTATTTATATAAAAATGATGGACTTCAACAAAACTAGTGTTTAAAAGGAAATGTACGAGGTCAATTAAGTTTGCAAACTTGTTGCAACGATGTTGCTTACCTTTTTTGATATCAGAGGAATTATTCATTATGAATTTGTACCTACTGGACAAACAGTTAACCAAGTTTACTATTTGGAAGTGCTGAAAAAGCTGCGTGAAAAAGTTAGACGACCTGAACTTTTCACCAATTTGTGGCTCTTGCATCACGACAATGCACCAGCTCACACGGCACTGTCTGTGAGGGAGTTTTTAGCCAGTAAACAAATAACTACATTGGAACACCTTCCCTACTCACCTGATCTGGCCCCCAGTGACTTATTTCTTTACCCGAAGATAAAGGAAATATTGAAAGGAAGACATTTTGATGACATCCAGCACATCAAGGGTAATACGATGACAGCTCTGATGGCCATTCCAGAAGGATTTCCAAAATTGCTTTGAAGGGTGGACTAGGCACTGGTCACAGTGCATAGCTTCCCAAGGGGAGGACTTTGAAGCTGACCTTAGTGATATGAGGCAATGAGGGATGGAGCACTTTTTCTAGGATGAGTTCACAAACTTAATTGTCTGACTGTGTGTGTGTGTGTGTGTGTGTGTGTGTGCCACCAAAATGGCTTATCAGGAGGTAGAAAACCTGAAGAGAACAATACACATAGAACAACTGAAACAGGACCAAGGCGGTAGAGGGGAGCCATCTGTCTCCAGAGTTAGGGGATTGCTGTTATGGATGTTACTACAGCACTAAAGAAAATAGGAAGCTCCTCAGTTCTTTCCACAAGATTAACTGACTATTAATTCAGTATATAGATGATGTATTACAGAATTGTACACTTGAAACCTATGTAGTTTTGTTGACCATTGTCACCCCAATAATTTTAATAAAAGAGATTAACTAAACAAGGATCACAAACACGTGCACGCACACACACACACACACACACACACACACAATGCAATGATATGAAAAGACCTCCCATGACACTTATAACAGTTAAAAATAAAGTTTCCAAACAAAATATCCTATTTATATTTGTTTTTTAAAGGCACTACATGGAGGAAAATAACAGTGTATGACCATCAGTGTCTACTAGAAAGAGAGCTATTTGGAAGATACACATCAGACAGATCAACAGTTAGTGTGGAGAGGAGAGTAAGATGAGAGGTTTGGGAGGGAGTTAAAGAGGAAATTCATCCTTTTACACTATTCCTATCTTGTTGGAATGTTTACAAATTGAATGTATTCATATATTACTTCAAATAACTAAATTAAACTAAATGTGAATCAATCAATAAAAGTAAATAAATATAACCAATAATTAATATTAATTTAAAAAGTAACACTGATAATTACTAATTAAATACTTTTAAGATAAAGAAAATTAAAAAGTTAGAAAGCATATGGAGAGATCTTTTATAATAGGAAGATTTTAAAAATAGGTCATTTTTTCATTAAAGAGGTAGGAATGACTCACCAAAACAGGACGCAAAACCTCACGGCCATAAAGGAAAACACCGGATTCTGATTATGTGGACATTTAAAACCTCTGTGCAAAGAAAGGAGTTGTGGGCTTGTCAAAAGACAAGTGTCATACTAGGGGAAAATATTTATAAGATTTATAAACAGCCACAGAGTTTACATCCAGAATATATGAGGAACTTTTACAAAATCAATATGGTAAACAACCCAACAGAAAAATGAACAAAGGATATGCACAAATCACAAAAGATATAAGAATGGCTATTAAACACTTGAAAATATGCTAACGCCCACGAGTTATCTAATAAAAATGCAAATTTAAACAATAATGAAATATTTCTTATGCCTACCAGACTGGCAAAAATTAAAAGCATTGAACATATTCACCACTGGCAGGCACTGGGAAAATTCTGTTATTTTTTAGATATTTCCTCTTATCTTTAATCTTTTCCTCTTCTTCTGGCACTCATATTAGACAAATGTGAATGCTTCTCCTTCTCATGTCTGTCCCCTTTAACTCTCCATCTCACTGTCCCCTTTCTCATCTCTTCTAGAACCCTCAACCTGATGCCCAGTCATCCATTTGTTGTTCTGCTCTTTAGCCTTCCTATCAAGTTCATCATTCTGGCATTTATATTGTTCATACCCAATATCCCCAGCTGGTTTTTCTTCATAACTGCCTCATCTAGCCTCAGCTTTCCAATATCCTCCTGTGAATATTTATTATGCACATGTAAATGCTGTTTCTGTCTTGTCTAGTTATCTGCTCCCTATGGTGTTCAGTTAGTTTGTGGTCTTTCTTTCTAGTTTTCTCACGTGTCTCATTTTTCTTTAAGGCCCCTCACTTTCCCTGGGAAAGGTCAGCCCCCCCATAGCAGCCAAGTGTACTTGGGTGGAGAGGCAGGGAGGCTTATCCACAGGCAACACCTTCCAGGAAGTTTAGGGAAGTTGGCCAGCGTGCTCCTGAGGGCAGAGCATAGGTGAGATAACCGGGTTCAGCCATCCCGTTTGGCTCAGCCCCATCAGGCTGGTCTGGCCCTCAGGAACTTCCCTGTCCTTCTAGCCTGGGTGTCTTTGTCCAGGGACTGCCAACCTGCACTGTAGTTGACTGTCCCTTGTATAGGGAGGAGTCATGGGGCAGCCAGCTAACACGCCCAGATGTGGCGTCCACTCTAAGTAGGTCCTGGCCTGCGTTGGCATTGCCTGGACACCTGTGTCTGGTACGGGATCTCTTCACAAGAGCAGTCCTGGACAGGCAGTGCCCCAAGGTGGTGCCGGTAGGTGAGGAGCTGCTCCAGCTTGGCCCTGGGTGGGCTGGAAGGAGCCTCACCTCCCATCCCAGACCCCACTAGGCTCTGTCTCCCCAGAATTTCTCATGGGTTTTCATCTTAGGTTCCGGGCCGCTTCAATTAATTAACCCTTTTTGTGGGATCTCCAAGACATAGGTTCACAGGATACAGCTAGCAGCCCATGTTAATTAATGATCTTATTAGGAACCAAAAGCAAATTTAAAAACAAAAATCATACATTAGATGTTTTCATGGGTGAGGAAAATGGATGCATGCAGACATTGCTGGTGGGAATATAAATTGTTATGCTCTTCCCAGTGGACAGACATTGTGGCTACACGTTCCAAATGTTGGAAAAACTACCTGGGCATTCCATGACAAGATGGTGTGGACTCATCTGCCCTTCCTCCTTCCCTCTAAATATGACTGAATGCACTGGAAACAATCTATGAGACAATCATTACAGGACTCTCCATAAGGTAGAAAGAGGATGGCACACTGGCCGGGACTCACAGGACTTGAGAGGTGACATTGAACTGAGTTCCTGGGTTTTCTTAGTCCATTTGGTCTGCTATAACAAAAATATCATAAGCTGGATGACTTAAACAACAGAAATTTCTTTCTTACATTTCTGGAGCCTGGGAAGTTCAAGATCAAGGCACTGGCAGAAGGGGAGGGGAGGGAAGAAAAGGGAAGAGAAAGGACTAGGTGAGGAATTCTTAGACTTGACACCGAAAGTACATCCATATAAGGAAATATTGATAAATTGGACTGTATCAAAATTAAAATTATTTTGCTCTGCAAAGATTCTGTTAAAAAACAAATTATAGACTCTGGAAAAATAGTTTCAAGTCACATATCTAACAAAGAACTTATGCCTAGAATATATAAAGAACTATCAGAACTCAACATTAAATAAACAAATTGAAAATATACAAAAGATGTAACGAGAAATTTGACCAAAGAGGAGATATATAGACGCCAAATAAGCACATGAATGGATGCCCGATGTCATTAGCCATCAGGTAAGTGGAAATTAAAACCATAACAAGATATGACTACACGTGTATTAAAATTGCTTTATAAAAAATGATAACACCAAATGCTGGTAAGGATGCAGAGAACCAGAACATTCACACATTGTTGGTGAAAATGTAAAATGGTGCAACCATTTGGGAAAATATGTGGCAGTTTCTTTTAAAGCTAAAAATGGACTTCTCATATGACCCAGAAAATGCAATCTTGGGCTTCTATACTGGAAAAATGAAAACTTATTTTTAGACAGACTCTTTAACATGAATATTCATAGCAGCTTTATTTGTAACACCTCCAAATGGGAAACTTTTCAAATGTCCTTCAATGGTGAGTGGTTAAACAAGTTGTGGTACATTCATATTATGAAATACTATCCAGTATTTGAAAAGAACAAACTATTGATACACGTGACAACTTAGATGAACTCAAGGAAATTATGCTGAGTGAAATAAGGACACATACTATGTAATTCTACCTCTATACAGTTGGGAAGTAACTTAATTACAGAGATGGAAAACAGACCAATAGTTGCTGGAGGTTAGGGAAGGGGTGAGGGCTGTGTGGCTAGAGAGTGGTAGTATGAGAAAGCCTTGTGGGGAGGGTATAGTTCCATATTATGATTGGTGGTAGGTACACAAAGCTACATGCCTGATAATACTGCACAGAGCAACACACACATACACACAAATGAGTACATGAATAATAACTCATGAAATCTAAGTTCTGTGGAATGCACCACAGTCGATTTCCTGATTTTGATATAATATTATAGCTATGCCAGATGTTAGCGTTGGGGAAAGCTGGGTAATGGGCACCAGGAACCTCCCTGTATATTTTTTTCAAACTTTCTGTAAATCTATGAATATTTCAAAATAAAAAGCACTTTAAAAAATGGCTTTGGGATCTCACTTATAGGAATTTATTTTAAGAGAAAAAGGGGGGGGATTTTAGTTCAGGGGAAAATAGTAAGCACATTTCATTATGTCTCCCACTGAAATGCAACTATAAAATCTAGATAGAATGCATAGAGAAGCTACTTGAGGACTTAAAATCAAATAACATCAGGAGAATTTGGAAAGGAGACCATAATTCAAAGTAAAACTGAGTTGGTGGTGAGTTTTACCATTTCTCTTCCCCACTATCTCATAGCCTATCTTTAAGAGTTCAAGCACGGAAATGGACATCAGTGCAGAAAGAGAGAGCTTAGGAGAGCCTTCCAGTTCAGGCTGAGGAGCAGGAAAGCGTCTCCTAACACCTAGAGAGACTGCAAGATACCCCCTCTTTTTTTCTTGTCTCTTGTTTTTTCACGCCAGATCACAAGCACTTCCTCTATTGATAGGTAGGGCTGTGGTCCAAGTAGGGTGGATTTGGGGGTTTTTAAACCATTGTTTCCTTACTCTCTCTGTTCTTTTACTGTTTGACCCTAGACGTGGGCATAGTTCTGGTAAAGAACCTGCAGAGTGGAACAAACAAAGCCCCAGTTTCTTGTATGGAGGGCTAAAAACAAGAGCCCCAGAAAATGTCAGAGAAATCATAGGGTGGGAGGAGTTCAGGGAATTGACCCCCAAATGTTGTTTATGAGTTCCTGGGCTGCCCCCCTGAGCTGTGCATGCATACATCCAACACTGAGCAGCATACCTTTGATCATGGACCCAACAGGGAGATCAATGTCCAGAGCCCACACACACCACTGGGCAGAGCACGCCTGGGACTGACTCAACAACACTGCCAGGGCTTTGTAAATGGAACTGACATTGTGACCACAACCCACAGAAGGCTGGTTGCAACCTGCAGCAAAACAATACTTACAGGGATATGTGCAGCATTAAATGCTTATATTAGAAAAAAAAAATATCAAATTACTAATCTAAGCTTCAACCTTAAGAAATTAGAAAAAGAAGAGCAGAATAAAATCATGACGTGTACAAGAAAGGAATAATGAAGAGCAGAATACAATGAAATTGAAAATAGCAAAAGAATAGAGAAAATCAATGAAACAAAGCTTATTCTTTGAAAAAAAATCAATAAAATTAATAAACCTCCAGCAAGACTGACAAAGAACAAGAAGAGAGAAGACACAAATTACCAGTATCAAAAATGAAAGACCCGGGCCGGCCCAGTGGCTCAGGCAGTTAGAGCTCCATGCTAACTCCGAAAGCTGCCGGTTCAATTCCCACATGGGCCAATGGGCTCTCAACCACAAGGTTGCCAGTTCAATTCCTCGAGTCCCGCAAGAGATGGTGGGCTACGCCCCCTGCAACTAAGATTGAACACGGCACCTTGAGCTGAGCTGCCGCTGAGCTCCCGGATGGCTCAGTTGGTTGGAGCGCGTCCTCTCAACCACAAGGTTGCCGGTTCGACTCCCTCAAGGGATGGTGGGCTGCACCCCCTGCAACTAGCAACGGCAACTGGACCTGGAGCTGAGCTGCGCCCTCCACAACTAAGACTGAAAAAACAACAACTTGAAGCTGAAATGGCACCCTCCACAACTAAGATTGAAAGGACAACTTGACTTGGAAAAAAAAAAAAAGTCCTGGAAGTACACACTGTTCCCCAATAAAGTCCTGTTCCTCTTCCCCAATAAAATCTTATAAAAAAAAAAGAAGAAAGACCCCAAAGATAATAAAATAAAAGGATAGTAAGGGAATCCTACAAATAATTCTATGCTCGCAAATGTGACAACTTAGATGAAATAAATTCCATTTTATAATCTATAAAAATTCACTCAAGATGAAACATAATCTGAAGAGCTCTGCAACTATTAAAGATATAAACATATATTCAAAAATCTTCAACAAAACATTAGTGCATCAAATCTACTAAAATATCAAGGAACAATATGCCACAACCAAGACAGGTTTATCCCAGGAACCCAATGGTAGTTCAATATATGAAAAAGAAATCACTAAAATCTACATTAACAGTCTGAAAATTAAAAAAAAAAAACACATTATATAAATTGATACAGAAAAACCATTTGGCAAAATTCAACATCCATTCTCAATAAAAATTCCCAGCAAACTAAGCATAGAAAGGAATTTCCTCAGACTGAGAAAGAACATCTACAAAAAAATTGAGAACAAGCCAAAGACGCCTATATTCACCATTCCAATTCCACCTTATCCTGGAAGCCCTAGCCAGTGCAACACACCAAGAACAGGTAAGCATCTGGAAAGGAAGGTAGAAAAAAAATGTCCCTTTTTGCAGACAACATGATGATCTATGTATAAAATCCCAAGATATGTGCCAAAAAAAAAAAAAAAGAAAATAACGACGTAGAACTAATAAATGGGTCTAGTCAAGTTACAGGATGTAAGTTCAACATACAAAACGCTATCATTCTTAAAAAAATTACCAGTGAACAATTTGAAAACAAACTTTAAATAATCAGAATCATCAGAAATGGCTCCAAAAGTATTAGAAAACAGGCATATTTCTAAAAAAACATGCATAAGATCCGTATGCTGAAAACTATAAAATGGTGATGGAAGAAATCAAAGACCTAAGTAAACAGAGAGATATACCACGTTCACAGATCAGAAGACTTGGCAGAGACATCAGTGCTTTCCAAATTGATCTAAAAAAGGCAAGCTTATTAAAATTTATAGGAGCAGCAGGTTGGTTCAGTGGTTAGAGCGCAGTGCTCATAACACCAAGGTCGCTAGTTCGATTCCCACATGGGCCAAAGAGCTGCGCCCTCCACAACTAGGTTGCAAACAATGACTTGACATGGAGCTGATGGGTCCTGGAAAAACATACTGCTCCTCAATATTCTCCCATAAAATAAAATAAAATTTATATCACTTGATACCAAAACCTGGTAAGGATAACAAAAAAGAAAAGTACAGACCAATATCTCTGATGAATACTGATGCAAAAATCCTAAACAAAATTCTAGCAAATAGAATGCAACAATGCACTAAAAAGATTATACATCACTTAGTGGAGCTCATCCCAGGGGCACAAAAATGGTTCAACATACGCAAATCCATCAATGTGATACATCACATAAACAAAATAAAGGACAAAAATAACATGATTATATAAGTAGATGCAGAAAAGGCGTTTGACAAGATACGACATCCATTTATGGTTAAAACACTTAATAAAATGGGTATAGAAGCAAAATACCTTAACATAATAAAGGCCATAGATGACAAAGCCTCAGCTAATCTCATAATTAACAGTGAAAAACTGAAGCCCTTTGCTCTACGTTCAGGAACACGATAGGGATGTCCCCTATCACCTCTGCTTTTCAACATAGTATTGGAAGTCACCTCTGCTTTTCAACATAGTATTGGAAGTCCTCGCCAGAGAAATCAGACAAGAAAAAGAAATAAAATGCATCCAAATTGGGAATGAAGAAGTTAAATTGTCACTTTTTGCAGATAACATAATGCTACATAGAGAAAATCCTAAAGACGCCACCAAAAAGCTATTTAAAACGATAAACGAATACAGTAAAGTTGCCGGCTACAAAATCAAAATACAATACTATTCGGCGTTAAGGAAAGATGATATAGGAGCATTTGTGACAACATGGATGGATCTCGAGAGAATAATGCTAAGTGAAATTAGTCAGACAGAAAAAGCAGAGAACCCTATGATTTCACTGATATGTGGTATATAAACCAAAAAGAACAAGACAAACAAATGAGAAACAAAAACTCATAGACACAGACAATAATTTAGTGGTTACCAGAGGGTAAGGGGGTGGGGGGTGGGTGATGAGGGTAAAGGGGATCAAATATTTGGTGATGGAAGGAGAACTGACTCTGGGTGGTGAACACACAATGGGATTTATAGACGATGTAATACAGAATTGTACACCTGAAATCTATGTAAATTTACTAACAATTGTCACCCCAATAAAATTTTTAAAAAATGCACAAAAAAAAAAAAAGAAAAAAATCAAAATACAAAAGTCCATTGCATTCCTATATACGTACTAACAATGAACTCTCAGAAAAAGAAATTTTAAAAAATTCCTTTTGCAATTGCAACAAAAGGAATAAAATATCTAGGAATAAACTTAACCCAGGATGTGAAAGACATGTATACTGAAAACAATAAGACATTTTTAAAAGAAATTAAAGAAGACACAAAGAAATGGAAAGACATTCCATGCTCATGGATGGGAAGAATCAACATAGTTAAAATGGCCATATTACACAAAGCAATACACAGATTTAATGCAATCCCCATAAAAATTGCAATGGCATTTTTTTAAAGAAATGGAACAAAAAATCATCAGATTTGTTTGGAACCACAAAGACCCCGAATAGCCAAAGCAACCTTAAAAAAAAAAAAACAATGCTAGAAGTATCACACTCCCTGACTTTAGCTTGTACTACAGGGCAACAATAATCAAAACAGCATGGTATTGGCAGAAAAACAGACACGTAGACCAACAGAATAGAACTGAGAACCCAGAAATGAAACCACATAAATATGGACAGATAATTTTTGACAAAGAAGCAAAAAAACATACAATGGAGAAAAGACAGCCTCTTCAATAAATGGTGCTGGGAGATCTGGAAAGCCACATGCAAAAAAATGAAACTGGACTGCTATCTGTCACCATGTACCAAAATTAATTCAAAATGGATTAAAGACTTAAGCATAAGACCTGAAACAATAAACTGCATAGAAGAAAACATAGCTACTGAACTTATGGACCTTGGGTTCAGAGAGCATTTTATGAATCTGACTCCAAAGGCAATGGAAGTGAAAGCTAAAATAAACGAATGGGACTATATGAAACTTAAACACTTCTGCACAGCAAAACAAACCATCGACAAAATAAAGAGGCAACGAACTGAATGGGAGAAGATTTTTGCAAACAGTGCTTCCGATAAGGGGCTAATATCCAAAATACACAAGGAACTCATGGAACTCAACAACAACAAAAAAACAAACAACCCAATTAAAAAATGGAGCTGAAGAGGAACTGAAGAGACATTCCTCCAAAGAGGACATACAAATGGCAAAAAGACATGAAAAAACGCTCAACATCACTAATCATCAGAGAAATGCAAATAAAAACCACAATGAGGTATCACCTCACCCCAGTCAGAATGGCTATCATCAACAAGACAAATAATAACAAATGTCGGAAAGGCTGTGGAGGAAAAGGAACCCTCATACACTGTTGGTGGGAATGCAGACTGGTGCAGCAGTTATGGAAGGCAGGGTGGAGGTTCCTGAAAAAATTACGAATAGAATTACCATACGACCCAGCAATCCCTCTCCTGGGTATCTGAAAACATTTATCCATAAAGATATATGTGCTCCAATGTTCACTGCAGCTTTATTTACAGTGGCGAAGACATAGAAACAATCAAAGTGTCCTTTGATAAATGAATGGATAAAGAAGTTGTATATATATAAAATGGAATACCATTCTGCCATAAGAAAAGATGACAACATGGATCTTGAAATCGTTATGCTAAGCGTAGTCAAACAGAAAACGCAGAGAACCATATGATTTCACTGACATGTGGTATATAAAATGAAAACAACAAAAACATCAAGACAAACAAATGAAGAAACAAAAACTGATAGACACAGACAATAGTTTAGTGGTTACCAGAGGGTAAGGGGGGGGGGGTGGTAGATAAGGGTAAAAGGGATCAAATATATGGTGATGGAAGGAGAACTGACTCGGGGTAGTGAACACACAATGGGATTTATAGATGATGTAATACAGAATTGTACACCTGAAACTATGTAACTTTACTAACAATTGTCACCCCAATAAACTTTAATTAAAACAAACAAACAAATCCTTTGGATTTCTATTAAATCAGATATCAAACAAAGGTGTATTGAAACACCTGAGGGAGAAGTCTCAAGACACACTATTTTTTCATCTCTGCTTCATTTTCCTCATCATGTATTTGTGCTGTTGAAATAAATGCATATTAAAAAATATGAAAAAAATGTGTATCAAAAGGGATTAGGCCCTAGAATATCTGCAACAATTTTGAAAAAAATATTTGAAATAAATTTAGGGGAATCACACTACCCAATTTTAAGCCTTAGTATAAAGTTGCAAGAATCCAGATTGTGTGGCAAAAGGATAGACACATTGATCAATGGTACAGAACAGAGAGCCCAGAAACAAGCCCTCATTAATATGCCCAACTGATTTTTGACAAGGATACAAAGATATTTCAGCAGAGAAAGGATTGTCGTTCAGTAGTCCAACAAGTGGTATTAGAACAATTTGTTGTCCATAAGTTAAAAAAAAACAAAACCCAACCTAAATCTCATACCATATATAAAAGTTATTCAAAATAAAAATCATAAAGGTATAAAACTTTTAGAAGAAAACATAGGAGAAAAATCTTCACGACCTGGAGTTGGGAAAAGAATTCTTAAACATGACACCAAATGCATAATCCAAAAAATTTAAAAATTAAAAAAACTAGACTTGATAAATATAAAATATTTTGCAGAAGACACTGTTAAGAGAACGAAAAGACTGCAGTAGACCAGAAGAAAATATTTGCAAATCACATACCTGACAAGACTCCAAAATATATGAGTATACATGTATAAAGAACTCTCAAAATCATAATAAGAAAACGATCCAAATAAAAGTAGCCAAAAGGCTTAAACATAATCTTCACCAAAGAAGACACTGTATATGAAAAGTAAGTAAGCATATGAAAAGATGCTCAATATTATTGGTCATTAGGGAAGTGCAAATTAAAACCACAATGAGATACCACTGTAAACCCACTATAACAGTTAAAATAATAAGTATAGTTGATCCTTTGAACACCACAGGTTTGAATTGCGCGGGTTGGCTTATACGTGGATTTTTAAAAATAATTACAGTATATGTATTTTCTTTGTCTCAATATTTTTTCTCTAACTTATTTTACTGTAAGAATACAGTATATAATATATATAACATACAAAATATGTATTAATCAACTGTTTATGTTATTGGTAAGGCTATTAGTAGCTAAGCTTCGGGGGAGTCAAAAGTTACGCATGGACTTTCTGCTAACCACCTCACCCTGCATTGCGTTGTTCGGGGGTCATCTGCAAGGCAAAACCAAGTCCTGATGAAGGGGCAGCATACTGAAACCCTCCTTCATTGCTGGGGGGGATGCAAAATGGTACAGCCACTCTGGGAATGTCTGACAATTCTACGAAACCATGTGGACTCAGCAGTCCTGCTCCTGGGTATTCACCCTGGAGTAATAAAAACATGTTCACACAAAAATCCTTCACAAGTGTTTATAGCAGCTACATTCATAATTGCCCAAAGCTGGAAATGACCACAATGTCCTTCCATTAACGAATGGATAACCAACTGTGGTCTATCTGTACATTTGGGTATTATTTAGTAACTGAAAGGAACACACCATTCATACACAGAACAATTGGGGTGAATCTCAAAGGCATGATGCTTAGTGAAAGAAGCCAATTACAAAAGATTACCTACCGCATGGTTCCACTTCCATGATATTCTCAGAATGACAAAGTTGTGGTGATGAAAAACACATCAGTAGTTGGGGGAGGGGGTTTTGGGGGAGGGCCAGGCTACAGTATGAGCAAGTGCTTCAGAGGGAGGGGCCTGCTAAGTATTCTGACTGCTGGTGGTTGCATGAATCTATTCAGACCGATATACCGCTTTCAAATGAGACCAGATGAGAAATACAAAATTTAAAATCTGTTCTGTACCAGTTACTTTACATGTAGTCTCATTAAATCCTCACAAACTGCAAGATGGGTTTATTACCATGTTTCCCCAAAAATAAGACCAGGTCTTATATTCATTTTTGTTCCAAAAGATGCATTAGGGAGCATTTTCAGGGGATGTCTTATTTTTTCAT
Source organism: Rhinolophus hipposideros (assembly GCF_964194185.1). NCBI lineage: Eukaryota > Metazoa > Chordata > Mammalia > Chiroptera > Rhinolophidae > Rhinolophus > Rhinolophus hipposideros. The sequence continues at coordinate 67,770,958 of NC_138061.1, forward strand.
GTACAACAATCTACATTTATTCAAATACAGTCATGTTATCTTCTTCTGGAACATCGTTATAAATGCGTCCATCTGGCTGACGATCTTAACTGGGGCTTATTTTCGGGATAGGTCTTATTTTCTGGGAAACCTGGTATCCCCATCTTATAGTAGAGAAACGTGAACCTCAGAGATACTTGGGCACTTGCCCAGTCACATCCTAGTGAGTGGCAGAGTCTGGAGTCCCCTGCCTAGAACTCCCTGCATCTCAGCACTGATACTAGTCAAGCATGCATGTTACTAAGTACTCTTAAGACCTTGGAAAGTGAGGCTTCCCTCTTTGTGGATGGCACGTCCATAGCTGACTTCGTGTGCACTTACTTAGCAGAACCTGCTCAGCTTTCTGTCAAGTGGACCTGAGCAGCATTACCTGGGCACTGGACTGCATATGTGGCTTGGATTTAGTGATCGTTGAGGTGTGAAGATACTGAACTAATGGAAACAATGCTGGATTGAGAACCACCTGAGTTCAGTCTTGACCCCTCCCTAGATAATTCCACCCATTCCCAGGTAGGTGTTGATGTCTGTCAGAGCATTTTAAGCCCAGATAGTGTATCAACCTGACCTTCAAACAGTATTCCTAACACTCTCCTCAGATGTCTTCACATGGCCACTTCACAGGTACCATGCCCTAAAACCGACCTCATTGCTCTACTTAGCACCCCAGCCAGCTTAGTCCCCACTGCAGGTCAGACACCTGGGAGTCCTGGGTCATCCCTGAAAACACCTGGCTCCTCACAAGCCCTAGACCCACTACACCTCCAGTGTTAACTCTTCAAGCCCCAGCACCTACCAGTTCTCCCTCCAGCACTCCTTTCAGGATTTATCTGTGGGCTCCCTCCAATGATTGTTACATTGATTATATGTTGCAATATTTTATATATATTGGCCTAAAATTAAAAATATTAAAATTCATTTCACCTGTTGCCTTTTTCGTTTTGTTGATGTGGTAGCACTGTACTTCTGTTCAAGGGCATGCAGAGGGCATCATTTAGAGGGCATGCAGGCTCTCGGGCTGGGGCTCTGGCTGCGTCCCTCAGCAGAAAGCAGTGGATTGTGCAGCCAGGCTCTGTCTCCTCGTCGCGCCAGTCCTTTGCACTGGGGCCCATCTTCTGTTCTCTCTCTCTCCAGTCAGGATTCCACGGAGGGAAAGGAAACTAAAGACGATGGTGAAATAGCTCTACCTAGGTAACAACTTCCCTACTAAGGTCTTATCACATCAATTTTGCCAGAACTTACGGTTTTTAAAGCACAATATCACACTCGAGTCCCCCCTCCCCCCACCACCACCACCCGCCCTTCCCCAGGACTGGCAAGCCATCAACTGCATCTAAGGTCTTGGGCAAGTGAAGTGTGAGGACAGAGCCAGGAGAGCAGTTTCCAGGCTCTCGACCTCACGTGAAAAGGTGCTGACTCAGGTAGAGATGGCCGTCAGCTGTGACTAGTTGGCCATTGGATGTAACCAGTTAGCCATTAGCCGCTAATATAACTGCTATGACTACGCTAGGGGGTTGGCTGGTTGGCAGAGAAGCGGACAGTGGATGGCGGCTAGCAAATGCCATTAGCAAGCAGATTGCGGTTAGCAAGAGCAGACGGTGGATTGCGGATTGTGTTGATCCTACTTCCTGTGTTTCGCCCGGCCGCCAGCGAGATGGAGGTGCAGGAAGACCCCTCGTTGGGGTACTGGCGTTTTGTGTCTCGGCCAGCCACCATCGAGAATATAGTGGTATGACTCCCTATCTATATCTATGGCTCCGTTGTTGTTCCTGTTCAGCCTCACCATGTCCTGCGTTCTTGTGTGGGGAGTGGGACCAGAGACCCTGCATTACAGAAGTGTGTTCAGAATGGCACAGGGAAGGGTCAGAACACTTGGCAGCAGCTCCTGTCTTCCTATGCACTTGCTGCCAGGCCACTGAGTCTTGGCAAGGATGGAACAATCGAAGCACTCTCTCACAGAGCAGGCACTTATTCATCCCTGTTTGTTGTACACCTGCGAGGTACCCAACACCGGTCTGTTAGGTTCTGGGTACATGGTGGTGAGCAGCTTGGGGGCCACCACAGGAGGATATTCAGGGCAGTGGTTCCCAGACATTTGGATCTCAGCATCTTTACACTCTTAGAAATAAGGACCTCAGAGACTGTTTCTTCAGGTGGGTTGTATCTATCGATCCTTACTATGTAAGAAATTAGAGATAAGAAAAATTTAAAGTATTTTCTATTAATTTGTTTTAACAAAAATGGCCCATTACATGGAACATAAATAGAATATTCTTGTGAAGAATATTTTCTAAAGCAAAAGCAATTTGTACAAAAGTAGCACCGTATTAGTTTCCAAATCTCTTTAAGTCTGGCTTACTCGACGAAGCTGGACTCTCCCATTTGCAGTCGGCTGTTGCATTATTGCACATCACGTGGCCTCCGGGAAACCCGGCTGTGCACTGTACCATACACCCCCTCTAAAATTTTACTTTAAAGCTGAGGTTTCAAGTTACTCATTTTTCCCCTCTGGAAGACTCATCATCAAGGTGGTAGAATTATCCACAATCTTTAAGCATTCACCCCTAATGAACACTATTCCTAAGCCAAAATTAACAGGAAAATATTTTAATGATATCTTTATATCTTTGTAGCACAAAATAATTACACTGAGACATGTGAGGGAATCTACAAAACCATAAATTATGTCGCTTTAAATCCTGGCATAATCCAGACGCTCAGAATACACAGGTGTCTTATCAGCACATTTGCACTTGTCTTCTCAAAGGCATAGTCTGGGAGACACATCCAGCAGAGTCCTTTTGGGTTCCAGTCTGCTGGCCTGTCCTTCACAAGTACTATCATGCCAGAAATCACCCCTCTCTGCAGATCCAAACAAATTTGTGTGTCTGCAGCTCACTTCAATTGCTCCTCAGGCCCCTTTAGGCTAGACTTCTGATTTTTTCTTTCTCTCTGACCCTGAATTCGGAAGAGCTTCTTCCTGAGGTCCTTCTGTCGCTTTAGCTTCTCCTCTTCCTCCTTCTGCTTCAGCCTGAAATGCTCTGTGTTGTGCTCGTGCCGCTGCTCTTTGGCCTTCCTCACCTTGTGCCCATGCACGGAGCTCAGTGCGTCCAGCAGTGCGAGGACCTGGGGGAGCAGAACCAGTGAGCACCCATGTTCTCACAGTTACAGCAGGCTTGCCTGCTAAGTGCCAGGGGCCCAAACACCTCAGCGGATGGACTGCCAAACCAGGATCAATTCATGATCCAAATGAATATTAACCTAGTGAAAATTTATTCTGAACTACGAAATCATAATTTGCATGGAGATATTAAGTAGGAGTCCATTTATCTGGCAAAATACTAAAAAACGGCCCTCAGCACAAAACTGCCTGGACACTGTGCACAACTACTCAAGACAGAGGGACCCGCCAGTTCAACGCCTGCTGCTCCCCAGTAAGATGCACAAGGCAGAGTGTGACTAACGTGAGGAGAGAAATGGACGGAGTCTGGCCTTTCTCCTAACTTCCAGTCCCAGTGCCCTAAGTCAGGCCCTTATCTTTTCCTGTTGAAGACTGAGAAGGCAGTAGAAATGCCAAAGGGGCTGCTGAAAGTACTACTTTCACATCTGAATGCAGTTCAGGAAGCCACCACTGACATACCTTTCTTTCCTGGGGCTCCCGTATGACGGCTGGCCGCAGCCTGTCCTTTGGTACCTTCCCTGCCTTTGCCTGGGTCTTGGGCTTGTTCCTAAAGGGCAGAGCCTTCTGCAGGGCTTTCGGAATGTGCAGTGAATTAAAGTGTTTCCTTTGCCTCACGATTGGCTGAAACAAAACAAAACAAAAACTGTGGCATTATGGTCTATGTGCATTTAAAACTTGCATGAAATCCACTCGATGGATTGGCTTTTCCACAAGACTGGTAACAGCAGAATCTATTGACCATCAGAAATAAGGATTCAGTCACTCATCAAGCACGGATTGCTGCAAATGACAGGAACAGCTCCAGGCAAAACAGAGAAATACATAGACTATATTTACAATTCTTCCAAGAACAACGGTGCCTGTTTCTACAGCACAGACTATCAGTCTCAACAGAGTAGATACATAGATCCAAAGGTTCTTTTAATGGAAAATCAGGCCTTATCTTTGGGGCACTGAGGTGTTTTTTTAGACTCACGAGAAAAATCTAGCTGTTCAACTTGGCTGTATCAACTTCTCTGGAATTGAGTCCATAGTTCTTCCTCTAATCCTCTAATAAAAAATAAAATAAAATAATAAAATAAAAAAATAAAAATAAATAAATAAAACAAAAGGGATCCTACTGAATGGGAAAAGATATTTGCCAATGATATATCAGATAAGGGGTTAATATCCAAAATTTATAAAAAAACTCACTCAACTCCAAAAAAAGAAACAACCCAACTAAAAAATGGGCAGAGGACACGAAGAGACATTTTTCTAAAAGGGACATACAGATGGCAAACAGACATATGAAGAAATGCTCAACCTCACCAACCATTAGAGAAATGCAAATAAAAACCACTGTGAGATACCACCTCACCCCAGTCAAAATGGCTATCATCAATAAATCAACAAACAACAAGTACTGGTGCGGATGTGGAGAAAAGGGAACTCTTGTGCACTGTTGGTGGGATTGCAGATTGGTGCAGCCAGTATGGAAAACAGCATGGAGGTATCTCAAAAATCTGAAAATGGAACTACCTTATGATCCAGTAATTTCACTCCTAGGTATCTATCTGGAGAAATCTGGAACTCTAATTCAAAAAAATTTATGCACTCCTATGTTTATTGCAGCACTATACACAATAGCCAAGACATGGAAACAACCGAAATGTCCATTGGTAGATGACTGGATTGAGAAACTGTGGTACATTTATACAATGGAGTATTACACAGCCATAAAGAAGAAAGAAATCTTACCATTTGCAACAACTTGGATGGACCTAGAGAACATTTTGTTAAGTGAAACAAGTCAGACAGAGAAAGACAAATACCATATGATCTCACTTATATGTGGAATCTAAAGAAAAGAAGTGAACTAATCAGAAAAAAAATTGTTAAAACTGTCCCCAAAACCCACACTGCTTCAGTGAGAATTAGCATATTGTTTTTAAAAGTAATATATGTATACAGTGGAAAAAAGAATATATAATGAAAACTTTAAGTCTCCTTTCCAAGCTACAGAAAAGATTATTACCACTTTCCTTTTCCTTCCAAAGTATTGTATGAATACCCAATGTGTTCAGTTACATTTAATGTTAGCCTTTCTACTTGGAAATTCACAGCCCAGAAGACATTACATACAAAGCTTCTGGATGTCCATCTACAGAGCACATGTGTGATGGTACCTTGTACAGAGAGTCCTTGTTGGGCTTCATTCGGACCCCGTGGGTGAGTTGGAGCTGACCAGTTGTCCTCATTCCTGACCACGTGTCTTTCTCACCAACTGGTTTCAACAAAGATGTTACTGGGTTATAGAAGGCAGGAATCGAGACAGGATACCAAGTTCTCATGAAGACAATGTCTAGAAAAAAGAGGAAATTTAACATTTCAAAAGAAGACTCACACCAATCTGTCAAACAGAATATGCCTCAAACTTCTCTACTTGTTTGGTTGCACAGTACTTAACGACAGATTTCAGCACGTGAAATACTCCTGGATATCACCAAACTGGTGCTGGCTGTGAACCACATGGCCCAAATGTGTGACTTAGCACACGCATGTCGAGACACTCCAACCGGGGGGCCTGGAGCTGACACCCACTTTCTAACAATCTAAATGACAACCTCTAATCCACATTAACTAGAAATCAATTGTGAATGGTGACATACTGTATGAACACACCAAAAAGGATATTTACCGCTCATCAGCAACTTATCTTCAAAGCTGGCCCGGAATGCTCCTTCTGGAGTCCGGAGTGCTTTCTTGATCTGTCCCCTTATTCCACTGACAGTTCGAATCACGGCACCTTCAAATTTGGCCACTTCTAAGGCAGAATTAAACATTCCCTACAGGTACATATATATATATATATATATATATATATATATATATACACACACATATATATAATAAGTACACACAAACACACAGATACTTTACCACTTAGTTCATAAAGACATCCTTGTTATAAAACATAAAGCAACTCACTAAAGCGTAATAATGGTGATAATCAAAATGTATTCCACTCCCTCACCAAAGTGGAATTAATAAGTCACTACGACTCTATTATATTCTCCCGAAAATAACATTAATCAAGACTACTGTGGGTGCTTTAGCACTCTCGTCACTACTATCTCTGTAGATGAGAAGGTCAGAAAGACATCTGTTGGCCTGACCTGGCCCAGACAGCCTTTGCAGTGCCTCAGGGCTGGCCTGCAGCTCATATTCTATTACTTAGGTGCACACACTCAGAAAAACAAAAAGAGCTAGATAAATGTTGCGTTATAAGAACATTTTATGATCATCTTAGCTCTGTGTTAATGGAAACATCCCCACTAATGAAATTTTCAATAAATGTCGCTCAAACCACCCTCCCATGTTATATTACATGTGTCCATTTTTCTGTACCGCTGCCAACAAGTATTTTGAGAATTGCTTTGTCTATTTTCCTACTCATCTGTTTGACAAACCTATGAGTTTCCCTTTCTTCACACAAACCAAAAAGGTAGGAAACAAAATCAGTGAATCAGATTTCAGTGTTAGCTCTGTGATAGTCTCACATGAAAGTAGTAATAGCCTCAATTACTAAATATCTCTATTTTACTTCACCTGAAGATTTCTGAACATATTTAGGTAACACAGAGAGACCACTAAAAATATCAAAGACCAAGTTTATAAAAGATTTCAAATACTTTTCTGAAAACATTAGACCTATTTTTAGAAGTATTTCACTCCTCCTTCAACAATACATGCATTTATAGATATGTGAGTATACAGATAAACAGACCTTTATGAATGAAGTGTTCTTGAAAATTTTATATGGATAACCAGTTAGCTTTAATTTCTTCACAATTTTTATGGATTTATCCAGATCAAGGATAACTCCTGTGGCAGCAATCCGGAAATCAGGCTAAAAAGGAAACCCCCAAAATTTGAATAAAGGAATAACATCAGCAGGAGAAAAACTACAGTTCTCTGTGATACAAGTTACCTATGTATATTTCACTTACAATCAGCTAGGAAAGAACAAGAAAGAATATCTGAATATGCAGAACAGTATTTTAACAAAAGTAATCTGAAACTATAATACACATAAACCCAACTAGTGACAATGTACATCTTCAGTATTTTCCTGAGGGTGATTTTATAGTAACATAATTTCAACAACAATGACCTATTTGGAATGAAAAGGACTATAAAAATTTGGTTACAATGTTTAAGAAATTTAATTTTGGACCTCCAGGATGGATTCCACCTGCTTGTTATTTTGTTTCTTTTCTGTTAAATGGGACCAATGCAATGAAACCTGCTCCGGTTGATTAGATCAAGACTGTGTGAACACACTTTGCTAACCTGACATCACCGGGCTGGCTGCATGTCCAGCTGGTATCTGATTCACCCCCAGAACCTGGGATAGCAGGTAGCACATGGCAAGCATTGCTTAAATATATTTAGTAAAATAAGTCCAAAAAGTACATAAAAATATGTCATCAGTACCATCACAATTCTTCTTGTACCCCCTGCTCCACTCCCACAACATACTTAAAGAGATGTAGAAAAATTAAAAGCAAAGAAATTAACTTATACACTCAAAAGGAGTAATTTTTAACGTAAAGTTTCAGGTACATAGTCGATATTCAAGACATTTCTCAAACACAAGCTGTAGAATAAATCATCTAAGGTATTTACCATTATGCCGCTGACAGACTGTACTGCCAAGAACCCAGTTCCTTGTGGAGTGATAGGACCTTAAATAAAACAAAAAATATATATAATGAACCACAAAATTTGGAATGTTTTTACATACGTGCTCCAATCCAAAAAAGAGAAAAATCTATGAATTGGGATTTCATGAAAGAAAAAAGACAAAACTATAATGATAAAGCCTAAACGGTTTTAATTAACCTAAAAGCAAATTATTCTAATCATTTACCCCAAAAGGTTGCTCCACAATGCATGTGCTGTGGGGTGTATTTTAGAAGCCTTTGTCTTCCATTGTGGTCTTCGATATAATAGAGTGGGATTGTCTGAAACCTCCTCCACCCTACAGAAAAAATGACTGGATCTCGGGACTTGAGGATTTTCTTATACCAACGATGTTTCTTCAGACGCACCTGAGGGAAGAAGAGATTTCAGTTAGATCACCAGTGGAAGTATGTCCAAAAGCCCAACTAACTCGAGCATGAAGCAAGCGTACCTACCTGTACATATCCAACGTTGCCCTCACTACTGCCCAAAACACCCAAAATAATTGGGTAATGGGGATCAAAGTTAAGCACGAATTCACAAGGGACATTCTCTATCTCAATTCGGACATACATCCCAGGTCGAAAGCCCTCATATTGAACTCTGGCTTCATCCTCTTGATCTTCAAATTCTGCCCGGTTAAGCTATACATGAGAGGGGGAACAAACAGTAAAAACCCAAAATGCTGTTATCTTTGATAAATGTAAGACGGACATTTTAAAAATGAGCAATTCCTAAATAAAGGACCCATAAACAAAATTACGTAGGCTTTATCCTAATTATAAACAATATAAATTTTATCTTCAAAATTTGTTCCAGATTATGTCCCAACAATTTTCTTTTCAGTCGCTCCAGGGTACAGCAAATGTGAACAACTCTGAAAGGGCCCCATAATGCCGTGAGCAAATACCCTCAACTTCCCCAGGGCACACTTTGTTTTCTTACTCTCCAAACAATTACTCCACTTTCTCTCCTTTCTTCAAACACCCAGTACCTACCCCCTCATCTTCACTCTTACCTATCGACTATTTCATAATTCACTCAAAAACTAAACAATCTAAAAGAACTTCCATACCCAACTCCCTACGAGGGTTTACACCCATATCCAGTCTTTTTTTATAGTTCTACACTGTTCAATATGGTGGCTACACATGGCTTTTAAAAGTGAAATTAATTAAAATTAAGTAAAAAATAAAAAAAGTTCAGTTCCTTAATCACATTAGCCACATTTCAAGTGGTCAGTATCAACCAGTGGCTAGTGGCTACAACACGGTACAGCACAGATACACATTTTTCTTATTACAGAAAGTTCCACTGGTGGCTCTTACACATTATTTACCAACACTTCTACTTAATGTCAAGCTTCACATGCACACCACATAGAAATCATCAACACTTGGACTTTATTCCAACATATCTTGCCTGTTATTCCTCTCACCTTAAAACCTTTTGACGCTACTTCCTTCAACTAGTCCCCCCTTCCTCTGCTTCTCTCTGAAGACAAATGCCACACAAGTTTTCTATAGTTCCTCTGCTCCCATTCTCTTAAAATTTCCTAAAACAGGTAAAGCTCCCCTGGAATTTACAACTAATCGAACAACAATAACTCCACAAAAGACTCCCTGAACAGCATACAGGCAAGACGAACAGGCCCACTACTGAATTCACCTAAAGGTGGGAGAATTGCGCAAGGGAAGGAGGGGGTAAGGGAGAAGTGCAGAGAAAGAGCCGCGCGGGCACAGGACGCAGACCATTCTCAGTGCTCCAAGCTCGCTGCATCCCAGAAATACCGCAGCTGCGGGAGAGGGAAGAACTCAGACTGCTAGGGCTCCGCTTACAGCCCACAGGGATGAAGGGACAGAACATAACACGGCTGAACCAAATGCTCACGGCAAAGACCTCGGAGAAAAGACTGAGGGAAGAAGGCTGAAAACGGTGGTTTAAGCCCTCACTGCAGAGCAAAGAATGGAAGCCTTAGGCACTGAAACTAGACGCCCCCCCCCAACTTCTCAGTGCTCGCCCTGCCCCCACCTGACAGGTACTAGAAGCCGAATAGTAGCACTCTCAGATAAAAAGAACAAAATATTTGCTGTTCTGAGAACTGTGGACCACAGACACAGATTCGCAGCTCAACTAGTTCCGGCAAAGGGGAGGGAGCTGTGGAAGCAGGACTGGCTGTGGTGGTGGTCGCCGCCATTGCTCTGGGCCACCTCTCACAACTCACCCCGCCCCTAGCCCCACCTATCTGGGCGGATCCCTGCAGGAGTAAACAGAACTGCTGAAACATATGGGCTCTGAACCAGGTGCAGAAAGAGCTTTGGAACTTCAAAAGCTCTCCGCACCCTCACAGGGACGTTGCGCCCTATGACCCAGGTGAACTGTTAACAGAGGAGAAGCCTGTCTCCCAGGGAATCCCCCCATTGTGTGAGAAGCTGGTATAGTGCACAGAAAACATAGCACTACTGTGTGAGAGAGAAAAAAAAAAAGGCTACAATCGGGGAGAAAATAAACATTCTACCAACAAGTATTGGAAAACAAAAGAAAGACCTCATCCTATTAACCTGTTGCAGAAGCCACTCCTGTAGATGTCTAGGAAGAGAAATAATAAATCAGTAATTGCCATGAATAACCAAAGCAACAAGACAGCTCAGAAAGAAAGTGAAACGTCTCCAAAAAAGGAACTTAAAGATATGGAAATATGTGACTTATACGACAGAGAATTAAAGATTGCAGTTCTGAAAACCTCAATGAGATGCAAGAAAACACAGAAAGGCATTTTAATGAACTCAGAAACACAATCAAAGAACAACATGAGATTCCGAATCAAAATGGCGGCGTGAGGTGAGCCTCTGTAACGCTCCCCTGGAATTTACAACGAATCGGACAACAATAACTCCACAAAGGACTCCTTGCACAGCAGACAGGCAAGGCGAAGAGGCCCACTACTGAATTCACCTCCAGGTGGGTGAATCGCACGAGCGGGGGAGGAGGGAGAGGAGAAGTGCGGAGACGGAGCCGCGCGGGCGCAGGACGCAGACCTAGCTCAGTGCTCGGAGCCCGTTGCGCCCGGAACTACTACAGCTGCGGGAGAGGGAAGGACTCGGACTGCTAGGGCTCCGCTTACGGCCCACAGGGCTGAGGGGACAGCATATAACATGGCTGAACCCAATGTTCACGGCAGACCTCGGAGAAAAGACTGAGGGAAGAAGGCTGAAAACTGTGGTTTAAGCCCTCACTGCCGAGCTGAGAACGGAAGCCTTAGGCACTGAGACTTGCCGCCCCCTCCCTACCCTCCCAGAGCTCGCCCCGCCCCCACCTGCCCGGTGCTAGAAGGGATAAAGTAGCAGTGTCAGATCACAAGGACAGGATCTTTGCTGTTCTGAGAACTGTGGACCGCAGACACAGATTCGCAGCTCAACTAGTTCCGGCAAAGGGGAGGGAGCTGTGGAAGCAGGACCAGCTGTGGTGGTGGTCGCAGCCATTGCTCTGGGCCACCTCTCACAACTCACCCCGCCCCTGGCCCCACCTATCTGGGCGGATCCCTGCAGGAGTAAACAGAACTGCTGAAACATAGGGACTCTGAATCGGGTGCAGAAAGACCTTTGAAACTTCAAAAGCTCTCCGCACCCCCACAGGGACGTGGCGCCCTATGACCCAGGTGAACTGTTAACAGCGGAGAGGCCCGTCTCCTAGGGAATCCCCCCATTGTGTGAGAAGCTGGAAAAGTGCAGACAAAATATAGCACTACTGTGTCAGAGAGACTTCTTCCTATCAACCTGTTGCAGAAGCCACGCCTGTAGATGTCTAGGAAGAGAAATAATAAATCATTAATTGCCATGAATAACCAAGGCAACAAGACAGCTCAGGAAGAAAGTGAAGTCTCCAGAAAAGGAACTTAAAGATATGGAAATATGTGACTTAAATGATAGAGAATTCAAGATTGCAGTTCTGAAAACCCTCAAAGAGATGCAAGAAAACACAGAAAGGCAATTTAATGAACTCAGAAACGCAATCAAAGAACAACACGAGCATTTTACGAAAGGATTGAAATTTTAAAAAAGAACCAAATGGAATTTCTGAAGATTAAGAACTCAATAGAAGAAATTAAGAATGAAATAACCAGCTTAGGTAGTAGAGTTGACCAGATGGAGGAAAGAATCAGTGACATCGAAGATACAAACCCGGAAATGACACAGCTGGAACAAGAAAGAGACTTGAGACTTAAAAGAAATGAAAGAACTCTACAAGAACTTTCTGACTCCATCAGTAAGAGCAATATAAGAATAATGGGCATACCAGAGGGAGAAGAAAGAGAGAAGGGAACAGAGAATATACTCAAAGAAATTGTCAATGAGAACTTCCCAAATTTGTGGACAGAACTGGATCCTCGATTCCAAGAAGCAAATAGAACACCTAATTACCTCAATCCCAACAGGCCTTCTCCAAGACACATTGTATTCAAGCTGTCTAAAATTAACACCAAAGAAAGAATCCTCAAGACAGCCAGGGAAAAGAAGACAGTAACCTACAAAGGAAAGCCCATTAGATTATCATCAGATTTTTCAGCAGAAACTCTACAAGCCAGGAGGCAGTGGAACCAAATATTCAAACTACTGAAAGAGAGAAATCATGAGCCAAGAATAATATATCCAGCAAAGATATCCTTTAGATATGAAGGAGGAATAAAGACCTTTCCAGACATACAGAAGCTAAGGGAATTTTCTAATACACGACCTGCACTACAAGAAATACTAAAGGAGGCTATTCGACCACCATCAACAGGGACAATTTGTGGCAACCGAAACATAAAAAGGGGGAGCGTAAAGGCCTGAACCGGAATATGGGAATGGAGAAAGTAAGCGTGCTGAAGAAAATGGAATACTCTAAATATCAAACTTTCTTTCACATAATCTTAAGGGTAACCACTCAAAAAAAATCCAGAACTGAAATATATACTGCAATAAAAAAAGGAACAAAGGGAAACATCATAGAACACCACCACACAGAAATAATAGACAACAACAAAAAGGCAAAGAAACAATGGAGTCACAGGCTTACCAGAAAACTAAAGATAGAATGACAGGAAAGCCTCACGTATCAATTATCACCCTAAATGTAAATGGACTGAACTCACCAATAAAAAGGCACAAAGTAGCAGATTGGATCAAAAAACTAAACCCAACCATATGCTGTCTCCAAGAGACACATCTCAGCTACAAGGACAAGCATAGACTCAAAGTGAAAGGGTGGAAATTGGCACTCCAAGCAAATGGTACCCAGAGAAAATCACGGGTAGCCATAATGATATCAGATGAAACAGACTTCAGGGTGAAAAAGACAACAAGAGACAAAGATGGACATTTCATAATGGTGAAGGGGACTATACAACAAGAAGACATAACATTCACCAATATTTATGCCCCCAATCAGGGAGCACCAAAATGCACCAAGCAACTACTAACAGAACTAAAGGGAGAAATTGACCAAAACACAATTATACTAGGGGACTTAAATACATCATTGACAGCTATGGATAAATCATCCAAACAGAAAATAAATAACGAAATTGCAACCCTAAATGACACATTAAATGAAATGGACATCATTGACATATATAGAGCACTTCATCCTAAAACATCAGACTATACATTCTTTTTGAGTGGAACATGGAACATTCTCAAGGATAGACCATATATTGGGACATAAAAACAGCCTCAGCAAATTTAAGAAGATTGAAATCATACCAAGCATATTCTCTGATCACAAGGCTTTGAAATTGGATATCAACTGCGAAAAGAGAGCAAAAGGAAACACAATACATGGAGATTAAACAACATACTTTTAAAGAACGACTGGGTCAAAGAAGAAATTAGAGGAGAGATCAAAAGATACATAGAAACAAATGACAATGAAAACACATCCTACCAAAATTTTTGGGATGCGGTGAAAGCAGTTTTAAGAGGGAAATTTATATCATTACAGGCCTATCTCAAGAAACAAGAAAAATCCCAAATAAATTACCTCATGTTACACCTCAAAGAACTAGAAAAAAGAACAAGTGAAACCCAACGTCAGCAGAAGAAAGGAAATAACAAAAATCAGAACAGAGCTAAATGAAATAGAGAACAAAAAGACGATAGAAAAAATTAATGTGACAAAGACCTGGTTCTTTGAAAAAATTAACAAAATCGACAAACCCTTGGCTAGACTCACTACGATAAAAAGAGAGAAGACACTAATTAACAAAATCAGAAATGAGAAAGGGGAAGTTATCACGGACACCACAGAAATACAAAGGATCATTCAAGAATACTATGAAGGACTCTATGCCACCAAATTCAATAACCTAGAAGAAATGGACAAGTTCTTAGAAACATATAGCCTTCCAAGGCTGAACCATGAAGAACTGGAAAATCTAAACAGACCGATCACCACTAAAAAAATTGAATCAGTCATTAAAAACCTTCCCAAACGCAAAAGTCCGGGACCAGATGGCTTCACCAGTGAATTCTACCAAACCTTCAAACAGGATTTAATACCAATCCTGCTCAAACTCTTCCAAAAAATTGAAGAAGAGTCAGTAGTCCCTAACTCATTTTATGAGGCCAACATTACCCTGATACCAAAACCTGGTAAGGACAACACAAAAAAAGAAAACTACAGACCTATATCTCTGATGAATACTGATGCAAAAATCCTAAACAAAATTTTAGCAAATCAAATACAACAATGCATTAAAAAGATTATTCATCACGACCAAGTGGGGTTCATCCCTGGGGCACAAGGATGGTTCAACATCCGCAAATCCATCAATGTGATACATCACATAAACAAAATAAAGGACAAAAATCATATGATTATATCAATTGATGCAGAAAAAGCATTTGACAAGATACAACATCCATTTATGATTAAAACACTTAATAAAATAGGTATAGAAAAAAAATACCTTAACATAATAAAGGCCATCTATGAGAAGCCCTCAGCTAATCTCATAATTAATGGTGAAAAAATGAAGCCCTTTGCTCCACGTTCAGGAACTCGACAGGGCTGTCCCCTATCACCTCTGCTTTTCAACATAGTGTTGGAAGTCCTTGCCAGAGCCATCAGGCAAGAGAAAGAAATAAAAGGCGTCCAAATTGGGAATGAAGAAGTTAAAATATCACTCTTTGCAGATGACATGATACTATATATAGAAAACCCTAAAGACTCCACCAAAAAGCTGTTAGAAACAATCAACGAATACAGTAAAGTTGCTGGCTACAAAATCAACGTACAAAAGTCCATTGCATTCCTATATACTAACAATGAAATCTCACAAAAAGAAATACAAAAAACAATTCCCTTTGCAATTGCAGCAAACATAATAAAGTACCTAGGAATAAACTTAACCAAGGATGTGAAGGATTTATATGCTGAAAACTATAAGACATTTTTGAAAGAAATTGAGGAAGACACAAAGAAATGGAAAGACATTCCGTGCTCATGGACTGGAAGAATCAACATAGTTAAAATGGCCATATTACCCAAAGCAATATACAGATTTAATGCGATCCCCATCAAAATCCCAATGGCATTTTTTAAAGAAATAGAACAAAAAAAATCGTCAGATTTGTTTGGAACCACAAAAGACCCCGAATAGCCAAAGCAATCTTAAGAAAAAAGAACAATGCTGGAGGTATCGCACTCCCTGACTTTAGCTTGTACTACAGGGCTACAAGAATCAAAACAGCATGGTATTGGCAGAAAAACAAACACATAGACTAATGGAATAGAACTGAGAACCCAGAAATAAAACCACATAAATATGGAAAGATAATTTTTGATAAAGAAGCTAAAAACATACAATGGAGGAAACACAGCCTTTTCAATAAATGATACTGGGAGAATTGGATAGCCACGTGCAAAAGAATAAAACTGGACTGCTATCTGTCACCATGTACCAAAATTAATTCAAAATGAATCAAAGACTTAAGCATAGGACCTGACACAATAAACTGCATAGAAGAAAACATAGGCACTAAACTTATGGACCTTGGGTTCAAAGAGCATTGTCTGAATTTGTCTCCAAAGGCAATGGAAGTAAAAGCTAAAATAAACAAATGGGACTATACGAAACTTAAAAGCTTCTGCACAGCAAAAGAAACCATCGACAAAATAGAGGCAACCAATTGAATGGGAGAAGATTTTTGCAAACAGTGCCTCTGAGAAGGAACTAATATCCAAAATATACAAGGAACTCATGAAGATCAACAATGAAAAAACAAACAAGCCAACTGAAAAATGGGCAGAGGACCCTAAGAGACATTTCTCCAAAGCGGACATACAAATGGCAAATAGACATATGAAAAAATGCTCAACATCACTAATCATCAGAGAAATGCAAATAAAACCAAAATGAGATATCACCTCACCCCAGTCAGAATGGCTATTATCAACAAGACAAATAGTAACAAGTGTTGGAGAGGCTGTGGAGAAAAAGGAACCCTCATACACTGTTGGTGGGAATGCAGACTGGTGCAGCCACTATGGAAGGCAGTGTGGAGGTTCCTCAAAAAATTACGAATAGAATTACCATATGACCCAGCAATCCCTCTACTGGGTATCTACCCAAAGAATCTGAAAACATTCATACATAAAGACACGTGTGCTCCAATGTTCATTGCAGCTTTGTTTACGGTGGCCAAGACATGGAAACAATCAAAATGTCCTTAGATAGATGAATGGATAAAGAAGTTGTGGTATATATACACAATGGAATACTATTCAGCGTTAAGGAAAGATGATATAGGAAGATTGGTGACAACATGGATGGATCTTGAGAGTATAATGCTAAGCGAAATAAGTCAGACAGAAAAAGCAGAGAACCCTATGATTTCACTGATATGTGGTATATAAACCAAAAACAGCAAAAGAACAAGGCAAACAAATGAGAAACAAGAACTCATAGACACAGACAATAGTTTAGTGGTTACCAGAGGGTAAGGGGGGTGGGGGGAGGGAGATGAGGGTAAGGGGGATCAAATATATGGTGATGGAAGGAGAACTTACTCTGGGTGGTGAACACACAATGGGATTTATTGATGATGTAATACGGAATTGTACACCTGAAATTATGTAATTTCATTAAAAATTGTCACCCCAATAAATAAATTGAAAAAAAAAAAGAACAACATGAGCATTTTACGAAAGAGATTGAAATTTTATAAAAGAACCAAATAGAATTTCTGTAGATCAAGAACTCAATAGAAGAAATTAAGACTGAAATAACCACCTTAGGTAGTAGAGTTGACCAGATGGAGGAAAGAATCAGTGACATCGAAGATACCAACCCGGAAATGACACAGATGGAAGAAGAAAGAGACTTGAGACTTAAAAGAAATGAAAGAACTCTACAAGAACTTCCTGACTCCATCAGAAAGAGCAATATAAGAATAATGGGCATACCAAAAGGAGAAGAAAGAGAGAAGGGAACAGAGAATATACTCAAAGAAATTGTTGATGAAAACTTCCCAAACTTGTGGGCAGAATTGGATCCTCAAATCCAAGAAGCAAATAGAACACCTAATTACCTCAATCCCAACAGGCCTTCTCCAAGGCACATTGTTTTGAAGCTGTCTAAAATCAACGACACAGAAAGAATCCTCAAGGCAGCCAAGGAAAAGAA
The DNA here is from genome assembly GCF_964194185.1 of Rhinolophus hipposideros. Taxonomy (NCBI): domain Eukaryota; kingdom Metazoa; phylum Chordata; class Mammalia; order Chiroptera; family Rhinolophidae; genus Rhinolophus; species Rhinolophus hipposideros. Next base: position 67,788,570 of record NC_138061.1, read on the forward strand.
GAAGGAAACCTACAAAAGAAAGCCCATTATATTATCAGATTTTTCAGCAGAACCTATACAAGCCAGGAGGGAGTGCAACCAAATATTCAAACTATTGAAAGAGAGAAATTTACAGCCAAGAATAATATACGCAGCAAAGATATCCTTTAGATATGAAGGAGGAATGAAGACCTTTCCAGGCATACAGAAGCTGAGGGAATTTTCTAATACACGACCTGCACTACAAGAAATACTAACGGAGGCTATTCGACCACCATCAACAAGGACAATTTGTGGCAACATAAAAAGGGGGAGAGTAAAGGCCTAAACCGGAATATGGGAATGGAGAAGGTAGGCATGCTGAAGAGAATGGAATACTCTAAATATCAGACTTTCTTTTACATAAACTTAAAGGTAACCACTCAAAAAAAATCCAGAACTGAAATATATACTGTAATAAAAGAAGAAACAGCGGAAAACATCATAGAACACCACCACACAGAAATAATAGACAACAACAAAAAGGCAAAGAAACAATGGAGACACAGCCTTACCAGAAGACTAAACCTAGAATGCCTGGAAATACTCACGTATCAATAATCACCCTAAATGTAAATGGACTGAACTCACCAATAAAAAGGCACAGAGTAGCTGATTGGATCAGAAAACTGAACCCAACCATATGCTGCCTCTAAGAGACACATCTCAGCTACAAGGACAAGAATAGACTCAGAGTGAAAGCATGGAAATTGACACAGCAAGCAAATGCTACCCAGAAAAAAATCAGGTGTAGCTATAATGATATCAGATGAAATAGACTTCATGCTGAAAAAGGTAATAAGAGACAAAAATGGATATTTCATAATAGTAAAGGGGACTATACAACAAGAAGACATAACTGTCATCAATATTTATGCCCCCAATCAGGGAGCACCAAAATAAACCAAGCAACTACTAACAGAACTAAAGGGAGATGTTGACCAAAAGCACAATTATACTAGGGGTCTTAAATACATCATCGACAACTAAGGATAGATCATCCAAACAAAAAATAAAAAAAAAGCACCCATAAATGACACATTAGATGAAACGTACATAATTGATATATATAGAGCCCTTCATCCTAAAACATCAGACTCTACATTCTTTTCGAGTGTACCTGGAACATTCTCAAGAATAGACCATATATTAGGGCATAAAATCATCCAGCAAATTTAAGAAGATTGAAATTATGCCAAGCATACTCTCTGATCACAAGGCTTTGAAATTGGATATCAAATTCGAAAACAAAGCAGGAAAAAAGAGAAATACATGGAGATTAAACCACATACTTTTAAAGAACGACTGGGTCAAAGACGAAATTAGAAGAGAGTTCAAAAGATACACAGAAAAAAATGACGATGAAAATACATCCTACCAAAATTTTTGAGATGCAGGGAAAGCAGTTTAAGAGGGAAATTTATATCATTACAGTCCTATCTCAAGAAAAAAGAAAAATCCCAAATAAATAATCTCATGTTACACCTTAAAGAACTAGAAAAAGAAGAACAAGTGAAACCCAAGGTCAGCAGAAGAAAGGAAATAACAAAAATCAGAGCAGAACTAAATGAAACAGGGAACAAAAAGACAATAGAAAAAATTAATGTGACAAAGAGCTGGTTCTTTCAAAAGATTAACAAAATCGACAAACCCTTGGCTAGACTCACTAAGATAAAAAAGACACTAATTAACAAAATCAGACATGAAAAAGATGAAGTTATCACAGACACCACAGAAATGCAAAGGATATTCCAAGAATATGGTGAAGTACTATATGCCACCAAATCAATAACCTAAAAGGAATGGACAAGTTCTTAGAAACATATAGCCTTCCGAGGCTGAACCATGAAGAACTGGAAAATCTAAACAGACTGATCACCAGTAACGAAATTGAATTAGTCATCCAAAACCTTCCCAAAAGCAAAAGTCCAGGACCAGATAGCTTCACTAGCGAATTCTACCAAACCTTCAAACAGGATCTAAAACCAATCCTGCTCATTCTCTTCCATAAAATTAAAGAAGAGACAGTACTCCCTAACTCATTTTATGAGGCAAACATTACCCTGATACCAAAACCTGGTAAGCACAACACAAAAAAAGAAAACTACAGACCTATATCTCTGATGAATACAGATGCTAAAATCCTAAACAAAATTCTAGCAAGTCGAATACAACACTGCATTAAAAAGGTTATTCATCACGACCAAGTGGGGTTTATCCCTGGGGCACTAGGATGGTTCAACATCTGAAAATCCATCAATGTGATACAGCACATAAACAAAATAAAGGACAAAAATCCTATGATTATCTGAATTGATGCAGAAAAAGCATTTGACAAGACACAACATCCGTTTATGATTAAAACATTTAAAAAAATAGGTATACAAGGAAAATACCTTAACATGATAAAGGCCATATGACAAGCCCTCAGTTAACCTCATAATTAATGGTGAAAAACTGAAGCCCTTTTCTCTACATTCAGGAACACGACAGGGCTGTCCCCATCACCTCTGCTTTTTAACATAGTGTTGGAAGTCCTTGCCAGAGCCATCAGGCAAGAGAAAGAAATAAAAGGCATCCAAATTGAGAATGAAGAAGTTAAATTGTCACTCTTTGCAGATGACATGATGCTATATATAGAAACCCTAAAGACTCCACCAAAAAGCTGTTAGAAACAATCAACGAATACAGTAAAGTTGCTGGCTACAAAATCAACATAGAAAAGTCCATTGTATTCCTATATACTAACAATGAAATCTCAGAAAAATACAAAAAACAATTCCCTTTGCAATTGCAGCAAACAGAATAAAGTACCTAGGAATAAACTTAACCAAGGATGTGAAGGATTTATATGCTGAAAACTATAAGACATTTTTGAAAGAAATTGAGGAAGACACAAAGAAATGGAAAGACTTTCCGTGCTCATGGACTGGAAGAATCAACATAGTTAAAATGGCCACATTACCCAAAGCAATATACAGATTTAATGCGATCCCCATCAAAATCCCAATGGTATTTTTTAAAGAAATAGAACAAAAAAATCATCAGATTTGTTTGGAACCACAAAAGACCCCGAATAGCCAAAGCAATCTTAAGAAAAAAGAACAATGCTGGAGGTATCGCACTCCCTGACTTTAGCTTGTACTACAGGGCTACAATAATCAAAACAGCATGGTATTGGCAGAAAAACAAACACATAGACTAATGGAATAGAACTGAGAACCCAGAAATAAAACCACATAAATATGGAAAGATAATTTTTGATAAAGAAGCTAAAAACATACAATGGAGGAAACACAGCCTCTTCAATAAATGGTGCTGTGAGAATTGGATAGCCACGTGCAAAAGAATAAAACTGGACTGCTATCTGTTACCATGTACCAAAATTAATTCAAAATGGATTAAAGACTTAAGCATAAGACCAGAAACAATAAACTGCATAGAAGAAAACATAGGCACTAAACTTATGGACCTTGGGTTCAAAGAGCATTGTCTGAATTTGTCTCCAAAGGCAATGGAAGTAAAAGCTAAAATAAACAAATGGGACTATACGAAACTTAAAAGCTTCTGCACAGCAAAAGAAACCATCGACAAAATAGAGGCAACCAATTGAATGGGAGAAGATTTTTGCAAACAGTGCCTCTGAGAAGGGGCTAATATCCAAAATATACAAGGAACTCATGAAACTCAACAACAAAAAAACAAACAAGCCAACTGAAAAATGGGCAGAGGACCTGAAGAGACATTTCTGCAAAGAGGATATACAAATGGCAAATAGACATATGAAAAAATGCTCAACATCACTAATCATCAGAGAAATGCAAATAAACCATAATGAGATATCACCTCACCCCAGTCAGAATGGCTATCATCAAGACAAATAGTAACAAGTGTTGGAGAGGCTGTGGAGAAAAAGGAACCCTCACACACTGTTGGTGGGAATGCAGACTGGTGCAGCCGCTATGGAAGGCAGTGTGGAGGTTCCTCAAAACATTATGAATAGAATTACCATATGACCCAGCAATCCCTCTCCTGGGTATCTACCCAAAAAATCTGAAAACATTTATACATAAAGACACGTGTGCTCCAATGTTCATTGCAGCTTTGTTTACCGTGGCCAAGACATGGAAACAACCAAAATGTCCTTTGATAGATGAATGGATAAGGAAGTTGTGGTATATATACACAATGGAATACTATTCGGAAGTAAGATGATATAGGAAGATTGGTGACAACATGAATGGATCTTGAGAGTATAATGCTAAGCGAAATAAGTCAGACAGAAAAAGCAGAGAACCCTATGATTTCACTCAAATGTGGTATATAAACCAAAAACAGCAAAAGAACAAGGCAAACAAATGAGAAACAAAAACTCATAGACACAGACAATAATTTAGTGGTTACCAGAGGGTAAGGGGGGGTGGGGGTGGGAGATGAGGGTAGGGGGGATCAAATATATGGTGATGGAAGGAGAACTGACTCTGGGTGGTGAACACTAAGGGGATTTATAGACGATGTATTACAGAATTGTACACCTGAAATCTATGTAATTTCACTAACATTGTCACTCCAATAAATTTAAAAAAAATTAAAAAATAGTAATAAAATAAGATTTTCTGAAACAGGTCATTAATCCACACTCCATAAAATGCTTGCCAAAGTCACTCAAAAGGCCTCCACGTTCCTAATGCAGTAGTCAATTCTGTCTTAATCATCAACACATCGCGAGATTTAAAACAATCCCTTCCATCTATAGTGGCTTCTGGCACACCTCATATTCTCTTAGATGTCTTCAGTCTTCTGAGCTCTACTCAGCCCCTACTGCTGCGACCACCTCGCGGCTCAGCCTCCTTACACAGGGGGACCGAGTGTCAGTCGTGGTCCTCCCCCCTCCTGTCTGAGCCAGCTCCCACGTCACCCCATCCCTGCCACAGCGCCAGGGAGCCTCTAGCCTCTGAGAACTGCACAGCTAAGTTCTTGGCCCCCTCCTCTCTCCACAACTCCTCACTGACTACTTGACACCCCACTTCTCTGAAAGATAATTCAAACCTAAGAGACCCAAACTTCATCTTCGTGGACAAACCTACACCAGCTAGAAGCCTTTCTGTCTTATCATGCCAACCCAGTTCTTCCAGTAAGTCATCCTGATTTTCTCTCACATATGCCACATTCTACCCACCAGGAAATGCCACTGGTCTGCCTTTTAAATAAAGTACACCCACAACTTGACTCTTCCCCCTCCCCTGCCACAAGCCTCCTACGCCCAGGGTGAGTTCCCTTAATCTTGCTGGACTGTGGCAGAGCGCTCCTCACAGAGGTAATTAGGTCACACATGTGTTTCCTCTGCTCAGATGGACTTCCATTTCACGCATAGTGAAAAGTCAAAGTCCTTTACGACGCCCACAGGTTCCAGGTGGTTTTACATCGTAAATGCCTGAAGCAAAGACTTCAGAACTAGCTTTACATTTCCTGGTCACTTCTGCCAAAGGTCAGCACAGACTCGGAACCACTTAGTGACGAAGCAGGAAATGCTCCTCTGACTCGACAAAGGCCTCGGCTGAGCAGAGCTTGGGGACTACATTTTCACACTCTCATCTTGCACAAGGCATATCGAGTATGGTCCGGCTTATAGAACTTCCTGGTGTCCCACTTGTCAAAGCACAACCCACACACTCACCATCACCTGTGTACGTATCTCTGTGTGTCTTTCAGAGTGAGTTCACCAGCCTGCTCAGCACACCCAGGCAAGAGGGCTACACTCTCTCCCTTTCAGCATTCCACATGCTCCCTTTATCTCCACATCTGCCCTTACCTCGAAATATTCCCTGAACTCTGACCAAGGTGAGTTTTCAGAACAGCTTTCCTAGAGAGCACTGGTGTGTGCGTAAGCCACACAGACCTAGAATCACCTGCTCATCCTAATGATTTAATTATGGCTCCAGGGCATCAGAAGGTCAAGGCAATGCTGGCATTTGAATAAACATACTACCCCACGTCACTACACTGTAAGATTCTCAACAGAGGAAGCAGAGTCTCAGCCGTTTTTGTTTCCTCAGCACTTAATGCTTAGGCCTTTCTGGTCAGTTTCTGGCTGAAGAAACAAGTAGATGGCTGCATGAGTAAACACACTCACCTGCATCTTGGCATAGGGTCCAAATGAGAAGCACAGAGGCAGGTCAGGGAGCAGAGATCTGAAGAAGGTCAGGTATCAACAATACTGAATTACAGCCTTGGCATGAGGCTGATAGATCTGGTTTCTTACCTGCGCTTGTTTCTGCATTTCTTCTTTAAGATCATCAAAGTATGTGCTTTCTCCTTCATCATATTCTGCATCAAATATCTCCTTCAATTTTCTCTTCTTATCCAAATGCTTTTTCTTGGCACTTTCCTCTGGGTCAATTTCTTCCTTAATTTCTTCCTCTACATCTTCAATCTTAAATTCCCAGAAGAGAAAATTTTGTAAAATTTTGTGAAGATCGTTTTTTTAAACTTAAACCAGATTTCAAAAGTTCTATTTGAGCCGCAAAATCTTAGTTACGATCATCATAAACATAAAACAAACCAAAGCCTTCAGCTCTAAATAACATGCATTGCTACAAGAGACATTTAGACATCTACATTACCATTAAGGATTGCCATTCCTTAATCTGTCTGGGACCCTAAACATAAATAAAAATAACAGCAAGTGTCCCCAACCCATGTGCTCCCAGATACTGTTCTATGGGAATCTTAGCGAGAACAGGGAATTCGTTTTTCCAAATGGCACTTAAATTTAAGAAGAGGAGAATGATGGCAGAAGGAATAGTGACGAGGAAGACAGTGACTCAGGAGCTAAACCTTTCAGTAACTGAAGAATGGGGACAAGAAGCAGTAATAGGTATTGACCAAAAGATCAAGAATAACAAACCCCCAGCCTCTGATGTGTCCCCACCCTCCATTGTTTAGGAAGGACTCCATCCAGTCTGGAATCTACAGCTAACAAGATGCGAAGTTCACAAAACAAGCCTCTCTCAAGACACACCGACCAGAGATCAAGGACCCGTGGCTGGCAGCAGGCCACTGAAAAGTCATACCTGAGTGACCGGGCCTGGTTTTCCCTTGTGCACGGCCCCCGTTTCCAGGTCTTCAAAGTCACCATAGAGCTCATCTGGAAAAAGAACACCCACATGGCTCCTCTGTGAGTAGGGTCTGAATGTGACACTCTAGTACCATCCAGCACTGGGGACAGTGAATTCTGCTTCCCAAACTTCATTTTTACTGTTCCTCTTGCTACACACCCTGCCCTTGCATAGGCTTCTCTTTTTGTTACATTGTATCACCATCTGTTTAGGTTAAGTAAACACACCCAGTCCACATTTCCATACTTCACTTTGACATCCCACACAGCCATGTTCCCAGTGTAGGTGATAGACACTGAAACAGGGACGCACAGAAGTGACCTGTATGGCCCTGCAGGTGAGACCCTAAAACAATTCAAAGAGTAACAATGGGAGAGGGGTGAGGGTAGAGGAGAAGGTGAAGGGATTAGGAAGTACAAATTGATAGTCACGGGAATATGAAATACAGTGTGGGGAATATCATCAATAATGTTGTAAAGGTTATATAGGGTGGCAGATGGGCACTGGACTCGTCAGCGGGATCACTTCATAGACTGTGTAGATGCCCGACCACTGCGCTGTACACCTGAAGCTGAAGTAGAATATTGAATGTCAGTTATAATTAAACACCGGTGGTGTCAAAAAAAATGTATACACATGGACACTTTGGTCAACGTTGCTCAAGCAGTAGTAGTTTGCCATAATCAGAAGTGTCTGGACGCTGATGGTAACCTCTTTGAGCACCTCTTGTAATTGCAGAAGTCAAACATGACTTGTATTCATCTTTTGTTATTGATATATCTTGAGTATTACAATTTTAATAGTTTATTCCTTTCTTAAAATGTGTATACATTTTTTTGGCACCCTCTGTATATACGGTCACAGATGTAAAGTACAGCATAGGGAAGATAGTCAATGGTACTGTGACAGCTGTATACAACGTCAGAGGGGTCGTAGACTTGAAGGGGGGTTACCAATTTGTTAGGGGTGTAAATGTCTAATCATTATGTTGTTTTGTACACCTGAAACTAATAAAAAATATGAAAACAAGTAACTTGAAAAGCCACTTAGATAACAGCACATTTGAAAAAGAGTCTCAACAGTACGATCAACACAACATAAACGTGTGACATACCTAGGGAAAACCTTAGATTACATAACAGACATCATTTAGAGTAAGAGTAGTACATAAAACAGTGCTGAATCCACATGAAGAGCTTGCTCATTCACTCATTCATTCATTCATTTTTGGAGCTCTACATTTAGCTATGGGTCTTACCCTTAACAGAAATAGACAACTTAAAACTCCTTTGGGAGGCAACTTTAGAAGGGTATTAAAGCATTTTCATATAAGAGCCAAGAACCAAAGAGCCAAGGAATATATAAAAGTTGGGAAGATTTCATCGTAATAAAAACAAAAAGGGATAACATACTTAGGAATGCTTAAGAAATGTGCTGGATCTTTATTCCAAAAATTGTAAGAGCTTTAATAAGGTACCAAGGACCCAGGAAATAACATTAGTGAACACTCTTCAGTGCTTTGTATGCCTTACCTACGTTCCTTAGCACGGCCCAATGAAGGAGGCATTATTAATAATCATCTGCTTGAACAGATAAAGACTGCCATGTGTTAGGAAAGGAAGACTCAGTATCAGTAAGACACCAATCCTTTGACACAGTTACAAGAGAAAAAACCACCAAGGATTTCTGATCTGGACAAGATGGTATCTACACATTTCCTTTGTTGCTACCAACTACATATAACCATCAGCTCCACAAATAACACTAAAGCACAAGAGACAACCAAAGGTAGAAAGAAAAAGATGTGTTGGCAGTGGTCCCCAGCACTAGAGAAATGACATAGTGGCCAGTGTCTCACTACACCAAACCCACAGAAAAGCGACTCTGGGTCAGTGTTCTCAACCCAAAAGCTAGCAATAGAGGGCAGCCCAGATAGGCTCACTCTTCCTCCCAAATCAAACCGACTTCACTAGCAATACCAGGTATCCTACGCAGCAGTGGCAGAAGGCATGGATCAGGAGGCCCACGACAATAAGTGAGAGGAAAAGTGCGCACCTTCCATGAGGAGCCTCAATCTCCTTTCCTTCACCAAGATATCCATACCAGGTGACCAAGGGTTATCAGAAAGGGGGGATGCCACAGGCATGAGACTCTCTTCCTCTACCTAAAACAATGTGTATTTGGGCAAGACCAGCAAAGGAAGTCCCCCACAACAAGCAAACTGGCTCCATAAGCCAAGACAACCTTCCCTCACCTAGCCGCATCAGATGACCAAGACTGGGGAAGCTCCTCTGCTCCCTTAAGGGACCAATGGTACCAAATAAATAAAGCAGACTAGAACAGCTCTGCAAAGGCTCTGAAATTCAATTGTCATTGGAATCCCAGCCCACAAAGTAGACCAGGACCTGCACACAACCTAAATAGGATGATGACTGCTGAATAAATAGGATGATGCCTGCTGAAATGTAAAAAATTACACAGGGCTGACAGTGTCCTAACATAACAAAATGTGTAGGATAGAACAGAAAATCACCTGTCATATGCACAACCAGGAAATCTGTAGTAATTTAAGTATGAACAGACAACTGACTGACACCAACATGGAAATGAATCAGCTGTTGGAACTATCTGACTAATATCTTAAGCAGCTATTATAAAAATACTTCAGCAAGTAACTGTAAACCCTATGGCAACAACCAAAAAAGTGAAAACCTCAGGAAAGAAACTGAAGAACCAAATGGAAATTACAGAACTGAAAAATGAAGGAAGGAAGGAAGGAAGGAAGGAAGGAAGGAAGGAAGGAAGGAAGGAAGGAAGGAAGGAAGGAAGGAAGGAAGGAAGGAAGAAAACTAGACTGATGGGCTCAATAATAAGAGTAGAGATGACAGAGAACAGAATCAGAGAATTTGAGGCCAGATCAACAGAATTCACCCAGTCTGAACAATCTTGAAAAAAAAACCTAAAAATAATAAACAGAACCTCATGCACATGTGGGACAGAAACAAAATATTCAACACTTATATCATCAGTGTCACAAAGAGACTAAGGTTGAAAGAAATAATGCCTCAAGATTCCCAAATTTGGTGAAAGATATAAACTTACAGACTCAAGGGGTTCAGCAAATCTCAAACAGAGTAAACCCAATGAAATTCACACCAATCAAACTTCTGAAAACTAAATACAAAGAAAAAAGTCTTGAAAGCAGCCAGAAACGAAAGATTACCTGTAGGGCCACACCAATTCAAATTATAGGATATTTCTCCTCTGAAATCATGAAGATCAGAAGGAGGTGGCACAACATTTTTCAAGTGCTGAACAAAAAGATCTGTCATCTACAAATTCTGTATCTGGTGAAACTATTCTTAAGAAAAGAAAGACATTCTCAGACAAAGGAAAACTACAGGACTTTGTCATTAGCATACTTACCCTTAAAAATGGCTAAAGAAAGTTCTTAAGCAGAAAGGAAATTATAAAAGGAGAAATCTGGGACCATCAGGAAAAAAATAAAAAGAGAACAGAAATATGGACACGTAAACTATCCTTTTTCTTATGAGCTTTTGAAATTATATTTAATGATTTAAAAGTAGGGAAGGTAAAGGCACCAAAATGAAAGAAAGGTTTCCACATGTTACCCAAAGTGGTAAAATGCTGGTACCAATAGGCTGTTGTATTACAACATGAATATTGTAATACCCAGAGCAAACACTCAAAAACCATACCATGTTTCCCCGAAAATAAGACCTACCCGGACTATCAGCTCTAAGGCATCTTTTGGAGCAAAAATTAATATAAGATCCGGTATTATATTATGTTATGTTATGTCATGTCATGCTATGCTACACTACGCTATGCTACATTATATTATATTATATTGTTTGTATTACATTATATTATTATATTGTTATAGTATTAATTATGTATTATATTATATTACATTACATTACATCATATTATATATCATATCATTTTATATTATTTACATATATTTTATTTATACATATATTGTTTATACATATATTACTTGTATATATACATATACATATATTATTTACATATCATATTATTTTACTATAAGACCAGGTATAATGCATCCAAAAGACACATTATAGCTGATGGTCCGGCTAGGTCTTATTTTCAGTGAAACACGGTACAAGGAAATACACCCAAAAACACTGTAAACAAATCAAGATAGAAGGAAAGGGAAACAAGAAAAAACAGAAGAACTAGAACCAGAATAAACAGACAAAAAATATTAAAATATCAGACTTAAACAATTACATATCAACAATACCTTAAATATAAATGGCATAAATACACCAAAAGACAGATTGACAGAGAGGATAAAAACATAAAACCCTGGGTGGTGAACAACACACAATGGGATTTATAGATGATGTAATACAGAATTGTACACCTGAAATCTATGTAATTTTACTAACAATTGTCACCCCAATAAATTTAAAAAAAAAGAAATTCAAAGTCAAGTAGAAGAAAATAAAAAAAACTACACAATTGTGAGACAGAATGCTATTTACTATGAGAGAGAATAGTAAATCACTATTAAAACAAAAAAAAGAATATAAAAAAAATATATAACCCTACTATACACTATTTACGAGAAACTCACTTCAGATGTAATGAACTAAGCAGGTTGAAAGTAAAAGGATGGAGAAAGATATACCATGCAAACTCATCTTTTAAAAAAGCAAAAGTGGTATATATCTAAAAGTGCTAAAAGTGTTCTCATAAAGTAACTTCAGAGCAAAGAAAATTATCAGAGCCAGAGTGGGACTTATTGAACTGTATGACTTAAAATTCCCTGACACCTTTGAGCCTCACAGGCCCCAAAGGCCTGGCTGTGAGTAGGCCTGCCAGTTATGCCTCCACCCTATGAAAAAGGACCCTCACCCAACTAATTCTTTATCAGTTGGACCAGCTGCTCTCACCTAGTCCTCACCCTAACAGAAGTCTCATTTCTCCTCTGCCAGCCCATGAATTTATTCAGAGAAGCTAATCACATCTCCCCAAGGGAACCAATGGTCATCCCAGGATCCTTTTAAGTACAAAGACCGCCACCCAAATGCAATCCCTGCATGGCGCACAGCGTCCTCTTTCCTCAGGCCATGAGTGCACAGGACTAATAAACTACTGTTGATCTCATTTGGCCAGTGTCAGCTTTTGCCATTCTGCCACACCTATAACCCTAGGGCTGGAATCCCTCCCTCACCGAGGGGGTGACTAGGAAGTGATTGTAATAAATAATTACAAAAGGATCAATCCACCAGAAAGACATAATCCCAAATGTGTACATACCAAACAAAGTCTCAAATATATGAAACAACAATTGACGGAGTTAAAAGGATAGGTAAATCTGCAATTATACTTGTTGACTTCTTCCTCTGCGCAACTGATAAAACTAGACAGAAAATCAGCAAAGATACAGAAGATTTGAACAGTGTCGTTCGGAGCGGTAGGCGGAGTCTCTTCTCCGGCTCCCCACATAAAAACGCAGGACATGGTGAGGCCAAAAAGGAACACCCACGGAGCCATAAGTAGGGGAGTCATATCACTATATTCTCGCCGGCGGCATCCGTCTCTGCAATCCGCTCTTGCTAGCCCCCATTTTTTCTGCTAGCGTAGCCACAGCAGTTATATTACTGGCCAATGGCTTACGGGTTACAGCTGACGGCCAACTAGCCACAGCTGATGGCCATCCGATCACAGTTGATGGCCATTTACTACCTGAGCCAGCACCTTTCTATGTGAGGCTGAGAGCCTGGAAACTGCTTTTTGGGGCTTTGTCTCCACACACAGTCAACCCATCAGAATCTAACTGACACATATAGAACACTCTACCCAACAACAGCAGAATACACAATTTTTAAAGCACCCACTGCACATCTTCCAAAACACGGCCCATGCTGGTTAATAACACAAATCACAACAAATCTAAATGGTTTGAAATCATGAGAATGTTCTTAATATATATTGTAATTAAACTGGAAATCAATAACAGAAAGACAACAGGAAAATTTCTAAACATTTGGTAATTCAACAACACACTTCTAAATAATACATGGGTCAAAGAAAACACAAAAATGCATAGAAGTGAATGAAAATAAAAATACAATATGAAACTTTGTGGGGAACAACTAAACAGTGCTGAGAGGGCAATTTACAGCACTAAACACTCACATTAGAAATGAGACAACTCTCAAACCAATAATCTAAGAAAAGTCCAATATAATTTAAAACAAGCAAAGAACAGAAATAATAAAGAACATAAATCAACAAAACTGAAAACTAGAAAACAGAAAAATCAATGAAACCAAAAGCTGGTTATTTTGGGGGGCGAATCAACAAAATTAATAAACCTTACTGACAAAGATAAAAAGAGAGAAGACACAAATCACAAATATCAAGAATGAAATAGAATTATCACAATCGATCCTGCAACCATTAAAAGGCTATTAAGAGACTACTATGAACATTACACTCAGAATACCCAACCTGGCCTCTTGGAGAAGGCACTTAGTGAAACTTTCACCTCCCCAATAGGCCTTGAAATTCCTTGAAAACCATAACCTACCAAAATTTAGGCAAGATGGGATAGATAACTAAAGTCCTATAACCAATACAAAAATAAAATTTGTAATTATAATCTCCCCAAAAGGAAATCTCCAGTCCCTGACAGTTTCACTGGAGAATTATACCAAACATTTAAAGAATTCATCCCAATTCTACACAATCTCTTCCAGAAAACAGAAAAATTTGGAACACTTTCCAACTCAATTTATGAGGCCAGTAGTACTCTGATACTAAAACCAGATGAATCAAACAAAACAAACAGTACTACAGACCAGTATGTTTCATGAACTTCAACGCAAAATTCTTTAACAAAATACTATCAAATGAAATTCAACAACATATAAAAAGCATTACATGCCATGACTAAGTGGGATTTATTCCAGGTATGCGAGGCTGGTTAACCACTCAAAAATTAATCAATGTACCACTATATCAAAAGCGTAAAGAATAAAATTCATGGTATTATCAACTGACACTGAAAGGCATTTGGACAAAATTCAACACCCATTCATGATTTTAAAAAAACAAACAAAAAACATCTCTCTGTACACTAGGAATAGAGCACATAAAGAGCATCTTACAGAAAAACCAAACTAACATCACACATAACAGTGAAAAACACTGGGAACAAGGCAGGATTTTCACTCTTAGTATTAGTCCTAGCCATTACAAGAAGAGAAAAACAACTTTAAAAATATAGAAAGACAGACACACAGGTTCAAAAGGAAGAAATAATAGTGTCTCTATTTGCAGCATCACAATTGTCTATGTAGAATATCCTAAGTAATCTACAAGAAAAAAAAACACCCTCCTAGAACAAGTGAGTTCAGCAGAGTAAAAGGCAAACACAAAAAATTCAATGAACATGAAATCAAATTAATCAAATAAAAGAAGCAAAGGAGCATAAACTTACCAAAAAATATTCCCCATCAGTATGCTGAAAATTACAAAGTGCTGAGAAAACACATGCAAGACTTAAAATAAATGGATAGACATACCATGTTCCTGGATCAGAATACTCAAAATAGTAAAGATTCTCCCCAAATTGATCTATAGCTTTAATGTGACTTTTATCAAAATACCAGCAGTTTCTTGCAGACACAGACAAACTTATTTTAAAATTTATATGCAAGGCCCTAGAACAGATAAACCAACCTTAAAAAAGAATCCAGTGAGAGAAGTCACTCTACCTGATATTAATGTTTACTACATAATTACAGTAAACTAAGATAGTTGGTATTGGTGGAGGGACTAACACATGAATACATGAATGAATGAATGAATGAATGAATGAATGAATGAATGAAACAGAAAAACCCAGAAATTTAGACCTATATAAAAATGCTCAACTAATCTTTGACAGAGGTGCAAAAGTAATTCAATGCAATGAAAAGTGTTGGAAGAATTATGCATAAACACCCACAGGCAAAACTACAAACCTTGATCTAAACCTCACACCTTATAAAAAAAATCAAAACATCACAGACATAAACAGAAAACAAAAAAGCTATAAAACTTTTAGAAATAGGAGAAAATCTTTAGGATCTAGGAATAGGAAATAGTTCCTAGACTTAACACCAACTACACACTCACTAAAACAAAAAAGTGATAAATTGGACCTCATCAAAATTAAAAACTTTTGCTCTGTGAGAGGCCCTATTAAGAAAATGAAGACAAACTATAGGAGAAAATATCTGCAAACCACATATCACTGCAAACAAACAATGGAATAAAATATATAAAGAACTCTCAATATTCAACAGTAAAAAAACAAAGAAACAAACAAACAAAAACTATCAAATTAGGAAAAGGAAAAAACACATCCATAGGTATTTTACCAAAGAATACATATGGATGGCAAATAAGCACATGCAAAAAGCTCTACATCACTAACCATTAGGGAAATATGCAATGAAACCACATACACACCCCTGCTGTCATCTAAGCTCCACATTTAACTACCATTAATATCCCCAAGCGCGTCTCCTTCCCCCTCCATGCTCTCTCAAGCTGTATCTGAACTAGCCGGGGAAGTTTGCCCTGCTCTCCCTCGTTATGTGAGTCCACATCCTCTTGATGCATGTGTGCTGTCATGTGTCTCAATATCCAAACCAAATTCGGGGTAGGAGGTCTATTAGTATAATAAATTACATCAACAAGTTTAATAAGAAAAAAACAGTAACTCAAGAGATGACAAAAAGGCATTAAAAATTAGTCAAAACTATCAAATTCCTATGAATAATAGTAAGAAATATATGGTGACGCACAAAACAATAATTAGAGATAGAAAAGATTTAAACAGGTAGAATGTGTTCCTGGAGAGAACTGAATACTGCATAAAATTTCAATTATTCCTGAAGCAATTTTTCAGTTTAATGTAATACCAATTAAAAAACAAAATACGTTTTATAATTTACCAAAGTGGTTTTCAAAGTTAATTTGGACCACTGCTGACCTATGAACTGTCAAAACTAAAAACAAGTTACAACATCCAGTTTTGGTCAAGATACAGGGAAAACTGTTCTTATATGCTGTTGTAAGTAGGTATATGAAATTCAGGACATTTGTCTAGAGCAGCTTAATTCAGAATTAAAATGTAAATACTCTTTGACAAAGTAATTCCATTTCTAAAAATCTGCTCTACAGAAATATTCCCACAAAATATAAGGATGTTCACTGTGACTTTATTTTTAAGAATAAAAAACTGAACAAAAACTGAACGATAGTCAATGTTCCCTAAGTAATGGCACATCCACACAACACACAGCCATTAAAAGGAATGAGGTTGTTCCAAATACGTTGACACACAATGTCTATGTCACATGTACTCGAGTAAAACAAGCATGCTATAGAACATGTTAGGTTAAACAGCATTTTTATAGAAACAAAAATGATACCACAGTGACTACACCTCCACAAGCTGGGAGTAGCAGGGAAGGAGGACTCCACAATTCTGTCCTTTCTACATTCCCCTATTTAAAGTCTTTGTGTTTGAATAACCTGCGAGTGTTGCTGTTACTTTTATTTAAACAAAAATATAAAAATTAAATAGAAGTTAATCTAAAAGAACAGGTGTGAATGTGAAGGCAATTAAGAAAATAGAAAAGGAGGTGACTTGCCTTAGATTTCAAAAGGTATCAAAGATTTAACAGAGAAAATACTAGAATAGCATGAGAATCACGATAAGAATCACCCAATAAGTGCAGAGATGACCTTATAACTGACCCTGATATATGCACACATCGGTAGGTGCACGCACGTGCACAGTAAGAATGCATCATAAACCAACATTATCGAACCAACAGTGATAGAAAAATGACGATCTGCAAATAAAATGAAGTTGATTCTTACTGAAGTTCCAGACGGAATCAAGTTAAATGTACAAAATCAAAGTATAAAAACGATTGTAGGGCTCGTCATACAAGATTTAAGTGCTTCAGTGACTGTGCTGTGAGGGTTCATTCAAGGGCCTGGAGCTGGCCTGAGCTCTTTGGCTAAAACTCCGTGAAGACAAGCACCCTTGGTCAACACGTGGAACAGAATAGATAAGACAGTGTTGCTCTAGAACCAGGGATTCGGGGAGTTTGGGGGCCGTTTGCTCCAGGAGCACTGTTTATTGATAATGAGATGAAGGAGGTGAGATGAGAGGCCTCTTGAGAGAAGCAACACTGGACAGGACTGCTGGGCTCGCCGGCTCCTGGTGTTCAATGGAAGTGCATCCTGCCAACGGCCCTCCCCGAGGAAGAAGGCTACAGCTGCACCTGACCTCTGCAGACCCTGGGCTGTGTGGCAGCCTGTACTAATGCTGCTAGATTGCATCCTTTTCCTGTAATAAACTGTAGATTTGAAAGTCCTGTCATTTTGGGATGTGTGATTGTTAGTAAAGAAAACATAAAAATGCCCCAGCTCTTGCAGTAATGCAAAAGGAAATGTCTATAGAAAAAAATAAAAGTAACAAAATCTCACAAAAAATATTGATAGAACTAACTACACAATATTTTTAAATGTATGGTTCCTGTAATACTAAACAAAACTTTAAATTAAATCATAAAAAGCAGGAAAACACATGAAACAAATGAAGGATAAATATCCTTTAGAGATTAACTTTACAAATCAGTAAAAAAACACATTAACATGCCATCAGAAAAATGGACAAAGGACACAATGAATTCACCAAAGAAATGCCATAGCCAACACACCTTAAATATTCTCACTTACATTTAATCAAAAAATGGCAGTTACAAATACAAGAAACCATTTCATCTATCAAATTGGAAAGAAAACCATTTTTTACGGGCAGCACTAAATACTGAATGAAAGCAGTAAACTGATAAGGACCAAGCGGCGCTGCTCAGGGGAACATAGAAGGACTTTCTGAAAAACTTCTTGGCAACTGTGGCCCATAAAAACAACAATTCTTTTATGAATTTATCTTATGAAAATAAAAAATGAGATCCAAGAGTTATTCAAGGTGGTCGAGTGCAGTTATTTATAATATGGACAAAGCAAATTGCTTATATGTCAAACAATAAAACTATAAATTGAATTTTAATATGACAGAACACTTAAATCATAAAGAGGAAATCTTTAAAAAAAACTTAATGACACAATTTACATAAAATATGATTGTAACTAGAAAAGTTTATACATACATATATATAAAATTTTTAAATGACAGGAAAGAAATACCTCAAAAGGTTAACAAAAGTAGTTTATGGTATCATAGTAACTTTTTATTCTAAATGTTCTACAATGCATACTACCTTTATCATTAAAACAAAAATGTAAATGTTATTTGAGTACATTTTTCACACACACAAAACTTATTTTTAACAAATACATGATAAAATTTATGGGAAACTTCCACTTTTCTTCAAGGTTTGTATCTAATAAGTCAGTTAACCAAAGGTGGAAAATAAGATCACCATGAAAGAAGAACCAGAACATTACCCATAACTCTTGTCAGAGTTCCCCAAAGCATTTCACAATTGACTATTATTTTCAACTATCAAAGACGTGGAACAAATAAAGCACAGAGAAGGTGGTCTTCTCTGAACAATACAGCCCTTTACTTACCATCTTCTGCTAAGATCTTGGCTGCATCTTTATCCTCTTCCCACTTCCCAGTCACGAAGCAATCTCTGATGCTGTTCATAACCTTACACAGAAAAGCCGGCACTTAATTGACAGTGGACAGGGAGAGCGCCACGGGCTCACTGACCTCATATATCAATGGGTCTTTACCAATTCAACTGATTTGCAAAGCATATTAGTATTAAGGCAATACAGTTAGACAGCAGCATTTTTAGAAAGCTGATCTTACTATTTGCTACTCCAGACTTCTCGTGGCTGTTTGAAAACTTAATTCCTTTGACAATGATATTTATTCTGACAAAAACAAGATGTCTTGCATGAGTAGTGTGAAGAGGATTGATGGTGTCCCTGTGTCGGATCAGCTGAATCGTCTGTTGTGCACATGCAGCGGATGCTGGCTGCACCTGACCTAAGACAGCACATGTCATGCACTGCCAAGGGCACAAAAGCACACTTACAGAAATCGTAGAGGTCCTAGCTTCCACCTGAGTCACATTTTGGTTACGAATCACGTTTTTCACACACAACCTCACTCTCAAAGGGTAGCCTTGGGGCTAGCATGATTACAATGGATGCAAAAGCACACATGTTCATTTACTCACTCCCCTATGTCTGCTGTCATTCACTGAACACTTCCTGAACACTTACTCTGTGCCGAGAAGCTCTGTAAGGAAACTGTTTCCAGGAGATCATAATTTCAGGAAGCTTAAAAATCAACTCAGGAGAACCAAAGGCCAAACAAATAAAATACGTAAATAAATAAAACCTCCATGACAAAAGCACTCAACAAACTAGGAATAGAAGGAAACTTCCTCAATATGACAAAGGGCATCCATTAAAAAAACCCACAATTGGCATCATATATAATGGTGAAAGAATGAAAGCTTTTCTCCTAAGATCAGGAATAGGACAAGGATAAGTGCTCTTACTTCTGTTCAATATTGTATTAGCTGTTCTAGCCAGGGCTACTAGGCAAGAAATTGAAAGCACCTAGTTTAGAAAAGAAAATTATCTCTATTCACAGATGATGAGATTTGGTATATAGAAAATCCTAAGGAATCCACTGAAAAACAATCAGAACTAATAAATGAGTTCAGCAAGGTTGTAAGATACTAGATTAATATACAACAATTAACTTGATTTCTATACACTAGCAATGAACAATTCAAAAATGAAACTGAGAAAATAATTCCTTTTATAATAGCACCAAAAAGAACAGAATGCTAGGAATAAACTCAATAAAGAAGCATAAAGCTTATATTCTGACAACTACAAAATATTCTTGAAAGAAATTAGAGATCAAAATAAAAGGAAATGTATCCCATGTTAATGGATCAGAACACTTAAAATTGTTAAGATATCAGTACTATTCAAAGTGACCTACAGACAATGCAATCCCTATCAGAATCCCAGCTGGCTTCTTTGTAGAAATAGAAAAGCTGCTCTTAAAATACAGAAAACCCAAAAGATCCAGAATAGACAAAACAATCTTGAAAAAGAAGAACAAAGTCGGAGGATTCACACTTACCAATTTCAAGACTTGCTACCAAGCAATGGTAATCAAAACACTATTGTGCTGGTGTAAGGAAAGACATAGAGATCGATGGAATACAATTAAGAGTCCATAAAACCACGTATCTATGGCCAAGTGATTTTTCTGCCCAGGGTGCCAAGACAACGCAATTGGGGAAAGAAAGAATAGTCTTTTCAACAAATAGTGCTATGACAACTGGAGCTCCACGTGCAAAAGAACGGAGCTGGAGTCATCTCACACCAAATACAAAAATTAACTCAAAATACACCAAAGACTTAAATGAAAGAACTAAATTATAAAACTTTTAGACAAAAACATAGGAGTAAAACTTTATGATGTTGGATTTGGCAATGGTTTCTTAGATATGATACCAAACACACAAAAAAATACAGACTGGGACTTCATCAAAATTTAAAATGTGTGCTTCAAAGGGCACAGAAAAGACAAGCTACAGAATGAAAGAAAATATTTGTAAATCATATACCTGATAAGGGACTTCTATCCTGAATATATAAACTACTCTTACAACTCAATAATAAAAAGACAACCCAATTTTTAAAATGGGAAAATGTAACAAATAGACATAACTTCAAAATATACATACAAATGGACAATAAGCACATGAAAAGATGCCTGACAATCATTAGCTATCAGGGAAAGGCAAATAGAAACCATAATGAGATACCACTTCATACCCTTAGGATGGCTATAATTAAAAAAAAAACACACAGATAATAATAAGTCTTAGTGAGGATGTGGAGAAATCAAAAGCCACACACACTGCTGGTAGGGACGTAAAATGGTATAGCCACTTTTGAAAAGAGAAACAGGAAAATATAAACGGAAAAAAACTTAACTGTTTTGAATAATATTAATAGTAATGTATAATGTTATGCTGATATTATTTTATGTGTAATATATTGGATAAAGCAAATTTTGCAACTTCATCTTCAGATTCAAACAGGAGATTAACTGTCCAATGGAAAAACGGTTACAAATGTAAGAAAAAAAAGAGGTTAAGTGAAAAACCCTGCAGTTCTGAATCTGAACTGGAAATATCTGCATAAATTCTAACTCTGGTCACAACCCACGGCAATGAGTATTCCTTTGCCTAGATTGTGAAGCTGAAATCCCATTTTGTACTAAAAGAAATCAGGACTTCTTATGGCTGCTTCCAAGTCTAGCATCAGAAATACAAGATGATACTGGAACACCTTATCTTGTCAGATAGCAACAAAGCAATCAAGGATGGCTAGGATCACGTCAAGAGAACACAGGGACCAACGTGAAGAGACTCCCACTGGCTGCAGATGGAAAAAAAAAAAATCGAAGCTCACATCAATAAAGATAACAAGTACAGTGAAGGAAACACTCAACTATGTTTAAATTCCGTGAGTTCAAAATGCTTGAAAAAAAGAGTAGCCTTTGGATAATCATCTGAAACTGATGAAAAGAATCAAACATTTATCCTGCTTATATGGGACTGGGTAACCAAAGAGTAGATGAGGGGAAGTTTCTCTTTATAGAACTATGCCAGTTGATATATATGTACTACAGAGAAATCTGAACAGAATATCACTACTTTACATCCTTATTAGTTAATGGATCTAGGCACGGAGGATCAACAACTTTTAACATCAAAAGATGATTTTATGTGCCTCCTAGTGAAAAGAACACCACCACCTAGGAAGCAGTCCTGCCGAGATTAAAAAAAAAAAAAAAAAAAAATCAAACCTAAATCCAATCGAACTTCTAGATGAGCTGTCCACAGGATAGCTATTTAAATAACCACAATGTGGTTATTTAAATTCTAATTAAGATTAAATAAAACTTAAATTAAAAATTTAGTTCTGGCTCACATTTAAAGTGCTCAACAGCCACAAGCAGCCGTACCGAACAGCTCACATGTGTGTCATCTCCATCATCAGGAGTTGTATTGCTAGTGCTCTGTGCTGATCTATAGAAAACAGAGGACAGAGGAGTCTGATAAATTACACAAAGGGATGCAATGGAATCCACGAAATCCAGAATATGAGAAAGTCTCTACACCAAATATTTGAATTATTAAAAAAATTAAATACAAGGGATGAAAAAAGATAGGTGGAGAAGAGGATTATATAATTAAAGATTTAAAAGGCACAGCGAAAAACAAATCCCCAAAAACCTGGTAAAAATAAACGATGGTGTTTATTGATGCAATCTTGAAGGGTGAAATTATGAAGAAGAAAATAATCACTGTAACGTACAATCGTGGCTCCTTCTGCAGGGAGCGAGAGGACTAAAACTAGGACAGACACATGGTGGGTACACGGTTCTCACCTGGTAACCCATTAAGTTAAACAACTGTTTTTTATATGGTCTTCTAAAATCTGTATTAAATGTCACCATTAAAAATGGTTACATACAATTTCATAAAATGCGTAAGTGCTACTCAGTGAATTAAAATAGGTAATGTGATAGTGACTAGACCTCTCTGAGGAGTGACACTTAAGCTAAATTAAATGATCAAAAGAAGCCAGCCTTGGGAAGAGCAGAAGAACATTCCAGAAGAGAAAACAGAGGGGCAAGAGGTCTAAGATGGGATTAAGCCTGGCAAATTTGAGAATTGAATCAATTCCAGTGTGACTGTGTAGTGGTGACCAGAGAAGAAAATTTAGCAGTTTTGTAGATTCGTTTACAAATAGCAGAAATTATAAATGCTAACTCAGGGACACTAGGTTTATCCTAATACAAAACAATTTTTCAAATGTATAAAACTTATGTGCAATGCTTCAAACTAAAGATTGAAACTACTATCCACACTAAAACTTGAACATTTTCCTCTCCTCCACAACCCGTGCACATGGTCTGACTAAACTCAGAACATGTTGTTGCTAAGGATGCATGAGATATCCACTCCAATATCTAGGAAAATACCCTGTTACCTTATTAAAATAAGAAGATAATACAACAGATAGGCAATATTGAAATCACATGATCTTTGAGAACAATTCTCTAATTCTCTCATAAATCAAACATGCTATTCATAGTCAGCCTTACCTCCTCTAAATCCCAGTCATGGGGCGTCTCCACGTGAAACCTGGAGCAGTCCAAAGAGTCAGCCTTGTGCTTACTCTCTCTGGCAGGCTGGCTGACTCGAAATAACCCTCCAAGCTCTTCCCGGGTATCACCATCTTCTTCATTATCCTCTGTCACTAAAGACACCACCATGATGGAAAAGTGAGAACAAATCTACACCCTAGGGGACATGCGACTGAGGGCCCCAGTCTGGGGTAGGTATGGTGTTCTCCTGAGCACATCAGCCACAGAAAAGCTAGGAAACTTCTGCTCAACATTTCTGGAGGACTTCTGCCCTCCTTCAAGGCAGCCACAAAGAGTCCATTGAGGAGGGGGAATACTGGGGACTGGGGAAGGGAAGGGACATACTTATAGGCTGAGCTTTCAATTATAAAGTTTCTCTGGAAGAATGTTGAGTCTCTAATCACTAAGAGTACTTAGTCAAAACCTGAATAGAAATGAGTACTCACCACCTCTGATTCGACTTCCTAGCTCACATATATTCCTTTGGCTTTGCTCTACTCATGTAGTAATTGGGAACCACAATATAAAGGTCATCACTTTGTATTTTTCTGGCACTAAATTCTACCAAGAAATTCTCATGAAGGACTTTGTATAGGGGGCACAAAACAACATAATGGACAGTATTCTCATTAAAAGTTTTATGGCAAACCCATATATCTATCTCATACGACCAATTTATGGTCTTCATGAGCTGATGAATAGAAACGTGTACCAAATGTAAACTCTTAACAGCCAGAAATATCTATGAGTGTAGTCGCACAACAGCCTAGCCAACTGTCCCGTCATGTCTTTCCTTAAGGAAAGAAGAGTTTGTGAGATTGTGCCTTTCTGGGACTCTGTTCCATCCTTGTGTTTACACCTTATGTCTCTCTGTCTGGTCCCCAAAAGATGGTTTGCAGCCAAAGATGGGTAAGATATCTCACGAGAGATACAACCTAAGCCTGGCCGAACCGAGTGGGGACCCCAATGAGCTGCTTTGGACAGGTATGGGAAAGGGCCTTGCCTCCCCTTCCCCCTGCTTGGGAAAGTCTGTTGCCGGCTCTGGCTTTTCCCTTGCACCTGTTTCCACTTCTCTCAACAGAGTTGTTACAATGTGAGAGACTTGATCCTGAAAAGGTACATACTTTAAGGAAAAACATCCTGGGACCTTGTGCTTCCGCTGTTTAAAGACAAAAGGTGATTGGAATAAACATTTTCTGTTATGAGGTCTGAGTCTCACAGACCATGTAAGAAACAATGTTACTTTCTTGTATTTGTACCTATCAATAAAAGCCTCCAGCCGGCTTTATTCTGGGCTCCAGCCCTCTGAGACTGAGAGACTGGCCTTCAGAGAGATTTAACTGCATTAAGTCTCTGTTTGTTTCTTGCTTAAAAAAACCCAAACCACCCCTTCTCGCACCCTCACTGCCCTTGTTGCGAGGGACGGGACATATGAGTATCACAAGTACCACTCAAATCTTCCAACCAATTTCCTCATCTCCTTTTTAGAAAATAATCTCAGAAACTAAAATGCATCCAGACGTGAACCAGAGCTCTTTTACCTATCCCGTAGATGAGCTTCTGAAGATTTGGAGTTGCTTGCTGCTGCCTCAGAAAGGCCTCAGCTGCCTTCCTGGAAAGGTCTTCCTTCCACTTGAGGGCACCTGAAAGGACAATGCCAACATTAGTGAAATCAGTTTATCTGTCGTCTCTGCTTCAAGCTCACTGCTCATTCATCCTGAAATCCTTTTATGAGGTGCAATATTTGAACAGTTAACAATATCCAAAACAGCAGATCCCCAAATGTAGACATTCTATTTGTAGAACATTTTCAGTGCCGAGTTTATAATAGCAGTGGAATTAAATTGTAGCATACCTGAAGTTCCTATGGGAAAATTGTTTTCTTCAGTGTAATCTTCTTCCTCTTTGAGTAAGTCTTCCACATCACTGGTCTCATCAATTAAGTTCTCTGACCCCAGTTTCTGACCACTGACCACTGCAAAAGGCTTTTGAAACTTTTTCCTAACAACCTCTTCGTTTTCTGAATCCTCTTCCTCTGTACTGAGAGAGGAGCTTTCTTCAGATTCATCTTCAGATGCAAATGCCTCTTCAGCTGTGCAATGACCTGAATCGAAAATAGTGACAGTTGCTTGTTTCATTGTTTTCTCCACATTCAAGCTGCCACTAAAGCCATTACTTTGTAAAAGACCTTCTTTGCCGCCTCCTTCTACAGCTTTAGCTTCTAAAGCATGCCTCTCTCCTTCCACACTGGATTCCTCTTCTTCACTGCTTTCATCAGCCTCCTCTGCTTCTCCTCCACCCTCGGAGCTCTTCTCAAGGTCATCGTCACTGTCAGCAAACGCTGGCAAATCCACCTCAGCGTCTTCTTCCACCTCCTCGAGTCTCTGCCGTTTGACACCTCTGCCAGTCACATGCACCTTATCAGAGACTTCAGTATCTCCTTCCTCCTCTGTTTCCTCATCACTAGAGCTATTTTTCAGTTTGTCACCTTCAGACATTTCTTCATCATCACTATCTCCAGACTCATCTTCTTCATCTCCAAAAATGGCTTTCCGACGTACTCGACCAGTTTTCAAATCCACATGCTTTTCCTCTTTTGGCATCCACAGCCTATATTACCAAGTAAATGCAAAATACTTCAATTTGTACGACAATCCACTAATCTAGAAATGGCAAGTCAATAAACATGCAAAGAAATAGAAAATGTCAAGGGATGGTTTTAAATGACATAGCCTAGGAAGTAATGATTTGCTAAATACCGGAATAGTTAATAAGCAAACTCATGCACAGTTCCCTAACAACACTCTTCAAAAGAACTTAAGAGAATAAAGAGATAACTTCAAAGCGGAATTGAATGTTTAACAAATCTTTTAGAAGACTGATCATTTCCAAGCTTGAAACAGATGATCCTTAGAGAAATGGCTGACTCCAGGTCCAAGGCAGAGAAAGTACAAAGTAAACCTAGAACGCCCTCTTGTGTCAGGAAGCTAGTAGTGCTCAAACAACAGAGGAATGTGCCAGAAGGACACAGGAGGCACAATGAAAGAACATAGGCATCAGAAAGAATAATGATAGGAAATGGGACAAGAACAACTGGAATAAACAAAAGTCCATTAGTCAACAGTGATACTAAAATAAGGGGTGGAAGTGAAAGCTCCTTGTTAAAGAATGCCAGCTACCAAATGTACAAGAGAAATAGATTAAGAATATTGCCATTTTCAAGTCACTAATGCAATACTTGATAAAGAATCATCATCAAGATGCTAAAACCACGGGATGAAATAAATTATGAAGCTACTTAATATAGCAGTTTATATAAAAGTGTGAAAAAAGCAATCAGGAAAGTACTAAAAATTGAACTGAAAGAGAAAGGACAGGTTAGAATACATCCATAATAACAAAATTATGAGTATTAAAAATGACTGTATAGAAAAAGGAAATGCTCACAATATATAGAAATTTTACATGTATTATGATTGTAACTACGTTAGAAAAAGTATCCGTGGACAAGAACGAATAGAAGAATACTCAAAAAATTGACACTGATCATAGCAGGCATTTTTTACTGAATACTTGTCATCTGTATCATGCTAAATAGTTTATGTACACTATTATATTCAATCATCAAAACTCCTGTGAGATATTAGGAAATTGAGGCTTAGAGAAGATTTCCCCAAACGAGTACACCTATTGCACTCAACTACCATGCTATACGACTACTAGCTAGAGAGCAGCAGATGATCTTTTTCCTTCACTTATATATATTTGTAATAAATTATAAACTACATAATCTCAATCATTTTCAGACAGATTTTTATTGGGAGTCATAAATCACTACAACAAAACCAAAACACCCACTATGTACAAGGCATACAAAGTCCCAACCGAGACTGAAAATAATTCAGATAAGCCAGATATTAGAAGTGGACCCACAGGAGATACTACAAAACAACCAGAGTAAAACTCTTAGACACAAGGTCTATGGCTCTGGAGAGCCATCTGAACAAGCTCCCTGACGCTGCCTATGCCACTGTTCTGACCACTAAAAGAAAGCCAAGTGACCTCAGGTCTCCTAAGTAAAAAACAACCTATGGAAAAGGTTTTGTGACAGCTGAGGAATACTGTGAGTCTGTTAAAAACTGAATTTTGCATATTATTTCAAGAATATTTCTGTGTAACGTCACTTAAGTGAAGAGTCCTCAGAGACATAAACATATACAAAGCAGGGGGCCAGACCGGTGGCTCAGGTGGTTGGAGCTCCCTGCTCCTAACTCTGAAGACTGCCTGTTCGATTCCCACATGGGCCCGTGGGCTCTCAACCACAAGGCTGCCGGTTTGATTCCTCGATTCCGGCAAGGGATGGTGGGCTCCAATCCCTGCAACTAAGATTGAACACGGCTTCTTGAGCCGAGCTGTTGCTGAGCTCCCGGATGGCTCAGTTGGTTGGAGCACATCCTCTCAACCACAAGACTGCCGGTTCAACTCTCACCAGGGACGGTGGGCTGCGCCCCCTGCAACTAACAATGGCAACTAATAACGGCAACTGGACCTGGAGCTGAGCTGCGCCCTCCACAACTAAGATTGAAAGGACAACAGCTTGACTTGGAAAAAGCCCTGGAAGTACACACTGTTCCCCCAATAAAGTCCTGTTGTCCTTCCCCAATGAAATTTAAAAAAACAAAAACAAAAAAAACCATATACAAAGCAAAGCTAAACAAAACCTGGAATGACAGAAGTGTGTTATGATGGCAGTTATAGGTGATATAATCTTCTGTTATACAATATTTTTAAATCAAAAATAGAAAAATAGCAAACTTACCCTTGATTATCTACATCCTCTGACCCCAGTGCTTTGGAATCAGAAAAAAGTGTCACTCTGCTTGAAGCCATCTTGGCATCAATAGTGGCATGGGTGGAAATGAGACTCTGGACCAGTTCATGGGTGGGCCTAGCCTCGCCCTGTTAAGGTCACCAAGAAAGGGAAAGTGAGGAATGCACAAGGATTCTGAATACACACCGCTGTCCATTATTTTCTCAAAATTACCCTTAAACATAGTGCCTAAGAACCCTTCTAACTGCCTCAAAAAATAAAACAAAATTCTTACAACAAAGCCTAAAATTGATCTCTGTCTTCATTAAACTTTTCCAAAGTTCATAAAATATACAATCTGATAACCTAAATGCTTAGCTAGAGAAACCTTTGGTGCCAAAGCTACAGAAAGCACTTAGCCCAATAATATCCCTTTAAAAAGAATAAAAGAATAAAAATCTAGAATCCATTTAAAAAAACTTGCTCCTTTTTGATTCAAAAATTTCACTTCAAGGAATTTACTGCATAGAAAGATCCCACCCAGTGAGCAGAGCTACACGGGCAAGGGTGCTCGCTGCAGACCAGGAGCACTGTTCAGGCCAGGAGAAACGGGGTGAGCCCCTCAGTGCTCCAAAGGTTGCCCAGTAAATGAGGTTTGTCCATACCATGAAGTAGTGCACAGCTGTACACGGATGGAAGCAGCTCCACAAATACCAACAGGGAGCAATGCAACTGTACATTCTTAGATGCCCCCAGAAGGTGCAAAAGCATTTATAGTTGGATCTCATGTAACAAATAATACTTCTCTCTCACACACACAAATACCACATGTATAGTATTTACACATAATATATAATAATCTAAACATACATAACCTAAAAAATTATATATATGTTTAGAGAGAAACAAAAATAAAAGAAAAAGAGCAGAGAACCCAGAAAACACTGATTTTGTATAAAGAGAGAGTCCAGGAGCCGAGTGCTTGCAATGCTCGTGCTGGGAGACCTGGGATTGATCTCTGTGCATCCTGGAAGCACGGGGGGTGGGGGAGGGGGACGGAACCTAACTTTTACTTTCTGTTCGGTGCAATTAGGTGTTCTGCATATTTACATTATCACTGTGGCCTTCCTCAGAAATATGAACGGAGACAAAAAGCTTCAGTAAATAAAAGCTGATTATATTACTTCCTGTAACTGCCTTCTCACCGATTCCTGGAAGCCATGGCTGCCACCAAGGTCAACATAGACAGCATCTTTGTCATACAGCACCCCACCAACTCCAGAGAGAGGTGCATAAACCAACTTCTCCTTTTCATTTAAACAGCGCTTCTTCTGTTGTTCAGGAAGGGCACAGGGGTCCGGAAGAAAACTGACGTCACTCAGAGCAAAGTCTCCTACACCTGGAGGACAGAGGCAGGAAGATGGCTTCAGCTGACAAGTCTATCAACTGGTGGCAGAAATGGCCCAGTCAGAAGGCTCACCCACGACAACGGTCTCATCTGACATGGTACTGTGCCTCTCTAGCTAAACAGCACAATGGGAGCAGGGGACTGGCCAGCTCAATACCTCTGCTGCCAACGCAATGCTGTGCTACTCTAAAAACCCCAGCAAGGTGGCCCGTCTGCGTTGGCCATTTTTCAGTTTTCCCAAGAGTTCTACAAATACAAGACATTTTACAACAAAAGGATACCTGGCATGTGAATTTGGCTTTTATTTTTCAAGTGTGCTCCTCTTAAATAACCATAAAAAGACACTCTTCGATCACACTTGATATTTGTTCGGATATCTTCTGGGTTTGTCAAATCTTCCATCCTAGAAAAATAAAACCCAATCATATGGCAGAAATGAATGCCAAAGTTCCTGTACCTCCCTTCACATCTCAATAATTCACACATTCACTAGTTCACCAAACATGTTTGGAAAATTACAGAAAAACAGAAAAAGGAAGCACAGTTCACCACCTACCAAAGGAAAAGGAGGCAAACATGGCTGCATCTCTCTATGTGATATATATTCCATAAGACATCAGAAATGGGAAATGCATGCATGTGTGTCAGGGAAAAGTATAGAACATGTCCAGAAAAACCCTTTAGAGGAGGATTAAGCTTTGATCTGGGTTTTTCAGTGTAGCTTGGGTTTTGGAAGGTGGAAAAAGGGTCTTCCAGGATGAGAAAAAAATATGAGAAAAAGTACAACGGAAGGAAAGCACAGGACACTTTTGAGTGACTGGAGTACTGTGGCACAAATTAAAGCTGGTAAAGCAGGATGGGGCCACATCCTGTATCCTTAAACGCTTTGAAGTCCTCACATGTTTCTGGACAGTTCATACTGTATTCCCACAACACAGCATCTTTAAGTAATGATACAAAAAAGTAGGTATCTCCATCAACCACCTTTCTCCCCCGCCCACTATTCAAAAATAAGCATAAAATAAGCTCTATTATTGTTCTTTTTTTAACCTTCTTAGCTTTGAAATAGATGGTCAAGAAAGAAAAAGATGTACATGTTCTTTTTTACCTGTCTGCCAGGATATAAGGGTGAGAGGTTTGCCATGTAAGCGGCCTAAATTTCATAACTGTAATAAAACGGCCTAGATTGTGAATTTCTTGGTTTTGATATTCTCCATGTACCATTCCAGAAAGGTAGAACAGCTTGGCACCCTAAGCATTAAAAAAATAAAAATAAATAAATTTCAACTAAATTCAATATTGCACCAAAATAAAGGCCTCTAACCAAGAAGCAACCTAAGAAAGGGAGACTTCCAGCAAACCACTGTGACAATGCTTCCAGAACCTCTCTCGCTTCTTTCAGGAATCATCCTGCTAGGGCTCTGTAGGGGCAGAACTGCAAATACATTTAGTTTCAAGGTTGCTCTCCAATCAGGCAGAGGCATCTGTCTGGAGTATTGCACAGAGAGGGCAGTGAGGCTTGTGGGCACAGAAAAAACCTTATGACCAACGGGCCTGTAACTGTGAGAGACTTTAGACGAACTCTACTAAGCCACAAATCTAAAACACTTAGAGCCAGACACTGCCTGGTGCTGGGGGAGACAGAGACAAATGAGACACACCAACAGTCCAGACTAAAGACTACCTCGGGGAAATATGCCGGGGACTACGAACAAATACAGAAAGGAAATTCAGGGGGGTGAGTCCTATAGAGATACTTGTTAATCTCTCTTACTCATCCCATCTATTTTTAAAAGATTGCAATGTTAGCACTCAATAATTTATTCTCTTCCTACCGGGTAGACTTCCGTCCAGAACCTGTGTTTTAATCGCTTCTTTGTCTTCTTCAGTTGCTTATTATACTTGAAGGAATCTAGGTGAGTGAGAACACCCATAATTTTAGGAAAGCCATGTACTTGACAGATGTTTAGAAACTCAAATGTTTCCATTTCAAACCCGAAGCTGGCATCTATAAGCATCAGAACCTAAAAGCAGAAGACACAATTTCTCAAGGAAACTACCCAAAACAGATCATCAGCAAACTACAACATGTGGACCAAATCCAACTCACGTTATCCCAGAACAAAGCCACGTTAATTCATTTACTTATTACCGACGTCTGATTTTGAACTACAACTGCAGAGTTAAGTAGTTGCAACACAAACTATGACCCACAAAGCCTAAAATATTTACTATCTGGCCCTTTACAGGAAAAAAAGTGACAACTCCTGCTCTACTAAATCAAATGATTAGTTAGGGATTACCATGACACAGAAGAAAAACCACCCTTTGACTTGCTCTTAAAATCCAACCATGAGAAAATGTCCACCATGATAGAAACTTCCATTTCAAGAATTTGGATGTATAAGAAATAACTCAGAAAAGGCTGGGTCTAATTTGGCCCTTACCTGAAAAGTCCTCACTTCAAGAAATTAAGTTTTTGGTAAGGTGTTTTTAAGCCAAATAACAGGTCTCTAACAAGGAAACCAAATAACAGATCTCTGCCATCCAAAAAATGGGAGGAAGTGGTAATAAAATGAAACAATGATAAATGAAACATATAAAAAAATGTACAGAAAAACCAAACATTTTTGTTTCAAACTTCTCAAAAAGTTTTTTTGCTGGGAAGTAGGAAAGCTCTATCTTATATGTTAATTTATATAATTGCCCCGAAACTAAAAAAAGAAGCTACCAGTTTAGAATTGAGTCAAAAAACACTGAAGTTATAAATGGTAATCTATAAGAAAACAGAAGCAGATAAGATCGATTTTTAAAATTTATGACTCTTCAAATATGCAAAATAATTTCAGAGTTGATTCCTAGAGATTTTTAGTTTTAAGACAATAAAGACATCTCTGTTCTCATCTTTCTGTAGCTAACAAAAAGTAGTTTTAAAAACCCAGAAAAATATGTCTTTGATTAAATTACAGAATATTCATAATATTCAAAATACATGAAGGAGGGCCACGGAGCACTGCAGAAAGGCATGGCTGCTGCTGCCGAGTAGAGGCTAAGCTGCACACAGGGCTGTCCAGCATTAGAGCAGGCTGAAGTCAAAGGGCTGGCTGTGGGACCACCCTACCCCCCATCAGACACCATGGAGTACCAAGAGGCAAGCAATCAGTTGTAGGATCAGAGCAGGTGGCAAACATTCCCCTCTTTGACAGTCTGCATCAACTAAAGCTAAATGAAGGCGATATTTCTCCTTCAGTGCACACAAGTGTGCACGCATACACAAATCCATGTATTATGTGTGCCTTTGCTGGGACATAGAGGCTTTAGAACAACCCAGAGTAGAGCAATCAACATAAGCCAGGTTAAATAAATTAAGGTATACACAATGAATACTGAAAGAGAATAAGGCTGAGCTATAATGCTTATTATATACTTCCAAGACATATTAAGTGAAAAAAGCAAAGCACAAAACAGTGTATAATAAACAGTGTGTGCTTTAAAAGGGTTGCATGTGTATTTAGACGTATCTGAAAAGATACTGCTTTGAGGGGAACTGAGAGATTAGGGGTCAGAGCAAAAAAAGACAAAACATGCATTGTATATACTCTGTAGTACAGTTTGAATATTTTACCAAAGGCGTGTGTTCCTTTTTAAATCTTAAGAAGATGTATATGAAGACACCTTTCTTAATATATGCATGCTTTTAAAATTAGGGACTTATATCAAGTTTCTC
This sequence comes from Rhinolophus hipposideros, assembly GCF_964194185.1. Lineage (NCBI taxonomy): Eukaryota > Metazoa > Chordata > Mammalia > Chiroptera > Rhinolophidae > Rhinolophus > Rhinolophus hipposideros. The sequence goes on from NC_138061.1 coordinate 67,821,948, forward strand.
TTTTACAAAAAAGAAACTATTGACTCATATGCTAAACTATTTCAATCATTTCAAATACACAAGATTTAGTAAGTTTATACTATTTTGTGTTGACAATAACACACTTATTTTTACTAATGGTAGCATGACATGTTCAAAATTTGAGTAGTATTTAGTTTTCTGATATTAAAATGGCATAGCCGTAACATCTACATTAAATTACTTTTTATACTTTAGAAGAGTTCCTGGGCCAAAGGACAATATCTGTAGCTCAGTCACCAAACAACTATCCAGGAAGTGTTGAATCAAAAAAAAAAACCAAAACCAACGTATCACTTACTAATCAATGTCTTATTTTTTTTCATATTGGCTTCATTTTTGCTAGTCTAAAAAATAATTAATAAACAGTATCATTTCTGTAAATGCAATCAAAGCGGCATAATTTCCATATGCTAAGTACTGTATAGACTTTTTATTTTAAACTCTGACAACTTCTCAAGGGCAATCCATGTATTTATTTTATCATAATCATTTAGAACAGAGGATCTGGCACCATCAGGAGCAGAGTTCCCATCCTCAGACAAATTAACTTCTGGGAGCCTTGCTTTCCTCATATGTAAATGGGAGATAATACCGACTTACCTCTACGGCACTAGAGGTTAGACGGGCTAAATATATAGAGAACTGTTAGCACAGTGCCCAGTGAGGGTCCGAGAAGTGGTACTTGCTTTTAGATTTTAGAATACATTTTATTGTACGCATCCCATTTTTATTATACCAATAATTATTACCATTATCATCAATTCAAATACATCTTTCATCCCTGATGATACTCACCATGCCCTTAATAACCATACACCTTTCTTCCCGTCAATATGAGATAAATAACCTATCACACTTTTTTAAGTACCCATCAGAAACCCAGTCCCCACTGACTTACCAAATCCGCTACTTTAGCCAGATCAATCATCATGTTAATGTCACACCCACATTCAATAATGGTAAGTCTGCGTTTTTTACCTATAATTGAAGACAAAAATTTTATTTTTAAACAAATCTTGAAAAAATATATCTATTAACTCTAATTATCATTTTTAATTGCATCCAGTAAAGCACCATACACACTTACAAGAGTATGCCAAAAGTTCATTTTTATAGGAGAAAACTGATCAAATATATTCCTTCTTCGGTTTTTTTCACTATGTTCTCTAATTTTAAAATATTATCAAAAGTCTACTCATATGAATAAAGTGCTCAAACAGATAACATTCTGACTAGAATGGGCAGACAAGCAGGTTTTATGATGACGCTGATCCTGCTGTTCAGCAGTGGGCCAAAGCTTCTCTCTCTACCAAAATGTTCCCATTATCGCTAAAAAAAAAATCCCCAGACCTAATGTAACAGAATGTGCACGGAACAATTATTATTTCTAAATTAAGTTAAAAGAAATCACTCACCATGATACAAAAGCCTTAAAGACAAAGACAATCCTCAATCCAACTACAGTTGAATGAGGGGTTAGGGCACCAACCTCCCCAAAGTGGAAAATCCACATATATAAATTTTGCCTCTCCCAAAACCTCAGTCTTCCCTTGGTATCCATGGGGGATGGTTTCCAGGAATTCCACAGATTCCAAAATCTGTGGGTGTTCAAGCTCCTTATACAAACTGGTATAGAACAATGCATATAGTCAGCCCTCCAGACCTGCAGACTCCCAACTGCAGATTGAAAAATACTGTTTTTGATCCACAGTTGGTTGAATCTGTCAAAGCAAAACTGTAGAGTAGATGTTGAGGAAAGTTTGCCTTCATTGGTTGATGTGAGCTTTTGTCTATTAGCTTTTATCTGTCCATACATGTGAGGTGATTTCTGTGCTGTGATCAGGGGTTGAGTAAATTCCCTCTTTGGTCTCATTCTCCTGAGCAGGGGAGATATGGGATGAGGTTGTTTTTCTGTCCCCCTTTGGTCTCATTCTCCCAGCAGGAGAGACATGAGATGAGGTTGTTTTTCTGTTTGGTCTCATTTTCTCGAGTAGGGGAGATATGAGATGATGTTTGTTGTTCTGTTCCATCTGTGTTGTGAGGTGATGGTTAGCTTAGGGTTAAAGAAATTCTTGATCCGGAGTTGAGAGAGTTCCCTCCTTGTTCTGTGTGTTTCGCCCACATCAGCAGACAAAGTGAAGAAGTAGCTAAGTTATATCAGGGTCACATGACAGGCCTTGGAAGACCTTGGGCTGATGGTTTCAAGCAAGAACAGCAGATACTGCTTATCCGGATGAATTGGCCGGATGGACAACATTCATATTAGTAACTGCCGGACCCTCCCGGAACTGGCTATTCCTGGAGGGGAAGGCAGGAACAAAGAACTTGGCTCTAAGGTACATCTGAGAAAAATATAAGACAGACCTCAGTTGACAATTATTATTATTATTTCGTCATTTGGTCATTTGTCATTGGTGATTTCTCATCATTCTAACATTTTGAAGACTTCCAGCAACATGCAGCTTATACCAGGGGATGTCCTGACTTTCAGCAGCGAACCTGGTGAGGTCTGGCTGGTTCCCGGCCTCTCCAGTGTTGTTCCCCACCGTTAGCCTTCTTGAGAACTTGTCAGCATCTAGAAAACTTGTGTGCAGGTTGCAGCTTACAACATCAGAAGACGTCCTAACTTCTAACAACAACATCACCACCATCACCAGCAACTTTCTTCAGATTGTTAACACCTTAAAAACTTATATGCAGCTTGTAGCTTATAACATCAGAAGACACCTTGACTTCTAACAACAAAGACAACAGCAGCAACAATCTTGGGAACTAGCAAACACCAGTGTGGGAAAGGCCTGAGTTTGTCTCAGCTACAGACGTAGCAAGGTTCTGATTTATGACTTTTCCAGTGCTGTTCTGCCCGTTTGGTGAGCTTTGGGCATCTACTGTAATAGTCACTATCCTATAAAGCTTATTACTGCTTTTGGATACTCCTTACTGATGTTATTTGTATATTTAGCCAAGTGATTTTTGATCAATAGTAAACATATGTTGGGATCTCTTAAACTTACATGTATGTGTACTCCCTTAACATGACCTCGTTATCAATGTATATAGTTTAATCTTAACCACGTTTACTTTCTGACATTAACATTTTCTATTAATTGCCTTTTTCTTTTGCTATTACATATTGCTAAATAAATTGATTAGATATTGCTAAATAAATTCATTAGCCCCACTCTAGCCTGTGTCCCTCCTCCTTTTCCCTGCTCGTCATTACAAAAACCCAGGGATACAGATAGCCAACTGTACAAATCCACATATTAGTGGACCGATGCAGGTCAAGGGTAAACTGTACATTACTGCTCTAATAAGAGATTTCAGATTCTATCAATGCCATTTTGGAAATTTGTTTCATCTTTCCTCAAATTGAGAAAAGTCACCATCTCCCAGAACAGACAAGTCCCCACAGGATAAAGAGAGAACTCCCTCACTTCCACAAGACTGTGGCTTCATGAGGGAAAGCAGGCATCCTTGGCACATAGCAGGTACTCGCTGTTAAATAAGGTGCTCACCATGACAAAGCCAGCGTGCCCAGGCCTGCCAAGCCTTTCAGAAGAACACACCTGGCAAATCCATACAGCAGTCAGAACAATGTACATCATTATTATCTCTGGGAATCTATCTTTTTCTGAAGCTACAGCCAACTTAGTGAAACTACAAGAGAGGAAGTACGAAGTGACGATATTAACATTTATCAGTCAAGAAAATGACAACACCTGCCACATACCACACACAATAGTTACAGGGCCTCTGATCTCCGTCAGCTTCTGCCTGGTGAAGTTCCGAATGAGGCACTGGATCAACGTACTCTTTCCGACTTTTGGAGGCCCCATCACTACCACCACTATTGGTGGGGGCTCTAGTGGAGTTCGATCAACCACCGGAATGTGATGCTTTTTTGTCTTCAAATCCTGAGTCCTAATTGCATGAAATAAAAAAGTAAATTCATTTTCAAAATATAAGTTATTACCCTTATAAGTAAAGATTTTAAAGAGAATAGGACAATACCGTGTTTCCCCGAAAACAAGCCTTAGCATAATTTTTCAGGATGACATGCCCTGAACATAAGCCCTAATGCATCTTTTGGAGCAAAAATTAAAATAAGACCCGGTCTTATTTTCGGGGAAACGCAGTATATGGATACAATTAACTTATTAACTTCTGGCTCCAATCCAAATAACCACTTCAGTAAATATATAACAGATACAACAGATTGACTTCATTAGTAGAGTGAAAACTATACAGACCTTAAATCTGATTGCTTTTAGTTGACTATAATAGTTTAAAAGGAAAATAAAAGGCCAACATGGAGGCAGTGTATCACAACGAGTAAGAGCAGAGGCTTTGGGGTTAAATGTGGCTCTCTTACTGGGAGAATTCAATTCAATAATGTTTAAAGTGTACTGCTTAGTATATTAGGATTCATTAAATAAAGCTATTTAATACTATATATTACAATTATATGACTCATATCCAGGAAAAAAAAAAACACAAGCACATCTACCGTGTTTCCCCGAAAATAAGACCTAGCCGGACAATCAGCTCTAATGCGTCTTTTGGAGCAAAAATTAATGTAAGACCCAGTCTTATTTTACTATAAGACTGGGTCTTATAGTACTATAAGACCAGGTATAATATAATATAATCCAATACCGGGTATAAAATATAATATAATATAACATAACATAATATAATATCAGGTCTTATATAATTGTTTAAAGTTTGCAAACAAATTCTGTAAAGAAAAACTCCTCAGCTTTTCTCTTGGGCAAAAAAAGCCATCACTGTGCAGATGCTGGAGGCAAGGGAGCTTCCAAAAGAAAGACTCCTCATGCTTTAGTAAAAGAAATATGGCACACATCTCCATGTCCTTTAGAACTGAATCCAAACGTCATCTGGAGAGGCTCCTACTGTTTAAAAAGAAAAAATGAATCCAGCTCACATACCTATGGAAGGATCGAGCCATCCGCACAGCAGACTGGACTGAAAAAGCTCTGGGATTTCTCTTTTGGGCATTCTCCTCCTCATCTCCAAGCTGGAGATCCTGCAGATGCCGTTTCTTTTTTTTCTGAGCTTTAGGCCCACTGTTTTTCTTCCTGTGTTTCTTCTGGTCTTTCGTCTCCATAGTGGCTTCTCACCAATTCACAAGTAACCCTAACCTACACTGAGTAGTGGGAGAAGGGGTGGAAAGCATTTTTACACTCTAGACAACAACCAAGGAAAAACAATACATTTATTTCTTTATGAAGAGATATGCAATTGTTGACCCAACAGGGATAGAAACTGCTTAATATTATCCCCAGTTGCACTCCTCTGTTATGCTATAAATTAGATTAGTTACATCTGCTTAGATTACTGTTTATTCATCTTAAGTGTCTACATCAGCACTGTCCATTCCTGCAATGATGGAAATATTCTATAGCTACACTTTTTCAACACAGTAGCCACATGTGGCTACTGAGAATTTAAAATGTACCAAGTGAAACTGAGAAATTGAAATTTAATTTTAATTCAACTCTACATTTAAATAGTCATATGTGACTAGTGGTTTCCATATACTGGACAGCTCAGCCCTAAATATCAGCTGCCTTCAAACTTAAACTGTTTTTAAGGTATTTTATCTAAAAAAATAAAGAATTTTAGTAACACTCCAACATGATAGCGGTATTACTTTTAGTTTGATCCTGTAAAACTTTTCAATTATAACAATCACCTATACACACTTAAAAAACAGTAATACCTGCGTGGGAGATATGATTGTTTGTGGATGATGCCTGGAGACCACACGGGTGTGCAGAACCTCTTACAACGATGTCTGAGCGTCCCGGGAATTCATGGCCCATAACCTGAGAACCGCTGGAAAGGGTGGGGGGCATTGGGAGGTCACGTCATTCAATTAAGGTACTGAATTAATTTCAGTTCAATCAATATTTGTGTGTGCCTATGATGTAGGCACTGTGCCAGGAGATGGCTACAGCTATGCCCTGACTAGCGGAGGAAATTCAAACGAAAGTCTTCCGTGCCAGGCAGTGCGGCCACATCAGAAGGCTGCGACGCAGCTCAGTCCAATTTCCCCGAGACACGCGCCAGCGGAAATCAAGTCCACAAGCAGCAGCATGAGCTGGCAGGGAGTCAGGAGAGCTGGGTTCTGGGGACGCCTTGAAAATAAATACCTGTGTGATTTCAGGACATTACTTTTCTTCTCTACTACATTTGGGGTTTGAACTTGTACGTCCGCGATGCCTTGCTCCTTTTGGAGTGGGGGACGGGAGGGGAAAAAGCACAATTTGAAGTCAACAGACCTGGCTCAGTTGTTGCCTGCTACGATTACCAAGGCCTGAACCACCTCTTAACTCTCCCCACCGCCTCCTGTCTCAGCACGAACTCACTCAGCCAGTCCCCCAAGGTCCCGGGAGTACATGTCTGGCAGGTACGGACTACGTCTATCCAGCGCCTGAGGCACTCCTGGGAGGCAGACTGCCCGAGAGAGCGAATGAAGACCCTGCCGTGCGCGCCACTCGCGATGCCCCCAGCGCCCCACCCCGGAGACCCTCCTGCCGCCGCCTCCGCAAGCCCACAGCCCTCACCGGGTTCACAGCGGCCAGTCCTCCTCAGGCCCGCATGGGCAACGCCGGAAACGGAAAGGCACCCAACGCGGATACTCTACTCGCCGGCGGGAAACGAGGCTGCGGCAGAAGAAAGAGACCCGGGAGGGAAGACTTTCGGGGGAAGCCGGAAGGAAGACTCGTCATAGGCCGGGGGTGGGCGCAGAGGACGCCTGCGCGGTGCGTTCCCCTTGGAGCCGCGCGCCGCGCCGCAGGGCCGGGCCGGAAGCGAGGCCCCCCTGCGAGTCCTGTGCTGCGGGGCGGGGACTCGGAGCCCCAGCGCGGCGCGCCCCGGCGTGCCCCCCGCAGGCCGCGGCGACCCTGCGGCCTGGCCCCCGCGCCCGTCCCCTCCGGAAGCCCCAGGCACTCCCTGTCCCGCACGGCCTAAAGGAGTGTCACTCGCCTGGGAGTCGCTGTGGCTCGTCAGCTTGCTCATACTTACCGATGGCAGAACTGGACATTTCTCGGGCTCTTTTAGTGCTATAATTCCCTCCTTCACGAGGACCAACAGACTGAGGGCAGGGACGAACTGACCGGGCACGAAACGCCTCGGCCTTTCTGTTCTTAGAAGGGACTTTGCACGGAGAACGCAACCTCTTGCAGTTTTGTAGCACAGGTTTGCCCAGTCCCCCTGAGGGACAGTCTTGGAGTTTTCCTAGCCCCCATCTCAGGTGAGGTGGGTGCCCTGTGCCGACCAAACTAGGCACATTTTCAGAGTTTGTACCTGCCTCCTGTCTGGGAGGTTTTCTCTTCAATATAACCCTACGAGTGCCTCGTCAGAGCTCAGTTCTGCCCCGCAGAGCTAGGCTGACCGACACCCCCAGGCACGCCCGCCCTTCACAGCGAGCGGGATTTCTCCCGCAGCATCCCGCAGGGATTCTCTCTGCTTTGCTCGGGAGGCTGCCCCCCAGGGCACAGACTTCCCGCATCGTGATGAGCTTGGAATTTTGTAACTCCAGCACCTTACTTCTTGGAGATTTCAGTGTACAGGTTGTAATCCTTCTAACGTCTTGGCTCCATGAAGCCACTCTTGTCTTCTGTTTTAGCTCAGTCTCATTCCCCTGTGATCATACCCTACACCTTGTCAGGTCCGAGGACTGCAACCCCTGAAGCATTCCACTCCAACCTCCTGTCTTTCCAGGTTATTCACTCGAATGCCCTGAAACCAAAACTCCTGTAACCCTACCAGGACCTCCAACCCATATTTTACTACCTTCCTCCCTTGACGACTTCTCCCTCCCTGGTAAGCTAGCTTAAACTCCATGGTCAGTCATTATCAAAAGTCTTTCACGTACTTCATTCCTCACATCATAGCTGCTTGGTAAAATGAGAAGCCTGGGGAAACCCAATTCTCCATCTCCTCCATGCTACAGCAATCCAACTAAACATGGCTACAGGAAAGCCTAAAACCACGGTGACTGCCCACACTTTAATATTTCTAACTTTGCCTGGTCTCTGCCATTCTTCCAAATGAGCGTTTCATACCTCTCTTCTCTCTCCAGTCCTTCCCACCACCTCCCGCTTCCTTCTTACTTCGCTGAGGAAATGGAGGTGGAGACTCCCACCACTGCATCCACCCATGCCCCTCTCTGCTCCTTGCCTGTTACTGTAAATGAACGGCTGTGTCCACCAAAACAAATCCTGCACTTTAGTGCTGGATTCCATCATCTCCGGGGCATCACTCCAGCCAGTCTAATCTCTCCCCCAAATCATCAGTTTTTAGTAGACTATTCCCATTATCATACAACATGTAATTTCTTTAATCCTCAAAACATTCTTTTTGAAACCCATTTCCTATACCAGATAAGTATAGCTTTTTTCTCTGCTCCTTTGTAGCGACATTTCACAAAAGTATTGTCCATATATTCTCTGGTTCCTCCTATTCTCTTCTTAGATTCACCTAGATCTCAGAATACCACCTACAACCCTGGCTTTTCCTTCTCAGTGACCTCTGCTGGTTCTTCCATTCCTACCTGACCTGTTTAAGTTAGAACCCACTAGGCTCAGCCTTTAGTCTTCTTTTCTTCTGTGTCTATACTTATTCCCTGGGTGATGTTATTCTGTCTTCTAGTTTCATATGCCATCGTTATCAATTACCAATTTATTGTAATTGCTACAAATTTGTTCTTCATTGCCTACCCTTAAGAAAAGGAGTTGGGCCCTTTAAATATTTTTCCGTTGACACTGGTATGCTGTTAGGTTTTGTCAGTATAGGGCAATGGAGAGACTTTGCAGGAACAGTCCTTCCTGATTCTGCTCTGCTCTCTGCCGGGCAGCCGGTGGCTGACTTCTCCAGGGCAGGCTCTTCCAGTACTTGGCGGCTAGCAGCAACCCCCTCACTCATCCCCACCAGCTCCCAGCAGTTTGCCATGGCGTCACCTTACTGAGACACCTCACCTTTCTGAACACCTCGAGAGGGATTTCCAAGAGGCTGCCGTGCTGCAGCACCCCTGGGACGCCCCTGACACAAGTGGGCCATGGCAATACCCCTCCGATGAGGTCTAGATTCCAGCTAGGGGGTCGGGGTGGGGGTCAGACAACACTCTTCCTGGGCCTTCTATCTCTACCCTAGTTGCTGCTCCTCGGATCTGCTATTCTTATATTCTTTAAAGTTCTTTTCTTACTAGCTCATGTCACGTAGCTCCAATCCCCTGTTGTAGTTAATAATTCTTAATACAAACTTTTCCTGTTCAAATTACTGTGTGATTCTTCTTTCCTGATTGAACCCTGACCAACACACTATCATTTTCCAACAACTCCCAAATTTCTATCAATGACTCAGGCCTCTCTCTTGAATGATAGCTGCCTCCCTGACACATCCCTTTGAATAGCTAATAGGTATCTCAGATGTAACATGCCCATGTCAAATCTCATGATCCTCCCTCTCAAACTGGCTGCACAGATTTTATCTCAGTTGATGACAATTCCATTCATAAAGTTGATTGGGCCAAACACCTCAGGCATATCCTTTCCCCCTCTCTTTTTTCTGCTCTCCATATCCATCCTGTCAGGAAATTCCTGTTGACTTTACCTTTAAAATACAATCAGAACCCAAATATTTATCATCACCATCTCCAGTAATACCACTCTGGGCCGAGCCCCACCTGATCACATCCTAGGGATGACTGTAAAACCTCTTGATCAGTCTTCCTGTTTCCACCCTTCCCCTTGTACATTCACTTCACAGTGCAGCAGCCAGAGTGATCCTGTTAAAACATGAAGCACCATTGGGAATTTAAACTGGTACAAACACTTTGGAAAATGGTCCAGCCTATTTATTATGTATACCTACAAGCCAGTGACAGATATATACTGAAAGACGTGTACAAGAATGTTCATAGCATTGTCCAAACAGAAAACTGCAAAAGACCAGCAGCAAAAGCATGACTAAACTGGTATATTCATACAATGGAGTAATATATAACAGTGAAAATAAACTACTATGAGCAACAACATTGATGAGGTTTGGCAAAAGAAGCCAGACACAAAGGAGAACATGTATGATTCCATTTATATAAAGTTTGAAATTAGGCAAAATTGATATCTGGCAATAAAAGTCAAGATAATGTTACTTTTGTAGAGGAAGGGAAGTATGACTGGGAAGGGCCGTGTGGGCAGCTTCTGGAGTGCTGGTGATGCTCTGTTTCCTCATTGGGTACTAGCTGACAGATTGTTGACTTGGTAAATATTTATTAAGCTATACACTTGTGTTTTGTGTGCTTTTTGAATGTATAGTCTTTTAACTATTTTAAGTTTATAAAACAAAAATATGTAATAAGATGATGTCATTCCTCTGCTCAAAACGCTTTGAAGGCATCCATTTCATTTCAGGAAAAAGTCAAAATCCTTACAATACCCTCCTGCTCAGCAGGTTTTGGTCCTTCCTTCTCAGACCTCGTCTCCTACTACACTGCCCTTCCTCACTGGACTTCGGTGCCAGTGGCCGAAGTCTTTTTCTTAAAGATGCGAGTGTGCTCCTGCCTTGCAGTCTGCATTGGTTCCTGTACCTCCAGATACCCACGTATCCAACTTCTTCACCTCCTTTCACCTTCTGTTCAGTTGCCCCTCTGTGTGAAGCCTTTCCTGACTCCCCACCCTCAACCCCAACTCTCCTAGTGTTCCTACCCTGCCCTATGTTTTATTGCATTTATCACCTTGAAACATACATACATATAATTAACTCTCCTTGCTACAGGCTGGCCATTTTGTCTGTTTTATTCACTGACGTATCACAAGTGACTAGAACACTGCCTAGCATATGAAAGCGCTCGATACCTATTTGTTAAATAATGAATGGACTTGAAAATGAAAAAGCTGTAGGCAGCTTCTGACTCGGCCCCAAGGACCCTCACGCCCTGGGGTTCATGCCCTTGACTACACCCTTGAGTATGAGCTGGACCTACTTGACTCACTTCTTTTCTTTTTCTTTTTTTTTTCCTCCCCTTTCTTCCACCTCCCCCACCCCCACTCTGGTTCAAGCCGTTGTTTCTCAGTCTTGTTGGGTAGGACACAGTTCCCTGGCCCTGCTGGTGTTATGAGCCTTGCGCTCCCCCCGTCCCCACGGCTGAGATAGTCTGTTGCCAGTCCTCGGTTGGCCGCTCACAGCAGCTCTCGCCGGCTGCCAGCCACTCACGCTGGCCACCAGCCACTCATGGCAGCACACGGCAGCCCACGGAGCACACAGCAGCCCACGGCAGTTGCTGGCCACTCACACGGGCAACCCGCCACTCATGGAGGCACATGGCAGCACACAGCAGCCCAAGGCAGCTTGTGACAGCCCAGCTCCAGGATAGCTGTTGTTCACAATCTTAACTATAGAGGGCACAGCTCACTGGCCCATGTGGGAATTGAACAGGTGACCTTGGCATTAGGAGCACGTCACTCCAACCACCTGAGCCACGGGGCTAGCCCTACTTCTTTCTTTTCATTATGAAATAATGCAGTGTCATTGGCCTCCACTATAAAAAAATACTGCAAAGTAAATAATGTGTATATAAGATACAAAGAATAAAATAAACATGGGTGTACACATTATCTAACTTAAGGAAAATGATATAGAAAGTCTGACAATTAAGAATGCAAACTTGCCGTGGTGTGCTTACATTGGCAGCACGGTACAAACAGCTCGGTAAGGTTTCATAACCTTAGTATGTCAGTGTCTCACAGCTGTGTTCATGTAAACGTGTGGCAGTCTTGTTGAGTGGTGTTCATTATTGTTGCATGTTTTTGTGTGCTGTCGCGAGACTGTCTGAGTTTCAATTAGAGCAACGAACAAACATTCCATTTCTTTTTAAACATGGCAAGAGTGGAAGTGAAATCAGGGACATGTTAGTCCGGGTATGGGGATAATGCCATGAAGAAAACGGCAATATACAAATGGATTTAACGTTTTTCTGAGGGGAGAGAATGCGTCACTGATGAAGAGAGGTCAGGGCGGCCAGTAATGAGCAGATCTGACGAAAACATTGCAAAACTTTGTCAAGTTGTGCATCAAAATCGTCCCCTGACTGCGAGAAGCATACAGACCAAGTAAACATTGATAGAAAAACAGTTACTAGGAAAATCTTAACTGTAAATCTTGGCATGAGAAAGGTATGTGCAAAAATGGTCCTGAAGGAGCTCACTAATGAACAAAAGCAAAGGAAAATCGAAGTTTGCCAACATCTTTTGGAGAGGCAAGACAATGTTTCGGGCCATGTTATCACCAGTGATGAAACATGGGTGTACCAATATGACTCTGAAACAAAGCGTCAGAGTGCACAATAGAAGTCAGCCAATTCTCCACGACCAAAAAAGTTCCATCAGTCCAAATCAAGAGTCAAAATGATGTTGCTAACCTTTTTTGATATCAGAGGGATTATGCATTGTGAATTTGTACCAACTGGACAGTTAACCAAATTTACTATTTGGAAGTGCTGAAAGGCTGTGTGAAAAAGACAAAAACGACCTGAACTCTTTGCCAACAGTCCATGGCTCTTGCATCACAACAATGCACCAGCTCACACGGCACTGTCTGTGAGGGAGTTTTTAGCCTGTAAACAAATAACTGTATTGGAACACCCTCCCTACTCACCTGATCTGGCCCCCAATGACTTCTTTCTTTACCCAAAGATGAAAAAAATATTGAAAGGAAGACATTTTGATGACATTCAGGACATCAAGGGTAATACGCAACAACAGCTCTGATGGTCATTCCAGAAAAAGCGTTCCAAAATTGCTTTGAAGGGTGAACTAGGCACTGGAGTTGGTGCATAGCTTCCTAAGGGGAGGACTTTGAAGGTGACTGTAGTGATATTCAGCAACGAGGTATGTAGCACTTTTTCTAGGATGAGTTCGTGAACTTATTTGTCAGAACTCATAACCAATTACTTTAAAGCTCTCTGTGTACCCCTCCCCAAAAAAAGTCCTGAAAAAAAGTAACTACTATTTATAATTCTGTGTTTATCATTACCCAAATATTCATTATAGTTTTATTGCTATGTACACTTCCATAAATAATACATTAAGTTTTAAATATTTTTGGACTGCTACATAGTATTCTATTATTATATTAGTAGAACATTTTAAATTTGTTCATTCCCCTGTCTACAAACATTTGGGTTGCTCCCAGTTTTGTTTATTTTGCTCTTAACAATGTCTTCTAGTACCATGTTTCCCCGAAAATAAGACCTAGCCAGACCTAGCCAGACCACCATTTTTTGCATCTTTTGGAGCAAAAAATTAATATAAGACCGGTATTACATTATATTATTGTATATTATATTATGTTATACCCAGTCTTATGTTAAAATAAGACTGGGTCTTATATTAATTTTTGCTACAAAGGATGGTCTGGCTAGGTCTTATTTTTGTGGAAACACGATACATATATGAAATTGCCCAATCATAATACATATTTATATCTTTCGCTTGTAGAATACTGACAAATTATTTTCAAAAGTGAGTTGACCATGACAACAGGATACCACTACACACATATTAAAATGATTTAAAAAAATTTTAATCATAAGAACAAATGCTGGTGAGGTTGCAGAGCAACAGGGAGGCTCGTTTGTAGCTGTTGGGAATGCAAAATGATACAGCCACTTTGGAAGACAGTTTGGCAATTTCTTTTTTTAACTAAGAGTGTTTTTATAAGAGTTTTTTCAAGCCAAATATGAGGACATGCCTGCAAGCAAGATTTCAAAGGACTGAGAAGATGCTCCTGCGAATGGCAGTTTTGTACTTTTTTAATGCATGTAGAATCAAAGAAGAGAACAGAAGATCTACATGAAATCCATGAGTGGTAGATTAGGGAGGCAGGAAAAAGCAAAGTGGGGAAACTTCTAGGACTGGATAAAAAGTAAAGTGGAAAGATACATACTTCTTTTACTTTCGTGGGTAAAGGATAGCTAAATTTAACCATCTACAAGATAACAATGAGGAGTTCCGTGGTCTTGTGCTTTGGTGCCAGCGGCTGTGTGTCCAAGGCATCTGGAAAAGAAAATTACTTTGACATTTGAAAGATAAGTTATCCTTGATGCATAAGGGCTGCAATGAACAGGGCTCACTTAAGGTAAAGATTGACCTAAGGAAGCTCTTGGCCTTGGATGTGACTACGCACCATGCCCTGCCCAGTTAGTAATTTAAGATCAGACCATCTCGTGTGGTTACTTTCGGTCACTGAGCTTGTCAGTCCTGCCATGTTGCCCCCTGAGCTTGTCAGGTCTACTATGTCACCGCTTTTACATGTTGACTCTGGATGTGGTGATAATGAAATCTGTGAGAACTTTTTGATTCCTTTAAAAGGGGTTCGCACATTTCTCATATTTAAGGAACACTGTTATAGTATCTAGGATTGTTTATATATTTTTTTCAGTTACTAAAAAATATGGGAATTAAACATCTTAGTTCCACCACTGACTAGCTGTGAGATCTTGTGTAAATTATTTGTCTACACGTTACTTGCCTATAGGTTTTTTAAGAATATTTTTTATTTTTCAATTACAGTTGACATTCAATAGTCTACTCATTTCAGATGTACAGCATGATGGTTAGACACTTTTATAGCTTACGAGGTTATCCAGCCGTCTGATAATTCTAGTACCCACCTGACACCATACATAATTTTTACAATATTATTAACTATATTCCCTGTGCTGTACCTTACATCCCCATGACTATTTTGTAACTACCAATTTGTACTTCTTAATCCCTTCACCTTTCTCACACAGTCCCTAGACCCCTCCCATCTAGCAACGATCAGGTTGTTTTCTGTATCTATCAATTTGTCTAACTTTTGTTTGTTCATTTATTTTGTTATTTAGATTTCACATATATGTGAAATTATACAGTATATGTCTTTTCTGTCTGACTTATTTCACATAGCATAATATCCTCTAGATCCATCCATGTTATCACAAATGCAAATTTTCATTTTTTTTTGGCTGAGTAATTGTCATGCAGAGTGTCAGGGGTCTCTTCTCCCGCTCCCCACATAAGAACGCAGGACATGGTGAGGCCGAAAAGGAACACCCACGGAGCCATAGGTAGGGGAGTCATATCACTATATTCTCACCGGTGGCATCCGCCTCTCTGCAATCCGCTCTTGCTAGCCCCCATTTTTTTTCTGCTAGCGTAGCCACGGCAGTTATATTACTGGCCAATGGCTTACGGGTTACAGTTGACGGTCAACTAGCCACAGCTGCTGGCCATCTGATTACAGTTGATGGCCATTTATTACCCGAGCCAGCACCTTTCTATGTGAGGCCGAGAGCCTGGAAACTGCTATTTGGGGCTTTGTCCCCACAGTAATATTCCATTGTATATATGTACCACCTCTTCTTTATCCAGGTGTCTACTAATGGATACTTAGGATGCTCCCATATCTTGGCTACTGTAAATAATGCTGCAATGAACATAGGGGTGCATATATCATTTAAAATTACTATTTTGAATTCCTTTAGATAAATACGCAGAAGTGGAATTGGTGTATCATGAGGTAGTTCTATTTTTAATTTTTTGAGGAACCTCCATACTGTTTTCCATAGTGGCTGAACCAATTTGCAATACCATCAACAGTGCATGAGCGTTTTCTTTTCTCCACATCTTCATCAACACTTGTTTCTTAATTTATTGATGATAGCCGCTCGGACAGCTGAGAGGTGGTATCTTATTACAGTATTAATTTGCATTTCTCTGATGATTGAACATTTTTTCGATGTCTATTGGCTACCTGTATGTCATATTTGAAGAAATGTCCATTTTTATTTTTTTTTTAATTAAATTTATTGGGGTGACAATGGATAGTAAACTTGCATAGGTTTCAAGTATACATTTTTTTAAGTTTATTGGGTGACAATTGTTAGCAAAATTACATAGATTTCAGGTGTACAATTCTGTATTATATCATCTATAAATCCCATAGTGTGTTCACCACCCAGAGTCAGTTCTCCTTCCATCACCATATATTTGATCCCCCTTACCCACATCTCCCACCACCACCCCCCTTACCCTCTGGTAACTACTAAACTATTGTCTGTGTCTATGAGTTTTTATTTCTCATTTGTTTCTCTTGTTTTGTTGTGTATGGTTTATATACCACATATCAGTGAAATCATAGGGTTCTCTGCTTTTTCTGTCTGACTTATTTCGCTTAGCATTATTCTCTCAAGATCCATCCATGTTATCACAAATTAGCCAATTTCATCTTTTCTTACTGCCGAATAGTATTCCACTGTGTATATACCACATCTTCTTTATCCATTCATCTATCGAAGGACATTTTGGTTATTTCCATGTCTTGGCCACCTTAAATAAAGATGCAATGAACATTGGAGCACACGTGTCTTTACGGATAAATGTTTTCTGATTTTTTGGGTAGATACCCAGGAGAGGGATTGCTGGGTCATATGGTAATTCTATTCATAAGGTTTTGAGGAACCCATACATTGCCTTCCACAGCGGCTGCACCAGTCTGCATTCCCACCAACAGTGTATGAGGGTTCCTTTTTCTCCACAGCCTCTCCAACACTTGTTACTATTTGTCTTGTTGATGGAAGCCATTCTGACTGGGGTGAGGTGATATCTCGTGGTTTTTATTTGCATTTCCCTGATGATTAGTGATGTTGAGCATTTTTTCATATGTCTACTTGACATTTGTATGTCCTCTCTAGAGAAATGTCTCTTCAGGTCGTCTGCCCATTTTTCAATTGGGTTGTTTGTTTTTTTGTTGTTGAGTTGCATGAGTTCCTTGTGTACTTTGGATATTAGCCCCTTATGGGAGGCACTGCTGCAAAAATCTTCTCCCATTCAGTTGGTTGCCTCTTTATTTTGTTGATGGTTTCTTTTGCTGTGCAGAAGCTTTTAAGTTTCATACAGTCCATTCATTTATTTTAGCTTTTACTTCCCTTGCCTTTGGAGTCAAATTCATAAAAAGCTCTTTGAACCCAAGGTCCATAAGATCAGTACCTATGTTTTCTTCTATGCAGTTTATTGTTTCAGGCCTTATGCTTAAGTGTTTGATCCATTTTGAATTTTTTTTGGTACATGGTGACAGACAGCAGTTCAGTTTCATTCTTTTGCACGTGGCTATTCAATTCTGCCAGCACCATTTATTGAAGAGGCTGTTTTTTCTCCATTGTATGTTTTTTGCTTCTTTGTCCAAAATTATCTGTCCATATTTATTTCTGGGTTCTCAATTCTATTCCATTGGTGGTTTTATTTCTGGGTTCTCAATTCTATTCCATTGGTGTATGTGTCTGTTTCTCTGCCAATACCATGCTGTTTTGATTGTTGTAGCCCTGTAGTACAACCTAAAGTCAGGGAGTGTGATACCTCCAGTATTGTTCTTTTTTCTTAAGGTTGCTTTGGCAGGGTCCTCTGTGATTCCAAACAAATCTGATGATTTTTCGTTCTACTTCTTAAAAAATGCCTTTGGGATTTTGATGCGGATTGCATTAAATCTGTAAGTTGCTTTGGGTAATATGGCCATTTTAACTATGTTGATTCTTCCAATCCACGAGCAAGGAATGTCTTTCCATTTCTTTGTGTCTTATTGAATTTCTTTAAAAAATGTCGTGTAGTTTTCAGCATATAGGTCTTTCACATCCTTGGTTAAGTTTATTCCTAGGTATTTTATTCTTTTTGCTGCAATTGCAAAAGGAATTGTTCTTTTAATTTCTTTTCTGAGATTTCATTGTTAGTATACAGGAATGCAATGGACATTCGTATGTTGATTTCATAGCCAGCAACTTTACTGTATTCGTTGATTGTTTGTAATAGCTTTTTGGTGGAGTCTTTAGGGTTTTCTATATATAGCATCATGTCATCTGCAAAGAGTGACATTTTAACTACTTCATTCCCAACTTGGATGCCGTTTATTTCTTTCTCTTGCCTGATTGCTCTGGCAAGGATTTCCAACACTATGCTGAAAAGCAAAGGTGATAGGGGACAGCCCTGTCGTGTTCCTGAAAATAAAGCAAAGGGCTTCAGTTTTTCACCATTAATAATGGGATTAGCTGAGGGTTTCTTAAATATAGCCTTTATTATCTTAAGGTATTTTCCTTCTATACCTATTTTAATAAGTGTTTTAATCATAAATGGATGTTGTATATTGTCAAATACTTTTTCTGCATCAATTGATATAACCATATGATTTTTGTCCTTTATTTTGTTTATGTGATGTATCACGTTGATGGATTTGCGGATGTTGAACCAACCTTGTGCTCTGAGAATGAACCCCACTTAGTCGTGATGAATAATCTTTTTAATGCACCGTTGTATTCTATTTGCTAGAATTTTGTTTAGGATTTTGCATCTGTATTCATAAGAAATATTGGTCTGTAGTTTTCTTTTTTTGTGTTGTCCTTACCAAGTTTTGGTATCAGGGTAATATTTGCCTCATAAAATGAGTTAGGGAGTACTGTATCTTCTTCAATTTTTTGGAAGAGTTTGAGCAGGATTGGTATTAGATCCTGTTTGAAGGTTTGGTAGAATTCACTAGTGAAGCCATCTGGTTCCGGACTTTTGCTTTTTTTTTTTTTTTTGCCTTTTATTTTATTTTATTTATTTTTAATTTATTGGGGTGACAATCGTTAGTGAAATTACATAGATTTCAGATGTACAATTCTGTATTACATCATCTATAAATCCCATTGTGTGTTCACCACCCAGAGTCAGTTCTCCTTCCATCACCATATATTTGATCCCCCTTACCCTCATCTCTCACTCCCTTTCCCCCCATAGCCTCTGGTACCCTCTTTTGTGAAGGTTTTGGATGACTGATTCAATTTCGTTAGCGGTGATCGGTCAGTTTAGATTTTCCAGTTTTTCATGGTTCAGCCTAGGAAGGCAATATGTTTCTAAGACTTGTCCATTTCTTCCAGGTTATTGAATTTGGTGGCATATAGTCCTTCATAGTATTCTTGGATGATCCTGTGTATTTCTGTGGTGTCGGTGATAACTTCCCCTTTTTCATTTCTGATTTTGTTAATTAGTGTCTTCTCTCTTTTTATCTTAGTGAGTCTAGCCAAGGGTTTGTCGATTTTGTTAATCTTTTCAAAGAACCAGCTGTTTGTCACATTCATTTTTTCTGTTGTCTTTTTGTTCTCTATTTCATTTAGTTCTGCTCTGATTTTTGTTATTTCCTTTCTTCTGCTGACTTTGGGTTTCACTTGTTCTTCTTTTTCCAGTTCTTTAAGGTGTAACATGAGGTTATTTATTTGAGATTTTTCTTGTTTCTTGAGATAGGCCTGCAATGATGTAAATTTCCCTCATAAAACCGCTTTTGCTGCATCCCAAAAATTTTGGTAGGATGTATTTTCATTGTCATTTGTTTCTATGTATCTTTTGATGTCTCCTCTAATTTCTTCTTTGACCCCGTCGTTCTTTAAAAGTATGTTGTTTAATCTCCATCTATTTGTGTTTTTTCCCGATCTGTTTTTGCAGTTGATATCCAATTTCAAAGCTTTGTGATCAGAGAATATGCTTGGTATGATTTCCATCTTTTTAAATTTGCTGAGGTTAGTTTTATGTCCCAATATATGGTCTATCCTTGAGAATATTCCATGTACGCTAGGAAAAAATTTATAGTCTGATGTTTTAGGATGAAGTACTCTATGTATGTCAATTATGTCCATTTCATCTAATATGTCATTTAGAGCTGTTATTTTGTTATTTATTTTCTGTTTGGATGATCTATCCATAGTTGTCAATGATGTATTTAAGCCCCCTAGTATAAATGTGTTTTGGTCAATTTCTCCCTTTAATTCTGTTAGTAGTTGCTTGGTATATTTTTGTGCTCCCTGATTGGGGGCATAAATATTGATGACTGTTATGTCTTCTGGTTATATATTCACCTTTACCATTATGAAATGTCCATCTTTGTCTCTTGTTACCTTTTTCACCCTGAAGTCTGTTTCATCTAATATCAGTGTAGCTACGCTTGATTTTCTCTAGATACCATTTGCTTGGAGTGTCAATTTCCATGCTTTTACTTTGAGTCTACGCTTGTCCTTGTAGCTGAGATGTGTATCTTGGAGACAGCATAAGGTTGGATTTAGTTTTTTGATCCAATCTTCTACTCTGTGCCTTTTTATTGGTGAGTTCAGTCCATTTACATTTAGGGTGATTATTGATATGTGAGGATTTCCTGTCATTCTATCTTTAGATTTCTAGTAAGACTGTTTCTTTGCCTTTTTGTTGTTGTCTATTATTTCTGTGTGGTGGTATTCTATGATGTTTCCCTCTGTTTCTTCTTTTATTACAGTATATATTTCAGTTCTGGATTTTTTTGAGTAGTCACCCTTAAGTTTATGTAAAGGAAAGTTTGATATTTAGAGTATTCCATTTTCTTCAGCACGCTTACTCTCTCCATTCCCATATTCTGGTTCAGGTCCTTACTCTCCCCTTTTTTATGTTTTGCTTGCCACAAATTGTCCCTGTTGATGGTGATCGAATAGCCTCCTTTAGTATTTCTTGTAGTGCAGGTCGTGTATTAGAAAATTCCCTCAGTTTCTGTATGTCTGGGAAGGTCTTTATTCCTCCTTCATATCTAAAGGATATCTTTGCTGGGTATATTATTCTTGGCTCATAATTTCTTTCTTTCAATAGCTTGAATATCTGGTTCCACTCCCTCTGGCTTGTAGAGTTTCTCCTGACAAATCTGATGATAATCTAATGGGCTTTCCTTTGTAGGTTACCGTCTTCTTTTCCCTGGCTGCCTTGAGGATTTTTTCCTTCTCGTTGATTTTAGACAGTTTCAATACAATGTGCCTTGGAGAAGGCCTGTTGGGATTGAGGTATTAGGTGTTTATTTGCTTCTTGGATTCGTGGATCCAGTTCTGTCCACAAGTTTGGCAAGTTCTTGTCACACTGGGTGGCCTGTAGGGTCTCTTCTCCCGCTCCCCACATAAGAACGCAGGACATGGCGAGGCCAAAAAGGAACACCCACGGAGCCATAGGTAGGGGAGTCATACCACTATTGTCTCACTGGAGGCTCACATGACGTGCAACCTGCTGTCCACTTTTCTGCCAACCGATAGACTCTCGTCGACTCCCCTCTACTTGACTCCCCAACGCAGTCGCGGCAGTTATATTAGTGGCCAATGGCTCAATGCCCACATGTCACCGCTTTCACCTCCCAGATCTGGAGACAAAACTCTTCTACTGATGTCTGTAAGCTGAGGCCATGTAGCACGTCCACCCCTAGAATATACTCCGGAATGGGGGAGATATAAACCTTGTAGGTATAAGGGGAAGCCTTCGTACACCCAGTGGTAAGGAAACAGCTTTCACAGCCACAGTCTTTCCCCCATAGCCATCAATGCAGGTTGCTGGTCCAGGTAACAGTTCTGGGTTCCCATAAATGAGACTGTAGTCTGCACCAGTGTCAACTAGGGCCAAAACCCTCTGCACAATTGAAGGGGTCCAATGTATGGACAGTTCCACGTGGGACCTTTAGTCCCTGCTCATGCCCTCTGACCAGGTACCTTGGCCCCACCCCTAATTAAGCTGAAATGAGAAGGCCTCAAGTGGCTGCATGAAGTCCTGGAGGTACTTTCCCAGACCTCTCCTTTAGGCTTCTCCAGAATTGCTGTTCCGGGCACAACTGTTTCCAAAGTTCCAGCAGGAGTTCATTGGGTTGTCGGTCTATTTTCTTCCAATCGACCCCTGCTGCCATGAGATCATGCCACATCTGTGCGCGTGTTACTCTCTGAGGCCCACGACCTTGCCCATTTACTTTTGATTTGGGCTTCCAGGTCCCAACTGCGTGGACCTCCTGTCTTAACTTCCTTCACCTCCGGCTTTCAACATCCCCTACGGTGGCCATGGCAGTTGTGACTTCATGGATCTGTCGACGCACATATGGCGTAAGAATGGCAACCAAGGATCCAAAAGCACTCGCAGGTGCAGTATCCAAAACTAGATCTCTCATGCTGGCTGTAAAAAGCTCGTCATCTGGCCCCTGCATATTAGGGTTGAAAATAGCATGTCTCATACCCATTTCACGGATGATTTGAGTAAGTTTCGTATATAATTGCCATTGACTCACAGTGTCTGGCAGCTCGTCAGCCTGTCCCCATACTGTGCGTACCGCAGCAGTGAGCCACTCCATTAGAGAATGGTTGCCCTGGTCATGGGCCAACCTATGGCAGTTCTGTAACCTTTGTTGCAGGGACGGATGCACTGTCACAAAGGCTAACTTTTCCATCTCGCCTGTGGAGCAGAGAATATTGTCTGCTCCCTCATCCCATAAACGTAGTAGCCAAGCCGAGACTGGCTCTCCAGGGCTCTGTCTGTACCGCCTCCCCAGCTCCTGCAAATCAGTGGGAGTGTAAGGAGCGTAGATTGTGAACTCAGCCACAGCTGGGTTGCCGGCAGCAATGCCCCCGGGGGCCCAAAGGTTGCTCACGTTTTACCCTTTGCTTCAAGATTGGCCGGGCTTGGTGGTTGGGAGCTACAGTGTCTCCACCCTCTTCCTCTGCTTCTGTCTCAGAGTCTCCACTGTGGGGCCCCTCTTCTAACAGGTGGACCCGAGCTTCCAGAGCTTCCAACCAGGACACCTGGTCCAGCACCTGGGCCATTTCATTAAGTGCATTTTCCGTGTTGAGACTCAAGGCCGTGAGGAACATCCAGCCCATCGGCAGGCTGTACCCTTCGCCTCCTCCGGCTACTGCTCAGCCAGAGCCTGCAGGGTCCTCTCCACACTGGCTAGAGAGCCATCCATGTCCTCCCACCCCTCCTTGGGTGTCCAACTCCTGAGAATAGTGGCCACCTGTCACCACACACTGTGTGGGGGCCACACACCCTCCTGCCCAGAGTCAAACTCCATTCCTACCTGGTCGGAATCTTGCTCACCATGCCAGGTGTCTGAGTGGGTAGAGGCGTCAGTGTAAGATGTCCACAACCCTCGGAGCCTAAGGCCGCAGCAGATCAGCAGAATGAAGGCAATGCCATCCATGGCCAAGAGGGTGCTGTGCCAGCTGGAGGCTTGAGTCTCCCAGGCAGACTGTGCCTTCCGTTCAAGGTGTTGCTCCTCATGGGCCTCCTGAAGCTGGGCTCTCACACACACAAACCACTCCACCATGCTTTGGTAGGTTTTGGCCGGCACCGTACCCTGCTTATGAAACTGAGCTTTTACACGTGTAAACTGCTCCAGTACATTCCGGAGGGTTTCGGCCGACACCACACCCTGCTCACTGCACCATTTGTCACGCAGTGCGGCCTGTGGGGTCTCTGCTCCTGCTCCCCACATAAGAACGCAGGATGTGGCTAGGCCAAAGAGGAACACCCAAGGAGCCATAGGTAGGGGAGTCATACCACTATTGTCTCACTGGAGGTTGCATTCACACGACGTGCAACCTGCTGTCTACTTTTCTTCCAATCGACTGATGACCCTCTTCGACTCTCCTCGACTCCTCTCCCCAAAGCAGCCGCGGCAGTTATATTAGTGGCCAACAGCTCAATGGCCACAGCTGACAGCCATCTACTACCTGAGCCAGCACACCTCCATGTGAGGCTGAGAGCCTGGAAACTGCTCTCTGGGGATCTGTTCCCACAGTTCTCATCGACAATTTGTTTGAATATATTCTCTGTTCCCTTCTCTCTTTCTTCTCCTTCTGGCATGCCCATTATTCTTATATTGCTCTTTCTGATGGAGTCAGAAAGTTCTTGTAGAGTTCTGTCATTTCTTGTAAGTCTCAAGTCTTTTTCTTTTTCCATCCGTGTCATTTCCAGGTTTCTATCTTCGATGTCACTGATTCTGTCCTCATCTGGTCCACTCCACTATCTAAGCCGGCTATTTCATTCCTCATTTCTTCTATTAAGTTCTTAATCTCTAGAAATTCTATTTGGTTCTTTTATAAAATTTCAATCTCTTTCATAAAATGCTCATATTGTTCTTTGATTGTGTTTCTGAGTTCATTAAAATGCCTTTCTGTGTTTTCTTGCATCTCGTTGAGTTTTTTCAGAACTGCAATCTTGAATTCTCTGTCATTTAAGTCACATATTTCCATATCTTTAAGTTCCTTTTCTGGAGACTTTTCACTTTCTTTCTGAACTGCCTTGTTGCCTTGGTTATTCATGGCAATTACTGATTTATTATTTCTCTTCCTAGACATCTACAGGAGTGGCTTCTGCAACAGGTTGACAGGAAGAGGTCTTTATTTTCTTTTCCAGTACTTGTTGGTAGAATGTTTTATTTTCTCTCAGACTGCAGTCTTTTTTTTCTCTGACACTGTAGTGCTATGTTTTCTCTGCACTATTCCAGCTTCTCACACAATGTGGGGATTCTGGGTCACAGGACCCAGTGTCTGTGCGGGTATGCGGAGAGCTTTTGAAATTCCAAAGCTCTTTCTGCACCAGATTCTGAGCCCATATGTTTCAGCAGTTCTGTTTACTCCTGCAGGGATCTGCCCAGATAGGTGGGGCCAGGGGCGGGGTTAGTTGTGAGAGGTGGCCCAGAGCAATGGCGGCAACCACCGGCACAGCCGGTCTTGCTTCCACAGCTCCCTCCCCTTTGATGGAACTAGTTGGGCTGCGAATCTGTGTCTGCGGTCCACAGTTCTCAGACAGCAAATATTCTGTTCTTTGATCTGACACTGCTATTGTTCCATTTCTAGCACTGGGCAGGTAGGGGCAGGGCGAACTCTAGGAGGGTAGGGAGGGGGCGGCAAGTCTCAATGCCGGACACCACACACTGTATGGGGGCCACACATCCTCCTGCTCGGCAGTGAGGGCTTACACCACCATTTTCAGCTCTCTTCCCTCAGTCTTTGCTCCGAGGTCTCTGCCATGAACGTTGGGTTCAGCCATGTTATATGCTGCCCCCTCAGCCCTGTGGGCCGTAAGCGGAGCCCTAGCAGTCCGAGTCCTTCCCTCTCCCACAGCTGCGGTAGTTCCGGATGCAGTGAGCGCGGAGCACTGAGCTAGGTCTGCATCCTGTGCCTGCATGGTTCCGTCTCCGCACTTCTCCCTTCCCTCCTCCCCTGCTCACGCGATTCACCCACTTTTAGGTGCATTCAGTAGTGGGCCTCTTCGTCTTGCCTGTCTGCTGTGCAGGGAGTCCTTTGTGGAGTTACAGTTGTTCCATTTGTTGTAAATTCCAGGGGAGATTTACAGAGGCTCACCTCACGCAGCCATTTTGATGATGTCTCCTCAAGTATACATTTTTATAATACATCATCTATATTTCACATGATTTACTCACCACCCAGAGTCAGTTCTCCTTCCATCACCATGTATTTGACCCTCTTTACCCTCTTCTACCATCCCCCCTTTACCCCCTTGTAACCACTAAACTATTGTCTGTGTCTATGAGGTTTTGTTTGTTTGTTGTTCCCTTGTTGCTTTCAGTTTTATATTCCACATATAGAGTGAAGTTGTACTCATGTGGTTTTCTGCTTTTTCTGTCTGACTTATTTCACTTAGTATAATCATCTCAAGATCCATCCATGTTGTCACAAATGGCAGTATTTCATCTTTTCTTATGGCAGAGTAGTATTCCATTGTGTATATTCAAGGTCAAAAAATACGGTGAATGCTGCTGCCGAGTGCCATCCAACGGAAAGGAAGTGGCGCATCAAACCTTAGTAACAGTGTGTGACAAGTTTCAATTTGTTGAATGCAGTCAGTTGGGTGTGAGCTGCAGTTGAGAGAAGGTGTGTTTTAAAGTGTGCCATAAGTCATCCTGCATCATGACAACGTTCCATGTCACACATCGCTTCTGGTATATGGCAATTTCTGAACACAGCATAAAACATTATGCTCATCCACCATAAGGTCCTCATCCACCTTATTCATTGGATCACCATGCGACTTCTGGCTCTTATCCAAAGTCAAAATGATTTAGGACATAGAGACAGCCACAACAGGGCAACTACAGACACTCACAAAAGAGGACTTCCAGAACTGCTTCAAAAAGTGGCAAGAAAAATGGGATGAGTGAGTTTGAAGTGAGGGGGAGTATTTTGAGGGGCATTAATGGCAATTTGTCTTTCACTGTAATCATTTTTAAAAATTTAAACATTCACTGTAGGTTTTGATCACAGTTCATAATGCATATCTTCTATACCCAGTCATCTAGTGAAGGACACTTTGGTTGTTTCCATGTCTTGGCCACCATACATAATGCTGTAATGAACATGGGAGTACATATATCTTTATAGATAAATGTTTTCAGATTTTTGGAGTAGATACCAAGGAGAGGGATTGCTGGGTATTATGATAATTCTATTCTTAATGTTTTGAGGAACCTCCATACTGTTTTCCATAGTGGCTGTACCAACTTACATTCCCACCAAATAGTGTATGACAGTTACATTTTTAAACTGGATTGTTTGTTTTCTTGGTGTTAAGTTGTATGCTTTATTTATATATTTTGGATATTAAGCCCTTATTGATGCATCATTGGCAAATATCTTCTCCCATTTAGTAGATTGTCTTTTCATGTTGTTGATGATTTTCTTTGCTGTGCAAAACCTTTTTATTTTGACGTAGTCCCATTTGTTTATTCTTCCTTTTGTTTCTCTTGCCCAAAGACACATATCCCAAAAAAATATTACTAAGAACAATATCAGAGAGTTTACTTCTGATATTTTCTCCTAGGAGTTTTAAGGTTTCAGGTCTTACATTTTAATCTTTAATCCATTTTGAGTTCATTTTTGTATATGGTACAAGAAAGTGGTCTAGTTTCTTTCTTTCTTTTTTCATGTATCTGTTCAGTTTTCCAAACAATAGTTTGAAATTTCTTTCAAAGCTAAATATACTCTTACCATACAATATGGCAATTGTGCTTCCAGATATTTAGCCAACTGATTTGAAACTAGGGTTTCCGGGTGGGAATTCCCGCCTAGTCTCAGGAATTTTTTTTGGTTTCCCATTCCTGAATCCAGAGAGATAAACTGTTTTCTGTTCTCCACAATGAATCATTTACACAAAGTGACGGCTGATACTACCAACCACCTGGGTTCATGGAACTGATTTTCCTGACTAACTTTTCTCAGGATTCAGGAACGGAAAAGCGAAAAAAATTCCTGAGAATGGGCAGGAATTGCTGCCCAGAAATCCTACCGATAAATAGGAAAAATGTCTAAGAGATACATTGTGAGTAGTATGTTTATTTCCCATTGTGGGTATTACTGGGTTCAAGCAGCTGATTTTCCCGCTTTCCCAACCAACTTTTCTCGAGATTTGGAAACGGGAAAGCGAAAAATATTCACGAGAAGGAGGGAAGGGGGAATTCCAGCCCAGAAACCCTATTTGAAACTTATGTCCATGCATCAACTTATACACAAATGTTTGTAGCAGCTTTATTCATAAACACCTAAAAGTGAAGCAACAGGTGAGGGACAACAGGATAAACTGTGGTACTTCCAGACATTGCAATATCATTCAGTGTTAAAAAGGAATGAGCTATTGATTCACACAACAGGGATGAATTTTAAATGCATTTTTCTAAGTGAAAGAAGCCACCCTCAAAATACTTCATTCATATGACAATACAGAAAACACAAAATTATAGGGATGACAACAGATCAGTATTGCCAGGGATTTGGGAAAGGGAATGATTAACTACAGAGGTGAAATACAGGGGAAATTTTTTTTTAAAGATTTTATTGGGGAAGGGGAGCAGAACTTTATTGGGGAACAGTGTGTACTTCCAGGACGTTTTTCCAAGTCAAGTTGTTGTCCTTTCAAACTTAGTTGTGGAGGGTGCTGTTCAGCTTCAAGTTGTTGTCCTTTAAGTCTTAGTTGTGGAGGGCACAGCTCAGCTCCAGGTCCCGTTGTTAGTTGCAGGGGGCACAGCCCACCATCCCTTGCGGAACTCCAGGAATTGAACCGGCAACCTTATGGTTGAGAGGACATGCTCCAACCAACTGAGCCATCTGGGAGCTGAGCCATCCAGGAGGCAGCTCAGCTCAAGGTGCTGTGTTCAATCTTAGTTGCAGGGGGTGGAGACCACCATCCCTTGCGGGACTTGAGGAGTTGAACCATCAACCTTGTGGTTGAGAGCCTACTGGCCCATGTGGGAATCAAACCGGCAGCCTTCGGAGTTAGGAGAATGGAGTTCTAACCGCCTGAGCCACCGGGTCGGCCCCAGGGGAATTTTTAAAGAGATGGAATAATTTCCCTCCAGGTACTACTTTATCTGTATTCCACAAGTTTTGATATGTTACGTTTTTTAGTATCCTTCACTCTGAAATATTTCTAATTTTTATCACAACTGTTTCTTGACCGTTGGTTATTTAGAAGTGTGCTTTAATGTTTTTCAAACATTCGGGGATTTTTTTCCTAAATTTTTTGGTACTGATTTCTATTAAAATTCCTTTGCAATTGTAGAACAGTCTGTAACTACTTAATCTTTTGAAATTCATGGATTCTTGTTTTATGGGATCTGTCTTGGTGAACATACTGTCTGCTGTTGTTGGGCATAGTGTCCACAAAAGTAAATTAAGTCAGGGTAATTGATAGTGGTTTTTCAACCTTCTATGTCTTTACTTATTCTCTCTCTAGTTGTGCTATCATTTGCTGAGAGATAGAACTGTTAAAATCTCCAACTCACATTATAAATTTTTAAATTCCTCCCTTCTGTTGAATTTTACTTCATTGTTTAGGCATATATACATTTATGATTGTAATGTTTTTCTGAAGAATTAACAATTTTATGTTTCTGTGGGTTAGACTTTTTTTGTATTCTATCTTTATTTCTTTATAGTGTTTTTAAGGCACGTCATTTTGTATAGTTTTCTTAGTGGTTCCTCCGTGTGCTATATTGTACAGTCCACTGATACTGGTGTTTTACAATACTTTAAGTCTAGAAACCTTACTTTCATTTAGATTCCCTTTCTTCCTCACTTATTAAATATAATTCCCTTAAGTATTTCCTCTACATTCATTGAGTACTACATCAGATGATGTTGTAATTCTTACTTCAACCATCAAGTATGATATAAGAAATTCATGAGAATTAGAAGTCTATTATATTTACCCAATTGTTACCCATTCTGATGTTCTGTCCTTTGTGAAGTTCCAAACCTTCTAGTATAATTTCCTTTCTGTTTAGATAACTTTCTTTAGACATTAAGGGTAGGTTATGTAGCAACAAATGTTTTAATTTTCCTTTTTATGAGAATATCTTTTTGTGGCCCTTCATTCTTAGAGGGAATTTTTGCTGGTTGTTCTTTTTTTTTTTTTTTCAATAATGGCAAAATGTTGTGCTCTTTCCTTCTGACCATCATGGTTTCTGATGAGCAATTCATTGTCATTGTTACTTCTTCTTACTGCTTTCGAGATTTTTTTTCTGTCTTTAGTTTTCAGAAGTTTGCCTATGATGTGCCCTAAAGTGATTTGTTTGTTTATTCTGTCTGTTGTTTGCTAAGTTTCTTGAATCCATAGATTTGACTTTTGCCCAATTTTGTAAGTTTTCAACCATTATTTCTTCAAATACTTTTTCAGGATCACCACTTTGTCTTCTCCTTCTGGGATTCCTATATTACAAATGTTAGATCTCCTGTTATAGTTTCACAGGTCCCTGAGGCTCTCTTCATTTTTTTTTTCAGCCTATTTTCTCTCTGTTTTTAACCTGGGTTATTTCTATTGTTCTATCTTCAACTTCATAATTTTTTTCCTCTGTTCCCTCCATTCTATTACATATCCTATCCATAGGATATTTTAAAATAATACACTTTATATTTTTAGTACATTTTGAGATTTACAAAGTAATTGAGTAGATAGTACATAGAGTTCAGTATACCTATTTCATCTTCTCCCTCCCCCCCCGAGTTTCCCCTAACATTAACATATTCCATTATAGTAGTACACTTGTTATAATTAATGAACCAATATTGATACATTATTATTAATGATAATCCATAGTTTACATTGATTCATTTTTTGTGTTGTACAGTTCTAGGGTTTTGACAAATGCAGAGTGACATGACTTTTATAGTTTCATAAAAAAATTTAACCACCCTCAAAATCCAACGTGCTTTATTTTTTCATCCCTCTCCTCCCTCCCTTCCCACCCCCCCAAACTTCTGGCACTCACTGATCTTTTTACTTTATAGTTTCCTTTTCCAGAAAGCCATATAATTGGATCATACAGTAAGTAGCCTTTTCACTTAGTATTATGCATTTAAATTTTACTTAGTAATTAATATGCATTTAAAGGTCCTCTATGTCTTTTCATATCTTGGAAGGCAGCTATGCTCACCACTATACCACCAAAGCCACTCCTTTTCATATCTTAATAACTCATTTCCTTTGATTGCTGAATAATACTCCATTGTGTTGCTCTACTCGAGTTTATCAATTTACCTCTTGAATGACATATTGATTGCTTCCAGCTTTTGGTAATTATGGATAAACTGATATAAACATTCATATGTAGGTTTTTGTGTAGATATAAGCTTGCAGTTCAGTTGGGTAACTAACTAGGAGTGCAACTAGTAAATCATATAAGACTCGGTGTTTTGTTTTTTTCTTTTGTAAAAAACTTCCAAACAGTCTTTCAAAGTCCTTGTTCCATTTTGCATTCCTACCAGTAAGAATAAATGTTCCTGTTGCAGTGCCTTCTCACCAGCATCTAGCATTATCAGAGTTTTGGACTTCAGCTGTTTTAATATGTATGTAGTGGTATCTAATTGTTGTTTTAATTTGTAATTCCCTAATGATATGTGATATTGAGCATCTCTTCATATGATTACTTACCACCTGTGTATCATCTTTGGTGAGGTAGCTGTTCAAATCCTTTGTCACTTTTCAAAATTAAATTTATTGGTATCATATTGGTTAATAACATTATGTAACTTTTAGGTGTACAACCTTGTAATTCAACATCTATAAAATCTATTGTGTGCTCACCACCTGAAGTCTAGTCTCCTTCTGTCACCAAATATTTGACTCCCTTTACCCTCATTGTCCTCCCCCCACCCTACCCTCTGATAACCATTATTCTGTTGTCTGTATCTATGACTTTGTTTTGTTGTTTTTCTGTTGCTTTTTGTTGTATATCCCACATATGAGTGAAATAATATGGTTCATGTCCTTTTCCAGTTGACTTATTTTACAATCTCAAGTTTCATCTATGTTGTCGCAAATATTGGTATTTCATCTTATGGCTGAGTAATATTCCATTGTATATATGTTCCACATCTTCTTTATCCAATCATCTATTGAAGGACACTGGTTGTTTCCATGTGTTAGCCACTGTGAATAATGCTGCAATGAACATAGGGGTACATGTATCTTTATGGATAAATGTTTTCAGAGGAGAGGAATTGTTGGGTCATGTGGTAATTCTACTCTTAATTTTTAGAGGAACCTCCATACTGTTTTCCATAGCACTTGTATCAATTTACTTTCCCACCAGCAGTGAATGAGGGTTCCTTTTTCTCCACAACCTCTCCAGCACTTGTTATTACTTGTCTTGTTGATGATAGCCATTCTGACAGGTATGAGGTGGTATCTCGTTGTAGTTTTTATTTGTATTTTCCTAATAGCTAGTGAAATTGAACATTTTTTCATATAACTGTTGGCTGTTTGTAAATCTTCCTGGGAGAAGCGTCTTTTTAGGTCCTCTGCTCATTTTTTAATTGAGTTGTTTGTTTGTTCATTGTTGAGTTGTATGAGTTCTCTGAACTCCTTGGTCTTGTATATGTATGTCCTTTACCAGGTTAGGGAACTTTTCTATCATTATTTCTTCAAATAGGTTTTCAATTCTTTTCTCTTTCTCTCTCTTTTCCTTCTGCTACTCTTATGATGCAACTTGTTGTCTCAGAGGGCCCTTAAAATATCCTTTTTTTTTCCTTTTCCAATTGGGTGTTTTCTGCTACCTTGTCTTTTAAATTGCTGATTCAATCCACTACTTCATCTAATCTGCTATTGATTCCTTCTAGTGTATTCTTCATTTCAACTATTGCATTCTTTATTTCTGACAGTTTGTTTTAATGGTTTCTACTTTTTTTTAATGCTTACTGTCTCTTTGTTGAAGTTTTCACTAAGTTTCTTGAGCATCCTTATAAGCAGCATTTTGAAATCTGTATCTGGTAGATTGCTTGCCTCCATTTCTGTTAGTTCCTTTTCTGGAGTTTTCTCTTGTTTTTTTTTGGATATTTCTTTGTTTCCTCATTTTAGCGGATTATCTTGTGTTTCTATGTATTAGGTAGATCTGCTATGCCTCCCAGTCTTGGCTGGGTGGTCTTATGTAGTAGGTGCCCTGTGGGGCCCAGTGGCACAGTCTCCCTGGTCACCTGAGTTGGTTGCTCCAGGAGTGTCCCTTGTGTGGGTAGTGTGTGCCCTTCCATTGTAGTAGAGCCTTGATTGCTGTTGGCACATCAGTTGGTGGGATTCACCCTTAGGCTGACTGGCTGTGAGGATTGGCCATGACCACAGCACACAAGGAAATTCACCCCAGAGGGCTCTGATTTCTGCCAAGACCACTCTTTGGGTGTGTTGCTTGTGGGACAAATTGGGTGGTTTCTGTTCTGTTTTGAGCCATCCCCTGAGTGTGTTGGTTCTGGCGCCTTTTTGGAGGGGCTTCTGTGTAGGCCAAGGCCAGTCCCTTCCTGTGACTGGTCCAGGGCTACCTGGTAGCAGCTACAAATCTGCAGTTGGTAGCTGGCAATGCATGATTCTTGATTGGATCTTGCTTAAACAAATCAGCTGCAAAAGACATTTTTGAAACAAGGGGTAATTTTTACTTATCAAAATCGAACTGATTATTAGTGATATTAAGGAATTGTTAATTTTTTTATTTGGGATTATAGTATGAATTGTGATTCTGTGGAAAATGTGCTTAATTTTTAGAGACGCAGTACTGAAATATTTAAAATATTTTGTGTAAAAGTTATAAAGATCAAATATAGCAAAATCTCCAGGGTTTAAGTTAGGCAATGATTATAAATATTCATTTTACTATACTTTCTACTTTATTATATGTTTTCAGGTTTTCCTAATATCTTTCCCCTATAAAAACCAAAAACCAAAAACTGTGTTCTGTCTACAACAAGTGTATGTGCATGAATACTCACATATTTTAATACTAGATTTTTTCCAAAAGAAAAATTATGCATTGCAGTGGATGTATACATCTACAACCATTGTAGCAAAATTTATTAATGTTAATCTTTTGCTTTTGCATTAACTTGGATATTTCAAATTCACTATACATTCCATGATGGTGGCAGTTTTAATATCTATCTTGTTATAATATCAAACTTTGGTTCCTAAGTTATGGATTCTTAGTAATGTTTTCAGCCATATAACTAGCATTACAGCTTAACTATTGAACAGAAATCCCTTTTTTATAGTATAAAAGTATTTCAAATTATATTAACAGTGAATTTTAAAATGACATGTCAGTGCACCAAATCATTCTCAATATTTTGAAGCACTAAGAGTGTGGTTCAATCACAAGCACTTAAATAATGGAGTTAATTCTTCTATAATAGCTATTATTACCATTGTATAATAACATAAACATTTTTTATAATTAATTTTGCTTACCAGCTTAGAACTTCTGATTCATTACAATTTCATTTTAAGCAATTATATTATTTCAAATTATGTACATAGGGAATTGCACTCCCCAAAAGGATGTAGTTGGTAGGTTTCAGAAGGCCACTGCTCCCTCTTCAATAACTATGAGAAAAATCCTAGGTGATTTTTAAAAACTAGATAAATTTTTAAATTTGTACTATCAAAGACATTTGAGAACTGTGGAAGTATTGTGGATTAGGTAAGCTCAATTCCAGAGAGGAGGAACCCCTCTTGGGTGCACTGAAGATATCTGGTTCTTTTTTCACTGGATCACTTGCCATCTCTGTTCATGGGCTGAGTCGAAGCAGAGAGTACACTACTGTACTCAATAGGACTGTAATTCAATAGAACATATTATGTTTCATGCAAGTTGCTGCAAGAATTAATTTATATTATGTATAAATTCAATCCATTTAAATTTATTGAGATTTGTTTTTAATGGCCAAAAAAATAGGTCTATTTTGGAAAATGTTGCAATGTACACTTAAGGAGAACATATTCTCTGCTGCTGTTGGGTGGTATATAAGACCATGTTGCTTGATAGTGTTATTCAAGTCTTCTATAACTTTACTGATTTTCCGATTATTTTTCCTATCTATTATTGAGATAGTGGTATTAAAACTTCCAACTATAATTGTGGATATGTCTATTTCTCCTTGCAGTCATATCAGCTGTTGTTCATGTAATTTGAAGTTCTGTTATTGAATGCATAAATATTACGTATGACTATAAACTCTCATTGAATTGGTCCATTTGTCATTATGAAGTGATATTTTATCCCTGATATTTCTTGTTCTGAGTTCTATTTTTTATGATATTAATATAAATATTTCATATTTCTTTTGTTTAGTGTTAGCATGGCACACATTCCTTCATTCTTTAACTAGTTTTTCAAAATTCTTTTAAAATGTTCAATTACCATACAGAAAAAAAGACAATTTTTCATTTGGCATAAAGTTCTATAAATGGTAACACATGTATAGATTCATGTAATCACTACAATTATCAGGATGCAGAACAGTTGTATCATGCCAAGAATCTCCCTCTGGCTATGTACATTTATAGTCAAACCTCTCCCAGCCGTAGCCTCTAGCAACCACTGATTTGCTCTGCCTTACTAAAGTTGTGTCTTTTTGAGAATGTCACACAATGGAACCATAATTATTTAACCTTTTGAGACTGGCTTCTTTCACACAGCATAATGCCTCCAAGTTTCATGAAAATTGCTGCAAGAATCAATAATTCATTATTTTTTATTGTTGAGTGGTAATTTATTATGTGGCTACAGCACACTTCCTTCACGGATTCACCTATAAAATGACATTCAGGTTTCCAGTTTGGGGTATTTATGAATACAGTTGCTGTAAACATTCATGTCCAGGTTTCTGTGTGAACATAATTTTTCATTTCTCTAAGGTATAATGGTTACACAGCTGTGGGACTGCTGAGTGATACAGAAAGTGAATGTTTATAACAACCAGCCAAAGCAATTTCCAGAGTGGCTTTAACATTTTCATTCCCACCAGCAAAGTAAGAGAGTTCCAGTTGTCTCTGTATACTTTCTAGCATGTGGTATTGTCTGCATTATTTGACTGTAGCCATTCTAATTGGTGTGTATCTGTATCTCATCCTGCTAATGATGTTGCATATTTTTCATGTGCTTATTTGCCATCTTGATATCCTCACTGGGTAAGTGTTAATTTTTTTGTACATATTTTACTTTAATTTTGAGAGTTCTTTATATATTCTGGATACAAGTCTTGTGATGGATAAGAGATTTGCAAATATATTTCCAAGTCTGTATTTTAGTGTTTCATTCTCTTTACAGTATCTTTTTTTTCTACAGCAATAGTTTACAATTTGATGAAGTCCAATTTATCAACCTTTTTTTTTTTTCATGGATTGTACTTTTGGTGCCATGTCTAAGAACTCTTTGACTAACCCCAGGTCAGAAACATTTTCTCCCATTTTCCTCTAAAATTTTTATAGTGTTGCATTTTACATTTACATCTATGATCCATTTTGAGTTATGTGTGTAATATAGGTTTTGGTTGAGGTTCAGCTTTTTACACAAAAGAGTCAAATTGTTCCAACACCATTTGTTGAAGACTATCCTTTCTCCACTGAATTACTTCTGCAGCTTTCTAAAACAAAAAACAAACAACAAAAAACACAAAAAAACTTGTGTGGGTCTATTTCTGGTCTCTACATTCTGTTCCCTTTGTCAGTACTACCCTCTTTGACTACTGTAGCTCTAGAGTAAGTCTTAAGTTGGGTATTGTGTATCCTCCATCTTTAGTCTTCGTCTACAAAATTGTATTAATTATACTATTTTATTTGCTTTTCCACATAACTTTTAGTGTGAGCTTGTCTTTATCTATGAAATATTCTATGTAAACAATCAAGTCATCTGCAAACATTTTTATTTTTAGTTGCAATTTGTATGCCTTTTCATTTTTTTCACTTTATTGTACCTGCTAGGACTTTCAATATGATGTTGAATAGAATGGTAAAAGCAAACATATTTTTTCTTGTTGCCAATCTTAGGGGGAAATTGCTTAGTCTTCATCATTAAGTATGATGTCAACCTTAGGTTTTTTTGAAGATGCTTTGCTGTGGATTGAATTGTTTCCCTTAAAACTTATATGTTGAAGCCCTAACTCTCAGTGTGACTGTATTGGGAGATAGAGCTTTTAGGGGATAATAAGGTTAAATGAGGTTATTAGGGTAGGCTCCTAATATGATAGGATTTTGGGCACTGTAAGAAGAGGAAGAGAGATATTTCTCTTTCTCTTTCTGTGTGCTTGCACTGAGGAGAATCCGTGTGAGCATACAGCAAGAAGACAGCCAGCCACCTGCAAGCCAGGAAGAGAGGTCTCACCGCGAACCAAATCAACCCCTTCACCTTGGACTTCCCAGCCTCCAGAACGGTAAAAATGAAATTTCTGCTGTTTCAGCCACCCAGTCTATGGCATTTTGTTATGGCAACCCAATCAGACTAAGACAATCTGTCCAGTTAAGAAAATTCATTTTGATTCTTAATTTACTGAGAATTTTTATCATGAATAGATACTGAATTTTGTCACCTAATTTTTCTGCATCAATTGTCCTGATCTTGTTCTTTTCAGGGTGTTTAAATTATAGATCACATTTATTCCTATTCAAATATCAAACCATCTTTGTGTTCCAGAGTCAAACTTACCTGGCTGGAATTTATTTGCTAATATTTTGTTTTTATGTTAATGTGTAGTTGTATTTTGCTGTTGTGTCTTTGTCTGATTTTGGTATCAAGGTAATGTAGGCCTCATAAAATTATTTGGAAAGTGTAGCCTCCTCTTCCATTTTCCGGAAGAAATTGTGTAGAGTTGGTGTTCTTTCTTTATATATTTGGTAGAATTCACCAATGAAACCATGTAATTTCACAGATTTCTTGGTCAGAATGCCTTTTTTGGTTGTTTGTTTTTTAGGTTGTACAATAAGATTTTTTTTATTAGTTTCAGGTATACAATACAATGTAATAGTTAGACCTTTATACCCCTCACAAAGTGATAACCCCCCTCCTCCAATCTACTATCCTTCTGACTTCACAGTCATTACATTTCCACTGTCTCTATTCCTTATGCTGTACTCCACTTCCTGTGACTATACATACATACATATATACACATACATATATACATACATATGTATATACACATACATACATACATATGTATATATACATATACATATATATATAATTATACTTGACATTCGTTATTATTCAGCTTCAGCTTCAGGTGTACAGCGCACTGTCAGGCACCGACACCATCCATGAAGTGGTCTCCCTAACAAGACAAGTGTCCATCAGATACCCTACAAAATCTTTACGAAATTGTGGATTATATTCTCCAAACTGTCTTTCGTATCCCTGTAGCAATCTTGTGGTTACAGATTGTGCTTTCTAATCCCCTCACCTTCTCCCTCATCCCCACCCCACTTTCCATCTAGCTACCCTCAGTTTTTCCTCTATGTCTCTGAAACTGTTTCTGATTAGTTTGTTCATTTATTCTATTCTTTAGATTCCACATGTAAGTGCAATCATATGGTATTTGTCTTTCTCCGTTTGACTTATTTTACTTAGCATGATGTTCTGTAGGTCCATCCATATCATTGCAAATGGTAAGATTTCATTCTTCTTTATGGCCGAGTAATACTCCACTGTATAAATGTTTCTTAATTCAGTCATCTACCGATGGAAATTTCTGTTGTTTCCATGTCTTGGCTATTGTAAATATTGCTGCAATAAACATGGGGGTGCATAATTTTTTTCAAATTAGTGTTTTGGATTTCTCTGGATACATAACTAGGAGTGGAATTGCTGGATCATAAGGTAGTTCCATTTTCAGATTTTTGAGATACCTCCATACTGTTTTCCATAGTGGCTGCACCAATCTGCAATCACACCAACAGTGCACAAGCGTTCCCTTTTCTCCACATCTTCACCAGCACTTGTTTGTTGATTTATTGATGATAGCCATTTTGACTGGGGTAAGGTGGTATTTCATTGTGGTTTTTATTTGTATTTCTCTACTGGTTAGAGAGGTTGAGCATTTTTTATATGCCATCTGTATGTCCTTTTTAGAAAAATGTCTCTTCATGTCCTCTGCCCATTTTTTAAGTGGGTTGTTTGGTGTTTTTTGGTGTTAAGTTGAATTAGTTTTTTTTTAAATAAATTTTGGATATTAACCCCTTATTAGAGCCCAGAATAAAGCCGGCTGGAGGCTTTTATTGATAGGTACAAATACAAGAAAGTAATATTGTTTCTTACACCGTCTGTGAGGCTCAGACCTCAACAGAAAATGTTTATTTCAATCACCCTTTGTCTTTAAACAGTGGAAGCACAAGGTCCCAGAATGTTTTTACTTAAAGCATGTACCTTTTCAGGATCAAGTCTTTCACATTGTAACAAGTCCGTTGAGAGAAGTGGAAACAGGTGCAAGGGGAAAGCCAGAGCCGGCAACAGACTTTCCCAAGCAGGGGGAAGTGGAGGCAAGGCCCCTTCCCATACCTGTCCAAGGCAGCTCGTTTGGGGTCCCCACTCGGTTCTGCCTGGCTTAGGTTGTATCTCCCGTGAGATATCTTACCCGTCTTTGGCTGCAAACCATCTTTTGGGGACCAGACAGAGAGACATAAGGTGTAAACACAAGGATGGAACAGAGCCCTAGAAAGGCACAATCTCACAAACTCTTCTTTCCTTAAGGAAAGACATGGAGGGACAGTTGGCTAGGCTGTTGTGTGACTACAGGTATGTGTTTCCATCTATTTGTATTCTTTAATTTCTCTCTTCATTGTCTTATAATTTTCTGAGTACAGGTCTTTTACTTCTTTGGTTAAATTTATTCCTAAGTATTTTATAGTTTTTGAAGCAATTGTAAATGGGACTGTTTTCTTAATTCCTGCTTCTGATAGTTTATTATTGGTATATACAAATGCAACTGATTTCTGAATATTAATTTTGTATCCTGCTACTTTACAAATTCATTTATCAGTTCTAATAGTTTTTATGGTGGTGTCTTTCGGGTTCTCTATATATAGAATATTGTCATCTGCATATAATGACAATTTTACTTCCTCCTTACCAATATGGATACCTTTTATTTCTTTTTCTTGTCTGATTGCTGTGGCTAGAACTTCCAGAACTATGTTGAATAGAAGTGGAGGAAGTGGGCAACCTTGTTGTCAGAGGTGTGTTGAAGTCCCCTACTATGATAGTGTTACTGTTGATCTCTGTCTTTATGTCAGTCAATATCTGTTTTAGGTGCTCCTAAGTTGGGTGCATAGATGTTTACTAGGATTATGTCCTCTTGTCGAATCTATCTCTTTATTATTATATAGTGCCCATTTTTGTCTTTTAATATGTTCTTCATTTTAAAGGGTATTTTGTCATATGTAATTATTGCTACTACAGCTTTGTTTTCTCATTCCATTTGCATGAAATATCTTATTCCAACCCTTCACTTTCAGTCTGTGTGTGTCTTTTGATCTGAGGTGAGTCTCTTGTATCCAACATATGCAAGGATCTTATTTTCTTATCCACTCAGCCACCCTATGTCTTTTGATTGGCGCATTTAATCCATTTAAATTTAAAGTGATCATTGATAGGTACATAGTTATTGCCATTGTGTTATTTGTATTTCTGGTCTTCATTAGATTTTTTTTTTTATCTTCTTCTGCTTACAGAAGCCCTTTTAACATTTCCTGCAATGCTGGCTTTGTGGTAATGAATTCCTTAGGTTATTCTTTTCTGGGAAGCTCTTTATCTCTCTTCAATTTTAAATGATAGCCTTGCTGGATCAAGCAATCTAGGTTGTAAGCCTTTGTTTTTCTTCACTTTGAATACCTCCTGCCACTCCCTTGTGGCCTGCAAAGTTTCTGTAGAAAAGTCAACTGGTAGTCTTATAGGGGTTCCCTTGTATGTAACCCACTGTCTTTCTCTTGCTGCTTTCAGGATTCTCTCTGTCTTTAATCTTTTCCATTTTAATAATAATGTGTCTTGGTGTGGGCCTGGTTGGGTTCATCTTGGTTGGAACTCTCTGCGCTTCCTGGGCTTATATGTCGATTTCCTTCACCAGGTTAGGGAAGTTTTCAGTTATTATTACTTCAAATATGTTCTCAACCCCTTCTTCACTCTCTTCTCTTTCTGGTATTCCTATGATGTGCATGTTGTTGCACTTGATGTTTTCCCATAGGTCTCTTAAACCATTTTCATTGTCTTTTATTCTTTTTTTCTTTTTGTTGTTCCGCTTGGGTGATCTCTGCTAAATTTTCTTCTAAATCATGGATTCGATCCTCTGCCTCATCTAACCTGCTGGTAATTCCTTCAATGTGTTTTTATTTCAGTTATTATAT
Organism: Rhinolophus hipposideros; assembly: GCF_964194185.1. Taxonomy (NCBI): domain Eukaryota; kingdom Metazoa; phylum Chordata; class Mammalia; order Chiroptera; family Rhinolophidae; genus Rhinolophus; species Rhinolophus hipposideros. The sequence continues at coordinate 67,862,489 of NC_138061.1, forward strand.
TCTTTAATTCTAACTGGTTGTTCTTTATGATTTCTCTATTCTTCTTTATGTCATCACTAAGCTCCTTAAACATTCTTACCATCAGTGTTCTGAACTCTGTCTCTGATAGATTACCTGTATTTCATTTAGCTTCAATTCTGGAGGTATCTTCTGTTTTTTTTGGGGGGGAGGACATGTTTATTTGTTTCTTCATTCTTGCTGACTCTCTGTGTTTGCTTTGATGTATTAGGCAGATCCCCTAGTGTTTTCAGTCTTTGATGAGTGTCTTATATAGTATGTGTCCTTTATATTTGAATTGCACCCCTTTCCTATTCTCCTGTGCGTGTGCTCCAGAAGTGACCCTTGTGTTGTGTGTATTCTCCCGTTAAAGTTGAGCTTTAATTGCTTTTGGCTTGTCAGTAGGTGGGATTGACTCCTAGGCTGACTAGTTGTGAAAACTGGCTATGCCCACAGTGGATGTGCTGCTGTGTGAAGGTTGACCCCCTCAGATGTGGCTTGGCCCCTATGGTCTGTTGTCCTATAGAGAATTCCCTTTGGGTGTGTCACCTGTAGGACAAACCCGGTAATACTCTGGTTTGGTTTGGAGTTGGCCTCTGGGTGTGTTGATTCTTGTGTCTCTTTGGCTGGGCACTAGTGTAGGGCGATTTCAGAACAAAACAAATGAACAAGCACAAGAACAAAGAAAAAAACAAATATAACCACTTGTAAAAACAACCGACCCCAACACTCAACATAGACAAAAATATCAAAAATAAATAATTCTACAGAAACAAAACAAAAAATAGCAACACCAAAAAAAAATCAATACAGGAAAATGGAAAGAGGGAGGAAAAGTAGGGCAAGGAAAAGAGAAGAGAGAGAGAAAGGGGAAAAACGTGTGTGTGTGCTAAAAATGATAATAATACTAAAATAAAATAAAAAAATTTTTAAAAGTCTTGGCTTAAGCCCACCTGGCTATCTCCAGGTTCTCCTCTGCTGTACAAAAACTCCTCTGCATCTTGTGGAGACAGAGCCAGCCACCTGGTGTCCAGGGGGACCCTGGCAATGCAGTTCTGGATGGGTGGGGCTATCGGGTGTGGTTGGTAGTTTGTAATTTACAGTCAGTGCAGTTTCTCCTCTCGCCTGCACAAACGCACTCAGAGCACCACAGCCAGCCATAGGGAGGTGGGCTTCTTCCCTGTGAGCGGCTCTCCTGAGTCTTAGAGCACTTCTTCCATTGGGGTGTGTGGAAAGCATGAGATTTCTGAGCTGTTGAAAGCCCAGAGCTGCCTCTGCCACCTGCTGCTGACCCCTGTGTGTATCCCCGCAGCTGTAGTTGCCCTGCCCCAGCAGCCCAGAAGATGGGGACGGGGAGGGGATGTGTCTTCTGTCTCCCAGCCCAGACTCTTCCCTAGATCACAGCTGCAAACTGGCTTTTTCCAGATCCTGAGTGCTACAGCTCCTCTGTAATCAGACACTACTTGCAGTTCAGGGACCAGCTTGAGACTCTGGAAGGGTGGGGGTACGATTGCTGTGGGAAAGTGGGGGGAGGGGCCCAGGTATGGAGTTTGCTTTTTGTCTGACCAAGAACCCAGATGGAGATCTCAGTTGCGATTACTGCCTCAAATGCTGGGTACGCTGAACTATTGGCAGGAGAGATCAGCTGTGGGGTGTAGGGAAAGAGCCCAGAGTCTGGCTGGTGCAATCTATGGTCTTTGTCCTGAGGCTCCGCGTAACTGCAGTCATGGATGCGGCCGCGACTCCACACCGCTCTCTTCCCTCTTCTCCTGCTCGCCTGGTTTGCCTACTGCAAGTAATCCACATGCAAGTCTCTTAGCTGTCCTGTGTGATGAGCAGAGAATCCTTTTTTCTTCTCCCCTTCTTCTGACTCCCCTCCAGTTCAAGCCTCAAGCTCCAGTTCAAGCCTTGTTTCTCAATCTAGTTAGTTGTGTGGATCACAGCTCCCTGGCCCATGTTGGTATTATGAGCCTTGAGCTTCCCCCCCCAGAGGCAATCGGTCACTAGTTGTCAGTTGGCTGCTCACAGCAGTTCATGGCAGGTCACGCCGGCTGCCTGCCACTCACGATGGCTGCTGGCCACTCACGCTGGCCACCGGCCGCTCATGGCAGCACACAGCAGCCCAGTTCCAGGGAGAGCTGTTGTTCACAATCTTAGATGTAGAGGGTGCAGCTCACTGGCCCATGTGGGAATTGAGCCTGCGAGCTTGTCATTAGGAGCACAGCGCTCCAACCACCTGAGCCACTGGGAGGGCCCCGAAAATCCTTTGATGGGTTATAGATGTTCAATTTGTGTTAAGTTCCAGAGGAGAGCTCAAGAAGCCCACCTCACTGCTGCCATTTCTATGACATCACTCTTGGTCAGAATGCTTTTAATTATGAGTTATATGTGATTATAAAAGTGTAGCATGCGGGAGATCTTTATGGCAATTGACTATCTCTTTAGCTTGATTTAGGTGGAGATTACGTAAATCTACACCTGATAAAATTGCATCAAATTATCAACATACCTTGTAGTGATGCTAATTTTCTGGGTTTGATGTTGTTACAAAGGTGTAAGTATTAATGAAAACTGGGTAGATGGTTCCAGAACCTCTTTGTTATCATTGCAACTTGCTGTGAATCTACAATTATTTCAAAGTAAAAGATTTAAGAGGTTTCAGTTAAGGTTCACTTTGGTTATTATTAATAGAGTTTCTATAAACATTCATGTCCAGGTTTCTGTGTGAATATAAGTTTTCATTACAAGTATTAACTTTATCTTGGGTTTCTATTCCTTAAGATTTTTGAGGAATTGTTGCCTTTCATCAAAGCTTTTAAATGTATGTGCTTAAATTGTAATACTCTCATTTTTTGGAGTATTCCTTTTTATTCACTTAACATCTGCAAGGTCTTTGGTGTTATTCCATTTATTCCTAAAATTTCTAATCCCTGTCATACATTTTTTGTCAGTGTTGCCAGAAGTTTATCAATTTCATTGAGTTTTTCAAAGAACCAACCATCCCCCTCCCCGAAATTTTTTCTACTCGTACTGATTTTAATTGATTTCTGCTCTTATTTTCCTTATCCTTGTATATGCCAAAGTTTTATTTTGTTTTTCTAGTTTCATAAAGTGGAAACTTTGATTATTGATTTGAGACCTTTCTTTTCTAATATCAATATTTAATGCTATAAATGTCCTTCAGTGTTAGCTATATACCACAAATGTTGGGATGTTACATTTTCATGTTTTTCTGTTCAAAATATTTTCTAATTTTTCTTAAGATTTCTCTTTGACCCATGGATTAAGAAATGTTTGTTGAATTTCCAAGTATATGGGGATTTACCTGTTATATATTTGTAATTGATTTCTAGTTTGATTCCATTATTGTCTGAGAACATACTTTGTGTGTTTTCATTTATTTTATATGTAATATTTATCTTTGTAGACTGGAAAAGAATATTCATTCAACTGTTGGGTATAGTATTCTTTAAATCAGATCTAGTTTGCTGATTGTATAATTCAGTTCTTTGTCCTTGCTGATGTGTTTATTACTTTTATTTATAGACAAATATTGATATCTCAAACTATAACTAAGAATTTGCCTATTTCTCCTCTCAGTCCTTTTATTTTTGCTTCATGTGTTTTAGAGCTCTGTAGTTAGATGCGTACACATGTAGGATCGGTATGCCTTCTTGTTTACTTGATGTTTTATTATTATTTAGTGTCCCACTTCTGGTAATTTCCTTTCCTCTAAAGTCCATTTCGTCTGACATTAGCATAGCCACTCCAGCTTTATTTTGAATAGTATTTGCATGGTGTATCTTTTTTAAAGTCTTTTTTTCTTTTTTTACTTTTGACCTACCTACATCATTTTATTTTCAAGAGTTTTCTGTAGAGTACATATAGTTGAACTTCTTATTAATTCTGAGTCTGCCTTTTAATTAATCTGTTTAGACCAATTTCATTTAATGTTATTGATATATTAAGTTTTATGTCTATTATATTATTTAATTTCTCTTTGTGCCTTCTATTGTTTATATCTGTTTCTCCCTTTATTGCCATCTTTTGGGTTATTCAAAAATTTTCTAGTATTGCACTTTGTTATAATTTTGACTATTATTTGTCTATATGGTTTTTAAGAGGGTTGCACTAGGAAACACAAAATACACACTTAACTTTTCACAAACTGCAGAATCAGTTTTTTACTTCCTCAATTGAAATGTAGCAACCTTTTCATTATATAGGTTCTCCCCTCCCCCAATGCTTTTCTATGTTCCACCTACAGATATTCAAAATCAATCTCAGGGCGGCCGGATGGTTCAGTTGGTTAGAGTACGTGCTCTTAACAACAAGGTTGCTGGTTTGATTCCCACATGGGATGGTGGGCTGCGCCCCCTACAACTAAGATTGAAAATGGGGACTGGATTTGGAGCTGAGCTGTCCCCTCCACAACCAGATTGAAGGACAATGACTTGACTTGGAGCTGATGGGCCCTGGAAAAAACATAGTTACCCAATAAAAAATTTGTTTAAAAATTATAAAAAACCAATTAGGCCATATTATAATTTTACTTTCAAACATAAAACATGTTTTAAAGAACTCAGGAAGAGAATAGTCCATTATGTTTACCTAGATATTTCTGTTGCTCTTTCTTGATTGTGGAGATACAAAGTTTTTTCTATCATTACCCTGTCTAAAGAACTTCCTTTAGCAATTTTTTGGAGTTTTTTTAGTGTAGGTTAATATGCAATGTATTCTTAGTTTTACTTCAGCTGATAATGTCTTTATCTCACCTCCATTTCTGAAGAATATCTTCTGCATATAAAATTTCAGGTTCACAGTTCTTTCAGCACTTTCAAAATGTGCCACTTTTTTCTGGGCTCCATCATTTCTTTTTATGAGCAATTTGTAGTCATTCAAATCATTCTTCCCTTAAGAGTAATATTTTACTTTTTGTGATTTTCAGCAATTTCATTATGATATATCTAGGTATGTATTTATTGGGTCTATCCTATTAGGGATTCACTAACCTTCTTGAGACAGTAGGTTTATATCATCTGCAGCATTTTTTAAAAAAACACCAAAATTGTTCTCCCTTCTAGGACTAAATGTTAGACATTTTCCTACAGGTCTCTGTTTGTCTGTTCGTAGGAGGTTTTCGTTGATGTTTTTTGTTTTGTTTTGTTTTTTTGTCAATCATTATTCTCCTGCTTCCTCATACTGGGTAGCTTCTATTAATCTATCTTCAAGTTAATGGACTCACTCTCCATTCTGCTAATGAACCCATCTAATGATTTTTTTTTTATTTCAATTACTGGCTACCTTCATTTGGCAATATGCACTTCAGATTCCTCAATTTCCTTTCATGGCTTTATAGCGTGCTTTTTATTGATGAATAATATTCCATTATGGGGAGTAACCAGTTTGTTTATTCTTTAGTGATTTCTTCATTATTTTTTTCTGTTATTTTCTTAGTGATTGCTTTCTCTAAAATAACTATTCCCCTATTATCATACACAGCTGAATTTATCAGAATGTACGTTAAATTTGGCCTTTTGTGTTTCTTCTTTAAAGAAATGTCTATTCAGTTCCTCTGTCCATGTTTTAATCAGATTATATGGTGTTTTTCTTCCCTATGGAGTTGTATGCATTCCTGACATGTTTTGGGTATTAATCCCTTAACAGATAGATGATTTGCGAACATATTCTCCAGTTCTGTAGGTTCACCTTCTCATTTTGATTCTTTTGCCATGTAGAAGCTTTTTAACATCGTCCTACTTGTTGACTTTTGCTTTTGTGGCTTGTGCTTTTGGTGTCATATCCAAATCATTGCCAAGACCAATTTCATTTTTTTAACTTTTCAATTACAGTTGACATTTAATATTATTTTATATTAGTTTAAGCATAGTGGCTAGACATTTACATAATTTACAAAGTGATCCCCAATTTAGTCTTTTCCATCTAGCACTAAACAGTTATTGCAATATTATTGACTATATTCCCTATACTGTGCATCCCCATGACTATTTAATTACAAATTTGTACTTCTTACTCTGTTCACCTTTTTCCCCATCCTGATACACAAGCCCTCCTATCTGGCAACCACCAATTTGTTCTCTGTATCTATGGGTTGATTGCTTTTTTAAAAAATATAACTTTGCTATTTTATTTATTTTATTTTTTAATTTCTATTTTATTGGGGAATATTGGGGAACAGTGTGTTTCTCCAGGGCCCATCAGCTCCAAGTTGTTGTCCTTAAATCTAGCTGTGGAGGGTGCAGCTCAGCTCCAAGTCCAGTCGCCGTTTTCAATCTTTAGTTGCAGGGGGCACAGCCCACCATCCCACGTGGATATTGAACTGGCAACCTTGTTGAGAGCTTGCACTCTAACCAACTGAGCCATCTGGCCACCCTCCAGAAGCCCAGTGGCAGTTCGCTGTCTCCAATCTAGTTGCAGAGGATGCAGCTCACTGGCCCATGTGGGAATCGAACCAACAACCCTGTTGTTCAGAGTTTGCGCTCTAACCAACTCAGCCAACCGACCACCCCAAGTCTGTTTCTATTTTATCTTGTATCTATTTTATCTATTTTATCTTGTACCTATTTTATCTTCTTTAGATTCCACACATAAGATCACATGGTACGTCCTTCTCAGTCTGACTTAATTTCACTTAGCATAATACCCTCTATGTCCAATCATGTTGTCACAAATAGTAAGATTTCATTCTTTTTATGGCAGAGTAATATTCCATTGTATGCGTTCTTTATAAATTTTGAATATAAACCCCCTATCAGATGTATCATTGGTGAATATCTTCTCCCATTCAGGTTATCTTTTCATTTTGGTGGTTTCCTTTGCTGTGCAAAAACTTTTTAGTTTGATGTAGTGCCATTCGTTTATTTTTTCGTTTCCTTTGCCTGAAGAGATGTATCAGAAAAAAATTTACTAACAATGTCAGTGAGTTTACTGCTCATGTTTTCTTCTAGGAGTTTTATGAATTTGGGTATGACCTTTAAGTTTTTAATCCATTTTGGGTTTATTTTTGCATATGGTATAAAGTGGTCCATTTTCGGTTTTCTTTTTTAGCATGTATCTGCCAGTTTTCCCTACATCATTTATTAAATAGACTGTCTTTACCCCATTGTGTATTCTTGCCTCCTTTGTCATAAAGGACCATATAGATGTGGGTTTATTTCTGGGCTGTATTGTTTCATTGATCTGTGTCTGTTTTGACGTCAATATCATGCAGTTTTGATTACTATAGCCTTGTAGTAGAGTTTAATATCAGATCTCATACTTCCAACTTTGTTCTTTCTCAAAGTGGCCATGGCTATTTGGGGTCTTTTATGGTTCCACACAAATTTTAGGATGGTCCTAGTTTGTGAAAAAAAAAATTCCATAGGTATTTTGATAGGGATTGCACTGAATCTATGATTGCTTTGGTTATTATGGACATTTTAACTATGTTAATTCTTCCTATCCATGGTAAATGCTTCCCTTTAATTGTATCTTCTTCAATTTCTTTTTTATTAACATTTTTTAGTTTTCAATTACAAATGACATACAATACTGTATTAGTTTCAGGTGGACAACATAGTGATTAGACATTTATATAACTTACGAAGTGATCACCCTGATAAATCTAGAACCCAACTGAAACAATAGTTATTATATTCCTTATGCTATACTTTATATCCGCACAACCATTTTGTACCTACCAATTAGTACATAATATCTTTCCCTTTCTGGGCACCAATCACCCAATGGCTCTCACATTGGTAACCATCAAAATGTTCTCTGTATCTATTTGTTTGTTTTGTTTGTTCGATTCCACATATAAGTGAAATCACATGGCATTTGTCTCTCTGTATGTCTTATTCAACTCAGCATAATATGCTCTAGGTCCATCCAGGTTGTTGCAGATGGCAAGATTTTATTCTTTTTTATGTCTGAGTAATATTCTACTGTATGTAGGTACATCTTCTTTATCCATTCATCCATTGATAGGCCATCCAAGCTGCCTCCATATTTGCTACTGTAAATAATGGTGTAATGAACACATATGGATACACATGTCCCTTTGAAGTAGTGTTTTGCATTTCTTTTGATAAATACCCAGCAGTGGGATTGCTGGGTACTTGTCTCTTGTTATAGCCTTTGTTCTAAAGTCTACTTTGTCTGTTATAAGTATTGCCACCCCCCAGCTGTTTTATTGGTAGGAAGCTCATGGTAAAGCTCGCTCTCAGATGGGGATAACTACCCCCATTTTGTGGATAAGAAAACCGAGCCCAGAGAAGGTTCCAAGCTATGGACTCCAGACATGGGACAGGATATTAAGAATCATTTCCCCAAGTATCTAAGGGAACCTTACTCTTAAGTGGTGTCCCAAGTATCTAAAGCGGACCTTACTCTTAAGCAGTGTCTAAGAATAGGGACCTCATTGCCTGGAAAAAAAGTCTGGGGATGTAACTAACATCTGAGAGGAGGGGCAAGGGGAAGCCAAGTTAAGACAGAAAATGGGCCCAATTCCACAGAAACAGATTCTTGGGAGTTAATCAGAAAACAATTTCCAGGCAATGGGAATGTAAATTGTGCAGTCATTTCAGAAAGCCATATCTATGAGCCAGCAATTCCTCTCCTGATTTATACACTTGAGCACTGGGTTTCAAAATCTGGGAAATGAGCCATTTGTTGGTTGTGAAATAACTGTAGTATACAGAGAAAAGTATTTAATAGAATGGAGTACACAATACAAAATAAAACAGCAAAGCACATTACAGGTAATTAGGGTGTTATCTCATGAAACAAAAATCACAGATATATAAAGTTGTTGGTTAAACAAGTATATATATATATATCACACACACACACACACACACACACACACACACACACACACACACCTTCCGCCAGGTATCTAAATGGTCACTCTTTGCACTGTAGCCTACCCAGTGAGGTCTTTCCTTGCCCACGCTATTTAAAATCAAACCATCCTTCTGATGACTTTTCCTATTTCTCTTTTTTTAGAGTGATTAAGTTTATTAAGAGTTTTAAATATCTACAGAAATAGAGCAAATAGTGAACTTAAACAAATCCTAAACTTTCAATCTCCAAAGTGGCTATAATACAGTATACACACCTATTACCTGCAGGCTCTCCTGCAATCTCCTGGAAGGGACAAGCCAAAGATCCACTTCTTGGGAATTATTGTTAAGACCAATACATAGAAGTCTACTGTGATTTAAAGATAACAAAAATATCTTTTATAGCATTTATCACCATGATTTTCTCTCATGCAGATGTATTTTCTTAATATGGCTGCTGGTAGCAACAAGGACACAACCTACCTAGTCATTATGACTTCTCAATAAAAATATTCTAGGATGGGTTCTCATTGGTCTATTCTGTAACAAAAGATCATCCTTGGATCAGTACAAATGTGGAGACAGGAAGAGATGGTATCATCTGGGGTAAATACCAACTCTCTGTGCTCACAGGACTGATTATATTACTAGAACACAGAAAAGTTACATTGAGCAGACAAAAGCAATTGCCACTTCATAAAATTTAAGTACATAAGATTAGTGGACATTTGGTCCTGTCCAAAACATCCATTGAAAACATTTGGTCCACACCAGAATGTCTTGAAATTTGTCCTACCAAAAATAACTCATCAGCATATTTGGTCCTATAAAAAAAGTTCACACTTAGAAAAAAATATCCCTGGGTTCAAATAGGCCATAATATTTATTTATACTTTTGGTTTACAGGATTAATACATTAAAAAATACTATTATGTTTTATTGGTCCAATAATTGTGTTGTGGCTGTATTGCCAATAATGCTTCTTGCTTTGGTATGGTACATGGTAATGGCACATAGGGTTTGGTAGATGGGTCAAGGTTCAAATCTTGCAGAAGAGCAGGATTTAATTATGTGTAGTGAGGAAAAGTTCAACAGTTAGAAAAATGCACAGAGAGTAACAAGTCGAGGATGGGCTCTCATGATGCACAGCGCTGTTAATATGTCACTGGGCATTAGCTGGATTTGGCTGTGTAGGTCAACAAGGAGTTTAGTCAGATTATCTGGCTTGTTCAGGCGTGAGAAAGGGTATGGCTCTCCTACCACACAGAAGCTGGGTTTAATAGCTTCCATGAGGGTAGTACCAAGCATCTAATAAACCCTCTACAACTATCCCATTGTCTAGGTTTAATGTCTGATGTTTCCCTTGAATCGATGTTCTATAGAGGTATAATTGCAGTAGACTGCAAGAAGAGTCTGCCACGATTTAGAGAGGTTTTAGTGGGTGTGACTTCCACACTTACTGACAATTAGCGTGGTTGACTATGCTCCTGCCTGGTCCCTACCTATTGGCTGATCTAGCCCGGGCGAACCGGGTGTTGAATCTGTAAGACATTAGTAAGATCTCCCCTAGCAGTAAACCAGCGATCATTGGTCAGAAAGCTAGGAAAAAGAAAAAACACTTTTGTTGCTTGGCAATATGACATCTTTATTTACAAATTCTTAGCAAAATGTGGCAGAAATAGTATACTCACATAAAGAAAAGCCAATGTTACATTATAATGGTTTTTGGTGCCATTTCCATTCCTTTAACAGAGACAGCAGTAAAAGGTAGTGGTGCTGTGAAGATAGGAGAATCTGCAATGCTAGATGTACAAGTCAGGATTTGGATAACATTACAGTCATTTAAGATGGGAAAGGAAAACATCAACAGAACATTGGTATTGAAGGGAAGGGAAGGAAAAACCGTGAACAAGTTAAAACAACATGCATTAGAACCAAATGTAACACCATCATAGGTATCTCAAAGAACTTTCCATGATATTCATGATGAAGAGGTTCTGTTAATGCTACCAGACAGAAACTCATTAAAGGGGCAAGAATTCAAAATAGACATCAACCTCCAAACCTAACTTCATTGCACAGAATTGTAATTACAGGAGTATAAAGTGACCAAGTGCAGAGAACCACTTCTTATGCACAATTCTGGTGCTCAAAATGATGAAAGAATTCTTACTTGCACAACTTAGGACAATATTCAACATTGAAGTGCCAGTACCACATTATTCAATGATGGCACCAACACAGTTCACTAAGTTATTTACTGTGTACAGTGCAGTATTGGGTTATAGTAGGCCACTGATTTATGCCCTAACAGAAAGACGAGAAGACACTTAGATATGAATATAAACTTGCATCTGCACAGGAAAGAAATCTCATTAACCCTACTTCATTGTGCATGACAGATTTCAAGACTGTAAATATGAATGTGATTTGACTACCACCAAATGCATAAGGATGCTTGTTTCACAATTGCTGTGGTGGAAAATATCTTTTTTTGGGTCTAACACGAGTACATGACAACAGAACACAACACACATAACCGTATCCATGTTGTTGGGACTTCCACTTGTACCTTTGGAAGATGTAAATAAAACTCTTAAGTACACTGTGGAGACTGCAGAAAAAAATAAGATGACCGAATGGATTATGTTGAGAGAGGGTATGTCTGACGAAGGCGTAGCAGAGGCAGAAGACCAGAAGCTCCCAGATATCCACCAGAAACCTGCAATGTTTACAGATCAGTACTGAAGGGTGATTAAAGGACAAACACCACAGTGGAAGGCTGGCGAAGCAAATTTCAAAGCTGATGGTAGTGCATCATCCTTCCATTTGGAGATTTATTGAAGTGTTAAAAGATAAACAGCAAAGCAATAAACAAGTTATCACCCAGGTTCTTGATGGTCAGAATCAAATACAACCACCAACTTTACGATGATACTGAGAAATCAAATTTGTACAACAAAAATTGTTAACTGATACAAATATAAAGCCAATCATCAGGCTGATGTACACCTTAGAGCAACTGCTCATCGACTTAAGAGTAACTGTGCTGAACTTCATGACAAGGAAGAACAAGAATAAATGTGAAATCCCAAATTCGTCATGAATTACAATAAAATAATGTAAATAAAATTTTAATGAAGTTAACTGTTTCTATGAGTATTACTTCACAAATCAAGGACCAAATGTTTCAATGGATGTTTTATATAGGACAAAATACCAAAGACCTTTTGGTGTGGACCAAATGTCTCTGGATGTTTTGGACAGGACCAAATATCCTGCAAGGACATGGTAAAAATCCCAGATCAAGCCAACCAAAAAAAGGGTGAATTAATCAAACAGTGCAGGGGCAACTGGCACTGGCTATTCACTTGGAATAGTGAGCTGCGTACCTCATACCACACGTAACAAGAAACATCACAGATGGATGTATGCATAATGCAATTTTGCACGTCTACTTCACACGTCAAAGAGACACATCTGCCACAGTGCTCAATTCCAAAAGGAATTTACTAATGACACAATAGCACAGCAAAGCAGAAACACAACTCTCAACCAGTAGAATACATTTCTAATACTGAGCCTTTACATAGGAATTTACAGGAATAAAAAACATTGTGCTGCTTATTCTCCACTGGCTCCACCCAGAACTCCTCTGTGCCCACTTGGGCTCACCTGAAAATGGCATCTGTTTGGGTTCTCCAAAAGGAGGCACCAACAATTTGATGCCACAATTCCAGTGCTCACAATATCTCCTATGAGGTGGCCTCTCCTCCAAGACAGTAGCTCTCATTGGGCTCTGGTAACACTTGTTTCCATCTTTTGCCCCTTTAGAGTTTAGAATGGTAATAACTTCCGGGCGATGATAGTCTCTCAGTGCTTCAATATCCCTTGTTCCTGGCCCACACCTCTATAGTAAGTCTGCCATTAAAATCTTCTTGAATTCTGTTTTTCACCAGAACCATGGCTGATACAAAGACCCATCCCTATATTAACTTGTCAAAAGAAGTAATTCTCCCCCCAAATTGCTGTATAGAACGTCAACACTTAGAAAAGAATTTGTCTGTACCAGGGGGAATGCCTTCAGCTCTAAGTAATAAACAACTCTAAGAATAAACAAGAAATCTCCAATAAAATCATTAGAATAGAATCTCCATGATTAACTCAGACTTATCTGGATTTACCCCAAATCATCTGGGGAATGACAAAGACAAAACAGACCTCAGTGAGTGAGTCTCTTGGAACTGCTTATCAACACATTGCAAGGAAGCATAGGAAACAGGAAGAAAAAGGTGACAGAGAAAGTATATGGCCCTCTGTATGAAATACGAACACAGTTCTTGGATTACATACAACTCAGGTTACGCATATCATGCCTAGATACAGCAACGAAATACCAAGGGTCTTAAAGAGGCATTTCATTACACACCACTAGTTTTTATTTGTAGACAGCAGTATTACTGTTTATAATTGATGTTAACCTTTGTGAAATTTATGTATCATTGTTATTAACAGCATGTACAGTATTGACTGACCCATAAGCAGCTGAAAAACCTCAGGAAAATATCGTTTGACTTTTTAATGGAAGTGGTAGTTCAGTAATAATGGTCATACTCATTCATATATGCCAAAAAAGTCAGAGGAAAGGTAGGTGATGTGAAGTATAACATACTGGCCCCACTCTAAAGTGACTGAAGAACTGAAGAGACAAGAAGTACTGAAAATAGAATTGATACAGAGGTAATTAAAAAATCTCACAAAAACATATTTTGGCTTCTTTATTGAAGAGATAGGTCAGCAATAATGGACATAGACATATATTTATGTCAGGAAATAGGAGAAAGGGTATGCGGTTTGTACTTTAAAATTTCCCAATATATTTTCTTATACCCACAGTGGTGTGCTGGTAAATACTGGACAATAGGTTCACTGAGAAAATAAAAACCCTAAATGGTAGTTTGCCAATTTCCATGGTGTAAATACTCCCACTAAAGCCAAACTACCAAAATGATGGCACTGAATACAGAGCTGGGAAGAGAAGTACGGTAGCATACCATTATACAGTATTTTTTCCATGCAGATTCAATAATATAAGTAACCTTAACAACAAAAAAATAGCAAAATGTTATAAAATAATTAGGAAGTGATTGAGTATTGAATATTTATTACCTTTGTTTTTAATACAATTTTTAAATGACTGTGTTTAACAACTGACTCATGAAATTCCTGAAAATTGAACAATCAGCGGTACTCACAAGCCAGGAGCTTACTCTAGCACACCACTGTATGTGTATAAATATATTTACATGTACATATATAATTATGTCAGCCTATAAAGACACTGGTGGTGTTTACTGTGGGAAATATTAATATAGATCATAATACTTAACTAAGTGTTCATATTTTCTCTTCACAAGCATGTTGGGCTCTAATATACAAATCAAGCATACTTCAAATTTGTTATATTAGCATACTCACATAAGGCCTGCAAATATTAGAGACTCTTCACATAAATGTTTAATGCTGTTGTCATTCAGTATTTTTCAGCTTCAAATTACACTGTGACTGTTGGTATAAATAAATACTACCCATTACATTTACAATAAAATTTTGGTATCACATCTGGAATATGAAACTATACAACATTATTTCTAGATGAAGACTTTTACCACGTTACTTATATTAATGGATTTCCTCTCAGTACAAATTTTCTGTCAAAGTTTTAATTTTTCTTGAAAGCTTTCACACATTTAAAACATTAATAAGGTTTTATTCTAGTATAATCTGAAGTACAATGTCACTTTTTAGTAATTTGTGACATTCTTTGGGTTCACTAATCTCATTTAAAATTTTTTGTTAATGAATTTGAAAGGATAGATCAATTCTGAACATTCAGGATATTGAAAGAGTTTTCACCCTTGTGTGAATTCTCTGATGTTTAGTGAGTACTGACCTCTGACTAAAGGTTTTCCCACATCCATTACACTCATAGGGTTTCTCCCCTGTGTGAGTTCTCTGATGTTTAGTGAGAGCTGATTTCTCACAGAAGGTTTTTGCACACTCATTACATTTATAGGGTTTCTCTCCTGTGTGAGTTCTTTGATGTACAATGAGGTTTGACTTCACACAGAAGGATTTTCCACATTCATTACATATAAAGGGTTTCTCTCCTGTGTGTGTTCTCTGATGTACAGTTAGAGCTGACCTGTGGCAGAAAGATTTTCCACATGCATGACATTCATAGGGTTTCTCTCCTGTGTGAGTTCTCTGATGTTCAGTGAGGTTTGACTTCACACAGAATGTTTTTCCACACTGCTTACATTCATAAGGTTTTTCTCCTGTGTGTGTTCGCTGATGGTTGGTAAGGTGTGGTTTCTGACAAAAGGACTTCCCACATTCAGTACATTCATAGGGTTTCTCCCCTGTGTGTGTTCTCTGATGCTGAGTGAGGTTTGACTTCTCCCAGAACGTTTTCCCACAGTCAGAACATTCAAACGTTTTTTCTCCTGAGTGAGCTCTTCGAGGTTGGGTGAGATGTGACCTCTTGTTGAAATTTCCATTTTCCTTGTGCTCATAAGGTTTTCCCCCCATGTGCACTAGCTGATGTTTAAAGAGGGCTGACTTTATCCACGTTTTGTGACTTACTTTATATTCACGGGGAATCTTTCCTGCATAAGTTCCCTCATGGATAATCAAAGTTGAACTGTCACAGAAAATTTGCCCATATTCATTATATTCATAAGGATTCTCCCCCGTCAGAGCGCTCTGATGTCCCAATCTTAAATCCATATAGAAGGACTTCCCACAAATACTGCATTCATATGGTTCCATTTCCAAACGAGTTCTCTGAGATAAATTGAGCTTTAAACTTTGGATGAAGGTTCTCTGACATTCATTATAATTACAGAGTGTTTCTCCTATCTGTACTCTCTTGTTTGTGAAAAAGGCTGCCTCCTCATGGAAGCCTTGTCCATTTTCATTATATTCAAAAGGCTGGTCAAAAATCAGCTGAGTGAGATCTTGGCTATGGCTGAGGATATTCCTTTTTTGATTATAAGATTTCCCTCTAGTAGGAGTTTTCTCATGCCTAACATCAAGGAGCAATTTTTCATATACATTATATTCATCAGGCTTCTTTCCAGAATAGTTTTTATTAATAATTAAGCCTGAAATATTCTTCAAACTCGTTTCACATGAGTCACATATCTTATATGGAAAATTTCTTGAAGGAACACAGTCTGTACCCAGACCGAAAGTTTTCCTTACTCTATCACCACCATCTCTACTTAACGTTTTGTTGGTGGTGAAAGCAAGTTGCCAAAAATGTTCATCTTGATTTTCCTGGCTGCTCTCTATCAGGTTATCAACTTTCCAGTCTTCTAGAAATGAGAAAAATAACCACATCTAGTGAATCCAGTACATTTCTAATGGAATTGACTTTTATACAAATGCCCAATTACACTATCAATTATTTTGTTATAGGCTCAGTTTCCTAGTATGAACTAAATCCAAGTGTACATTTCCTTTACCCTTCCAGTTTGAGTGGAAAATACATGCTTCAGTGGAAACAAGGAAAGGAAACGGGCAATGACATGTAATACTTTTTAAATATAACCTTCAAAAGTAAACAGAAAAAGGAAAATTCAAAGCACAGGGAATTGGGGAGTGGCTGATTCAGAGACGGAAACTCAGAGAATGGGGTGAACCTAAAAAAGACATTGAATGCTGAATAAAGTGATAGTAATGATTAGCAGACAAGGGCTTTCAAAGGATGAACTATGTTTGGTAGAGAGAGCACAGTTTAGTCCTTATTCCCTAATATGTAGATTACTGGGGTAGGATTCCTACTAGAGTACCTTGACTCTACAAATCAACAGCAAACTAAAGTTCTGAAAATATCAGCTTTCTCAGGTTCAAAAGAATAGCCCTATAACCCAGGATCTAGATTTTGCTTTAATTTAATTCACAAGGAATAATTATTTTTCAAAATGCTTTATGAGGCAAGCTGGAGAAGGTGAAATAAATTCAAGATATGGTGTGCAAGCAACAGAGATAGGTAAAATAGGACCACAACGTAAGAGTCAATAAAAGAAGACTTTAATTTCATTTATTAATAAGGAACAACTTTGTCAGCCTAGTAAAAGACACAATGGATGCTTTAGGTAAAAAAACTAAAAACCATTTAGGAATTAGATCAAGCCAGGAATGAAGAAACACAGACATAGTTCTGGTTATAAGTGATATCAGTGAAAAGTGAGAAAATGAAGAGATGTAGGAGATCATCTCCAAAGGAAAACAACCAGAGGTATCTAAAGAGACTGGCAGGAGGGACTAACAGGTTTAGCTGAGCGACCCAGATCGTCACTTAAGGTGGTTAACAGGATATAGACTATCCCCACGGAACTTCTGGAAAACAGGCTGTCTGGTTTTCGTGTTGCGCAGTCTGTTTCTTGTCAGTCTCCTCTAATGATAAGATCTAATGGATTTACAGCCCTGTGAAAGTGTTATACCAGGACTACTTCTCTTCCAACCACTCTCTAGAAAAGGAGTCAGCAAATTATGCTTGCAAGGCAAAGGTCCTTGAACTAAGAATGTTTTTTACACCTTTAAAAAGAAAAAGATGGAAGAGGCAGTCGGAAACAGTGAAGAGGAGGAAGAAAGAGATGAAAGAAAGAGCAGCAGCTGTATCCGAAGACACATGTGGCTACTAAGCCGACACTAAGCCGAAAATATTTAGTATCTGGCCTTTTACAAAACATTTGCAGCATCTGATCTAGAAGGTGTTCTCCAGCCCACACCTCTGACACCACCTGAGGCTGACGCCTTTCAGATGGGTACCTCTGGTTCTGGACTCCATACTTGTATACATCCAACCTCCTATTCGATACAGTAGGCTAGGTTTTAAGTTATCTCAAGCTTCTTGAGTCCAAATGTCAATTTCTAGTAATGGCCCTATAATCTGTCCTCCCTGATTTTCTCTAGCTCAGTAAATGGTACCCTAATTCATCTTTTATGCTGGAGACAAATCACTAGAGTCGTGCTTGAGTCCTCTCTTTCTCTCACACTCTACATCCAATCCAACAGCAAATTCTCTTGCTCTCACTTTCCAGATTTCGGTACAAATCTGCCACTGCTCAGCACTTCCAAAAGAGCCTTAGCCACTATCCTGTCCCATCTGGAGCACCTCATAGCCTCCTAACTGGTACTCCCTCCTTGCTCATGCCTAAGTACCACCACCTGCCACAGTATACTCACTGCACAGAAGTCAGGCAGACCCTTTTAAATTGTAAATCAGATCTGATGTCTTAATCTGATTTACACTTACTAAAAAACCAAAACATGAAAAATAAGGCTTTCTCAAATCACCCCAAATAAAATTAACATATCTACCATGGTCCATGCTACTTATGACATCATCTCCTATCAATCTCCTCCACACCCACTTGTCTCCAGCCATGCTGGCCCCTTGCCATCCTTCAAACACTTTAAGAATGCATCTGTCTGAGGAGTTCAGCACCTGATATTCCTTCTGCCTGGAATACTCAGAATCCTCAGAGCCACACTTCTCACGTCATTAGAGTCTCACCTCTACTGAACTCATCAGAACGGCTTTCTCTGACTTGCTTACCAAAGAGCACATGCCATCAATCCTCATCCCTTTCCCACTGCTTTCACTCTCTTTACTCACCATCACCCAGCACTGTACATACACACACATATCTACACACACACACATGCACGCATGTTTTTTGTCCCTCACTATAATACACACTGATAGCAGGGATGTTATTCTTTTAATTATCTAAAAACCTAACTGGATCATAGTGAGTACTTATCGAAGTACTGTATGAAAACATACCAGCTAACAAAAGGTGTCCAAAGACAACAGAGGGAAGGTGGATAATTCTAAAAGATACACTAACCGTAAACACACAATGGGATTTATAGATGATGTAATACAGAATTGTACACCTGAAATCTGTGTAACTTTACTAACAATTATCTCCCCAATAAACTTTAATTAAAAAAAAAAGACGTATAACATAACAAAAATAAATAAATAAATAAATAAAAGATACACTAATCAAGAAAAATTATCTAAGATGAAGCCAACTGAGTTTGAATGACAGGTGTAGGTAAATCACTCTCAAAATGTCAAAGAACAAAGGAAAGCATTTATGAGGGAAAGTGACATATGGCGGAATGTGATTAAGGTCATGGAGGGATGTGGGGCACCTGTTGCTTAGTCACTTCCAAAAGTCTGGGGCTATAGAAAGAAATTTCTGAAAAATATTTGAAAGGTAAGAAACCCTAAACCAGATCTCATTTCCTCTGGCTTCCATCTGTCCGTGAACTCATGAACTCACCCAGGCGGCACTGGTTTGGGAATCCTTGTTCTAATATCCAGGGCTCTTCTCCTTGTTCTATCTTGATGATCACATCTGGTTTAGTAATACAATGCCCTGTTAAGACAAAATCGTACAACACTATGGCGAAATAGCCTGGCTTTAAGGACTCTGAAAAAAATGATAGGGAAGAAAGATACAGCTTCAGCTGTCCAAAGGATGTGCCCAAACGAACCAATACCTGAGGAGGTAAGAACACAGCATTCTTTATTAAAGGTGGCCAAAAGGAATCATTCATCTCAGGACCTTGAATCTCAAGTTTCAAATCAAAAAGCTCTACAGGGAGTTCATGTGTTTCATCAGCTGAGAAATGCATGGTACTGCTGGTCACATGGAAAAAAATTCTTACCTACTGCGACAAGGTGGTTGTAATTTTCCAGCATTACGTCTCTGTGTAGTATCTTCTGAGCAGGATCGAGCAGATACCACTCTTCCTGAGTGAAGTCCACACATACATCTTGGAATGACACCTGTTCCTGTAATGGTATATTCTTTTTCTATAGGAAGCAGTCAGAATAACACGATGAGGAAGAGATTTAAAAGAACTACTCTCTTTAGAGTTGACTAAAAATTGACACATAGGATACCTTCTTTCGTGCTATACTATGTAGGATGAAAGTACCTGTACAAATTGAGTTTCCACTAAGGGCCTGGAACTGTCCTGCTATAAATACTACTGTTGAAAACAAACCCAGTTCCTGTTCTTAAAGTGCTTATGACCAGATAAGGAGACATATACATTAATATTTATTAAATCAGACATTGCAGGAGCTAGCACTATACACAAAGTAGCCTGGGATTACCATGGAAATGGGGTTACCACAGACAAGTTAGTTCTTTCGTATTATCTTTTACATTATTAAGTTAACTTTCACTGAAGAAGTAAAACTTTCAGATGAATAGTGGCATTCAAATGGTGCAGACCCTGACCAAGCTCAATGTATAACTAACTGATTAATGTGAACAGCTCTGCATTCTACCTACCCAGAGAAAAGCATGAATCCTCTCCGCTAAAAGAAATCATTTCTAGAGCCTCTACCAATTTTTCTGTTGTTAAATATAATGTTTGGCATCCAATAAAAACCTTCATGTTCTGTGAAGGACCAAAAGAAAAAAATAGACAACAAAAGCAGACCCACATATTGGAACTGATAAATAAGAACTTCAAAATGAAATATGATGAACATGTTCAATGAAACATTAAAATATGAACAAAATAAATGAAAAGATGGGAGAAGTTCAACAGTATGTGTGTTGTGCAGAAAAGAAATAATAGAGCAAGACTGAGACTGTTAGCCTTTGAAAGGTCTGTCACAAGGGTGTCCCTTGGCTGGCACCTGGGATCTTGGATTTCAGGAGGATTCTCACCATTCCCTGATAAGAATGGTTCAATTAGCCTAAACTGCTTGTGTAAACAGTATGGTTTATGCTGCACATATGCATTCCTTCTGGAGTCTGGAATTTTATGTGCTAAGCAGAGAGCACCTATGTGACCAGCCCCTGATAAAAACCCTGAGCACTGAGTATCTGTTGAGCTTCCATGGCAGACATTTCACATACGTTGTCACAGCTCATTGCTAGAAGACTTATGTGTGTCCTGGGAGAAGGCTCTTAGAAGCCTGTGCTTGGTTTCCTCTGGTCTATGCCCCATATGCCTTTTCCCTCTGCTGATTTTGCTTTGGATCCTTCCACTTTAATAAGTCATAACCATAAGTACAACTACATGCTGAGTCATCCCAGTGAATTACTGAACCTGGGGATGGTCTTGGGGACTTCTGATACATGTGTATACATACATGTGCATATATGCATGTATACATACATACATAAAATGGGCATTCTAGAGCTAAAAATTCAACATATGAATTAAAAACTCATTACATAGGTTCAAAATCATACTAAAGAAAGAAGACACAATATGAAATATGTACACATATGCATCTAACAAGAGTATCTAAATGCGTACAGCAAAAACTGATAAAACTAAAAAGACAAACAGACAAATCTATTAATACAATCATAGTTGGAGACTTCACTTGTCTTTCAGTATTGAGAGATTAAGCAGACAGAAAATCAGTAAGTATACAGATGACCAGAACAGCACTATCAATTAACATGATCTAACTAACTCCATCCAAAATAATAAAATACACATAATGTCATTCATTCCAACTCACATGGAACATTCACCAAGATGAACATAGTCTAGCAACAAAATAAACCTTAATGAATTTAAAACAACAACAAATAATACAAAATACGTTCTCAGACCACAATGGAGTAAAATAGAAATCAATAAACAAGAGATAATTGGAAAATCTCCCAAATGCTTGAAAATAAAGCAACACATTTGACGTCATAAAAATGGCGGCATGAGGTGAGGATCCAGAAATCACCCCTGAAATTTACAAGTTGAACAACTGTAACTGCACAAAGGACTCCCTGCAAGCAGACAGGCAAGAAGAAGAGTCCAACCTGAATTCACCTAAAGGTGGGCAAACTGAGTGAGCAGAAAAGGAGGAAAAGCAGAAGTACAGAGACGGAGCCCTGTGAGTGCAGGACGCAGACCTGGCTCAGTGCTCCAACTCACTGCATTCCAGAACTACCGCAGCTGCAGGAGAGGAAAAAAATCGGATTGCTAGGGCTCTGCTTATGGCCCACAGGGCTGAGGGGGCAGCATATAACACGGCTGAACCCAACGCTCACAGCAGAGACCTTGGAGCAAAAACTGAAGGAAGAAGGCTGAAAACGGTGGTTTAAGCCCTCACTGCCACAGAGAAAGGAAGCCTTAGGCACTGGGACTAGCCGGCCCCTCCCGACCCTCCCAGAGCTCACCCTGCCCCTACCTGCCCAGTGCTAGAAGTGGAACAGTAGCAGTGTCAAAGCAAACGAACAGAATATTTGCAGTTCTGAGAACTGTGGACTGCAAACACAGATTCACAGCCCAACTAGTTCCGGCAAAGGGGAGGTAGCTTTGGAAGCATAACTGGCAGTGGTGGTGGTCGCCCCCATTGCTCTGGGACACCTCTCAACCCAAGCTTCCCCTATCCCCACCTATCTGGGCAGATCCCTGCAGGAGTAAACAGAACTGCTGAAACACACGCGCTCTGAATCCGGTGCAGGAAGAGATTTCAAACTTCAGAAGCTCTCCACATCCCCCCATGGTGGTAGCACCCTATGACCCAGATGAACTGTTCATAGAGGAGAAGCCCAACTTCCAGGGAATCCTCCCATTGTGTGAGAAGCTGGAATAGTGCAGAAAAAACATAGGACTACAGTGTCAGAGAGAATAAAAGGCTGCAGTCGGACAGAAAATAAGACATTATACCAACATCTACAGGAAAACAAAAGAAAGACCTCTTTCTATCAACCTGTTGCACACTCACTCCTGTAGATGTCTAGGAAGAGAAATAATAAATCAGTAATTGCCATGAATAACCAAGGCAACAAGACAACTCAGAAGGAAAGTGAAGAGTCTACAGAAAAGGACGTTAAAGATATGGAAATATGTGACTTAAATGAAAGAGAATTCAAGATCGTAGTTATTTAAAAAAACTCAACAAGATGCAAGAAAACAGACAGGCAGTTTCATGAATTCAGAAACACAATCAAAGAACAACATGAACATTTTACAAAAGAGATGGAAATTTTTAAAAAGAACCAAATATAATTTCTGGAGATTAAGAACTCAATAAAAGAAATGAAGACTGAAATAGCCAGCTTAAGTAGTAGAGTGGACCAGATGGAGGAAAGAATCAGTGACATCAAAGACAGACACCTGGAAATGACACAGATGGAAGAAAAAAGAGACTTATACTTAAAAGAAATAAAAGAACTCTACAAGAACTTTCTGACTCCATCAGAAAGAGCAATATAAGAATAATGGGCATACCAGAAAAAGAAGAAAGAGAGAAGGGAACAGAGAGTATATTCAAACAAATATACTTCCAAAAACTTCCGAAACTTGTGGAAAGAACTGGATCTTCGAATCCAAGAAGCAAATAACACCTAATTACCCCAACCCTAACAGGCCTTCTCCAAGGCACATTATATTGAAGCTGTCAAAAATTAACGACAAAGAAAGAATCCTCAAGGCACTCAGGGAAAAGAAGATGGTAACCTACAAAGGAAAGCCCATTAGATTATCATCAGATTTTTCAGCAGGACAGGAACTTTACAAGCCAGCAGGGAGTTGGATCAAATATTCAAACTATTGAAAGAGAGAAATTATGAACGAAGAATAATATATCCAGCAAAGATATCCTTTAGATATGAAGGAGGAATAAAGACCTTTCCAGACATACAGAAGCTGAGGGAATTTTCTAACACACGACTTGCATTACAAGAAATACTGAAGGAGGCTATTCGACCAGCATAAATAGGGATAATTTGTGACAACCAAAACATAAAAGGTGGGCGAGTAAAGGCCTGAACTGGAATATGGGAATGGGGAAAGTAAGCATGCTGAAGAAAACAGAACACTCTAAATATGAAACTTTCTTTTACATAAAGTTAATGATAACCATTCGAGAAAAATCCAGAACTGAAATATGTAACGTAATAAAGAAAGACACACAGGGAAAAATCATAGAATACCACCACAAAGAACAGACAACAACAAAAAGGCAAAGAAACAATGGAGACACACAGTCTTACCAGAAAACCAAAGATAGAATGATAGGAAATCCTCACATTTCAATAATCACCCTAAGTATAAATGGACTGAGCTCACCAATAAAAAGGCACAAAGTAGCAGATTGGATCAAAAAACTAAACTCAACCATATGCTGCCTCCAAGGACAAACATAGACTCAAAGTGAAAGAGTAGAAATTGACACTCCTAGCAAACGGTATCCAGAGAAAATCGGATATACCCATACTGATATAAGATGAAACACACTTCAGGATAAAAAAAAAAAGAGGCAAAGATGGACATTTCATAATGATAAAGGGGACTATACAACAAGAAGACATAACAGTCATCAATATTTATGGCCACAATCAGTGAGTACCAAAATATACCAAGCAACTACTAAGAGAACTAAAAGGAAAAATTGATTAAAACTCAACTATAGTAGGGGACCTAAATACATCATTGACAGCTATGGATAGATCATCCAACAGAAAATAATGAAATAGCAGCCTTATATGACACATTAGATAAATGGACATAATTTAAATTTATAGAGCACTTCATCCTAGAACATCAGACTATGCATGTTTTTTCTAGTGTACATGGAACATTCTGAAGGATATGAGAATTCTCAAGGATATTCTCAAGGATAGACCATATATTGGGACATAAAATCAGCCTCAGCAAATTTAAGAAGATTGAAATCATACCAAGCATATTCTCTGATCACAAGGCTTTGAAACTGGACATCAACTGCAAACAGAAATATGGAAAAACTACACACACGTGGAGATTAAACAACATACTTTTAAAGAACGATCGGGTCAGAGAAGAAATAAGAGGTGAGATAAAAGATACATAGAAACAAATGAGAATGAAAATACATCCTACCAAAATTTTTGGGATGCAGTGAAAGCAGATTTAAGAGGGAAATTTATTATCATGACAGGCCTATCTCCAGTAAGAAGAAAAATCCCAGATAAGTAACCTCATGTTACACCTTAAAGAACTAGAAAAAGAAGAACAAATGAAACCCAAGGTCAGCAAAACAAAGTAAATAACAATCATCAGAGAACTAAATGAAATAGAGAACAAAAAGACAATAGAAAAAATTAATGTGACAAAGAGCTGGTTCTTTGACAAGATTAATAAAATTGACAAACCCTTGACTACATTCACTAAGATAAAAAGAAGAAGACACTAATAAAATCAGAAATGAAAAACAGTAAATTATAACAGATGACACAGAAAGACAAAGGATCATCCAAGAATACTATGAAGAACTATATACCACCAAATTCAAAAACCTAGAAGAAATGGACAAGTTCTCAGAAACATATAGCCTTCCTAGGCTGAACCATGAAGAACTGGAAAATCTAAACAGACAGATCACCAGTAACGAAATTGAATCAGTCATCCAAAACCTTCCCAAAAGCAAAAGTCCGGGACCAGATGGCTTCACTAGTCAATTCTACCAAACCTTCAAAGAGGATCTAATACCAATCCTGGTGAAACTCTTCCAAAATATTGAAGAAGAGATAGTACTCCCTAACTCATTTTATGAGGCCAACATTACCCTGATACCAAAACCTGATAAGGGCAACACAAAAAAAGAGAACTACAGACCAATATCTCTGATGAATACAGATGCAAAAATCCTAAACAAAATTCTAGCAAATCAAATGCAACAATGTGTTAAAGAGATTATTCATCACGACCAAGTGGGGTTCATCCCAGGGGCACAAGGATGGTTCAACACATGCAAATCCATCAATGTGATACATCACATAATCAAAATAAAGGACAAAAATCATATGATTATATCAATTGATGCAGAAAAAGCATTTCACAAGATACAACATCCATTTATGATTAAAACACTTAATAAAATTGGTATAGAAGGAAAATACCTTAGCATAATAAAGCCATCTATGACAAGCCCTCAGCTAAACTCACAATTAACAGTGAAAAACTGAAGCCCTTTGCTCTACGTTCAGGAACATGACAGGACTGTCCCCTATCACCTCTGCTTTTCAATACAGTGTTCGAAGTCCTCGCCAGAGTAATCAGGCAAGAAAAAGTAATAAAAGCATCCAAATTGGGAATGAAGAAGTTAAATTGTCACTCTTTGCAGATGACATGATGCTATATATAGAAAACCCTAAAGACTCCATCAAAAAGCTATTAGAAACAATCAACGAATACAGTAAAGTTGCCGGCTACAAAATCAACATACAAAACTCCATTGCATTCCTGTATACTAACAATGAAATCTCAGAAAAAGAAATTTAAAAAACAATTGCTGTTGCAATTGCAGCAAAAAGAATAAAATACCTAGGAGTAAACTAACCAAGGATGTGAAAAAACTATATGCTGAAAACTATAAGATATTTTTAAAAGAAATTGAAGCAGACACAAAGAAATGGAAAGACATTCCGTGCTCATGCATTGAAAGAATCAACATAGTTAAAATGGCCATATTACCCAAAGCAATACACAGATTTAATGCAATCCCCATCAAAATCCCAATGACATTTTTTTAAAGAAATAGAACAAAAATATCATCAGATTTGTTTGGAACCACAAAAGACACCGAATAGCCAAAGCAATCTTAAGAAAAAAGAACAATACTGGAGGTATCGCACTCCCTGACTTTAGCTTGTACTACAGGGCTACAATAATCAAAACAGCAAGGTATTGGCAGAAAAACAGACAAGTAGACCAATGGAATAGAACTGAGAACCCAGAATTAAAACCACATAAATGTGAACAGATAATTCTTGACAAAGAAGCAAAAAACATACAATGGAGGAAACACAGCCTCTTCAATAAATGGTGCTGGGAGAATTGGATAGCCACGTGGAAGAGAATGAAACTGGACTGCTATCTGTCACCATTAACTCAAAATGGATCAAAGACCTAAGCATAAGATTTGAAACAATAAACTGCATAGAAGAAAACATAGGTACTAAACTTATGGACCTTGGTTTCAAAGAACATTTTATGAATTTGTCTCCAAAGGCAAGGGCAGTAAAAGCTAAAATAAATGAATAGGACTATATCAAACTTAAAAGCTTCTGCACAGCAACAGAAACCATCAACAAAATAAAGAGGAAACCCACTGAATGGGAGAAGATTTTTGCAAACATTTTTGCAAACAACGCCTCCAATAAGGGGCTAGTATCCAAAATATACAAGGAACTCACACAACTCAACGAAAAACAAACAACCCAACTGAGAAATGGGCAGTGGATCTGAAGAGACATTTCTCCAAAGACGACATACAAATGGCAAACAGACATGAAAAAATGCTCGACACCACTAATCAACAGAGAAATGCAAATAAAAACCATAATGCGCTATCACCTCAACCCAGTCAGAATGGCTATCATCAACAAGACAAACAGTAACAAGTGTTGGAGAGGCTATGGAGAAAAAGGAACCTTCATACACTGTTGGTGGGAATGCAGACTGGTACAGCCATTATGGAAGGCAGTGTGGAGGTTCCTCAAAACATTATGAATAGAATTACCATATGACCCAGCAATCCCTCTCCTGGGTATCTACCCCAAAAATCTGAAATCATTGATACATAAAGACATGTGTGTTCCAATGTTCATTGCAACTTTGTTTACGGTGGCCAAGACATGGAAACAACCAAAATGTCCTTCGATAGATGAATGGATAAAGAAGTTGTGGTATATACACACAATGGAATACAATTCGGCGGTAAAGAAAGATGAAATCGTATCATTTGTGACAACATGGATGGATCTTGAGATTATAATGTTGTAAAATAAGTCAGACAGAAAAAGCAGAGAACCCTATGATTTCACTGATATGTGGTATATAAAACTGAAAACAACAAAAGAAAACAAACAAATGAAGGAATGAAAATCATAGACATAGACAATAGTTTAGGAGTTACCAGAGGGTAAAGGAGGAGGGGGGCTCTAGAAGAGGGTAAACGGGGTGTAATATATGGTGATGGAACCAGAACTGATTCTGGGTGGTGAACACACAATGTGTGTAGATAATGTATTACAGAATTGTACACCTGAATTCTATGTAACTTTACTAACAATTGTCACCCCAATAAACTGTAATTTAAGAATAAAAAAGAAAAAGGGCCAGTCCGGTGGTACAGGTGGTTAGAAAGCCATGCTCCTAACCCCAGGGTCACTGGTGGATTCCTACATGGGCCAGTGAACTGTCCCCTCTATAGCTAAGATCCTGAACAACAGCTCTACTTGGAGCTGGGCTGCAGTAAATAACCATAGGTTGGCGTGAGCTGCCATGGGCTGCCGTGAGCTGCTGCAGGCTGCTGAGTCCTGCCATGATTGGCCAGTGGCAAGCATGAGCCGCTGTCAGCTGGCAGCAGGCCCAAGACGCCGTGAACTGCTTTGAGTGGCCCACCAACCACCAGGGACTGACTGCTTGGGGGGGGAGGGGCCTGTAGGTAGGGACGGGGGAGCGCAAGGCTCATAACACCAGCATTTGCCAGGGAGCTGTGTCCTGCACAACTAGACTGAGAAAGAATGGCTTGAACCAGAGGTGGGGTTAGGCAGGACAGTGGGGAAGCTTATAAATAACCAACAGATCAAAGAAGAAATCTCAAAAGAAAGTTTAATATATTTTAAATGAATACACCACTTGTCAAAATTTGTGTGAAATCAGTACATAAAGTGAGACTTATAACATCAAATACACATATTAAAAAAAAGATTTCAAACTGGTAACCTAAGCTTCCATTTTAGTAAGCGAGAGGAAAAAGGCAAATTAAGCCTAAAGCAAGCAACAATAAAGGAAACAATAAAAATTAGAATAAGTCAATGAAATGAAAAAATAGAGGGGAAAAAAATCAGTAAAACCAAAAGCTGCTTCTTTGAAAAGATCAAGAAAATTAAGAAACCTCCAGACTGTCTCACCAAAAAAAAAAGAGCAAAGAAACAAACTGGAATCTCAGAAATGAAGGACACCACTGATTCTAAAGCACACTAAAACAATAATAAGAGATTACAAATAATTCTATTCCTGAAAAGTCGAAAACTTAGACGAAATGGACCAATTCTTTAAAAGACAGCCAAACAATTCATACAAGAAGAAACAAATAACCTGAAAAGACCTATAGCTGTTAAAACATTTGAATCAATAATTAAACACTTCCAAAATAGAAAACCCCAACCCCAGATGGTGTCACTAGTGAGTTCTACTAAACATTTAAGGAAAAAGTATTACCAATTCTCCACAATTACCTCCAGTAAAAACACTTTCATACTCATTACATAAGGCCCACATTATCTTAATACCAAAACCAGATTAAGACATTATGAGAAAACAAAAGACCAGTATCTCTCATTAACATAGATGCAAAAATCTTCAGATATTGGCAACTGAAATCTGACAATGTAAAAGAAAATTATAAACCACAACCAAGTGGAATTTACTCCAGCTATGGAAGGCTAGGTCAACATTTTGAAAACTCAATCAATATAATCCAGCACATCAATAGGACAAAGAAGAAAAATACATGATCGTCATATCAATTGATAAAGAAAAAGCAAAAGCTTTTGACAAAATCCTACAGCCATTCATGATAGCAAACTACAAATAGAGGGGAACTTTCTCAGCTTGATGAACACCATCTCTAAAAACCCAGAGCTAACATCACATTTTAATGTCTAGCCTCTTTCCCCAAGCGCAGGAGCAGGGTAAGGATGTCCTATCTTGACACTCTTACTTAATTTTGTACTACAGTTAAGACCAAAACAAAAACAAAGAAACAAAAAACAGATAAAAAAAAGGTATATGTGTGGAAAGGAAAAATAAAACTGTCTTTATTTTTTATTTGAAGTCAACTGTCTAGAAGAAAAATCCGAAGAAGCTACAAAACAAAACAAAACATAACAAAAAAACCTCTAGGAAGATATAAACAAATGTAGAAACACTGTAGGATACAAGGTCAACATAAAAAAGTCAACTATTTTCCTATACAGAATAAACAACTGGAATATCAAAATTTTGAATGAAAGTAAAAAATACCATTTACAATAGCACACACACACAAAAGTATTAAAGTATAAATATAACACAATATATACAAGGATTTGCAGAAAAACACAAAATTGATGGAAGAAATCAAAGATCTAAATAAACGGAGATATTCCGTATTCATCAATCAGAAGACTCAATATTGTTAAGATGTCAATTCTTTCCAGCTTGATCTATAAATTCAATGCAATTCAAGTAAAAATCCCAGCTGTTGTGGAGATATTGACAAAATGATTCTGAAGTTTATAGAGAAAGGTAAAGGATCTAGAATAGCCAACATAATGTGGAAAAAGTAGATTCACATGACCTGATTTCAAGACTTTCCATAAAGCTACAAGGAACCAAGACTGTGTTCCTAATGAAAGAGGCACACAGATCAATGGAACAGAATAATGGGTCCAGGAACAGATCCACCAAAATACAGTCAACATATTTGTGACAAAGGCACAAAGGCAATTAAATGAAGGTAAAAAGTCTTTCAATAAATGGTGCTTGAACTGGACATCTGTGGAGGGGGAAAAAAAAAAAGCCTTGACTCAGACTTTACACCTTACATAAATATTAAGTAAAAGTGAATCACAGACCTAAATGTAAAGTGCTAAACTAAAACTTCTAGAAGAAAACATAGAACATAGAACATAACAGGAAAAAAAATCTACGTAATCTTGGATTTAGTGATGAGTTTTTAGATACAACAGAAAAAGCACATTACATAAAAAAAAAAAAACACATGGGTTTGGTTTTTTAAAAATAAAATCTGCTCTGCAAAAGACATTGCTAAGAAAATGACAGAACAAGCCACTGAACAGGAGAAAATATTTGCAATACATGTATCTAATAAAGAAGCTGCACCCAAAATATGCAAAAGAACTCAAGTGTCAATAGGAAACAAACGACCCAATTGAAAAATGGGCAAAAGATCTGAACAAACATGTCACCAAAGATATATGGGGAGCAAATAAACATCTGAACAGATGATCAACATCATCTATCACAAGGGAAATGCGAATTAAAACAAAAATGAGATACCTTGACACATTTATTAGAATGGTTAAATCCAAAACAATGATAATATTGTCATGCGAGGCGGCCTGCGGGACCTCTGGTCCCGCTCCCCACATAAGAATGCAGGATATGGCTAGGTCAAAAAGGAACACCCACAGAGCCATAGATAGGGAAGTCATACCACTCAGTATATTCTCGCAGGCGGGCCAGGCAAGACACACAGAGCAGGATCCACACCATCTGCAGTCGCCATTCACTTTCTCTGCCTGCCAACCAACCAACCAATCAACGCAGCCCCGCAGTTACATCAGTAGCCAATTGGCTAACTGGTACAGCCGACGGCCAACCAATCACAGTCGATGGTCATTCACCACCCGAGTCAGCACCTCCCCACTCTAGGCTAAGAGCCTGGAAACTGCTCTCTGGAACTCTGTCCCCACAACATCAATTTCAGTTCCAGATGCAAAACGACAGTTCTGATTCAGCACCTTTGTAAAACAGTTTGGCAGTTTCTCAGAAAGTCAAACATAGTCTTAAAACACGATCCAGCAATTTCACACCTTAGGTGTTTGAAAACATGTCCATGCAAAAACCTACATGTGAATGTTTCTAGCAGCTTAATTCACAATGGCCAAACACTGAAAGAGAAGAAAAGCCTTTAGCTTAATGACTCTGAAATCACTTATACATGTATGCTGAAATCGAACAATTAAGTAAATGAAATATGGGTGGTGGTCGCCAGATTCTCAGTGCTAAGAGTGCGAGATTACGGACAAATAAGGGAGACGGCTAAATAGAATGATGCATGTGGTAATGATCACAGCAGTAGACATCAGTATGAAGTAACACTTAATATGGATACCGATGGTTACACACTGAAATATTTAGGTATGTGTATATACATGAGATAGTATACACACATATTCCTTGATCAGTCACCTAAGAGGGTCTACAAGCAATGACATACCAGTAGCAACAGGTACACCTAAACTTCTAATCTTGGTTTCTAATACCATGCTGTCTAATACCAGAGAGTAAGAAAGTATTCAAACAAAAACACAGTAATGGGCATGTCAAAAGGACATAGGAACCAACTAAAAATCCTCTTAATTAACAAAGCTGGAACAATGTGAACAGCAAAATGAACAAGGCAATATTGGACTATAACCAAAGTATAAAATACTTAGTTCAACTGATACAATAAATTAATTAATAAATAGGAGAAAAGAGACAAATCTGTGCAGAATTCCTAATAATTTATGTGGATACTCCACCATGAAGGAAGTGTAGCATAACTCCTATAAACAAGAATATAAATGATGCCACTTTAAAGTGGAGCTGGAGCTGCCTTGTCAGAGGAACTGCCTTGCAGGTCTTGTGGAATATTAAAACAAAACAAAATAACCTATGGACTACACTGGGCCTAAGCAACCTTGTTTCCCAAAGAACTGTTTGCAAAGATAACAAGAGCAGTTATTATGACTACTGGACTGAAAACTAAAAACACCATTAAGAATTACTATCACTGTTATGTTATCTGCACCAATAAAATGCCTTCCTCTTATTGATGCAACTGTTCCCCTTCCCTTTCTCATAAATACCCATGACCGTTGTCTCCTAATTACAACATTATTTGGGCTTCTGCCTGAATTAATGATTCCTGAATAACTATGCTTATTGATATTAATAAATGCTGGTTGTCGCTCACTTTGAAAGACCTTTTTATTTTTAAAACTCCCCACTTCCTACCAAACAGTATGAAAACGAAGAAAAAAAGAGTAACTTTACAGTGGAGAAACTTGACCAAAAACCTCAGCCAGGTGATCAATAATGATACATCAACTTGGTAAGTCAAGTCAGAGCTTTTACCCTTGATTTAACGTGACCAAATGACACTTTACCTCGGTGGTCTTCCTTCAAGAAACCCATAACCCCAGTCTAATCACAAGAACAGCAGACAATTCCCAATTAAGGGGAATTCTACAAAACACCTGAGTTATACTCCTCAAAGCTATCAACGTCATCCAAAACAAGGAGAGTCTCAGAAACTGTCACAGCCAGCAGGAGCCTAAGGAGACATGACGACTAAGTGAAATGTGGCACCCTAAATCACAATGTCTGCACAGGGAAAAACAGCATGAGCAATTATCAAGACAAACAACAATACCACAAAATAAGTCTGTAACTCATAAAAGACAAGCATTAGTATCCCTAATATACAAAGAGCTAACTAGACACTAAAAAACAGTCAGAAACCTAGGTGCACAATGGGCAAAAGATATGAACAGATAAGATAGTTCACTGAAATAGAAATACAAGACACCTTTTAGCTACATGAAAAAATATTCTGCCTCACTCACAGTTAAGAAAATTGCAGGTGCAACTACATAAAATACCACTTTTTACCTATCAGTTGATGAAAGTCCAAAAGTTGAACCACATTATCTATGGAGAATAGCTGTGGAGAAACAAAGCACTCTCATGTAGTGTCAAGGAAATACAAATGATACTACAATCCCACAAGACTCATCAAGTTTATCAACTGTATTTACCCTTTGATCTGGCAATCCCACTTCTGGGAATTTATCTGATAGAATACATCTACATGTACAAGGTTATTCACTAAAACATGGCTTGTAGTATCAAAAGATTGGAAACAGTTAACTACTTAAATAAACTATGGAGAATCCACAATTAAATTACTATGCAGTTATAACACAGAAAGCAGCAGCGAACTATGTTGTTCCAGAGAGATCTCTGGGATACCCTACAAAAAGAAGTGAAAAAAAAAGCAAAAAAAATAATGGGAAATCATGTATAGACTCAGTATTCAAAGTGTGGCTCCTTTAGCAGCAGAATCAGCTTTATTTGGTAGCTTATTAGAAATGCAGAATCCAGAGCCCCACCCAGTTCTACCACATCAAAATCGACATTTTAACAAAATGCCTGTGATGTACAGGTGCATCTAAATTTGAGAAGAATTAAGGATAATGGATTCCCTTTTAAAGAAAGAGGAGGCATACAAGAATGTGCACACATATTTTCTTTTAACTGAATGAACACTGGGAAGACAAACAAGAAACTAGAAATAGTGGATACCAATAGTAGGGGACCATACACTCCAGTTGGTCTAGGTCTGTCCCAATATGTGCCAGTTGTCCTAGCATAATTGTTTGCAGAACATCTTTCACTCTCAGTTTAAGTGTCTCAGTTTAGATGATAAATAAATGTCAAAGTATCTAGAGGGAGCATCAGGTACACAGAGAATGGGAGTGTGAGTTTTTATTTACTATCTTTTATATCACTTTTTAAACCATGTTAATATATTACCAATTCAAAAATATTTTATTAAAATAAAAGACAATACTGGTCAGGAAAAATACGTAGACTGAGTAAAGCAACGGGCCAAGGACGGAGAAGCAGTGGATACGCAATAAACCCAGGTATAAACAATGTCTGGAGCAAAAGGAATAGCTATTTCAGGAGGCGTAGAAAGGAATTCTGCCAGAAAAGGATGGCTAGGAGGACAGTGTCATACAGAACAACAAAGGAGACTTTCAAAACAAAGAGACTATGGATAAAAGTGTCAAATGCTGCAGAAAGGTCAAATAAGACAAAAACTGGATTTGGTGGCCTTTTCTAGAATAGCTTCTAGTTAGCAATGAAGGAGCAAGACTGCATTTATTAGGTTGAAATGTAAATGAGAAATGCAGAAACGAAAGTCAGAGCTGTCTATTCCTCCAGCCAGAAATACAAATGAGCTGACACAAACATTTATGGGGAGTTATTCTGAGGATATAAAGTCCCTCCATTCTGCCAGATCTTCAAGGTTTTATTCCTGAATCAAGAAGGCACATGAGAGAGCTGTCTACTCAAACCTCACTGTTTGGTCCCCTGAAAAATATATGCATTGAGTTCTGCTTTGGCACCATGCTGTTTCTACCAAGAAACGAATATAGGCAATATAATGCATTTATTTCAGTGTTGTTATCAGAAAGATCAGAGAAAATTTTACAATAACTTGGATAACTGTAAAATTAAACATTTTACATCTAATTTTGCCAACTGTGCTACTTTGGATTTGTTATTCTTGCTACATTTCCCTTAATGTAAAGTTTTGTCTATTTCTACTTTTTCATTTTAAAAATACGAACCCTTACATACTTTTAAAACCCCATTTGAAAACAAGTAGGAATACATAAACAAAAGACTCACCTGAGATTTGTTCATTTTCCGCTCTTGGTGCAGGAGGGAGTGCTGAGGGAGAAGGAAGGAAGAAGGAAGTCAGGAGAACCTGGCCTGCCTTGCAGTTTCTGGATTCACCTGCCTACACAACTCCATACACAAGATACTTACATGTCCATGTGTGGCTCCAAAATATGTTGAGCTTAGACATGACACTTTTCACAGAGTGTATGTAAACATTTGTTTCTTTTTGATTTATTACCAATTTAGGTTCTGTGACACAAAAATTAAAAACACGAGATGAGTTTAACATAGAACAGTAATCTAAAGAAGGAAACACTGTGGATTTGTTAAAACTGATGTTGCAGAGAAAATAAACCCTCAAGCCATATTGTTTATCTATTTACCTGCTAACACCATTAATCCCTTGAGGTCAGATAATCCAAGAAACCTCTGAAAAAAGGGATGGGGATGTTTAAGATAAATTTTTTAATGTCTGTTCCAACCTGCTAACAATTTTCAAAAGGATCCTTTAATAGGAAACTAACTGATTTAACAGTGACAAAATAGGCAGTGGCTCAGACTCTGCAGAGCCAACTTTTAATCTTGGTTTTGCCACTAACAAGTTGCATGACCTTCTCGGATTCCTTTTTTTTTCATCTTTCAAATAAGGTGAAACCAGATAATCTAAAAAGGACCTGCCTGCACTCCCATCCTGTGTCTGTAAGTCCAGGAGAGTGGGAACCTCAGCATCTGTCCACATGCCATCAACAATGGGACACTGTTTGAGGGCAGCGCACCTCCATTACGAGTGAACATTGTGAGCCAAGAATGAGGGGAGCTGGGGATGTTCAGGAAGGAGTAATGACAGAATTTCCTCAGCTGTGGCTAGTGAGTCTGTCATCCCCGACAATACCCTCACAAACTCTCCACAAAGAGATGACATTGCCTGTGTAGCCTGTGTCCACCCCTCAGCTCCAGCTCACCTCTCTTAAATTTGTCCCAGACCTTCCTCGTCACACAGCCTTCGATGGCTTCAGGATACTGCCGCAATTATACGTAACAAATAACAAATGAAGACAAAATAAATAATAACTTGGGATCTGGAGAATGTTGGAGCCAGGAGTGGGCCTCGGTAGCTGGCGACACCAGCCCTTTCCCTCTTCCTTTTCGCCAATGGGTTAACTAGGAAATGGAGGCCCTAGCGACTCGTCCAAGTCCCTCCAGCCGCACGCATTGTATACAAAACAAAGCAATACAACAGCAGCTAACAAAACGTGAGTGCTCCGAACACGACGCTGCCACGCTCCGTGACAACCGCCTTTTACAGTGAAGGGACCTGAGTCCCACGCTGGCTCTCCGGCCGGAGCAAGGCACTTCCCACCAACCCTCGCGCGGAGCGCCCGGACCCTGCCCGCCGGCCCAGCGCGCACGCCACGCGTCGCGCACGCGTACTCGTTCTTTCCCGCAGCCTTCCGAGCGGGCCCAGCGCACACGTCGCGCACGCTCACTCCCCATCGCGGCTACACGGCGGCGCCGCCCGTTCAGCGCAGCGAAGCCCGCGTCCCACGCCAGACCTCGGCCCACGTAGACAGAGAAGCCCCCGCCCGCCGTCCCCTCAGCTCCGCAGGTGTCGCAGACGCCTGGGGTACCGCGAAGTCCGCGGGACTCCTACGCACCCCCGGGCTCCACCTCCTCCACCGCACACCCCAGGCGCGCGCGGGGGTGGGGTAGGGGTGGAGGTGGGGGCTCTCGGCTCTCGCTCCCACCCTCTGGGGCTCACCCGCAGCTCCTTCGCCAGGGATTGTTTCCTCCCAGGAGCAGGAGGCCGGTGAAGGACGAGCCCGGAGGCGGCGGCGGCGGCGGCGGCGGCGGCGCACATGCGCAGACGGAGGGCGCCGCGCCCGGGGCGGGAGAGCCGGAGCTCGTCTCTTGGTAGCTTGGGCTGGAAAAGCGGCTCTGCCCTTCAAAGCGGTGCCTCACTCTCAGATTGTGCAAGTAAGCTAATAGTGGTATCCAGATGAAGTTTTCGTGAAGCTTAAAGGCGTTAACGTATAAGCACGTTAGCGCATAAATTAAGTACCATATTTTGCTGTGTATAACGCCCACTTTTTTTGCCCAAATTTGTGAGGGAAAAATAAAGATGTGTATTACAACTAATTCTGTATCTATATACCTGTTTTTAATTATTTTATTTATGCTTATCAGTTAAGAGTGTAACTGGAAATCAATAATGGTATCCATATGCAAAAATAATGCTCTGGAATACAGTGGTCGGTTTTGTTGAACATACCACGATCCTGGCCACGATGAAAAGTTCGTGGCCTTCTATGATGTGTGAATATCGTAAATTTGTTACTGGTACATAAAATTTCTTGTACCTTGTATCTGTTCTTGTGTTTTGTAATTGTTACATAAAATTTCTTGTACCATGTTAAAAAATAAATGCTAAAATTCCTTTGCAATACAAAAGACTAATACCTAAATGTAAATAAATAAAAAGTTGAATTAAAAAATTAAAACAAAATATTTTTTCCCCTGAAAGTTTGGGCCAAAAACATGGATGCGCATTTTACACAGCAAAATACGGTACATTGCTCAAGATTCCCTTTCCCAGTAAACATCATGCCCACTCCTTTAGAAATCAGCTGGTGGTTTTCTACCTTGATTGAGTTGAGGGATTACTATCTGAGACCTTGCTGCTGTTTAGAGCTCTGTCCGAGTCTCAGAGATGTTCATCAAAACCGTGTGCTTTTTACACAGAGACCGAGAAAAAAGTGTGCATGAACTTAATGTTATTTTTAGTTGAGACAAATTCATTTTTTAGCAGTTAGAAATTTATCTAAACTAAGATATGTGACCAACGTAGTTATACTCTGGAATGAGGGGGGAAAACAAGCTACCGTGTTTCCCCAAAATTAAGACGTAGCTGGACAATCAGCTCTAATGTATCTTTTGGAGCAAAAATTAATATGACATAGTATCATATTAAAGACCCGGTCTTATAGTAAAAGACACATTATAGTAAAATGGAGCAAAAATTAATATAAGACCCAGTCTTGCTCCAAAAGATTCATTAGAGCTGATTGTCTGGCTAGGTCTTATTTTTGGGGAAACATGGTAGCAATTCAGTATTAATAATAAAAATTGCTCATATGTAAGAAACTTCATATACCAAACCTAAAAAAAGAGGGCATACTATCATTTCCCAAAACCAACTGTACTTTACCTGGAAATGTTCACATCCTCCTGACATTTTTAGCAGAGTATGATCATATGGGCATATTATTTTATGATGAGCTTTTAATAAAACTGTATGAACTATTTTTAGTCAGTCTTTTTTTTTAATAACTTCAGATTTACAGAAGAATTACAAAGATAAGTTCCCATGTACTCATTACCCAGCTTCCCCTAATGTTAACATTTTACATAGCCATGGTACTGTGGATGGAAAAGGGGCCACATATTAAACCTGACAAGCTCAGGAAACTGAAAATAATCACATAGGATAGCATGAACATAAAAATTCCTAACTAAGATGGGCCATGGCGGGGAAGTCACATCCTTGGCCTGTAGCTTCCTTGACAAAGGTCAGTCTTTACTTTAAGTGAGCCTGTCTGTTGTCCTTTTGCATCTAAGATAACACACCCTTTGGAATGTCAGAGTAATAGCTTTTTCCGGACCCCCTAGCGGGCACGACCCACCACACCAGAGCAGGAAACTACAAAATCTCTCATTGTTATCTTGTTCCCCAAATACCATCTCTATGTACTGTAAAACGCTATTAACTATCCTGTACCACCAATGTAAAAGAAGTGTGTGTCTCTCCATTTTGCTTTTTATCCAATCCCAGAAATTTCCCGGCTTTGCTTTCTCCCACCCCCTTAATCTACAACCAATGGATTTCACGTAACCTTCCTCTTTGATTCTAATGTATAAAATAAGTTGCAAAATGGCTATTTTCCGAAGAATTTTCTCAATCCATTGAGACTTTGCTTCCTGGCAATTGTCATCAGTTTGGCTCAAATAAACTGTATAAGCTTTCTCTTAGGCCGGATGTTTTTTCGTTGTCATTAGTACATTTATCAAAACTAAGAAAATAACACAGGTACAATTCTGTAACTAAACTACAGAGTTTATTCAGATTTCATCATGTTCTCCTCCAATCTGCAACAGTTTTCTGGTCTTTCCTTGTCTTTCATGACATGCAGGTATTTGAAGAATAGTGGTCAGATATTTTGAAGAACCGCCCTGAATTTGAATTTGTCTGACGTTTTTTCTTGATTGGATTGAGGTTATAAATTTTCAGGGAAAATACCACAGAAAGGATGTGCCCTACCTATATCAGGGAGCACATGATATCAACATTTATTTAAGATTTAAATAAATCTTAAATTTTGCTAAGTGAAAAAAGCCAAACTCAGAAGATACATGTTATATAATTCCATTGATATTCTGAAAAGGATAAATTATAGAACAGAGAACAGATCAGAGGGTGCCAAGGGTTGGGTGAGAAAGGTGGGGTTGAGTAATATGATTGAAAAGAAATATCATGAGTCCATGTTGATATAAATAAATGACGGAATTAATAAATGGGGAAATGAAAAGTTTCCCTTACAGAAAAACCCCAATTAATATACAAGAAAGAAATGAAAGTCACTATTTAGAATACCACAATAATAACTGTTGCAGGCAAGATCCACCAATGAAAGCTAAAATTATTGGACAAAATTTTAAGTAGAAACAGTATAATTGCATAGTCTCAAAATGTCTCTCTCCAAATTTACTAAGAAATGGTGATTTTAAAGTATGAACACAAATTCAAGATGGGGCTTATTTCCTCTCCCCGAGTGTGCACTGGATTTAGTAACCGACTTTTAAGCGTAGACTGGAAAGGGGGAAATCTTAACTATAGAGAAAGGAGTCAGACACCACCTCAACCAAGTAATCAAGATTAATGATTATCATGTTCTTGTTTTTAGGTTAGTTTCTTTTTCTCCACTCTTCATTTTCATCCAATACTATCATTGTTGCTCAAATTGTTCCAGTTTTGGCATTGAGAGCTCTCAGGGTTAGCTTTTGGATCCTTTTAACATATCCTATTGTTTTTTGAAAAGCACTTTCTTACTTTTTGACACCACAAGATGCTCCAGGTTCATTTTGTATTTTCCCTGCTCCCGCCCTCAAATTAGCCATCTGTCTCTCTCTCTATATATATACATATGTGTATATATATATATGTATATATGTATACATATATATCATATCTATATTATCTATATCTATATGAGTCCACACTGATTATCTCCTACTCTAACTCAGGATTCATTCTAGCCTTCCCACTCACCCCTTGCTTAATTTTTAACTTCAGTTACACACTGAGATACCTGCATACCGTTAACTACTATATATATACTTATTCTTTTAACCCTACTATACATATAAAGTAGTTTCAGAATTGCTAAAACCTGTGAGAATTTACCAACTAGACTACAGTTTTTATGTACATTTCTCTTTGTTTTCAGTCTTATCCAGTCAAAATGTTGTTTTACAAAGTTATTTAGGTCAGCTCCTTTTCTCCCACCTTTTTGTCAACGAAAAAACATCCAGCCTAAGAGAAAGCTTATAAGAGTTTATTTGAGCAAAACTAATGACAATTGTCAAGAAGCAAAATCTCAACATATTGAGAAAATGCTCTGTAAAATGGTGGTTTTGCAACTTATTTTATACATAAAATCAAAGGAGGGGGGTTATATGAAATTCATTGGTGGTAGATTAAGGGTGTGGCAGAAAGAAAGCGGGGAAATCTCTGGGATTGGATAAAAGTAAATTAGAGAGACAGATACTTCTTTTACATAGGTGGGTGCAGGACAGTTAACATTTCTCTTTTTAGAGCACATAGAGATGATAATCAGGGAAGGAGAATAATAATGAGGGATTCTGTACTTTCTTGCTCTGGTATTGTCATTCCAAGGATGTCATTTTAGGTACAAAAAGACAATAGACAGGCTCACTTAAGGTGAAGATTGACTTTATGAACGAAGTTTTAGACTAAAGATGTGACTTCCCACCATGGCCCACCTTAGTTATTAATTTTTTGTTGTTGTTGTTCACACCATCTTTTTTTTTTTGTTTTTAATTTTTTTATTGGGGAACAGTGTGTTTCTCCAGGGTCCATACAGCTCCCAGGCGTTGTTCTTCTGTTTAGTTGTGGAGGGTGCAGCTCACTGGCCCATGGGGGAATCTAACTGGCAACCCTGTTGTTCAGAGCTCACACTCTAACCTACTGAGCCATCCAGCTGCTCCTGTTCATACCATCTTATGTGGTTATTTTCAGTCTCCTGAGCTTGTCAGGTTTAACCTGTGGCCCCTTTTCCATCTTCACTTTTCATTTAGGTTACATGTAACCTGAATTTAATTTTTATTAGTAAAAACAGTGACTTGTCTCATACCATCCAGACCCTTTTTTTGTTTGTTTGTTTTTGGAATAGAGTTAGTTCCTCTCTTGGTGGTCTATAGCTTTATGGGTTTTGATGAATGCAGTGAAACAGGTTAGTTAACATGTTGTTAGGTAGACACGGAGGTCCCTGGTGAAATAAAAAAAAGGCAGCCATATCCTGAAACTCCAGGTTTTGAAATCACTCCTTCGCTCCAGGACAAAATGTAACAGCACCTTGGGGTTAATCATAACATTCCTTTTTGCCAGACAAACAGAGCAGATCTGATAGGTAGGAGTGGGTTATTTTGTTAATACCCTTAGGATGGGCAAGCAGAACAAACCTGGTAGATGAATTTCATTAGAAGGCACCAGTTCCCTTCTTCAAACAGGCAAGAAAAGATATAAGAATAAGAGCCTTTGCTCCATGCTGGGCACCCCATTGGGACCCCCTCATGCTCGGGAGCTCTGACCCTTTGTTTTCAATAAACTATCTTCTTTTTAAAACTCTTCACCTCTTCTTGGTCTGTGCTTCCATTCTTTGGTCTCACAAGACACAATCCCGGCCATCACTCAAATATCTCCTACATAATTTTGGGGCTTGTCACAGGATTGAAGGAGAGGTAAATATTTTCTGTGCCTTTCTACTTCCCCACCCTACGGGCCTTCATAATTTTTGTCTCTTTCTCCTGTCACACAAATAGTGGGGCTCCCTTGGGTACTTAAAAGCGAATAGCACCGGCCACCACTCTTAAGCCTTGGAGGTAAGGCCTTGCGGAAGGTCTGTAGTCAATCCGCTCCGGTGTTGAGCCGGGAGAATGTTGGCTTCAATCTGACCGCTTTACTTTGGGAAGGAGCCAGAAGATGGAACGAGGTTGGGGTGAACAATCTCAGGCAGCGACTGAGGAATTCTGACTGTGGCTGCTCTGCAGTGTTTTCTGAAAGCTCTCTGGATCTTCCTCTGACCCGTAAGGGTGGCATTGGACGCTCTCTCCCCCTCCCTATTGCTTACTCCTATTCCTTTGCTGTTTTTTTCCTTTCCGCTAGGAGACAGAATACTGGCCCTACGTGCACAGCGCGCAACACGGCTCGCGACTGGGATTGCAGGCCTCCCCAGGCCAACTGCTCCTAAGGGTGCTGGCTGAATGTCTCCTCCAGCCGTGCTGCTCTGTGGGTCCTGTCACTGTCTCTCCTCAGCTCTTGAGATGTCGATCCGGGGCCCCTTCCCCGCGAGCCTTCCTCAGCGCTCCCCACCAGCCTCAGGACATCGTAAGGTGAGAACATGGACCCCTGCCTCTGTAGGCTATCCCTGTTACTCAGGATGAAATTTACTGGTATATAGCACACCCTCTCGTAGCATCCTAGTGTGAACTCCTCTTAGTTTTAAAGCACAGATGCAGGTGTCCTGGAATTCCTAGCCAACATCTCTGTTGTTTTTGTACCGTTCCCACATGTTGCCAATTTTTCAGTAATTGTTTGGTGGCTGAAGTTCATCTACGACACTGCCCCTGGGGTCCGGAATATCTCACTGCTTTCCTTTTACATCTTTGTTGTTGCCGACTGTCAGGCAAAGTTTTCAAGGAGGACCGACGTATTCTGGACTCGCTTTTCCTTAAGGAAGCAGCCTTATGTGAAGCCTTCGGGGCTTCAGATATCTCTTTCCGTCGTCCCTCACATACTGGACTTCAGGGCTTCCTTCCACTCCCTCTCGCCTAAGCCATATGCCTTCCTTACAGGCTTTGAGTATATACTGTCCTTAAACACCTCTATTCAAAACGCCGCTATTAATCAATCGTGCGATCAATTTTCAAGATGCCGAGTCGGGCCATACACCCTTCCATTTTATAACACCTCATTATTGGCTACGGCCTTTATCGCCTGTGGGCCAGCACCAGACATTCAGGCAGGGACACACACACACAGACTTGGGCAGGTGCTCACTGGGGACATGGGTCAGCAGTCCAGGTAAGTATGACGACCCCTGGCCTGCAGTGTCTCCCCACTGGCCCTGAAACGGGTTGTGCGATTTCCTGGCTCAGCCTCTAGAGGACGCTCTAGTCATGGTTGCTGGGGGGAAAAGAATGATGAAGGGATGCCTCTTCTCCCCCCAGAATGGGCAATTGGCCCACATGCCCCCTCCTCCAATTGCATCTTGAAACATTGGGATGAATTTCACCCTCAGACTCTGAAGAAGCGGCGTCTAGTCTTCTTTTGCTCCAAGGTTTGGGCTAAATACAAATTAGATGGGGAGACTTGGCCTTCAGAGGGAAGTATTAATTACAATATTATTGTGCAGCTAGATCTGTTTGGAGACGGGAAGGCAAATGGTCAGAAGTTCCCTACGTTCAGGTTTTTTTCTCTCTGAGGGACAACCCAGACTTCTGTAAGAAATGTAAAGTTGATTCGGCTCTTTTGGCTGTAATTTCTAGCCTCCCTCCTCTAAAGGAGACCCCTTCTAAGGAGACCCCTTCAAAGGAGCCTCTAATGGGACCCTGCTCTCCCAAGGAGGTCCCCACAGGAGGCACCCAGTCAGAAGACCATCCCAAATTCCTATACCCTAGTCTTCCTCTTCAGCTGGCAGCCCTTCCTGGAGCTTCCTCCCATTACCCTCCTTATCCAGGACCTCTTGTACAACAGCGCCTCCAGCCGGGAG
This sequence comes from Rhinolophus hipposideros, assembly GCF_964194185.1. Classification (NCBI taxonomy): domain Eukaryota; kingdom Metazoa; phylum Chordata; class Mammalia; order Chiroptera; family Rhinolophidae; genus Rhinolophus; species Rhinolophus hipposideros. Next base: position 67,906,701 of record NC_138061.1, read on the forward strand.
AAAATCTCCTTCCCTTACAAGAAATGCCAGGAGAATTTGGAGCTGCCAGAGTTCAAGTTCCATTTGCCCTACAAGATTTCAAACAAATAAAGGGAGACTTAGGGAAGTTTTCAGATGATTCTGATAAATATATAGAAGGCTTCCAGAACCTGACTCAGATCTTTGACCTCTCTTGGAGAGATTTCTTGTTAATTTTAAACCAGACTCTCACGAGTTCTGAAAAACAAGCATCCTTGAAAACTGCCGAAAAGTTTAGAGATGAACAGTTCTTCATATATAATGAGAACAAGACAGGACAGGACTCGGTTCAGGAGCTGTGGGGACAGAGCCCCAGAGAGCAGTTTCCAGGCTCTCAGCCTCACATAGAAAGATGCTGGCTCAGGTAGTAGATGGTCATCAGCTGTGACTAGTTGGCCATCGGCTGTTACCAGTTACCCAATAGCCACTGATATAACTGCCGTGGCTAAGCTAGCAAAGTGTGGCGTGGTGGTGTGGCGTCCTGGCATGGCGTGACATAGCGTGGTGGAGTGTGGATTGCAGATTCCAGAGAGGCGGATTGCAACTAGCAAGTGAGGTTGATTGGCAGTGTGGGGACAGAGTCCCAGAGAACAGTTTCCACGCTCTTGGCCTCACGTGGAAAGGTGCTGGCTCGGGTAGTGGATGGCCATCAGCTGTGGCTAGTTGACCATCAGCTGTAACCAGTTAGCCAATTAGCCACTGATATAACTGCCGCGGCTGTGCTGGTTAGTTGGTCGGTCTGTTGGCCGGCAGAGAAGGGGACAGCAGGTTTCAGGTCGTGTGGATCCAGCCTCCAGTGAGACTATAGTGCCTCCAGTGAGACTATAGTGGTTGACTCCCCTACCTATGGCTCAGTGTGTGTTCCTTTTTGGCCTAGCCATATCCTGCATTCTAATGTGGGGAGCAGGACTAGAGACCCCACAGGCCACCTCACACAACAAATGGCTCAGCGAGCACGGTGTGGTGCCAGCCAAGGCCTACCGAAAGATGGTGGAACAGTTTGTGCATGTGAAAGCTCAGCTTCAGGAGGCCCGTGAGGAGTGACACCGGGGACAGGAGGCATGGTCTGCCTCGGAGACTCAAGCCTTCAGATGACACACCACCCTTTTGGCCATGGAAAGCGTTGCCTTCCTTTTGGTGAGCTGCTGCTGCTGTAGGCTCTGAGAATTATGGCCATCTTACACCGAGGACACAACCCACTCAGACACCTGGAGCGGCGAGCAAGATTCTGACCAGGTAGGAATGGAGTCTGATTCTGGGCAGGAGGATGTGTGGCCCCCACACAGTGTGTGGTGCCCAGTGTTCTCACTGTTCTCAGGAGTTGGACCCCAAAGGAGGGGTGGGAGGACATGGATAGCTCTCTAGCCAGCGTGGAGAGGGCCCTGCAGGTTTTAACTGAGCGGTTGCTGGAGGAGGCGAAGGCTACAGCCGGCCGCATGGGCTGGATGTTCCTTATGGTCTTGAGTCTCAACACGGAAAATGCACCTAATGAAAGATCCCAGGTGCCAGACCAGATGTCCCGGTTGGAGGCGCTGGAAGCTCAGGTCCGCCTGTTAGAAGAGGGGCCCCACAGTGGAGACTCTGAGGCAGAGGTGGAGGAAGCGAGTAGAGACAATGTAGCTCCCAACCCCCAAGCCCGGCCAATCTTGAAGCAAAGGGTAAAACATGAGCAACCTTTGGGCCCCAGGGGCGCTGCTGCAGGCAACCCAACTGTGATTAAGTTCAAGACCTACACCCCTTACACTCCCACTGAGTTGCAGGAGCTGGGGAGGCGGTCCCTACAGCGCCCTGGACAGCCAGTCTCGGCTTGGCTACTATGTTTATGGGATGAGGGAGCAGACAACATTCTCTGCTCCCCAGGCGAGATGGAAAAGCTAGCCTTTGTGACAGTGTGACATAGGTTGCAGAACTGCCATAGGTTGGCCCAAAACCAGGGCAACCACACTCTAATGGAGTGGCTCACTGCTGCAGTACGCACAGTATAGGGACAGGCAGGCTAGCTGCCAGACACTGAGTCAATAGCAGTCATATATGGAACTTACGAAAATCATCTGTGAAATGGGTATGAGACATGCTATTTTCAACCCTAATAGGCAGGGGCCGGATGACGAGCTTTTTACAGCCAGCATGAGAGATCTGGTTTTGGATATTGCACCTGCGAGTGCTTTTGGATCCTTAGTTGTCATTCTCACGCCCTATGTGGGGAGACGGATCCATGAAGTTACAACTGCCATGGCCACCCTAGGGGATTTTGAAAGGCAGAGGCAAAAGAAGTTAAGACAGGAGGTCTGCGCAGTTGAGACCTGGAAGCTCAAATCAAAAGTAAAGGGGCGAGGTCGTGAGCCTCAGAGAGTGACACACACGCAGATGTGGCGTGATCTCGTGGCAACAGCGGTCAATCGAAAGAAAATAGACCAACAACCCAATGCACTCTTGTTGCAACTTTGGAAACAGCTGCGTCCGGAACAGCAATTCTGGAGAAGCCTAAAGGAGAAGTCTGGGAAAGCGCGACCCGTGTCCCTCCAGGACTTCATGAGGCCAACTCCTTTCAGCTTGATTAGGGGTGGGGACAAGGTACCCGGTCAGAGGGGACGAGCAGGGACCGGAGGCCCCATGTGGAACTGTCCATACATTGGTCCCCTTCTAATGTGCAGAGGGTTTTGGCCCTCGTTGACACTGGCGCAGACTGCAGTCTCGTTTATGGGAACCCAGAAATGTTCCCCAGACCAGCAATATGCATTGCAGGCTACGGGGGAAAGACTGTGACTGTAAAGGATGTTTCCTTACCACTGGGTACAGGAAGGCTTCCCCCTTGTATCTACAAGGTTTATGTCTCCCCCGTTCCGGAGTATATTCTAGGGGTGGACGTGCTACATGGCCTCAGCTTATAGACGTCGGTAGGAGAGTTCCGTCTCTGGATCCGGGTGGTGAAAGCCCGATAAATAAGATGACGCCACCTTTCCACATGGCAGTGCCTTCAATTCACGATTTGATGGATCGTCTGACTGTCCGCCTGGGGACATATCACTATGTAGTGGACTAGGCCAATCCAATGCTTTTTTCTCCGTTGACATTGCACCCAAGTGTCAAGAGCAGTTTGCTTTTACTTGGAACGGGTGGCAGTGGACTTTTCAAGTCCTTCTGCAAGGATACTTGCACAGCCCCACTATCTGCCACAGGCTTGTAGCCTAGGATTTGGCATAGTGGAATCACCCGTCCTCTGAGGCCTTGTTTCATTATGTTGATGACATTTTATTAACATCTGATTCTCTTTCAGATTTAGAGCAAGCAGCTCCCTTTCTTCTCTACCACCTGAAGTCACGTGGCTGGGCGGTGAATGAGGAAAAGATCCAAGGCCCTGGCTGAGCCCAGGAAGTCTGGCTGTGCCCAGAGAGACTGGTGGTGCCCTGAGAAACCCTGGCTGTGCCCAGAAAGCCTGACTGTGTCCAGGATATTGCATTCACCTCCAGGCTCCTCGCACAGGGCGCCTCGCGGAAGACGCTTGTCGCGTAGATTGTGAGGCGAGACCCTTTAGGGGTGGAGTGTGGGGACAGAGTCCCAGAGAGCAGTTTCCAGGCTCTCGGCCTCACGTGGAAAGGGGCTGGCTCGGGTAGTAGATGGCCATCAGCTGTGGCTAGTTGACCATCAGCTGTAACCAGTTAGCCAATTAGCCCCTGACATACCTGCCGTGGCTGTGTTGGTTGGTCAGTCGGTTGGTTGGCAGGCAGAGAAGCAGACAGCAGGTTTCAGGTCGTGTGGATTCAGCCTCCAGTGAGACTATAGTGGTATGATTCCCCTATCTATGGCTCCGTGGATGTTCCTTTTTGACCTAGCCATATCCTGCGTTCTTATGTGGGGAGCGGGTCTAGAGACCCTGCAGGCCGCCTCGCACGACAAATGTCACAGCGAGCAGGGTCCCCTGCACAACAGCAGAGACATGTGGATGGTGGGTTGTGGATTGTGTGGCTGCTGCCTCCTGTGTCTCCAACCCAGCCGCCAATGAGACTATAGCGGTATGACTCCCCTACCTATGGCTCCGTGGGTGTTCCTTTCTGGCCTCGCCACATTCTGCGTTCTTATGCGGGGAGCAGGACTGGAGATCCCAGAAGAAGAGACCCCGCCTGTCACCCTGCATGACAGGAGCCTTTCCCTATGGGACAACAAGCAGTACGTGCTGCACATCCACAATGGGCTCCTGATACAGCCATGGGAATTTGGCAAAGAAAACACTTTCTGGCATGCATTTTGGAGGGATTGAGGAGAACTAGGGCTAAACCTGTCAATTATTCAAAACTATCGACTATTAGCCAAAATTTGGAAGAAAATCTCTCAGCCTTTTTAGAACAGCTCCAGGAGGCCCTAATCAAATACACTCCCATAGGGCCAAACTCCCCTACGGGGGAAATTCTTTTGAAGGACAAATTCATAACCAGGCTGCCCCAGATATCCGCAGGAAATTACAAAAACTGGCTATTGGTCCTGAAAGCACCTTGGACCAGTTATTCAAAGTGGCCAACTCTGTCTTTTACAATTGGGACCAAGAGGAAGCCCAGGATAAGGAGAGGACAATAAGAAAGAAGGCAGAAGTACTGGTGGTTGCCTTACAGGGTACCCAAGGAAAGTCCGACCGCCACTGATATGGACAGTATGGTCACTGGCAAAGGGAATGCCAATGGCAACTGGAGCCGACCCGGAGACCTCCACGGCCCTGTCCCATCTGGAAAGGGGAGTCAGACTGTCCCCGGAGGCCTGCACCCCTGAGGCCAGTCTGATCCAGTCAGACTCCCACACTGGACTGATGGGGCCTAGAGCTTCTATCAGTGTCTCCCGTGTCCCATCTAACCATCGGGACTCCCAAGCCCCGGGTAACCCTAGAAGTGGAAGGGAAATCTATTGATTTCCTTCTAGACACAGGAGCCACATTCTCTCTCCTCCTCTCCAATCCAGGGACTCAATCAATATGTTACCATCCGCAGAGTAACACGCTAGCCGGTTACTAAATATTTTTCCCAGCCCTTAGGCTGTATATGGGGAAATTTAATGTTCTCCCATTCATTTCTATTCATGCCAGAAAGTCCTACCCCACTATTAGGAAGAGACATTATGACTGAGACGGGAACTATTATTTTCTTGGCCCCTGGTGGTATTCCTAGTTGCCTCCCGGTAATATAAGCTGACATCAATTCTGATGTTTGGGCCACACGGGGGTAATTGATCGTGCCTTAACAGCCACCCTGGTCCACATTCATCTTAAATACCCCACTCTATTTCCTCACTGGAGAAAATACCCTCTGAAGCCTGAAGCACAGAAAGGACTAATACCAATCATTAACAATCTCAAATGACAAGGACTCCTTAGAGAATGCAGTAGTCCTTGCAGTACCCCCATCTTTAGGAATTCCCAAACCAAATGGGGGATGGAGGTTCAAGACCTCTGGGCCATCAACGAGGCAGTTATTCCTCTACACACTCTATAGTTCCAAATCCTTACACACCCTTAGCCCAAATATCTGAGACTGCCAGATGGTTCACAGTTTTAGACGTAAAAGATGCCTTTTTCTGCATACCTGTATACCCTGACTCACAATATCTTTTTGCCTTTGAGGACTCTGAAAGCCAGACTTCACAGCTTACCTGGATGGTCCTCCCCCTAGGGTTTAGAGATAGTCCCCACCTATTTGGACAGGTCCTCTATAGGGACTTATCAGAATGTTCTTATGACAGTTGTACACTCTTACAATATGTTGATGACCTCCTATTGTGTGCTCTGTCTGAAGACCTCATCAGCCAAGGCACCACTGCTCTTCTAAATTTTTGAGCCTCTAAGGGCTATAAGATTTCCAAGGCTAAGGCCCAAATGTGTCAAACTTCTGTCAAATACCTTAGGCTAATTATCCCTGAAGGAACTAGGGCCCTAGGAGAGGACAGGATCCGTCCCATTTCCAGGTTTCCCCTACCTAAGACTCTAAAACAACCAAAGGGCTTCCTAGACATCACTGGCTACTGCTCCCTATGGATCCCGAGATATGGAGAAGTAGCCCGCCCTCTCTACCAACTAATCAAAGACACTCAGGCTGCAAATACCCACCTGTTACTTTGGGGTCCAGAGGGAAAACAGGCTTTCGGCTTTTTGAAGCAAACACTTTTAAGTGCCCCAACTTTAAGCCTTCCCACAGGAAAATCTTTTTATTTATATGTAACAGAGAAAAAAGAAATGGCTTTAGGAGTCCTAACAGAGCCCAGGGGAGCCTCACAGCAGCCAGTGGGCTATCTAAATAAGGAACTGGATCCTGTAGCTTGCAGCTGGTCAGCTTGCCTCCTGGCCCCAGCTGCGGCTGCTCTCCTAGTTCCCGAAGGCACCAAGCTCACAATGGGGCAAGACTTAACCGTTTTTGCCCCACACCACATTCAAGGGCTTTTAAATGCTGATAATAGTCACTGGCTCGCTGACACCTGCCGCCTGCAGTATCATGGCCCTCTTGTTAGAAAGTCCTGTAATCCAAATGCAGTATCAGGCCCTCTTGTCAGAAGGTCCTGTAATCCAAATATGGACCTGCTCCACCCTTAATCCTGCCACCTTCCTCCCAGAGATGGAAGAAGAATTAACTCATGACTGCCACCAAGTTTTAGTGCAAACCTATGCTGCCAGAGCAGATTTATAAGATTTATAAGAAACACCCCTAGACAACCCAGATTGGATGCTCTTCACTGATGGGAGCTGTTTTATAGAAAATGGCATACGAAAGGCTAGATATGCTGTAGTTCAGACAGGTTAGTTAGCATGTTGTTAGGTACACAAGGAGGTCCCTGGTGGAATAAACAAAAGGCAGCCATATCCTGAAACTCCAGGTTCTGGAATGTCTCCTTCACTCCAGGACAAAGATATGAGAACATACCTTAAGGGAAGCTATAAAAGTAAGAACTTTTGCCTCAATCACTGGGCAACCTGGTTGGGACACCCTCTCATTCCCAGAGCTGCGACTCTACTCTTTTAATAAACTATCCTCTTTTTAAAACTCTTTGCCTCTCTTTGGTCCGTGTTTCCATTCTTTGGTTTCACGAGACATGATCTTGGCACAAAGAAAATATCCTACATCATAGTTACTTTACATAATATCTTAGAAATTGCAAGCCTTCCTGCAAGGGCCAGCACACAACTGGCTGAGTTAATAGCTCTCACCTGAGCACTAGAGCTGAGTAAAGGAAAAAGAGCCAACATATATACTGATTCCAAATATGCTTTTTTAGTATTACATGCACATGGAAGCATTTGGAAAGAAAAATGCTTCCTAACTGCCATTGGGTCACCTATCAAATATCACCAGAAGATCAACCAAGTGTTACAGGCAGCACATTCTTCTGAAGAAATAGCAGTCATACACTGCAAAGGACACCAAAAAAGAAGTAATGAAATTTCTGAAGGCAATAGATTAGCAGACAAAGTAGCTTAAAATGCTGCCCCAAATGGGTCTTAACCATATACGAACTCCTCCAGTTTGGGATGAGTCTGTAACTCAAATTAAGCCCCAATATACTAAAAAAGACCAAGATTGTGCTGAAACAATGGGCTACACTGCCCAACCCGCAGGTTGGTTACAAGGGGAGGATGGTCATTTACACCTCCCAGCTGCCAACTAATGGAAAATTCTTAAAACCCTCCACCAAACCTTCCACCTAGGAAGGGATAAAACCTTACAAATGGCCCAAAGATTATTCACAGGAAAGGATCTTCAAAAGAGTATACAACATATTCTTACATCCTGTGAAGTCTGCCATAAGAATAACCCTCTAACACATCCGTAGACACCCATACAGGTACAAAGACAAGACAAATGCACAGGAGAAGATTGGCAATTAGACTTCACCCATATGCTCAAGGCCAAGGGATATAAATATCTCCTAGTATGGGCAGACACCTTCACACACACTGGGTTGAAGTCTTTCCTTGTAAGACAGAAAAGGCAATGGAAGTAGTTAAAGTCCTAATCATGGAAATTATGCCTAGGTTTGGCCTCCTCAGGTCTCTTCAAAGTGACAATGGGCCTTCTTTCAAGTCTTCAGTCACCGAGGATGTATCCAAAGCTCTGGGAATAAACTATCACATCCATTGTGCTTGGAGGCCACAATCCACAGGCAAGGTAGAAAAGACCAATATCATTATCAAGAGACATCTTTGAAAGCTCTCACAAGAAACCGGTCAAAATTGGATAACTTTACTTCCCATAGCTCTCCTCCGCATTTGAAATACTCCAATTACGTGTGGTCTGAGCCCTTTTGAAATGTTGTATGGTAGATCTTTCTTAACCAATGACCTCCTAGTTGATCAAGAGGCTATAGAATTAACCCAACATATAACCTTGCTAGCGCAATTTCAACAGGCCATCCAATAATTGTCAGAAGCTCAACCCTAGCAGATAAAAATCCTTTATGTAACCCAGGAGATGAAGTTCTTATTAAATCTCTTCCTTCTTTGTCTCCAACGCTAGATCCAATGTGGAAAGGCCCCTACACGGTAATGCTCTCCACTCCCACTGCAATTAAAGTACCAGAATTCGACTCCTGGATCCACCACTCCCGAGTCAAGCCTTGGACACCCCCAGATAGGAGCCCTGGATACTCCAGCCATCCCCAGGGAGATCTAAAGCTGATCCTACATCACTCAGATAAGTGTTCAGATGGTGAGACTTGATCTAAGAAGGCAATAATCAGAGGTTACATTTTTCTATTACTGACCTTCCTTCTTTTTCTAGTTGTCTCTCTCTCTTGTTGGGCTCTAGATCCCACACTCCTCTTCTGCCTTCAGTGTCTCTTGTGGGCAGGCTTGAGCTTGGGGTTATTCTGTACTCTGTTCCTGGGACTCACCCTGTTAGTCCTACACATTTCCCCTGAGATTTAAGATGGCTGCACAACTCATCTTCTTAGCTCTTCTCCTAGGCAACACATATACTCTACAAACAGGGAATTTTAGAATGGGTCCAGCTTATGCCAACTGCCTTTAACCTAACTGACTGCTGGATCTATGGGAAGGAGTCTCTAGGGACTGTTATCCCTGCTTCTACACTCACCTGGTTACAAGCTAATTATACTGTTATACCCTCAATTTCTTACACTCACCCCCTTCCCCAAAGAGTATCTTGGGAAACTGTTCCTAGCCACCTGGAAAAAAGACATGGAAAGTAAAAAACAGCAGATTCCCTGTTCCAATGAAACCCAGGCTGTTGCCTGGCTAGATAGGCTAAGCCTTAACACCTCTGCCACCTTCCCACTTTGCTTTGAAAATATCTCCCTGACAACATATCCGGAATTACTCTTTGGACAACTTCTTCCCTCCCAATGTAAGTTCACATTTAAGGTCATCCCAACTTCTACAGAAGACATTGGAATTCCTGCAAACACCACATTCTAAGAACCTACAAAGATCCCACGTTCCTTAGAACCCCCCTGAGGGAGGGCATTCTTTTATACAACCTCAAACCAATCCTGTTCAGCAGGATTGTCACATATATTCTGCAATACCCCTCAGCTCAATCTAGCCTCAGAACTGCACCTCTCCGCACACCAGTTCTTTCTAAAAATCTACCTTTCCAGCAATTTACTCCCCACACTCTTTGAAAGAGCCAAGGCGGATTGGGATATAATCTGGCAAAAATTAACAGGGACGCACTCCTCTTGGTTGGCCAGACCCAAGACCCTTTATACCTATGGGTTTAATCTTAATTTAATACCTGAAGAAGGTCTTTTTTTCTGCAGTACTAAGGCCTATATTACTTTACCCCTTGGCTGGACAGGCCACGGTAGCCGTGCTTTCATAGCTCCTATGGCAGACCATGCTCCTGGCACCAGCTATATGCCACAGGTTTTAAAACAATCATATCCTACGATGCGAAGGATGGCAGTAATGCCATTGCCCCCCCCCCCTTTCTTCCACCTCTCCCTGCCCCTTCAGTTCAAGCCGTTGTTTCTCAGTCTAGTTGTATAGGACACAGCTCCATGGCCCATGCTGGTATTATGAATTATGAGCCTTGCACTGCCCCTCCAACTCCCTGCTGAGGCAGTTGGTCACCAGTCGTTGGTTGGTCACGCAGAGCAGCTCACGGAACTCTCGCCGGCTGCCAGCCACTCACGCTGGCTACCGACCAACCATGGCAGCACACGGTAGCCCACGGCAGCACACAGCAGCCCATGGCGACACACAGCAGCCCACGGCAGCACACAGCAACTCACTGTGGGCACTCACACTGGCTGCTGGCCACTCACACTGGCCACCAGCCACTCATGGCTGCACACGGTAGCCCACAGCAGCGCACAGCAACTCATGCCAACCTCCAGCTACTCACGGCAGCCCAGATGCAGGGAGAGCTGTTGTTCACAATCTTAGCTATAAAGGGCACAGCTCACTGGCCCATGTGGGAATCAAACCGGTGGCCTTTGGCGTTAGGAGCACAGTACTCCAATCACCTGAGCCACTGGGCTGGCCCAGTAATGCCGGTTTTAATCCCACTCCTAACCGGAATTTTGGGAGCATCTGGTGCAGCCTTAGGTGGAACTTCTGTTCATCGATCTGTCCAACTAACAAAGGCATTAAAAGAAACCACTGCCGGAATGCAACAGCTTGCCCAACAAGTAGACTCACTAGCAGGGATAGCTCTTCAAAACAGACCAGGCCTAGATTTGTTAACCTCCTATGCAGGAGGGACCTGTGTCTATCTTAAAGAAGAATGCTGTTTTTATATAAATCATACTGGTCTGTAGTTACTCATTTAGACACTGCTGAAGAACTAATAACATCCATCGAAAATGTTTCAGGCTGGTGGATGTCCCTTAAAGCCAGACTCCTACAATGGCTATGGCCCCTTGTAGCCCCTCTAATAATCCTCCTCTTTCTACTTTCATTCGGGCCCTGCCTCCTCAACCTAATCACTCAGTTTATTTCTTCTCACCTAGAAGCCATTAAGTTACAGATGGTAGTCAACATGGAGCCATGTATAGACCTGCAAGATGTGCCAGGGGACCCTTAGATAGACCTCTGGACAAGCCCTAGCTGCCAGTCTGTTTCTATGCCCCTCCTCAGCCTGAAGTAGCCAGAGCGGTCATTGCCCCTATTCCCTAACGGCAGTTAGGGTTAGGTATTCAGAGGGGGGATTGAGACAGGTTAGTTAGCACATTGTTAGGTAGACAGGGAGGTCCATGGTGAAATAAAAGGCAACCATATCCTGAAATTCCAGGTTTTGAAATCACTCCTTCGCTCCAGGACAAAATGTAACAGCACCTTGGGCTTAATCATAACATTCCTTTTGGCTGGACAAACGGAGCAGATCTGATAGATAGGACATTTTGTTAACACCCTCAGGATGGGCAAACAGAACAAACCTGGTAGATGAATTTCATTAGAAGGCACCAGTTCCCTTCTTCAAACAGGCAAGAAAAGATATAAGAATAAGAGCATTTGCTCCATGCTGGGCACCCCATCAGGACCCCCTCATGCTCGGGAGCTCTGAACCTTTGCTTTCAATAAACTGTCCTCTTTTTAAAAATCCTCCCCTCTCTTTGGTCTGTGCTTCCATTCTTTGGTGTCACAAGACACGATCCCGGCCATCACTCTAAAATCTCCTACATCTACTGTACCATGCAAAACAATTCTATTACTATAACTATCACCTGTTTTTACTCAATCCCTCCTTTCTCCCCCAGCCCTAGTTATGTAGGTGATGTTGGGTCTGCAGGCAGTTTCTGAGTGGGGGCCGGGATCGTGTCTGGTGAAGCCGAAGAATGGAAACACAGACCAGGGAGAGACAAAAAGTTTTTAAAAGAGGATAGTTTATTAGAGGCAGAAGAGGTTGCAGCTCCCGAGTAGGAGGGGGTCCCGAATGGGAGGTGCTCCCATGACTAAGGCAAAAGCTCTTACTTTTATACTTTCCCTTGCCTGCTTGGGGAAAGGGAGCTGTTTGAAGAAAGGAACTTGTTTGAAGAAGGGAACTGGCGCCTTCTAATGAAATTCGTCTACCAGTTTTGTTCTGCTTGCCCATCCTGGAGGAATTAGCAAAGTAACCCACTCATATCTATCAGATCAGCTCCATTTTATGATTAACCTCAAGGCCTTGTTACATTATATCCTGGAGCGAAGGAGTGATTTCAAAACCTGGAGCTTTAGGATATAGCTGTCTTTGTTTATTCCACCAGGGACCTCCCTGTCTACTTAAGGACATACTCTCTTGTATCACTAGGACCCACTGATCTATTTTGTCCTATAACTTAACCTTTTTCAGAATGTCAAATAGATGGAATGGTATAATATACAGCTTTTAGGTTTGGCTTCTTTCCTTAGCAAAAGTCATTTAAAATTTATTCATATTGTAGTCTGAGGAATTATTTCATTTTTATTACTGAGTAGTATTCCATTTATAGATATCCCACAGTTTATCCATTTGTTACTGGGAATGACTTTTTCTTTGATTCTTGTTCTTCAAGGAAAGAGTTCAATCAAGAGACAGTTTAGGCAGCATAGAACAGCCAGAATTTTACTAGTAAAAGAGAGGATACTCGGAGACATGGAGCTGGTTGACCCAAGAGAGGGAAGCAGCCTCACCTCACATTGTGTGAAGGCTTTTATTTCTATGGGTAGAATTGTCTCCTCCCTCCCTTCTCTTATCTATTTTTCTGCCCCTGAGGTGCCTAGTCCTCCTGTCTCTGGCATTTAGCAATGCATTTCTTGATTTAGAGGTGTATGTTAACACATCCCTTAGAAGTATGTGTAAGCCTGGAATCCCACTGGGCAGCTACAAGGGGTCTTGACCCAAGTAGGAGCTACAGTAAGGGACTTTCTAACCAGGCCTACATTTTTTCTTCTCCTGCTCATTTCTATCTACCTACTCTATCATAATGATAGCCTAAACACTAATCTGAGACATAAGTCAGGGTCACTAGACTTGTAGTTCTCCTTTAACAGCTATGGATAATATAACACAAGTCTCATCAACTAAAACCCCCAACAGAGGGAAGCTTTTCACAACAAAGCCTGGGACATTTTTATTAGCAGATTCAAATGAATCTCTTAGTTTTTCTGTGATAAGAAATCAAAAGTCGATACACTTAGGTTAATATAACAATGTTTCAATATTTTATCTTGTTTGGTAATTATTTAAATACTCAATGAATTTGATTAAAAGACTAGATGTGCTCCAATTTAGTTAGATATGTTAAATTAGCTCCTCTTAAGAGTCATGGCTTTGCTGTGAAGGGAAGCAGAGTTTACCACCCCAAGATATGCCTTTTGGGATATTGATGTTAAGCTATTATTATGAAACAAAAGACTCAGGGGAAAAAAAAGTTTGACCTCCTCCCCTTAACTGCCTAAAAGGAATTTAGATGGATGACCTACTCCAAGAGGGCCATTCACATGGAGATGACCCAGCAAACATTTATTTACCAAACATTTGCTTTCATCTCCATACGAATGACTTGCCTACCCTTTGAAGCCTCAAATCACAGCCACCTTTTGTCCTTAGCTTCATAATGGAATATAAACCTCAACTACTCGATATTTCTTTGGGTCTCTATTCTTATGGCCCCAAATATGCATTCATATAATATACTTTGTACATTTTCTTCTGTAAATCTGTCTGTTAATTTGATCATTAGCTGGAAGAACTTAGAAGATGAGAGGGAGAATACCTTTTGCCAACATAGCTAGCTGTCATGATTTCTAGTTCAAGATTAGGAAAGAATACAGCCATGCCCTGGAGACTGGAGACCTGCCTGTAAAACAGGTTTCAGGCAATATATTGCTTGAGATAAGGGAAGGATATAGCCTGCTAAGCACAAGATACATGTTTTCCTTCCTAAAGGTAACATCTCTGACACACAAGCCCAAGGTGGGTTGCAGAACTTCGTGTGGTCAGCAAGCAGGAAGACCTCTCCACTGCAGTAACAAAGACCACTGGGGATGGATGATGCTAGGAGAAATAAATCAGATTAAGGAGATCATAGCTTACATCATAACTTACATCATAAATAACCAGTCCACACAGTCTACGACCATGAACCACTTACTCATGATATCACCCCTTCTTCTTCCCTTAACAGAAGCCAAATGTAAACCATTGGGGAGTTTGGGTCTTTGAGCATCAGCTGCCCATTCTCCTTTTTTCCATACCTTTGAAATATATGTTTAAAGGGACTTCTTTAAGAAAAAGAAGGAAAAAAACCATAAACATGAATAGTAAAATGGCAATAACTATGTACATATCAATAATCATTTTAAATATAAATATATTAAATGCTCTAATCAAAAGATAGTGTAGTTGAATGGACAAGAAAACAAGGCCCACCCATATGCTAGCTACAAGAAATTCATTTCAGATTGAAAGACATATAAAATGAAAATAAAGGGATGCAAAAGGATATTTCATGCAAATGGAAGGAAAAGAAGCTACAATAGCAATACTTATATCAGACAAAATAAACTTTGAAAGAAAGGCTATAATGAGACAAAGAAGCATATTTCATAATGATAAAGGGATCACTCCAACAAGATGATATAACCCTTGTAAACATTTACACACCAACATAGTAGCACCTAAATATATAAAGCAAATATTGACAGACATAAAGGGAGGGATCCACAGTAATATATCATAGTAGGGGAAATTAATACACCACTGTAATCAATGGATAGATCTTCCAGACAGAAAATTAATTGGGAAACAGATATAGTGGTACCTCAGTTTTTTAACGTAATCCGTTCCGGAAGACCGTTCGAGTTTGGAAACATTTGAAAACTGAGGCACAGTTTCCCATAAAAAGTAATGCAAAATGGATTAACCCATTCCTGACCTTTAAAATCAGCCCCTAAAACAGCAATTTAGCATGAATTTTTTCTATCTAATGATACCACAGATCCATAAAATGACACACAATGAAAGCAATAAACACAATATGCTGTTCTGTAAAAGCAATACTAAATAAGCACAATGTAAAACCAGTACTGTAGATGATAAAAATGAAAATGTAATTTTTTCTTACTTGCAAGATGCTAGTCATGGTTTGGATGGGGGGGGGTTCCCTTCCATAATCACAATAGGTGACTGTTGTTCAGGTGTTCTGTAGCCCTCTTCCATAATCACTGTAGGTGACACCTCTCCTGCCATTCCTTGCCTTGATTTTTTTACACCGCTGACACCTGGTTTAGGCTCACTGGATCTTTCCTCACTAAAAATTTTTCAATTGACATTTACTTTTTCTGATGTTTTAACATTTGTCTAAAGTGAGACATAGTATTATCATTGAAAGTGTTAGTGGCACGATTTACAGCAGTTTTTTTCAACAAAAATTTGCACTTCAACCCATTTTGCACACATTTCTTTGATCGGTGCAGTGGAAACACTTTGTCTTCCCTCCTCCTCCGAAGACAGTTCCTCAGTTGCTGCCTGTTCGTGCTCGGTCAGAAGGTGTTGAAGCTCTTCTGTGGTGAGGTCAGTCCGGTGGTCCTCCACTAACTCCTCCACATCATCACTGCTCACTTCCAAGCCCGTGGACTTTCCCAGAGACACAATATTCTCAACAATAGGAGTATCCTCTTCAACATCCTCAAATACACGTTCGGGGACAATGTCTGGCCACAATTTCTTCCATGTCGACTTCATTGTTCTGTGAGACACATCCCTCTATGCTTTGTCTATGAGATGTAAGCAATGTAGGATATTGAAATGATTCTTCCAAAACTCTCTGAGGTCACCTCAAAGCACCTTTGGAACACTGCTTTGGTGTAAAGCTTCTTAAAATTAGATATGACTTGCTGGCACATGGGCTGGATGAGAGGAATCATGTTGGGGGGCAAACACTTTACATTGATAAAACTGAACTGTTCCACCAACTTGTCCTCCAAGTCCGGAGGGTGAGCTGAAGGGTTAGCCATAACAAGCAGGCATTTCATTGGAAGATTTTTGTCTTGGAGGTATTCTTTTACACTTGCCCCAAACACTTCTTGAACCCACTCAATAAAAAAATTGCCTGGTTACCCAAGCTTTGCTGTTTGCCCTCCCCATTACATGCAATTTGCTTTTTATAACAATTACTTTTCTTAAATATCCTGGGGTTCTCAGAATGGTAGACTAGCAAAGGCTTCAACTTAAAATCCCCACTTGCATTCCCACAAAATAAAAGGGTTAGCCTGTCTTTCATGGGCTAAAAAAGGAGAATGGACAGCTGATGCTCAAAGACCCAATGATTTCTCCTCCTTTGTTACGTAGGTCCTCTTTGGCATTTTCTTCCAAAAGAGGCCTGTCTCATCACAGTTGAAAACTTGTTGGGGAAGGAAATCCTCTGCCTCTACATAATCTTTAAATTCCAAAACAAATTGGTCAGTGTCTTCTTTTTCAGCAATGGCAGCTTCACCATGTCTCACCACATTGTTTATACCACTTTTCCTTTTTTATTTTTATTTTATTTTATTTATTTTTATTTTTTTTAATTTATTAGTTTCAGGTGTACAAGACAAGGTAATACTTAGACGTTCATCATTTATATCCCTCACACTGTGAACCCCCCCAATCCACTATCCCTCTGACCTCACCAAGCCATCACATTATATATATATAAAATTATAGTTTGCATTCATTAATGTTTAGCTTCTGGTGTACAATGCCATGATCAGGCATCCACAGTATCTCTGAGGTGGTCTCCCAAATAGGACGCAGGTCCATCGGATACCCAACAAAATCTTTACAACATTATTGAATAAATTCCCCAAATTAATTTTCAAAAAACCCTGAGGCCATCTTGTGGTTACCAGCTGCTTCCTAATCCCTTCACCTTTCCCCTTATCCCCAACCCCCCCACCCCCGCCCATCTAACAACTCTCGGTTTTTTCTTTGTGTCCTCAAAACTGTTTCTGATTAGTTCATTCACATATTCTTTTCTTTAGATTCCGCATATAAGTGACATCATATGGTACTTGTCTTTCTCTTTCTGACTTATTT
Source organism: Rhinolophus hipposideros (assembly GCF_964194185.1). NCBI lineage: Eukaryota > Metazoa > Chordata > Mammalia > Chiroptera > Rhinolophidae > Rhinolophus > Rhinolophus hipposideros. The sequence continues at coordinate 67,923,695 of NC_138061.1, forward strand.
CACGTAACGTAATGTTCTCTAGATCCATCCATGTTGTTGCAAATGATAAGATTTCTTTCTTCTTTATAGCTGCGTAATACTCCATTGTATAAATGTACCACAGCTTCTTAATCCAGTCGTCTACCGATGGGCATTTCGGTTGTTTCCATATCTTGGCTATTGTGTAAAGTGCTGCAATAAACATAGGAGTGCATACTGATTTTTGAATTGGAGTTTTGGATTTCTCCGGGTAGATGCCTAGGAGTGGAATTACTGGATCATAGGGTAGTTCCATTTTCAGATTCCTGAGATACCTCCATACTGTTTTGCATAGTGGCTGCACTAATCTGCAATCCCACCAACAGTGCACTAGCGTTCCCTTTTCTCCACATCCACGCCAGCATTTGTTGTTTGTTGATTTATTGATGATAGTCATTTTGACTGGAGTGAGGTGGTATCTCATTGTGGTTTTTATTTGCATTTCTCTGATGTTTAGTGAGGTTGAGCATTCCTTCATATGTCTTCTTGTCTTCTGTATGTCCTTTTTAGAAAAATGTCTCCTCAAATCCTCTGCCCATTTTTTAATTGGGTTGTTTGTTTTTTTGGAGTTGAGTTGAGTAAGTTTTTTATAGATTTGTGATATTAATCCCTTATCAGATATATCATTGGCAAATATCTTTTCCCATTCAGTAAGATCCCTTTTTGTTTTATTGATGGTTTCCTTTGCTGTGAAAAAACTTTTTAGTTTGATGTAATCCCACATGTTGATTTTTTCTCTTACTTCCCTCGTGTGAGGGGATATATCAGTGAAAATCTTACTCCGGGTAATGTCCATGAAGTTTCTTCCTATATTTTCTTCTAGATATTTTATGGTTTCAGATCTTTCATTTAAGTCTTTAAGCCATTTTGAATTTATTTTTGTATATGGTGTAAGGAGGTGGTCCAGCTTCATTTCCTTGCATGTGTCTGTCCAGATTTCCCAACAGCACTTATTGAACAGACTGTCTTTACCCCATCGTACATTCTTGCTTCCATTGTCATAGATTAGATGGGCATATAGGCATGGATTTACTTCTGGACTCTCTATTCTGTTCCATTGATCTAGGTGTCTATTTTTATACCAGTACCATGCTGTTTTGATTACTGTAGCCTTGTAGTATAGTTTGAAATCAGGTATCGTTATACCTCCCACTTTGTTCTTACTTCTCAAGATTGCTGAGGCTATCCAGGGTCTCTTATGGTCCCATATAAATTTCAGGATTATATGTTCTATTTCTGTGAAAAACGTCATTGGTAGTTTGATAGGAATTGCGTTGAATATGTATATTGCCTTAGGCAGTATGGATATTTTAACTATATTAATTCTTCCTATCCATGAACATGGAATGTGTTTCCATCTTTTTATGTCTTCTTTCATTTCTTTCTTCAGTGTCGTATAATTTTCTGAGTACAGATCTTTTACATCTTTGGTTAGATTTATTCCCAGATATTTTATAGTCTTTGGAGCAATTGTAAATGGAATTGTTTTTTTAATTTCTCCTTCTGATATTTTATCATTGGTATATACAAATGCAACTGTTTTGCGAATATTAATTTTATATCCTGCTACTTTACTAAATTCATCTATCAGTTCTAATAGTTTCTTGGTGGAGTCTTTAGGGTTCTCTATATATAGTATCATATCATCTGCATATAATGATAATTTTACTTCCTCCTTACCAATTTGGATGCCTTTTATTTCTTTCTCTTGTCTGATTGCTGTGGCTAGAACTTCCAGCACTATGTTGAATAGAAGTGAAGAAAGTGGGCAACCTTGTCTTGTTCCTGATCTTAGGGGGAATGGTTTTAGCTTTTCCCCATTGAGTATGATGTTAGATGTGGGTTTGTCATATATGGCCTTTATTATCTTAAGATATGATCCCTCTATTCCCACTTTCTTAAGGGTTTTTATCATAAAAGGTTGCTGTATTTTATCAAATGCTTTTTCTGCATCTATTGATATGATCATGTGATTTTTATTTTTCATTTTGTTAATGTGGTGTATCACATTAATTGATTTGCAGATGTTGAACCACCCCTGCATACCAGGGATGAATCCCACTTGATCATGGTGTATGATTTAATGTATTGCTGAATTCTGTTCGCTAATATTTTGTTGAGAATTTTTGCATCTATGTTCATTAGAGATATCCGCCTGTAGTTTTCTTTTTTTGTGGTGTCTTTGTCTGCTTTTGGGATCAGGGTGATAGTGGCTTTGTAAAAAGTGTTTGGGAGTCTTCCCTCCTTCTGGATTTTTTGGAAGAGCTTGAGGAGAATAGGTGATAATTCTTTTTTGAACGTTTTGAAAAATTCACCTGTAAAGCCATCTGGTCCAGGGCTTTTGTTTGTTGGGAGATTATTGATTACTGATTCAATTTCCCTGGTGGTAATCAGACTGTTCAGGCTTTCTGTTTCTTCTTGAGTTAGCCTTGGAATGCTGTGCGCCTTTAGAAAATTGTCCATTTCTTCCAGATTGCCAAATTTGTTGGCATATAGTTGCTCATAGTAATTTCTTAAAATTTTTTGTATTTCTGTGGTGTCTGTTGTCACTTCTCCTCTTTCATTTCTGATTTTATTAATTTAGGTCCTCGCTCTCCGTTTTTTAATGAGTCTGGCTAAAGGTTTGTCAATTTTATTTATCTTCTCTAAGAACCAACCCATGGATTCATTGATCTTTTGTATTGTTTTTCTGGTTTCTATTTCATTTATTTCTGCTCTGATCCTTATTATCTCCTTCCTTGTGCTCCCTTTGGGCTTATTTTGCTGTTCTTTTTCCAGATCCCTTAAGTGTGAAGATAAACTGTCAATTAGTGATGTTTCTTGTTTCTTTAGGTAGGCCTGCAGTGCTATGAACTTCCCTCTTAGGACTGCTTTCGCAGCATCCAATAGATTTTGGGTTGTCGTGTTCTCATTCTCATTTGTCTCGAGATATCTTTTGATTTCTTCTTTGATCTGCTGCTTGACCCATTCATTATTTAGTAACACGTTATTCATCCTCCATGAATTGGTGTGTCTTCCTGGTTTTTTTTTCCTGTAGTTCATTTCTAATTTCATAGCACTGTGGTCAGAGAAGGCAATTGGTATGATTTCAATTTTCTTAAATTTATCAAGGCTTGTTTTGTGTCCTAACATATGATCTATCTTGGAAAATGTTCCATGTGCACTTGAGAAGAACGTGTATTCTGCAGCATTAGGGTGAAATGTTCTGAAAATATCAATTAAATCCAACTGCTCCAAAGTATCATTTAAGGCTGTTGTTTCCATATTGATTTTCTGTCTGGAGGACCTGTCCCTTGTTGTCAGAGGTGTGTTGAAGTCCCCTACTATGATGGTGTTGCTGTTGATCTCTGTCTTTATGTCCATCAGTACCTGTTTTATATATTTAGGTGCTCCTATGTTAGGTGCATAGATGTTTACTACGGTTATGTCCTCTTGTCGGATTGATCCCTTTATTATTATATAGTGCCCATCTTTGTCTTTTAATATGTTCTTCATTTTAAAGTCTATTTTGTCAGATATAAGTATTGCAACTCCAGCTTTTTCTCATTTCCATTTGCATGAAATATCTTACTCCAACCCTTCACTTTCAGCTTGTGTGTGTCTTTTGATCTGAGGTGAGTCTCTTGTATACAGCATATACAAGGGTCTTGCTTCTTTATCCACTCAGCCACCCTATGTCTCTTGATTGGAGCATTTAATCCGTTTACATTTAAAGTGATTATTGATAGGTACATAGTTATTGCCATTTTTAAATTTGTAGTAAATTGTTTTCATCTTTCTTCTATTTGCAGAAGTCCTTTTAGTATTTCTTGCAATGCTGGCTTGGTTGTAATAAATTCTTTCAGTTTGTTCTTTTTTGGGAAGCTCTTTATCTCTCCATCAACTTTAAATGATAACCTTGCTGGATAATGCAATCTAGGTTGTAGGCCTTTGTGTTCCATCACTTTGAGTATGTCCTGCTACTCCCTTCTGGCCTTCAATGTTTTAGAAAAGTCATTTGAGAGTCTTATGGGAGTTCCCTTGTATGTAACCGTCTGCCTTTCTCTTGCTGCTTTTAAGATTCTCTCTTTGTCTTTAAGCTTTGCCATTTTAACTATAATGTGTCTTGGTGTGGGCCTGTTTGGGTTTATCCTGGTTGGAACTCTCTCCACTTCCTGGGCTTGTATGTTGGTTTTTCTTCATCAGGTTAGGGAAGTTTTCGGACATTATTACCTCAAATATGTTCTCAATCTCTTGCTTCCTCTCTTCACCTTCTGGTATTCCTATGATGCGCATGTTGTTGCGCTTGATGTTATCCCAGAGGTCTCTTAACCCATCTTCATTGTTTTTTATTCATTTTTGTTGTTGTTGTTCAGTTTGAGTGATCTCTGCTAACTTGTCTTCTAAGCAGCTGATTCGATCCTCTGCTTCATCTAACCTGCTGGTCATTCCTTCAAGTGAGTTCTTAATTTCGGTAATTATGTTCTTTAGTTCTAGCTGGTTGTTCGTTAAGATTTCCACTTCCTTTTTTAGTTCTAACTGGTTGTTCTTTATGATTTCTATATCCTTCTTTATGTCTTCTCTAAGCTCCTTAAACATTCTTATCACCAGTGTTCTGAATTCTGTCTCTGACAGGTTGGTTACCTTTGCTTCTCTGGTTCCAGTTGTGGAGGTTTCTTCTGTTCTTTTATTTGGGACATGTTTCTTTGTCTCCCCATTCTGACTGACTCTCTGTGTTTGCTTTGATATATTAGGAAGATCCCCTAGAGCTCTTAGTTCTTGCTGGGTTACCTTATGTAGTATGTGTCCTTTATATTTGACTTGGACTACTTCGTTCTTCTCTGCATGTGCTCCACAGGTGGTTCGTGTGTTTAGTATATTGTCCTGTTCAAGAACTTTAATTGCTTTTTGCTTGTGAGTAGGTGGGTTTAACTCCTAGGCCGTCTAGTTGTGAAACTTGGCTCTGCCCACTGCAGGGTGTTCTGCTGGGTGAGGGTTGGCTGCTTAAATGAGGTTTGGCCTCTATGGGCTCTTGTGCCTTCAGAGAATTCCCTCTGGGTTTGTGACTTATAGGTCAAACCCGGTAGTACTCTGGTTTGGTCCAGAGTTGGCTTCTGGATATGTTGAATCTTGTGCCTCTTAAGCTGGGCCCTGTTAGGGCAGTTTCAGCACAAATCAAATTACCAAGTACAACAACCAGAAAGAAAACAAATCAAGTACATTCACATGTAAAATACAACCGACAATCCCCACTCAACATAGGCAAAGATATCAAAGAAATAAAGGCAGAACAAAGCAAATCACAACAAGCAGAAAAAAAAAAAAAACACCAAGCAAAGCAAAATAGAAAGCAGCACCAGTCTTGGCTTAAGCCCACCAAGTAATCTCCAGGTTGTCCTCCGCTGTGCCAAAGAGTTACCTGCCTATTGCGCAGGCAGCGCTGGTCACCTGGTGCCCAGAGTGAATTTGGGAGTGTAGATTTAAATGCGAGGGGCTGAGGGGTCTGGATGACAGTTTTCAGAGAGACCGTGCAGTTTCTGTCCTTTCCTGCACAAATGCACGCTGAGAGTAGCTCCACCAGCCCTGTGCCCAGTATTCCTGAGTCTTAGGGCCCTCCTTCCATGGGTGTGTGGAAGGGGGCAGGCGGGAGATGTCTAAGCTGCTGAAAGCCGGGAGCTGCGTCTGCCGCTTACTGCTGAACTCAGGGAGTGCTTCCGCGGTTGCCCTTGCCCCGCCACAGGCCAGCCAGAGAGGGTGGGGGCTGGGGATGGAGGGGTCTTCTCTCTCCCAGGCCAGCCACGTCACACAACTCCCGCAGGCCCAAAAAGGTGGTGGCTGGGGATGTGGGAGTCTCCTCTCTCCTCGTCCAACGAAAATCCCCTCCTCCCAGCCTCCTCCAAAGGTCAAAGCTGGCTGCCAATCTTCCCAGCGCCTGAGCACAGACGCCCCTCTGTAATCTGACACTACTCCTCAGTCAGGGGGCAGTTTAAGTCTCTGGAAGGGCAGGGGGAGGATTCAAAAAGTGGGGTAAGGGGCCCAGGTGTGGCGTCTGAATTCTTTGTCTGCCCTAGGGCCCAGGAGCTGCCCTCCCCGGCGGGAGCGATCAGCTGTGGGATGCAGGGAAAGAGCCCACCTCCTGGACTCTGCGCTCTCCGCTGCACCCTGGGCTCCCTTGGGACTCTAGAACGCCAGGTGCTGCCTGCCGCTGGTGCTGTGGGCACGCTGCAGGGCCGCGGCTCTACCGTGGGGGGTGGGGAGAGCGCGCTCTTTTCCTCTTGCCCTCCTCGCTCCTCCCCCGCTCACCCAACTAGCGCACCCCAAAGCAAACCTTCCAGGAGTCTCTGCTCCGTCCTGGGAGCCGCACAGCGCAGCGATTGCTGTCAGGCCTGGGCTCCGCCGTAGGGGGGGGTGCGTTTTCACTTCGTGCCCCTCTCTCCTCCCCTGCTTGCCCAACTAGCGTACCCCAAAGCAAACCTTCCACGAGTCTGCTCTCTGTCCTGGGCGTCGCAGCGGCGGTCGCCTGCCGGCCTCGGCTCTGTCGTGGGGGGGGGGGAGAGCGCTTCCACTTCGCTATCCTGCCTCCTCCCCTGTTCGCAATCAGCCCGCACCTTCAGGTAATTCCTCCACGAGTCTCAATGCTGTTCTGCGGGGAGCAAGGGACTCCTCGGTGTTCTATATCTCCCTGTGTCTTTAGAGCTGCGGTTTACCGCCACTGCCACAGCTGCCGCCGGCCTGATTCCACCACGAGAGCGCGCGTTTCCACTCCGCTCCGCCACTTCTCCTCTTAAACCTTTCAAACCTCCCTGTACTTGCCTTGAAAATATCACTCTCAGCATTTGTTTTTGATGAGGTCAGCATGCAAATGTAAAGCTTTTTCACAAATTATTCTCTCAGAAATGCTGTCACTGGCCAACTGTTTTTCATTTATCCATATGAAAAGCAATTTTCCACTTCAATTGTCTGTGTTCTTTGTCTTGTAAGTGTTTTAACACCTCTTGCAACATTGGCTCCTTTAATGGCTTCTTTATTTTTTAAGATGGTACAAATTGTAGATTTGGCAATACCAGACTGTGTTGCCAGATCACATCCACACACAACACTTTCATATTGGGAAATAGTTTCCTTCTTCACCTCTATTGTTGTTCTATTAATGATTCTCTTCTCTTTGCAGTTTTTATCCATTTCTCACAGCAAGGGGTGATTGGCAGAGGACTCCTGAGATGACATGAACACAGATTAATTGCACACAGTCACAAAAACAAATAGGTTGCAAGAGTGCTCCTGAGATGAGATAAGCACAGATTTATTGCATACAGTCACCAAATAAGTCCAAATATCACCTCCATGTTGCGCGTGTGCTCAGGACTCAACAGCCGACAGCTAGGTGTCAGGATCTTGCACTCAGCAGAAGCCACGTGACATGTTCGACTTCCGAGGTGTGTTTGAAAACCGAAGCATTTACTTCTGGGTTTACAGCGTTTGTAGGCTGAAATGTTCGTCGATGGAGACGTTAGAAAACCGACGTACTACTGTACCCCAAATGACACTTTAGACCAGATAGATTTAATGGATATTTTTAGAGCATTTCACCACAAAGCAGCAGAATATACATTCTTCTCAGGTGGACATGGGACATTTTTCAGGATAGACCACAAAAAAAGTCTTAGTAAATTTAATAAGAGGGTTGAGATCATATCAAGTGTTTTCTCTGACCACAATGGTATGAAACTAGAAACCAATTACAAGGCAAACACACACACACACACACACGGAAGCTAAATAACATGCTAGTAAACAATGAATAGGTCATCAATGAGATCAAAGAAGAAATCTAAAGATACTCTGAGGGAGAGACAACAAAGATGATGCAGTAGGTAAATGCTGCATCCTCTCACAAGCACATCAAAATTATAACTAATCTACAAAACAACCATTATTAAGAATCGACTAAAATCAAGCTGAACTGAAGCCTTTCAACTAAGGACTGGCAGAAGTAACCACCTCCAGAGTGGTAGGAAGGACAGAGACACGGAATGCGAGGGCTATTTCGGCTGTAGGGGTCCCTCCATCCCCTAAAGGAGAGAGAGATCCCAGCCCCACCCCAGCCCAGGGTTCCAGTGCCAGGGAAAGAAGTCCCCATAATTTCTGGTTGTGAAAACCAGAGGAGATTGTGATTGAGTAAGACCGAGGGCGGCTGCACTCACAGGCACTCCTCTTAAAGAGACTGCACACGGACTTACTCACCAGAATCATTTGTTCTGAGCTCCAGCACTGTGGCAGCAGCTGGAAAGGCAGCAGAGACATATGTTGGGGAGACTGAGTTGTCTGGCTTGGGACAGGGGCTGGAGAGGCGGCTTTCTCCTGGACGGGGAAGCTGGAGGAGGCCATTGTTTCTTTGTTGAGCCCTCCCCCTTCCCAGCATGCGAACACAAGTGGCCGCTATTTCTGAGTCTCTGCCATTAGTTCACAATGCCATGGTGATTGAGACCTGGCCCCGCCCAACTTTTGGACACACCCAGGCTGTTTTCAGTGGCTTTTTCATGCAGACTGCCTGCCTTGGCTCAAGCTGCAGACTTTCCTAGGGTCTCTCAAAGGTTTGTGGAACGCAGACAAGTAGGATCTGGCTTGAGCATGTCCTGTACCTTTAGCTGAGCAGTCCTAAACCGGCACTAGTGGCAGCCAGCGTTGGCTGGTGGCTTGGCCTCTCAAGACCCTTCCAGGCATGGCACAGATGGCAGTCATCTGCGGATTTCTTTCTGGCTCCTGCTGGGTGGGGCACAGGCTGTGGCTGAAGTAGACCTTTAGTGGATCCCCTTCAAGGTGGTCCTGGGGCTGGCGCTTCAAGTGGCCAGCTTCAAAATGAGCTGGAGCATCACCCAGCCACCTCCAAGTACAACACACCCAAGGGGCAGATTGGGCACATCCTGCTCTGTAGGATCAGCCCCTGCACAACAACTCTTCCACTGTAGTCAAGGCCAGTCTTCACAACCAGGGAGCCCAAGGGTCAGTCCTTCCTACTAATGTGCAATTATCAACCAAGGCTCAACTACAAGAGGAGAGCTCACACAACCCACACAAGGGATACACCAGGAGTACATGGCTTGGGTGACCAGAAAGACTGTGCCACTGAACCCCACAGCACACCTACTGAATAAGGCCACTCTACTAAGACCAGAAGACACAGCAGCCCCACATAATACATAGAAACAAACACAGGGAGGCAGACAAAATGGGGAGACAAAGAAACATGTCCCAAGTAAAAGAACAGAACAAAGCTCCAGAAAAAGAACTAAGTGAAACAGAGATAGCCATATATCAGACACAGAATTCCAAACATTAGTTATAAGAATGCTCAATGATTCCAGGAAGAACTTCAACAGAGAGATAGGAAACATAAAAATGGATATGGAAAACATAAAAAGGAACCAGTCAGAAATAAAGAATACAATAGTGGAAACAAAGAATATATTACAGGGAATCAACAGTAGATTAGCTGAAGCAGAGGATCCAACCAGCAATGTAGAAGATAAGGTAGCAGAAAACACTCAACCAGAACAGCAAAAGAAAAAAGAATCCAAAAAACTGAGGAGAGTTTAAGGGGCCTCAAGGACAATATCAAGTGTACCAACATTCGCATTATAGGGGTACCAAAAGAAGAAGAGAGAGAAGGAATTGAAAACCTATTTGAAGAAATAATGACAGAAAACTTCTCTAACCTGGTGAAGGAAATGGATATACAAATCCAGGAAGCACAGAGAGTCCCAAACAACATAAACCCAAGCAGGCCAACACCAAGACACACCATAATTAAAATGCCAAAGGTTAAATACAAAGAGAGAATCATAAAAGCAGCAAGAGAAAAGCAGTTAGTTACCTACAAGGGAGCCCCCATAAGACTGGCAGCTGATTTCTCAACAAAAACTGCAGGCAAGAAGGGAGTAGCAGGAAATATTCCAAGTGATGAAAAGCAATGACATTCAACCAAGACTGCTCTATCCCGCAAGGCTGTCATTTAGAATTGAAGGACAGACAAGGAGCTTCCCAGACAAGAAAAAGCAGAAGGAGTTCAACACCACCAAACCAGTATTACAAGAAATCTTAGAGGGACTTCTTTAAGATGGGAAGGGTGTTAAGGACGGGTGAAAGGGGAGGGGCTTAAGAAGTACAAATTTGTTGTTATACACTAGTCATGGGGATGTAGGGTATTGCATAAGTAATATGTCAATAATATTGTAATAACTAGCTATGGTGTCAGATAGGCACTAGACCTATCAGCGTAATAGATGAGAAAGGGGTTAGGGGCACAGTGGAAAAGGTGAAAGCATTAACAAATAATTGATAGTTAATACAGTATGGGGAATATAATCAACAATGTTGTGAAGATCATGTAAGGTGCCAGATGGGCCCTGGACTTATCAGGGGGATCACTTCATAGACTGCGTAGATGGTTGACCAATGTGCTATACACTTGAAGAGATGAAGTAGAATAATATTGAATGTCAACTATAAATATATAGGTATATATAGTCACAAGATGTGGAGTACAACATAGGGAAGATAGTCGATAGTATTGTAACAGCTATATAAGATGTCAGAGGGTTAGTAGCTTGTGGAGGGGTTATCATTTCATGAGGGATTTAAATGTCTAACTATTACATTGCTTTGTACACCTGAAACTAATAAATTTTTTTTTTTGAAAAAGCAGTCACAGGATGTAAAGTACAGCATAGGGAATGTAGTCAGTAATATTGTAACAACTATGTATGGTGTCAGTTGGGTCAGATCACTAGATTTATTGGGGTGATCACTTCCTAAGTTATGTAAATGTATAATCACTATATTGTATAGCTGAAACCAATATAATACCGTATATCACTGTAATACGAAAATAAAAAAAAATAAAGATTAAAAAAAAGATACTCTGAGACAAATGAAAATGACCCAAAATCTATGGGACACAGCAAAAGCAGTCCTAAGGGGGAAATTTATAGCAATAGAAGTCTACCTCATGAAATGAGAAAAATATCATATAAATAATCTAACTTTACACCTAAGGGAGCTGGAAAAAGAATAGCAAACAAAGCCCAAAGCAAATAGAAGGAAGGAAATTATAGAGTTCAGAATGGAAATAAATTATATAGGGGCTAAAAAAGTGTATACAAAATGTCAATGACACCAAGAGCTGGTTTGTTGAAAAGATAAAATTGATAAACTTTTGATTAGGATGTCTTGTCATTGAGCACCAGCAGGAGAGTCAGCACTTCTCTGACTGTGACACCAGGATGCGACCAGGACTCTGGGACTTGCTCCTTTACATCTCAAATATTTAAAGTCAAGTTTAAAATAAAAACTTTAAAACACTTAAAGAATTGATCAGCTTTTAACCAGAAAAAGAAAGAGGACACATATAAAATTAGAAATGAAAGAGAAGTGACAACTGACACCACAGAAATACACAAGATTGTAAGAAAATACTACTTGCAATTATACACGAACATATTCAACAAATTGGAAGAAATGGATACATTCCTAGAAGCACACAATCTTCCAAAGCTGAATCAAGAAGAAACAGAAAATCTGAACTGATCGATTGCTACTAATGAAGTAGAATCAGTAATCAACAAGCTTCCAACAAACAAAAATCTTGGAGCAGATGGCTTCACAGGTGAATTTTACCAAATATTCAAAGAAGAATTAACACGTATTCTTCTCAAACTATTCCAAAAAATTCAAGAGGAGGGAAGCCACTGAAGCTCACTCTATGAAGCCACCATTACCCTGATTTCAAAACTAAAAACAGAGAATATATATATATATGTATATATATATATATATATATATATATATATATATATATATATATACATATATATACACACACACACACATATATATATATATATATATACATACCAATAGCTTTGTTGAACATAGATTCAAAAACTCTCAACAAAATAATAGCAAACATAATTCAGCAATACATTAAAAAGATTATACATCATGATCAAGTGGGAATTATCCCTGGGATGCAGGGTCATTTCAATATTTGCAAATCAATTCTTGTGATACACTACATAAACAAAATGAAAGATAAAACTCATATGGTCATATTAATAAATGCAGAAAAAGCATTAGACAAAATCCAGTGCCCATTTATAATAAAAACTGTCAGCAAAGTGGGAATAGAGGGACCATATCTCAACATAATAAAGGCCATATATGACAAACACACAGTTAATGTCATATTCAGTGGGGAAAAGCTAAAAGTGTTCTCCTTAAGATCAAGAACAACAAGAGCTGCCCACTTATACAATTTTTATTCAACATAATACTGGAAGTCCTAGCTATAGCAATAGACAAGAAAAAGAAATAAAAGGCATCCAAATGAGAAAGGAAGAAGTAAAACTGTCATTATTTGCCGATGACATATTATATATAGGGAACCCCCGAGATTCCACCAAAAATTATTAGAACTGGTAAAAGAATTTAGTAAAGTAGCAGGATACAAATTTAATATTCAGAAATTGGTTACATTTTTATACACGAATGAATTATCAGAAAGAGAAATTAAGAAAACAATCCCATTTACAATTGCATCAGAAAAAAATAAAATACTTAGGAATAACTTTAACCAAGGAAGTAAAAGACCTGTACTCAGTAAATTATGAGACACTGAAGAGAAAAATTAAAGAAGATACAAATAAATGGAAATAATACCATGCTTATGGATAGGAAGAATTAATATAGATAAAATGTCCATACTACCCAAAGCAATATATAGATTCAAAGCAATCCCTATGAAAATACCAATGTTATTTTTCACAAAACTAGAACAAATAATCCTAAAATTTATATAGAACCATAAAAGACCTCGAATAGCCTTGGGAATCTTGAGAAAGAAGAATATAGCTGCAGGTATCATACTACCTGATATCAAAATATATTACAAGGTTATAGTAATCAAAATAGCATGGTATTGGCATAAAAACAGACAATGGAACAGAGAGCCCAGAAATAAATCCATGCCTATATGGTCATTGAATCTATGAAAAAGGAAGCAAGAATTTTCATTGTAAAGACAGTCTGTTCAATAAATGGTGCTGGGAAAACTGGACAGATACATGCAAAAAAAACCCCACAAAAAAACACAAAAAAATCAGACCACCTTCTTATACCATACAAAAGAATAAACTCAAAATGGATTAAAGACTCAACTGTAAGACTCAACACCATAAAACTCTTTGAAGAAAATATAGAATATAAACTCTCAGATCTATCTCCTTGAGCAAGGGAAACAAAACACAAAATAAACAAATGGGACTACATCAAACTAAAAAGTTTTTGCACAGCAAAGGAAAGCCTCAACAGAACAAAAAGACGTTCTACAGAATGGGAGAAGATATTTGCCAATGATACATCTGATAAGGGGTTAATATCCAAAATTTATTTTTAAAACTCATACAACTGAACACCAAAAAAAACCCCAAACAATCGAATTTAAAAATGGGTGGAGGACCTAAATAGACATTTCTTTAAAGAGGACATACAGATGATGTCACATGGGGTCTCCTGCGGGGTCTCTGCTCCTGCTCCCCACATAAGAACACAGGATATGGCTAGGCCAAAAAGGAACACCCACGGAGCCATAGGTAGGGAAGTCATACCACTATGGTCTCACTGGAGGCTGGGTTTACACGACGTGTGACCTGCTGTTTGCTTTGCTGCCAACCGACCGACTCTGCTCGACTCTCCTCCGCTGTCCTCCACTCTTCTCCGCTCTGCCTCAGAGTCTCCACTGTGGGGCCCCTCTTCTAACAGATGGATCTGAGCTTCCAGCGCCTCCAACCGGGATACGTGGTCCGGCACCTGAGCCATTTCATTAAGTGCATTTTCCGTGTTGAGACACAAGGCCGTGAGGAACATCCAGCCCATCGGCCGGCTGTAGCCTTCTCCTCCTCCGGCCACCGCTCAGCCAGAGCCTGCAGGGCTCTCTCCATGCTGGCCGGAGAGCCATCCATGTCCTCCCACCCCTCCTTGGGGGTCCAACTCCTGAGAACAGTGGCCACCAGACACCACACACTGTGTGGGGGCCACACGTCCTCCTGCCCAGTGTCAGACTCCATTCCTACCTGGTCGGAATCTTGCTCACCGTGCCAGGTGTCTGAGTGGGTGGAGGCCTCCGCGGAAGATGTCCACAACCTTCGGAGCCTAAGGCCTCAGCAGATTACCAGAATGGAGGCAATGCCGTCCATGGCCAAGAGGGAGGTGTGCCAGCTGGAGGCTTGAGTCTCCCAGGCAGACTGCGCCTCCAGTTCCCTGCGTCGCTCCTCACGAACCTCCCAAAGCTGAACTTTTGTGCTCATAAACTGCAACACCATCCTTTGGTGAGTTTCGGCAGGCACCATACCCTGCTTGCTGTGCCATGTGTCATGACCCCGCAGGCCGCCCCGTGCAACAGGGGTGTCAGCTCCCACTCCCCACATAAGAACGTAGGACATGGTGAGGCTGAAAAGGAACACCCACGGATCCATAGGTAGGTGTGGGGACAAAGCCCCCCAAAGCAGTTTCCAGGCTCTCAGCCTCACATAGAAAGGTGCTGGCTCAGGTAGTAAATGGCCATCAACTGTGATTGGATGGCCATCAGCTGTGGCTAGTTGGCTGTCAGCTGTAACCAGTGAGCCATTGGCCACTAATATAACTGCCGTGGCTACGCTAGCAGAAAAATGGGGGCTAGCAAGAGCAGATTGCAGAGAAGCGGATGCCGCCGGTGAGAATATCGTGATATGACTCCCCTACTTATGGCTCTGTGGGTGTTCCTTTTTGGCCTCACCATGTCTTGTGTTCTTATGTGGGGAGCGGGAGCAGAGACCCCACAGGCCACCCCACATGACAGTAGGGGAGTCATACCACCATATTCTCCTTGGTGGCTGGGTTGGAGACACAGGAAGCAGGAGCCACACTGTTCGTAACCCTCACTGCTCCGCTTGCAGGCTCAGCCACCATCTTCTTGCTAGTCCCCATTTTTCTGCTAGCGTAGCCACAGCAGTTATATTAGTGGCCAATGGCTCACTGGTTACAACTGACGGCCAGCTAGCCACAGCTGATGGCCATCAATCACAGTTGATGGCCATTTACTACTTGAGCCAGTACTTTTCCACGTGAGGCCAAGAGCCTGGAAACTGCACTCCCGGCTCTGTCCCCACAGATGACCAATAGATATATGAAAATATACTCAATATCACTAATCATTAGAAGAATACAAGTGAAAAGCACAATGAGTTGGCACCTCACACCTGTCAGTATGGCTGTCATCAATATATCAACAACCTGTTGGCGAGGATGTGGAAAAAAAGGAACCCTTGTGCATTGTTGGTGGGATGGTAAATTTGTACAGCCACTATGGAAAACAGTATAGAGGTTCCTCACAAAATTAAAAATAAAACTATCTATGACCTATCAATTTCACTTCTGGGCATTTATGTGAAGAAATCCAAAACACTAATTTGAAAAGATATATACATCTCAGTGTTTATTGCAGTATTATTTACAATAACTGAGATATGGAAACAACCTAAATGCCCATCAATAGATGATTGGATAAAGAAATGTGTTATATATACAATGGAATATTACTTGGCCATAAAAGTAGTGAAATGTTACTATTTGCAACAATATGGATGGGCCTAGAGTGTATCATGCTAAGTGTAACAAATGAGACAGAGAAAGACAAATACCATGTGATCTCACTGATATGTAGAATATAAAGAATAAAATAAATGAACAAAACAGAAACAGATTCATAGTTACAAAGAAAAAAATGAAGGTTGCCAGATGGGAGGGGTGTTGGTAGGCTGGGTGAAAAAGGTGAAAGAATTAAGAAGTATAAATTGGTAGTTATAAAACAGTCACAATGATGTAAATACAGACTAAGAAATATAGTCAATAATATTGTAATAACTATCTATGGTGCCAAGTAGTAACTAGACTAATCAGGGGATCACTTCAGAAATTATATAAATGTCTAATCACTATGCTGTACACCTGAAACTAATATAAAATAATATTAAATGTGAATTGAAATTGAAAAATTAAATGGGGAGAAAGGTGAAAGGAATAAAAAGTTCAAATTTCCAGTTACAAAATAAGTAAATCATAGGGACGTAATGTACAGCACAGGAAATATAGTCAATAATATTGTAGCAACATGTAAAGTGTCATATGGTTACTAGACTTATGATGGTCCCTTCTTTGCGTATATAAATGTACATGTACCACTTTGGGTATATGTAAATGTTGAATTACTATGGTGTATACCTGAAACTAGTATATTTTATGTTAGCTATATTTTAATACAAAATTTGAAAAGAATTCATAAAAATCATCTCAAACTCTGTCAAAAAATAAAAGAGGAGAGAAAATTTCCTAAGTCATTCATTATATGAGGCCAGCCCTAGTCTTATTCTAAAACAAGACAATGACACTACAAGAAAACTACAGAGGATATATAGATGATGCATTACAGAATTGTGCATGTGAAATCTATGTAACTTTACTAACAATTGTCACTCCAATAAACTTTAATTTAAAAAAAAGAAAACTACAGAGGAATATCCCTTATAAATATTGATACAAAAAATCCTCAACATAATACCAGCAAACCAAATTGAGCAACATAGTTAGAGGATCATACACAAGGAGCAGGTGGGATATATTTCTGGAAGGCAAGGTTAGTTCAATACACAAAAATCAATGAGCACATTAATAAAATGAAAGAAAAAAAACACATGATCCTTTCAATTGATGCAGAACAAGCACTTCACACAATTCAAAACCTTTTCTTGATTAAAAAACAACAACAACAAGCTAGGAACAGAGGAAATAGGATGATAGGACATGTATGATATGTCCTGTTATGATAAAGGACATATATGAAATACCCACAGATAACATAATACTCAGTGGGAATCTGAGAGCTTTTTCTTTAACATCAGAAACGAGCTAAGCATGCCCACTGTCTCCTTTTCTATTTAACATAGTATTAGAATCTCTCTCTGGAATAATTTGGTAAGGAAAAGAAATAAAAAGTCATCAAATTGGAAAGGAAGAAATCTGAGTTCATATATGAGCTTAAATTTAGAAAACCCTAAAGATCCCACAACATTACAACTAATAAATTAATTCAGCAAAGTATCAGGATAAAAATCAACATGCAAAATCAATTGCATTTAGGGGGGAGCAGTGCCTGTGGGAGTCAGTAGTGGACTGGAGGCTCTGTGACCCAGTCAGACTGAGTCTCTATGCATCACATGTGGGCCTCCACTGCCCAAGGGACCAGGTCTGAGCATCTGGTGCTGCAATCACTCTTCCAAGCCAGAAGCAGGGAAGCCAAGTGACAAAATCCCCAAACTGTGCTCAGCCTTTTCTTGCTGCTGACCACCATGGCCCACTTCAACAAGAGTCCTTCCTATGAATCCTCTGGGGAGGTCAAAAACAAGATTGCTTCCAAGTATGATCATCAGTCAGAAGATCTTTGCCATTGGATAGAGGAAGTGACAGGCATGAGCACTAGCATCAAATTTCAGCTAGGCTTAAAAGACTGCAAAGTCCTCTGCAAACTCATAAACAAGCTACAGCCAGGCTCAGTGAAGAAGGTCAACGAGTCCTTGTTAACCTGGCCTCAGTTGGAGAATATTGGCAACTTTAGTAAAGCTATACAGGCTTATGGTATGAAGTTACATAACATGTTTGAAGCAAATGATCTTTTTGAAAACAAAAATGGGTGGCTTGTTGGCTCAGTAGAGCACAGTACTCATAACACCAAGGTTGCTGGTTCGATTCCTACATGGGCCAGTGAGCTGTGCCCTCCACAACTAGATTGAAAATAACAACTTTACTTGGAGCAAACAGGCCCTGGAAAAACACCCTGTTCCCCAATATTTCCCAGTAAAAAAATTTTGAAAAATAAATAAATAAAAACATGACGCAGGTTCAGACTATGCTGGTGGCTATAGTAGGTCTAGCTAAAATAAAAGGCAACCATTGACACCGGAATTAAGTGTGCAGAAAAACAAACAAGATTTTTAGATGAAGGGTTATTAAAAGCCGGCCAAAGTATAATTGGTTTGCAGATGGGAGTCAACAAATGTGCCAGCCAGGCAGGTATGACAGCCTGTGGGAGTAGGAGGCATCTTTATGATTGGAAAATGTAAACTGATGAACCATTTGACCAGACTATGATTAGTCTGCAGATGGGCACCAGCAAAGGAGCCAGCCCGGCAGTGATGTTAATGCCAGGTACAAAAGAGACATTTACGATCAAAACCTAACCTTACAATCAGTGGGCAACTTGACAGTTTCTCTACAGATAAGTACCCACAAAATCACTTCCCAGAAAGGAATGAGTGTGTTTGGGTTCAGGCAGCAAGTATATGATCCCAAATAGTGTGCTGCTCCAACAGAACCTGTTGTGCACAATGGAAGCCAAGGAATAGGAATAGGTTGAAATCAGTGATAGCGATTATCAGGGGGAATACCCAGATGAATATAATGATGAGTACCAAAATGACTACCCCAGATGTTACCAATACGGTAACCAAGGCACTGATTATTAGATTCACAGAGAGGAGCTTAGTATCTAGGTGACTGTTTTTATTTAGTGAGAACCAAGTGAACCTTGAGTAATTTTTATCTTGTCTTTCTAAAACACAATTATGCTTATTGTACCTAAAAGAAATATTGCCTTATGTACATTCTTCTTTCTTTTTTTTGCCTCTTCCTTAAATGGTTGCCTTTTAGTGCTGTGATGGTTAAATCCTACAGCATAACCAATAACTCACTTATGAAGTAAAAATAAATACTGTGAAAGGGGAGTATTCCTGTACAGCTGTCACAGAAGGCTCACTGGGATGTCCAAGAGAGAACTCAACCCAGAGCAGTGGCGACTGGGTTCTTATCTCCATACAAGAAAGAATTCAAGAGTGAGATAGATTCAAGAAAGCGAAAGTGATTTATTGAAAATGAAAGTACACACTTGAGATGAAAGTGCAGGCAAACTCAGAGAACGAGTCACCATGAGGAAGTCACACTCAGTTTTTATCCCTCCCAGGGTAGGAATTGGTGACTTCCCATTGAAGTGGTTCATTCATAGCCTCTGCTTGGGCAGGGGAACAGAGCCCCAGTGAGCAGTTTCCAGGCTCTCGGCCTCACATGGAAAGGTGCTGGCTCAGGTAGTAAATGGCCATCAACTGTGATTGGAGGGCCAGCAGCTGTGGCTAGCTGGCCGTCAGCTGTAACCAGTGAGCCAGTGGCCACTAATATAACTGCCGTGGTGTTGTGGTGTAGTGGCGTGGCATGGTGGTGTGGTGTCCTGGCGATGGGTGGCGTGCCGGAGTGAGGATTGCGGATTGCAGAGAGGTGGATTGCAGCTAGCAAGTGAGGTTGGTTGGCAGAGAGAAGTGAACAGCGGGTTGCGGATCCTGTGGCTCCTGCTTCCTGTGTCTCCCACCCAGCCGCCAGTGAGAATATAGTGGTATGACTCTCTTATCTATGGCTCCGTGGGTGTTCCTTTTTAGCCTCACCGTGTCCTGCGTTCTTATGCGGGGAGCGGGACTAGAGACCCCAGAAGAGACCCTGCCTGTCACCCGGCTTAACAGGCAGGATTCTCTGTTTCCCACTTTTTCTTATTTGGTTTTTCTGGAACTGTTATGGCATCAGAGGCACAATGGGAGTCACAGTAACCGCAGTGCAAATGAGATTACACACCATCACAATTAGCTAAAGGTCAGCTCCAGGTCATAGGGATCAGCCTAGCTGGATGAAACGGGTTTTTGTTTTTCTCCAGCTGCAGGTACTGGATACAGTCTGTGGGGACAAAACCCCCCAAAAAACAGTTTCCAGGCTCTCAGCCTCACATAGAAAGGTGCTGGCTCGGGTAGTAAATGGCCATCAACTGTGATCAGATGCCAGCAGCTGTGGCTAGTTGGCCGTCAGCTGTAACCCGTAGGCCATTGGCCACTAATATAACTGCTGTGGCTACGCTAGCAAAAGAGAAAGGAATGGGGGCTAGCAAGAAGATGGTGGCTGGCAAGCGCGGACTGCTGTTAGGCAGATCATGTAGATCCTGCTTCCTGTGTCTCAAGCCTCGCCGCCAGCGAGAATATATTGGGAACTGATAGACTCCCCTACTTATGGCTCCATGGGTATTCCTTTTTGGCCTTACCGTGTCCTGCGTTCTTGGGCGGGGAGTGGGAGCTGAGATCCTGCACGACACAGTCACTTGTTACTTGTGTAACCAGTGGGGCACCTCTGTTGTACCCTGTAGGAGGTTGTCAGTGTTCTGGGTTACCCATCCTACTTCACAGCTAATTATTTTATTGCACATCTATGCATTTTTACAATCTTCCACTTAAACTGGTGTTTTCAAACAATAAGAAGCCTGTTCTTTCTATCCTTTTTTTTTTTTTTTTCAGTTTAGTGTTTGGTTTCTAGGTAGAAGACTAAACTCATGCCTATAGCTAAAGTGGTGTTTGCCAAAAATTTAAGATGCAGCATTTTAGACATTTACATATCAATGTTTCCACAGTATTGTTTGCTAATTTTTAAATAAAGTCACGACCTATGTGCAAAAAAAAAAAATCAGTTGTGTTTCTATGCACTAATGATTGAGAACATAACGGAAATTAAATTAATTTGGTTTGCAAAAACATCAAAATGAATAAAATACTTAGGTTTTAACTTAAACAAGGAGGCAAAAGATTTGAACACTGACAACTACAGAAGGTTGCTGCAAGAAATTAAAGAATACACAAAGGGAAACACATCCCATGTTTATGGATTGAAAGATTTAACATTTTTAAACGGTCAATACTACTGAACATGATAGAGATTCAATGCAATACTATCGAAACCCCAATATCAAAACAGCATATTTTACAGAAACAGAAAAACACATCATAGAGTTTATGCGGAACCTCAAATCATCTTGAAAAATCAAAATAATCTTTTAAAAAGTTAATTTGGAGACTCACACTATTTTCTTTCAAAATGTACTACGAAGATGCATTAATTTAAACAGTGTGGAACTGATAGACAAATGGAATAGAATAAAGAGCCCAGAAGTAACCCCTAGAACATATGGTCAATTGATTTTTGACAAGGGTGCCAGGACAATTCAGCAGGACAGGACAATCTTTTAAACAAACAATGCTAAGAAAGTTATGTTTACATGCAAAAGAATGAAGTTGGACCCTTACTTTACATCATATACAAAATGTCACTCAAAGTGGAGTGAAGACTTAAACATACACATTAAATGAATGAGACTATATCAAACTAAAAAGCCTCTGCACAGCAAAAGACACTGTCAGAAAAAGTCAAGAACAACATGACTTCACTTATATGTAGGATATAAACAAAGCAAAAAAGTGTAAGGAACAGAATATATGAAGGTCTGCCTGGGAACATTTGGGGATGTAAACTCTCACAGTGGCTGGGATACGTGCTTGGCCTTGGAAGGATTGGCTACCCTCCCAAGGACCAAGAAAATATTTACAGGATGTGGAGCCTGGCCTTCGCCTTGCCACAGGTGGGCTGAGCTCCGATACATCTAATCTCATACCAAGGACTGGCCCCGGCTCCTAGCCAGATCCGAGACCAGTTCCTTGTGTTGTTAACACGTATGCTTATTGGCTCCTTGCCGCTGTTGTTAGTGAAGTCCTAAAAAACCCCAGAAAGCGGAGGCGGAGCAGTAGCAGTTGTTGTTCCCCGGCCGCCTGGGCTGCTGTAAGGTGTTTCGCTCGTGCTGATGAAGGGCCGGTGCTGTTTCTGCGCATGATGTTTTGCCCGTGTTGATTTTTTACCAGTGCTGTTTCTGCGCATGATGTTTCGCCCGTGCTGATAACTTAACTCGATTGGGATTATGCCCTGCTGATGAAAGGCCGTTGCTGTTTCTACGACTCTAATTGACCGGGCCCTGGTGGTATGATGAATTGCCTCCTTGCTTGTTAGTGGTATGATAATATATTCCCCTAATCTCTGTCTTGTCTTACTTACTTTCACTTTGTAATAAAATTCTTTAACCCCTTCATCCCGGCTTGTGGTGGTGTGTCTTGCGTATCGGGCCTTGAAAATAAGTCTGTGCACAGCAATCGATAATACTTATCGATACACAAAGGAACAAGACAAAGAAAGAAAAGCTCATAGACACAGACAATAGTTTAGTGGTTACCAGAGGGTAAGGGGGAAGGTGGAATGGTAGAAGAAGGAAAAGGGGATCAAATACATGGTGATGGAAGGAGAACTGACTCTGGGTGGCAAGCACACAATGCGATATATAAATGATGTAATACAGAACTGTACACTTGAAACATATGTAATTTTACTAACCAGTGTCACCCCGATAAATTTAATTTAAAAAGAAACTGTCAACAAAACAAAGAGGCAACCAACTGAATGGAGAAGACATTTGCAAGCAACACCTCTGATAAGGGGTTAATGTCCCAAATATATAAAGAACTTGTACAATTCAACAACAACAAATCCAATTGAAAAATAGGCAAAGGACCTAAACAGACACTTCTCCCAAGAAGACATACAAATGGCAAACAAATACATGAAAAAATGCTAAACTTCACTAGCTATCAGGGAAATGCAAATCAAAACCACAATGAGATATCACTTCACAACTGTTAGAATGGCCATCATCAACAAGACAAATAATAACAAATGTTAGAGAGGCTGTGGGGAAAAAGAACCCTCATACACTGTGAATGGGAATGTAAATTGGTACAGTCACTATGGGAAACAATGTGGAGGTTCCTCAAAAAATTAAGAATAGAATTACCATATGACCCAGCAATCACTCTTCTGGGTATCTACCCCCCAAAACATCTGAAAACATTTATCCGTAAAGATATATTGGCATTGAAGCATTATTTACAGTGGCCAAGACATGGAAACAACCAAAATGTCCTTCAATAGATGAATGGATAAAGAATATATGGTATACGTATACACAATGGAACACTACTCGGCCATAAGAAAAGACGAAACACTGCCATTTGCGACAACATGGGTGGATCGTGAGATTATCATGCTAAGTGAAGTAAGTCAGACAGAAAAAGGCAAGAACCATATGATTCTACTCATATGTGGGATATAAAACTGAAAACAACAAAGGAACAAGACAAACAAACAAACAAAAACTCACAGACACAGACAAGTTTAGTGGTTACCAGACGGCAAGCGGGAGGGGGTGGTAGAAGAGGGAAAAAGAGATCAAATATATGGCGATGGAAGGAGAACTGACTCTGGGTTATGAGCACACAATGTGATATATAGATGATGTATTATAGAAATGTACACTTGAAACCTATATAATTTTACTAACCAGTGTCACCCCAATAAATTTAATAAAATTGATTTGAAAAAGTTTTGCACAGCAGAAGAAGCTATCAACAAAAATAATCGACAACCTACTGAATAAGATAAGATATTTACCAATGATACACCCAATAAGGGGTTAGTTAATATCCACATATATGAGAAACTCATACAACTTAACACTAAAAAACAATCTGATTAAAAATGGGCAGAGGATCTGAATAGACATTTGTTTAAAGAGGACATGCAGATGGCCAACAGGCTTATGAACAGATGCTTCATGCCACTAAATGTCCATCAATAGATGATTGGTTAAAGAAGGTTTGGTACATATACATAGTGGAATGTCACTCAGCCAGAAAACATAATGAAATCTTCCCATTTGCGACAACATAGGCGGACCTACAGGGTATTATACTGAGTGAAATAAGTCAGACAGAGACAATTGCAGTATGGTTTCACTTATATGTGGATTCCAAAAAATAAAATAAATGAACAAACAAAACAGAAACAGACTCAATTTTCAGTTTGATACAGAGAACATTTTGTTGGTTGTCAGATGGGTTGGTAGTCGGGAGGATGGGTGAAAAAGCAAAAGAGATGAAAATTGACTGTGATAAAAACAGTCACAGGGATGTAAAGTACAGCATGGTGAATACAGTCAATAATAGTATAATAACTGTATGGTGTCAGGTGTGTATTAGACTTATGGGGAGATAACTTCGTAAGTTATATAAATTTTTAACCACTATGCTGTACCCCTGAAACTAATATAATATTGAATTTGAATTGTAATTGAAAGATAAAAAAAATAATAAAGTGAACTTGGACCTGCCATGCCAGAGGAGCTGAGTTACATATCTTATGCCTCTGTGGACTTAACCTCATAATATCATATTTTTGTGGCCAATATTCAGACTTCTTTTCAATTTGGTTTCTGATTTTGTGTACATGGGAAGTGGCACATTGTTTGCTAACAAAAACTTGTTTTTGCAATATCTAAGTTGGTACTTTGACCATATATTGTTTTTTGCAGACTTACAGAGATTAAGATACTTGCCACATCTTGACACCACCAGCTGACACTGCTCTGCTAATTTAGCTGAGACTGGAAAATCCTGTTACCCCAAACCAATGAGAAAATTTATAATGTATACTTATGATTCCTGTTCCCTTGTCAACCAGTTCCCTTAAAATTCAGCTTTTTGCAGTTTTTGCTTTTAAAAACCTTGCCCTAATTCCCCTGTGGTGGAGCATACTTTTGGTTTACGCCAAAGGCTATGTTTCCCTGGTTTGCAAATGATATACGAATAAAACTCTCATTTGCCTCTCAGAAAGACCTTTTGGATTTTTCGTTGATGTGTATCTAGAGATTTAATTTTTGTATTTATTTACTTATTTTTTTTTAGCAGTTTGACTCTCACATGTCTAGTCTTGGTTTTCTTCATATTTTTTCCATGTGTAATTAAATATTGTTTTTGTACAATTCTCTTTACTTCTAGAAACCCAATTCCACATATGTTAGACATTTTGATGTAGTCCCACAGGTCTAATGTTCTATTAATTTTTTTCAGTGTCTTTTCCATCTCTTCTTTAAATATGCTTTCATTGATTTATTTCAAATTCACTGACTCTCCTTGGCCATATCTTGTCTGCTATCAAGTTCATCTAAAGAATTTTTAATTTTGTGTTTTGTATTTTTATGTTCTAAAATTTCCAAATTTCCTTATAATTTCTATTTATATGCTAGGACTTCCTACTTTTTACTCATTATGAATATATTTTTATCTCATTGAGTGTAGTTATAACAAATACGTTAAAGTTCTTATCAGACAATTCCATCATTGAGTAATTTTGATGTTTGCCTTTGTTGATTATCTTTTCCCTTGAGAATGCTACATTTTCTTGGTTGTACATGTGTTGAGTAATTTTACCTTGTATCTTACTGTGGGGACAAAGCCCTAGAGAGCAGTTTCCAGGCTCTCGGCCTCACATAGAAAGGTGCTGGCTCAGGTAGTAAATGACCATCAGCTGTGATTGGATGGCCATCAGCTGTGGCTAGTTGGCCGTCAGCTGTAACCAGTGAGCCATTGGCCACTAATATAACTGCCGTGGCTATCCTAGCAGCAAATGGGTCTAGCAAGAAGATGGTGGCTGAGCCTGCAAGCGGTGCAGTGAGGGTTGAGAATTGTGTGGCTCCGGTTTCCTGTTTCTCCAACCCAGCCGCCGGCGAGAGTATAGTGGTATGACTCCCCTGCCTATGGCTCCGTGGGTGTTCCTTTTTGGCCTCACCATATCCTGCGTTCTTATGTGGGGAGTGGGAGCAGTGACCCCGCAGGCCGCCCCGCACGACAATTACACATTTAAAATGTTACCTTATGGACACTTTGGATGATTCCTCCAGATAATTTTGTTTTATCAGGCAATTAACTTGGTTAGGCTCAAATTGAAAATGTGTCTCACTAGTTCAAATCTAGGTTCTGATTCTTTGTAGTCTGTCCTGTGTATGTGTAGATCAGGGCTCAGTCTGTCTTGATAAGAGTTTATGCACAGAATTTGGTGTTCATCTTCTCTGGCTCTCCCTTTTTTAGGATTTTCCTCTCTCTCTCCAGCAGTCCTTGTTACTCTGAGCTCCTTCACCTGGTTCATATAGCCAGAAGGATGGTGCGTTTTCTAATGTGCTTTTATCTGCCCATGCCATGCTGTGAATGTGGCTGCCCTGTGTTTTAAGTTACAAAAATGGGAAACTCACCCCATGCTAAGTTTTTGGGACAAAGAATTGCTTTATTTTATTTTTTCCAGAGTTTATAGTTATCTGTGGAAGGGTCAAATTGTTAGGTGCTGATTCCTCTAAACAAGAAGCAGAGACTTCCTTTCATTGCCTTCAGTAAGGTTAGTTCTCAACATAGTATAGAGTGGGGGAATGCTATATACAGTATGCTATAGTCTACGCACCAGAAGAGTCTTTAGACATGGCTAATAAGCACTAGTAGCAGAAGGGAAATCTAACAAGAAGGGTGTCTTGAGGGTATTTGACAAGAGTGTAAGATAAGAGTGAAAGATATAGTACTAGATATGAGGGAGTATATTTATATGAACATATTATTCTTTAACTTAGAATTAATCAATCAAAAAGCATGGGATTTCACATGGTTTATTGCCTTGCTCCAGGTCTTTTGTTACATACCTTGTTTATGTGGCAGTACAATCTGTTGGGACCTTGATCATCTTTATATTCTGTAGAACAGAAAGCTAGTCTTTTATGTCATCATGCCAGTCAGACCTGGTGAGCAGGAAGTAGGATATACTTTGGATGCCTTAGATAGGTACACATGTGAAAGGATGAGAGATAAACCTTACAAAACTTTAGAGCCCTGCCACATTATTAACTTTTTTTTAGAAGTCCAACAGTCTGTGCAAAGCCAGACATAACTTTAAATGAGATGTCATTGCACTTTGTACCCCCTACTACTACAAGGTACAGAACTTAGTCGACTTCCTTGGAATTAAGAAGCACAATGTATTGCACTTGGGAAATCTGTTTTGACCCATTTATTCTTGATATTTTTGAGTGGGATCCATAGCAGGTGTAGCATGCAGTGAAAGCTTTCCCAACACAGGACTCACCTACCTGATTCAATAGTAAGGGTGTTTTCCGTGGTAGATAAGCACACTTGGTAGATTTGTTTGTTAACTAGGAAATTGGAATTTATATTCCCAAGACTTTGGAGAAAAGGCATACCTTTTTTCCCCCCAGTGAAGGTGAGATATTTTTATTTTCAAAAAGGAAAATACTGTAAAAAGTTTAATTTATTGTGTATGCATAGCAACTAAGCTTTAGGAAATGAATGATGATAAATTCATATTAAGCATGTTTGAGCCTCATTATGTAACAGAAAGATGATATTTTGTACTATAATAACTAGTGAAGTATGGATTCATATTGTAGATGCAAAATTAAACAATATACATAAATTTTCTTGCTGTTTCCTTAAGATTAGACATATACATTAAACAAAATTTCTTTAAAATATGTCTTATTATACAAAGTTATATCTCCCTATTTTTTCTTTATTAGTTTCAGGTGTACAAAACAATGTAATAGTTATACATTTCACCCCTCACAAAGTAATAACCCCTCTCCTCCAATCTATTGCCTCTCTGTCATCATATATCTCTATCACAATTCCATTGACTCTATTCCTTATGCTGTACTTGAGAAAGGGCATATCTTCTGTATCAGAAAACTTTTGATATTTCAAAAACAGTTCTTGGAGACTTACTAGTAGAGACTGAGCATCTTACCTGGAGACATCAAGTAATTGTTTTATTAGAGACGTCCATTTAGAAGATGGTTATTGCAACTTTCACTGTTATCCTTATATGAAATTATTGTACATTCAAAACCAAACATGTGCAAGGTACTTTCATAAACAAGTGGCTCATACCTTTGTATCACTTACCACTGTATTTTTCTTCAATTTATACTTACAGCCTCATAGAGGATGCCCTAAAACTAGGCCTAGTTAAAGATGGGTTCAGTCAACTTCCTGATATGTAGCCCCACTTAAGAGTGGCATTTGGAGTACTATTCTGCCATAAGAAAAGATGAAATAGTACCGTTTGCGACAACATGGATGGATCTTGAGCTTTTGATGCTGAGCAAAATAAGTCAGACAGAAAAAGTCGAGAACCATATGATTTCACTGATGTGTGTTATATAAAACTGAAAACAACAAAAGAACAAGACAAACAAGTGAAAAAACAGAAACTCATACACAGACAATACCAGGTTTCTCCGAAAATAAGACCTAGACGGACAATCAGCTCTAATACGTCTTTTGGAGCAAAAATTAACATAAGACCCGGTCTTATTTTACTATAATACTGTGTCTTATATTAATTTTTGCTCCAAAAGACGCATTAGAGCTGATTGTCCGGCTAAGTCTTATTTTCAGGGAAACATAGTAGTTTAGTGGTTACCAGAGGATAAAGGGGCAGGGGAGTGGTAGATGAGGGTAAAAGGAATCAAATATGTAGTGATGGAAAGAGAACTAACTCTGAGTGGTGAACACACAATGTGATATATATAGATGATGTACCTCAGAATTGCACACTGAAATCTATGTAACTTTACTAATAATTGTCACCCCAATAAAATTTAATTAAAAAAAGAACAGTACTCATGAAAAATTATTCCAGTGGGCAGAGTTTCCATATTTCTACTTGGTTGTTAACTTTGTATGGAAGATGTAATCTTAAGGATTCATGGGTTCCTATTCCTGTATATTCCTTTTTCTATATGCAATATTCAAGGACTTCTAGGCAATAAAAGATAACTTGCCTTGTTTCTCAGATTTGTGAAAGAGCAAGACAGGAATATCAGACAGGAGAGTGTTTGGGGAAGTGGCATATTGAAGGAATTATGGGTGTAATGATGAGCAGGGAAAAGAAAAGGGGAGGGACACATGGTAGAGAGGGGGATTAATCAATTTATTTAGCAATATCTAATCAATTAAGTTAGCAATATTTAATCAATCCAGTTAGCAGGATACAATAGTGAAAGTCAAAGGCAATCAAAGCAATCAAAGAATACAATCACAAGAATGTGCAATGACAGAAAGTAAAATGCAATTAAGATTAAACTACACACACATTAATAACAATGTTATACCAAAGAAGCTCACCAAACCATGGGAAATAACTCTGAAAAGGTCAGGAACCAGCCAAACCTCACCAGGTCCTCGGTTGGAAACAGGAGTGTCTCCCAATGCCATTTTCAAGTTCCCAAGAATGCCAGAATGGTGACGAATTACCAAAGAATCTCTCTCCTATAGTAATTTCTCTCTCTTTTAACTGAGGTATATATCTATATATCTATATCTATATATCTATATCTATATATCTATATCTATATCTATATCTATATCTATATCTATATCTATATCTATATCTATATCTATATCTCTTTTCAAATATGCCTTAGAGCCAAGCTCCTTGTTCCTGCCTCTCCCTCCAGGAATGGCCAGTTCTGGGAAAGTCCAGCAGTCAATGATAAAAAATATTGCTTATCCAGCTGAAGGGCTAGTTCATACAGACAAGTGATATCTACTGTTCCTGCTTGGGACCATCAGCCCAAGGTCTTCCAAAGCCTGGCAACGAGCCTGTCATGTCATCTTGATGTAACTTAGCTACTCTTTGACTTTATTTGTTGATGTGGGCAAAACAGACAGAAAGCAACATCAGCCCATATCTCCCCTACTTGGAAGGATGAGACCAAAGGGGGAATTTACTGAACCCCTAGTCACAGCACAGAACGTTTTTAACCCTAAGTTAACCATCACCTCACATGCAGTAACAGACAAAAACCTCAGCACAGACTGAGAAGCAACCTCATCTCATACAGAAAGCAACATCATCTCATATCTCCCCTACTCGGGTGAATGAGACCAGAGGGGGAATTTACTCAACACCTGATCACAGCCAGACTTTTTTAACCCTAAGCTAAGCATCATTTCACATGCAGGAACAGAAGAAAGCTAATAGACTAAAGCTCACATCAACCAATGAAGGCAAATTTTCTTCAACATCTTCCCTACAATGGGTATGGCCATAAACTGTGTGGAAGTTTTTTTCTCTCGTTGAAGCACACAGAAATATTCTTCACAGACAAGGCACTCATAATTATACAAGACAACTCATCAAGAGTTCTTGTCATCTAAAATGGATTATATAAGAGGGAGAGAATGTATATAAATGAAGGCCGGGGTGTATACTTGCATCTGTAGGCACTACAGATTGTTTCACTAACCCTGATTATGAGTGATGCAGTTGGCCATCACTAAGAAGAGTTAGTGACAGACAGGACTTAATGGGGTATAAGCAAATTTTAGAGGTGCAAAGCTTTGATTGCAGCAGATCCAATTGTTACCACGTCACAGCCCATCAGCCTACCTCTTTCTGCAGATGTAGATGTGAAGAACAGTTCCCATGCATACTGCCTCCTCTATCACCTCATTTTCCCATTGATCTTATTGAATTTCTGCCTAGGGCTTTTTCCAAAGCCATGGAAGCTCATTCAATAAGAGTGCAGGCATAGACCAGAGTGTATGGGTCATAACTTCATAATGTAATGCTCCACCATTAAGAGATAGGAGTTGGTAGATAAATGCCCGTTTCCTTTCCTTTAGAAGTAGAATTCTGAGATGCATCCTACATTGTTCCTCAGAGTCTCCTGTAGGACTGAGCCCCAGTGGTCCACTCTGGAAAATAATATACCAGCCATTTTGGATTCCAATCCTTTCATTTTTCACTCTCCCTACTTCCTCTACTTTATTTTAAATGGAAAGGGGCAAAACCTATTTCAATCTCTTGATTTCTAGACCCACACATACTGGCTCTTGAGGAGTGAGCACACTATACTAGCCAGGGGGCAAATGTGTACACTAGATCCTGAAGGAGAGCATCCAAAGCTTACAGGGAATCATCTCCAACTAGTGACTGTCTCAGTCAGTTTGGGCTGCTTACAAATTATCACATACTGGGTAGCTGAAAAAACCATTGATTTCTCACAGTTTTGGAGGCTGGGAAGTCTAAGAGGTGCTGGAAGATCTGGTGTCTGCTGTCTGGCCCACTTCTTGGTTTGTCTCCTCATTGTATCTTCATCTGGCAGAAAGCCAATGAGAGAGCAAGATCTCCTGTCACTTTCATAATGGCTCTGATCCTATCACCAGAGTTCCACTCTCATGACCTAATTACCTCCCAAAGACTCCATATGCAAATGCCATCACACTGCAGATTAGGGTTTCAACATTAATTTTGGGGGGAATACAAATATTTAGTCCATAGTAATGACTTAGCTAAGGATTGCAGAGATCCTTCCAATCTTCTTTTATGAAAGCATCTTCCAGGTGATGCAAACATGGCATTGATTTACTTCCTTCACTTTGATATGGATTTATTCGTTTAAGAAAATGTAAGTGTGATCCTAGAACAGTGTATGAGATACTTTGTGAGCCCTTAATAGAGATACTGGTAGAGGAACTGCACATAGAAGAGGAAGCTGATATGTCAATCCCAAGGACAATGAACTTCTATACCCTCTAAGATGGAAGGGGTCTGATGTAATCAACTTGCTACCAACTAGCTAGCTAACTGGACTTCTTGAAGGATAGTGCCATGTTTCCCCCAAAATAAGACCTACCCGGAAAAAAAGCGCTAGTTAATATCGTCAGCCAGACGGATACATTTAGTATGTTATGACGATGTTCCTGAAGAAGATGACAGGACCGCATGTGAATAAATGTAGATTGTTGTACATGAAAAAAATAAGACAACCCCTGAAAATATGCCCTAATGCATCTTTTGGAGCAGAAATTAATATAAGACACGGTCTTATTTTCAGGGAAATATAGTATAAAACCCGGTCTTATTTTTAGGGAAACACCGTACTAAATTGAGAACTCAACGTTGGATTCTGCTGGTAGCTAAGTTAGACATTTGACAGCAACAGTAACTAAATCAGCCTCGATGAGAGGGTACAAGTGGTTGGACTCATACACAATCTCCACTTTTGCCACCATTACTATTGCTTTAACAGCACCATTGTCCAGACCATGGGGAGGGTGAGAACACAAGCTTGCTCATACCCACTGGATGAGTCATCCTGTTGAGCTGGTTGTTGATTGTCTCCTTTCTGGGGGCAATAGACATAAAAAACCACACTGAACAAATACCAGTGTCCACTCTTATAGGTTACTGAGATCACCAATATTATTTTAATTAATTAATTAATTTTCAATTACAATTGACATAAAATTATATTAGTTTCAGGTGTAAAGCATAGTGATTAAACATTTTTTTAAGTTATGAAGTGATCACCCCAATAAGTCTCACATCCATCTGACATTATACATAGTTATCAAAATATTCTCTATTCTGTACTTTACATACCTGTGACCAATGTTATAACTGGCAATTTGTACTTCTTAATCTCTTCACCTTTTTTACCCATGATCCCATCTATCCTCCCCTCTGGCAACCATCAAAATGTTCTCAGTACCACTGAGTTTCTTTTTGTTTTAATTGTTCATTTATTTTTTAGATTTCAAACGTAAATGAAATCATGTTGCATTTATTATTTCACTTAGCATAATACTTTCTAACTCCATCTATATTGTCACAAATGGCAAGATTTAATTCTTATTTCTTTATGGCTGAGTAATATTCCATTGTATATATGTACCACATGTTTATCTAGTCATCTACTGATGGACAGTTAGGTTGCTTTCATATCTTGGCTATTGTAAATAATGCTGCAATGAGTGCACATATCTTTTCAAAATAGTGTTTTGGATTTCTTTGGATAAATACCCAAAAGTGGAATTGCTGGGTCATATGGTAGTTCTATTTTTAATCAAAAAACTTTTTTTAGTTTACAATTACAATTGACATTCAATGTTATATTAGCTTCAAGTGTACAGCACAGTGGTTAGACGTGTATATAATTTACAAAATGATCCCACTGTTAAGTCTAACACCCACCTGGCACCATATACTGTTATTATAATATTATTGACTGTATTTCTTTTTTTTATTTTTTTATTTTTTTATTTTTTTATTTATTTTTTTTATTTATTTATTTTTTTTAATTAATTAATTTATTTATTAGTTTCAGGTGTACAAAACAAGGTAATACTTAGACGTTCATCATTTATATCCCTCATACTGTGAACCCCCCTCCCCCCATCCACTATCCCTCCGACCTCACACTGAACCATCACATTATATATATAAAATTATAGTTGGCATTCATTAATGTTTAGCTTCTGATGTACAATGCCATGATCAGGTATCCACAGTATCCCTGAGGTGGTCTCCCAAATAGGACGCATGTCCATCGGATACCCAACAAAATCTTTACAACATTATAGAATACCTTCCCCAAATTAATTTTCAAAAAAAAACCCTGAGGCCATCTTGTGGTTACCAGCTGCTTCCAAATCCCTTCACCTTTCCCCTTATCCCCAACCCCCTCCCACACACCCATCTAACCACTCTCGGTATTTTCTCTGCGTCCCCAAAACTGTCTCTGATTAGTTCATTCACATAGTCTTTTCTTTAGATTCCATATATAAGTGAGATCATATGGTACTTGTCTTTCTCTTTCTGACTTATTTCACTTAACATAATGCTCTCTAGATCCATCCATGTTGCTGCAAATGATAAGATTTCTTTCTTCTTTATGGCTGCGTAATACTCCATTGTATAAATGTACCACAGCTTCTTAATCCAGTCATCTACCGATGGGCATTTTGGTTGTTTCCATATCTTGGCTATTGTGTAAAGTGCTGCAATAAACATAGGAGTGCATACAGATTTTTGAATTGGAGTTTTGGATTTCTCCGGGTAGATGCCTAGGAGTGGAATTACTGGATCATAGGGTAGTTCCATTTTCAGATTCCTGAGATACCTCCATACTGTTTTCCATAGTGGCTGCACTAATCTGCAGTCCCACCAACAGTGCACTAGCGTTCCCTTTTCTCCACATCCGCGCCAGCATTTGTTGTTTGTTGATTTATTGATAATAGCCATTTTGACTGGAGTGAGGTGGTATCTCTTTGTGGTTTTTATTTGCATTTCTCTGATGGTTAGTGAGGTTGAGCATTTCTTCATATGTCTTCTTGCCTTCTGTATGTTCTTTTTAGAGAAATGTCTCCCCAATTGACTGTATTTCTTAAGCTATACTTTACACTCCATGACTATTTTGTAACTGCCAAATTGTACTTCTTAATCCCTTCACCTTTTTCACCCAGCCCCTGCAACACCCCTACAGTCTTGCCACCATCACTTTGTTCTCTGTATCTTCTTTGTTTGTTCATTTATCTTGTTTTTTTTAGATTCCACAAATAAGTGAAATGATATGTCTCATTTATTTAGCATAATACCCTCTATGTCCATCCTGTTAACACAAATGACAAGATTCCATTCTCTTTTATGGCCGAGTAATACTCCATTGTATATGTGTATCACATCTTTATCCAATTATCTATCCGTGAACATTTAAGTGGCTTCTATATCTTGGCTGACAGGGATTACTCTTTGAATTAGTGTTTTGGACTTCTTTAAATAAATACCTAAAAGTTGGATTGCAGGGTCATGCGGTAGCTCTATTTTTAATTTTTTTGAGGACACTATGTTGTTTCCCATAGTAGCTGCACAAATTTGCAATTCTACCAGCAGTGTAGGAGAGTTCCCTTTTCTACACATTCTAGCCAACACTTGTTTGTTGATTTATTGATGATGGCCATTCTGACAGGTGTGAAATGATACCTCATTTTCTTTTTCATTTACATTTCTCTGATGATTGGTGACGTGGAGCATCTTTTCATATGTCTATTTGCCATGTGTATGTCCTCTTCAGAGAAGTGCTATTCAGATCCTCTGCCCAATTTTAATCAAGTTGTTTGTATTTTTGGTGTTAAGTTGTATGAGTTCCTTATATATGTTGGATGTTAACTAATCCCTTATCAGGTGTATCATTGGTGAGTATCTTATCTTACTCAGTAGTGTGGACAAAAAAGGGGCTACATATTAAACCCGACAAACTCAGGGGACTGAAAATAACCACATAGGATGGCGTGAGCATAAAAAATTTCATAACTAAGTGGGACATGGAGGGAAGTCACATCTTTAGCTTCCTTCATAAAATTAATCTATGCCTTCAGTGGCATAGTCTGTTGTCTTTTTGTACCTAAGATAACATCTTTGGAATGTCAGTAATCCTTTTTCCGAACCTGAGCTGGAAACAGCAAAATCTCTCATTATTATGCTTGTCTCCTGATTACCATCTCTATGTGCTGTGAAAAGCAGACTGTTAACTGTCCTGCACCCACCTATGTAAAAGAAGTACCTGTCTCTCCAATTTACTTTTATCCAGTCCCAGAGATTTCCCCACTTTGCTTTCTCCCACCCCCTTAATCTGTCACCAATGGATTTCATGTAATCTTCCTCCCTTGATTTTATGTATAAAATAAGCTACAAACCACCATTTCACGGAGCATTTTCTCAATCCATTGAGATTTTGCTTCCCGGAGATTGTCATCAGTTTGGCTCAATAAACGCTTATGAGCTTTCTCTTAGGCTGGATGTTTTTCGTTGATAGTTTGTTTTTTAGTTTTGTCGATAGCTTCCTTTGCTGTGCAAAAATTTTGGATGTAGCCTCATTTATTAATTTTTTTTATTTTGTTTCCCTTGCCTGAGGACACTATTCAAAAAGTATATTACTAAGAGCGATGTCAAATTGTTTACTGCCTGAGTTTTCTTCCAGGAGTTTTATGATTTTGGTCTCATTTAAGTCTTTAATTCATTTTAAGTTTATTCTTGTATATGGTATAAGAATGTGGTCTAGTTTCATTTTTTTGCATGTGTCTGTCCAATTTTCCCAGCACCGTTTATTGAAGAGATTGCCTTTACTCCATTGCATATTCTTCCCTTCTTTGCGACAGATTAATTGACAAATATGAGTTTATTTCTGGACTCCCTATTCTGTTCCATTGATCTATGTCTGTTTTTATACCAGTACCACATCAGCCTTGTAGTATAGTTTGATATCAGGTAGTGTGATACCTCCAACTTTGTTTTTCTTTTCAAGATTGCATTGGCTATTCGGGGTCTTTTGTGGTTCCACATTAACTTTTGGATTATTTGTTCTAGTTCTGTGGAAAATGCCATTGATATTTTGATAGAGATCGCATTGAATCTATAGGTTGCTCTGGGTAATATGGACATTTTTAACAATGTTAATTCTTCCTATCCATGATCACAGTACATACTTCTATTTATTTGTATCTTTTTCAATTTCTTACTTCAATGTCTTAAAATTTTCCAAAATTTTACCTCCTTAGTTAAGTTTATTCCTAGGTATTTTATTCTTATTGATGCAATTGTAAATGGGATTGGTTTCTTAATTTCTCTTTCTGATAGTTCCTTATTGGTGTATAAAAATGTAACTGATTTCTGAATATTCATTTTGTATCCTGCTTTTACTGAATTCATTTACCACTTCTAGTAATTTTTTGGTGGAATCTTTAGGGTTTTCTTTATAGAGTATCATGTCATCTGCAAAGAATGACAGTTTTACTTCTTTTTAAAAGATTTTTATTAAAATGTAACTAACATACAATATCATATTATTATTTCAGTTGTACATCATAGTTATTCAATAGTACCCACCTGACACTATACAGAGTTATTACCACATTATTGATTATAGTCCCTATGCTAAATAAATGATCACCATGATAAGTCCAGCAACCATCTGATACTATACAATGCTATCACAATATTATTGACTATATTTCTATGTGTGTATCACATCCCCAAGACATATTTGTTTTATATCTGGAACTTTGAATCTCTTTTTCTTCTTTATTTCCCCCCCCCTTTTTCATATTTAATTAGAGTTGACATTTAATGTTATTTTATATTCATTTCGGGTATACAGCATAGTGCTTAGACATTGGAGTTCATCACCACCAAACCAGTATTACAAGGAATCTTAGAGGGACTTCTTTAAGACAAAAGATAAAAAATATGAATGATAAAATGGGAATAACTACATAGCTATCAAAATACTTTCAATGGAAATGGATTTAATGCCCCAATCAAAAGACAAGGGACAGTTATACTTCCTTTCCAATTTGGATGCCATTTATTTCTTTTTCTTTCTGATTGCTGGGCTAGGACTTCCAATATTATGCTGAATATAAGTGGTGAAAGTGGACATCTTTTTTTCCTGATCTTAAGGAAAACACATTTAGCTTTTTACTCTTGAGTATGATGTTAGTTGTGTGTTTGTCGTATATGACCTTTGTTATGTTGAGGTATGTTTTCTCTATCCCAACTTTGCTTATGGTTTCATAATAAATGGATGCTGGATTTTATCAAATACTTTTTCTGCATCTATTGATGTGATCACCTGATTTGTCCTTCATTTTGTTTATGTACTATATACCATAATTGATTTGCAGATATTGAACCAGCCTTGCACCAAAAGAATAAACCACACTTGATCATGGTGGATGATCTTTTTAATGTGTTGCTGAAATCAGATTGCTAATATTTTGTTGCATTTTGTTTTGCATCTATCATGGAAATTTTCCTATTATTATTATTTATAACTTTGAGATCCAAAGGTAGGGGCTTATTTATTATTATTTTAAAAATATTTTATTAAAAAATATAGCTAACATACAACATTATATCAGTTTCAGATGTACGTCATAGTTATTCAACTTTTATATGCCGGAAGAAGTGATCACCATAAGTCCCTCTGATACTGTACCATGCTATCACAATATTTGACTATATTTCCCATGTTGTACATTACATCCCCATGACTTATTTGTTTTACAAGATGTGATCACAAAATATGGTGAATGTTTAAAAAAAAATGTTACAGTAAAATACACATTGTCATTAATCCCCCTCAAAAAACTCCCCCTTGCTTTGAACACACTTATGCTACCATTCTTGCCACTTTCTGAAGCAGTTCTTGAAGTCCTCTTTCATGAGTATGTTTAGTTGTGCTGTCGTGGCTGCCTCGATGTCCTGAATCAATTAAAAACATTTACCTTTCATGGTCATTTTGACTTTGGGAAAGAGCCAGAATTTGCATGGTTCCAGATCTGGTGAATAAGGTGGATGAATATACACAATAATATTTTTATTTGACAGAAATTGCCATACCAAGGTCTCCCAACTGCAAATGTATTTGGGTCTGCTGGGGTATTGTACCCCATTTAGCACAAATGGCAAGGCCCTTCTATAACATCATAAAATAGGAGGCCTCGTGGGATTAAACAGAGGCTATAGAGCAAGATTTCATTGCCACGAAACGGGCAGTGCAGCAGGCACAGGCTCTGCAAGTAGTGGACCCTGGCCGCCCATTTGAACTTGATGTTCACGTAACCCAAGAGGGGTACGGATGGGGCCTCTGGCAATGGCAGGAGCATCTTGGGTTGCCAGTGGGATTTTGGTCCCAATTATGGAAAGGAGCAGAGATCCGCTACTCTCTAATAGAGAAACAGCTGGCCGCTGTGTACGCAGCCCTAGTGCCACAGAAGCCATCACAGGAACGGCATGGGTGTTGGTTCGAACGACCTATGCTGTCCAGGGTGGGTCCGTCCGTGGACCCAGGGACCCAAAACGGGGGTGGCACAGACCACCACCCTCACCAAGTGGGGTCCCTACTTGGAGCAACATAGCACCCTCAGTTCAAGCCGTTTGAGCACAGAGCTACAACAGGTCCTGGGGCCTGTGGAGCTTGTAGCCCAGGCTGAGCCAAGCGCTTGTCTAGAGGGGAGGACTTGGAGCCCTCGCCCTACAAAGAAGGACAGTCCCCAGTACCTGAGGATGCCTGGTTTACCGATGGTTCTAGCCGAGGGGCTGCAGCTGTTTGGACGGCTATTGGTGTGCAGCCCAAAACAACCACCATTTGGTTTGATACTGGGACGGGCCAGAGCAGCCAGTGGGCTGAGCTACAGGCTGTGTGGATGGTAATCAGCCACGAGCCTGGGCCCCTAGTTATTTGTACTGACAGCTGGGCAGTGTTCCGGGGCCTAACGTTGTGGATCCCTACATGGAAACACCAAAACTGGTTGGTAGGACACCGTCCACTGTGGGGTCAAGCATGTGGCAGGACCTCTGGGACCTAGGGCAGAGAAAGGAGGTAACCCTAATACATGTCACAGGTCACTCTTTAGTGTCCCCAGGTAATGATGAAGCAGATGCCCTAGCACGGGTCCGATGGTTAGAACGGGCTCCTGCCACTGATGTGGCCCATTGGCTGCACAGGAAATTGCAGCACGCTGGAAGCCGAACCATGTGGCAGGTGAGCAGATGCTGGGGTCTGCCTTTGAAATGGCAGGAGATAGCAGATGCCTGCTATGACTGTGCCGTCTGTGCCCAGGACAGCCCCCAAAGGCGAAGGCTCCCCTAGGAGACACAGCAGATTACGCAAGGGAGGGTGCCCCTCACTCGCTGGCAAGTGGATTACATTGGACCCCTGCCTAAGGCCCGCAATGTGATATACGCGTTTACAGCAGTGGACACTGGTACGGGGTTGATGTTTGCTTGGCTGTGTCCGGCTGCGGATCAG
The DNA here is from genome assembly GCF_964194185.1 of Rhinolophus hipposideros. Classification (NCBI taxonomy): domain Eukaryota; kingdom Metazoa; phylum Chordata; class Mammalia; order Chiroptera; family Rhinolophidae; genus Rhinolophus; species Rhinolophus hipposideros. The sequence continues at coordinate 67,963,230 of NC_138061.1, forward strand.
CGGCATACAGTGGTCGCTCTTACACGGCTATGTGCCCTCTATGTCATTGAAAATGACAGGGGTACCCATTTAATGGGGCAAGAAGTGCAGCACTGGGCTGCCAGGATGGACATGCAATGGTTGTTTCATGCTCCCTATAACCCACAAGCAGCTGGCATGATCGAAGGCTACAATGGCCTTTTGAAGCAAGGTCTCCGGGTGTCAAAACACCCTCCCACGATGCGTGACTGGGCCTCGCGTCTGTGGGATGTCTTGAGTATCCTGAATGAGAGACCACGGGAGGGAGAACCCGCACCAGTAGAAGCTCTGCTACATCAAACGGCCGCTCCCATTCAATTACAAGTTACCACCAGTGAGACTCTGTTAAAGTCAGGCTATGGCAGAAATGGAAACATTTTGCTGCCAGCATCCACATGCATGAAAGCAGGGGAACAGCAGCAATGGACTTGGCCCTGGCAGGTCAAAAGCCCCCACTGTCGGTGGTTGGGCCTGATAGCCCCATGGGGGGCCAGTTTGACTCATGATTTGCAAGTGACGCCAGGGGTGGTGGCTGAGTGGCCACCGCAAGTGACTATAGTATACGGAGGTCCCGATACCGGGATGATTTTGTGGGGAAACTATGTACTCTCACTATGGCCTATTATGGGGTCCCCTGTTCTGTTACATGTTGAAAGTATGCAAGGGACCCCAAGCACTGCCATAAAGGTCTGGTACCACAAACCGGGAAAGGTGCCAGTGGCAGCGACCCTCCTTTCCCAGGACAAAAAGCTAGCGTGTATCCTCCCAGATGAAAGGGATTTGCCATTATTGGTTCCTAAGACTACCATTTCTTTTCGTCCATAGGTGTCGATAGTCTAATATGGCACAGGGACCCTCGCGGTAGACTCTTGTTGCGTAGATTATGAGGCAAGAACCTGTAGGGGTGGAGTGTGGGGACAAAGCCCCAGAGAGTAGTTTCCAGGCTCTCGACCTCATGTGGAGAAGTGCTGGCTCGGGTAGTAGATGGCCGTTGGCTGTGGCTGGTTGACCGTCAGCTGTAACTGTTGAGCCATTGGCCGCTGATATAACTGCCGCGGCTACGGAGGAGAATAGAGGAGAGTGAAGGAGAGTCGGAGAGTCGGTCGGTTGGCAGAAAAGCAAACAGCAGGTCGCACGTCGTGTAAATCCAGCCTCCTGTGAGACCATAGTGGTATGACTTCCCTACCTATGGCTCCGTGGGTGTTCTTGTTTGGCCTAGCCATATCCTGCTTTCTTATATGGGGAGCAGGAGCAGAGACCCTGCAGGCCACCCCGCACGACACCACCTGACACCAACAGTTATTACAATATTATTGACTATATACCTTGTGTTATACCCTACATCCCCATGACTACTTTGCAACCATCAATTTGTACTTCTTAATCCATTCCACGTTTTCACCCACACCCTCAAACCCCTCCTATCTGTCAATCATGAAAATGTTCTCTGTATCCACAAGTTTGTTTCTGTTTTGCTTGTATATTTTGTTCTTCAGATTACACATATAAGCGAAATCATATTGAATCTGTTTTTTTTTTCTGTTTCATATACTCCACTTAGCACAAAACCCTCCAGGTCCTTCCTCGCCACTGAAGATGGCAAGGACCCATTCCCTTCCCTGGCTGAGCAATATTCCACTGTACATATGTACCACCTTCTTTTTATCCATTCTTCCATTGACAGACACCCAGGCTGCCTGCAGGTCTTGATCATTGTAAACAATTCTGCAATGAACATGGGTATGGATATGGATATGCATGTCCCCTCGAGGAAACATTTTTGGTTTCTTCAGATAAATACCCTGATGTGGGATTACTGGGTCCTTCTTTGTCTCTTGTTATAGCCTTTGCTTCAAAGTCTATTTTGTCTGGCATACGTATTGGTATCCCAGCTTTTTTTTTTTAACTTTTATTTATTTTAAGTGTGTTTTTCCAGGACCCATCAGCTCCAAGTTGTGGAGGGTGCAGCTCACAGTTGCCCATGTGAGGATCGAACCAGCAGCTTTGTTAAGAGCACCACACTCTAACTGAGCTAACCAGCAGCTCCCCCCAGCTTTTTTGTTCATTTCCATTTTCATGAAATATTTTTTCCATCCCCTTACTTTCTGTCTACATGTGTCTTTTGATCTGAAGTGATTCTCTTGTAGGCAACATATGTAAGGGTTGTGTTTTTAAAATTCATTCAGCCACCTTATGTTTTTTATTGCAGCATTTAATCCGGAGACTACCTGGTATGAGTTACAATGCAATCCATAGTTGGTCGTTCCCTGTGCTTGACCTGGGGGCATGTGGGAGAGACCATGCTGCAAACCAAGGATGGCTGTCACCAGTACAGGGAGTGGAGTAACTTCACAAAAAGTCAGGATACCCCGGAGCCTGCTGCCACCTGCCAGCTTCCATAAAATTCAGCTACTGGTAAAGACTCATGTGGTACAAAGTTTGGTGTGATGGGGTCTAAGTGAGTCACTCCACCAAGGGTAGAGTGAGTGGTGTTCACCAGACCAATTCAGATTGGGGCATGGGAGTGGCCAGGGGCTTAACACAGGAAAAATGGCACCTCCCTGCTGGCTGCACGGGAGGGTGAACCCACACAGAGAAGATGGCCCTATCCCTCCAGTCTTCTCCTTGAGGTTACACAACTCAGTCTTTCCCTGTATGTCTCTCACACCCCTCAGTCATTGTCCCTCCCCCGGAGCCCAGGGTATGTGCCTACAAGTGAGTGAGTCTGTGCATGGGACCTTCAAAAAGACATCTGAGTTTCCCACCACCTTCCATCCCAGCAGGATGGATGAGATCCCCATTGTCTTTCACAGCCAGATGTTGTGGAGGATCCTCTTCCTAACACCAGTACTCTGGGTTGGGAAACGTAGTGTGGGGGTGAGGTCCCTCAATCCTCCAGGAGGAACCTCCTTGGCCAAGATATCCCTCCTGACTTTTAAACCACCACATGGAGGTTTGGGGCTGGCCCATTTCACGTCTTCACTCATTCAACCAATCTCAGTGTGGCTTTTTTTTTTTTTTTAATTTATTGGCGTAACAGTTGTTAGTGAAATTACATAGATTTCAGGTGTACAATTCTGTATTACATCATCTATAAATCCCATTGTGTGTTCACCACCCAGAGTCAGTTCTCCTTCCATCACCATATACTTGATACCCCTTACCCTAATCTCCAACCCCCCACCCCCTTGGTAACCACTAAATTATTGTCTGTGTCTATGAGTTTTTGTTTCTCATTTGTTTTGTTCTCTTGTTGTTTTTGGTTTATATAGCACATATGAGTGAAATCATAGAGATCTCTGCTTTTTCTGTCTGACTTATTTCACTTAGCATTATACTCTCAAGATCCATCCATGTTGTCACAAATGTTCCTATATCATCTTTTCTTACCGCCGAATAGTAATCTATTGTGCATATATACCACAACTTCTTTATGCATTCATCTATCAAAGGACATTTTGGTTGTTTCCAAGTCTTGGCCACCATAAACAAAGCTGCAATGAACATTGGAGCACACGTGTCTTTATGTGTAAATGTTTTCAGATTTTTTGGGTAGATACTCAGGAAGGGATTGCTGGGTCATATGGTAATTCTATTTATAATTTTTTGAGGAACCTCCACACTGCCTTCCATAACGGCTGCACCAGTCTGCATTTCCACCAACAGTGTATGAGGGTTCCTTTTTCTCCACAGCCTCTCCAACACTTGTTACTATTTGTCTTGTTGATGATAGCCATTCTGACTGGGGTGAGGTGATATCTCATTGTGGTTTTATTTGAATTTCTCTGATGATTAGTGATGTTGAGCATTTTTTCATATGTCTATTTGCCATTTGTATGTCCTCTTTGGAGAAATGTCTCTTCAGGTCCTCTGCCCATTTTTCAATTGGGTTGTTTGTTTTTTTGTTGTTGAGTTCCATGAATTCCTTGTATATTTTGGATATTAGCCCCTTATCGGAGGCACTGTTTGCAAAAATCTTCTCCCATTCAGTTGGTTGCCTTTTTGTTTTGTCGATGGTTTCTTTTGCTTTGCAGAAGCTTTTAAGTTTCATATAGTCCTATTTGTTTATTTTAGCTTTTACTTCCATTGCTTTTGGAGTCAAATTCATAAAATGCTCTTTGAACCCAAGGTCCATAAGTTTAGTACCTATGTTTTCTTCTATGCAGTTTATTGTGTCAGGTCTTATGCTTAAGTCTTTGATCCATTTTGAATTAATTTTGGTACATGGTGACAGATAACAGTCCAGTTTCATTCTTTTGCACGTGGCTTTCCAATTCTGCCAGTACCATTTAATGAAGAGGCTGTCTTTTCTCCATTTTATGTTGTTTCCTTCTTTGTCAAAAATTATCTGTCCATATTTATGTGGTTTAATTTCTGGGTTCTCAGTTCTATTCCCTTGGTCTATGTGTCTTTTTTTCTGCCAATACCATGCTGTTTTGATTATCGTTGCCCTGTAGGACAAGCTAAAGTCAGGGAACGTGATACCTCCAGCATTTTTATTTTTCTTTAAGATTGCTTTGGCTATTTGGGGTCTTTTGTGGTTCCAAACAAATCTAATGACTTTTTGTTCTATTTCTTTATGAAATTCCATTGGATTTTGATGGGGATCGCATTAAATCTGTGTATTGCTTTGGGAAATATAGCCATTTTAACTATGTTGATTCTTCCAATCCATGAGCACGGGATGTCTTTCCATTTCTTTGTGTCTTCTTCAACTTCTTTTAAAAATGTCTTATCGTTTTCAGCATATAGGTTTTTCACATCCTTGGTTAAGTTTATTCCCAGGTATTTTTTCTTTTTGCTGCAATTGCAAAAGGAATTGTTGTTTGTTTTTAAAGTTTCTTTTTCTGAGATTTCATTGTTAGTACATAGGAATGCAAAGAACTTTTGTACTTTGATTTTGTAGCCAGCAACTTTACCGTATTTATTGATTGTTTCCAAAAGCTTTTTGGTGGAGTCTTTAGGGTTTTCTATGTATAACATCATGGCATCAGTAAAAAGTGACAATTTAACTTCTTCATTCCCAATTTCCTTTTATGTCTTTCTCTTGCCTGATTGCTCTGGGGAGGACTTCCAACACTATGTTGAAAAGCAGAGGTGATAGGGGATAGCCCTGTCATGTCCCTGATCGTAGACATTAGCTGAGGGTTTGTCATATATGGCCTTTATTATGTTAAGGTATTTTACTTCTGTACCTACTTTATTAAGTGTTTCAATCATAAATGGATGTTGTATCTTGTCAAATGCTTTTTCTGCATCAATTGATACAATCATATGATTTTTTCCTCTATTTTGTTTATGTGATGTATCACATTTTGATGAATTTGCATATGTTGAACAATCCTTGTGCCCTTGGGATAAACCCCACTTGGTCGTGATGAATAATCTTTCTAATACATTGTTGTATTCGGTTTGCTAGAATTTTGTTTAGGATTTTTGCATCTGTATTCATCAGAGATATTGGTCTGTAGTTTTCTTTTTTTGTCTTGTCCTTTTGGTATCAGGTTTCGGTATCAGGGTAATATTGGCCTCATAAAATGACTTGGGGAGTACTATGTCTTCTTCAATTTTTTGGAAGAGTTTGAGCAGGATTGGTATTAGATTCTTTTTGAAGGTTTGGTAGAATTCACTCGTGAAGCAATCTGGTCCAGGATATTTGCTTTTCGGAAGGTTTTGGATGACTGATTCAATTTCGTTATTGGTAATTGGTTTGTTTAGATATTTCAGTTCTTCATGGTTCAGCCTAGGAAGGCTATATGTTTCTAAGAACTTGTCCATTTCTTCTAGGTTATTGAGTTTGTGGCATATACTCGTTTATAGTGTTCTTGGATGATCCTTTGTATTTCTGTGGTGTCTGTGATAACTTTCCCTTTTTCATTTCTGATTTTGTTAATTAGTGTCTTCTCTCTTTTTATCTTAGTGAGTCTAGCCAAGGGTTTGTCGATTTTGTTAATCTTTTCAAAGAACCCGCTTTTTGTCACTTAATTTTTTCTATTGTCTTTTTGTTCTCTATTTCATTTAGTTCTGCTCTGAGTTTTGTTATTTCCTTTCTTCTGATGACCTTAGGTTTCATTTGTTCTTGTTTTTCTAGTTCTTTAAGGTGTGACATGAGGTTATTTATGTGGGATTTTTCTTGTTTCTTGAGATAGGCCTGTAATGATATAAATTTCTCTCTTAAAACTGCTTTCGCGGCATCCCCAAAATTTTGGTAGGATGTATTTTCATTATTATTTGTTTCTATGTATCTTTTGATCTCTCCTTGTCCCGACCCGCAGGACACTACACGAGGGACCCCGAAGCACCTAGAAGGGAGGAAAATGGGAGACACAAAGACCGGAGACAAGACAGGAGTTCTGATCAAGTCTCTCTTTATTGCAGCTCAATCAGGGGTTATATACATTCTTCTGCTGGGTGGAGGGGCATTAACATAAGAAAGGTTGCCGCAGGCTAGCATCTTAAGCCATCCAGACACCCCCTACAGAAATGTGGGTGTTATCTAAAGACCCAAGTAACTTCCTCTATCTCATGCTTCTCAGTTATGTGATGGTGCCTTATAGGCACCCGCCCCCTACAGGTCCCCCTTTTCTGTTTTATAAAAAAAGAGCTCTAAGCCCCTAGGGAACTGCGCCTGTCTTAGGTTGGGACAGTCCATCTCTGTGAAACCTGGGACAGTGACAGGTTTTTGATTTTTTATGTTACTTAGAGAGCTGTCCTCTTACCCGTCATTGGCTATCCAGTTCATCTCACAGGGGAGGAGTCCTGTTTTATGACTCCTGTTATTGGAGATAGGGATCTCCTCGCTCTTGCATCTCCAGTCGGGTGTAATGGACCTGTATGGGCTTGGGCTGCAAGGCCTCTATTTGTTGTCTGAGAAAGCGCATGAGTTTATTGAGGAGGATGGGTCCCAGTGATAGTGGGATAAAGCACCCATGGGGCCAAGCAGGGGTAGTAAGTAGGGAAAAAGTCCATTGAATCCAGAGAGGGTTGGAAAGGAGGTCTCTTCTTTTTTCAAGGTCTTCTTGTCATTTTTGACTCTATCACGAACAATTCCAGATTTGTTAGCATAAAAACAACATTTTTCTTCTGAGGGCCAGGCAGATGCCCCTTTTCTGCAGTAAGTAAATCTAATCCCCTCCTGTTTTGGAGGACAACTTCTGCCAGGGAATCAACCTGATCTTGAAGATCTTGGATAGTTTCTGAGAGTACCTGGACATCTGATATAAGTTGCCCAGATAATTTATGGTATTGTACTAGGGAATGTCCTATCCCCGCGGACCCGGTGGCAAGTGCGGTGGTGATGCTAGGCCCGCTAATAAGGGAATAAAATGGACTGCATGTTTAGTGCGTCCTGCAATATGTTCAAAAGTCGGGATAGGGACTGGCTCATCTCCTGGAATGATGGATACATCTGGGAGGAGGGAGCCTAGGGCACAAACTCCTGTCCAGTTTTGTGGTAAATAGGTATAGGCATAATTATTTTCACAGATATATATTGATCCATTGGGTGCACACATAGGAGAGGATACATTAATGAAGGAGGAGCAATTTGTAAAGGAGAGGCTTCTAAAAATAATCTCTATAGTATATTGTTAAAGCCAAGGGGTTGGACTAAAAAAAAGGGAGAGCTATGTTGCATGAATTAGCAGTCATTTTTGTGCCTGTTGTGAAAGATGGCTTCTCAGGGAGCAGGGCTGTCCCTGGAATGGGGGTTAACATCTATTTGTTTTATAAGTCTCTCGGGAAGCCACCGGGCAGCTTGGGTTTTATTATCGAAAATGCAGACTGATCCTCGTCCCCAAATGAGGACGGGATCTGGGCCTGACCATAGATTTGTTATGGGGTCTCGCCACAAAACGGAGGCAAAATTATCAGCTGTGGATGGATGCCAGAGGCGGTCAGCGGCAGTTTTTGAGTTTTTGTCGAGTTGCAGGAAGTTTAGAATAAAAAGCGCATGAGCAACAACATTTTTTGGGGAATTTTTTATAGTGTACAATTCTCCACTTTTTAACTTATTTATAGTGATTTTGAGTGTTTGGTGAGCGCGTTCAACAATGCCTTGGCCCTGAGGATTATAAGGGATGCCTGTAATGTGATGGATCTGTAAAGTGGAGCAAAAGGACTGGAAATTTTTTCCTGTGTAGCCTGGCCCATTGTCTGTTTTGATAGTCTTAGGCTTGCCCATTACTGATAGGCAAGTGAGGACATGAGAAATAACATGCTTGCTGGCTTCACCTGTTTGTGTGGATGCAAAAATAAATCCACTGAAGGTATCAACTGTAACATGAAGATATTTAAGTTTGCCAAATTCAGGGACATGGGTAATGTCCATTTGCCAGATTTCATTGGGAACAAGGCCTCTAGGGTTTACTCCTAAGTGAGGGGTAGGTAGATGTGTGACACAAGCAGGGCATTGTTTTACTATTTGTCGGGCTTGTTCACGTGTGATCTTAAACATTAATCGTAATGTCTGAGCGTTGAGGTGGTGTATAGAGTGAGCGTGTTGAGCCTGATCAACAGTGGAGACGAAGGAAACAGTTGTTTTGTGGGTGGCTATATCTGATAATAGATTTCCTGTAGAAAGGGGGCCTGGAAGCCCCCGGTGTGGGCTCTAAGGTGACCTATAAAAAATGGATAAGATCGGGCATGGATGGCCTTTTGAACCTGTAAGAAAAGGTGTATGGCAGTGGAGGTGGGTTTAATGAATGCAGTAGTTTCTAGTAAAGGAAGTGACTGTGCAATATAAGCACTGTCTGTGTAAATATTAATTGGATCATTAGAGAATTTTTGCATAACTGAGAGGACAGCGAAAAGCTCCACAATCTGGGCTGATTTATAAGGGGTTTGAATGGCCTGAGTTTGATTGTTAACAGTGAAGGCAGCTATGCCTGTAGAAGATCCATCAGTAAAAACTGTAAGAGCATTTGGTAATGGTTTTTGAGAAGTATTTTTTGGAAATATAAAGGGATGAAGCCTAAGAAAATGTAAGAGCTTATTAGAGGGATAATGGTTGTCAATGTCCCCTAAGAAGGAGGCGCAGGCTAATAACCACTGATCTGTTGTTTGTAAGAGCCAATTAATTTCTGTTTTTGTATAAGGTTGAATGATTATGTCCGGCTCCTTACCGAAGTATCGGCGTCCGTTTTCTCTGCCAATTGTGATAAGTTTTGCAACTAACAAATAATATGGTATTATAGTTTTTTCGGGGGAGGCAGGGAGATGCGACCACATCAAAGGTGCTGTTTGCCAAAAGACACCGGTGGGTGTGTGTGGCGTGGCACAGATGATAAACTTAAGGGGCTGAGTGTAGTCAATAAAGGTGATAAATTGTTGACTGATGGCCTCTTCTACTCTTTTTATCGCAAGCAGACCTTCCTTAGTTAGCTTGCGTGGGGAGGTTGGGTTTGAGTCTCCTTGTAATATATCAAAGAGAGGTTTTAGTTCTCCTGTAGTAAGTTTTAAGTATGGACGGATCCAATTTATATCACCTAATAATTTTTGGAAATCGTTTAAAGAGTTTAAATGGGTGGTTTTGAGTTGAATTTTTTGAGTTTTAATATATTTACCCTGGAGTTCAAAACCAAGATAGGTGTAGGGATCTTTTAACTGAATTTTATTGGGAGCTATTTGTAAGCCTTTGTTTTGTAGGCTATTGACAAGGGCGTCACAGCATAAAAGGAGGTCAGACCCATTCTTGCCAGCTATTAAGATATCATCCATATAATGAATAATATAAAGAGAGGGCCACTGAGTTCGAATGGGATCGATGGCCAGAGCAACAAATTTTTGACAGAGTGTCGGGCTGTTGGCCATGCCCTGAGGTAAGACCTTCCACTGAAATCTCTGCATAGGCCCTTGGAAATTAGTTACAGGTATGCTGAAAGCAAAACGTTGTCGATCTTGAGGGTGTAGAGGGATAGTGAAGAAGCAATCTTTGAGGTCAATAATGATTTTTAAGGATCCCGAGGGAATAGCTACAGGGGTGGGTAGGCCTGGTTGAAGGGCATCCATAATTATCATTGTTTTATTGACTTCCCTAAGGTCTTGGAGAAGTCTCCAATTTCCAGATTTCTTTTTTATGACAAAGATAGGTGTATTCCAGGGGGAGTTACTGGGCTCTAGATGCCCTGCCGCCAATTGTTCCTGCACTAATTGATTGGCAGCATTTAGTTTTTCTGAACTTAGTGGCCACTGATCCACCCATATGGGCGAGTTGTCTTTCCAGGATATAGGGTCAGCATGGGGTGCAGGTTGGTCAGAGGCCACTAGTGAAAATGTCCTAAGCCTAATCGAGGCGGGCGCTGGGCAGTAGACAGGGGTTTTTTAATTCCCTGTCCTTGTTTTCCTAATCCCTGACCTGGGAGAAACCCTTGTTTTAACATCTGGGTGGTTATCTTGGGATTGGGGCTGAACATGATTACTCCCATTTGGGATAATATGTCACGGCCCCACAGATTTACTGGGAGGTTGGGTACAACGTAAAGTTGTACTGTGCCAGAATTATTTTCTTTATCTAGCCATGTTAGGAACTTGGCACTTTGTTTGGGGTTAGTTGTCTGTCCTATGCCTTGTAGGTGAGTAAGTGTGTCAGAAAGGGGCCAAGAAAGTGGCCAGTCTTCTTGTCTAATAATGGTTGCATCAGCACCAGTGTCAATAAGGCCTTTAAAGGTTTTTCCATCAAGTTTTAAATCTAGCATGGGCTTATTGGGGGAGAGATTTTGAATCCAATAAGCATCTGAGGATCCAAAATTCTTTTTGTTTCTAGGCTCATTGCTGGCATATTTATGGGTGGTCTGGAGTGGGAGAAGGAGTAGTTGAGCTATTCTCTGTCCTGGTTGTATAGAAATGAGAGAGGAAGTGGAGGAGGCTACAATCTGTATTTCTCCTGTAAAATCATTATCTATAACACCAGGGTGAATATATAGGCCTTGTAGGCTCGAACTGCCTCTTCCGATTATTAGACCAAAAGTGTTTGGTGGTAGGGGTCCGGTGACACCCGTAGGTAGTATCTGAGGTCCCATGTCAGGAGTTAATATTGATTTGGAGGAGGGACTGAGGTCCAGTCCTGCACTGCCGGGGGTTGCTCGGAGGAGACTTGAGACAGGACAAAGTTTTGTTGTGGATGAACAAACCGAGTCGCCCCAAGGTTTGGATTCTCTGTAGGGGCCTGGGGCTGGCCCCTCAGGAAGTTTCCCTGCTGGGGCAGGAGAGGATTGCCGTGGGCATCTATTTTTGATCTACATTGATTGGCCCAATGTTTGCCTCTCTTGCATCTGGGACATACTCGTGGGGGCAATATGGGTATGGGAGTGGGTTGGCTTAATGGTGTCAGGCGAGGGGTTGGGCATTGATTGGCAAAATGTCCGGGCTGGCCACATGAAAAACAATTATTTTTGCTTTTAGATGGATTAAATAATGAATCTTTTAAAGCTGCCCCAATAGCAAGGCCCATTTGGTGACCAGGACCAATATCAGTGCATAGGCGAATGTAATCAGAGAGTGAACCCTTTTTTCTAGGGCGGATGGCTGCCTGACAGGCAGAATTGGCATTTTCAAAAGCTAATTGTTTGAAAAAATCACTATCAGTTTCTGTGCTACCAAGGAGTCTTTCAGTGGCGTTGGTTAGGTGACTGATGAAGTCAGCATATGGTTCATCTGGCTTCTGTCTAATACTAGTGAGTTGAGTTGTGGCCGGCCCCTTAGGGAGAAGTTTTTTCCATGCCTTAGTAGCGGCAAGGTGAATTTGAGAAAAAAGGCCAGATGGATATTGTAGTTGAGCTTCATTTGTATCGTAGGGCTTAAAGCCCCTGAGCTTATCATAGGTCCAATCAGTGCACTCGCCTCCCGCTTCTGCGTTGCGGCGTGCAGTTTCTTTACAGGCCTCAGAAAACTCAGATTTCCAGAGAACATAATCACCCCCTGATAGGGTGGCATGGGCCAAATAGTGCCAATCGTGAGTGGTTAACCAGAGGTCATCTAGGGATTGTAAAATTGAGAGTGTAAAGGGGGCCGTGGGGCCATATTCATCCACAGCTTTTTTGAGTTCTTTTGTGGTTTTTAAATCAAGGCGTTTATAGTGTCTGGCGGGTTCTTTATTGTCTCTGTTGGGGTCCTCATCACTATCTGCACTGCCCTCTTCAGTTTTTATTGGGGGGAATTCAATAACAGGGAAAAGATTAAGAGGGGGTTTTTTAGCAGCAGAGGAGAGTTGTGAATCTAACTGTTGAAGTTGTTTAAGGAGAGTTAGATGTTGTTTTTTGAGTTGAACGGTTTTTTCTAATTGTTGGACTTGGTGGGAGAGGAGAGTTTGATCAGGATCGTGGAGAGGAGCTGAAGGCATTTGGGGATTATAGGGAGGGGGCAATTGATTAGAGGCCAGAGACTGCCAGTCAGGATTAGCGGCAGCTTCTTCTAAATCAGCCTCTTCCTCAGAGCTTAACTGATGGTCCTCAGGTGGGCTCAAATTTACATTAAAATCAGGACAATTAGGTGAGGACTCTTTTAGTCCTGAGATAAACTTGTCATGAACACTAACCTCTTGTCCCATTATGAGAAGGAATAAAGACTCTCCTCACGTAGGCAGTCGGTTGGTACAATCCGCCAACACGGACCCAAACGAGACGGCTCGGATGGTAACGACCCGCAGACGAATGTCTTTTGGGACTCACCCGGCCGGAGCGACGGGGGTGTTGGGATGAGAGGAGAAAAAGCCCTTACGTGAGCAATCGGTTGGTATAATCCGCCAACACGGACCCCGAGAGGCGACGCGGCTGGTAACAACCCTCAGGCGAAAGCCAGTCGGGACTCAACCGGTCGGGAAATCCTCTGGGTGGACGATTGGAGCTCAAAGTAAGCAGGCAAAATCTCGCTCAAACGGTCCCAAACACCTAGAAAACTGTCTCGTTGGTGAACGACTAAAACCCAAAGTGAGCTGAGAGCAGATAAAAAGGGAGACTGGGACAACAGGTTAGGGGAAAAGGGAACCCTAGTCTAAGTGTCTGAGGGGAAGCCTGTAGACTATACATAAGTCTAGAACACAAATATATGTCCCATTTTTTGAAGGAGTCATCCGCTTACCTGTACAGATCTCCCACAAGTTGGGTAGTCTTATGGTGATCAAAGAAGAAATATGCTGCAGCTCCTTAGACCGGACGAACTCAGACGTCTCGTCTTCTAGGAGACTTCAGGCCCCACGTTGGGCGCCAGTTGTCCCGACCCGCGGGACACTACACGAGGGACCCCGAAGCACCTAGAAGGGAGGAAAATGGGAGACACAAAGACCGGAGACAAGACAGGAGTTCTGATCAAGTCTCTCTTTATTGCAGCTCAATCAGGGGTTATATACATTCTTCTGCTGGGTGGAGGGGCATTAACATAAGAAGGGTTGCCGCAGGCTAGCATCTTAAGCCATCCAGACACCCCCTACAGAAATGTGGGTGTTATCTAAAGACCCAAGTAACTTCCTCTATCTCATGCTTCTCAGTTATGTGATGGTGCCTTATAGGCACCCGCCCCCTACATCTCCTTTAATTTCTTCTTTGACCCAGTCGTTCTTTAAAAGTATGTTGTTTAATATCCATGTATTTGTGTTTTTTTCCTGCTTTCTTTTTTCTTGATATCCAATTTCAAAACCTTGGATCAGAGAATATGGTTGGCATGATTTCAGTCATCTTAAATTTGCTGAGGCTGATTTTATGTCCCAATATGTGGTCTATCCTTGAGAATGTTCCATGTACACTAGAAAAAAATGTATAGTTTGATGTTTTAGGACGAAGTACTCTTTATATGTCAATCATGTCCATTTCATCTAATGTGTCATTTAGGGCTGCTATTTCATTATTTATGTTCTATTTGAATGATCTACCCATAGCTGTCAGTGATGTATTTAGGTCCCCTAGTATAATCATGTTTTGGTCAATTTCTCCCTTTAGTTCTGTTTGTAGTTGCTTGGTATTTTTCGGTGCTCCCTGATTGGGGGCATAAATATTGATGACTGTTATGTCTTCTTGTTGTATTTACCATTATGAAATACCCCTTTACCATTATGAAATGTCCATCTTTGTCTCTTGTTATCTTTTTCACCCTGAAGTCTGTTTCATCTGATATCATTATGGCTACACCTGATTTTCTCTATGTACCATTTGCTTGGAGTGTCAATTTCCACCCTTTCACTTTGAGTCTATGCTTGTCCTTGTAGCTGAGATGTGTCTCTTGGAGACAGCATATGGTTGGGTTTAGTTTTTTTTTTATCCAATCTGCCACTCTGTGCCTTTTTATTGGTGAGTTCAGTCCATTTACATTTAGGGTGATCGTTGAAATGTGAGGATTTCCTATCATTCTATCTTTAGTTTTCTGGTAAGACTGTGTCTCCTTTGTTTCTTTGCCTTTTTGTTGTTGTCTATTATTTCTGTGTGGTAGTATTCTATGATTTTTCCCTCTGTTTCTTCTTTTATTACAGTATATATTTCAGTTCTGGATTTTTTTTTGAGTGGTTACCATTAAGTTTATGTAAAAGAAAGTTTGATATTTAGAGTATTCCATTTTCTTCAGCACGCTTACTTTCTCCATTCCCATATTCCGGTTCAGGCATTTACTCTCCATCTTTTTATGTTTTGTTTGCCCCAAATTGTCCCTGTTGATGGTGGTCGAATAGCCACCTTTAGTATTTCTTGTAGTGCGGGTCGTATATTAGAATATTCCCTCAGCTTCTGTATGTCTGGAAAGGTCTTTATTCCTCCTTCATATCTAAAGGATATTTGCTGGATATATTACTCTTGGCTCGTGATTCCTCTCTTTCAATAGTTTGAATATTTGGTTCCACTCCCTCCTGGCTTGTAGAGTTTCTGCTGAAAAATCTGATGATAATCTAATGGGCTCTCCTTTGTAGGTTACCGTCTTCTTTTCCCTGGCTGCCTCGAGCATTCTCTCTTTGTCATTGATTTTTGACAGTTTCAATACAGTGTGCCTTCGAGATGGCCTGTTGGGGTTGAGGTAATTAGGTGTTCTATTTGGTTCTTGGATTTGAGGATCCAATTCTTTCCACAAGTTTGGGAAGTTGTCATCGACTAATGGTTGGAATATACTCTGTGTTCCCTTCTCTCTTTCTTCTCCTTCTGGTATGCCCATTATTCTTATGTTGCTCTTTGTGATTGATTCAGAAAGTTCTTTTAGAGTTCTTTTATTTCTTTTAAGTCTCAAGTCTCTTTCTTTTTCCATCCGTGTCATTTCCAGGTTTCTATCTTCAATGCCACTGATTCTTCCTCCATCTTGTCAACTCTACTACCTAAGCTGGCTATTTCATTCTTCATTTCTTCTACTGAGTTCTTAATCTCCAGAAATTCTATTTGGTTCTTTTTTAAAATTTCAATCTCTTTGGTAAAATGTTCATGTTCTTTGATTGTGTTTCTGAGGTCATTAAACTGCCTGTCTGTGTTTTCTTGCATCTTGTTGAGTTTTTTAAGAACTGCTATCATGAATTCTCTGTTATTTAAGTGACATATTTCCATATCTTTAAGTTCATTTTCTGGAGACTTTTCATTTTCTTTCTGAGCTGTCTTGTTGTCTTGATTATTCATGGAAATTAATGATTTATTATTTCTCTTCCTAGACATCCACAGGAGTGGGTTCTGCAGCAGGTTGATAAGAAGAGCTCTTTCTTTTGTTTTCCAGTACTTGTTGGTAGAATGTTTTATTTTTCTCTGACTGCAACCTTTTATTTTCTCTCACACTGTAGTGTTGTGTTTTCTCTGCACTATTCCAGGTTCTCACACAATTAGGAGATTCTTTGGAAGTGGGCTTCTCCTCTGTTAATAGTTCACCTTGGTCATAGGGCACTGCATCTATGTGGGGATGAGGAGAGCTTCTTAAGTTCCAAAGCTCATCCTATGCCAGATTCAGAGTCTATTTGTTTCAGTAGTTTTGTTTACTCCTGCAGGGATCCATCCAGATAGGTGAGGATAGGATGGGGTGGTTTGTGAGAGGTGGCCCAGAGCAATGGTGGTGACAACCACCACAGCCAGTCCTGCTTCCACAGCTCCCTCCCTTTGCTGGAACTAGTTGGGCTGCGAATCTGTGTCTGTGGTCCACAGTTCTCAGAACAGCAAATATTCTGTTCTTTTGATCTGACCCTGCTACTGTTCTGCTTCTAGCACTGGGCAGGTGGCGACGGGGCAAGCTCTGGGAGAGTAGGAAGGGGGCGGCTAGTCTCAGTGCCTAAGGCTTCCATTCTCTGCTCGGCAGTGAGAGCTTAAACCACCATTTTCAGCTTTCTTCCTTCAGTCTTTGCTTGAGGTCTCTGCCATGAGTGTTGGGTTCAGCCATGTTATATTCTGTCCGCTCAGCCCTGTGGGCCATAAGCAGAGCCCTTGCAGTCCAAGTTCTTCCCTCTCCTGCAGCTGGGGTAGTCCTGGGATGCAGCGAACTCAGAGCACTGAACTAGGTCTGCATGTTGCGCCTGCACAGCCCCCTGTACTTCTCCCTTCCCCCTCCCCTGCTCACTCGATTTGCCCATCTTTAGATTATTTCTGTAGTGTGCCTGTTAGTCTTGCCTCTCTGCTGTGCTTGGAATCCTTTGTGGAGTTATAGTTGTTCAATTTGTTGTAAATTCTAGGAAAGATTTCAAGAGTCTCATCTCACGCCGCCAGTTTTATGACATCACCCCCTTTTTCTTAAAAGAAAAAACATAACAACTCTGTATGTAGTAAGTTGCATCTCTCCATTTTGTTTAATTCCTTTTATGGAGGTTTGTTATGTTCTTTCTTTTTGGACATGTTCCTTTTCTCCTCATTTTGGCAGACTTCTTGTGTTTTTTCCTATGTATTAGGTAGATCTGCTCTTGGCACAGTGATAATATATATTAGGTGTCTTGGGTGCTCCGGGGACGTCCCTTGTGTGAGTTGTGTATGTCCTCCTATGGCATTTGAGCCTTTATTGTTGTTGACAGATCAGTGGGTGGGATAGACACCCAGACTGATTGGCTGTACCTTCCATGACTGTAGTGACTGAGCTATTCTGTGGGGCCTGACCCCATTGTGGGGAGCCATAATTTCTTGTTTCCTTGGAAACCTGTGGCCTGGCTTAGTTCATGATTAATCTGTTTCAGGACCTAAGGCATTGTTTCACCTGTGCCTCTAGGGGCCTGCAAGTATTTGAAGAATGAGGTGGGAGTGGCCTGTTTTTCCCAGACACAGATAACTGATGGCTATCAGGACATTTGGTAGTCTCTTTCATATGATAATTACTTCTGTGAGGTAATGCATACCTGTGATTGTTAAACTGCATGTACCCAAAGGGTATATATTGGTGAAGGTAAAATAAATCCGTGCTTCAGCACCACTGAAGACCGGTCGCATCATCATACGTGTGAGTGTCTCTTTTGCATTCCCGCTCCCCCTTCCAGGTACCGTTCGACTCGTGGCGGCTGGACTGCCACACTTGGCGCCCAACGTGGGGCCTGGACACAAGGGTAACAGCGAGGAACACCGTGTGGATAGGGCCCGGCTCGCAAAGAAGAGCTTATTTCATTGGATGCACGGTGAGTGAGACACGGTCCCCCTCGGTTGAATGAGTGTGTGAGTGATTGCTTTCATTGTGTGAAAGAAGGGCCGAGGTTAGGGAAAAGAGATGGGTCACGCTAGCAGCAAGGACCTTTATGTGAGAGGATTGAAGAAATTACTCGCCACCCGTGGCAGCAGGGTGAGCAGAGATCAGTTAGATAAATTTTTAGAATTTGTGAAAGAAGTTTGCCCGTGGTTTCCAGATGAAGGTACCGTCAGCCTGGAAACCTGCGGAAAAGTTGGAAAAAGAGTGCAGGATTATTATACTACCCACGGACCTCAATGGGTCCCGGTGGAGACATTCGGATTATGGACTTTTATTAGAGACTGTTTAGATCTTAGACATGAGGGCTGCAGGCTGGAAAAGGTGAAGCAGGCAGGGAATGTGGAACTTCCCGTATCTGCCACCTCTCCGAAGGAAGGAGAGGAGCGGGAGGGAACTCCCATGCAGGGTAAAGCTCCTACGCATGACAAAGAGCTTTCTAGTCAGGAATGGCCAGATGAACAGCGGGAAGATTTAAATATGCAAGATCGAGAAGGCTTGGAAGAAACTGCAGCTAAAATTAATAGGGAAAAATCTCCCCCAGTAGGGGCCATAGCTCAAGAAAACAGACAGCCTTTAGATCCGATTTATACACTTTCCTAACAAATAAAGACTCTTCAGGAACAGCTTGTAAGGCTTAAAGTCAGTCGAGAGGGAGAAGGTCGTCTCGGACCTCCCCGCGTGCCTTACACTAGGGAAGATATTATCCAACCTCCCTTGATTGATTATACCAAACCATGGAATCCCGGGGGTAGGGATCCCCCTGTAAATAATCCTACTGCTCCGCCTCCTGAGGAGCCGTTCATGTGGGTCCCCCATTGCCCCCACCGCAACCGCCGGCTTGGGATATGCCTACAAAACCTCCGCCAGGGTATGTTAAAACAGGATCGGAGTCAGTTATGCGCTCTCCTCTTCAATTAGCTTGTGAGGAGGCTCATAAGCAGGGAGAGTTTACAAAAAGTTTTGGAGTGTATCCTCTTTTTGATAGAATTGATCAAGCAGGAAACAGGGCTATGGAATGGAGACCTTTTCAGTGGAAGCAAATTAAGGAATTAAAAGAGGCTTGTACTCAGTACGGCCCCATTGCCCCTTTTACCATGGCAATTTTAGATGCTTTGACTAATGATGCTACTCCTCCGGAGGATTGGAAGCATATAGCTCATGCTTGCCTTTCCGGAGGTGATTATCTTTTATGGAAATCAGAGTTTTATGAAAATTGCAAGACAAAGGCAAATGAAAATGCATTAAGGCATATCCCTGTTACTTTAGATATGCTCACAGGAGAAGGCCTTTATGCACATTTAGATCGCCAGATGGGCTACATGCCCGGGGCTTATGGCCAAATAGCAGCAGCAGCTAAGGATGCTTGGAGAATGTTGCCTGATTCTTCCCGTAAGGAAGAACAAGTCACAAAAATAAGACAGGGGGCTGACGAAACTTTCCAAGATTTTGTCTCTCGCCTTAGCACAGCTGCAGGGCGGACGTTTGGATCGTCTGTGGCTACTCAGGCTTTCATAAAACAGCTTGCTTATGAGAATGCTAATTCTGCTTGTCAAGCAGTTATCAGGCCATTCAGAATATCATTGGATATGTGTCACTTCTAAAAAGTATAATCAAAGTCAATATAATTGGAATCAGGTTCGTTTACATCTCCAAGGGATTTGGCATGATGCTAATGTGTCTCTAGATATGCTTCAGCTTCATAATGAGATTAAAAATATGAGAGAAGCTGAGCCTTTGAAATTTGATGCTGCCCAGGCTGCCTCAGATTTTATTAATGTTCTTAAAAATGTTATACCTTCTATGCCAAATCTCACTCATTCTATTTTGGTTTTTCTTACATTAGGCATCTGTGTCTGTGTAATTCTGTGCCTACTTCCCATCTTCATTAAGCATTTCATTAATCAAATGCTGGACTTGCGAGCTGACCTTCATCTGCTTAAGCTTAAGACAGAGCCTTAATCCCATCTACTTCCTGTGCCTAATGGGACGGGTTAGCCAAAGACGGGTAAGTCTTAAGGAGCCTTTCAACACCTAAGACAGAACTTGTATTGCACAGTACAGGCACCGATGACGGGTAAGTTGATAAGGTTATCCTAAGACACCCAAGCCAGGCACCGTCACCTTGATTTTGCTGTAGGAAAAATTCTGCAGCTTTAGAATAAAAAAGGGGGAGATGTGGGGAGCCATAATTTCTTGTTTCCTTGGAAACCTGTGGCCTGGCTTAGTTCATGATTAATCTGTTTCAGGACCTAAGGCATTGTTTCACCTGTGCCTCTAGGGGCCTGCAAGTATTTGAAGAATGAGGTGGGAGTGGCCGGTTTTCCCCCCAGACACAGATAACTGATGGCTATCAGGACATTTGGTAGTCTCTTTCATATGATAATTACTTCTGTGAGGTAATGCATACCTGTGATTGTTAAACTGCATGTACCCAAAGGGTATATATTGGTGAAGGTAAAATAAATCCGTGCTTCAGCACCACTGAAGACCGGCCGCATCATCATACGTGTGAGTGTCTCTTTTGCATTCCCGCTCCCCCTTCCAGGTACCGTTCGATCCGTGGAGCCAGTCACTTTAGCAGGTGCTCTGATGTCAGCTGAGTCTCCCCTTCATGTGTGTCATTTGGTGAGCTAGTTGGGTGGTGCTCTGGGGTGGTTTGAAGTCAGCCACTAGGTGAGTTAATTCTGGAGCCTCTTGGGAGATGCTCGGCTGCAGGTCAAGGTCATTTGTCACTTAGAACTTCCTGGTAGGAGATACAACATGATCTGTAGTTGTTTCCCACATGTGCTATGCTTGGACATGCTTGGGAGAGGCTATGCTGTGATTTGAGGCTGGCTGTCACTAATATCAGACTTCAATGTTATGGTGGGCATCCCAATGTGAGCCACCTGTGTCAGGCTTGTGATCCTTTTGTGGAAGCTACATTTCAATCCAAAACTGGCCGCCACTTTTGCCATGCTTGGGCTATCTGATGGGAGTTGCAATGCAAGTTGTGACTGGTCTCCACTTTCACTGGGTTTATGGCTGGTTGGCAAGTGGTAGTGGGCATGCTGAAGTTGGCTGCTGCTTGTTTGGAGTTGGTGGACATTTGGGATATTTTAGGAAATGCTGTAGCATGAGCTGAGGCAGGCTGGTCATGTGGAATAGTCATTGGAAGAGGTTTGGGCTTGTGTCAAGGGTTGGTTGAGGCAGGGGCTCAGAGATTCACCACAGCAGACTGTTAGCCATTTAATGGAGATCACAGATTTGGCACCATACCGCACTGGGTCTGCTGGGTCTATAATTCCCTACCCTTTTTTCTTTTTAAAAATAGCACTGGCCATCTTATCTATTAGTATATATTTTCCTTTTTAATATTTCTTAAAATCTATGCTTCTCGCAACCCCATGTCTACCACTACAAGTATCATTAGAGATGTTTTGTTCAGTATTTCCTCAGTGCCTAAAATAGTTCCTGATGAATGGTAGGTACTCGATAAAATTTTGTAAGTGAATTAATTTGTGTGGGTGTACTGAGTCATGAAATATGTTACTTCTTACAGTGTGCTGTTTCTAAAAGAGTTTTAAAAACTCAGTAAATACTCATCTGCAAAAGACATGATCAAAAAAAATTTTCACTATAATAGTAAAATTATCTTACTATATTTCTCATAGTAAAATTATATTTCACTAGTTATAATAATGAAAAATTGGAAACAATTTAAATGTTCACCTGAACATATTGTAGTTTTATAAGATAGAATAATATACAACAGTTAAAATTATCAACTTGAGCTACATATATCAACGTGGATAAATTTCAAAACCAAAGAATTGAAGAAAAATAGTAAGTTTCAGAAGAGAATACATATTACCATTGATATAAAAAGTGCAAAACAAACAAGCAAATACACACACACACACACACACACACATACACATATATATATAATTCACAGATACAAACAAAGTAAAAGTATAACTAAATCAGATTTATGAACAAGTTTAGGATAGTTGTTGAGAGTGGAAAGAGCTATAGGTTCGGGAATGATTTTGCAAAGATACATTATGGGCTTTGATTTTTGACAACCTTTTACTTTTCAACAAGGGTATACGCGGTCATGTTATTCTCTATTCTTTTCTATTTGTATGAAATATTGCATTTTTTAAATTACCAGGCTTCCTACACTGTTGTCACGCAGTAGTCTACCCATCTGTCCCCTCATACCTACCCCTAAAAAGAAAGGAGATTCTGTGAGACTAATCCTTTCAGGGACTTTGCTTCACCTTTGTGCTTACACCTTATGTCTCCCTGTTTGGCCCCAAAGGATGGCTGGTTAGCCAATGATGGGTAAGATTTTCCATGGGTGGAACAACCTAAGCGAGGCTCAGCCACGTGGGGACCATCAGGAGAACCCACGGAGTTGATAGAGGTGGACATAGACCCGCACCTTCCCCCGGCTAAGGAGAGTTTCTGCCTCTATGGCTGTATTCCTTCCCACAACCTGCTTAGGAAGAGATTCAATGATGTGATAACAGTTCTCCATCTATTCATATCAGTAAGTTTCAGCATAAAGGTTTTGTCCCTTGGGGAGGTACATCCTGAGACTTACGGTTCCGCTGCTTGCAGACAAGATTGATTAGTTTGAATTGGTTTCCTAGTATAATGTATGAAATTAAAAGACTGTGGAGAAAACAATGTTACTTCCTTGTGTGTACATCAATAAAAACCACAATGTGGCCCGATTTGGGGCTCTCAGTCCTTTAAGGCTGTGAGGCCCTTAGCCCCTGGTGCATAAATCTCTTGACTTCTGTTTCTTTCTTAACCCTTCACCGCCCCTTCTTGTTTTCTCACTGCCCATGTTGCGCTGGACGGAACAACTACACCTTAAAAAGATCATCTGCAGCTTAGAACTTTGCACCTCCCCCAGCCCTAGTCCTTTCTGGGAATTGGACTGCTGGTACTGAGGGCACATGTCATGGAGTTTTCTGGAAATGACAATTCTCTAGCTTCATGTGCATAAACATTTTGCTCCTAGAAGAGGCAGGGATGGCCTGAGGTACCACTCACCACCTCTGCCTGTTTTCATTCTCCTTTGGGGGGAGATTTGGGCCAATCTTAAGCTACCCTGAGGAGGATTCTAGCGTGAAACAGACAGGCAGGCACTATCTGAGGCCAGTTTTGTGACAAACACGTGTGATGGGAAGGTCACAAGCTTGCAAGAATTCCCACACCCCAAAATGTGACAAGAGGCTGGGAGGAAAAGGACAGAATTTCAGGCCAACGGAATGATGAGATAAAAGCACTAACTGTTGCTGATGATATTGTAAACCCTGAAATTACCATACTTCCCTGAAAATAAGACTGGGTCTTATATTAATTTTTGCTCCAAAAGACACATTAGGGCTTATTTTCAGGGGATGTCTTATTTTTTCATATGCAAAAATCTACATTTTTTCATGTAGAACAATCTACATTTCTTCATTTATTCATGTTCAGAAATATACATTTATTCAAATACGGTCATGTCATCTTCTTCTGGAATATCGTCATAAATCCCCAAATCCCAAATTCTGGCTTGAATTTCTTGCAACTCCATTTCCTGTAGAACCATTGGCCTCAATTTCTCATGTCCAGCAATAGAGCTCTTCTTAAATGAGCACTTCCTGTCCATGTAGCCTGCTCATAGTGCATTGGCAACACAGCTCTCAGTGATTTTATCCCATGAATTCTTCACCCAAGTGACGACATCTTGCAGGCTTCTCAAACTTTCCATGTTGATTTCTCTCTATTCTATTTTCAATGTAGTCATTGATTTCCATGCACAAATAGTCCTTGAATGGCTTGTTTATTGCAATATCAAGAGTCTGGAGATCGGCAGTCATTCCCAAGGGAATCATTATTTGATCTATTCTTCTCTCTGCAAGGAAGTTCTTCATGTCTTTAGCGTGGTGAGTGCTGGCTGAATCCCAGACTAGCAGACCTCTTTGACCACCTTGCAAAACAAGTGGAAGCATTAAATCGACCCACTTCCTTATAACTGCTTGTGTGCACCAGGCTTTTTCAGTTTCAAGAACATAAATGCCTCAAACACATTCAACCTTATCTTTCTTTCTGTTAGTGATGATTAGAGATGGGGCTTTCCCTCCATCCAGATGAATTGCCAAAATACAGGTAACACATGAACTTTCATAACCAGTGGAGGGAATGTAGATTGACGAGGCACCCCTCTGATCAACTGTCATTTGAGATCGTTGGCCCATAAACACTGCAGTTTCATCCATAGCAATCATGTTGGAGAGTTGGTATTTAGAAAAGTCGATGCCATCAACAAAGGACTTGAATGCAAGTGCACGTTTAATAACGTCAGTATTTTCCAGCTTGAACAGTGTTGTTGATTTTAGAGACAGGTCATATCACTGAAGGAAGCCATCCAGCCAGTGTTTTGATGCTTTGAATTCTTCTGGGGATATTTCTAACTGTGGTGCTATTGCAAGGGCAAATGCCCTGCGCACAACCAAAGCCTTTGCTCTCCTGTCAGCAATCCAT
Source organism: Rhinolophus hipposideros (assembly GCF_964194185.1). Lineage (NCBI taxonomy): Eukaryota > Metazoa > Chordata > Mammalia > Chiroptera > Rhinolophidae > Rhinolophus > Rhinolophus hipposideros. The sequence continues at coordinate 67,987,374 of NC_138061.1, forward strand.
TCACAGATGATGTCTTGTAGCTCAGGAAATAATGGTTGCCGACCTGATTCACACTTGTGCTTCTTAGCATTTCCCTCATCCACCTGGTGACTGAGGTTATTATACTCTGCTCGCCATTTTAGGACCATTTGCAGATCCAACTTCTTCTCTTTGCCAAAAGCCGTAAGATTCTTGCCCTGGGAGTCCTCCATGATTCCTTTCTTATACTCGATAGAATAGCTCTTTCTTTTTGCACTCATCTTGTCTGGGGGGTCAAAATATTCCCTTTAAATCTACCATTAAATTAAGTGTTAATTGAAGACTTATGAGACAGGAGTGGCAACAAAAATGATGACAGTTAAGAATAATGGTCCACACAAACGTGATGAAAGGTTGCAGGCACCAAAATTCAGAAAATATTTATTTCACACGAGTGCATTAAGTACATCCATTAAAACACATGACATATTGAATTATGAAGATTCATGTTAGACACAACCATCTCTGTTCATTGTCAAGTGTGCACATTAGTCCTGTGTTGTGTCCTGATTGGTCATTTGGCAATGTCTCGAGTTCATCTGTTTACATAGGTGTTTACCTCTTGTCCAAAGGCATCTGCTTGGGTATTTACAAATAATTGTAATTTATATTATCATTTAAGTATTAATGTCAATATTATTTATTTATATTTAATTGTATATTGATATTATTATTATATAATTCAATATGTCCATCATGTGTTGCAATGGGCATACTAAATGCATCTGTCTGGCTAATGATCTTAACTGGGTCTTATTTTTGGGGTAGGGCTTATATTATGAGCATCCTGAAAAATCATGCCAGGGCTTATTTTCTGGTTAGGTCTTATTTTCAGGGAAATATGGTATGTCTATAGAGAGTCAATATTATATCAAAGAATAACTTAGAGATATTTAGCTTTCTGTACACAAATTTACTCATATCAGAATGTTCTGCCTAAAATACAGGATTCATATGTAAGGACAAATGAGAAATCATAGATACACTGGGAACAATGCATAATTTTTCTATTTTTTAGGTAAACTGAATAGTTGGCAGCTAACAGATCAATCTGGGCAGTCTTTCTAGTCAGATTATCTAGAACATCCAAGAAAATGAGTTTTTATGGATTCTCTGAAAAAACTTGAGAGTTTACCTGTTGAGTATATGTGACAGGCTGTCTCTACATAATCTGTGTCAGTGCACTTCTGCTAGGTAGAAGTTAGAAAATGTAGGAGAAGGAGAAGTGGGAAGGGGTCCATAGTACCTACAGAAAAAGCTCACAAATAGCTTTAACTGCCTCCAGCCCTGTATCTGTTTTCACAACAACAGACAAGAGTTGGTCTGAAGCAAGATAAGGATCTGAGTCAACAGACCTCCACTCATCTTTGAAGGTCATGCCCTCCCATAGAAGAGCAAACACCACTTTTCCTACCAAATCAATATGCAACTCCCTCACCCCACCCAACAAACTAATATAAGTCCTTCCGACAAGGGGTCTCTCTGGCCCTCCAGCATGCTTACTCTCTCTCTCTCTCTCTCTTTCTCTCTCTCTCTCTCTCTCTCTCTCTCTCTCTCTCTCTCTCTCTCTCTCTCTCACCTCAGCTAGGCCCATTCTCTTCCCTGAGAATGCATCACTAATAAACCCTGATTGCATATTAGTTAGCTTGCTGATCTTTGATTCTTCACTGAGTTGACAAAAAGAACCAAGACTCCCATAACACCGATACGTACTAGCAACATCTCATTAGTCAGATCAGATTTGTATCATTTCCCTCATTAGAGTTTCTCAATTTCCCTCATTTTGATCAAATGATTTTGACCATGAAGCCTTTAGTCTCTTTAACATAGAATCATCACTTAATGCCAGCTGAGCATACTGACTGTATAACATTTAAGCACATGAAAATCAGACATATATGAAGTTTTTCTATGCAATATTCAACATTCAACATTCAATATTCTTAGCATTACTCTACCAAATAACTTTATTTTGATATGTAAGGCCTTTACAATTTAAGCTGTTTTGTTATTTGTCCCAAAGTCAGAAATAAGAAATGCATCACACATTGTGGTAATTTTTAGCCATGGCTTTATTCTTGCAGCATTTATTTATAAGAATATAGAGGAAATGTTTCTTTTCAGTATGTTTTTAAGACTGATATTGATTGATGTCTTTTAATATATTTAATTTCCTCATTATGTAAGTAGAGATGTTTCCGGTGACTTCACTTTTGGTAATGCAGTTTTCATCTGCAGGCATATGACTGCGTACATATCACCTGTTCAATCTCTTGGATAAAAACTTCATTGTTAAAAAAAAACTACAGTATGGACAATTACCCCTCTCATTTGGGTTTATTCTCTGCTATGTACATTTCAAGGTCTGGATATAGTTGGGGTGACACCAACCAGGATGGGACAGTCTAATTGAGCCATTCTTTCATGGGGACAGATTTGTTGTATTTGGATGTCTTTTTTCGAAATCATATTAAACCACTGTCATAGTATTAATGGTGGCAGAACTTTTAAGGACCACTTAAGTTGCATAACAATTATTGTGAAAGAAGAAATTAACCATTCAGGACCTGAAACAAAAATCTTGATTGATTGCTCACTTTATTTGATTTATTGCTCATATGTTTCAGTTATCCATGTAACAAAGCACCCAAAACTTAATGACTTAAAACATTTATTATTTTTCTGCAGGTAGAGTGGGTGGTTTTTCTGCTCCACTTGGCATTAACTGAAGTCTCTCATTTGGCTTGCTACATTTAGGCAAGATAGGGCTGGGCTGGAAGATCTAAAAAAAACAAACCTTCACTCATATGTCTGGCATCAAGGGGTTTCACCAGCAGTAGCCGGTATTTACTCAAAGCTTGGTGGTCTTAGTCAGATTAGTTGCATTTTTTGCATGATTAGCTTCAAGAAGAAAAGTGGAAGCTGCCACACTTCCTAAAGAGTAGACCTGGAACTTCTGTCACATTGTAATATACCAACCCAGATTCAAGAGGGTGGGGAACGTATCGTCAATGCAAGAAAATCCAAAACTAGACAATTTTTTGTAAGAGTTCATTAGCGTTTATCTGAGCCACACAGAGGACAGGCCTGGAAGCAAAATCTCAACAGACAGAAAAATGCTAATCAGAATGAAAGCTTGCAGTTTCTTTAATACATTTAGAATTAGGGAGAGAATGTAAAGATTACATGAAGGTGGGAGAGAACAAAGCAGGGAAATCTCTATGATTGGATTACAGAATAGTTACCGTGTTTCCCTGAAAATAAGACCCAGCTGGACCATCAGCTCTAATGCATATTTTGGAGCAAAAATTAATATAGCAAAAATTATGTTAATTACTATATTACTTACATTATATTATATATCATATATTAATTACATTATATATCATATCATATATTAAAATAAGACCCAGTCTTATTAAAGTAGGTCTTATAGTAAAGGTCTTATAGTAAAATAAGACCGGGTCTTATATTAATTTTTGCTCCAAAAGACGCATTAGAGTTGATTGTCCGGCTAGGTTCTTTTTTTTGGGAAACACAGTAACAAGATTACTTAGGGTGGTTACAATTCCCAGGAATTTGAAAAAAAAAAAGGGCATTTCAAAGATGTGTTAACCTAGATACACAAAATCAATGGCTAGGACTTGCTTAAGGCAAAAATAACTTTTTACTAGGGAATATATAGGCTTGAGGCATGACTACCCACCATGACCTGGCCAGTTAGGATTTTATGGTCAGGTCAACTTATGAGGTTATGTTCAGTCACTGAACTTGTATATAGCTCCTTTTTTTGTTCACACTATCTTTGTCCATCATATTGGCCAGAGGAGTGCTATATTTGTAAGTCAGTCAAAGAAAGTAAGAAATGATACATAGTTTGGGGAAGTGAGGGCTTCAGGCATTGGTGGGCTTTCAAAAGCAGGAGTGTTGAGGGACTTACTGGATGAATTTCAGCCATGAAGTTGTAGTCACTGGACTGAGGCTGTAGCTGATGTACTGACTTTCCAGAGCATGGTCAGAGTGAAAGCTGTTGTTGACTGGCTTTCAGAAATGTGTAACTGTCATAGGTTGGTTGGCCTGTGTAAGTGTACTGATGAAACACTGTCTCTGATTAACTATTATCAATGTCTGATCAGTTGTCTCTGATCCATCAATTTTGGTGGCTACTAATTCATAGCTTGAGGTTATAGCAAAGAAACAGTCCTACGCTTTCTTGAATTTGGAGACTAGAAATATTTTATTATTATCAGATAATTATTTTAAGTATCTTCATTATTATAGGCTTTATTCTTAATAACAGATTTGCCAGTTACTGGACTGTCCTCAGAAAGTATTAATTTTTATTTAGTTTTTGATTGAGAAGGCTGAGGAAGTTAGAAAATGTATTTGTTTTGAAACAGAGACCAATTCTAAACCTTTATCTCTTAAACCTTTATCAAGATAAAACACTCATATCTGACCTGAGTAGAATATTGGTAACAATATTTTACCAATGAATATTCAGAAGTTATAACAGATAAATACAAGGTATACTTTATTCTTCGGGTATAAGCAATCACTAAATGTCACCATACTAGGTGCTCATTAAATATCAGACAAATCAGAATAAGGCATACTAAAAAAGTTGAACATCAAGAAAGTCATCTTCAGGGTGGCCGGTTGGCTCAGTGGTTAGAGCACAGTGCTCATAACACCAAGGTCGCCAGTTCAATTCCAACATGGACCAATGAGAAACAACAGCTTCAGCTTGGAGCTGAGCCACTGGGTAGGCAACTGGTTGTCTCAGTGGTTAGAGCAAAGTGCTTGTAACACCAAGTTTCCTGGTTCGATTCCCACATGGGTCAGTGAGCTGTGCCCTGAACAACTAGGTTGAAAACAATGACCTAACACAGAGCTGATGGGTCCTGGAAAAACACACTGTTCCCCAATATTCCCCAATAAAAAATTTTTTTAAAAAGTCATCTTCATTAACAAGGCTGGAAAATTTAGATTGGAGCAGCATTTGACAATTATATGAAGTGCGGGCATTAAAATAATTTTATTAGTAATGTAGTAATACTAGTAATGTAATTACTACTAATATAACTTGTAGAATTGGGTATTATAACTTTTTTGTGTTATTAGATTACATTAGTCAAGTATGACTATCATGGGATAGTGAAAAAATTGTAACGTGCTGTAGGGAAAACTGGCCATTGACTTGAAGAAACAATACTGTGGGTAGGGACCATTAACAACTCAATTTAACTTAGACAATGTTTATTTTGTACATTTACTACATTCTATCAGGAAATTTCTTGATGTTATTACAAATCATCAAACAAAACACACTTCTATGACAAAATTCTAATGCTTACGCGTTTAACATATAAATATACCACACAAAATAAATATACTGCACAAAACTACCAACCACAAATTGCTGTATGTGCCATTTCTGAAACACATACCATATATTAAAAAAAACTTTTATATTGGTTATGATGTTTTCAGCTCTAAGTAACAGAGAAACTTAATTTAGAAATGTAAAACCACTCTTAGCTGGCCAGCTACAAGAAGCAGTGGGCCAGAGCTTAATCACTTGTGGGAAATTGCACAACTAAACCAAACAAAGGCACTACAACAATAATGTCAGGAACGCGTGATGGTAGCCAACCTTTTATGTTTGTTTGTTTGCACAGTAATGCAAATTATGAAGATTATAATATCCAATATGTAACTCTTCTTGTGTTTGACACTATCCTAAGTGCTTTAAAAATATTAACTCATTTAATCTCAAAGCAATCCTAACATATTATCTCTTCTCTTTTATAGAAAAGGAAACTCAGGCTTAAAGAGGCTAAGTGGCATGTACAGTGCTAGAATTTGAGCCTATGACACGTTGCTTCTACCAGAAAGAAAAAGGTAGTGAAGAACATTTAGGACTCCCCTACAAAATACAAATGCAGATAGCTCTGCACCCTGCTAAAACATCAATAGTAAGATATATAACATTTCATTACATAGCATAATTTGTTTTTATTGTGTAGATTATTTCACCTATTTTTAAAACTAAACTCAGGCTTTTCCTATAACGTGTCCCTAATGTAAAATTTAGTTGACAGTTGAAAATTTTACAATTTAACTTCTTTTTGAAAGCTTAGTTCAGTAATAGCTATATGAGGTCTGACAATTAAGTTCGCGAACTCATCCTAGAAGTGCTACATACCTCACTGCTGAATATCACTATAGTCACGTTCGAAGTACTCCCCTTGGGAAGCTATGTACCGATTCCGCACCTAGTCCACCCTTCAAAGCAATTCTGAAACTTTTTCTGGAATAGCCATCAGAGCTGTCATCATATTACCCTTGATGTCCTAAATGTCATCAAAATGTCTTCCTTTCAATATTTCCTTTATCTTCGGGTAAAGAAAAGTCACTGGGGGCCAGATCAGGTGAATAGGGAGGGTGTTCCAATACAGTTATTTGTTTACTGGCTAAAAACTCCCTCACAGACAGTGCCATGTGAGCTGGTGCATTGTCGTGATGCAAGAGCCATGAATTGTTGGCGAAAAGTTCACGTCGTCTTTTTCACGCAGCCTTTTCAGCACTTCCAAATAGTAAACTTGGCTTGTCCAGTTGATACAAATTCATTATGAATAATCCCTCTGTTATCAGAAAAGGTTAGCAACATTGTTGCAACAAGTTCACAAACTTGTCAGACCTCCTGAAGGTGTGTGTAACAACATACAGGTAACAACATATACGTGTAACCACACACACACACACACACACACACACACACACACACACACACGGTGCCAAAAAATGTATACACATTTTAAGAAAGGAAAAAACAGTATTAAAATTATGCTGATGGTAACCACTTTGAGTACCTCTTGTAATTGCAGAAATCAAACGTGACTTATATTCATCTTCTGTTATTGGTATGTATTGAATATTACATTTTTAATACAGTTTTTTTCCTTTCTTATAATGTGTATACATTTCTTTGGCACCCTGTGTGTGCGTGTGTGTGCGTGTGTGTGTGTGTAATCTACATTTAAAAACGTCAGGAAACAGGAGAAAAAGATGCAGTATAATTTTTTAAAATATTATACTTGAATACACAGTATTGTAACAATAGGAATAACTGTTGAGACAATATGAAATATTTTCATATACATAAAAGTTAAGTAACAAGGACAACATATTTCCCTATGTACAATTGTGGGTGGATTCTACATGCATATCAAATGTCCACAATCTGCATCTCGTAGTACACACACAAGTCCTACATAGTACAAGACTCTTCACGTGTATTTAATGATGTTGCCTGATTATTCAATTTGTGTTTTTTAAACAGCTTCATGTATCTAGACATTTTCAGCTTTCTTTGTGTGTTTGTGTGAGTTTATTTTTAATTAAATGTACTGGGGTGACATTGGTTAGTAAAATTATGTAGACTTCAAGTGTATAATTCTATAATAAATCATCTATATATTGCATTGTGTTCACCAACCAAAATGAAATATCCTTCTGTCACCATATATTTGACCCAGCTTACCCTCTTCTACTTCCCCCATCTACCCTTAGTCTCTGGTAACAACTAACTTGTTGTCTGTGTCTATGAGTTTTGTTTGTTTCTCTTGTCTGTTTGTTGCTTCCAGTTTTATATTCCACATATGAGTGAAATCATATGGTTCTCCACTTTTTCTGACTTACATGCTTAGCATGATAATCTCAAGATCCATTCATGTTGTTGCAAATGGCAGTATTTCATCTTTTCTTATGTCTGTTAATATTCCACTGTATATATAGAAATAATGGCCTTAAATGACACATTAGCCTGGAAATAACAGCCTTAAATGACACATTAGACCAAATGGACATAATCAACAGTTATGCAGTCTTTCATCCCTGAACACCAGATTGCACAATCTTTTCTAGTACACATGGAAAATTTTCAAGGATAGACAATATGTTGGTACACAAAAGTAGCCTCAGCAAATTTAAGAAGATTGAAATCATACCAAGCATACTATCTGACCACAAATGCTTTGAAATTGGAGATCAACTGCAAAAAGAAAGTGGAAAAAACCCACAAATATGTGGAGGTTAAACAACATGCTACTAAAGTACCACTGGGTCAAAAAAGAAATAAAAGGAGAGATCAAAGGATACACAGAAACAAATGAGAATGAAAATACAACATATTGAAACTTTGGGGAGGTGTCAAAAGTGGTAATAAGAAGGAAATTTATATAATTACAGGCCAAACTCAAGAAACAAGAAAAATCCCAGAAAAATAACCTAACATTACATCTTAAAGAACTACAAAAAGAAAGACAAATGAAGCCCAAAGTCAGCAGGAAGAAGGAAATAATAAAATTAGAGCAGAATTAAATAAAATCAAGGACAAAGAAACAACGGAAAAAAATTAATGCAACAAAGAGCAGATTCTTTGAAAAGATTACTAAAATTGACAAACCTCAGGCTTCAGCTTTCTTTTAAAAAGAAATCCTTGGAATCACATCTCTGCAATGTAACTTCTAGTAACTATTTCCCTCAGTATAGATTCTCTTTGAATTTTTGATCAAAAGTTTTCACATATTTAAAATATCTATAAAGGTTCTACTCCAGTAAATGATTTGACATTCACCAAAACATCACTTCTGATAAAGGCTTCTGTATCTAGTGCAATCTTTGCAGTTATCCCCTCTGATTGTTCTAATATTAGTCCAGCTGGTGTAAAAAGATTTCTGAGTGCTCAGGACACTGACAGGAGTTTCTCATTCATGTGAGCTTTTGGATGTCTAGTGATGGCTCCCCTGACAGAAAATTTCCTGACATTCATTTTACTTAGAGGATTTCTCACCTGTGTGATTTCTATGTTATACAATAAAGTATGACTTCTGAAAGGTTTCCTCTTGTTTTGTAATTTGTAGTGTTTTCTGCCATCTATGTTGTCTGATATTTAGTAGTGTGACGTATGATAAGAATTTTCTCCCTTGTAGATTTTTAGAATTTCTGTGTTATTTCCTTTCTGTGAAGAAAAACTGTGGCTAAAATTTTCCCATATTAATGACATTCATAAGATTTTTGTTTTGTGTGACTTATCTCATTATTCTGAGGGATGAAGTCAGACAGAAGAATTTCCAAATTCATACTATTTATAAGGTTTTTCCTTCTGTGTGTGTCTTCTGATGTGCAGTGAGCTTTGATTTCTGGATAAAGGTTTTCCTACACTCTTGACATTCATAAGGTTTCTCCCCTGTGTGTTTTCTCTGATGTATGGTAAAATGTGACTTCTGAGAGAAGGATTTCCCACATTCCTTACATTCATAGGGTTTCTCCCCTGTGTGAGTCCTTTGATGTAATCTGAGGACTGAATTCACAGAGAAAGATTTACCACATTCATGACACTCATAGGGCTTCTCCCCTGTGTGTTTTCTTTGATGCTTAGTAAGGTCTGATTTATAGTAAAAGTTTTTTCCACATTTATTACATTCAAAGGGTTTCTCCCCTGTGTGAGTTCGCTGATGTACTGTGAGGGCTGACTTCTGGTAGAAACATTTCCCACATTCACTACATTCATAGGGTTTCTCTCCAGTGTGAGTTCTCTGATGAGTTTTGAGGTGTGAGTTTCTAGAGAAGAATTTCCCACATTCCTTACATTTATAGGGCTTCTCCCCTGTATGTGTTCTCTGATGTACTGTAAGGTGTGATTTCTGGGAAAAGGATTTCCCACACTCCTTACATTCATATGGTTTCTCCCCTGTGTGTGTTTTCTGATGTACCATTAGGTATGCCTTAACGTAGAAAAACTTTCCACATTCAGTACATTCATAGGGTTTCTCTCCTGTGTGTGTTTTCTGATGTTCTATGAGGTGTGGCTTCTGGTAGAAAGATTTCTCACACTGATCACATTCATAGGGTTTTTCCCCTGCATGAGTTCTCAAATGTCTACTGAGAGATGACAGGTGATAGAAAGTTTTCTTACATTCTTTACACTCATAGGTTTTTTCTCTGGTATGCGTCTTCTGATGTCTTATGAGGTCTCTATTCCTAGAGACAGATTTCCCACATTCACTGGGTTTGTTCTTTGAATGAGTGTGCTGATGTACTATGAGGGCAGACTTCTGGAAGAAGGACTTTCCACATTCCTTGCATTTGTAAGTTTTCTCTCTAGTATGAGATTTTTGATTTGTGAGTTCTCCAGTCCTAAAGAGAAATTTCCAAATACATTAATATATAAAGCTTTTCTTTTTGTCTGCTGGGCGTATTTTCCAAATAACTCTGAGAATCGATTTTTAGAGATTTTCCCATATTCATTAGATTCATAGGATTTATTCACTGTGAATGTTCTCTGGTATGCATTGTGGTTTAACATTTGCATTATATTCTCAGGGTCTGTCAACTGCCTGAACTCTACTTCGTATAATAAAGCCTTCCTTATTGTGTAACTCTGAAGAATCAAAAGAGTGCTTCAAAATTTGAATCTCCGGATCCTGAATAAGGTTTCTATTATAAAAAAGGGCTTTCCCAATTGAATTATAATCTTTGGAATTTGTTCCAGTGTTAGTTTTCTCACAGTTAGTATTAACTAGTGCTTTTCTACTTCTTGTACCCTCATCAAGACCCTTTACTACAAAGCTTCCGATCTTAAAATTGAATTCTTGAACTTGCCTTAAATTTTCATCTTGGCTTTCCTGGTATCTTGCTCCTAGGTCATGAATATTCCATAGATCTTCTACAAAGAAATCCAAAATTTAATACTGTATAAGTCTTAACACATTATTATGATTGTAGTGTTGATTCTTAGGCTTCAAGCCAATTTCTCCAAATGAAGGAACGCTCAAATGCAGATTTCTTCTGTTCCATTTGGTTTAGAAAAAAAAGCACAAACACTAAAAACTGCCAAAGCAGACAGGGGAAGGAACATGGTTAAAACCCCAAATACCTCTTTACAAATATGACCTTAAAAACTTGGAGAAAGTTAATACAAAAAAATAAAATAAAAAATAAAAAAACAGGGAGCAGAGAACAGAAGATATTTAAAAAGCTGCTGAACAGGAATGCAGGAGTTATAGAGAATGCTGCGAGCCCTTTAAGGACAATCAACAGTAAGTAGGGTGATAAAAAACTTAGTAGACAACTGTGTTCACTGGAAACATCAGGGGAAAGATCTGCTCAAACCTAGTTTACTGTGTTCGGATTTCTATTAGTTAGCAGATGGTAAACTTCTACTTTATTTCCTCTTTACCTACACAACAAGCTATTTGTCAGCATTAAAGTGACTTTCTCAGAACATCAATTTCCTCATGCTTAGAGGAACAGTCCTATAGCTTGAGCTTTCACTCTCCATTTAGTTGGCTTAATTTTCAGTGGGACAAAAGTTCCAGGAAAACATACGTCCAAAAGGAAAGATTTTTACAAGGCAGAGTGCACGCTATCCACTTAACAGGATGAATTCCCAATTGCAGCACCAGAGATTTTCAATCCTGACCTCCAGGGCTACATCACCAAAGTAATGTTACCTAGGACTCACAAGTCTTATTCTGCTTGCATAGCTTAGCTCCCACATCTCTGCTTCAATTTACTACACGATCTTTAAAGATTAATTATTCAACATCATTTTAGACCTCTATATTTATTCATGTTTAAATGAAAGAAAGTCAAAGATTATGAGCAGATACTTGGGATAGGAAATTCATGGCATTTGTGGGGGAAACACACAAAAAGTTATGTGATAGGGACTTGTGCAAGGTTAATTTGGATACACATGAAATAATATCCTATTTATGGGAGACACTTAAAAGAGCTGATGAAGTGATAACTAGCATGTGTTTTGGGGCCACAAGGAGAAATCAGATGCAAGAAAGGGCTAGACTATTTCTTGATAGAAAGTTAACTTAAGTGTATTTAGTAAGACAGTCTGAATAAGTTTACCATGATAGGCTAGCAGCAATGTAAATATGCAGCATTATACAACTACTATGAGGATTTAAATTAAAAATTAGCTTCTGACTCTGAGAAAAAAGGGAGTTAGACTAGTGGATCCATCCTGTAAGATGACAAAATATGGGACCAGAAGGCAAATAAGATGAACACATTGGAAATGTCAATTTTCGAAGTTCTATGCCTAAGAAGCAAAGCTTTGGTCTTACAAAATGATAAGCCCTTGAAGAAGTTAGTATACAGAGCATAGGAAAGCAGATAAGGAGTGTCTGTCTCTTATTAACTGAAATTGAATCTTTCAACAAATATCTAGTGAACAACTTATACCAGGCATTATTCTTGCACATTGTTCCTGCATGAGTATACAAGTCAGAAAATACAGGAAAAGCATTTAAAGAAGCAAAGTGAGATTTTTTTTTGTATGTTAATTTTTTTTATCTTAGTGTTATACAGTATTATAACACTGCAAACAAAGTGCATATTTTAGGAAGGATAATCAGTACTTCATGTAAAAGACAAATACCATATAGAAATATCAGCTCTGAAATAATATAATTGATGAAAGGCATAATTTGTAATCTGACTTCAGTTTAAAGAGAGAATAGGAAGTTAAAACTGGTGCTGAAAATAACTAAGGCATTTTGTTGCTAATAAAAGGAGGAAATAAGATTTGAAAAAAATCTGTAAGTTGGATTTATAAACACTTTCCTACGTCAATGGCAGACAGTAACTGGGAATTCTAGAAAAAAGACAAAATAAAAGTTTAAGTCAAGTTTAGTATATAGGAGAGAGAAGTAAGCCTATAAAAATGTTGAGCAAACGGGGGAATTTTGGTGGAGAGAATGAAAATTGAGGTGTGATTTATGTTGTTTACATATGCAGACCAATTGTCCTCATTCATTTCCAGAAGTATAGGGCATTTTAAAAAAAGATAGTTGAAAAAATATTTCAAAAAGCAAAGGGCACCAATCACCTCACTACTAATTACAAGGGCTATAATTTCTCACTCACCAGGGTAGTTCTGACGTGGAAATTCTACTTCTAATGTCCATGGTTCCTTTCCTTGCTTCAACTTGAAGACTGCATTTGACTTATTCACACAATAACCTATTAATGGAAAAGATAAAGAAAATAATACAAATTGTCTGGAATTTAGAAACTATAGGATAAGAAAGTACAGTTTTAGGAGAACAATGAAGGTCACATTTAGGCTTGTCAAATTTAGAATCTTTCAATCAGGAAGGTGGGGACACAAATATTTTTCTGGTACCCAAAATGGATTTATCAACTTTGACCTCTGAAACAAAGCTAATATTATTCAAACCCACAGATGCCTTCCATGTTCCACAACTGGGAAAGGAAATGCAAACTACTGGGAGTTACCACAGGGAAGTCTTTCTCACCCACTGAGACTAGGTGACCATAGTTCTCCTGCATCACTTCCCTGTACAGGGTCCTCTGAGCAGTGTCCAGTAACTTCCACTCCTCCTGGGTGAATTCCACAATAACATCCTTGAATGTTACTGGTCCCTGTAACAACATATTTCAATTCAAACTGAAGTGATTAGAATAGAGTACCATTGAAAAGACATGTGTAAACTAGCTCTTAAAGTGCTAACTATAGAATTTACTCTGGAAAGTTAAGACACACTGCTACTCTGTACCCTGCCTTGTATATATAGATAAAATATTTGTTCAATATATATTTACTGAGATATCACTCCATGCCTAGAACTCTGCTGGAGATACAAAGATGAATCAAAGTAACCATTCCTGTTATCAAGGAGCTTACATTCTGACATGGAGGCAAAAATGCAAATGCTTCAGTGAAACCAGCAGAGAAGGTGCTCTGACTGAAGTATGCATAAGATATAAGAAGGTCACAGATGGGGATAGCTGTTTGTATTTTGTATTATCAAGTTAGATTTTTATTAGGTGGCCAAGCTGACTAATGTAAACTTCAGGAATTAAGAAAACAGGATTGGCAGAGGCCAATCAAAAACAGCAAGCTTAGGAAACTACAAATAAGATCGCATATGAAAACAGGATATAAGATCAAGATTAGGGGATACTCAAGTCAGGTTACAAAACATGGATTCATTCTGAATTTGTCTTTTGGGCCATTAAAATATATTTTGTACACCCACTTAATTGATGTCTGCTTATTATTAGAGCATACATTTACATCTATTTGTTTATTAAAAATGGACAAGTTTTAGTTTTTATATTTATATGAAAGAAAAATATGAATCAATATTTTGTTATTTCAAACTATGTGGACTGTCTTACACATCTTTGGGATGTTCAACCTTTCACTTTGTAGATGCAAATACAGATGAGGAGCCACTGAAGAGATTGATATAAGCACTGGAGTTTTGTGAGTAGATTAGTAGTTACAAGAAAACTAAAGTAGAAGAGGTAAATAACACATCAGAAATAAGGAGTATTAGAAAATTAAGAGACTGTGTAAGAAATAAACATTTACATTAAAGTAGCAGCAGTGGGGGAAAGAAGCATAACACAACTTTGCAATTAATTGTAAATAAATAACTACTGGGAGTAAGGGGAAGGGTAACTCCCAGTGTCTATATGGTTTGGTAATGACTAGAGCCATAATGCTAATTATTTTCATTCTGCATTTTTGTTGATAGAACTATTTAAGGCTATGTATTTTCCTCTGATAATTGGTTTTTTATACATTCCATAAAATCTGAAGTGCAGTATTTTCACTTGAAGAAAATCTTGGATAGATATAAATTCTTGCTTCACACTATTTTTCTTAAATATACTATTTTACTATCAATACTATTGTTTTATATGTTTACATGTTGTTTACAAGAATTATGTCAATTTTATTTTCTTTCCTTGTCAAGTGACTTAGACTTTTTTTTCTTGAGACCCACAGGACTTTTTTCCCCCTTTGAGTACATCTAGTAGTTTCATTAGAATCTCTTGTGTTTACCATTCTAGTCAATTCTCTCTGGCACAGGAAGAGCCTTTTCAATACCTAGATTCAGTTTTTCTTTTCTTTGTGGAACATTTCCTTGAATTAGTTTTAAATAATAGTCCTGTTCACTATTAAGTTTTTGTTATATAGAGAATCTACTTGGTCTTTCTTCTGTTTCTAGTACCTTTTTCTTCATCCTTGTCAATTCTTGTTTCTTCCCCCCACTACAGTCTCTTGCCGTGGCTCTCATATGTCGGTTATGGTACTTTCATTGATATCTCCTCTTCCTTAGGTGCACTGTAATTTAATCTTTTTATCTGAAATGACTTTCTGTTCTGCTATTTTTTTTCTGAATTAACATGCCCTATATTTTATATTTACTTATTTTTCCATTTTATTGTGAGTGTTCAATCTCTGATTTTTTAAGGTCCTTTTCTATCAAATTACTTAATATTGTCAAGTTGTGTTTTTCTCTACTTTGTGTTTGTTTGAGGGAAGAGTATTTACATCAGTTGAAAAGGTGTACACCTGAAATCTATGTAATTTCATTAACAATTGTCACCCCAATAAATTTTTAAAAAAAGGTGTTAATTCATGCTTAATGCTTTCTTCTTATATTGATATTGTACAATGTTGAGTAACTAATTGTGTTCATTAATCCAACAAAGATAAAAGTTGGTTTAATGGTGGGAAGGAATGAAAGGGTTATTCTAGTTCTTATTTCAAAAGCTCTCTTCTGTTGGCATAGTATGTTCACATTCTCAAAGAAAATAGCTTCACTGAAGGTGGTATCTTTAGATTCTGTGATACTACATTCTTTTTTTAGGACACCTAATTTTAGGTGCTTGTTTTCTTCTTTGCCTTCACTCCCAAGAGGAAGGGATTACTTCCTTTCCTCTGAGTTGTTGCCTGCTCCAAGCTGCCACCTGTGCACATTCTAAGTCCCTTCTTTTCAATTCCCAGTGTCAGTACTTAGATACCACAGGTCTCAGAGCTCTTCTCCATCTTTCTCCAATCAGGGTGAGAGACTGATTCTGGCAGTATGCCTTGTTGATCTTTTGTTCCCTTACAGCTGTGACATCACCATCTCTTCTCTCCCATCAATCTCCTCTTGACTTCCTGCTATGGAGTGAGCTCCGAGCTGCTTCTGTTTCTTCTGACAACAATCATCTCCCAACTTATATGTTTAAGTTAAACTGAAGTTTCCTGTATCCTAGCTATACAGTTGGAGCCGGTTATGGTACAGAGATACTTTTGTAGTTTACCAACTAGCATTATTCTATGACAATCAGGAAATCCACACAAAATGGGAAAGCAAGAAAAGAATAAGTTGGACAGAAGGAGGAAATGAGTTGAATTTTGGTCATGCTGTGCTTGAAGTGACTGTGGAACATAAAGCTGAAACTGTCCATTGTGGCAGATATACATATAAATAAATTTCCACAAATAATATTTTCATGTGTATGAAAAACAGCGTTCTAGAAGAGTCCAAAAAGAAGATTATGTGGAAGCAGCAATATTTGAAATGATGGCAGGATAAAGTAGACTGATACCATGAAGCCTGAAAAAACTTATTTCAATGTAAGAGTAGGCCAAGAGGAGAGTGTTAGGGAACTAAAGAAAGAGATTCACAAATAAGGACCAGTTAAGAGTTCAAAATGTAAAAAGTTCAAATTAGGATAACTCGATAAAAGCACAGCAAAGGAGTAAAAACAAGACAATTTGAGAAAATTTTGAAAGATCTAGAATTCATAAAAATAAAATAAACCAGCTTTGGACACACATTCTTTATTTTTATTAAATTTATTGGGGTGACAATGGTTGGTAAAATTATATAGGTTTCAAGGATACATTTCTATAATACATTGTCTATATATCACATTATGTGCTCACCACACCATCAGTTCTCCTTCCATCAGTTCTCCTTCCATCACCATATATTTGATTCCTTTCCCCTCTTCTACCACCCCCACTCTCCTTATCCTCTGGTAACCACTAAACTGTTGTCTGTGTCTATGAGTTTTTGTTCGTTTGTCTTATTCTGTTTCTTTCAGTTTTATATCTGACCTATCAGTGAAGTCATATGATCCTTCACTTTTTCTGTCTGACTTATTTCGCTTAGCATAATAATCTGAAGATCCATTCATGTTGTTGCAAATGGCAGTATTTCATCTTTTCTTATAGAAGAATAGTATTCCATTGTGTATACACAACACATCTGCTTTATCTAATCATCTATCCAAGGACACTTTGGTTGTTTCCATGTTTTGGTCACCATAAATAATGCTGCCACAGAACACTGGAATACATATATCTTTACATTAAATATTTTCAGATTTTTTCAGGTAGATACCCAAGAGGGATTGCTGGATCATAAGGTAATTCTATTCTTAGTTTTTTGAGGAACCTCCATAATTTTTTCCATAGCAGCTATATCAATTTACATACCCACCAACAGTGTATAAGGGTTCCTTTTTCTCCACAGCCTCTCCAACACTTATTATTATTTGTCTTGTCGATGATAGCCATTCTAACAGGTGTGAGGTTGTATATCATGGTTTTGATTTGCAGTTCCCTAATAGCTAGTGAAGCTGAGCATTTTATTTTATATACTCATATCTGTTGGCCATTTGTATATCTTCTTGGGAGTAATGTCTGTTCAGATCCTCTGCCCATTTTTTAACTGGATTGTTTGTTTTTTTGTTGTTGAGTTGTATGAGTTCTTTATATATTTTGGATATTAGCCCCTTATTGAAGGCGTTCTTTGCAAATATTCTCCCATTCAGTTGGTTGCCTCTGTTTTGTTGATACTTTCTTTTGCTGTGCAGAAGCTTTTTAGTTTGATATAGTCTTGTTCATTTATTTTTGCTTTTAATTCCCTTGTCTTTGAGGTCAACTTCATAAAATCCTCTCTAAAACCAAGGTCTGTAAGTTTAGTACCTTTGCTTTCCTCTGTGCAGTTTACTGTTTCAGGTCTTATGTTTAAGTCTTTGATCCATTCTGAGATAATTTTGGTACGTGGTGACAGATAGCAGTCTAGTTATTTTTTTATTGTTTTAATTTTTTTAAAGATTTTATTGGGGAAGGGGAACAGGACTTTATTGGGGAACAGTGTGTACTTCCAGGATTTTTTCCAAGTCAAGTTGTCCTTTCAGTCTTAGTTGTGGAGGGTGCAGGTCAGCTCCAGGTCCAGTTGCCATTGCTAGTTGCAGGGGGCGCTGCCCACCATCCTTTGCGGGAGTCGAGGAATTGAATCCACAACCTTGTGGTTGAGAGCCCACTGGCCCATGTGGGAATCGAACCAGCAGCCTTCAGAGTTAGGAGCATGGAGCTCCAACCGCCTGAGCCCTCGGGGCCAGCCCTAGTTTTATTTTTTTGCAGTTTTCCAATTTCCCGAGCACCACTTATTAAAAAGGCTGTCTTTTCTCCACTGTTATGTTTTTGGTTACTTTGTCAAAAATTATCTGCCCACAGATGTGTAGGTTTATTTCCCTGATTTCAATTCTATTCCATTGGTCTGTGTGTCTGTTTTTCTGCCAGTACCACACTGTTTTTGATTACTGTCACTTTGTTGTACAAACTGAAGTCAGAAAGTGTGATACCTAGAGCCTTGTTCTTTTTTCTTAGGATTGCTTTGGTTATTCAGGGTTTTTGGGATTCCATACAAATCTGATGATTTTTTTTCTTCTATTTCTTTAAAATATGCCACTTGGATTTTGATGGGGATTGCATTAAATCTGTATATCGATTTGTGTAATATGGCCATTTTAACTATGTTGATTCTTCCAATCCATGAACACAAAGTATCTTTTAATATCTTTGTTTTGTCTTCAATTTCTTTTAAGAATGTCTTATAGTTTTCAGTGTATAGGTCCTTCACATCCTTTGTTAAATTTCTTCCCAGGTATTTTATTCTTTTTGTTGCAATTGCAAAAGGAATTGTTTTTTTTTCCCCATTTCTTTTTCTGAAATTTCATTGTTAGTATACAGCAATGCAATGGATTTTTGTACATTGATTTTGTAGCCAGCAGCTTTACTGTTTATTGTTTCTAGGAGCTTTTGGGTGGAGTCTTTAGGGTTTTCTATATAAAGAATCATGTCATCTGCAAAAAGTGACAATTTAACTTCTTCATTCCTAATTTGGATGCCTTATCTTTCTTTTGCCTGATTGCTCTGGCTAGGACTTCCAACACTATGTTGAATAGCAATGGTGATAGGGGACAACCCTGTCTTGTTCCTGGTTTTGAAGGAAAAGCTTTCAGTTTTTCACCATTAAGATATTAGCTGACGGTCTGTTACATGTGGATTTTATTATGTTAAGGCACTTTTCTTCTATACTCATTTTATTAAGTGTTTTCATCATAAATACATGTTGTATCTTGTCAAATGCTTTTTCGGTACCTATTGATATAATCATATGATTTTAATTCTTGATTTTGTTTACATGGTGTTTCACATTGATTGATTTGCGTACATTGAACCATCCTTCTGCCCCTGGGATGGACCCCACTCGATCATTATGTATAATCTTTTTAATGTGTTGTTGTATCCAATTTGCTGAAATTTTGTTGATGATTTTTGCCTCTATATTCATCAGAGATCTTGGTCTATACTTTTCTTTTTAGGTGTTATCCTTACCAGGTTTTGGTATCAGGGTAATGTTGGCCTTATAATGTAAGTTAGGAAGTACTGCCTCTTTTTCAATTTTTTGGAAGAGTTTGAGGAGGCCAGGTATTAAATGTTTGGTAGAATTCAGTAGTGAAGCCATCTGGTCATAGACTTTTGCTTTTGGGAAAATTTTAGATGATTGTTTCAATTCCTTACTGTTGATTGGTCCATTTAGATTTTCCAGTTCTTCGTGATTCAGCCTAGTAAGGCTATATTTTTCTAAGAACTTGTGCATTTCTCCTAGGTTATTGAATTTGGTGGCATCTAGTCCTTCACAATATTCCCGTATGATCCTTTGTATTTCTGTGGTATCTGTGATAACTTCTGTTTCATTTCTGATTTTGCTTGGGTCTTTTCTCTTTTTACCTTAGTGAGTCTAGACAAGGGTTTCTCAATTTTATTAATCTTTTCAAAGAACCAGCTGTTTATTGCATTAATTTTGTCTGTTTTTGTTTTGTTCTCTATTTCATTTAGTTCTGCTCTAATTTTTATTTCCTTCCGTCTGATGACTTTGGCTTTCATTTGTTCTCTTTTTCTAGTTCTTTAAGGTGTGATGGTGTTTATTTGGGATTTTTCTTGTTTCTTGAGATAGGCCTGTAATGATATAAATTTCCGTCTTGTTACTGCTTTCGCTGCATCCCAGTAATTTTGATAGGACAGATTTTCATTCTCATTTGTTTCTATGTATCTTTTGATTTCTTTTATTTCTTCTTTGACTCATTCTTTAATAAAATGTTGTTCAATCTACACATATGTGTGGTTTTTACCACTTTGGTTTAGCATCTGATATCCAATTTCAAAGTCTTGTGGTCAGAGAATATGCTTGGTATGATTTCAACCTCAAATTTGCTGAGGCGATTTTTATATCCCAACATATGGTCTATCCTTGAGAATGTTTCATGTACACTAGAAAAGAAGTATGATCCGGTGTTCTAGGATGAAGTGCTCTGTAAATGTCAATTATGCCTATTTGGTCTACTGTGTCATTTACAGCTGATATTTCCTTACTGATTTTCTGTTTGGATGATCTGTCCATAGCTGTCAATTGTGTATTAGGTCCCCCACTATAATTGCATTTTGGTCAGTTTCTTCCTTTAGTTATGTTAGTTGCTTTGTATAGTTTCGTGTTCCCTTTTGGCAGCATATATATTGATAAGTGTTATGTCTTCTTGTTGTCCCTTTAATCATTATGAAATATCCATTTTGTCTCTTGTTATCTTTTTTATCCTGAAATCTGTTTTGATAGATATAAGTATGGCTACACCCACTTTTCTCTGGGTTCCATTTCCTTGGAGTATCATTTTATACCCTTTCACTTTGAGTCTACATTTGTCCTTGTAGCTAACATGTGTCTCTTGGAGGCAGCATATGGTTGGCTTTTGTGTCTTTTTTTTTTGTTGATATAACCTGCTACTTTGTATCTCTTTATTGGTGAGTTCAGTTCATTTATATGTAGGGTGATTATCGATATATGAAGATTTCCTCTAGCTATTTTATCTTTTGTTTTCTGGTAGCTCAGTGTCTCTATTGTTTCTGTGCCTTTTTGTCTCTGTTATTTTAGTTTGGTGGTATTCTATGATTTTCCCGTTTCCTCTTCTTTTATGTTATGTCTCTTAGTTCTGGATTTGTGTGTGTGTTTGTGAGAGAGAGTGGTTACCATTAAATTTACGTAAAAGAAAGTTTCATGTACACAGTAGTCCTTTATCTTCAGCATGCTTATCCCTCCACTCCCTTTGCAGGTCAGACCTTTCCTCTCTTCCCTTTTATGTTTTTGTTGTCACAAATTATACCAATTTATGTTATGTGTTGATTTTCTGAGTTTCAGTAGCAAGTTGTCTTTTTCTTTTTCCCTATTTCTATAATATGTTTTTAATCTTTACCCTTTATGTTCTGTTTAAGTGTATAGTGTCCTATTTTGTGTAGTTTTGGCATTTCCTGCTTTTGTGTGTCTGTCAGTAATCTTGCTCATCTTTTGTATTCTTTTGTTTCATGTCAAATAGCCGCCTTCGGTATTTCCTGTAATGCAGGCCATGTGGTGGAAAATTATCTCAGCTTCTGTATGTCTGGAAAGGTCTTTACTCTTCTTTCATATCTAAAGGATAACTTTGCTGGGTATATTATTCTTGGCTAGTAATTCCTCTCTTTCAAGAGTTTGAATATTTGATTCCACTCCCTCCTGGCTTGTAGTTTCTGCTGAAAAAAATCTACTGATAATCTAACGGGCTTTCCTTTGTAGGTTACTGTCTTCTTTTCCCTGGCTGCCTTGAGGATTCTTTGTCATTAATATTTGGCAGCTTCAATATAATGTGCCTTGGAGAAGGCCTGTGGGACTGGGGTAATTAGGTGTCTGTTTGCTTCTTGGATTCGAGGATCCACTTCTTCCCACAGGTTTGTGAAGTTCTCATCAACTATTTATTTAAATAGACTCTCTGTTCCCTTCTTCCTCTCTTCTCCTTCTCGTATACCCATTATTCTTATCTTGCTGTTTCTAATGGGGTCAGAAAATCATTGTGGAAGTCTTTTCTTTTAACTCAAGTCTCTCTCTTCTTCCATCTGTGTCCTTTCCACATTTCTATCTTTGATATCACTAGTTCTTTCTGTCATCTGGTCAGCTCTATATCCTAAGCTGACTATTTCATCCTTCATCTCTTTTATTTAGTTCTTCATTTCCAGAATTTCTATTTGGTTCTTTCTTAGAATTTCAATCTCTTTGGTAAAATATTCATTTTGTTCATTGATTTTGTTTCTGAGTTCATTAAACTGCCTAAATTTTCTTGCATCTCATTGAGTTTTTTCACAACTGCAATCTTGAATTCTCTGTCATTTTAGTGACATATTTCTATGTCTTTAAGGTCATTTTCTGGAGGTTTTTCATTTTCTTTCTGAGCTGACTTGTTACTTTGGTTATTCATGACAATTAATGAATTATTATTTCTCTCCCCGGGCATCTACAGGAGTAGATTCTGCAGCAGGCTGATATGAAGAGGTCTTTCTTTTGCTTTCCAGTAGGTGTCACTGCAGCGTTTTATTTTCTCTCACACTGTTCCAGCTTCTCACTCGACATGAGGTTACCTGCAAAGGTGGGCTTCTTCTATGTGAGCAGGTTGCCTGGGTCTCAGGCATTGCCTCTGTGGGATGCTGTGGAGGGCAATAGAGTCCTGAGCCTCTGAAATCCCAATACTGCCCCTGCAGCCCAATGCAGTTTGTGTATCTCAGCAGCCCTGGTTGCTCCTGCAGGGATCATACTGGAAAGGTGGATATGGGTTGGGCTGGGAGAGGAGGCGGTTGTGTTTGTGATTCCAAGCAATGGCAACTTCCAGCCCACAGCCATCTCACGCCTACACAGCTCCTTCCCTGTCACTGTAATTAGCTGCACTGTGCGTCTGTGACTGTGGGACTGTCTCTCCAGTTCTCAGGGCTGTAGATATTCTTACTCTTTAATTGGACACTTCTACAACTTCTTCTGGAGTCTGCTCCTAACACTAGGAGGGTGGGAGGAGGCGAGCTTTGGGAGGGTGGTGGGAGTCAGCCTTCTGCCTGGCAGTGAGGGCTTAAACCCTTCTGTATTCAATCTTTGCCCTGAGGTCTCTGCCCCGATCGCTGGGTTCAGCCATATTATATGCTATCCCTCAGGCAGGATTGTGCGCCACAGACAGTGCACCTGCATCCCGGATCCTTCCCTCTCACAGGAGTGCAGTGAGCTCCAGGATGTGCCCTTCAGTCTACGTCTCTGCATTTCCTTTTTTCCTTTTCCCTTCTTTGCCCCAATTGGCCCACCTTCAGATGTTCCCAAGTGTGGATCTCTCAAAATACACTTGTGTGTTGTGTAGGGCATCCTTTGTCAAATTACGAGGTTTGACAATTAAGTTTGTGAATTTGTTGCAATGACGTTGCTAACCATTTTTGATATCAGAGGAATTATTCATTATGAAGTTATATCCAACTGGACAAAGTGTTGACCAAATTTATTATTTGGAAGTACAGAAAAGGCTGTGTGAAAAAGTTGGAACACCTGAGCTTTTCACCAACAATTCATGGCTTTTACATCACAACAATGTACCAGCTCACACAGTACTGCCTGTGAGGGAGTTTTTAGCTAGTAAACAAATAACTGTACTGGAACTCCCTCCCTACTCACCTGAGCTGGCCCCCAATGACTTTTTTCTTTACCCAAAGATAAAGGAAATATTGAAAAGAAGACATTTTGATGACATTCAGGACATCAAGGGTAATACAATGACAGCTGTGAGGGCCATTCCAGAAAGAGTTCCAAAATTGCTTTGAAGGGTGGACTAGGCACTGGCATCAGTGCGTAGCTTCCCAAGGGGAGTACTTCAAAGGTGACCATGGTGATATTCAGCAATGAGGTATGCAGCACTTTTTCTAGGATTAGTTTGCGAACTTAATTGTCCGACCTCTATAGCTGTTCGATTTGTTTTAACTTCCACTGGAGATTTCAAGGAGCACCCCTCACATCGCCATGTTTCTGACATTACCCTGTGAACACACATCCTAACAGATAGCTCAGGAAATCTTTTATTCTTAGAGTTGAAGGGTTGGAATTTGACAGAGACAGTGGAATGACTGATTTGGCAGGGAAATTAATCATAGTCAAGCTTAAAGGACTCCTTGTTTTGTGTGTGTGTGTGTGTGTGTGTGTGTCTGTGTGTGTGTGTGTGTGGTTTTTTTTAAACAAAGAGCATCCAGCAAAAAGCAAAATCTGATAAGAGCTCACCACATGTAGCAGTGGAACAAATACAGGGGCTCTGAATATGGGCACAAGATAGCCAAAAAGAGAAATTGTATTACACGTGTGCGGGTGCATGCATACACGTACACACACACACACACACACACACACACACACACATTTTATTCTTTTCTAATATATAGAATTTTTTTTAAAGCAACACTCTATCGAAATAGTTACAAGTACTGTTTTCTTATAGTACAGCAATATCACTTCAGCAATTAAGAGTCACAAACAAAACTGATGTGACTTTTCATATGTAGAACCAAATGCTAAAAGGCAAAGAAGAAATGCCCACAAAGAGAATAAAATCTTACCATTTGTGACATCTTGGATGGACGTAGAGTGTATAATGCTAAGTGAAATAAGTCAGACTGAGAAAGACAAATACTGTATGATTTCACTTATATGTGGAAACTAAAGAACAAAATAAATGAACAAACAAAATGGAAACAGACCTATAGATACAGAGAATAAAGTGATGGTTGCCAGAGGAGGGGGGGGGTTGGGGAGCTGGGTGTAAATGATAAAGGGATTAAGAAATAATACAAATTGGCAGTTATAAAATAATCATGGGGGTGTAAAGTACAACATAGAGAATATAGTCAGTAATGTTGCAATAACTGTGTATAGTGCCAGGTGGGTACTAGTCTAATGGGGTGATCACTGCATAAATTATATAATGTCTAACCACTAGGCTATACACCTGAAATTAATATAAAATAATACTGAATTCAATTGTAATTGAAAAAAATATTTTTTAAAAGTTCTAATGGAAGAGGTTTTGAATTTAAAATTCCATTCCGTGTCAAATTTTCGTTCAAGGATAAGAAAAAAATAGATGTTTTCATAAACATAAGGACTTTAAAAGTATATAAACTATGTACTTATTCTGCAAAGCACTAGAATATAGTTCAGAGAAACCAAAAAAAAAAGCACATGGCAAACCAGAAATAACAACTAAAAGATATAAGAGACAAATAAGAACATATTTCTGGTATAGCCATAGTAGGAAACGGTGTAAATTAAAATGGAGTGCTTACAAAAATGGTGAAAAAGAAAAGACTATTCTGATACTAAACAAAAAACAATCATACTGTAGTATACTCCACCCAGCAACAGCAGAATACACGTTCTTCTCAAGTACACATGATACATTCTCCCATATAGACCTTTGTTAGGCCATAAATCAAATTTCAATAAATTTAAAAAGACTAAAATCTATCCAATGTATTTTCTCTAACCACTAGGGAATGAGGTAGAAATCAGTAACAGAAGGAAAACAGGAAAATTCACACACAAAAAGGTGGAAATTAAAAAACACAATCTAAACAACCAAGAGTCCAAAGAAAAACCACAAGGGAAATTAGAAAACACTTAGAGAAGAATGAAAATGAAAAAGTAAGTACACCAAAACTAATGGGATGCAATGAAGGCAATGACTAGAGAGGAATTTGTAGTAGTAAATGACTACATTAAAAAAGAAAAATCTCAAATCCATAACCTAACTTTACATCTTAAGGAACTACAAATATAAACTAAACCCAAAGCTAGCAAAACTACAAAGTAATAAAAATTTAAAATGAGGATAAAATAGAGTATAGAAAAACAATAAAAAGATCAACAAAACCAAAAGTTACTTCTTTGAAAAGATCTAAAATATTGACAAACCTTTAGCTGTCGTGACTGAAAAAAATATATACAAATATTTAAAATCAGAAATGAAAGAGAGGACATTGTTATCAACCTTTCAGAAATAAAATTATTGGAAAATTCTATAAGTAACTATATACCAACAAATGAAAACCTAGAAATGGAAAATCTGAACAGATCTATAACAAGAGATTGACTTATTAATCAAACACCTCCCACAAGAAAAGCAGAGGTGAAAACATTTTCTAAGTCTTTTCATGAGGCCAGCATTACCCTGATACACGAGGTCTGACAATTAAGTTCGCAAACTCATCCTAGAAAAAGGGCTACATACTTCATTACTGAATATCACTACAGTCACCTTTGAAGTACTCCCCCTGGGGAAGCTATGCACTGATGCCAGTGCCTAGTCTACCCTGCAAAGCAATTTTGGGATTCTTTTTCTGGAATGGCCATCACAGCTATCATAGTATTTGATGTTATGAATGTCATTAAAATGTCTTCCTTTCAATACTTCCTTTATCTTTGGGTAAAGAAAGAAGTCATTGGGGCCAGCTCAGGTGAGTAGGGTGGGTGTTCCAATACAGTTTACGGCTAAAACTCCCTCAGACAGTAACATGTGAGCTGGTGCATTGTCGTTATGCAAGAGTCATGAATTGTTGGCGAAAAGCTCAGGTTGTATAACGTTTTCACGCAGACTTTTTTCAGCACTTCCAAATAGTAAACTTGGTTAACTGTTTGTCCAGTTGGTACAAATTCATAATGAATAACCCCTCTGATATCAAAAAAGGTTAGCAACATTGTTGCAACAAGTTCACGAACTTAATTGTCAGACCTCATAAGAGCCTGACAAAGAACACCAAAGGATAAAACTGCAGACTAATATCTTCTATGAATACCGAGGTAAAAATTCTTAACAAATTACTAGCAAATCAAATCCACCAAAATAAAAAAGACTATATAACATGACTTTGTATTACCAATCCCAGGAATGCCAGGGTGGTTCAACATACAAAAGTCAATCAATTATATAAATAGAACAAAAGGGAAAAAAGTAGATGGTCATTTAATTGATGCAGAAAAAGCATTTAACAAAATTCAACACTCTTTCATGATAAAAACACTCAAGAATTAGGAATAGAAGGAAAATTCCTTGACATGATAAACAGCATTTTTAATCCATTCCTTCCCCCAAACAATACCATAATCATCAGTGAAAGACTGAAATCTTCCTCCTTGTGACCAGAACAAGACAAAGATGCTTGCTTTCGCCACTTCTAATCAACATTGTACTGAAAGGCTAGCCAGAACAATTAGAGAAGAAAAAGATATAAAAGCTGTCCAAATTAGAAAGGAAAATGTAAAACTGTATTTGCAGATGACATGAATCGGATTATCCCAAAGAATCTACATATAGGTTATCTCAAAGAATCCACAACAACATCAAAAAAGCTAATAGAGCTAACAAAACCAGTGAGTTGCAGGACATAAGATCAACCCACAAAAATAAATTGTGTTTCTGTATACCAGCAATGAAAATCTGAAAAATAAATTAAGACAATTCCATTTAGGGTAGCATCAAAAGGAGTAAAATACCAAGGAATAAATTTACTCGAGGAAGTGTAACTAAAAACCTGAAAAAAAAAGAAAAAAAAACTGGAAAAATTAAAAAAGACCTAAATAAATGACATTCTGTGTTCATAGACTGTAAGATTTAATATAGTTCAGGTGACAATATTACGCAACTGAATCTACAGATTCAATACAATCCCTATCAAAATACCAATGGCTTTTGAACATAAATGGAAAAACTAATCCTTATTACTATGGAATAACAAAAAGTCCCTAATAGCCAAAACCGTATTAGAAAAGAACAAAGTTGGAGGCCTCTCTTCTCACAATTTCAAATCTTACTACAAAGCTACAGTAATCAAAACAGCGTGGTATTGGCATAAGGATAGACATTTTGTCCAATGGGACAGAAATGACAGTTGGAAATAAACCCATACATCTACAGCCATTTGATTTATCAACAGGGAACCCAAAACCATTTAATAGGGAAAGAATAATTCCTTCAACAGATGATACCGGTACAACTGAATATCCATGTGCATAAAGAATAAAATTGGACCTCTACCTCACTCCATATACAAAGGTTAACTCAAAACAGATCAATGACCTAAGTATAAGAGCTAAAACTATAAAGCTCAGAAGAAGACGTATTGGTAAGTCTTACATTGAATTTGACAATGGATTCTAGATATGACACCAAAAGTAACAAAGACAAATAAATTGGAGTTTATAAAAATTTGAAACTTCTATGCATCACAGGATACTACCAAAATAGGAAAAAGACAACCCACAGAATAGGCTATAATATTTGAAAACCATCTGATAAATTATCTATCTATACATATTATCCAGAATATGTAAGAAACACAATTCAAAAACAAAAGGACACCCAGTTAGAAAATGGGCAAAGAACTCAAACAGATATTTCTCCAAAGAGTATATACCAATGTCTAAAAGCACATGAAAAGATGCTCATTATTCTTTAGGGAAGCGTAAATCAAAACCACAATACTTTATATTCACTACGATGGGTGTTTTAAAAAAAACAAAAATGGAAAATACAGGTGATGAAGAGGATTTAGAGAAATTGGAACTCTCATATAGTCTAGTGGAAATATAAAATGGTACAGCTCCTGTGGAAAAATTTGGCAGTTCCTTAAAAAGTTAAACATAGAATTACCATACAACCCAGAAATTCTACTTCTAGAAATATACTCAAAAGAATTGAAAACAGGTACTCAAATACTTGTACACAAAGATTCATAGCTGCACCACTCACAATATCAAAAAGTGAAAACCACCCAAATATCCATCAATGGATGAATAAATAAATTATGGTACATACATACAATGGAATATTTTTTAGCCATAATAATGAAGGAAGCAATTGATACATGCTATTAGGTCAATGAACTTAGAAAACATTATACTAAGTGAAAGAAGTCAAACAGGAAAGGTCACATATTACATGATTCCACTTATAGGAAATACCCAGAAAGGTAAATGCACAGAAAGAGAAAACAGATTGTTAATTGCCAGGAGCTAGAGGCAGAGAAAACATGGTGTGACCGCTTCATGGGTATGTGTGGGCCTTTTCTTTTAGGAACTAGATGTTGTGGTGGTTCCACTACATTGTGAATGTACTAAATGCCACTCAATTGTACACTTTAAAATGGTATTATGTAAATTTCACTTCAATTAAAACAAACAAAACCTAACAAAGAAAAGTTGAGGCCCAAATGGTTTCACTGGTGAATTCTACCAAACATTTAAGGCAGAAACAATACCAATTATATACCATTTCTTCCATAAAACAAAAAGAAGATAACCACTCTCAACTCATTTTATGAGGCCAACATTATTATGCTGATACCCAAACTAACAAAACCATTACCAGAAAACTACACTGGTGGTTACCAGTTTGTACCAGATCAGGAGTACTGTTAATAATTGTTAAATTATTTTAGGAATTGCTTGACATAACTTGTAGCCTGAAATTTGTCATGGTGAAAAAATTTATACCACAGAAAATGGTACACAGTACTAACCAGACTTCTCTACCAATCCCCCAAATCTGATCACTAAATTTTACCAGCATATAGACTACCAATATTTTACATGGTTTCAAATGTAAAAATCCTCAAAAAAAATCAGCAAATCCACTACCTGATTTCAAGACTTATTGCAAAGCTATAGTAAAGACACTGTGTTATTAGTAAAAGGATAAACATACAGATCAGTGGAACAAAACCAGAGTCTAGCAGTCATTGTTTGCAGAGGTCCCTCAGGCATGCTGCATTTCAGGGAAAAGCCATGGAGTGGGCTGTCAAGCCTCTCCACTGTGCTCCTGCCATCTCAGTTGATCTTTGTAAGAGAGCACCTGGTATTGAAATTTGACCAATAGGACTGAGACTTTCCCCATCCAATCAGAGCTGTGCAGCTACATCCTCATTTGCATCTTTACCAACCAATCAGGACAGTGCTTTTGGACCAATCAAGCTGTGAGGATTTAGAGTCTTCATGTGCATGGAAACAGACCAATCAGGGATTGGGAGCAGTAACTCTTCTCTATATAAGCCAGCTTTACCTCTGTCTCCGTGTGGCACACTTTCAGTTTCCATCAAAGACTGTTTCACCAGTTAGAGCTGTCACAGTGGAGTGGAGCTCTAACAGAGCAGAGCAGATCTTACTGGATCCAAAGCGGAGCTGTCTCACTGGAGCTGAACTGTGACACTGGTGCTGTAACACTGGAACTTCCTCACCTGGGCTGCCTTGCCAAGCTGTTCGACAGCTGAGCTGTTTCACAGTTGAGCTGTTTGCACTGAATAAAGTCTCCCCTCCTCACTGTACCCCAAATTGGGGACTCCTGTTGACACTGAATTGACTACCATGACTTTCACTTGGCTAGGGAGAATAACAAAGAGCCCTTTTCATCACAATATAAAAGGGGCACTTGATGTCACTGGTGACCTAGATGTCACTGTTAACCTGGACCACTTTGTTAAGGCAGTGTTTGCCACTTTTCTCTACTGTATGTTTCTTTTTCATACTCTATTCTTTGAAAGCAAATCACTAAGTCCAGCCCATACTCAAGGAGGGAGGGAATAAAACCCACTTCCAAAAGGGAGCAGTATCTATGTATATTATTTGGAATTCTTCACAAAGAGGAGTTCTCTCTTCTCCCTATTTATTTTTTATTTATATCAGTATGGTCTCAAATATTTAATGCTTTGGGTTAGAATCAAATACTGTTTTATATTATTGCTCAAATTGTTCCAGCCTTGCCCATGAGAAGCTCTTTCAAGTTGGCTCCTGTGCATATCTGACATATCCCCATCACTTTGTTTTTGAGCACTTCCTTACTTTCTGATGTACAAAATGCTCTGGGCTTATTTTCTATTTTCCTTGCCTTAGCCCTAGAATCATTCATTTCTCCACGGAATTCTGGTTCCTTTTATTGGAGAATAGTATTTAGAAACCAAGATCTGTGTGCTGGGTATATTCATTGCTACTGGGGTGTCACTGGTTATAGGCCCTCTCAGCAGACAGAGTTAGAAAATATAGTATGTATTGTATTAACCCATGTATATATAAATATCTATAATTGTTTCTGCATCTACCTGTATATATGTTAAGCTAATATACTTGTAAACTAATATATACTAATATATACTAATATACTTGTATGTTAGCTTAACATATATACAGGTAGATACATTTGTTTGTTAATAAATGGCACTGGAAGAAATGAATAGTCATATACAAAAACAAATGAACCTCAGCCAATAATTTACACTTTATACAAAAATCAACTGAAAATAAACAAGTCTAAATATATAAAATGTAAAAACTACAAAATATTTTAAAATATAGAAGAAAGTCTTTGTGACCTTAAGTTAAGCAAGACTTTTTAGACATGACACCAAAAGAAACTAAAAAGAAACCAAATTGGAGTTCATCAGAATTTACTTTGTGAAACACACTGTTAAGTGAGTGAAAAGAGGAGCCACAGATAATGAGGAAAATATTTGAAAATCACAAATCTAACAAAGTGGTTGTATCCAGAACATATAAAGAACTCTCAAAATTCAGTAAGAAAACAATCCAATTTAAAAATGAACAAAAGATTTGAACACACTCACAAAAGAAGATAGATGGATATCAAATAATCACATAAAAAGATTTTCAATGTCATTAGTCATTAGGAAAATGCAAATTAAAACCATAATGAGATACCATTACATACCTATCAACATGACTTAAAAAACAACAACCTGACAATACCAAGTGCTGACAAGAATGTGAAGTAAGTAGAACTCTGATACACTGCAATAGGAATACAAAACAATACATCTAATCTAGAAAACAATTTGGCAGTTTCTTATAATCTTAATACTTAACTATGATAGAGCAAGCACTCACCTAGCTATTTACCCAAGAGAAATGAAAACCTGTATACACACAAAAATATGAATGCAAATATTTATAACAGTGCTTTTCAAAATTGCCAAAAAACTGGAAACAACCCAAATGTTTTCAACTGGTGAATGGATAAATAATTAGGGTACATATATACAACTAAATTCTATTTAGCAATAAAAAAGCAACTTGATACATACAACACGATCAAGCAAAATTATAGGGATAAAAAATAAATTGGAGATTGCTAGGAATTAATGGTGGGGGATTACAAAGAGGGAACCATGGAAATTTTGAGGTGATGAAACTGTTCTATATCTTGGTTGTGGTGATGATCACATGCCTTCATGCATGTATTAAATAAAACTGGTTGAAATGTATACCCAAACAGAGGAAATTTTGCTATAATTGAAAGAAAAAATAAATCAAAATTAAAATACAGCACAAGTCAAAAACCACTTCAGATTCATTAAAATGGCTAAAACAAGCCAAAAAATACCAACAAGGATGTGGAGAAATTGGAACCCTTGTGCATTGTTGGTGGGAATGTAAAATGTTTATGGAAATGGTTCCATTTTTCACTATGGAAAACAGTATGGCAGTTTCTCAAAAAATTAAACACAGAATTTCCATATGACCCAGCAATTTCACTCCTAATTATATATCCCCCAAAAAATCAAAGCAGGGACTCAAACAGATATTTGTACACCAATGTTCATAGTAGCATTATTCATAATAGCCACAAGGTACAAGCAATCCAAGTATCCATTAATAGATGAATGAATAAACAAAATGTGATCTATACAAACAATGGAATGTTATTCAACCTTGTCATATGCTGCAACATGGATGAACCTTGAAGACATTATGCTGAAATATGCCAGTTTAAAAAACAACAACAAAACAAATACTGTATGATTCCACTTATATGAGGTACCTAGAATAGTCAAATTCATAGAGACAGAAAGTAGAATGGTGGTTCCCACGAGATGGAGAAAGGGGGCAATGGGGATCTGATGTTTAATGGGTGCAGAGTTTCTGTTTGAGATGATGAAAAGAGTTCTAGAGATGAATGGTGGTGGTATATAACAATGTAAATGTACTTAATACCACAGACCTACCTACTTAAAAATGGTTAATATGATAAAGTTTGTTATGCATATTTTACCACAATTAAAAATAAATAAAAGCAAAAAATAAAACCCCCAAAACACTAAAAGTAGCTATACGAAAGTATCAAATATTAACACAGGCACCAGAATTTGAGGGATCAAGGTCCTGAGTGTTACACTTCTGCTTAGAATTTTCAGGGCATTTAAAAATTTCATAGGCAGAGCAAAAATGCAGAGCAGAAAGCAGCTTAGAGCTAGTACCTCTAGAATAAGATAAAAAAAAAAAATTCTGAATAGAATGCAGAGAGGTAAAAGAGAAGCTGATCTCACCCTAACGATATAACAAGTACCTACCTAGAAAATTGTAAGTTTTGTAAGATAAGCTCTATCAGAGATCTGAGAATACAAAGATTAATAAAGGAAAAAAATTCAGAAGAGATAAATACTTCAGAAGAGAAAAGAAAACTACAACGACTTTCATTGCTGGGGGTGAGTAGGAGAGAGAGGAAACCAGTTCAACTTTTAACAAACTTACAATGTTTGCTTGTGGGCTTCTGTGATGTATTAGAATTCCTATGAACCCCAATCACAAAGCAAGTCAACACCAACCTGATACTAGCTGGTGACTGAGTGGGGGGCTTCATATTCAAGAGGTCCCCAAAAAGAAGCCTTTTTTTACTTCCCATCAAATGTTTCAAAGTGGTCAGTTTATAAATTGAAGAAGCAGTTTCTGGAACTAAATAGGAAGTTCCATTACAGATATAGATGTTCTGAAATGCAAACACCCATTTTCCCCCTAATAGGCCTGTATTGAATGCATGGGAACAACTCTCCAAAGGCCAAGAGCAGAGTGTCAGGGCAGGAAGAGATGTTTCAGGTGGTGAAAGCTCTGCAGGGCAGGAACTCCTCAGTCACCCTACAAAACAGGTGGTGGGTAGGCTACAAATGACATCAATGGAGCCTGGTGGTACTCAGATCCCAAGCCCTGTTAAGAGAAAGCTAGATCTTGCCATCAAATCGTTTGAAGCCAGTGGTGAATGGAATCTAACTAAAACCCAGGGCCAGCTGAACTATACATTAGACTGACTTAGCAAATGGACAGAGGAAGGACTGTGCCTTTTTCTGGAGGTATTATTAACTTCAATCTTCACTACACCTTTACACATAATGTCCAGCACATAATAAAAAATTAAAGAGACATACAAAGAAGCAGAAAAATATAACTCATATTGAGAAAATAAGGCTATTGAAGCAGACCCACAGATAACCTAGATATTAGGATAAGGAATTTTTAAATTAACTATGATAAAAATGTTAAATGACCTAGTGGAAAAACAGACAATATAAATGAAAGTATGGGGAATCTTAGCAGAGATAGAAAAACAAACAAACAAACAAACAACAACAAAAAACCAGAAATTTTTAGAATTAGAAGATACAGTAGCAGAAGTAGATTTTAATGAATGAAGTGGGCTTTATGAATGAAAAGAACTGACAGAAGAAGGAAGCCACGAAGTTAAAAAAAAAAAAAAAGTTCAATAGAAATATCCAAACTAAAGAACAAAAAAAAAAAAAAAGAAAAAGAAAAAAAAGAAAGAAAAACCCTCCCAAAACTAAATAGAGCATCTGAGATTTTGGCAACAATATGTATATACAAGGTGTGATCAAAAAATACAATGTTTAAATTTTAAAAAATGTATTACAGTAAAAGACACATTGTCATTAATCCCTCTCAAAATACTTCCCCTCACTTCGAACACACTTATCCCATTGTTCTTGCCACTTTCTGAAGCAGTTCTGGAAGTCCTCTTTCAATGAGTGTCTCTAGTTGTGCTGTTGTAGCTGCCTCGATGTCCTGAATCAATTCAAAACGTTTATCTTTCATGGTCATTTTGACTTTCGGGAAGAGCCAGAAATCGCATAGTACCAAATCTGGTGAATAAGGTGGATGAGGACACACCGTAATGTTTTTATTTGACAGAGATTGCCATTCCAGAAGCCATGTGTGACACAGAGTGCTGTCCTGATGGAGGATGAAGTAAAGACACTCACAGTAACTATAAAGGATGTTTTCAAACAGGAAATTTTTGTGATCACACCTCGTACTCCAACATTTAGGTAATTGGAATTTTATAAAGAAAAAAAAGAGAATGGCACAAAGAAAATATTTGAAGAGTACCAAGAATTTTCCATTATGATAAAACAACTGACAAATCTTTATCATACTTCAAAAAGGATAAATGCAAAACAAACCATATGTATGCACATCACAGTCTAACTGTAGAAAACTAAAGATAAAATTAAAATCCTAAGCACAACCAGAGGAAAAAGACACATTGTGTTCAGGTGATTAACAACAAGATGAAGACTGGCTTCTCATCAGAAAAAAACAGAAGCCAGAAGACAAAGATATCCTAAAAAGGCAAAACAAAGAAAACTCTTAATAAATAGTTCTCTTTCCAGGAAAATATCCTTCAAACACCAAGATAAAATAAAGACATTTCTGAGAGACAAGCCAAGTTAATTTGTCACCCTCCATCCTGAGCTACACACAATAATGAAATAAATTGCCAGGCTAAAGGGAAAAGATATCTGAGAAAATCCCAGACCTGTAGAAAAGAATAAACAGAACTGAAAGCAGATATGTAAATAAACATAAAAGACTACACACATACACACATACTTAAATTTTTGTAAAAGATTACTAAGTGTTTTTTAAAAAAATAACAACTATTTGGGGATAAAAATATATGTATAAGTGAGACACAAGACAAGGACCACAAGGATGGGAAGGGTGTAAATAGAATTATACTGATGAAAGATGATTACATCGTTCATGAATAAGTATATTATTTGAAGATACTGTGATTAAGTTAATGGTACATACTGTGTTTCCCTGAAAATAAGACCTAGCCGGACAATTAGCTCTAATGCGTCTTTTGGAGCAAAAACTAATATAAGACCAGGTCTTTATAATATAATATAGTATAATATAATATAATATAATATAATATAACATAATATAATATAATATAATATAATATAATACAGTATAACATAATATAATAAATACCCAGTCTTATTTTACTATAAGACTAGGTATAATATAATACCTGGTCTTATATTAATTTTCACTCCAATAAATGCATTAAAGCTGATTGTCTGGCTAGGTCTTATTTTCGGGGAAACAGGGTACTGTGATCTCCAGACTAAGCAATAAACAAAATAAGACAAAAAAGTAGAGTTTAAAAGTCAATAAAGAAGATACAAAGCAATATCTGAAACACTCAAATGTTCAACCCAAAGAAAATACAATAAATCTAATTAGGATAAAGAGAAATCCATACATAAACATACTAGAATAAAAGCTATTTTAAAAGCAGCTAGCACAAAACAGACAAATTTACTTCAACGGCCTGAAAAATCAACAGGTGAAATTTTAATAGCTTTAATAGCTTTAATAGAAGTAAAGACAGTAAATGCTTTTCAATGTTTTAAACGATAAGAACTGTCAATGAAGAATTCTATACACAGTGAAGAAGTTCTTCACGAATATTTCAGGTAAAAAAAATTGAGAATTTTCTAACAGCATACCCTGACTAAAACAAGCAAGCACACACAATAAAAACAATAACTATAAAGGATGTTTTCAAACAGGAAATTTATGCCAATAGGACTTGACAGATGCAAGGAGGAATAAAGGAGATCATCTAATCTGGACAAAATGACTATGAACAAACAAAAAATTCCAGTATCTGCATAAAATAAACTTTTTCGTGAGTTGGTAGTGACAACTGCAAAATTACTTCAAAAAACAAACAGGCTCACTAGTCTTTTCTGCTGTCAAGACTGACGATTCAGCAATTAGTTACAGAGCACAAGGTAGGGAAAACATCATGTGCCACCTTTGAATGAATTCTGGATAAGGAGAATTTCACATAAAAGATATAAATATGTTCAATATTGACTGAAGTACAACTGTAGAACAGGTTAAATTTTGGGGGCTTCCTCCTACTTAATTTCTCCCTCCTTCTAGAGTCTGTTTCTCTCAATCAACATGCCCAAAGGCTATGATTTTTAAAAGCAGATCATGTCCACACTGAAAATTTATGATCTGGTAATAATAATACTTCAATATATACGTAGAAG
The DNA here is from genome assembly GCF_964194185.1 of Rhinolophus hipposideros. Taxonomy (NCBI): domain Eukaryota; kingdom Metazoa; phylum Chordata; class Mammalia; order Chiroptera; family Rhinolophidae; genus Rhinolophus; species Rhinolophus hipposideros. The sequence continues at coordinate 68,024,602 of NC_138061.1, forward strand.
TGAGATATAAGGCAAGGACCACATTGGTGGAAAAGGTGTAAATAGAATGATACTGATGAAAGTTGATTACACTGTTCATGAATAAGTATAATATTATTTTAAGATACTGTGATAAGTTAATGGTGTATATTGTAATCTCCAGAATAAACAGTAAACAAAATAATACAAAAAAGTGAGTTAATAATACTTCAAAAGGTAGCTGTGAGGCTTATGTAAAACAGACTATGTCAAGAGATTATCAAAGGGCTGGGCATTTAATTGTCAAGTAAGCTATTTTATTTTAAAATATTAAACTTAAAAAGCAGGAAATAACTCCTACGGAATTCAGGATTAATTTTCTCTGGATTATACTGCAATGAGATTAAGGAGGGGCACACAGGGGCTTCAAAGGTACCAGTCAATTTTATCTCTTAAGCCAGATAGGGGATATACTGCTGTTTACCTAATCAATATTCCCTAAATTATACGTATACATTATGTACATTCCTTTGATTGTAAAAAGTATGATTTAAAAAATTTTTAATGAATCAATCAATACAATTAAAATTCAATGTTTTCTACAACCTACAAAGTCCTACATATTCTAGTTCCTTTACCTCTTTGATTCTACCTCTTAGATCTTACCTCTTACCTTTCTCCCAGTTTCTGGAACATACCTCAGGGTGTTTGTATTTGCTATTCCTCCTACCTAGAATGCTCTTCCACCATTGTTCTACTTGGTTCTTTGTTTCACTTAATTTAGAACTTTCCTCAACTATTACCTTTTAGAATGAGCAATCCCTAACCAACTCATTCCCCATCCTCATTTCACTATATCATTCTGTCCTCTTAAGCTGCTTGAGCTTGCCTCTGAGCACTTATATCAGAAATATTACTCAAATGTTGACACATTTTATTACATAATATAAAAACATATCTGATTTGTTAGTATCCTCATCAATCTCAACAGAAAAGTCTTAGAAGTTATTAAGTCCATAGCAGAGGATACAAGTCTTCCAAAATTCTAATTTTCACTTACATCTTAAATTTAACATTGGCAACAAATAGTAACAAGTATTTTCCTTGAAGTGACAAGCTCATTTCACTCATTTTTGAGAAAATATTTATTAAATACACCCAAGTGTGAATAAACACAGTTTGCTTGCCAGTTGCTCTTTCAAGTAAAAAGTGTTCCATGAAAAAAGTGGCTAGATGAGCTCACATATCGATCGCACAAGTGCTTTTCCTCAAGACAACCACCATCATACTTCAGAATGCAGCAAAAGTACTTTATGTGAACTTCCCATTTTGTCACATGGAATATTAAAAAGATGTGTATTCAAGGGTCAAGATTTAATAAAATTAGTAATTTTTACTGTTTCCCCAATGATATCCTTAAATAAGAATGGCAATATTTTACTGTAAGTACATTGCAGAGGAATGAAATGTCATTGGTGTCATCATCTTGATTCACGCTAAACAGGTAGCAATCTATTCACCATTGCTTTTATACCATCAGTGCAAATGTCAACAGTGTGCAATTCAATCCGCATCTTAATATTACGTTTGACCTCACTGACCTCTTGGGGCTGCCAGGGATCCACAGACCACACTTTGAGAAATGCTGTGCTACTTACAGTATTTTCCCTGAACGTGATTTTAAACTGCTTTCTTTTTAAATTTAATATGTGGGTTCTCTTTCATATAACTCATTGAACAGACACACACACACACACACACACACACACACACACACACACACAGTGAAACAAAGTAAGGGCTAAATGACTTACCTGAAATGTGTTCATTTTCTGCAGCTCTTGGGACAGGATAGAAACTACGAAGCCAGAATAGGGCAAGTTGAAAGACAGAAGTCATGAGACCTTATCTTGCAGTTTCAGGAATCACCTGTGAGAAATTTCCATACATTTTAAACCTCTGGATAAATGTCCCTTTGAGCTATGAGAAGGAATAGGAAGAACCATGATAAAGGAGTACCCACCTGTCCATTGGTGACTTTGATATAATCTTGGTGATCTTGGGACATTTTTGAGTGAATCTAAACATTTCTTTCTTATTGCCCGTTTTTAAAATTACGTGTCCATTTCCTAAATAACACAAAAGAATTGAAAACTTAAACATCAATTAATAGATTAGTTAAGCAAGGTGTATAATATATATCCAAAGTATGGAGCTCTATGCTGGCATTACAAATGATGCGGAAAAGAAGTATTTACTGATACCGTGTTTCCCTGAAAATAAGACCTAGCCGGACCATCAGCTCTAATGTGTCTTTTGGAGCAAAAATTAATATAAGACCTGGTATTATATTATATTATACAATATTATACCTGATATTATATTATAAAGGCCAGGTCTTATGTTACATTATATAAGACCCTGTCTTATATTAAAATAAGACCAGGTCTTACGTTAATTTTTGCTCCAAAAGACGTATTAGAGCTGATGGTCCGGCTAGGTTTTATTTTCGGGTAAACACGGTATGGAAAAGTGTTTAAGTTACAGGTCATAACAATTTCTCCTATTACTATTATAAACCCCAGAAGGTTAGAAAGTCTCCAAAGCTTTCAAAAATATTTCTTTCTCCTAAATTAGTTTCTTTAAAATCACTTCTCCATGATTCATTAAATCATGTATTAAATATGATATCATGGATCTGGAGTCTGGTGCTCTATGCTAGGCTCTGCTGTTAAAAACGTAGTAACTTCGTAGCTAAATGCTGTTTATCTTTTACATGAAGAAGAATTAAATTTTAACAATGCTTCATGTACCATTCCGATTCTGTAAGTCTTCACTAAGTACCACAAATCCAGACAGTACCCTGGAATTCACCATCCCCTCCAAACTTGGGCTTGGCCTAGAGTAAAATTTAATTAGGCCTTGATGAATTGTAAAATGGCAAAATCATCTGCTGATAGTGACATAAATCTAACTTCTAAAACAACAATTTGGTACCATAATCCCCAAACAGGCATTTCATGTAGTAGCAAAAGGATGCCATAATGCTGAAATCCTTTCTGTTACATACAGCAGAAACCACTTTCAGTCAGCCTGTTGCTTCCAAAATGCCTAATTAATAAGCCCAGATACACCAGCCAACCAGAGGTATTATGACACTTTCATAACATGGAGCATGGATGAAATTGCAGTTTTCATTTTTTAAAAACTGTCTGTCCCATTTCCCCTCTTGCTTGGATAGGATTCTCAGCTTCTGCAGTAAAACTTAAAATTCTGGGCTTAATTTACAGTTTCAAATTACACGTTTAACATTCCTCTGAGAATCGAGACAGGATGGAGAATGCGGGAAGGGCCTTAATTTTAACCCTCCACACAAGAATTCTGAGGAAGCCTCAAAAATTGTTGGAAATAGAACACTACATGCTAATATTGGGTGGACCTAATCCACTACACTACACAATTATGTTCTGGCGATGCTCAGGGTCAATTACTGCGAATTTTAATGTAGGAAACAGCATGAACTAGCAAGTGAAAATTTAAAGCCCACCTGCTAACGCTGGGTAAAACAATCTCTCTGAACTTGTATTCGTATTTATTAAAACAGAGGTGGTTAATGCCCATTGAAAGGATGGTTATGATGATTATGATTAGATGAGCCAACAATGAAAGAACAGCATACCTTGTAATTATAAAAGCCGCTCACCTTTATTGAGTCATCACACTTTAAATATGCTATCCTATTTAATACAGACAACACCACCAATCGTATTATCATTTCACAGGTGAGTACCTGAATCGTACCGAGGTGAACCTGCCCCTTTCCCGCAGGCCCTGGGCTGGCGCCCCGGTCCCGGAGCCTGACCCCGCCGCGTCCCCAGCAGCCAGCACCGCGACGCGCCCGCCGGGCGCGCCAGGGACGGGCTGCGGCCCACGTCACCACGGCCGTGCCCTCCGCGCGCCGGCCCCACCTCGGCTGGCGCCCGGGTCTCTCGCAGCCGCCGCTCTCACACGGGTCGACAGACCTTCTGGGGAGGGACGGCAAGGCGGACAACCGGCCTCCACGCCGCCTCCCGCCCGGCTCCCTCCCCGGGGCCCGCGGACCCCCGCCCGGCCTCAGCGCAGGCGGTGGCTGGCGGGCTCTGCGAGTCTGCGCAGCCGCGAAGGCCCGACTTCCCCCGCCGCGGCCCGGCGCCCCACGAGCGGGGCCGTGGACGCGCCAGCCGCGACACCGCCACGGACACCGCCCGGTGCAGACTCCGGGCCCGCCCTGTGCGGCGCCGCGCCCAGCTGGAGGCCCCCCTGCTCTCCCCTGTGGGGAGCAAGCCGGGAAATGGCGACCACTGAAAGAGGTGGGATTGCTCATGCGCAAAAGTGTGCCCACGACCCGCGCTGGAAGTGCGCTTCGGGGAAGCCTCTGGTGCGACTCCATGTTAGATGAGGTTTGGCCTCGCGTCCAGCGTGTGTGCTGCTGGGATTTCTAGGAGCCCTGGCCCTTTCGTTACTCGTACTGATGGCTGATTAGAACTGGCAACCTGTCATCTGGGGGCTTGAAAACAAAACTACAGTGAGGTGGTGCAATGAATATTTCTGAGTAAAAGAAAGTACTTGAAACAAAGTACAGTAGAACATTCAAAGAATACCCTGTAATGGCTGACTTTATTTTAGGAATACTAATTTTAAAATTATGCAAATGATACTGATGTAGGACTATTTCTCTGTGAGTCCCCAAATGATATAGGGGATTTTTGAGTGAGAGAGTGCTGGGATCATGTCTAATGAGATGGAACAATGGAAATATGGACCCAAGAGAGGGAAAGACTTTTAAAAGAGGATAGTCTATTGAAAGCTAAGGGTCAGAGCTCCCAAGCAGGAGTGACTGAGGCAAAAGCTCTTTTATACCGTCTCTTGCCTGGTTGGAGAACAGAAGCTGGAGCCTTCTAATGGAATTCATCTATTACGTTTGTCCTGTGTTTGCCTATACTGAAGGGATTAACGAAATAACCTATTCCTATCTACTAGATTTGTTCCTTTGCTGGTCAAAAAGCATTTGAGATCATTTATTAACCTCATATCTCTGTCCTGGAGTGAAGGAGACATTTCCATAACCTGGAGTTTCAGGATAAGGCTGCTTTTTTTTGTTCATTCCACCAGGGACCTCCCTGTCTATCTAGTAACATGCTAACTAACCTGTCTCAATACATGAAACATAATAAAGAGAAAATGCATATAAGCTAAAACAACATGAGTGCCACACGTACCACTATTCAAGAGTCAAAAAACACACAATGTAAAGTGCACATTCTTTTACTCAAGTTTTATCCTAATGGTATAAAATATTTCAACTGTCATTCCACTGAGGAATATACACTTGTTGATGAAAAAACATCCAGCCTAAGAAAAAGCGAGTAAGGGTTTATTTGAGCCAAACTGACGACAATTGCTGGGAAGCAAAATCTCAACGGATTGAGAAGATGTTCTGTAAAATGGCAGTTTGCAGCTTAATTTATACGTAGAATCAAAGGAGGAGGGTTACATGAAATCCATTGGTGGTAGATTAAGGGGGTGGGAGTAAGCAAAGCAGCGAAATCCCTGGGATTGGATAAAAGTAAATTGGAGGGACAGAAACTTCCCCCCTTTTTTTCCTTTTTTTAATTAAAGTTTATTGGGGTGACAATTGTTAGTAAAGATACATAGATTTCAGGTATACAATTCTGTATTACATCATCTATATATCCCATTGTGTGTTCACCACCCAGAGTCGGTTCTCCTTCCATTGCCATATATTTGATTCCATTTACCCTCATCTACCACCCCCCTCCCCGGTACTTCTACATAAGTGGCTACAGGATAGTTAATAGTTCACTTTTTAGAGCGCATAGAGATGGTAATCGGGACAAGAATAACAATGTGGGATTCTGTAGTTTCCTACCCTGATCTGGAAAATGGGATTACTGACATTCCAAGGATGTCATTTTAGGTGCAAAAAGACAATAGACAGGCTCACTTAAGGTGAAGATTAACCTTATCAAGGAAGCTTCAGGCTAAAGATGTGACTTCCCCACCATGGCCCACCTTAGGAACTTTCATGTTCACGCCATTCTATGTGGTTATTTTCAATCTCCTAAACTTGTCAGGTTTAACATGTAACCCTTTTCCATCTACAAATTGAATATATGCTGATTTCCTGCTCACTTTATGACATCAATTTACTCTTGTCTCAACAATAGAAATGTGTTTCCATTCAAAATAATTACGAAAATATTAAAATTTTCATAACATCACAACATAGAATCCATATAGAGAAAAAAGGTACACATATATCTGAGTATGTGCATGCACACGTGTACACACACACACACACACACACACACACCAGTTTTCTGCATGAGGGGTGTTGGGGAAATATTTAAAAATATCTCTTGCAAATCCAGAAATTCATCTCTGTAGATAGAGAAAAAAAGAAACAATCTAGCAGTAAACTAGATTAAACTAGACTGCGATTGGCATCAGATCACCTACTAATGAGTTTGCAATAACAGATATATCACACTTTTTTTTACATAAAAGTGTGAATTTTAATGGTTATACATAACTATTCAAAAGAACTTGATGACCCATTTGCTACACAGAGTTCATTCTAAATACACCTGGTAATTAGGGTAATTAGGGTTATCTGTGTTAGTTACATTTCAAAGATATGGCTCCAAAGTCTTTAAGAAACAGGTTTCCTGGGTTACAAAAATAATAAAAGGCTTATTTATTTTCTAAAAAGACATATACATATCAAAAGGACAGAGAAAACCTTTATAATTTCTGCAAGGCAGTGCTCTTGAAAAGAGGAGCAAAGGCCTTTTCCCCTTTTTACACTAGGAAGAATTCTATCATTTTATATTTGTATTTATGTAACACAATTACCAAAATAAAGAACTCACTTGAAGGAATTAACAGTGTAAGAGTAGGTTAGCATAAGAAAGGAAGCCATTTTCTAGACGGCCTTAACAGGGTGCGGACCAGATGTCCTGTTTGAAAAGAGCTCATCTTGTTAACTGCCGACTGGGTGGGGTACAAGCCAGTTTATCTTGTCAAACCATCAGAATGTGGTACAAGCCCATGATATTTATACTCTTTGAAGCTATGGAAAATTACTGGATGCTTTAAAAATGCTATATAAACCCTTGGCTTTGAGTGCTGGGGATCCTTGTTGAAACCCGCTGCGTCGGGCAGATACTCGGACCCCAGCTAGCTGGAAATAAACCTCGCTGTGTGACTTGCATTATCGCATGTGACCTCTGTCCAATTGAGGGGTGGTCGATTCTAGACCATAACAACAGCAGGTTAGATGAAGCAGAGGATCGAATCAGCGACTTAGAAGACAAGTTAGCAGAGATCACCCAAACAGAAGAACAGAAATAAAAAAGAATAAAAAACAATGAAGATGGTTTAAGAGACCTCTGGGATAACATCAAGCGCAACAACATGCGCATCATAGGAATACCAGAAGGTGAAGACAGGAAGCAAGGGATCGAGAACATATTTGAAGTAATAATGTCCAAAAACTTCCCTAACCTGATGAAGGAAACCAACATACAAGCCCAGGAAGCGCGGAGAGTTCCAACAGGATAAACCCAAACAGGTCCACACCAAGACACATTATAGTTAAAATGGCAAGGCTTAAAGACAAAGAGAGAATCCTAAAAGCAGCAAGAGAAAGACAGAGGGTTACATACAAGGGAACTCCCATAAGAATATCAAATGACTTTTCTACAGAAACATTGAAGGCCAGGAGGGAGTGGCAGGAGATACTCAAAGTTGTGGAAAACAAAGGCCTACAACCCAGATTTCTTTATCCAGCAAGGTTATCATTTAAAGTTGATGGAGAGATAAAAGCTTCCCAGAAAAGAATAAGCTAAAGGAATGTATTACCACCAAGCCAGCATTGCAAGAAATACTAAACGGACCTCTGTAAATAAAAGAAAGATGAAAACAATCTAACTACAAATTTAAAAATGGCAATAACTATGTACCTATCAATATCACTTTAAATGTAAACAGATTAAATGCTCCAATCAAGAGGCATAGGGTGGCTGAGTGGATAAGGAAGCAAGACCCTTGTATATGCTGTATACAAGAGACTCACCTCAGATCAAAAGACACACACAGGCTGAAAGTGAAGGGTTGGAGTAAGATATTTCATGCAAATGGAAATGAGAAAAAAACTGGAGTTGCAATACTTATATCTGACAAAATAGACTTTAAAATGAAGAACATATTAAAAGACAAAGATGGGCACTATATAATAATAAAGGGATTGATCCGACACGAGGACATAACCCTAGTAAACATCAATGCAACCAACATAGGAGCAACTAAATATATAAAACATATATTGACTGACATAAAGACACAGATCAACAGTAAAACTATCATAGTAAGGGACTTCAACACACCTCTGACAACAATGGACAGGTCTTCCAGACAGAAAATCAATATGGAAACAACAGCCTTAAATGATACATTGGACCACTTGGATTTAATCGATATTTTCAGAGCATTTCACCCCAATGCTGCAAAATACACGTTCTTCTCAAGCTCACATAAAACATTTTCCAAGATAGACCATATGTTAGGCCACAAAACAAGTCTTGATAAATTTAAGAAAACTGAAATCATACCAATTGTCTTCTCTGACCACAGTGCTATGAAATTAGAAATGAACTACTGGGAAAAAAAACCAGGAAGACACACCAACTCATGGAGGCTGAATAACATGTTACTAAATAATGAATGGGTCAAGCAGGAGAACAAGTAAGAAATCAAAAGATATCTTGAGATAAATGACAATGAAAACACGATGACCCAAAATCTATAGGATGCCGCGAAAGCAGTCCTAAGAGGGAAATTCACAGCATTGCAGACCTACCTAAAGAAACAAGAAACATCACTAATCAACAGTTTATCTTCACACTTAAGAGATCTGGAAAAAGAACAGCAAAATAAGGCCAAGGGGAGCAAAGGAAGGAGATAATATAGATCAGAGTGGAAATAAATAAAATAGAAACCAGAAAAACAATACAAAAGATCAATGAATCCAAGAGTTGGTTCTTAAAGAAGATAAACAAAATTGAGAAACCTTTAGCCAGACTCATTAAAAACAAGAGAGACAAGACCCAAATTAATAAAATCAGAAATGAAAGAGGAGAAGTGACAACAGACATCGCAAAAATACAAAAAAATTTAAAAAATTACTATGTGCAACTATATGCCGACAAATTTGACAATCTGGAAGAAATGAACAATTTTCTAGAGGTGTTCAACCTTCCAAGGCTAACTCAAGAATAAACAGAATAAGGGGAAAGGTGAAGGGATTAGGAAGCAGCTGGTAACCACGAGATGGCCTCAGGGTTTTGAAAATTAATTTGGGGAACGTATTCAATAATGTTGTAAAGATTCTGTTGGGTATCCGATGGACATGCGTCCTATTTGGGAGACCACCTCAAAGATACTGTGGATGCCTGATCATGGCACTGTACACCAGAAGCTAAACAATAATGAATGCCAACTATAATTTTATATATATAATGTGATGGCTCGGTGCGAGGTTGGAGGGATAGTGGATGGGGGGAGGGGAGTTCACAGTGTGAGGGATATAAATGATGAACGTCTAAGTATTACCTTGTCTTGTACACCTGAAACTAATAAATTTTTTTAAAAAAGAAAATTTTCAGCTAAGAGTTTTTTGAAGAAAGGAAGCACATTTTTTAAAAATCAATGAGTTATTTAGATAGGATGAAGGGTCACTTCCTCAATGAATATAAATGTCTAGGTGAAATTAAGTACTAGTAGTTCTGATAATAGCAGAATTTTAAATAAAGACTGTTTTGAAATAAAAAGAAGAAGAAACAGAAAACCTGAATAGACTGATTACCACCAGGGAAATTGAATCAGTAATCAACAATTTCCCAACAAACAAAAGCTCTGGACCAGATGGCTTTACAGGTGAATTTTACAAAACGTTCAAAAAAGAATTATCACCTATTCTCCTCAAGCTCTTCCAAAAAATCCAGAAGGAGGGAAGGCTCCCAAACACTTTTTACGAAGCCACTATCACTCTGTTCCCAAAATCAGACAAAGACACCACAAAAAAAGAAAACTACAGGCCGATATCTCTAATGAACATAGATGCAAAATCCTCAACAAAATATTAGTGAACACAATTCAGCAATACATTAAAAAAATCATACACCATGATCAAGTGGGATTCATTCCTGGTATGCAAGAGTGGTTCAACATCCGCAAATCAATTAATGTGATACACCACATTAACAAAATGAAAAATAAAAACCACATGATCATATCAATAGATGCAGAAAACCATTTGACAAAATCCAGGAGCCATTTATGATAAAAACCCTTAAGAAAGTGGGAATAGAGGGATCATATCACAACATAATAAAAGCCATATATGAAACACCCACAGCTAACATCATACTCAATGGGGAAAAGCTAAAACCATTCCCCCTAAGATCAGGAACAAGGCAAGTTTGCCCACTTTCTCCACTTCTATTCAACATAGTGGTGGAAGTTCTAGCCACAGCAATCAGACAAGAAAAAGAAATAAAAGGCATCCAAATCGGTAAGTAGGAAGTAAAATTGTCATTATATGCAGATGATATGATACGATATATAGAGAACCCTAAAGACTCCACCAAGAAACTATTAGAGCGAATAGATGAATTTAGTAAAGTAGCAGAATACAAAATTAATATTCAGAAATCAGTTGCATTTGTATATATCAATAATAAAACATCAGAAGGAGAAATTTAAAAGGCAATCCCATTTACAATTGCTCCAAAGACTATAAAATACCTGGGAATAAATTTACCCAAAGAAGTAAAAGATCTGTACTCAGAAAATTATAAGACACTGAAGAAAGAAATGAAAGAAGATACAAACAGATGGAAACACATATCATGTTCATGGATAGGAAGAATTAATATAGTTAAAATATCCATACTGCCTAAGGCAATATACATATTCAACGCAATTCCTATCAAACTACCAACGATGTTTTTCACAGAAATAGACCATGTAATCCTAAAATTTATATGGGACCATAAAAGACCCCGGATAGCCTCAGCAATCTTCAGAAATAAGAGCAAAGCGGGAAGTATAATGATACCTGACATCAAATTATACTACAAGGCTACAGTAATCAAAACAGCATGGTACTGGCATAAAAATGGACACATAGATCAATGGAATAGAATAGAAAAAAAAAGAAATCCATGCCTATATGGCCATTTAATCTACGACAATAGAAGCAAGAATGTACGGTGGGGTAAAGACAGTCTATTCAATAAATGTTGCTGGGAAACCTGGACAGACACATGCAAAAAAATGAAGCTGGACCATCTCCTTACACCATATACAAGAATAAATTCAAAATGGCTTAAAGACTTCAATGTAACATCTGAAACCATAAAATTCCTAGAAGAAAATATAGGAAGAAACTTCACAGACATTACCTGGAATAAGATTTTTACTGTATTATCCCCTCGCACAAGGGAAGTAAGAGAAAAAATAAACATGTGGGATTACATCAAACTAAAAAGTTTTTTCACAGCAAAGGAAACCATCAATAAAAGAAAAAGGGATCCTACTGAATGGGAAAAGATATTTGCCAATGATATATCTGATAAGGGATTAATATCACAAATTTATAAAAAAACTCACTCGACTCAACTCCAAAAAAACAAACAACCCAATTAGAAAATGGGCAGAGGACATGAGGAGACATTTTTCTAAAAAGGACATACAGATGGCAAACAGACATATGAAGAAATGCTCAACCTCACTAACCATCAGAGAAATGCAAATAAAAACCACAATGAGATACCACCTCACCCCAGTCAGAATGGCTATCATCAATAAATCAACAAACAACAAGTGCTGGCGCAGATGTGGAGAAAAGGGAACGCTTGTGCACTGTTGGTGGGATTGCAGATTGGTGCAGCTGCTATGGAAAACAGTATGGAGGTATCTCAAAAATCTGAAAATGGAACTACGTTATGACCCAGCAATTCCACCTCTAGGTATCTATCCGTAGAAATCCAAAACTCCAATTAAAAAATATTTATGCATTCTATGTTTATTGCAGCACTATACACAATAGCCAAGACATGGAAACATCTGAAATGCCCATCGGTAGATGACTGGATTAAGAAACTGTGGTACATTTATACAATGGAGTATTGCGCAGCCATAAAGAAGAAAGAAATCTTACCATTTGCAGCAACATGGATGAACCTGGAGAATACTATGTTAAGTGAAATAAGTCAGACAGAGAAAGACAAATACCATGTGATCTCCCCTGTATGCGAAATCTAAAGAAAAGAATAAGTGAATGAACTAATCAGAAACAGTTTTGGAGACAAAGAGGAAGAACTGAGGGTTGCTAGATGGGAGGGGGAGTGGGAATAAGGGGGAAGGTGAGGGGATTAGAACACAGTCAGTAACCACAAGATGGCCACAGGGTTTTGAAAATTAATTTGGGGAATGTAATCAATAATGTAAAGATTTTGTAGGGTATCCGATGGACACATGTCCCATTTGGGAGACCACCTCAAGGATGATGTAGATGCCTGATCACTGCACTGTACACATGAAGCTGAACAATAATGAATGCCAACTATAATTATATATATGTATATGTATATGTATATGTATATGTATATGCATATGTATATGTATATACTTACAAGAAGCGAGTACAGCATTAGGAATAGAGACAGTGGAAATGTAATGGCTCTGTGTGATGTCAGAGGGATAGTGGATGGGGAAGGGGGTTTCACACAGTGTGAGGGATATAAATGATAAATATCTAAGCATTACTTTGTCTTGTGCACTTGAAACTAATAAAAAAAGAAAAAAACAGAACAAACACATCCCAATATACATAAGAATTTAGTATATGTTGAAATTCTCATTTGAAACAATGGAGATAGTATATTGTATTAAGTAAATGTTGTTGAGAAAATCAGGTGGATTATCTAGTTATCTCACACATTATAATAAATAAGTGGTACATGAATTCAGTATGCAAACTTAAAAACTAAAACCAATTACTTAAAATATAAATAAAAGATTTAAAGAATACAATTTGAGAGAGCATGAAACAAAAAGCAGAAACCATAAAGGATATGAACAAATTTTACTATGAACTATGAAAAAGTCCAATTTAAAAAGAACACAAAATTAAACACAAACTAAGAAAAATGTATTTAGCAGTTATGAGGCTGTTAATCAAAAACTTTCCAGGCTGAACGTTTTTCTGAAAGAAAAGGTTTATTGAGCCAGATACTAGCCAGAAAAAGGACCAGGTCCTCGAGCATACAGTCTAAATCACCACCAGCAGGGCTAATGGAAAAGACAAACATTCACTGTCCTGGAATTAACGGGGCTGTTTTATGCAATGAGTTTAGAGGAAAAAGATCCAAGTTGTTTTGCAAGAACTCCAAAAATGGTAAATACATGAGTAAATATAAAAGTATTTTCCAGTTTGCATTCCCACCAACAGTGTATGAGGGTTCCTTTTCCTCCACAGCCTCTCCAAGACTTGTTACTATTTGTCTTGTTGATGAAAGCCAATCTGACTGGGGTGAGGTGATATCTCATTGTGGTTTTCATTTGCATTTCTCTGATGATTAGCGATGTTGAGCATTTTTTCATATGTCTATTTGCCATTTGTATATCCTCTTTGGAGAAATGTCTCTTCAGGTCCTCTGTCCATTTTTCTATGGAAGGCAGTGTGGAGGTTCCTCAAGAAATTACGAATAGAATTACCATATGACCCAGCAATCGCTCTCCTGGGTATCTACCAAAAAAATCTGAAAACATTTCTCTATAAAGACACGTGTACTCCAGTGTTCATTGCAGCTTTGTTTACGGTGGCCAAGACATGGAAATAACCAAAATGTCCTTCGATAGATGAATGGATAAAGAAGTTGTGGTATATATACACAATGGAATACTGTTCGGCATTAAGGAAAGATGATATAGGAGCATTTGTGACAACATGGATGGATCTTGAGAATATAATGCTAAGTGAAATAAGTCAGACAGAAAAAGCAGAGAACCCTATGATTTCACTGATATGTGGTATATAAACCAAAAACAACAAAGGAACAAGACAAACAAATGAGAAAGAAAATCTCATAGACACAGAAAATAATTTAGTGGTTACCAGAGGGTAAGGGGGTTGGGGGTGGTTGATGAGGGTAAGGGGGATCAAATATATGGTGATGGTCTGGGTGGTGAACACACAATGGGATTTATAGATGATGTAATACAGAATTGTACACCTGAAATCTATGTAAATTTACTAACAATTGTCACCCCTATAAATTTAATTTAAAAAAGTATTTTCCTCATTATTTAAATCTTCTTGAAGCATAATTGACTCCTTAAACAAAAACAATAACAATATATTGTGGAGTTTATAACATACGTATAAAGTGAACTGTGTAACATTGACATAAAAACTAGAACTGGAGAAATGAAAGCAAATCACTGGTATCCTCTTATATAATATTACTTGAAGGTGGTCTGTGATAAGTTAAAGATGTATATTACAAATGCTAAAGCAACCAAAGTTAGAGATATATATCATAAAAGCTAAAGAAGCCAAAAACGTTATAAACAATAAGCCAACGAAGGAAATAGATACAAATCATTAAAAACTCCATCCAAATGAAAGCAAAAAAAAAAAAAAGATTAAAAAGGAAAAAAGAAGGGGGAGAACACCACGAACAAATAGACAAAGAGAACAGAAATAGCAAGATGAAGATGCTAGACATAATTTTAACCATATCAGTTATCACATTGAGTGCAAATACTCCAAACCTCCTGATTTAAAGGTATAGACTGCAAAATTGAATAATAAAAAAGGAAAAACTGTATGTTGCTGTCAAGAAATGAATTTTAAATACAAAACCAAAAATAGGTTAAAAGTGAAAGGATAAAAATATAGCATGCTGAAACAAGTCAAAAGAAAGCTTGAAAAGATATGTTAATATCAGACAAAGTAGACTTCAGCAGAAAGAACATTACAAAGTAAAAAATATAATTTCATAACAGATAAAGGGGTATTTTCATCAAGAGGACATACAATCCTATGTACTTATGTATCTAATAAGAGAGCTTCAAAATACATAGGAGAAATATATAAATCCACAATTATACTTTGAGATCTCATATCCCATGTTGACTGAGTGTAAATGAATCCAAAGACTTTGTCTAGAAATAAATGATAATGATTTATTTAAGGGCCTTAGGGTTTGTAAACCTGAAACACAACTAGGCAATACCCAGAATGTTCCGAGGAAGAAAGAAAAGCTAAGAGTTCTTATAGTAAAAAGTACATTCTTGAGAAGAATCAGTCTTACATTCTTAGACTCTGGATTGGTCCAAGATGGTAATCCTCTAGATGACTAGTCGTCTGGATACTGAATACGTGAACATTCTTTCCTTAATTTTTGAGGGCGTAATCAGAGGGTTATCTGAAGGTCTGACATGTATGCAGACATTAATGCAGGGCTGGAAAGTTCAAAAGTTTTAGTTACCAGTCTAGTTAAACCAAGAATAGAAGTGTTTCCTCCTTCCTCAACTAACTTGATAGTAATTTAGCAGCTTGACTATAGTGACTCCATTTTATTTCTTCACTCTATACATTACCTTTGTCAACATTTGATGTAACAAATAGATAATCACCAAGGATATAAAAGATCAGCCAACTTGATCTAACATTCATAAAACATTCTATACTCCAACAATGAAATACACATTGTTTTCAAGTGCACATAGAACATTTACCAAAATAGACCATATTTGGGGCCATAAAAAGAAGTCTTATGAATTTAAAAGAGTTTAAATTATTCAAAATATACTCTTATATTGCCATTAAATTATAAATTAATAACTGAACATATCTGGAAAATATCAAAATATTTGAAAAACACATTTCTAAGTAATCGATAGGTCAAGTAGAAATCAAAGGGGAAAATTAGAAGGTAATTTGAACTGGATGCAAATAAAACTACAACACATCAAAATTTCTGGGATGCCACCACAACTGTCCTGAGATGGAAAATTATGTCACTATACACTTATTTTTAAGAAGAAAGTTCCCTAATGATAACCTCAGCTTTCACCTTAAGAAACTAAAACCATAAGAGCAAATATAACTAAAGTAAGCAAAAGAAAGGAAAAAATAAGGACCAGAGTGGAAATCAATGAAATAAAAATTAAAATAAAATTTTAAAAAACAGGAAAAAAATAGAGACAATCATTTCATGCCAGGTGAAGCAAGCCAAAAAGACCAAAGAGTACTATCCCCAATTAGTCTTCTGCTTATAAAGTGGTAGTGTCATTCTGAGAAAATTGGGCCATTGTTTCTGCCCCATGATCCAGAACAATGGCAAAGGTTCCCCTCCACCCATGGAGGAGGAGACCATAAGGACAGAGAGCTTTGAAGCTCTCTTCACAGGAATTGACTTTGTTTGGAACAGAGTGGGGAGAAGTATAAATCTAAGGAAACTGTTGAAAACAATGGAAATTTTGGATGTTGGCAATTAAGGGGAGGATAGTAGTAACTCCATGAGAGAAACAAGCTAAACAATAGACCAGCTAGAAGTTTATCAGAGAAAACCAGGCAAAGAGGTAGCTATGAAAAATGTTCCTGAAATCAGCATGAATCTGAAAGGCTGGCCTCAAAGATTACAGCTGCAAAAGGGTTTGAATTTAATTGGATAATTGAAGAGCAATTTATGCACCAGAACACTGTGGAAAACAATAGCTCTATCAGCTAGAAATTAGTAACAACTAACCAACAGAGGTAGACACTTTAATAAGGAGCTGGGGGCGGGGAGGGGGGGGAAGACAGTAAAAAATAGCCTTGCTAGAAACATTTTATTCTCAAGTAATTGCATATGCCCAAGGCTGCAACATCTGAGGAACAGCTAAAGCTGAACACTGCAGGGGAAATGAATTTCACAATTAGCCCAGACTAAGCAAATGTGTCACTAAGCAAACAAGCAAAAACAATAATGTACGCTGGTTGGGGGATCATATCCACAGTGGCTACAATGTATTATCTAAAATATTAAGTTTTCAACCTGAAACAAAAATTACAAGGTACAAAGAAAACCAGAAAATTGTGACCATATACAAGAAAAAAATTCAGGCAACAGAAACTGCCTTTGGAGGCTCAGATGTCAGATTAGCTAAGACTTTAAAGCAGCTATAATAAATATGTACAAAGAAATAAAGGAAGTCATGTCTAAGGAAGTAAAGGAAGGTACAATGACAATATCTCATCAAATAGAGGATATCAGTAAAAGATAGAAAAAGAACCAAATAAAAATTCTGAAGTCCATAAGTACATTAACTAGAGTGAAAAATTCAATAAAAGGGCTCACTAGTAGATCTGATCTGGCAAAAGAACCAGCAAACTTGAAGATAGCTTGATATACATTAGGCAATCTAAGCAAAAGAGAAAAAAAGAATGAAGAAAAATATATAGAACCTCAGTGAAATATGGGACACCATTAAGCACACAAGCATACCTTTTAATAAAAGTGCCAGAAGGAAAGAGGGAAGGAGCAGAAAAAACAATTCAAAGAAATAAAGCTGGGGTGGACAGATGGCTCAGGTGGTTAGAGCGTGGCCTCTGAATTACAGGGTTGCCCGTTCAATTCCCACATGGGCGAGTGAGCTGCGCCAACAAGCTGCCGCTGAGCTTCTGGAGGGGCAGTGGAAGGCTCAGTTGGTTAAAGAGCAGGCTCTCAACAACAAGGTTGCTGGTTCAATTTCCACATGGGATGGTGGACTGTGCCCCCTGCAACTAAAGATTGAAAACGGTGACTGTACTTGGAGCTGAGCTGCGCCCTCCACAACTAAACTGAAGGACAACTACTTAGAGCTGATGGACCCTGGAGAAACACCCTGTTCCCCAATATTCCCCAATAAAATTTATTTAAAAATAAAGAAAGAAAGAAGGCTATAAACTTCCCGATTTAATGAAAATCTTAACCTGCACATCAAGGATATGCCAAGTGGAATAAACATAAAAGATCCACACCCAGACATATTACAGTAAAAAATGTTGAAAAACAAAGATAAGGACAAAATCTTAAGAGCACCAAGAGAAAAATGACTTGTCACATACAAGGGAGCCCCAATAAGTTTGGCAAGGGTTTCTCTTCAGAAACAATAGAGACCAGAAGGCAGAGGTATGTCATATCTGAATTGTTGAAAGAAAAATAACACCAGGAAAATTGTGTTTCATAAATGATGGTGAGGAGAGATTTCAGGATGACACAATAGGTAAATGCTAGACCTGCTCCCTCCCACGGCCACATTTAAATAACAACTAAATCATAGAACAATCAACCTTGAGAATCATCTGAAGACTAGCTGAATAGAACACTATAACTAAGGATATAAAGAAAAGGGCACAGAGATGGGTAGGAAAGGCAGAGATGTGAAACACACTGACCTCAAAACCACAGGTAGTGCTTGAGCATTGAAAGGGACATCTTGGCAGCAGAGGTGCCCTCTGAAGAATGAGGGGTCCCAGCCCCACACCAGGCTTTCCAGCCCAGGGGGTTCCCTGCCGGGAAAATTTTCAGTGATTTTCTGGCACTGAAAATCAATGAGAATTCCACCCATACTCATGAGACAGAAGGCGGCTGGAAAACCCAGATGTCTGTTATAGGGCCAACATACAGACTAACTCGGTTTCAAGAACTCAGCTGGGATCTGGTGGAGGGACAGCAACTTGAAATGTACGAGAGATATATAGGAAATGATTGATTTGTGTGGCTGTTTGGCAAGGGCTAGAGGGACAGCTGCTTTTGTGCCTTTGTGGAGCCCATCTATTGTATAGTCTACAGGTGGGTGCCATCTTTCCTGTGTTGAACTCCCCCTCACACAGCCAAATCTGAGACTACATTGGCTTGTGAACTTTGGTAGCATGTCACGTAGGTGACTCCCTGAGACCCCACCCCACCATCTCATCTAGCATTGATGGGGGCACTCTCAGCTCCTGAGCAGCAAGAGCCATCCCACAAGCTGCAGGAGACTTTTACAGCAATGGATGGCCCATGGCAGCCCATGTGGCCGACTGGGAAATTTTGTTTTTGTCAGGCCCAGCTCACACTGCAGCCTTTTTTGAGCAGCTATCAGGGATCTGTGGACCCAAGGTGAGTGGCTGCGGGCCACAGTGTTCTCCAGGTGTTTTGAGGAGTGGCCACAGGCTCAGCACTGGTGCAAAAACTGAATGTGCATTAACTTTGTGAATACCACCTGTCCCACACTGTTGACTCCCTGGGACCCTGACCCGCCCAACTTGGATGATATCGTCAGGGGCACAGTCAGCACTGGGACAACCAGCCAGCCCTATGTACATAAGGAGGCGCTTTCAGTGGCTGAGCTTTATAAGCAGCTGGTAGGTGGCAACAGACTGAAGGATGCCGTGGGCATTTTGTTAAGCTGTCTTGGGCCTAATACTGGTGGCAGCTGGCTGGCCTTGTTTCACAGTGAGGCCACCCCCACCTGCCTCCAGGTTTAGCACAGGCAGCAACAAACCACATAGAGCTTTGTATCTCATACCAGAAAGCCATAGGCCAGTCACAGTCAAGGCGAATTGACCTGCATAGGAGGCCCTCCCAAAGGACACCAGAAACATCACACCTAGAGGCTGGCTTCAGACAATACCAGAGCACTGCCTGATTAGCCCCACAAGTTGCACACCCAAAGGATGGTACCAACAGGCATAAAAGCCCACTGGGGCACATCCCTCTCTGAGGGGTCAGCCCCCACATAGCAGCTCATATGCTATGGGCTTAGCGATTCCTCACAGCCAGTCAACTTGAGACTCAATCCCACCCACTGATGCCCCAAAAGTAGTCAAGGCTCAACTACATCAGGAGAGCATGCAGAATGTGCACAAGGGACACTCCTCGAACATACAGTGCAGGTGATCAGGGAGAGTGTTCATTGGACCTATGAGTACACCTAGTACACCTAACAGAGTACACCTATTACATCAGGCTGCCCAACAAAGTCTGAGACACATAGTTCTACCTAATACACAGAAATAAACACAGAGAAGCAGCCAAAATTAGAAAGAAAGAAACATGTCCTAAATAAAATAATAGGAGAAAACTCCAGAAAAAGAACTAAATGAAATGGCAGAAACCAACCTACTAGAGTTTAAAACACTGGTTTTTAAGAATGCTTAAGGAACTTAGGGAGAACTTCAACAAAGAGATAGAAAGCATAAAGAAGGACATAGACACCATAGAAAAGAATCAGTTAAAAATAAAGAATACAATAACTGAAATGAAGAATATACTAGAAGGAATAAACAGCAGATTAGATGAAGCAGAGGACTGAATTGGTGATTTAGAAGACAAGGTAGCGGAAAACACCCATTTGGAACAACAAAAAGAAAAAGGAATTAAAAAATGAATTTAGTTTAAGGGAACTCTGGGAAACATCAAGCACAACAACATTTGCATAAGAGTACCAGAATGAAAAGAGGAGAAAGGGATCAAAAACCTATTTGAAAAAATAATGATGAAAACTTGCCTAACCTGGTGAAGGAAATAAACATACAAGACCAGGAAAGGCAGAAAGGCAGAACCCAAACAGGCTCACACCAAGACATCTTAATTAAAACCCAAAAAGTTAAAAACAGAGAGAGAAACCTAAAATAGCAAGAGAGTGGCAATTAGGCACTTACAATGGAGCCCCCATAAAACTATCAGCTGAATTCTCAACAAAAAGTTTACAGGCCAAAAGGGAGTACCACGAAATACTCAAAGTAGTGAAAAGCAAGGACCACAACCAAGATTACTCCACACAGCAAGGCTATAATTTAAAATTGAAGGAGAGATAAAGAGCTTCCCAGACAAGAAAAAGCTCAAGGAATTCATTACCACCAAGCCAGTATTACAAGAAATGTCAAAGGGACTTCTTTAAGAAGAAAAGGGAAAACAAACAAACAAAAACAAAACATAAAACAGATGACTAATAAAATGGCAATACTATGTATCTATCAATAATCACTTTAAATGTAAATGGATTAAATGTTACAATCAAAACAGTGAATAACTAAATGGATAAGAAAGGAAGATCCAGGCAAATGTTGTCTACAAGACACTCACCTCATATCAAAAGACATACATAGACTAAATGTAAAAGGATGGAAAAAGGTATTTTATGCAAAAGAAAATGAAAAAAAGCTGAGATAGCAATATTTATATTAGACAAACTAGACTTCAAAACAAAGACTATAATAAGAGACAAAGGAGGGCATTACATAATGATA
The DNA here is from genome assembly GCF_964194185.1 of Rhinolophus hipposideros. Classification (NCBI taxonomy): domain Eukaryota; kingdom Metazoa; phylum Chordata; class Mammalia; order Chiroptera; family Rhinolophidae; genus Rhinolophus; species Rhinolophus hipposideros. The sequence goes on from NC_138061.1 coordinate 68,045,951, forward strand.
AAGGGATCAATCCAACAAGAGGACATAACCCTAGTAAACACCTATGCATCCAAAATAGGAGCACTGAAATATATAAACAAATAATGACCAACATAAAAAGAGAGATTGACAGTAATATAATCATAGCAGGGGACTTTATCACACCATTGATAACAATGGATATATCTTCCATACAGAAAATCTACAAAGAAACAGTGGACTTAAATGACACACTAGATCAGATAGATTTAATTGATATTTTTAGAGTATTCCACCACAAAGTATCAGAATATACAGTCTTTTCAAATGTAGGTGAAACATTTCCAAGATAGACCTCATATTCTCATATTAAGCAAAAAAAAAGTCTCATCAATTCAAGAATATTGAAATATCAGGTGTCCTCTCCAACCATAATGGTATGAAACTAGAAACCAATTACAAAAAAAGACCAATAACACACACACGGAATCTAAATAACATGCTACAAAAGAATGAATGGGTTAACAAGGAGATAAAACAAGCAACCAAAAGATACCTTGAGACAAGTGAAAACAAAAACACAATGACCCAGAATCTATGGGACACAGCAAAAGCAATCCTAAGAGGAAAATTAATAGTAACACAAGCCTACCTGAAGAAACAAGACAAATCTCAAATAATCCAACTTTACACTTAAAGTATATGGGTAAAGAACAGCAAACAAAGCCCAAAGAGAATAGAACAAAGAAAATAATAAAGATCAGAAATAAATGAAATAGAGTGTTAGAAAAATACAAAAGATCAATGAAACCAAGAGCGGGTCCTTTGAAAGGATAAACAAAATGGACAAACATTTAACCAGTCTCATCAAGAAAATAAGAGAAATGACCCAAATAAATAAAAGTAGAAATGAAAAAGAAGTGACAATGGCCCACAGAAATACAAAAATTATAAAGAAAATATTATCAGCCACACACCAACAAATTGGACAATCTGGAAGAAATGGATAAATTCCTAGAAGCATAAAATCTTCCAAGGCTGAATCAAGAAGAAACAGAAAATCTGAACAGAATGATTACTACCAACAAAATTGATCAGTAATCAATACGCTCCCAACAACAGAGATACTACAGTAGTTGGCTGCAAAGGTGAATTTCACCAAACATTCAAAGAAGAATTAACACCTTTTCTTTTTTTTTTAAATTTATTGAGGTGACAATTGTTAGTGAAATTACATAGATTTCAGGTGTACAATTCTGTATTACATCATCTATAAATCCCATTGTGTGTTCACCACCCAGAGTCAGTTCTCCTTCCATCGCCATATATTTGATCCCCCTTACCCTCATCTCCCACCCTCCATCCCCCTTACCCTCTGGTAACCACTTAACTATTGTCTGTGTCTATAAGTTTTTGTTTCTCATTCGTTTGTCTTGCTCTTTTGTTGTTTTTGGTTTATATACCACATATCAGTGAAATCATAGGGTTCTCTGCTTTTTCTGTCTGACTTATTTCGCTTAGCATTATACTCTCAAGATCCATCCATGTTGTCACAAATGTTCCTATATCATCTTACCGCCGAATAGTATTCCATTGTGTATATATACCACGACTTCTTTATCCATTCATCTATCGAAGGACATTTTGGTTGTTTCCATGTCTTGGCCACCGTAAATAAAGCTGCAATGAACATTGGAGCACATGTGTATTTATATATAAATGTTTTCAAATTTTTTGGGTAGATACCCAGGAGAGGAATTGCTGGGTCATATGGTAATTCTATTTGTAATTTTTTGAGGAACCTCCACACTGCCTTCCATAAGGGCTGCACCAGTCTGCATTCCCACCAACAGTGTATGGGGGTTCCTTTTTCTCCACAGCCTCTCCAACACTTGTTACTATTTGTCTTGTTGATGATAGCCATTCTGACTGGGGTGAGGTGATATCTCATTGTGGTTTTTATTTACATTTCTCAGATGATTAGTGATGTTGAGCATTTTTTCATATGTCTATTTGCCATTTGTATGTCCTCTTTGGAGAAATGTCTCTTCAGGTCCTCTGCCCATTTTTCAATTGTGTTGTTTGTTTTTCTGTTGTTGAGCTTCATGAGTTCCTTGTATATTTTGGATATTAGCCCCTTATCGGAGGCACTGTTTGCAAAAATCTTCTCCCACTCAGTTGGTTGCCTCTTTATTTTGTCGATGGTTTCCTTTGCTGTGTGGAAGCTTTTTAGTTTCGTATAGTCCCATTTGTTTATTTTAGCTTTTACTTCCATTGCCTTTGGAGTCAAATTCATAAAATGCTCTTTGAACCCAAAATCCATAAGTTTAGTACCTATGTTTTCTTCAATGCAGTTTATTGTGTCAGGTCTTATGCTTAAGTCTTTGATCCATTTTGAATTAATTTTGGTACATGGTGACAGATAGCAGTCCAGTTTCATTCTTTTTCACGTGGCTATCTAATTCTCCCAGCACCATTTATTGAAGAGGCTGTCTTTTCTCCATTGTATGTTTTTAGCTTCTTTGTCAAAAATTATCTGTCCATATTTATGTGGTATTATTTCTGGGTTCTCAATTCTATTCCAGTGGTTTATGTGTCTGTTTTTCTGCCAATACCATGCTGTTTTGATTATTGTAGCCTTGTAGTGCAAGCTAAAGTCAGGGAGTGCGGTACCTCCAGTATTGCTCTTTTTTCTTAAGATTGCTTTGGCTATTCAGGGTCTTTTGTGGTTCGAAACAAATCTGATGATTCTTTATTCTATTTCTTTAAAAAATGCCATTGGGATTTTGATGGGGATTGCATTAAATCTGTATATTGCTTTTGGTAGTATGGCCATTTTAACTATGTTGATTCTTCCAATCCATGAGCACGGAATGTCTTTCCATTTCTTTGTGTCTTCTTCAATTTCTTTCAAAAATGTCTTGTAGTTTTCAGCATATAGGTCCTTCACATTCTTGGTTGAGTTTATTCCTAGGTATTTTATTCTTTTTGCTGCAATTGCAAAGGGAATTGTTTTTTGTATTTCTTTTTCTGAGATTTCATTGTTAGTATATAGGAATGCAATGGACTTTTGTACTTTGATTTTGTAGCCAGCAGCTTTACTGTATTTGTTCATTGCTTCTAACAGCTTTTTCTAGTTCTTTAAGGTGTAACATGAGGTTACTTATTTGGGATTTTTCTTGTTTCTTGAGATAGGCCTGTAATGATATAAATTTCCCTCTTAAAACTGTTTTCGCTGCATCTTCCAAATTTTGGTAGCATGCATTTTCATTGTCATTTGTTTCTATGTATCTTTTGATCTCTCCTCTAATTACTTCTTTGACCCAGTCGTTCTATAAAAGTATGTTGTTTAATCTCCATGTATTTGTGTTTTTTTCCTGCTTTCTTTTTGCAGTTGATATCCAATTTCAAAGCCTTGTGATCAGAGAATATGCTTGGTATGATTTCAATCTTCTTAAATTTGCTGAGGCTGATTTTATTTCCCAATATATGGTCTATCCTTGAGAATGTTCCATGTACACTAGAAAAGAATGTATAGTCTGACGTTTTATGATGAAGTGCTCTATATATGTCAATTATGTCCATTTCATCTAATGTATCATTTAGGGCTGCTATTTCTTTATTTATCTTCTGTTTGGATCATCTATTCATAACTGTCAATGATGTATTTAAGTCCCCTAGTATAATTGTGTTTTGGTCAATTTCTCCCTTTAGTTCTGTTAGTAGTTGCTTGTTATATTTCGGTGCTCCCTGATTGGGGGCATAAATATTGATGACTGTTTTGTCTTCTTGTTGTATAGTCCCCTTTCCCATTATTGAACGTCCATCTTTTTCTCTTGTTATTTTATTCACCGTGAAGTCTGTTTCATCTGATATCATTATGGCTACACCTGATTTTCTCTGGGTACCATTTGCTTGGAGTGTCAATTTTCACCCTTTCACTTTGAGTCTATGCTTGTCCTTGTAGCTGAGATGTGTCTTTTGGAGACAGGATATGGTTGGGTTTAGTTTTTTGATCCAATCTGTTACTCTGTGACTTTTTATTGGTGAGTTCAGTTCATTTACATTCAGGGTGATTATTGATATGTGAGGATTTTCTGTCATTCTCTCTTTAGTTTTCAGGTAAGGCCATGTCTCCATTGTTTCTTTGCCTTTCTGTTGTTGTCTATTATTTCTGTGTGGTGGTATTCTATGATATTTTTCTCTGTTTCTTCTTTTATTTCAGTATATATTTCAGTTCTGGATTTTTTTTTGTGTGGTTACCCTTAAGTTTATGTAAAAGAAAGTTTGATATTTAGAGTATTCCATTTTCTTCAGCACGCTTACTTTCTCCATTCCCATATTCCGGTTCAGGCCTTTACTATCCCCCTTTTTATTTTTTGGTTGCCACAAATTGTCCCAGTTGATGGTGGTCAAATAGCCTCCTTTAGTATTTCTTGTAGTGGAGATCGTGTATTAGAAAATTCCCTCAGCTTTTGTATGTCTGGAAAGGTCATTATTTCTCCTTCATATCTAAAGGATATCTTTGCTGGATATATTATTCTTGGAATAGGTCTTTCTTTTCTATTCTAGTACTTGTTGGTAGAATGTTTTATTTTCTCTCTGACTGCAGCCCTTTTTATTCTCTCTCACACGGTAGTGCTATGTTTTCTCTGCACTATTCCAGCTTCTCACATAATGGAGGGATTCCCTGGGAGATGGGCTTTTCCTCTGGTAACAGTTCGCCTGGGTCATAGGGTGCCACGTTCCTGTGGGGATGCGGAGAACTTTTGAAGTTCTAACGCTCTTTCTGCACCAGATTCAGAGCTTGTATGTTTCAGCAGTTCTGTTTACTCCTGCAGGGATCCACTCAGATAGGTGGGGCCAGGGGTGGGGTGAGTTGTGAGAGGTGGCCCAGAGCAATGGCGGCGACCACCACCACAGTTAGTCCTGCTTCCAAAGCTCCCTCCCCTTTGCCAGAACTAGTTGGACTGCGAATCTGTGTCTGCAGTCCACAGTCTCAGAATAGCAAATATTCTCTTCTTTTGATCTGGCACTGCTACTGTTCCACTTCTAGTACCGGGCAAGTGGGGGTGGGGTGAGCTCTGGGAGGGTAAGGAGGGAGCGACTAGTCTCAGTCCCTAAGGCTTCTGTTCTCTGCTTGGCAGTGAGGGTTTAAAACACCATTTTCAACCTTCTTCCCTCAGTCTTTTCTCGGAGATCTCTGCCATTAGCATTGGGTTCAGCCGTGTTATTTGCTGCCCCTTCTGTCCTGTGGGCTACAAGCAGAGCCTAGTAGTCCGAGTTCTTCTCTGTTCTGCAGCTGCGGTAGTTCTGGATTGCAGTGAGCTTGGAGCACTGAGCTAGGACTGCATCCTGCGCCTGCCCGGCTCCGACTCCGCTTTTCTCCCTTCCCTACTCCCCAACTCGTGCGATTCGCCCACCTTTAGGTGAATTTAGGAGTGGGCTTCTTTGTCTTGCCTCTCTGCTGTGCAGGGAGTCCTTTGTGGAGCTATTGTTCTTGGATTAGTTGTAAATTCCAGGGGAGCTTTACAGAGGCTCACCTACGCTGCCATTTTGATGACGTGTCTCCTATTCTTCTTAAACTATTCCAAGAAACTTAAAAAGAGGGAAAGCTCCCAAGCTCATTCAACAAGTCCACTATTACCCTGATTCCAAAACCAGACAAAGGTATTTAAAAAAAGAAAGAAAGAAAGAAAGAAAGAAAGAAAGAAAGAAAAAAGAAAGAAAGAAAGAAAGAAAAAAGAAAAGAAAAGAAAGAAAGAAAGAAAGAAAGAAAGAAAGAAAGAAAGAAAGAAAGAAAGAAAGAAAGAAAGAAAGAAAAAATAAAATAAAGAAAACTGTGGGCCAATATCTCTGATTTACATAGACGCAAAAAAAAAAATCCTCAACAAAATATTAGCAAACTGAATTCAGCAATATAATAAAAATATACACTATGATCAAGTGGCATTTTTTCCTGAGATGCAAGTTTGATTCAATACCTGCAAATCAATTAAAATAATACACTTTCATAAACAAAATGAAAGATAAAAATCACATGCTCATATCAAAAGATGCAGAAATAGCCTTTGACAAAGTCCAGCATCTTTTTATGATAAAAACTCTCAGTAAAGTAGGAATAGAGGAAACATACCTTGCCATATGTGACAAACCCACAGCTACCCTCATAATCAATGGAGAAAAACTAAAAGTATTCTTAATATCAGGAAGAAGAAAAGAATGTCCACTTTTACCACTTTTATTCAACATAATACTAGAAATCCAGCCACAGCAACCAGACAAGTAAAAGGGGGGGGGGAAGGCATCCAATTGGAAAGGAAGAAGTAAAACTCACTATATGCAGATGACTGTATATAGAGAACCCCAAATTCCACCAAAAAACTATTAGTACTGATAAATGAATTCAGTAAAGTAGCAGGATGCAAAATTAACATTCTGAAATCAGTTACATTTTTATACACCAATAATGAACTGTCAGAAAAAGCAATGAAGAAAACAATCCTACTTACAATTGCATTTTTTTTAAAAAAGGAATAAATGTATCCAGAAAAGTAAAAGACCTGTACTCAGAAAACTATAAGACATTGAAGAGAGAAAAATGAATAAGATATAAATAAATGGAAATATATACCACACTCATGGATAGGAAGAATTAATATTATTAAAATGTCCATAGTCTCCAAAGCAATCTATAGATTTAATGCAATCCCTATCAAAATACCTATGGCATTTTTCACAGAACTAGAACAAATAATTTTAAAATTTATATGGAACCATAACAGACCCCAAATAACCACAGCAATCTTGAGAAAGAAGAACAAAGTTGGAGGTGCCACACTACTTGATATCATACTATACTACAAGGCTATGGTAAGCAAAACAACATCGTACAGGCATAAACACACACACACACACACACACACACACACACACACACACACACACAGATCAATGAAACAAAATAGAGAGCCCAGAAACAAACTCATGCTTATACGGTCATTTAATCTATGACAAAGTAGGCAAAAACATACAATGGAGTAAAGACTATTCAATAAGTGGTGCTGGGAAAACTGGACAGATACATGCACACACACAAAAAAATTAAACTGGACCGCCTTCTTGCTCCATATACAAGAATAAACTCAAAATGGATTAAAGACATAAATGTAAGACCTGAAACTCCTAGAAGAAAACATAGGCAGTAAACTCTCAGACATTATCCTTAGTGATATATATATTTTTTGATATATTTCCTCAGGCAAGGGAAACAAAAGAAAAAATAAACACATGGGTTTATATCAAAATAAAAAAATTTCCACAGCCCCCCACCCCTCTGGCTGGCCTGGGGCGGGGCAAGGGCAACCGCGGAAGCATTCCCTGAGTTCAGCAGCAAGCGGCAGACGCAGTTCCCGGCTTTCAGCAGCTTAGAGATCTCCCACCCGCCCCCTCCCACACACCCACGGAAGGAGGGCCCTAAGACTCAGGAGTACTGGGCACAGGGCTGGTGGAGCTACTCTCAGCGTGGATTTGTGCAGGAAAGGACAGAAACTGCACGGTCTCTCTGAAAACTGTCATCCAGACCCCTCAGCCCCTCGCATTTAAATCTACACTCCCAAATTCACTCTGGGCACCAGGTGACCAGCGCTGCCTGCGCAATAGGCAGGGAACTCTTTGGCACAGCGGAGGACAACCTGGAGATTACTTGGTGGGCTTAAGCCAAGACTGGTGCTGCTTTCTGTTTTGCTTTGCTTGGTGTTTTTTTTTCTGCTTGTTGTGATTTGCTTTGTTCTGCCTTTTTTTCTTTGATATCTTTGCCTATGTTGAGTGGGTAATGTCGGTTGTATTTTACATGTGAATGTACTTGATTTGTTTTCTTTGTTGTTGTTGTTGTTGTTGTTGTTGTACTTGGTAACTTGATTTGTGCTGAAACTGCCCTAACAGAGCCCAGCTTAAGAGGCACAAGATTCAACATATCCAGAAGCCAACTCTGGACCAAACCAGAGTACAACCGGGTTTGACCAACAAGTCACACACCCAGAGGGAATCCTCTGAAGGCACAAGAGCCCATAGAGGCCAAACCTCATTTAAGTGGCCAACCCTCACCCAGCAGAACACCCTGCGGTGGGCAGAGCCAAGTTTCACAACTAGACGGCCTAGGAGTTAAACCCACCTACTCACAAGCAAAAAGCAATTAAAGTTCTTCTTGAACAGGACAATATACTGAACACACGAGCCACCTGTGGAGCACATGCAGAGGAGAAGAACGAAGTAGTCCAAGTCAAATATAAAGGACACATACTACATAAGATAACCAAGCAAGAACTAAGAGCTCTAGGGGATCTTCCTAATACATCAAAGCAAACACAGAGAGTCAGTCAGAATGGGGAGACAAAGAAACATGTCCCAAATAAAAGAACAGAAGAAACCTCCACAACTGGAACCAGAGAAGCAGAGGTAACCAACCTGTCAGAGACAGAGTTCAGAACACTGGTGATAAGAATGTTTAAGGAGCTTAGAGAAAACATAAAGAAGGATATAGAAATCATAAAGAACAACCAGTTAGAACTAAAAAAGGATGTAAAAATCTTAACGAACAACCAGCTAGAACTAAAGAACACAATTACCGAAATTAAGAACTCACTTGAAGGAATGACCAGCAGGTTAGATGAAGTAGAGGATTGAATAAGCGACTCAGAAGACAAATTAGCAGAGATCACTCAAACTGAACAACAGAAAGAAAAAAGAATAAAAAACAATGAAGATGGGTTAAGAGACCTCTGGGATAACATCACGCGCAACAACATGCGCATCATACGAATACCAGAAGGCGAAGAGAGGAAGCAAGGGATTCAGAACATATTTGAGGTAATAATGTCTGAAAACTTCCCTAACCTGATGAAGGAAACCAACATACAAGCCCAGGAAGTGCAGAGAGTTCCAACCAGGATAAACCCAAACAGGCCCACACCAAGACACATTATAGTTAAAATGGCAAAGCTTAAGGACAAAGAGAGAATCTTAAAAGCAGCAAGAGAAAGGCAGAAGGTTACGTACAAGGGTACTCCCACAGGCTATCAAATGACTTTTCTACAGAAACATTGAAGGCCAGGAGGGAGTGGCAGGAGATACTCAAAGTGATGGAACATAAAGGCCTACAACCTAGATTGCTTTATCCAGCAAGGCTATAATTTAAGGTTGATGGAGAGATAAAGAGCTTACCAGAAAAGAACAAACTGAAAGAATTTATTACAACCAAGCCAGCATTGCAAGAAATACTAAAAGGACTTCTGTAAATAGAAGAAAGATGAAAACAATTTACTACAAATTTAAAAACGGCAATAACTATGTACCTATCAATAATCACTTTAAATGTAAACGGATTAAATGCTCCAATCAAGAGACATAGGGTGGCTGAGTGGATAAGGAAGCAAGACCCTTGTATATGTTGTATACAAGAGACTCATCTCAGATCAAAAGACACACACAGGCTGAAAGTGAAAGGTTGGAGTAAGATATTTCATGCAAATGGAAGTGAGAAAAAAACTGGAGTTGCAATACTTATATGTGACAAAATAGACTTTAAAATGAAGAACATATTAAAAGACAAAGATGGGCACTATATAATAATAAAGGGATCAATCCAACAAGAGGACATAACCCTAGTAAACATCTATGCACCTAACAGAAGCGCACCTAAATATATAAAACAGGTACTGATGGACATAAAGACAGAGATCAACAGCAACACTATCATAGTAGGGGACTTCAACACACCTCTGACAACAATGGACAGGTCCTCCAGACAGAAAATCAATATGGAAACAGCCTTAAATGATACTTTGGAGCAGTTGGATTTAATTGATATTTTCAGAGCATTTCACCCCAATGCTGCAGAATACACGTTCTTCTCAAGTGCACATGGAACATTTTCCGAGATAGATCATATGTTAGGACACAAAACAAGCCTTTATAAATTTAAGAAAATTGAAATCATACCAATTGTCTTCTCTGACCACAGTGCTATGAAATTAGAAATGAACTACAGGAAAAAAAAACCAGGAAGACACACCAATTCATGGAGGCTGAATAACATGTTACTAAATAATGAATGGGTCAAGGAGCAGATCAAAGAAGAAATCAAAAGATACCTCGAGACAAATGAGAATGAGAACACGACGACCCAAAATCTATGGGATGCTGCAAAAGCAGTCCTAAGAGGGAAGTTCATAGCACTGCAGGCCTACCTAAAGAAACAAGAAACATCACTAATTGACAGTTTATCTTCACACTTAAGGGATCTGGAAAAAGAACAGCAAAATAAGCCCAAAGGGAGCACAAGGAAGGAGATAAGGATCAGAGCAGAAATAAATGAAATAGAAACCAGAAAAACAATACAAAAGATCAATGAATCCATGGGTTGGTCTTAGAGAAAATAAACAAAATTGACAAACCTTTAGCCAGACTCATTAAAAAAAGGAGAGAGAGGACCCAAATTAATAAAATTAGAAATGAAAGAGGAGAAGTGACAACAGACACCACAGAAATACAAAAAATTTTAAGAAATTACTATGAGCAACTATATGCCAACAAATTTGACAATCTGGAAGAAATGGACATTTTCCTAGAGGCGCACAACCTTCCAAGGCTAACTCAAGAAGAAACAGAAAGCCTGAACAGTCTGATTACCACCAGGGAAATTGAATCAGTAATCAATAATCTCCCAACAAACAAAAGCCCTGGACCAGATGGCTTTACAGGTGAATTTTTCAAAACGTTCATAAAAGAATTATCACCTATTCTCCTCAAGCTCTTCCAAAAAATCCAGAAGGAAGGAAGACTCCCAAACACTTTTTATGAAGCCACTATCACTCTGATTTCAAAAGCAGACAAAGACACCACAAAAAAAGAAAACTACAGGCCGATATCTCTAATGAACATAGATGCAAAAATTCTCAACAAAGTATTAGCGAACAGAATTCAGCAATACATTAAAAAGATCATACACCATGATCAAGTGGGATTCATCCCTGGTATGCAGGGGTGGTTCAACATCCGCAAATCAATTAATGTGATACACCACATTAACAAAATGAAAAATAAAAATCACATGATCATATCAATAGATGCAGAAAAAGCATTTGATAAAATACAGCAACCTTTTATGATAAAAACCCTTAAGAAAGTGGAAATAGAGGGATCATATCTTAACATAATAAAGGCCATATATGACAAACCCACATCTAACATCATACTCAATGGGGAAAAGCTAAAACCATTCCCCCTAAGATCAGGAACAAGACAAGGTTGCCCACTTTCTCCACTTCTATTCAACATAGTGCTGGAAGTTCTAGCCACAGCAATCAGACAAGAGAAAGAAATAAAAGGCATCCAAATTGGTAAGGAGGAAGTAAAATTATCACTATATGCAGATGATATGATACTATATATAGAGAACCCTAAAGACTTCACCAAGAAACTACTAGAACTGATAGATGAATTTAGTAAAGTAGTACGATATAAAATTAATATTCGCAAATCAGTTGCATTTGTATATACCAATGATAAAATATCAGAAGGAGAAATTAAAAAAACAATTCCATTTACAATTGCTCCAAAGACTATAAAATATCTGGGAATAAATCTAACCAAAGATGTAAAAGATCTGTACTCAGAAAATTATACGACACTGAAGAAAGAAATGAAAGAAGACATAAAAAGATGGAAACACATTCCATGTTCATGGATAGGAAGAATTAATATAGTTAAAATGTCCATACTGCCTAAGGCAATATACATATTCAATGCAATTCCTATCAAACTACCAACGACGTTTTTCACAGAAATAGAACATATAATCTGAAATTTATATGGGACCATAAAAGACCACGGACAGCCTCAGCAATCTTGAGAAATAAGAACAAAGTGGGAGGTATAACGATACCTGATTTCAAACTATACTACAAGGCTACAGTAATCAAAACAGCCTGGTACTGGCATAAAAATAGACACATAGATCAATGGAACAGAATAGAGAGCCCAGAAGTGAATCCATGCCTATATGCCCATCTAATCTACGACAATGGAAGCAAGAATGTACGATGGGGTAAAGACAGTCTGTTCAATAAGTGCTGTTGGGAAACCTGGAGAGACACATGCAAGAAAATGAAGCTGGACCACCTCCTTACACCATATACAAAAATAAATTCAAAATGGCTTAAAGACTTAAATATGATATCTGAAACCATAAAATATCTTGAAGAAAATATAGGAAGAAACTTCATGGACATTACCCGGAGTAAGATTTTCACTGATATATCCCCTTGCGTGAGGGAAGTAAGAGAAAAAATAAACATGTGGGATTACATCAAACTAAAAAGTTTTTTCACAGCAAAGGAAACCATCAATAAAACAAAAAGGGATCCTACTGAATGGGAAAAGATATTTGCCAATGATATATCTGATAAGGGATTAATATCACAAATCTATAAAAAACTTACTCAACTCAACTCCAAAAAAACAAACAACCCAATTAAAAAATGGGCAGAGGACTTGAGGAGACATTTTTCTAAAAAGGACATACAGAAGGCAAGAAGACATATGAAGAAATGCTCAACCTCACTAACCATCAGAGAAATGCAAATAAAAACCACAATGAGATACCACCTCACCCCAGTCAAAATGGCTATCATCAATAAATCAACAAACAACAAATGCTGGCGAGGATGTGGAGAAAAGGGAACGCTAGTGCACTGTTGGTGGGATTGCAGATTAGTGCAGCCACTATGGAAAACAGTATGGAGGTATCTCAGGAATCTGAAGATAGAACTACCCTATGATCCAGTAATTCCACTCCTAGGCATCTATCCGGAGAAATCCAAAACTCCAATTCAAAAATCAGTATGCACTCCTATGTTTATTGCAGCACTTTACACAATAGCTAAGATATGGAAACAACCGAAATGCCCATCGGTCGATGACTGGATTAAGAAGCTGTGGTACATTTATACAATGGAGTACTACGCAGCCATAAAGAAAAAAGAAATCTTATCATTTGCAACAACATGGATGGATCTAGAGAACATTATGTTAAGTGAAATAAGTCAGAAAGAGAAAGACAAGTACCATATGATCTCACTTATATGCGGAATCTAAAGAAAAGAATATGTGTATGAACTAATCAGAAATAGTTTTGGGGACACAAAAAACCGAGAGTTGTTAGATGGGCGGGGGGGAGGGGGTTGGGGATGGGGGGAAGGGTGAAGGGATTGGGGGGCGGCTGGTGACCACAGGATGGCCTCAGGGTTTTTTGAGAATTACTTTGGGGAACTTATTCAATAGTGTTTGGGGATTTTGTTGGGTGTCCGATGGACATGTGTCCTGTTTGGGAGACCACCTCAGGGATGCTGTGGATGCCTGGTCATGGCATTGTACACCGGGGACTGGACATTAATGAATGCCAACTATAGTTTTGTGTGTATAATGTGATGGCTCGGTGTGAGGTCGGGGTGGTGGTGGATGGGGGGAGGGGGGTTCACGGTGTGAGGGATGTTAAAATAAAATAAAATAAAACTATAAAAAAAAATTTCCACAGCAAAGGAAACCATTAATAAAATAAAAAGTCATCCTACTGGATCAGAGAAGATATTTGCCAATGATACATCTGACAATGGGTTAACAACAAAAATTTATAAAGAATTTATACAATTCAACACCAAAAAAACCCAAACAATCCAATTTAAAAATGGGCAGAGGGAGAAATCCAGGATGGCAAAGTAGATAAACACCGTGCCTGCTTCCTTCTGTGAACACATTAAAATTACAACTAAATTATAGAATAATCAACCTGAGAACCATCTGAAGTCTAGCTAAGGATATAAAGAAAAAGCCACATCAAGACTGGTAGGAGGGGTGGAGACGTTTTGGAGTCTGGCTTCAAAACTTCGTGTTGTGGTTGAGAATCAGGAGGGATATCTCAGCCATGGAGGTTTCCCCTAGAGGAGTGAGGGATCCCAGCCTGGAATACTGGTACCTGGAAGAGCAGCCCCACAACATCTAGCTGTGAAAAACAGTGGGGCTTCTGACCATCTGGGTGTGATGGAGTTTTGTGGAAAACCCAGATGTTCTCTCCCCCCCACTTTTCCGTCTCCTCCCCTCAACTCAAGTTCAAGCCACTGTTTCTCAGTCTAGTTGTGTAGGACACAGCTCCATGTTGGTGTTATGTGCTTTGCACTCCCCCTGGCTGAGGCAGTCGGTCGCCGGTTGTCTGTTGGTCGCTCACAGCAGCTCATGGCAACTCTCACTGGCTGCTGGACAATCACGATGGCTGCTGTCACTCACACTGGCCACCTGCAGCTCACAGCAGCACACGGTAGCCCATGGCAGCACAGCAGTTCGCTTCAGCACACAGCAGCCCGTGGCATCCCACAGTAGCTTACACTGACCTCTGGCTGCTCATGGCAGCCCAGCTCCAAGTAGAGCTGTTGTTCATGCTGTAAAAGGTGTAGCTCACTGGATTTGAACCAGTGACCTTGGCGTTAGGAGCACGGCCCTCCAACCACCTGAGCTACTGGGCTGGCCTCCAGACATTTTCTTAAGAGTCCACAGACAGACTCAATCACTCACTTGCAGGCACTCACCCTGTGCTCCAGCATAGGGACAGTGACTCAAGAGGTGCCATAAAGAGGGGCAGACTGAAGTGTGTGGTTTCAGAGCAAGAGCTGGAGAACAGTCTCCAGTTTCCCTGTGATTGGCCTCCTCCCATGCAATTGGCATGCATATGCCATCTTTCCTGTGTTAAGCCTTTCCCCAATGCCCATGGCCAAATCTGAATCTGAATTAGTCTGGTGAGGTCCACTGAAACCCCACCCCACTAATTCCCCCAACGAGGATACACTTTTTCTGTGAGCAGCCAGCCCCGCCTTCATTGCACTCTTTCCTAGAAAACTATCAGAGTCTGCAGGCCCCAGGGGGGTCAGTGACTTGCCTCAGTGTGCTCTGAGACTTTTGCTGAGGAGCTCCAGGCTCAGCACTGGCACCAAACCAGAATCTACGTTAACCTGCTAACTACAACTCTTCCCACTCTAGTGATTCCCTGAAACCCTGCCTCACCCAACCTGTGTATAACTGAGGTTTTATCAGTGGCTGAGCCTTAAGGGAGCTGGCAGGTGGCAGCAGGCCTCGGGGTGTATTGGCTTTTTGCAGCGATACCCCAGGCCCAGTACTGGTGGTAGATATCCTCAGTTTGCAGGGTGGCCTTGCCCACATGCATCCAGGTTTAGCGCAGGCAATGAACAATTGAGAATCACTTCATAGGCCCTACCAGGTAGTCCCTGGCTGGTCACCGGCAGCGGGTGACCTGGGCCTGCAACAACACCCCTCCCAAGATGCCCCAGTACCAACATTCTTGGAAGTTGGCTTCAGACCATAGCAGAGCACCACCCAATTAACCCCACAAGCTGCACACCCAAAGGGTGGTCTCAACAGGCACCAGAGTCCACTGGGATAAATCCCACTCAGTGGGGTAAGCCCCCTGCACAGAAACTCAGAAGCTGTGGATGTGGCCAAACCCCACAGCCAATAAGCCTGAATACCAATGCCACCCACTGACATGCCAATAGCAATCAAGGCTCAACTATAACAGAAGGGCACACAACCCCCATAAAGGACACTCCTGGAGCACCCAGAGCAGGTGACTAGGTAGACTATGCCAGGGCCCCACAGGCCACATCCTACATAAGGCTACTAGGCCAAGACTGGGAGATGTAGCAGATACACTTAACACATAGAAACAAACACAGAGAGGCAGCCAAAATCAGGAAAGAATTACATCCCAAATGAAAGAACAGGAGAAAACTTCGGAAAATAACTAAATGAAATGGAGGGAAGCAACTTACCAGATACAGAGTTCAAATCAATGGTTATAAAGATGCTCAAGGAACTTAGTGAGAACAAAGAGATAGCAAGCATATAAGAATCAGTCAGATATGGAGAATACAATACAATAACAACAGAAATGAAGAATGCAATAGAAGGAATCACGAGCAGACCAAATGAAGCAGAGGATTGAATTAGTGTTTTGGAAGACAAGGTAATGAAAAACATCCAATTGGAACAGCAAAAATAAAAAAGAATCCCCCCAAATGAGGATAATTTAAGAGACTTCGGGACCACATCAAGCATAACAACATTCACATTATAGGGGTACCAGAAGGAGAAGAAAGAAAGCAAGGGATTGAGGACCTATGTGAAGAAATAATGACTGAAACCTTTCCTAATCTTGTGAAGAAAATAGACATACAAGCCCAGGACACACAGAATCCCAAACAAGATGAACCCAAACAGGCCCACACCAAGACAATTTAGAATTAGAATGGCAAAGGTTAAAAACAAACAGAGAATCTAATTGAAAACTTAAAAAGGGGGGGAATGTGAAGGGTAATAAGAGGTCCAGATTTCCAGATATAAAACAAATAAGTCATAGAGAATACAGTCAATAATATTGTGATAGTGTGGTACTGTGTCAGATGGTTGCTGAACTTATCATGGTGATCCCTTCTTTAGGTATATAAATGTTGAATAACTATGGTGTACCCCTGGAACTAATATAATATTGTATGTTAGCTGTATTTTAAATAAAAATCTTTAAGAAGAAATAAAAAATAAAAAATGGGCAGGGACTGAAGGGACATTTCTCCACAGAGGACGCACAGATGGCTAACAGACATGGAAAAAGTGCTCAATGTCACTAATCATCAGAGAAATAGAAATTAATACCACAATGAGATATGACCTCACACTTGTTAGAATGGCCATCAACAATTAACAAACAAATGTTGG
This sequence comes from Rhinolophus hipposideros, assembly GCF_964194185.1. Taxonomy (NCBI): domain Eukaryota; kingdom Metazoa; phylum Chordata; class Mammalia; order Chiroptera; family Rhinolophidae; genus Rhinolophus; species Rhinolophus hipposideros. The sequence goes on from NC_138061.1 coordinate 68,062,748, forward strand.
CGAGTATGTGGAGAAAAGGCAACTCTCATGCACTGTTGTGGGATGGCAAATGGTGCAGCCACTGTGGAAAATAGTATGGAGGTTCCTCAAAAAATTAAAATAGAACTTACTTTATGACCCAGCAATTCCACTCCTGGGAATTTAACCAAAGAAATCCAAAGCACTAATTGGAAAAGATATATGCACCCCTATGTTCACCACAGTGCTTTTTATAATAGCCAAGATATGGAAACAACCAAAATGCCCATCAACAGAAGATTAGATAAAGAAATTGTGATACTTATATTCAATGGAATATTACTCTGCCATAAAAAATAAACACTAATTCGAAAATATATATTTCTGACTGGTTCTTTTTTATGTTTCCTATCTCCATTTTTGTTTCCTATCTGTTTGTTGAAGTTCTTCCTGAGATCATTGATCATCCATATATCCAGTGTTTTGAACTCTGCATCTGGTAGATTGCTTGTCTTCATTTTGTTTAGGTTTTTTTTTCTGGAGCTTTATTCTGTTCTTTTATTTGGAATATACTATTTTATCTTCCTATTTTGGCTGTCTCTTTACATTTGTCTCTATGTATTAGGTAGGGCTGCTATGCCTCCCAGGTTTAGTGGAGTGGTCTTATGTAGTAGCTGTCCTGTGGGGCCCAGTGGTGCAGTCTCCCTGATCACCTGATCTGGGTGCTCCAGGTGTGTCCCTTACGTGTATTCTGTGTCCTCCTGTTGTAGTAGAGCATTGGTTGCTGTTTGCACATCAGTGGGATGTCTTGACCCTCAGGCTGATTGGTTGTGAGGACTGGCCTTGACTATAGTGGAGGAGATGCTGTTCAGGGGCTCACCCTACAGTCAGCAGGATTCGTGTTAATAGAGCTCTTGTGCCTGTCCAGTCTGCCTTTTGGCTGTGTCATCCTTGGAGGTTGCCGGGTGATGCTCTGGCTTGGTCCACAGTTGGCTACTGGGCATGCCAGCCTTGGGCCAGCTGGGAGGGGCCCTGCTGCATGCCAAATTGAGCTGCAGCCTGTGACCTGCCTGCCTGGCCATCTGGCATTAGCCACAAAGCAATCCTCAGATGGCCACCACCTGCACTGGGCTTAGAAGTTCCTTGAGAGGCCAAGTTGTAAACAAAGGTTGGCTGCTGCTCATGCTGGGCTTAGGACCACTCAGCAAGAGCAACGGTACATACTGAAGCCAGATGTTACTGGTTTGGGTTTTGTGAACCTTTGAGAGATTTTAGGAAAGTCTGAAGTATGAGCCAAGGATGGCTGTGTGTACAGAAAAGCCACTTGAAGCAACTTGGCTGTTCTTGAAATTAGGTGGAGCTGGGTCTCAGTGTATCACTAGGGCAAGGCAAACAAATGGTGTTAGCGAGGTTCATGGACATTCAGACATGGTGGCTGCCTGATCTGTATGCCTGTAGGGTAGGATTCAACAAAGAAACAACGGCTTCTGCCAGCTCCTCCGTAGGAGAGACAAAACGCCCCTCCAGCCCGTGCCCTGAGGCCAGACAACTCAGTTCTGCTCCATATGGCCCTGGTGACTTTTCAGCTACTGCCCCAGCGCGGGAACTCAGAGTGAGTAAGCCTGTCAGTGAATAAGTCCGTGCATGGGCCCTTTAAGAGAATCGCTTGGGTCTCAGCCTCCCTTGTGTCACTCAGCCACAATCTCTATTGGTTTTCACAGACAGAAGTTATGGAGACTTCTCTTGCCAGTAGTGGAACCCTGGGCTGGAGAGCCTGGTGTGGGGCTGGGAACCCTGGCTTCTTAGTGGACACCTCTGCACCTGAGATATCCCTTCTGATTTGTAATGGTCACACATGGGTGTGGGACCAGGTTGTTCCACATCTCCTACCCTTTTACTAGTGTTGAGGTGACTTCTTCTGTATGTTCTTCGTTGTAGGACTTTTGTTCAGCTAGACTTCAGGCGATTCTCAATGATGGTTATTCTGTAGTTCAGTTATATTTTGATGTGGTCATGAGAGCAGGCAAGCAAACCATTTAGCTACTCTGCCATCTTGGCCAGATATTCAAGTCCTTAATATTATTGATGTTGGGCTGTACTTCTGATAGCAATATCAGACATTGTTACAAGAAGTGCATTGAAAATAAGAATAAACCAAGCTGATTCTTTTTGGGACATTTGAGAACAACCTTTTTGTTTATTGGTCCTCAAAATGTTGATGTGGGAGCAGGCAGTTGGCTCAGTAGTTAGAGCGCAGTGCTCATAACACGAAGGTCACTGGTTCGATTCCCACATGGGCCAGTGAGCTGCGCCCTCTACAACTAAATTGAAAAAAAACAACAACAACACAATGATTTGACCTGGAGCTGAGCTGCATTCTCCACAACTAGACTGAAAACAACTTGACTTGGAGCTGAGCTGCGCCCCCCACAACCAAATTTGAAAAAACACAACGACTTGGCAAGGAGCTGATGGGTCCTGGAAAAACACACTATTCCCCAATTAAAAAAAAAAAAAGTTGATGTGAACCTTGAATTAAATTAAGGCTGTTGCCCCTAATGGAAGAGTATATTTTAGATACAGATAACATATTGCCAAAGCATAACTGGTACAGATTATCAAGGCATCATAATACCAGAGTCTAATAGAGAGCTGCTCCATGGTGCAGCTTATATCTGAAATAAAACCTAACATATTGAGAAGTGGTGAATGGACAGTACAAAATAATTTACCGTAACTCTTCATAAATAATGCTTTGGTTTTTGTTTAGGGTTTCATATACTGGTTTTTCAACAGAAAATTCAAATTATATTCTTTGGAAAATATTTCTGCACATCATGTTTCCATTTTAACCTGTTGCATGCAATTTTGGTTCTTTCCCATCATCTTCCTTAATTTTTTCTGGTGAAAATCAGCAGCAAATGGGAGCTTACTGATTGGCAACAGTTGTTCTCCGTTAAAGCATCTAATGTTTTAAATTTTTATTAAAACACTACTTTAGCTGCATCCCACAAATTTTAGTAAGTTGTATTTTCGTTTTCATTGTATGTAAAGTATTTTCCATTTTTCTTGAAACTTCTGTTCAACCTATGGGTTATGTAGAAGTATTTTATTTCCAAGTAGTTGGATATTCCCAGAGATCTTTCTGCTATTGATTTCTGGTTTAGCGAGAGAACTTAATGTGTATGTTTTATTTTTCTTGTAAATTTGTTGATATTTGTTTTTTGGCCCAGAATACAGTCTATTTTGGTGAATATCTCATGTGTACTTAAAAAGAAAGTTTCTTCTACAGTAATGGAGTGGCATGTTCTATAAATATTACTTAGGTTTTTTTCAATGGATAGTGTTGTTTGGGTCTTCTGTATGCCCTTTAATTTTATTTTTTCTCCCCCTACCAATTACTGGGACAAGTATTGAAGTCTTCAACTGCATTATTTTTTGTCTATTTTTTTCTTTCAGTACTATCAGTTTTTTAACCTCATATTTTGAAGCTCTTTTGTTAAGTGCATACACATTTAGTTTTTCCTTGGAGAATTGACCCTTTATTATTATACAATGTGATTTATTATTTTGATAATGTGCTATATTTTGCAGTCTAGTATGTCTGATATAAATATGGCTGCTGATTTCTTTGGATTGTTATTTATATAGTATATCTTTATCCTTTTGCCTTTAATTTGTTATTTTTTTCTTTATAAAGTGAGTTTCTTGTAGATAGTATATTCCTGCTTTTTTCCCCCTGAATTTGACAATTTCTGTCTTTATCTGGTTTGATTAGAACATTCATATTTAATTTGGTTATCAATGTGGTAGATTAAAATTTTCCATTTTGCTACCTATTTTACATTTGTTCTATTCCTTGTTTCTTTCTTTCTCTTGAATTAGTTGAGTATTGATTATTATTCCATTTTAGCTTTGCTATTGACTTATTATTTATATCTCTTCTTTTAACTTTTTAAGTAATCTCTCTAGGCTAATAATATGCATCTTTAAATTAGTTAGAGTCTCCCTTCAAATGTTAAACCACATGATGTAGAGTATAACAATCTTGCAACAGTGTTTTCACAATTCTTCCCTCCTGTCCTTTGTGCTATTATTGCACCATACATTTTACTTTAGCATATGCTATATGCTGCATACAATACTAATATTTTTGCTTTAGACAGTCAGTTATTCTTTAGAGCAAGGATCAGCAATATACAGCACATGGGTTAAATTCAGCTTGCTACCTATTTTTGTAAATAAAGTTTCTTGGAAACAGCCACACTATTTTTTTTTATGTATTCTCTGTGGCTACTTTCACACTACAATGGTGGAGTTGAGTAATTGCAATATTTAAGACATGACCCACAAAGCTTACAATATTTACTATGTAGCTCTTTATGGAAAAAATTTTCCAACCTTTGCTTTAGAGCAATTAAAAATCAGGGTAGCAAAGAATTAATTTATTTTTTCCTTATGCATATTTATCCCATTTCTATCACTGTTCATTTTTGTTTAGATCAAAGTTTTATTCTGATATTATATTCCTTTAATATTTCTTGTAGAGTAGTCCTGCTGGTGAAGAATTCCTTAAATTTTTATTTTTCTGGGAAAGTATTCTTCATTTTTGAAGATGTTTTTGCTTAATATAGAATTCTTGGTAGACAGTTATTTTCTTTCAGCTCCTTAGGGATCACTCCATTGTTTTTCAGTTTTCATGGTTTCTGGTGAAGAGTCTGCTTTAGTTGTTATTTTTACTCTTCTTTTGTAGTGTTTCTTTGTTTACTGGATGCCTTCAAGATTTCTCTCTCTCTCTCAACAGTTTTAATATGTTGTGCCTAATTGTGCTTTTGGGGTAAATTTATTCTGCTTGCTGTTCTTGGATCTCTAGTTTGTTTTCTGTCATTAATTGGGAAAAATTTTGAGCCACTATTTCTTAAAATGCTTCTTTTGTCCCATTCTGCCTTTTTTCCTGGGTCCCAGTTTTGTATATGTCAGAACATTTGATTATATTTCACAGCTTTGTTATATTTCAATGTTGTGTTCTCTCTCTCTGTCTTTTCATTTTTTCTTTTCTTTGAGCTTCAATTTGGGTAATTTCTATTGACCCATTTTTAAATTCATTGATTCTTTCTTTAATTGTATTGACTGCTGACAAGCCTGTTGAAGACATTCTTCATCTCCACTACTGTGTTTTCATTTCTAACATTTCCATTTGTTTTTCTATGCTGAAATTACCCATCTGATTTGGCATGTTGTTCACTTTTTTTGTTAGAGTTTTTAACATATTAGTTATAATTATTTAAAATTCTGATAGTTTCAACATCTACATCATATCTGTATCTGGTTTTCATTATTACTTTGTGTCTTGGTAGTATCTGGTTACTTTCTTTCCTTTTCATATATATGCCTCATAATTTTTGGTTGAAATCCACATATCTTCTGTTGGACTCTAGACTGAGGTAAATACATTTTATTCCCAGAAATGAGCATGGCTTTTCAGCTAGGCTTTTAGTTCAGGGGTTTGAGTTAATCTAGTTAGGAATTGGGCAGAATTTGAGGGTTTTGTTTTTGTTTTTACTTTCCATGCACTACAGTGTTACCTATCTGCACTACAGATAGGGGTTAATTTATTAGAGCTATATTTGTTCATTTCTGAGTTTTTAGGTTTCCTCTGTGCCTCAGAGAGTTTCTCTTTTAATGCTCTCATTTATCTTTTGTTCCTCTGTCAGCAGTATTTAATTTGGACTTGTTGTTCTAAGCTTGTTAACTTGCTGATAGGCAGTGGTGTGCGGTGTGTATTCTCTCTTGTTCTGATACAGCCTTAGTCTTGGGCATGCTCATTGTCCCCTGGTCTTGGGGGTGTAGCCTTCTTGGTTTCTTCTGCCAGCTGTAATTGTAGGCTCAGTGCATAATTCTTCTCTTCCCCCAGGAAGAGAGTAAGTGCCCATTGGGATTTGTGGAGAAAAAAGCCTGCAAGGAGTTGCAAGTCCCCTCAATGTCAGTGGCCCACAGATGTTTCACACTGTTGTGACAGCCCACTCAGTCTTCACCAATTAATATTCCACATAATCTGCTTTAATTCTTATCTATCGTCCAATTCAGGTAGGCAAGAACATCCATTTCCTTTCTTCTTATAGGTATAGCTATTCCTAGATTTGGGGCCCTTGTTTGTTTTGTAACTTTGGCTCTCCAATAAGTTAGAAAAACATTGTAAATTTGACATTAGTGTGGCTTGTTTTCATTGTGTACTTGAGAGCGATTCACCTTCTTGCTCTCCACATCTTGGGACAAAAGTTAAACTCAACCTATGTGTTTTTAATGCCTCCTATATTTTGTTTATGTTTTGTTGTCCCATATTCATAAAGAACATCCATCCATCATATTTAAGTCCTTAAAGATTTTCCTCTCCAATTAAGCACAAGCTGTTTACACAAAATAAAGTTAATTTTTCTTTTCTGGCCCCAATATGTATTTTATATAATCTAATATATTCTGGTAACACCTTATTTTCAAAGTTTTTGAGTGTGCTGTTTTTGTGTAGTATTTAATCTTCTGGAGAACAAGAACATAGTTTTATTCTTAGTATCCACAAAAGCTAAGACATTTCAAGGCATAGAACTGTAATAAATTAAAACAAAAGCAGGATGCTCTTTTATTTTTTTATTTAGTCTACAAGATCTAATACAAAATAATGTACATAGTAGGCATATTATAACATATAAACTCTAAGCAGTGAACCTGGTAAGAATTAGTTACCATTCATCTTTTTGGTGCCACTCTAATTCTGACCTCTTCAGATTTAACAGAAATGTGCTGTTCCTAGGGGTCGATGTCATTTGGAGCCCTTGGCTGTTGGCTTCTCCTAGGAAGAGTAGCAGCTCCTGCACCCTGCTCAGATGACCCTGAACAAGGCTGTGGCACTGGAGAACTATCAAAGCCTTGTCTCAGTGGGTAAGAAAGTTTCCACATCAAACTGCAAATAGCATGCATTTTACTTCTCACATACCAAAACTTGTGGATTTTTGTGGTTAATATTGTTGAGGCTTTTGATTCAGGAATCTGAGATTGTTAATCTCTTTTGAGTGCCAGGAAGAATGTTTGTATTCTCATATCCTGTGAAATGTCTATACGGCCTTCATCAAGGTGCAGCTCCAAGATCTCTACCTTCTTCCTTGTTTAGAATTTCCCATATTCTGTCAATTTTCCATTTACAGGGTATTTTATTATCAAGTCAGAGGTGATCTTCAAGTTGGAATGAGGAGAGAAGCCACATATATTAGAGGAAGATTTCTATACTAGAACTACTGTGGGGACAGAGCCAGGAGTGCAGTTTCCAGGCTCTCGACCTCATGTGGAAAGGTGCTCACTCTGGTAGTAAATGGCCATCAATGGTGATTGGATGGCCATCAGCTGTGGCTAGTTGGCCGTCAGCTGTAACCAGTGAGCCATTGGCCACTAATATAACTGTCGCATCTGCACTGGGGAGTCGAGTCAAGGAGAGTTGGTCGGTTGGTAGAAAAGTGGACAGCAGGTCGCACATTGTGTGAATCCAGCCTCCAGTGAGACTACAGTGGTATGACTCCCCTATCCATGGCTCCGTGGGTGTTCCTTTTTGGCCTCACCATGTCCTGCATTCTTATGTGGGGAGCGGGAGCAGAGACCCCGCAGGCCACCCCGCATGACACATGGCGCTGTGAGCAGGGTCTCCCGCATGACACATGGTGCAGCAGGCAGAGTACGGTGCCGGCCAAAGCTCCCCGAAGGGTGGTGGAGCAGTTTGTGCCTATGAATACTCAGTCTCAGGAAGACCAGGAGGAGCAGCTGCCTGAGAGCTGGATGCCCGTGCAGGGGTGGGAAGACGTGGACGGTTCATAGGCCAGAGAAAGTGAAGGTCGTTGTGCCCCTGTGGACTGGGAAGTGCTTGCTGAGGCAGCCCGGATGCAGGACTTGTAGTTCCAGGAGGAAATGTTTGCTGAGACCTCGGTGGAAGATGCGGGTGAGGTCAAGGTCATCCCTCACCCCTAGTCTGGGGAGGACTTGGAGCCCTCGCCCTGTGGAGAGGGCACACATTGTGAGGCTAATGTACAGTCCTGGCAAATGACTGTGGACTATGTGGAATTGTCTTCCATCCCTAATTTAAAGGACCGCTTGACTGCTTGGGAACGTACCACCTTGTAGTGGAACTGGTGGATGTTTGCTTTTGTGTCTCCACCGGCTGCCAGACGTTTAGAATATGTGAGAACCCTGGCTGAGCCCAGGAAGTCTGGCTGTGCCCAGAAGGACTGGTGGTGCCCTGAGAAACCCTGGCTGTGCCCAGAGAGCCTGGCTATGTCCAGGATATTGCATACACCTCCAGGCACCTCGCACAGGGCCCCTCGTGGAAGACGCTTGTCGCGTAGATTGTGAGGCGAGACCCTGTAGGGGTGGAGTGTGGGGACAGAGCCAGGAGTGCAGTTTCCAGGCTCTTACCCTCACGTGGAAAGATGCTCACTCGGATAGTAAATGGCCATCAACTGTGATTGGATGGCCATCAGCTGTGGCTAGTTAACTGTCAGCTGTAACCAGTGAGCCATTGGCCACTAATATAACTGCCATGGCTTCGCTAGCAAAAAAATGGGGCTAGCAAGAAGATGGTGGCTGAGCTGGCAAGCATGGATTGCAGTTAGCAAGTGGAGTTGGTTGGCTGGTAGAAAAGCGGACGATGGCAGGTTGCAGATTGTGTGGCTCCTGCTTCCTGTGTCTCCAACGCAGCCGCTAGCAAGACTACAATGGTATAACTCCCCTATCCATGGCTCCGTGGGTGTTCCTTTTTGGTCTCACCATGTTCTGCGTTCTTATGTGGGAAGCGGGAGCAGAGACCCCACAGGCTGCACCGCACGACAACTACCCAGGTGAGTTAGTGGGTACCAGACAAGAGGAAGCCAGGAGAAATTGTATCCTAAGTGGCCAGTTTAGGAGTTGGACCTTTAAAATGTTTTCTAAAAACCTCTTCTTAGTGTTATCTACTTAGGGAGTATAGAAAGGACATGTATCTTATAAAATTAGAAGAAGAAAGGGTAATGCCGAAGAAAAATGTAAGCTGATTTTGATTGTTAAAAGTTAGGGTTCCAAGGATATCATTTGTGTGATAAGTCAAGTAATAGAGGCATTTGTGTGTAATAGCACAAAGATAAAAATATTACTTGAAACTAGGTAAACAAATAGGTAATTAATTAATGGAAATCACGAGTTCTTATAAGATCAACTACTATAACAAAATTAAGCCTTCCCAATTTTACATGATTGTAGTTTTGTTTATATCTAAAAACAATGAAAAAGAAAACCTTCAATATACCTAAAAACATTTGCAAATAAATGCAAGTACATCATGCTAAAAGGAAACCCTCAATAAACCCTACAAAGTAGAAATATCATATTCCCTAGTCACAGTCTGATAAAACCAGAAACATGTAACAAAATTGTCAAGCACATAAGACAAGACAATTTTTTATTTTGTATTCTTGAGTTTTTCTCCTGGTAAACATCTAATATTTCTCATATTCTCACTTTCCATTCACATCAGTAAAAACCATATTTTCTCAGACCTTATTTTTTCCCCAATTTCTAATTGTAGTTAGTGGGGTGTTTTTTATGATAAATCATTTTTTAATTAGTTTATTGGGGTGACTATAGTTAGTAAAATCACATGGGTTTCAAGTGTACGATTCTATAATACAGCATCTATAAATCACATTGTGTTCACCACCCAGAGTCAGTTCTCCTTCCATCACCATATATTTGATCCCCTTTACCCTCATCTATCATTCCCTCCCCCTTACCCTCTGGTAACCACTAAACTATTGTCTATGTCTGAGTTTTTATTTCTTTATTTCTTTGTTGCTTTCATTTTTATATCCCACACATCAGTGAAATCCCACACATCAATGAAATCATATGATTCTCAACTTTTTCTGTCTGACTTATTTCGCTTAGCATTATACTCTCAAGATCCATCCATGTTGTCACAAATGTTCCTATATCATCTTTTCTTACTGCCGAATAGTATTCCATTGTGTATATATACCACACCTTCTTTATCCATTCATCTATTGAAGGACATTTTGGTTGTTTCCATGTCTTGGCCACCGTAAACAAAGCTGCAATGAACATTGGAGCACACGTGTCTTTATGGATAAATGTTTTCAGATTTTTTGGGTAGATACCCAGAAGAGGGATTGCTGGGTCATACGGTAATTCTATTCGTAATTTTTTGAGGAACCTCTACACTGCCTTCCATAACGGCTGCACCAGTCTACATTCCCACCAACAGTGTATGAGAGTTCCTTTTTCTCCACAGCCTTTCCAACACTTGTTACTATTTGTCTTGTTGATGATAGCCATTCTGACTGGGGTGAGGTGATATCTCATTGTGGTTTTTATTTGCATTTCTCTGATGGTTAGTGATGTTGAGCATCTTTTCATGTGTGTATTGGCGTTTTTATAGTTTTTTTTGTGGTGGTGGTGATAGCGATGTTTTTCGTTTGTGTTTTTTTTTGTTTTTTGATTTTTGCCTAGAGTATCTCTTTTTTTTTCAGTAGCCTCACAAGGTAAGTTTATGCTCCTCATTATTTATTTCATGAAAGTTAAATTGCTTGCCTTTCATTGACTACCACATTATGTCCTGATTTGGCTGCCCCAATTTTACCTTCTATTGCCCATAATCATGCTAAACATCGTTTAATCCACTCTTCTCAAAGGCTATTTAGGCATATTGTGTTCTTTTCTTTGTCACATCTTTCTTTAGTGTTTGCTTTCCCTAACTAGATACTAAGTGAATTAATAAATTTAAAGTGCTCAGAACATTTCTTAGTACATAATAAAAGATTATTTTTACAGTTGCTATATTGCATATCTTTAAAGTCTAGGTTAAATTTTTCCTCTGCCAAGAAATAGCCCTTGAATGTTTAAGCTAACATAATCTCTGCTTTCTCTCAACACTCAACATGTAGTGGTTCTTTCATAAGAAACTAAAGCAAAGTCATAGAATTTGTTAACCTAATAGTATCTAGCTATTCCCACACCTGGCTTATGATGTAACAAAGAAAATGGTCACTGTGTTACTCTTTCTAACTTTGGTACATAACCTGAAATAGACATTTGATAAACACATGTTGACTGGAACCAGATAACGGAAAAACTTTATATTCTAAAAACATTGTGAGGGAACTCTTAAATATATGGTCAGGTCATGAACTTATAATTTTGATTTATGAGATATAAAATGACACAGTGTCTAAACATTTGTGTTTGAAAAAGCTCTCCTGGTAGTGCTGAGGTCTATTGCTTGTTGAGGTCTATTGACTTTAAATCACTCAAGTTCAAAGGAAATCAGAGAGGTAACAATACCTGCTATGAGCATTGGTAACAGATCAGAGATTGGCAGACTATGGCCTGCAAACCTACTGCATGTTTTTGTGAATAAAATTTTTTTGCAACACAACCATGCTCATTTGTTTACATATGGTTTTGGCTGATTTCATGCTCTAATACTGTGAAAGATAGTACGACCTGCAAGGCCTAAAATATGTACTATTTTTCCCTTTAAGGAAAAGTTTGCTATCCCTTGTATTGAAGAATGAGAGTAAAATTACATGAAGCATTTTAAATTCAGTATTTAATTAAGAAAACATTGTCATATTCTCTCAGATCTAAGAAACCATAGTTTGTAATTGGACCGTTATTTGATGAACAGCTAAGGAAAACATATTCTGCCTATTATACTGTGATCTGCTGATCACAGGCCTGTGAAAAATTATTAGATACATCCTGGTTTAAGAATGCTAAACATATGTATCTTACAGTTGATGAAATATAGTAGTTACCGAGCAGTGTTATCTAAGGTTGTGTCAAAACAGCTGGTCTAGACAGAAACCACGTTTAGATTTAGGGTAAATATAACTTGTAAGTTTTGAAAGTAAGAAGATTTGAAGAGGCATTCTTGAGAATTTGAAATAACTGTATCATTATGCCATTTTTTAAGATACTAAGTAGAGCCAAAGCTGAATGTAACCTGAGTGAGAGAACACATTTTCAGCTTGCTGTTAAGAATGAGCAATTTAATGAGACAAAGAACTGACTAGACTGGAGCAGAAGACATTGACTGTGGAGTTGTAGAATGGTAGCTTGAAAATATGATGTGAATTTAGTTGGTGTAAATTTTGTTTGCTAGAATGATGACTTGTAACAGTTTTCCATGTGGTACTTGGCTCAGGTCAGTGTTTTGTTTTGTTATCTTAGTATAGACTTTGTGGTACTTGGTACAAAGGTGAACAAGTCTTTTTAAATGGTAAATAGACATAAATGTTATTCATTTTCTGGGATTAGGTTGAAAAATATGATCCTTACATTCTAATAGTAAATAGAAAGCTGAAACTAGGAAATGTGAGATGTAAAATGTAAAGAAATACTGGTATTGTGGAATGGACAAGACTATTTTAAGGAAAATAAATGAACATAAATGTGATTATCACAGTAGGCTCACCTGTTGAACAACTATAATAGAGCAATATTAAGGTATCCAAGCCAAAATACAGCAATACATCAAATCTGTATTGCCAAGGAATCACTTATTCATTCTGTCATTGTTTTATATTTTCTTTTGAATATTGGTATTCCTATGAATCACAGCTAGAAGGGGAATTAGAATGCGAATTAATGACTCTTTCCTAAACATAAGGCAACTGGTGCATGCCGAAATTTACTTTGCCATTATGTGCAGAATTGAATTAAGGGAAGTTCAACCAGAAGCATGAAAACTTATGAGGTTGTTACTAAAACAATATAGTTATGAGCATATTAGACCTACTCACTAGTTTGTCTCCTCAAGTTCTCATATTGTCCTCCCAAACACCTTTGTGTACTGTTTTTCTTTGTAATTCCAATTACTCTTCATTAGCTCAATTGGACCCATTCCACTCTCTGTGATTTTCCTCTCACCTGAATCTACCATTCCTATAAAATCTTCCATCCTCTATTCACTGTTTCTTGAGTTTATATCTTCAGCTCTATCTATTTTAGTTTTGTTTGTAAAATGCTGAATAATTACATGTCTGCTTGTTAATAGTTTTTCTTCCTTTTTCCCACATTTGTTTTCCCATGCAAACTAGGTGGGTAAAATGCACTTTGATCCTGAGAAGACTACTGAAACCAGAAGTCAAATGTATAATAGAACACTTGTATATCTTAGTCCAATTCTATTGGAAATGTGTTAAAATTCTTTTTTTAAATTAAAATTTACTGGGGTGACAATGATTAGTAAAAATACATAGGTTTCAAGTGCATAATTCTGTAATACATCATGTATATCACATTGTGTGTTCACCACCCAGAGTCTGTTCTCCTTTCATCACCATATATTTGACCCTGTTTATCCTCATCTACCACTCCCCACCCCCTTACCCTCTGGTAACCATTATACTGTTGTCTGTGTCTATGAGTTTTTCTGTTTATGTGTTTGTCTTGTTCCTTTGTTACTTCCAGTTTTATATCCCACATATGAACAAAGTTCTTGACTTTTCTGTGTGACTTATTTCACTTAGCATAATAGTCTCAAGATCCATCCATGTTGTCACAAATGGTCCTATTTCATCTTTTCTTACCGCCGAATAGTATTCCATTGTGTATATATACCACATCTTCTTTATCCAATCATCTATTGAAGGGCACTTTAGTTGTTTCCATGTCTTGGTCGCTGCAAATAAAGCTTCAATGAACATAGGAGCACATATATCTTTACAGACAAATGTTTTTAGAGTATTCTTCACTGGTAAATTATTTCTTTCAACCCTTTAATTCCACTCTCTTCTGGTCTGCAGGGATTCTGCTCAGAAATCCTCTTATAACCATATTGGGGGTTCTTTTGTAGGTTACAATCATTTCCCCCTCTGTGCTTTTTGCATTCTCTTTTTATATTTGATATTTGACAGTTTCATTATACAGTGTCTTGGAGAAGGACTTTTTGCCTTGTGAGAACAGAGTGATCTATTAGCTTCATGATCTATTAGCTTTTTCTGAGTGGTTACCATTAAGTTTATATAAAAGAAAGTTTCACAGAAGTGACATCAGAAACATGACATGTGAGGAGTGCTACTTGAAATCTTGCCTGGAAGTTACAAGACATTGAATAGCTATAATACAACAAAGGATAACCTACGCAACGCACAAGCATGTCTCAGAGATCCATGCATTGAAACATCTGAAGGTAGGCAAATCAGGCTAACAGGGAAGGTGGGAAGAAGGAAGTGCAGAGACGTGGGTTGCAGGACACAACCCAGGGCTTACTGCAGTCTCTGGAGAGGAAAGGATCCAGGCTGCAGGTGCACTGTGGCCCACAGTCCTGCCTGTGGGATCGGCATATAATACGGCTGAACTAGTGATCAGGGCAGAGACCTCTGGGCAAGGACTAAATACAGAAGAGTGAGAACTGTGGTTTAAGTTCTCACTGCCAGGCAGAAGACATAAAACAATGACACAAAGCCTGGCTGCCTCTCCTTACCCTCCCACTGTTAGGAGTTAGGCTCCTTAGAAGAAGGGCTCCAGAAGAAACTGTAGCAGTGTCAGATTGAGGAGCATAATATCTACAGCCCTGAGTACTAGACAGATCGTCCCACAGTGGCAGACTCACAGTGTAGCTAATTCTGGTGACAGAGAATGAGCTATAGGGGCAAGAGAGCTGTGGGCTGGATGTCCCCATTGCTGGAAGTCACAACACACCAGTGACCGTTCCCAGCTCACCCCACCCCCACCTTTCAGGGCAGATCGCTGTAGGGGCAAACAGGGCTGCTGAGACACACAAGAATTGCATCAGGCTTTAGGGGCAGCACTGGGATTTCAGAGGCTCAGAACTCCATTGCCCACCACATCCTCCCATGGGGGTGGTGCCCTGACCCAGGCAACCTGTTCACAGAGAAGAAGCCCACCACCCCACATAACCTCTAATCGCAAGAGAAACCTGAACAGCACAAGATAAAATAAAAGACCACAGCGGCAGAGAAAATAAAATGTTCCATCAACACCTACTGGAAAGCAATCGAAAGACCTCTTTATGTTAACCTGCTTCAGAATCCATTCCTGTGGATGCCCAGAAAAGCAAATAATAATTCATTAATTGCCATGAATAACCAAGGTAACAAGGCAGCTCAGAGAGAAAATGAAAAATCTCCAAAAAATGAACTTAAAGACATGGAAATTGTGACTTAAATGACAGAGAATTCAAGATTGCAGTTCTGAAAAACTCAATGAGATGCAAGAAAACTCAGGCAGTTTAATGAACTCAGAAACAAAATCAACAAACAAAATGAATATTTTACCAAAGAGATTGAAATTTTAAGAATAAAACAAATAGAAATTCTGGAGATGAAGAACTGTATAAAAGAGATGAAGACTGAAATAGCCAGCTTAGGATGTAGAGCTGACCAGATGGAGGAAAGAATGAGTGACATTGAAGACAGAAATCTGAAAATGACACAGACGGAAGAAGAGAGAGACTTGAGACTTAAAAGAAATGAAAGAACTCTATAAGAACTTTCTGACGCCATCAGAAAGAGCAACATAAGAATAATGGGCATACCAGAAGAAGAAGAAAGAGAGAAGGGAACAGAGAGTGTATTCAAACAAATAGTTGCTGAGAACTCCCCAAACCTGTGGAAAGAACTGGATTCTTGAATCCAAGAAACAAACAGAACACCTAATGACCCCAATCCCACAGGCCTTCTCTGAGGCACAGTATATTGAAACTGTCAAAAAATTAATGACGAAGAAAGAATTTTCAAGGCAGTGAGGGAAAAGAAGACAGTGACCTACAAAGGAAAGCCCATTAGATTATCATCAGATTTTTCAGCAGAAACTCTACAAGCAAGGAGTGGGTGGAATCAAATATTCAAACTATTGAAAGAGAGAATTTAACAGCCAGAAGAATATATTCAGCAAAGTTATCCTTTAGATATGGAGGAGGAATAAAAACTTTTCCAAATACACAGAAGCTAAGAGAATTTTCTTAAACACGACCTGCATTACAGGAAATACTGAGGGAGACTATTTGACTTGAAACAAAAAATGAAAAAACACAAAAACGTGAGCAAGATTACTACCAGACAGAAGCAGGAAACAGCAACCCCTACACATAATAGAGCACATAACAAGAGAAACAAACAAAGAAACGAAAGTCATAGATACAAACAACAGTTTATTGGTTACTAGAGTGTAAGTGGTGGGAGGGTGGTAGAAGAGGGAAAAGGGGGTCAAACATATGGTGATGGAAGGAAAACTGACTCTGGGTGGTGAATACACAATGCAATATATAGATAATGTGTTATACACTTGAAACCTGTATAATTTTACTAATAAATGCCACCCCCATAAATATAATAAAAATATAATAAAAAAAGACTGTTGAGAGAGTTGGACTTCAAAAAGGTAGCGTGAAGGAATTTTTAGTTGATTTTGGTGGTGGTTACACAAATCTATGTATTTGTCAAAACAGTTAAAATTGCACCAAATGTTGTGAACTTTGCTGTATATAAATTAAAAAGTAAATTAAAAATGTTAAATCTCAATAAATATTTTACATGTTGTTACTTACACATTTCATTTCTTTCAACAATCATAATGGATGTTTTCGTACATGTATTGCTCCTTTTCATTTTCTTTTTTAGTATACCGCGTTTCCCCGAAAATAAGACAGGGTCTTATATTAATTTTTGCTCCAAAAGACGCATTCAGGCTTATGTTCAGGAGATGTCATCTCGAAAAATCATGCTAGGGCTTATTTTCCGGTTAGGTCTTATTTTTGGAAAAACACGGTATTACTGCTCAGTTCTGTAGCCCATTTTAATTTTAAGTTTTCTTTCTATTGATTTGAAGATCTCATTATTATGTTAATACATGTTTTCTTTCAAACAGTAAAAGTACAAATACAAAAAGTAAAAATTTGATTTGCTTTTAACATTTTTTAAACTAGAATTGAGTTATTATTTTCTGTAATAAAATGTATCAGATATTAAATTTGTGGTTTCTCTTTGGTGTCACAATATTTCCATCTCAATTTATTTATTTATTTTTAACTTAGTGGTTTAAATATTTCAAATCTTAAATCCACATGAATTGTATCATGTGTAATCTATGGATGCAATCTTTATTCCAGATTTTTGGGAATGACTTGCTATTCAGAACATTCAATTCCTTCCTTCATTGTTTTCAAATGCTACATTTATTACACTAGATTTAAAAAAATACTCTTAATAAAAGAAAACCAACATTAATAAATATTTAAATAAATGTAAAAATATACTCTTAATCATGGCTGTTGTTTCCATTAAGCAGATGCCAAACTATTTTGGAGAGCAATTTATACATATTTATATTTCTTACGCATTTTTTCTCCTTCAAAACTGTTTCCTGGCTGTTAATTTAGACTTTAATTTATTCCAGTTGAAGTTAAGAATCCTTTTGTAAAGTACACAATATATTAAAAATCAAAGAGAAAAAAAGTACATACAAAAATTTGTTGAGATTCTTATTGGAATTTTGTCAGAGAATATTGATCTTTTTATCTATGAAAGGGTAGATTTCCATTTATTCAAGTGATTTTGTCACAGAAGAAAGAATATATTTATATAAATTAATAAAAATATTTTCTCTTGGATTGTGTTTCTTTTCTGACTTATCTACAATTTTCATCTACTGCTTTCATGCTTTTGAAGTAGCTTTCTTGTCCATTCCCCTCTCCCACCCTCTTTCTTTTTTTCCCCAGAGAGTCGGTGAAGGTGATGTAGGTGATGTTGGGTCTGCAGGCAGTTTCTGAGTGGGGGCCGGGATCGTGTCTGGTGAAGCCGAAGAATGGAAACATGGACCAGGGAGAGGCAAAAAGTTTTAAAAAGAGGATAGTTTATTAGAGGCAGGAGAAGAGGTTGCAGCTCCCCAGTAGGAGGGGGTCCCGAATGGGAGGTGCTCCCATGACTGAGGCAAAAGCTCTTACTTTTATACCTTCCCTTGCCAATGAAATTCGTCTACCAGGTTGGTTCTGCTTGCCCATGTAAAGGAATTAGAAAAGTAACCCACACTTTATCAGATCTGTCAGACCAAAAGGAATTTTATGATTAACCTCAAGGCCTTGTTACATTATGTCCTGGAGTGAAGGAGTGATTTCAAAACCTGAAGTTTTAGGATATGACTGTCTTTGTTTTTTCCACTAGGGACCTCCCTGTCTATCAAGGGAAATGCTAGCTAACCTGTATCAAAGGGGTCACATATTCTTTTATATTGTTGAGATCTACCTCATCGGATTTCAAAAAAAGTTAATTTGACAGGCAGGTTCCCTTTTCTTGACAGCTCTGTGTCTAAATCGAACACTGGGTGCATATAGAACTTAGTTGTAATCCATAACTTGGGGAGCCCCTTAAGGAACCAGGGCGCTGGGCTGCTTAAGGAACTCAGATCTCCCCCACCCCCGCAAAATTCCTTGTGCTACAGAGGCTCCGCGTGAGGATCTTCTGCGCATGTTTACTCCCGCCTTCTGCCTCTGTGCACTTCCGCCTTTTGCGCTTGTTTTCCCGCTGTCCCGGCGTGGAGGCGGTTCTGTGCCCGCCAGTTCCACAGGACGAGGAAGCGGCGGGTGAGACCCGGAGGGTTAACAGGGTGGAGGAGGGCTCGCGCGGCTCGTGGCGGAGGCGGTCAGTGCTCGGTGGTGGGGAGGAACTCTGCGCACCCACGGGACGGCGGGACCCGGGCGTCTCAGTTAAGACTAGGAACCGGAGCCCCCACGTGACCAGCCTCTGCTGAGCGGCGGCGCGGTCTGCGCGGCCGGTTCTCCGGCGGGGGAGGGCATGTGCGCATGCGCGACGTGTACATCTAGTACAGAATAAATTGTGTAAATTGTGTACTAGGCCGTGGGGACGGGGCGGTGCTGCGGGGACAGCGAGAGCGCAGGTGGGACGTGTTCTGTGTGAGGCGCCTGGGAAGGAGGGTTCCCCAGCAAGGCCGATTTACTGCTCTCCAGACAGACACCTTTCCCTTGGTTCTCCATTTAGCCTTTCTGGATTCTGAGGTGCCCCCCAGTCATGTCCATCACTGAATCTTGATATATGCAGTTATTTTGACCTGACTTGACCTGGCATTCAGGAAGAATTTTCAAGAATTATCTGTTTTTGTCCCATTTGCTTCAGAAAAAATGTTTTTCATCTGAAGGTTAGTGACTTTTTCGGGATGACAGTTTTGTTAGTGATGACTGAAAGTCAGATCTCCCGACTCCTAGGCCAGTACTATCTACTTTTCCACACAAGTAAAAGCAAGAAATGGCAACAAAGGTAAGGAAATTAAAACATAGACCTTTCCTTCAAGTACTGCTTTTTATAGCTTTGTTGGAGTCCCTTACTAAAGGTGTAGTAACATTAGTAGGAAAATCAATAAACAGCTTAGTCCTCAGTATTTTTCTTACAACAGTTTTGGTGAAGAGTTAATGTTCCTTTATTAGTTGTGTTATTTGTTTTACATTCTTGTCATTTTAAATTTTTTGTGAATACCAAAGGATATTTCAACTGTTAAAAAATCCACAGGAAGCAGATATTTATATTTACCCAGTAAAAATTTGTATGCCCCAAAGCTATATGATTAGACAGGCGCTCTTTCACCATCGCCCTGTACCTTTTGAAGGTTAAAGGGACATTGACATTCCTCCTATCTAGTTGATGTGTGTAGCTTTATAGGGCAGGAGAATTCAGGAGTTGCCAGGCAGGCCAGATCTTTCATGACCCCATTCCTCTTCTTCTAACCCAGCATATCTTCAGAGTTGTCTACATTTTTCCAAGAAAGCCAGAAAATGGACAAATACCAGGTGAGTTGCTTGTTTGTCACCACTATATTTTACAATACTTGTGGGGTTTCTAAGAATCCATATGTTAAGGTGGGAAATTAGTAATAGATAAAAATTGAACTTCACAGAAAATATAAAGTAACAGATCAAAAGCAAGGCCAAGTTGGCTTATACACTGATCATTACACGTCTTAGAGTTTCTAAGTTGACCTGCAAATATGTCTCTGGTGTTTCTGATAATCATGGTATAAAGGGAGTCACTTGGATACAGACAGACTAATTCTTTTCAAGACAAAGACATCCTGGGAGATATCCTTTTTGGTCTTAATACAGGGACACATAGTGAATAATCTTCCAGTGACAGCCCTGAAATGAGTTCCTCAGACTGTTCCTCACAGTCTGTCTAGGAGTAAAAAAGTCCACAAAATGGTTCAAGCAGTCAATTTTATGACGGTCTTGTTTGATCCTAGTATAAAACCTATTATGTTTAGGGGAATGAATGGCCTTCACGCTTGTTAACAAAAACTCTCCATAACTATTTTATCTTAGCTGGGCTGTGTATATGAGGTGTGTAGCAGATGGTTAAAAGTTAAGTTCTTTGGTAAATGTTTCCGAGCTTCTCAGTCAAATTTCATCCCATAGCATTCTGTCTTGGTTATTCCCCTTCACATTTCAGAATCTATCCAGGTAAAAGTCACCAGTGACTTAATTGTAGTTGCCTTCGCTGAACAACTGCTACATCACTCTATTGACTACCCCTGGAAAATCTCCCTTGTCATCTTTTCATACCACTCTTCTGATGGCTCTTTTTTGGGGTCTTCCTCATTGTGTCCCTAGTTTAGTTCCAAGTGTTCATCCTTTGTCTACTAGTCTTGTTTTATCTCTGTACGTTGAAAGTTTATCAAGTTGAATACTACTGTTTTTTGTTTAAAAATATGTAAATTATCTTAATGTATATATGATACACGTTTTCCCTCAACTCATCAATAATTTAAGATCTGTTCCAATGTAGTTTATTCGTGTTAATGCCATATTTTTCCATTGTATGGCCATACTATATTCTAAATACTATATTTCATTGATAGACATTTAGATGATTTCTATTTTCCGGTAATATAAATAATGCTGCTGTGACTATCCTTGTCATTCTTTTTGCACAATCGCAACTCTATCTCCAGACTCTATAGAGCAGTGATTCTCAAAGTGAGGTTCTTTGACCAGAAAGCAGCATAACCTGTAAACTTGTTTGAAATGCAGTCTCACGCCCCATTCCAAACCTACTGGAAGAGAAGTTCTGGGGGTGAGGCCCAGCAATCCTTGTTTTAACAAGACATCTATGTGATGCTGATACCCACTAAGTATAATAAGAAGCACTGCTCTGGAGAACTGTGATTAATATTTTTGAATTGTAGGATTTGGATTTCTAAGTTTTCTAGATATGTTATTATTCATTAGAGGACTATTTTTCCTCCTTTCTCTCCAGATACAAAAATTATTTCTATGCTAGTGTGTGAAAACTACACTGTTTAATTTTCATGTGTCTGATTGAGTTGTGAAACTTTCATAAGGTTATGACTTTTTAGGTTTTCTTTTTTACTGAGTTTTGTAAGAATTCCCTATATATTTTACTTTTTTTTTTTTTTGGAGGGCGCAGCTCACAGTGGCCCATGCATGGATCGAACCGGCAACCTTGGTGTTATTAGCTTCATGCTCTAACCAACTGAGCTAACCTGCCACCCCTCCCCTATGTATTTTAAATGGTAATCTTTCATTATAATTGTTACTAATCATCTTCTCTCAGTATGCTTTTTGTGTTCAAAATCTAAGGAGAGTCATTTTCTTGACCTTTGATATTTTTAAGAACTTTGGAGTTTTTCAGAAGGATCCCTGACACACCTCAAAAATTTGTTTTCTCTCTTTATAAAAGGAATAATTAAAATAATTAGGCATATTTATTATGTTAAGTTACATGTCCACATGTAACATTGTTAAATAAATGATGCTTAACCTTAGATTATATGTTAAGTAAATATATTAATATAAGTGTTAGAAAACTTAACTGTTTCTCTCTCTCACTGAAAGTTGTGACTCTTACCATGTCCTTGAAATGCAAACACCCAGGAACTAACCAAAACATTGCCCACAGAAACTAAAAAAAAAAAAAAAAAAAAAAAAAATAGTAGACTTTTAAAAATATAAAGTGCTAAATAAGTTTCCTTATTTGTATCTTAACTTAATGGTATACTTCCTGCAAGTTTTATATACAACCCTTTTGTGTCTTCTAGTTTGTTTTTTAATTCTTGTTTTCCTGACTCCAGGGAAATTTTTCTATATTTTGTCAAAAATACCAAACTTGTTTTAATATTTACCTTTGTTTATCTGGAATTTTTCAAATAGAATGTGATGAGAGGATCTAATTTTATATTTGTCCATCTGTACAAAAGGATAACACTTCGTGATCTAGGAACAACAAAACAGATCTGAGTAGGAATGCCTGCCACATTTCTTCATTATGCATGCTTCTGGCTTTGGGCTGAGGTAGATAAATTTTGTCATGTTCACAAAGTATCTACTGAGTCTTATTTTATTAAAAATGAGACTTTAGTTTTTCCAAATGTTTAACATTTTGTGACGATGGTATAACTTTTATCATTGGATCTATTTAATTATATTTCCATATTTCCCAATAGCTAATCTTTGTGTTTTGAAGCAAGCTTCACTTGTGTTATTCTTTTAATGATCTGCATAATTCTGTTTGTCGGTATTTTCCGTAAACTTGTTCATACTATTTTTATCATTTTAAAAATGTATTGCTTTTTATCCCTAACAGTTTTTCATTTGTGTTTTTTTTTAACTATTTTTTTCATAGATACATATTTATTAGTCTTTCAAGGAACCAGCTTTTGGTTTCATTGACCTTCACTATAATTAAGTTTCATTAACTTCTGCTTTTACCGTTATTCAAAGCTGCTTTCAACCATCTTTGGTTATAGATTTTTCTTTTTAACTTTTTTTGTTAAAGATGAGTTTGTTTTAGAGCTTTTTAGTATATGCATTTAAGGTTATAATGTCCTTTTATGTACCACTTTACCTGCAAAACTCAAGTGGCAATATGTAGTGCTTTCTTTTTTTCCTACACAGGTTTTAATTTCCTTTCTGATGCCTTCTTCAGTCAATGAATCAGAATATGTTTTTATTTTTAATAAATCTTATTTCTATATGTATAACAGTTATGTAGAAAAGTTCACAAATCTTAAGTATAGAGCTCAAGGAATTATAGTCATGTACCACTGCTTAATGATGGGGATTCATTCTGAGAAATGTGTTGGTAGGCAGTTTCATTGCGTGAACATCATAGAGTGCACTACCACAAACCTAGACGGGCTGTAAGGTAAAACCTGTTGCTTAGAGGTTACAAGCCTGTCCAGCACGTTGTTACTGTACAAAACAACATGAAATTAAATCAAGCACAAGAGGAAATGATGCAATCCGGAGACACTCTAAGTATGAAATGTATGAGGCCTAACATGGCATACTCTTTTACTGTAAACGTTTTTTTTTAATAAGTAGGAAGAGTGCACTGTAAAATAGTGATAAAAAAATGTGGTATAGTAAATATATAAACCAGTAACATAGTTGTTTGGTATCATTATCAAGTATTATGTACTGTCCATAATTATACATGCTATATTTTTATAGGCCTGGCAGCACAGTAAGTTTGTTTATACCAGCATCACCACAAACATGTGAGTAATGCCTTGCACTACAACGTTATGAGGGCTAAGATGTCATTAGGCGATAGTATTTCAGCTCCATTATAATCCTGTGCGATCACCATCATATATGTGGTTGGTCCGTCATTGACTGAAATGTTATGTGGTGCATGACTATATTACAAATCCAATACCTATATAACTCATACACAGATCAAAACAAACATTAATAGCATTCCTGAAGCCTCCCTTGTGCCCCTTTCACAATCCTTAATACCTTCCTGCTAATTAATTTACAATTAATCTGTGGCTTCAATGGGGAAGTTGAGTAGTGAGGTGACAGAGACCACTAGCCCTCAAAGCCTAAAAATATTTACTGTCTGGCTCTTTACAAGGAAATTTGCCAATCCCTAGATTAGTTTATTAAATTTGTTAGTATTGGTATTGTTTGTGCCTTTTTAAAATTAATTTTCCTACTCTAAGGTCAAGATAATCCCTTTGTTATTTTTAAAATATTAATTGTTTTGACTTTCACGTTATGTGTATTTTATTGGAATTGATGTGTGTGCACTTATGTATGAGGTTGACATCAGTTTACTTTTTTAGCATATGATTTGTCTAGTAGCATTCTTTTTTTTTCTTTTTTTAAGATTTTATTGGGGAAGGGGAACAGGACTTTCTTGGGGAACAGTGTGTACTTCTGGGACTTTTTCCAAGTCAAGCTGTTGTCCTTGCAATCTTAGTTGTGGAGGGCGCAGCTCAGCTCCAGATCCAGTTGCCGGTTGTTAGTTGCAGGGGGGCAGCCCACCATCCCTTGGGGGAGTTGAGGAGTCGAACTGGCAACCTTGTGATTGAGAGCTTGTGCTCCAACCAACTGAGCCACCCATCCGCCCCCAGTATCATTCTTAAAACAATTTTTCTCCATTGTTTTGCAATATGCTACATGTCATAATAATGTATATACATCTATGTCTGGGTCTCTCTGTTGCATTGGTTTGTCTCTTCTTTTGCCAATGCCACATTTGACAAAAGGTGTATGTTTAGCCCATTCACATTTTTTCTTCTTCAGCAGGATCCTGGCTCTTCTTGGCCCTTTGCATTCCCATATAAATGATAATGTTTACAATGTTATTTAATTGTTAGTATTCACAAAATCACCTGCTGGGACTTTCTTTGGGATTGAATTGAATCTATAAAGAAACTTGGGGAAAATTGCTTATTTTTTGATGTTGACTCTTCTAATGCCATGAGCATGGATATTTCCCACATTAATGTAAATTTTTAGTAATATTTAAAGGTTTTTTGTGTGGATTCTTGTATACTTGTTATTAATTATTTCTATGTTTAGTGTTTTTGTTAATATACATATATCTTGACTGCATTTTCTAATGGCTTGTTGCTGATACGTAAAATTATTTTTTGTATATTGATCTCATATCCAACAATTTTTCTACATAATTTATTATATCAGATAATTCATTTATGCATTATTTGAATTTTTCTACATGTATTAGGTTGGTGCAAAAGTAATTGTGGTTTCGGACTGTGAATTTTAAATCGTTGTAATTAGGCTCAAACACATCTTTATTAATCAAAAAAGGAACCATTACAATTAATGCATTTTTGCCAACAAGAAATAAGTTTGTTTATTCCTGTAGCGTAAAAAGTCATGCTTCGCGATTTGATGAACTCTTGGAAAACATGTTCTGCATCCTGCTGGTGGTGGAAGCGTTTTCCCTGCAAAAAGTTGTTAAGATGCCTGAAGAAGTGGTAGTTGGTTGGCGAGAGGTCAGGTGAATATGGCAAATGAGGCAAAACTTCGAAGCCCAATTCATTCAACTTTTGAAGTGTTGGTTGTGCGACATGTGGTCAGGTGTTGTCAAGGAAAAGAATTGGGCCCTTTCTGTTGACCATTGCCAGCTGCAGGCATTACAGTTTTTGGTGCATCTCATCGATTTGCTGAGCAGCCTTCTCAGATGTAGTGGTTTCGCTCAATTCAGAAAGCTGTAGTGGATCAGACTGGCAGCAGACCACCAAACAGTGACCGTGACCTTTTTTTAGGAAAGTTTGGCTTTGGGAAGTGCTTTGGAGCTTCTTCTCGGTCCAACCCCTGAGCTGGTCATCGCTGGTTGTCACATAAAATCCACTTTTCGTCGCACATCACAATCCGATCAAGAAATGGTTTGTTGTTGTTGCATAGAATAAGAGAAGATGACACTTCAAAACGATGATTCTTTTGATTCTTGGTCAGCTCATGAGGCACCCACTTACCGAGCTCTTTCACCTTTCCAATTTGCTTCAAATGCTGAACAACAGTAGAATGGTCAATGTTGAGTTTTTCATCAACTTCTCGTGTAGTTGTAAGAGCATCAGAATCGATGATTGCTCTCAATTCGTGGCTGTCAACTTCCTGTGGCCGGCCACTATTTTAGAATTAGTCTAATATCCAAGAAAGTATCTGTTGGGACTTTGTTTGAGATAGCTGTGAATTTACATATCATCCTCATCCTCAAGGCTCTCGCCTCCTTTGCAAAACTTCTTGAACCACCACTGCACTGTATGTTCGTTAGCAGTTCCTGGACCAAATGTGTTGTTGATGCTGAGAGTTGTCTCTGCTGCTTTAGACCCATTTGGAACTCGAATAAGAAAATCGCTTCAATTTGATTTTTGCCTAACATCATTTCCATAGTCTAAAATACATATAAAATAAACAGCAAGTAATATCATCAGCAAAAAATCATAAAGAGAGAAATGCACATTAAAATGATGTATAACATAACCACATTTATTTAAGAATGTATTCCAGTATCAAACGGCAAATTTCAACAATGCAAAAACCACAGTTACGTTTGCACCAACCTAATACAAACATATAATCTGGGAATAGACATTTATTTTTTCCAATTCTTAAACCTTTTTTATCTACATTGCGTTGCTAGCTTCTCCAACATATAATACTGAGTAGAAACAAAAGTACGTTTTCTTGTCTTGATTCTGTTCTCAAACGGAAAACTTTCAATATGTAACTTTTGCTGCATTTTTTTGTATTTCTTATCACATCAAGAATGTCCATTCTAGTCCTAGTTCTATAAAGGTTTTTTTCCCATGAGTTCCTGTTAAATATAATCAATGGTTTTCGGCATCTATTGAGATTTTCATTTGATTTGTCTCCTTTATTTTCTTAATTAGTATATTAATTGATTTTCAAATATAAAACTAACTAGATACATATATATTCTGAATGTCTTCTCTCACCCTGTGTGTTGTATTTTTATTCTATGTGTTTTGATAAGGGTAGGTTCTTAATATAGTATAATTAATAATAATTTGTTTCCTGTTTAAAAAATCTTTCCTATCTTGGGGTCACGAAAGTATTTCTTATGGAATATTCTAAAACTTTTGTTGTTTTATTTTTTAGATTTAGAGCTATATACTATCTAAAACAAATTTCTGCTTACACTTAAAGCAATAAATACTCATTATAATTAAACTAGCACCATTTATTGAAATGATTGTCTTTTTGTTTCTCTTGTCATAAACAAGTGATAATATATGTGTGGGTCTGTTTTTGGACTCTCCTCCATTCTGTGTATGCATTTAAAAATTCTTATGCCCATATGACACTCTTTTAGTTATGGTACATTAATCATGCTTGATATCTGATAGCATTTCTTCTGGCTTTATTTTTCTTTAAGATCATTTTGTCTATTCTTAGTCCTTTGCATTTTTACATATTTTAGAATTAATCTAATATCCAAGAAAGTATCTGTTGAGACTTTGTTTGAGATTGCTGTGAATTTATATATCAGCATGGAGTGAATTGATATTTTTATAATATTGAGTCTTTTTACCTAGAAATCTGTGCTATTCCTCTATTTATTTGGGTCTTCTGTATTTTCTTTCATTATATTTTGTAATTTTATTTGTTGAGATTTTCATATTTTTCATGCTATTGTACCTTTAAATTTTTTAATTCTCTGAAATTTGTTATATTGAATCAGTATCCTATTTCTAAAACTTTTAGATACTTTTATTTGAGTTTTCTATGTATATGATTGTTTTGCCATATTACACTAAGAACTTTAGAAAAATGTTGAGTAAAATTGGATATAGCAGGCATCCTTCTCTTGGTCCTAGTTTTAAGTTGAACACTTTACATAATTCACCATTAAATGTGATAGATATTTGCTGTGTAGGTACTTGTAAAAATCCTTTATCACATTGAGGAAATTCCTTTCTATTTATAGTTTGCCAAGAGTATTTCTTATGCTTTTCTACATCTAGTGAGATGATCATATAATCTCTTAGTTTTAAAAAGTATTCATTATTTTTATTTCCACCTTTCAGAAAATACTTTCATGGTGTTCATGGTTTATGTTTTTTCTGTAACCCAATTAAAAAGTGATTTTCCTCAGCTTCCACTCTTATTTTCTCTCTTCAGTCTCTTAGTTCTCTGAGAGCCATCTGATTCATTCTTGTCGACTTCAGACACCACCAAATTATTAATGTGTACCAAATCCTTGTTTTCATTCTAGACCTTCAGTATTACGCTTCAAATTTATTATATTCAAGACCTATTTTGCTGAAATACAGTGCCCAATTCTGTTTTCTGCTAATTTTTATGGCTTATTTTGTCCCTCTAGTATCTGTATAGCTGTTTATGCATAATCCTCAAGGAAACATTTCCTTTCTGTCAGTGAATTGGTGACCAGTTCTGTTGCTATCTTTATCAGTGTCCTATTTGCATCCCATTTTCTACTGTAGTAGTTTATGAAAGTGGTGTTGTTTTTGTTTTTTAGCTTTTTCTTCTCTTTTTCAAAAGAATTGGTTCTCTAAATAAAAGCCTGGTCACATAATTTTAATATATGCTCCCATCTATTCTTTTGCTCCCCTTTCACTGCAACAGTGATCCTTAAGGTAGAGGCATGCAGTCTAGATGATATGTACATATATCTATCTATCTATCTATATATATATATACATATATATGTGTATGGATATATGTGTATATATATATGCATATGGATATATGTATATATCCATCTTGGATATCTTCTCTTATATATTCTACACACGTTTCAAAATCTTTCCCTTCTCATTTTCTACAATATTCCTTACTATTGTCTCTGAATTGAAGAGTTAGAGCCTAGATTGCAGTGAAATAAAATATTAGGCCTTTTTCTGCATGTTGAAGTTAAATCAGAAGAAAATTAAAATTTATAATAAATGTATTGATAGTTTATTTCTATAATTTACAAACACAAATTTCTGTAGTTCTAAGTATGCTTTAAGGTAGAAATTGATTCTTTGGAAACTCTTGGTCTAAAGTTACTCTGTAATCCATTTCCTAAATACATCCTGGCCTTTTGTCTCATCACAGCTTCAGGCTGTGTTCTCCAGTCCTTCTATGTTGTTTACCCTTCTGCTTGTTTCCTGAGTGTGTTCGAGTCCTGCTGCCTTTGCTTGTGCCATGGCCCTGTGTTCATGAAGAACACAATATTACTCTTCATCCAACAGCTATTCTTCCTCAGTGAAGCTCAAAAATAGGACTAATATTGCTCCTCATTTACATTAGTCCATCTTGTGTGTACTTTCAGTATAGCACTTCTAATATATTAATGCATGTGTTTTGTTACCAGATTATATGCTCTTTGAATACAAGAAGATGTTTATTAATCTTAGTACTTCTAAGAACTAGAATAGTGCCAGGTACATTGTGAGGACTTGATAATTTTTTTACATGAATAAGACCTTATTGCAACAGCAGAATATTTCTATTATGATTTGTCTTCTTCCTCTGAAGTATAAAGCAAAGCAGTCTGTAAACCATTTTGGTAATCTGAATAGTACTCATGATACAGATTAGATCCCATACGTCTTTTTCCATGTTATCTAATTCTCAACATTTCAGGTTGAACAGAAATTCCAGGCATCAGTATCATTTAAGGATGTAACTGTGGGCTTCACCCCGGAGGAGTGGCAGCACCTGGACCCAACTCAGAGGTCTCTGTATAGAGATGTGATGCTGGAGAACTATAGCAACCTTGTTTCAGTGGGTAAGACCTGTTTACTATGGAATTCTAAATAGCATTTTTAAACTCTTTTAAATATGAAGCATAGGGACTGTCGTGCGGGGTGTCCGGCGGGGCGGCCTGCGGGGTCTCTGTTCCCGCTCCCCACATAGGAACGCAGGACATGGTGAGGTCAAAAAGGAACACCCACGGAGCCGTAGGTAGGGAAGTCATACCACTATGGTCTCACTGGAGGCTGGGTTTACACGACGTGCGACCTGCTGTCCACTTTGCTGCCAACCGACCAACTGTCCTCGACTCTCCTTACTCTCCTTCAGTCTCCTCCTTCACTCTCCTCGGCTCCCCTCCGTAGCCATGGCAGTTATATCAGTGACCAATGGCTTAATGGCTACAGCTGATGGCCAACCAGCCACAGCTGACGGCCATCCACTATCTGAGCCAGCACCTCTCCACATGAGGCCGAGAGCCTGGAAACTGCTTTCTGGGGCTCTGTCCCCACAGGGACACTGTTGAGTTTAATGACAATTAAGATTAGAAGTCAGGAATCTATGTTGATTGATCACTTTTGGGCACCAGGAACATATTTGTGTTTGCGTCTCCAGTGAAATGTTCAATGGCACCTTCACTGAACAGCTCCAGAAGTTTCCTTCTCTTTCAGAGGCTCTGAAGTCTAAGTTTCCCAGTCCACATCCTAAATGATTTCACTTTGACAGGGTATTGTGTGTCCAAACCAGAGGTGATCTTCAGGCTGGAGCAAGGAGAGGAGCCCTGGATATTGGAGAAAGAATTTGTGAGCCAGATCTTCCCAGGTGAGTTAAGGTACTGCACAGGTGACCATCACGGAATTTGTTATTGTCCTGTGGTTAATCCAGAGCTTGACAACTTTGAAATTTTTTTTCAAGAACATCTCTTTAAGAGGTCCTAACACTTGGATGTGACTGAGAATACTGATTATTGAATGAAACCTCCAGATATCACTCTCACAGAAAAGTGTTCTCCTTTTTGATTCACTTTTTGAATGTTTACTATTCTTACATCTTCCAATAGTCCAGTCTTTGCCCATTACATTCTACTACTGTGTATCCTGGTTACTGTATGTTTTTCAAAGTACTTTCAGTTGCCTGCCTTACCACCACTGCCTGCATGCTTGCAGTTGTCAGGCATTGTTTCATACACTCATTTTCTGACTCAAATAATTTTTTTTTGATACTTAAAGAAACTTGATTTTTATTTTAATAGTAACACAGTTCAAAGCTTAATTCAAAACATCTGGTTTCACTTTCTTTACTGATTATGATAGCGAGAGATTCTGAGACATCAAGTATGACTGTCATTTATTTGATATGCAAATACATTTCTTGGCTCGAGTGTAAATCTTATACTTTCAATTGTGCCCCTTGTAGCTAATTACTATTATTTCTCTTTTTTTATTAGTTTCAGGTGTACAAAACAATGTAATAATCAGACATTTATTATTTATATCCCTCACACAGTGATAACCCCCGTCCTGCAATCTACTATCCCTCTGACATCGCATACAGCCATTACATTTCTATTCGTAACGCTGTACTCCGCTTCTTGTGAATATATATATACATATATACACACACATATATATATATACATATATATATATAAATGTAATTATAGTTGACATTCATTATTGTTCAGCTTCAGCTTCAGGTGCACAGTGCAGTGATCAGGCATCTACACCATGCCTGGGGTGGTTACCCTAACGAGACAAGTGTCCATCGGATACCCTGCAAAATCTTTACAACATTATTGATTGCATTCCCTAAATTAACTTTTGTATCCCCGTGACAATCTTGTTACTGACTGTACTTTCTAATCCCCTCACCTTCCCCCTTATCCCCATCCCCACCCCCATCTAGCAACCCTCAGTTTTTCCTCTATGTCTCTGAGACTGTTTCTGATTACTTTGTTCATTTATTCTTTTCTTTAGATACCACATGTAAGTGAGATCATGTGGTATTTGTCTTTCTCTGTCTGACTTATTGAACTTGGCATAATGTTCTCTAGGTCCATCCATGTTGTTGCAAATGGTAAAATTTTCATTCTTCTTTATGGCTGCAGTTTCTTAATCCACTCGTTGTTTCCATGTCTTAGCTATTGTGTATAGTGCTGCAATAAACATAGGGGTGCATACATTTTTTTTTTAAATTAGAGTTTTGGATTTCTCCGGATAGATACCTAGGAGTGGAATTGCTGGATCATAAGGTAGTTCCATTTTCAGATTCCTGAGATACCTCCATACTGTTTTCCATAGTGGCTGCACCAATCTGCAATCCCACCAACAGTGCACAAGGGTTGCCTTTTCTCCACATCCTCGCCAGCGCTTGTTGTTTGTTGATCTATTGATGATAGCCATTTTGACTGGAGTGAGGTGGTATCTCACTGTGATTTTTATTTGCATTTCTCTAATGATTAGTGAGGTTGAACATTTTTTCATAAGTCTGTTTGACATCTGTATGTCCTCTTTAGAAAAATGTCTCTTCTTGTCCTCTGCCCATTTTTTTAATTGGGTTGTTTGTTTTCTTGGAGTTCAGTTGAGTGAGTTTTTTTATAAATTTTGGATATTAATCGCTTATTGTATATGACATTGGCAAACATCTTCTTCCATTCAGTAGGATCCCTATTTGTTTTATTGATGGTTTCCTTTAATGTGAAAAAACTTTTTACTTTGATGTAATCCCACAGGTTTATTTTTTTCTTACTTTCTTTGCCCAAGGGGATATATCAGTAAAAATCTTACTCCAGGTAATGTCTGTACTTTTTTCCTATATTTTCTTCTAGGAGTTTTATGGTTTCAGATCTTACATTTAGTCTTTAATCCATTTGAATTTATTCTTGTATATGGTGTAGGGAAGTGGTCCAGCTTCATTTTTTTGCATGTATCTGTCCAGGTTTCCCAGCAACATTTAATGAATAGACTGTCTACGTACACCACTGTAAATTCTTGCTTCCATTCTTGTAGATTAAATGACCATATAGGCATGAATTTATTTCTGGGCTCTCTATTCTGTTTCATTGATCTGTGTGTTTGTTTTTATGCCAGTACCTTGCTGTTTTGATTATTGTAGCTTTGTAGTATAATTTGATGTCAGGTATCGTTATACCTCCCACTGTGTTCTTATTTCTCAATATTGCCAAGGCTATCCGGGGTCTTTTATGGTTCCATATAAATTTTAAGATTATATGTTCTATTTCTGTGAAAAATGTCCTTGGTAGTTTGATAGGAATTGCGTTGAATCTGTATATTGCCTTAGGCAGTATGGACATTTTATTATTGGTATATACAAATGCAACTGATTTCTGAATATTAATTTTGTATCCTGCGACTTTACTAAATTAATTTATCAGTTCTAATAGTTTTTTGGTGGAGTCTTTAGGGTTCTCTCTATGTAGTATCATGTCATTTGCATATAATGACAGTTTTACTTCCTCCTCACCGATTTGGATGCCTTTTATTTCTTTTTCTTGTCTGATTGCTGTGGCTAGAACTTCCAGCACTATGTTGAATTGAAGTGGCGAAAGTGGGCAACCTTGCCTTGTTTCTGATCTTAAGGGGAATGGTTTTAGCTTTTCTCCATCGAGTATGATGTTAGCTGTGGGTTTATCATGTATGGCCTTTATTATGTTGAGATATGGTCGCTCTATCCCCACTTTCTTAAAAGTTTTTATCATAAATGGCTCCTGGATTTTGTCAAATGCTTTTTCTGCATCTATTGATATGATCATATGATTTTTATTTTTCATTTTGTTAATGTGTATCACATTAATTGATTTTCAGATGTTGAACCACCCTTGCATACCAGGAATGAATCCCACTTTATCATGGTGTATGATCTTTTAAATGTATTGCTGAATTCTGTTCGCTAATACTTTGTTGAGGATTTTTGCATCTATGTTCATTAGGGATATCAGTCTGTAGTTTTCTTTTTTTTGTAATGTCTTTGTCTGATTTTGGGATCAGGGTGATAGTGGCATCATAAAAAGTGTTTGGGAGCATTCCCTCCTGGATTTTTTCGGAATCGTTTGAGGAAAATAGGTGATAATTCTTTTTTGAATGTTTTGTAAAATTTACCTGTAAAGCCATCTGGTCCACACTTTTATTCATTGGGAGCTTGTTGATTGCTGATTCAATTTCCCTGTTGGTAATAAGTCTATTCAGGTTTTCTGTTTCTTCTTGACTTAGCCTTGAAGGTTGTATGCTTCTAGAAAATTGTCTATTTCTTCCAGATTATCTAATTTGTTGGCATATAGTTGCTCATAGTAATTTCTTAAAATTTTTTTATTTCTGTGGTGTCTGTTGTCACTTCTCCTCTTTCATTTCTGATTTTATTAGTTTGGGTCCTCTCTTTTTTTGATGAGTCTGGCTAAAGGTTTGCGATTTTGTTTATCTTGTCTAAAAAAGAGTTCTTGGATACATTGATCTTTTGTATTGTTTTTTTGGTCTCTATTTCATTTATTTCCACTCTGATCTTTCTTATCTCCTTCCTTATACTCCCTTTGGGCTTATTATGCTGTTCTTTTTCCAGATCTCTTAAGTGTAAAGGTAAACTGTTGATTAGTGATTTTTGTTGTTTCTTTAGGTCAGTCTGCATTGCTATGAATTTCCCTCTTAGGACTGCTTTCGCTTGTCTTGAGATATCTTTTGATTTTTTCCTTGATCTCATTGTTGACCCATTTATTATTTAGTAATAACTTATTAAGCCTACATGAATTGGTGTGTCTTCCAGTTTTTTTCCTGTAGTTCATTTCTAATTTCATAGCACTGTGGTCAGAGAAGACAATTGGTATGATTTCAGTTTTCTTAAATTTATCAAGACTTGTTTTGTGGACTAACATGTGGTCTATCTTGGAAAATGTTCCATGTGTGCTTGAGAAGAACGTGTATTCTGCAGCCTTGGGGAATATCAATTACTCTGAAAAAATCGATTAAATCCAACTGGTCCAATGTGTCACTTAAGGCCATTGTTTCCATATTGATTTTCTGTCTGGAAGACCTGTCCCTTGTTGTCAGAGGTGTGTTGAAGTCCCCTACTATGATAGTGTTACTGTTGATCTCTGTCTTTATTTCAATCAATATCTGTTTTACATGATTAGGTGCTCCTATGTTGGGTGCATGGATGTTTACTAGGGTTATATCCTCTTGTTGGATCGATCCCTTTATTATTATATAGTGCCCATCTTTGTCTTTTAATATGTTCTTCATTTTAAAGTCTATTTTGTCAGATACAAGTATTGCAACTCCAGCGTTTTTCTCATTTCCGTTTGCATGAAATATCTTACTCCAACCCTTCACTTTCAGCCTGTGTGTGTCTTTTGATCAGAGGTGAGTCTCTTGTATACAGCATATACAAGGGTCTTGCTTTCTTATCCACTCAGCCACTCTATGTGTTTTGATTGGAGCATTTAATCCATTTATATTTCAAATGATGATTGATAGGTACATAGTTATTGCCATTTTTTTATTTGTAGTTGGATTGTTTTCGTGTTTCTTCTGCTTACAGAAGCCCTTTTAATATTTCCTGCAATGCTGGCTTGGTGGTAATAAATTCCTTTAGCTTATTCTTTTCTCAGAAGCTCTTTATCTCTCTTCAATTTTAAATGATAGCCTTGCTGGATAAAGCAATCTAGGTTGTAGGCCTTTGTTTTCCATCACTTTGAGTATCTCTTGCCACTCCCTCCTGGCCTGCAAAGTTTCTGTAGAAAGGTCATCTGATAGTCTTATGGGAGTTCCCTTGTATGTAACCTGCTGTCTTTCTCTTGCTTCTTTTAGGATTCTCTCTTTGTCTTTAAGCTTTGCCATTTTAACTATAATATGTTTTGGTGTGGACCTGTTTGAGGTTGTTCTGGTTGGAACTCTTTGCGCTTCCTGGGGTTGTATGTCGGTTTCCTTCATCAGGTTAGGGAAGTTTTCGGACATTATTACTTCAAAGATGTTTTTGATCCCTTGCTTCCT
This sequence comes from Rhinolophus hipposideros, assembly GCF_964194185.1. Classification (NCBI taxonomy): domain Eukaryota; kingdom Metazoa; phylum Chordata; class Mammalia; order Chiroptera; family Rhinolophidae; genus Rhinolophus; species Rhinolophus hipposideros. Next base: position 68,098,268 of record NC_138061.1, read on the forward strand.
CTCTTCACCTTCTGGTATTCCTATGATGCGCATGTTGTTGTGCTTGATGTTATCCCAGAGGTCTTTTACACCATCTTCATTGGTTTTTATTCTTTTTTCTTTTTGTTGTTCCGTTTGGTGACCTCTGCTAGCTTGTCTTCTAAGTTGCTGATTCAATCCTCTGCTTCATCTAACCTGTTGGTAATTCCTTCAAGTGTGTTCTTTATTTCGGTAATTGTGTTCTTTAGTTCTAACTGGTTGTTCATTATGATTTCTCTATCCTTTTTTATGTCGTCACTAACATTAAACATTCTTATCATCAGTGTTCTGAACTCTGTCTGATAGGTTCAGAACCTGTTTCAGTTTGTTCCAATTCTGGAGATTCCTTCTGTTATTTAGGACATGTTTCTTTGTTTCCCCATCTGGCTGACTCTCTGTGTTTGCTTCGACATATTAGGTAGATCTCCTAGGGTTCTTTGTTTTTGCTGGTTTATCTTATGTAGTATGTGACCTTTATGTTTGACTTTCACCATTTCCCTGTGTGTGTGCTCCAAAGGTGATCCTTGTGTTGTGTATATTGTCCTGTTAAAGTTGAGTTTTAATTTCTTTTGGCGTGTCAGTAGGTGGGATTGACTCCTAGGCTGACGAGGAAGACAAGTACTATATGGTAGCACTTATATGTGGTATCTGAAAAAGCCAAACTTGTAAAAATAGAGCAAAATGGTGGTTAGCAGGTGACAGTGTGTGTGTAGGGACAGGGCAGTTGTTTAAGGGTGTGAACTTGCAATGAGTAGTAAATAAGCCGTAGAGATCTGTGTCTCTATCTATTAATATATATAGTGAATATAGACAAGGATAGTGTAATCATTAAACTTGCTAAGAACTTAATTATTCCAACCACTTAATTCCAACCACTTAATTATTCCAACCACTAGAACTTAATTATTCCAACCACTAAAAAGAAATGATAATTATGTAATGAGATAGAGGTGCTAATTATTTGTATATTGCCAAGCATAATATATAAATATTTTAATTTAACATATGTACCTTAAATTTACATGATGTTATATTTCAAATATTATTTTAAAAAAGCACTAAACACATAAACAGATATTTATGTATATTAAATGTCCTATGATAGTTAAAAACTATCAAAGAAATTAAAGCAGGATTAAATTGATTGTGTGTGCTACTTTAAAAAGAGTAGTCAGGGAAAACCTTCAGGAGATCACCATTAGAGCAAAAATTTGAATGAAATGATTGCATGAACCATGAGGATTCTGCCTCTTTTCAGCAGGGGTAATAGCAACTGTTAAGCCTATGGGCAGGAATGTACTTAGTGTTTTTCAGATTGACAGGAGGAGGGGCAGGAGATGTTGTCAGGCAGCTATGATCCAAAAGATGAGTGTATCATAAGCCTTATTAAAGAATTTGATTTTATTCTTAATTTATTGGTGGATTTTTGGCAAATGAGTAACATCTAATTTATATTTGTATAAGATCTTTTTTACCTCTATTGAGAAAATATAAGGAAGAGTATAGGGCATAGAGAGCTCATTAGGGGACTATTGTGGTTTTCCTTGTGAATGATTATGATCACTTAGACAATATTGGAAGGCATGGAGGTAATGAGAAGAGGTTGGATTATCTCTCTATTTAGAAAGTGGGGCAGTAACAAAAGAACTAACATATTATCAGAGTAACCAAAAAGATGGGAGAGTGGTTCTTAAAGTATTTAAAGAAATAATGGTTGAGAACTTCTCAAATTTGGCAAAAGACATAAATCTACTCACTCAGGAATCTGAGAGAACTAAGAAGATAAATCCAAAGATATCCATGTTAAAGGTACATCATAATTAAATTTCTGAAAACACTAAAAAATCTTCAAAGTAGCCATTAGAAAGAAACATTATCTTTGGGAATGACAGTGGATTTACCTCAGACCATACGGGCTAGGAGGAAACAGCACATTTTTCAACTACTGAAAGAAATCAAAAATTATTTTTGTTGGGAAAATATATTCAGTAAAGAAGGAAAACTAAAGATACTGTTATACAAAGGAAAACTAAGAGAATATATTAGTAGCAAACCTATCTTTAAAAATTGGCTGGAGGAAATTTTCTAATGGGAAATAATACAAAAAAGCTTAGAACTTCAGAAAAGAAAGAACATTGAAAGTGGCAAAAACAGGACTAAATATGAAATCTGACAGTTAAGTTCGCGAACTTGCCACCATGCACTTACGTTGGCAGCACTGTACAAACAGCTCAGTAAGGTATCATAACCTTGGTATATCGGTGTCTCACATCTGTGTTTGTGTCGATGTGTGCTTCTGTTTTGCTGAGTGGCGTTCATTATTGTTGTTGCGTGTTTTTGTGTACCCTGGCGAGAATATTTGAGCTTGAATTAGAGTAATGAACATTCAGTTTCTTGCTAAACTTGGCAAAAGTGGAAGTGAAATCAGGGACATGTTAGTCCAAGTTTATGGGGTTAATGCCATGAAGAAAATGGCAGTGTACAAATGGGTTAAACCTTTTTCTGAGGGGAGAGAAAGAGTCACTGATGAAGAGAGGTCAGGGCAGCCAGTAACTGATGAAAACATTGCAAAACTTTATGGAATTATGCCTCAAAATCGTCAGCTGAATGTGAGAATCATAGCAGACCAATTAAACATTGATAGAGAAACAGGAAAATCTTAACTGAAAATCTTGGCATGAGAAAGGTATGTGCAAAAATGGTCCTGAAGGAACTCCTGCATCATGACAATGCACCAGCTCATAAGGCACTGTCTGTGAGTGAGTTTTTAGCCACTAAATAAATGAGTATCAGAACACCCTCCCTACTCATCTGATTTGGCCCCCTAGTGTCTTCTGTCTTCTCCTGAAGATAAAGGAAATATTGAAAGGAAGACATTTTGATGTCATTCAGGACATCAAGGTTAATATGACAACAGCTCTGATGGCCATTCCAGGAAAAGTTTCGAAATTGCTTTGAAGGGTGAACTAGGCGCTGGCATCAGTGTATGCCTTCCCAAGGGGAGTACCTCAAAGGTGACTGTAGTGATATTCAGCAGTGAGGTATGTGGCACTTTTTCTAGGATGAGTTCTTGAACTTAATTGTCAGACCTCATATAATGGAGTTCCCTTCTCATGAGTTTCCGAAATCATGTTTGATGATTGGAGCAAAGTTTATAATATGTGATTTGATTCTCTGTATGTAGAAGAAATACTGAATGCAATTATATTTTTAAGTAGGGAGGATTTAAGTGGAATTAAAGTTTTATATTTCGCTTGAGTGGTTAAATGTTGGTACTAAAAGTCTGTGATAAGTTACACATATGGCATTTCATTATCTAGAAGAACCACTAAAAACTATACAAAATGATACACTTAGAAACAGTGTAAATAAGTGGATGTGTTTATGTAACCAATAGGAAAATAAGAAATGAAGAACAGTTGAATGAGAAACTGAGAAAACAAATAATAGCCAGACTTAATTAAGCCTAGCATAAGAATGTTTACCCTAAGTGTAAATGATCTAAGTACACCAATTAAAATATAGATTGGCAGAATGGATAAAACCAAAAATATGATTCAAAAATATGTTACTTATAAGAGTCTCACTTCAAATACAACATTGGTTGATAAAAGAATAGAAAAATTTACACCATGCAAACATCAGTCAACACAAAGGCAAGAATAGCCCCATTAATATCAGATAATCTCTAGAGCAAAGAAAATAATTAGACAAAAAGAGGAATATTACAACACAAATACAGTGATCCAAAATGTGACCCCACCAAACAACAGAAACTCAGAATACACAAAAGAAAACTGATTGAACTGAAAGGGGAAGTAAATCCTCAGTTACATTTGGAGAATTCACCACTTCATTCTCAACAATTGGTAAAACTACTAAACATTAAATCAGCAGTAGATACAGAAAAACTGAACAGCACCATCAATGAACAGGATTGAAGAAACATTTATGAACATTACCCAAAAGCAGCAGGATACATTCTTAAGTGCTCTTGTAACATTCAGAAACATAAAACATGCCCTCAGTAAATTTAAGAGAATTGGAATTATGCTGAATATGTTCTCTGACCATAATGAAGTGAAACTATGAATCAGTAACAAAGGCAAATTAAACAGGATACTTATAAATAATGCATGGATCAACGAAGAAGGCTCAAAACTTAAAAAACAAAATGCATTGAACTCAATGAAAATGAGAACACCATATTAATATATGTGGGAAACAGCTAAATCTAATAGGGAAATTTATAATACTAAATGCTAACATTAAATAAGATAAAAGGTCTCAACTCTGTAATTAACTTTCTACCTCAAGAAACTGGAAAAGAGCAAAGTAAATCCACAGCAAGTAGAAGGAAGAAAATTATAAGGAGAAATCAATGAGGTTGAAAATAGGAAAAGAATAGAGAAAACTAATGAAACACAAATCTGATTCTTTGACAAAAATCAGTAAAATTAATAAACCTCTAGCAATATGGGCAAAAATAGAAGATAAGACAAATCACTAATATCAGAAAAGAAACAGGATATCACTCCTGCATCCATGGATAGGATAAGCAAAATGCTTTGAACAGGTAGGCTCATAATTTGACAATTTAGAAAAAAATGGGTCAATTCTTTAGAAACTCCAAACTACCAAACCTCAATCAAGATGATATAGCTAATTTGAATGGCCCATAGATTGTCATAGAAGAGGAATAGATAATTTGAAGTAAAGAAATTAAATTTTAAATAAAAAGCACCAAATGAAAAAGAAAGAAATCTAGAATGTCATCACTGGAGACTTCTACCAACATTTAAAGAATTCACAATGATTTTACAAAATGTCTTCCAAAAAATAGAAGGGGAGGGAACGCTTCTTAACAAGTTTATTATTCTGATACCAAGATCATAGAAAGATAATACAAAAAATAATAAAACTACAGGTCTATATTGCCCATAAATGATTTAGCAAAAATCATTAACAAAATACTAGCAAATAGAAATCAGCCATGTATAAAAAGAATTATACGCCATGTCAAGTGGGATATATTCCAGATATGGTTTAACAAACAAAAGTCAGTGTCACCTACCATAGGCTAAATAAAATACTATTATACATAGTATTGCTTTCTTCATTTCCTTTCAGATTGTTCATTGCAGGCGTATAGAAACACAACTGATTTGGGAGTATTGATTTTGTACCTTGCAATTTTTCTGAACTTGTATATTAGTTATAGTAGCTTTCTTATAGATTCCTTAGGATGTTCTGTGTTTAGAGAGAATCTTTCGTATTCTTTCTTTAAGGCCATTATTTCCCTAATCTCAAAAGTGGAGGTGACATAAGAAATAAAAACTGTAAACCAATATCTCTCACGAACATAAATGCAAAAACCCAAATAGAATCCAATACTGTATAAAAAGAATTATATATCAAGACCAATTAGGATTCATTACAGGCATGTGAGGCTGGTTTAATACTCAAAAATTAATTGATATAATCCACCTCATTAATAGGCTATAATATAAATCATAGCAATTATGTAGAAGAAGCATTTGACAAAATCCAATACCCTTTCATGATTTAAAAAAAAAAAAACCTCAGCAAACTAGGAATAGAGGGGGACGTTCTCAACTTGATAAAAAATATTTATTTTTTTTAAAAAACCCTACCTTTGGTTAACATGCTTAATAGCGAGAAACTGGATGCTTTCTCCTTAATATCAGGAGCAAGTCAAGGATGTCTTGTTTCACTACTCTTAAGATCTTACCTGAAATCCTAAGTAATGCAGTACGATAGGAAAATAAAAGGTATACAGACAGCAAAGGAAGAAATTAAACTACTTTTTCACAGTGGCATGATTGTTTAAGTAGAAAATCCTAAAGAAGTCGAAATTTCTGGAACTAATAATAAATATAACAAGGTTGCAGGATACAAGCTTAACATAAAAAAAACAATTGCTTTGTCACTATTTTTCTTATGTCTTTACTGTTGAGTTGTAAGAGTTCTTTAAATATTCTATATACCAGTCCCTGATTAGGTATATAATTTGCAGGTGTTTTCTCCCATTTGTGGCTTATTATTTCACTATCTTGGCTTTGTGCTCTGCAGTAAGAGAGGGTTTTTTTTTGTTTCATGAAGCACAGTTCACTTTGTTTTTGGTATTGTATCTAAAAGGGTGGTGTCTATCCCAAGGACATGGAGATGTACCCCTATATATTTTTTAAAGTAAATAGCTCTGACATTTAGGTCTATGACCCATTTTTGTCTATGGTGTGAGGAAGAGGTTTTTCATTGTTATCCATGTAGATATCAATTGCCTCTGCACCATTTGTTGAAAAGCTATTTTTTTCACCATTGAATCATCTTGGCATCCTATTGAAAATGAACTGAACGTATTTATTAGTATTTATTTCTGGACTCTCAATTTCATTCTGTAGATCCATGCATTTGTACTTATGCCAGTACCACATTGTCTTGATTACTGCAGCTTTGTAGCAGATTTTGAAATTGAGAAGTCTGAGTTTTCCAACTTCTACCTCTTTTTCAAGGTTGTTTTGAGCATTTTCAGTTTCTTGAATTTTCACATGAATATTTGGATCAGCTTGTTCGTTTCTGCAAAAAAGGCAGCTGGGATTTAGTTAGGGATTGTGTTGAATTTTTATATCAATTTGGCAATTATTGCCATGTTAACAATAAAGTCTTCTGACTTCTGAGCATGTACTGGATGTTTCCATTTATTTAGGTCATCTTTAATTTCTTTCAGCATTGTTCTGTAGTTTTCAGATTATAAAATCTGAAATTACGTGGTTAAGATTACGCATAACTATTTTATTCTTCTGCTGCTATTGTAAGTGGAATTAATTTCTTAAATTCATTTATTGTTCATTGTTAGTATATGGAACTATAGTTAATTTTTATGTATTGTTCTTGTACCCTGTAATCTTGTTGAACTCTTTTTTAGTTTTAATAGTGTTTGAGTGGATTCTTTAAATTCCATGTATATAAGATTATGTCAACTGCAAGTAGTTTAACTGTTTTTTCAATTTGAATTTTTCTTTTCTTGGCTAGTATTTCCTGTATAAGTGGTTAGAGGACATTCTTGTCCTGTTTGTGATCTTAGGGGAAAACTATTCCATCTTTCACCATCTACCATGTTGTTTGTGATAGGCTTTTCATAAATGCCTTTTATCAGATTGATGGAGTTCACTTTTATTTCTAGTTTTTTGATATTTTTTGTAAATAAGGGTGTTAGATTTTGTTAATTTTTCTGCTTGTATTGAGATGGTTATTGTATTGTCCTTTTTCTACTCATATGAACTATTAATTGATTTTCAAATGACAAACTAAACTTGCATTATTGGGATAAATTCCACTTGGTCATGGAGTATAATATTTTTATACATTATTGAATAAAACTTGCTAGTATGTTTTTGAGGATTTGTGGTGTACAGTCATATACTGTACATGTACTGTACATATACTGTGGTGTAAACATATAATGTTTATCCTAGTTTTCTTAGAGATTGATCTTCAGTTTTTTTTTCTCATGTCTGATTTTGGTACCTGGCTAATATTGGACTTATAAAATGAGCTGGGAAGTGTTATTTTGGTAGACGGAGTTTCTAAATAATTGGTATTAATTATTTTAAAAATACTTGGTAAAATTAATCAATGAAGCCATCTGCACCTGGGCTTTTTTAATGGTAAGTTTTAAAACTATTTCATTGTTTTTGCTTGTTAACAGGTTTTTTTTTCAGATTTTTCTATTCTTCCTCAAGTCAGTTTCTGTAGTTTTTGTTATTCTAGAAAATTTTCCATTTCCTCAGTTACCTAATAGTTGTTCATAGCATTTCCTATGATTTTTGTATTTGTACTGGACAAAAACTGGAAAATTACATAAGCCAATGTCTTTAATAAATCAGTCTCTCTTTGTCTTTGTCTCCGTCTGTCTGTCTCTCTCTACACAGACACACACACACACACACACACACACACACACACACGTATATAAAATCAATCTATCTAACTAATTGGTTAGTTCCTCTAATTGGTTCTGTTCCTCTGGAGAACCTGACTAATACAATCTCTTTCTCTGATTCGGTGTTAACTTGTCTGCTTCTGTTGGTATCACACCCTGCTTTTGACCTCTACTAATTGTTGACTGGTTGCTTTATTGTTTTCAACAATATCTTGGCCATATATTTGCTCTATAGATTTGTTCAGTTAAATTTAAGCAACGTTCAGAGGATAGTCTGTAAGGTTGCCCTTCATGCTGCTATTTTGGAAATCATTTCCTAGAACACATAATGTAAAGTAATCGTTAATGTAGAAAATCTGTGTCTGTGTGTATATTTTCATGAATGTTCTGGTAGATAGGAACAAATCTAATAGCTTGGGATAACTTTTTATGTGTCTCTTTCCATTGTTCCTTCTGGTGTACTTTTAGTGGGTCTGTGGTTTAACTTTTTGCTTTCATAGAATTACTAGCCTCTTCTTAATTCCTTGTTACTGAAATGACATTGGTTCCAAGGGTGACCTTGAACTTACCCATATACTTATGAAGTGATTTTTCTTGATAATTTTCTAGGTAAAAGCTCTACATCATTGCACTAGAGCTCGGAGCTGGAACAGTGTTCTATTTTTATATCTACGAATAGATGTATCTTACTGATTCATTGGAAGGGCCAATATCATAAATGCCTACCTTATTTCACATATAGATCTAAATGTAATTAGAATTTGTACAAGATTGTTTGTTGTGTTCATTTTTGTTTTCGAGAAGTGACATTACCCCTTAATAGTTAGAATCCAGAAAATGATTGAGATATATAGTAAGCCTGTGGTAATTAGGTCTGTTGGTTTGGTTCAAGGAAAGCCCAGAAGATGACCTTTCCCTACATGGGAACTTGATCTCTGGATAGATCCAATACTGCAAATCACTGGCAAAAGATAGGAGAGTTTTCTAAATTGAACTTAAAAGTATGAAACATAGTTTTTACACTTACTGTTACTGTCTCCCTTGGAATGTGAGCACCATGAAAGCAGGGATTTTGCCTACTTTCTTTACTGCTGTATCTCTACTTTCTAGAACAATGCTTTCCTCTTAGTAAATACTAAAAAAATGTGATGAATATTGGTCTCTTATAAATTAGGACAAAAAATGCAGCTCAAGTTTTAAAAATGGTGAAAAGGCAGGGATACAAAGCTTCATTGCTAATAGAGAAATACATAAGACTAGAGTTAAAAACCACCATATACCTATTTAAATGAAAAGAATTAAGGAGTATAACAAAACCAAATATTGTTTACAATGCAAAGAAATGGATATTTTAATATAATGCTGTGGCCAAACCACTTTAGAAAACTATTATCTTATATAGTTGAACATATGAGTATACATTCCCTTTGATCTACTTTTATGCCTTATTCCTTTGAGATACACTTTTATATCTCAAACTGTGATGAGGAACATGGTGTTTTTGTTTAAAAATATTTAACATGTCATTATTTTAAATATTTTAAAAATATCAACAAATACCTTTATAAAATAAAAGGTACAGAACAAAGACATACAAAATATAAGCCTCATTTTTTTATTATTAGATTTAAACATACAATTACACTTCAGTTTCTATTAAAAAATAGCCTTCCACACCTGGCCAAGATGGAATAATAATAAGGGACTGGATTTACCCTTGTGTCTAAAACAACTAAAGCCATCAGAAAAAAATATATGAAACAATGAATTTCAAGACTGTAAAGGACAGAAATTTCTTAGAGCCAGAAAACACAACACTTGAGACCTGTAATAGTAACCTGACCAAAGCAGTGAACCCTGGTAGAGCCCTACACTCTCAACTGAATGGAGGGTATGGACTTGAAAGTCCAGAGAGAATAAGGCTGCTTATAGTTCACAGGACAGGAGGACCAGATAGGAGATAACTGCACAGAGACAAAAGTCTAGAGAGCTATATTGGTCCTCTTTGAGTACTGAGCAGAGTATTGATCAGCTCATGTGTGTGAGGAAAGTAAAGAACTTTTGAAAATAATTAGAGGGAACAGTGGACAGCACTTATACAGGGCCTGCAAAAGGAATGTTCCCCCCAGCCAGAGTGGAAAACTCATCCTTCACAGAGTATTGAGTAGTATACTCAGAAAAGTCTTGCTTCAGTCTTGAGGAATAAATGCACCTTATGACTGAATACTGCACCAAATTTGCCTAACAAGTCATACAAGTGAGACCCAAGAGTATCAACTGTTTCCAAGTGAGTTAATGCATTGTAGAACAGAGCACAAAATTACTTATAGGAATCCAAAACTACCCAGCATCTAATAAAGTAAAATTTACAAATGCTTCCATCTATTGAAAAATTATCAGATATACAGACAAGTGAGAAAACCTGGACCTTGTTGAGGAGACTAAATCAGATGGATAAATCAGAATGGACTCAGAATTGACCTGGATGTTAGAATTAGCCAACAGATTAATTAAAAGTTAGTATAATGGAATTCCATGTGTTTTAAAACTTAAATGGAAACGTGGAAGATGGAACAACAACCAAATGAATATTCAGTATAAAAAAAGATTTAAATTGAATTTCTAGAAATGAAAACTACAGTGTTTGAGATGAAAAATAACTTAGGCTACGAATTAATGGAAGATTAGACATTGCAGAAGAAAAGATTAATGAAGTGGAACACATAATAATGGAAGCTATACAAAATGAAGCAGAGAGATACAGAGTTTCAGAAAAAAATGAAAAGAGTACCTGTGAGCTCCAGGATAACTTCATGTAGCCTGTTGTCACACAGCAGCCTAGCAGACTGTCCCCTCGTGTCTTTCCTTGTGGATAGAAAAGTCTGTGAGACTGTGCCTTTTTGGGACGCTATTTATCTCAGTGTTTTACACCTCATGTCTCTCTATCCAGTCTCCAAAAGAGGGTTTGCAGCCAATGACGAGTAAGATTCCCCACAGGGTGGGGGACAACTCAAGCCAAGCGGAACCCTGTGGAAACCCCCAATGAGCTGCCTTAGAAAGATCTGGGAAGGGGCCTTACCTCCCACTTCCCCCTGCCTGGGAAAAACCAACCACTGCTGACTCTGGTTTTTCCCCTCTCACCTAATTATGAGAAAAGTCTTTAGAGTGATAAGATCAAGCTCTCTCTGGTCAGCTCTATAAAACAGTCTCGACGTGATATATGTCCTTTAGGGAGTCACATACCTCACTTCAGTCATCATAGGACTTTTTGCTTTGGCTGTTTGGAGACCAGCATAACTGGTTCGAGTTGTTTCCATAATATGATGAATGAGTCTCACAGAATGTGTCAGAAACAATAACACTCCCTTGTATGCTTATCAATAAAAGCCACCAGTCGGCTTGATTCTGGGCTCCAGTCTTTCATAACTGGAGACCCCTGGCCTTCTGAGATTTAACTGTATTAAGTCTCTGTTTCTTTCTTTCTTAAAAACTTAACTCAAAGCCGCCCCTTCTCGCACCCTCACTGCTTGTGTTGTGCTGGACGCGACAGTAGCCTAAACATGTATTTTTGGAATTCCTGAACAAAAGGGAACAGGGAACAGAAAACAATATTTAGAGAATTAATGATTAAAACTTCCAAATGTAGTGAGAATCCACCAATCCAAGATGCTCAACAAACCTCAAGCATAATAAGCATGAAGAAAACTACACCAAAAAAAGCTCTAAACCACTGTTAAAGAGGAAATCTTAAAAGCAGACAGTGATAAAACATAAAGATGAGAGCAGATTTCTCCTTAAATGAGGCAAGAGAGAATGTAGTGGAGCATTAATTTTAGAGTTTGGAAAGCAAAAATATCAATATAGAAATCTATACTCAGCAAAAGTAGCTGTCAGAAACAGAAAAATAAGGATGTTTTCAGATATATAAAAGACGAAGGATTTTATTACCAGCAGATGTTTTTTGGAAGAAATGTTTTTTTTGTATGTGTGTTTTTTTTTAATTTTAATACATTGGCTTTAACAACAAATTTTTTTTTATTAAATTTATTGGGGTGACAATTGTTAGTAAATTTACATAGATTTCAGGTGTACAATTCTGTATTACATCATCTATAAATCCCATTGTGTGTTCCCCACCTAGAGTTCCTTGTATATTTTGGATATTAGCCCCTTATCAGAGGTACTGTTTGCAAAAATCTTCTCCCATTCAGTTGGTTGCCTCATTATTTTGTCAATAATTTCTTTTGCTGTGCAGAAGCTTTTCAGTTTCATATAATCCCATTCGTTTATTTTAGTTTTTACTTCCATTGCATTTGGAGTCAAATTCATAAAATGCTCTTTGAACCCAAGGTCCATAAGTTTAGTACCTATGTTTTTTTCTATGTAGTTTATTGTGTCAGGTCTTATGCTTAAGTCTTTGATCCATTTTGAATTAATTTTGGTACATGGTGACAGATAGCAGTCCAGTTTCATTCTTTTGCACGTAGCTATCCAATTCTGCCAGCACCCTTTATTGAAGAGGCTGTCTTTCCACCATTGTATGTTTTTAGCTTTTTTGTCAAAAATTATCTGTTCGTATTTATGTGGTTTTCTTTCTGGGTTCGCAATTCTATTCCATTGGTCTATGTGTCTGTTTTTCCGCTAATACCAAGCTGTTTTGATTATTGTAGCCCTGTAGTACAAGCAAAAATCAGGGAGTGTGATACCTCCAGTATTGTTCTTTTTTTGAAATATTGCTTTGGCTATTCGGGGTCTTTTGTGGTTCCAAACAAATCTGATGATTTTTTGTTCTATTTCTTTAAAAAATGCCATTAGGATTTTGATGGGGATTGCATTAAATCCCTATATGGCTTTGGGTAATATGGCCATTTTAACTATGTTGATTCTTCCAATCCATGAGCACGGAATGTCTTTCCATTTCTTTGTGTCTTCTTCAATTTCTTTCAAAAATGTCTTATAGTTTTCAGCATATAAATCATTCACATCCTTGGTTAAGTTTATTCCTAGGTATTTTATTCTTTTTGCTGCAATTGCAAAAGGAATTTTTTTCTATTTCTTTTTCTGAAATTTCGTTGTTGGTATATAGGAAAGCAATGGACTTTTGTACGTTTATTTTGTAGCCAGCAACTTTACTGTATTCATTGATTGTTTCTAATAGCTTTTGGGTGGAGTCTTTAGGGTTTTCTATATATAGCATCATGTCATCTGCAAAGAGTGACAATTTAACTTCTTCATTCCCAATTTGGATGCCTTTTATTTCTTTCTCTTGCCTGATTGCTCTGGCGAGGACTTCCAACACTATGTTGAAAAGCAGAGGTGATAGGGGACAACCTTGTCGTGTTCCTGAACGTAGAGCAAAGGGCTTCAGTTTTTCACCATTAATTATGAGATTAGCTGAGGGCTTGTCGTATATGGCCTTTATTATGTTGAGGTGTTTTCCTTCTATACCAATTTTAGTAAGTGTTTTAATCATAAATGGATGTTGTATCTTATCAAATGCTTTTTCTGCATCAATTCAGATAATCATAGGATTTTTGTCCTTTATTTTGTTTATGTGATGTATCACATTGATGGATTTGCGAATGTTGAACCATCCTTGTGCCCCGGGGATGAACCCCACTTGGTCGTGATTAATAATCTTTTTAATGCATTTTTGTATTCGATTTGCTAGAATTTTGTTTAGGATTTTAGCATCTGTATTTATCAGAGATATTGGTCTGTAGTTTTCTTTTTTTGTGTTGTCCTTACCAGGTTTTGGTATCAGGGTAATGTTGGCCTCATAAAATGAGTTAGGGAGTACTGACTCTTCTTCAATTATTTGGAAGAGTTTGAGCAGGATTGGCGTTAGATCCTCTTTGAAGGTTTGGTAGAATTCACTAATGAAGTCATCTGGTCCAGGACCTTTGATTTTGGGAACGTTTTTGATGACAGATTCAATTTCATTACTGGTGATTGGCCTGTTTAGATTTTCCAGTTCTTCATGATTTAGCCTTGGAAGGCTATATGTTTCTAAGAACTTGTCCATTTCTTCTAAGTTATTGAATTTGGTGGCATATAGTCCTTCATAGTATTCTTGGATGATCCTTTGTATTTCTGTGGTGTCCTTGATAACTTCCCCTTTTTCATTTCTGATTTTGTTAATTAGTGTGTTCTCTCTTTTTATCTTAGTGAGTCTAGCCAATGGTTTGTCAATTTTGTTAATCTTTTCAAAGAACCAGCTCTTTGTCACATTCATTTTTTCTATTATCTTTTTGTTCTTTATTTCATTTAGTTCTGCTCTGATTTTTGCTATCTCCTTTCTTCTGCTGACCTTGGGTTTCGCTTGTTCTTCTTTTTCTAGTTCTTTAAGGTGTAACATGAGGTTATTTATTTGGGATTTTTTTTGTTTCTTGAGATAGGCCTGTAATGATATAAATTTCCCTCTTAAACTGCTTTCGCGGCATCCCAAAAATTTTGGTAGGATGTATTTTCATTGTCATTTGTTTCTATGTATCTTTTGATCTCTCCTCTAATTTCTTCTTAGACCCAGTCGTTCTTTAAATGTATGTTGTTTAATCTCCATGTATGTGTGTTTTTTCCTACTTTCTTTTTGCAGTTCATATCCAATTTTAAAGCCTTGTGATCAGAGAATATGCTTGGTATGATTTCAATCTTCTTAAATTTGCTGAGGCTGATTTTATGTCCCAATATATGGTCTATCCTTGAGAATGTTCCATGTACAGTAGAAAAGAATGTATAGTGTGATGTTTTAGGATGAAGTGCTCTATATATGTCAATTATGTCCATTTCATCTAATGTGTCATTTAGGGCTGCTATTTTGTTATTTATCTTCTGTTTGGATGATCTATCCATAGCTGTCAATGATGTATTTAAGTCCCCTAGTATAATTGTGTTTTGGTCAATTTCTCCCTTTAGTTCTGTTAGTAGTTGTTTGGTGTTTTTCGGTGCTTCCTGATTAGGGGCATAAATATTGATGACCGTTATGTCTTTTTGTTGTATAGTCCCCTTTACCATTATGAAATGTCCATCTTTGTCTCTTGTTATTTTATTCACTGTGAAGTCTGTTTCATCAGAAATCATTATGGCTACACCTGATTTTCTCTGGGTACCATTTGCTTGGAGTGTCAATTTCCACCCTTTCACTTTGAGTCTGTGCTTGTCCTTGTAGCTGAGACTTGTCTCTTGTAGACAGCATATGGTGGGGTTTAGTTTTTTGATCCAATCTGCTACTCTGTGTCTCTTTATTGGTGAGTTCAGTCCAGTTACATTTAGGGTGATTATTGATATGTGAGGATTTCCTGTCATTCTGTGTTTAGTTTTCTGTTAAGGCTGTGTCTCCATTGTTTCTTTGCCTTTTTGTTGTTGTCTGTTATTTCTGTGTGGTAGTATTCTATGATGTTTCCCTCTGTTTCTTCTTTTATTACAGTATATATTTCAGATTTGGATGTTTTTTGAGTGGTTACCCTTGAGTTTATGTAAAAGAAAGTTTGATATTTAGAGTATTCCAGTTTCTTCAGCACGCTTACTTTCTCTATTCCCATATTCCAGTTCAGGCCTTTACACTCCCCCTTTTTATGTTTTGGTTGCCACAAATCATCCCTGTTGATGGTGGTCTAATAGCCTCCTTTAGTATTTCTTGTAGTGCAGGTCGTGTATTAGAAAATTCCCTCAGCTTCTGGATGTCTGGAAAGGTCTTTATTCCTCCTTCATATCTAAAGGATATCTTTGCTGGATACGTTGTTCTTGGCTCATAATTTCTCTCTTTCAATAGTTTGAATATTTGGTTCCATTCCCTCCTAGTTTGTAGAATTTCTGCTGAAAAATCTGATGATAATCTCTTCGATGTCACTGATTCTTTCCTCCATATGGTCAACTCTACTACCTAAGCTGGATATTTTATTGTTGATTTCTTTTATTGAGTTCTTAATCTCCAGAAATTCTATTTGGTTCTTTTTCAAAATTTCAATCTCTTTTGCAAAATGCTCATGGTGTTCTTTGATTGTGTTTCTGAGTTCATTAAACTGCCTTTCTGTGTTTTCTTGCATCTCGTTCAGTTTTTTCAGAATTGTAATCTTGAATTCTCTGTCATTTAAATCACATATTTCGTATCTCTAAGTTCCGTTTCTGCAGACTTTTCACGTTCTTTGTGAGCTATCTTGTTGCCTTGGTTATTCATGGCAATCACTGATTTACTATTTCTCTTCCTAGACATCTACAGGAGTAGCTTCTGCAACAGGTTGATAGGTATGCGAAGAGCTTTTGAAGTTCCAAAGCTCTTTCTGCACCAGATTCAGAGCCAGTTTGTTTCAGCAGTTCTGTTTACTCCTGCAGGGATCCGCCCAGATAGGTGGGGCCAGGGGCGGGGTGAGTTGTGAGAGGTGGCCCAGAGCAATGGTGGCGACCACCACCACAGCTAGTCCTGCTTCCACAGCTCCCTCTCCTTTGCCGGAACTAGTTGAGCTGCGAATCTGTGTCTGCGGTCCACACTTCTCAGAGAAGCAAATATTCTGTCCTTTGATCTGACATTGCTACTTTATCGCTTGTAGTACCTTGCAGGTGGGGGCGTGGCGAGATGTGGGAGGGTAGGGAGGGGGTGGCTAGTTTCCGTGCCTAAGGCTTTCGTTCTCCGCTCGGCAGTGAGGGCTTAAACCACCGATTTTAGCCCTCTTCACTCAGTCTTTGCTCCGAGGTCTGCCGTGAGCAAGCGTTGGGTTCAGCGGTTTTGTATGCTGCCCCCTCAGCCCTGTGGGCCGTAAGCGCAGCCCTAGCAGTCCGAGTCCTTCCCTCTCCCACAGCTGCGGAAGATCCGGGAGCAGCGGGCTCCGAGCACTGAGCTAGGTCTGTGTCCTGCGCCCGCGCGGCTCCGTCTGCGCACTTCTCCTCTCCCTCCTCCCCCGCTCGCGCGATTCACCCACCTGGAGGTGAATTCAGTAGTCGGCCTCTTCGTCTTGCCTGTCTGCTGTGCAAGGAGTCCTTTGTGGAGTTATTGTTGTTCGATTTGTTGTAAATTCCAGGGGAGCGCTACAGAGGCTCACCTCACGCCGCCATTTTTTCCCCTTCAGGGAGAAATGTTTTGATATCTGATGAAAATCTACATTTACCCCAAAGAATGAAGAACAGGAAATGATGACTACATGGATGTGTTTATAAGACATTTCTTTTCATTTAAGTCTCTAAAAAAAATATTTACTTTAACAAAAATAATAACATGTATCGTGAGGTTTGTAACATGTAAGTAAAATATATGACAGTTACAGTCTTAAGGGCAGGAGAAGTGAGGATATAATATTGTAAGATTCTTATACTATATGTAAAGTCATGTAATTTGACTTGCACGTACACTAATTAAAGATGTAATCATATTGATAATCTGAGAAAATGTGAATGATGTAAGTACCCCATTTAAAAATCAAAGATTGTCAGGTGAGATCAATAAGAAAGGTAACGTCAAATTATGTGCAGTCTAGGATTAAGTCCTCTTCATAAATTTATCTTTATCAATGTGAAAAATCACTATCAGGATTCTTGGCTTGAAATCTATTTCATCTGATACTGACATAGCACTGCAGCCTTTTGAATAATTCTACCACTGTGTATCTTTTCCCATTCTTGTGTCCAATATATTTGAGTCTTTGAATCTAACATGTTGCATACATACATATATACATACATACATACATACATACATACATACATACAGTTTTAGTTTTTTATTTAAATTTTTTTGCAGGCTACTTTTTTTTGTAAGTGTTTCTTCTCTTCCCATCGTTTCATGTTTTTCTTTTTTTTTTAAAGATTTTATTGGGCAAGGGGAACAGGACTTTATTGGGGAACAGTGTGTACTTCCAGGACTTCTTTTTTTTTCCAAGTCAAGTTGTTGTCCTTTCAATCTTAGTTGTCGAGGGTGCCATTCAGCTTCAAGTTGTTTTCCTTTCAGTCTTAGTGTGGAGGGCGCAGCTCAACTCCACGTCCAATTGCCGTTGCTAGTTGCAGGGGGCGCAGCCCACCATCCCTTGTGGGAGTCGAACGGGCAACCTTGTGGTTGAGTGGACGCGCTCCAACCAATTGAGCCATCTGGGAGCTCAGCGGCAGCTCAGCTCAAGGTGCCATGTTCAATCTTAGTTGCAAGAGGCAGAGCCCACCATCCCTTGTGGGACTCGAGGAATTGAACTGGCAACCTTGTGGTTGAGAGCCCACTGGCCCATGTGGGAATCAGACCGGCAGCCTTCCGAGTTAGGAGCATGGAGCTCCAACCGCCTGAGCCACTGAGCCAGCCCAGCAGGCTACTTTCTTTATCCAGAACTTTCTGATCCAGTTTCTTCTCTCTTAAGTCTATTGTTGGTTTTTTTTTGTTGGTTTTTTTTTGCTTTCCCACATTTTTTTTATGTTACTTATTAAAATTTCAGTTGCATCTGTTTTCTCTGGGTTCACTGTTAGTCTGCTTGGGCTGCTATACCAAAATACCACAGACTGGCTGGCTTAAACAACAGAAGTTTATTTTCTCACAGTTCACTTTACACAGTACTTGAGACTAGAAGTCCAAAATGAAGGTGCCAGTAGGATTGGTTTCTGGTGAGGCTTTTTTCCTCGGCCTGCAGACAGTTCCTTCTTTCTGTGTCTACACATGAGCATTTGTCTATACTTATATAAAGAGCAGGCAAGCTCTGGTGTCTTTTCCTCTTCTAATAAGGGCACCATTCCTTTTGGATTAGTGCTCCACACTTACGATCTCCTTTGACCTTAATTACCTCCTTAAAGGCCCTGTCTTCAAATACTGTCACATTGGGGATTAGAACTTCAACATTTGAATTCGGAGGGGACACAGTTCAGGCCATAACAAACTCCTTGTAATTTGATGCTATTTTCTAAGATAATTTTGTTGGTTTTACAGTTTTATTCTTCACTTTGATTAGCCCATACCTCCTTAGTACCCATCTACTACAAGGACCCTTTTTTGGATTTCTTAGTCGTCTGAGCTTATCTATGAGAAGTGAAACATCATTTCAGTGTTATCCTACCCACAGTGGAACTTTTCTTTTCTGGGAGTAATTTTATTTGTATTTAATAATTTCTGAGTTCTCTGTCTCTTCTTTTAGATGTAGTTCCCGCAGTCTTGAGCTGAATTTTTCCATAGATGTGAACTCTATCTCAGTGCTTCTATGTTTGAGTATTTTTTTCCTTAATGGTGATTTGTAGTTAGTATTGTGTATCTCTTATGCTAAAGTAATGGGTTACTATAGGTAATTTATTGCTCTCCTTATATTGATTTTTATAAGTTTTTTGGAGGATACATGGGGAGATTTCAGATTTAAGCAGTTGCTATTATTCTTCAGACATGAGAAACCAAATGTATGTGTTCTAATAGCCAGTTTTCTCTCTCTTTTTCCACTATGCTAGGCTTTTCTTGTTTTTGTTTTTCTTTCTTCACCTGAAACCCAAGAAATAGAACAAGAAATCCATACTTATAATTGTTTTCATCTCTGGAGACTGGAAAAGATATCAAAGTCAGCTATAACATGGGGCATTTGTATACAGGTCAGATTCCATAAGAAATGTGTTAATACTTATATGGTAACATTAATTTTTCTTATTTCCAGAAGTCTGGAAAACTGATTACATGGAACAGAGGAGCCAGAAAAACGAGTCTCAACATGTGTGGGAAGTTGTATATATGAATAACAAAATGCTGACTAAAGAACGAGGTAATGTAATAGGAAAACCATTTAATTTGGAGACAAAATTTTTTCCTTCCAGAAAAATACTCTGTCAGTGTGACTCCTGTGGAATGAGTTTCAAGTATATTTCAGAATTGATTATCAGTAAGAAAAGCTATTTAGGAAAAAAGACTGATGAATTTAATATCTGTGGAAAATTACTACTCAGTACTATGCATAAGAAAACTCATATTAGAGACAAAAGTGAATTTTTAAAAAATGAGAAAACTTGCGATCATAATGAGGACCTTGTTCAACATGAGAAGATTCAAACTTTAGAACAAAATTTTGATTATAACATAAATCGAGAAGCCTTCCTTGAAAAGACAATATTTAATACACACAAGAGAGAGATCACAAAAGGGAATGACTATGAATATAATGAATATGAGAGAACATCCTGTGAGAACTCCTCCTTCTCGTTCCATCAGATAACTCCCTCAAAGGAAAATCACTATGAATTTAGTGTTTGTGGGAAATCCTTATGTGTGAATTCTACCCTTTTGAAGCATCATGGGGCACATATGAAACACTGTGAATGTAATGGAAGTGGGAATAATATCAGGAGGAAGTTATATTTCTCACAACTTCAGAAATCTCATAAAGGAGAGAAACACTTTGAATGTAATGAATGTGGGAAAGCTTTCTGGGACAAGTCACACCTCACTCGACATCAGAGGATACATACAGGAGAGAAGCACTTTCAGTGTAGTGAATGTGGGAAAACATTTTGGGAGATGTCAAACCTCACTAAACATCAGAGATCACACACGGGGGAGAAACCCTATGAATGCAGTGAATGTGAGAAAGCCTTCAGCCACAAGTCAGCCCTCACATTACACCAGAGAACACATACAGGGGAGAAACCCTATCGATGTAATGTATGTGGGAAAACTTTTTACCAGAAGTCAGACCTCACTAAACATCAGAGAACACACACAGGACTGAAACCCTATGAATGTCATGAATGTGGGAAGTGCTTCTGCATAAATTCACACCTTACAGTACATCAGAGAATTCATACAGGTGAGAAACCCTTTGAATGTCCTGAGTGTGGGAAATCTTTCTGTCAGAAGTCACATCTTACACAACATCAAAGAACTCATATAGGGGATAAACCCTATGAATGTAATACATGTGGCAAAACTTTCTACCACAAATCTGTACTTACCAGACATCAGATAATTCATACAGGGTTGAAACCGTATGAATGTTACGAATGTGGGAAAACCTTCTGCTTGAAGTCTGACCTCACAGTACATCAGCGAACTCACACAGGGGAGAAACCATTTGCATGTCCTGAATGTGGAAAATTCTTCAGCCATAAGTCCACCCTCTCTCAACATTATAGAACACATACAGGGGAGAAACCCTATGAATGTCAGGAATGTGGAAAAATCTTCTACAACAAATCATACCTCACTAAACATAATAGAACACATACAGGAGAGAAACCTTATGAATGCAGTGAATGTGGGAAAACCTTTTGCCAGAAGTCACAACTCACTCAGCACAAGAGAATTCACGTAGGGAAGAAACCATATGAATGTAGTGAATGTGGAAAAGCTTTCTGTCATAAGTCAGCTCTCATTGTACACCACAGAACTCATACAGAAGACAAGCCCTATAAATGTAATGAATGTGGAAAGTCTTTCTGTGTGAAGTCAGGACTTATTTTACATCAGAGAAAACATACAGGGGAGAAACCTTATGAATGTACTGAATGTGGGAAATTCTTCAGTCACAAATCCTCCCTCACAGTGCATCACAGGGCTCACACAGGAGAGAAATCTTGTCAGTGTAATGAATGTGGGAAAAGTTTTTACCGTAAGTCAGACCTTGCCAAACATCAGAGATCACACACAGGGGAGAAGCCCTATGAATGTAACATATGTAGAAAAACCTTCTCTCAGAAGTCAAACCTCATTGTACATCAGAGAACGCACACAGGAGAAAAATCTTGTGATTGAAGTGAATATTAGAAATGTAGAGCCAAAATTCAGCACCTACTGCACATCAGAGAATTCACACAGTGGAGCAAGCTTTCTTGACATCCTGAATGTTCATTAACCATCCATAAACTGGCCTTATTTTATTCCAAAGTAATGATATGGGGCAAAACCATAATCTGCAACAAACATTGGACAGTTTTGTTAAGAAGTAACATTCCATTGAATGTCAGGTAACTAATATTGGTATAAAACCTTACAGATACTTTTGATTTTGTAAAAGTTTTCAGCAAAAATACAAAATATGTTATATCAGAATTTATACTGAAGAGAAATCTATCTATTTAGACATAGTTCAAAAATTTCCTTTAGAAATAATGTAACATCAAAAGTTGTGTTTTGGTTTTGATGCCATAATTTTCTTTAAGAAATCTAACAAATTGTAACTTACGGATGTGTATTGTGTAATGTAAAGCTTTAAAACAACAACAAAAGAATAGCAAAACAAGGAAGTAGAATCACAAGAAATTGCAATGATAGTACATAGAATTCTCATGTGCCCTTCACCAGGCTTCCTCTAATGATTATATCAAACTTAACTGTGATATATTCTCAAGTACAAGAAATTGATGGTACCCTTCTACTGTGTTAGACACAGATCTTATTCAGATTTCAGCAGATTTTACATGCATTCTGTTTGTGGGTGTAATTATATGAAATTTTATCACTTGTGGATTTGAATAACCATCAGCAGTTAGGTCACACAATCAAAAAGTAATCTGTAATTTGTATTTCATCAGGTTTACAAAGAAATCAGGATTTTACCACGAGAAGTTCCCTTGTGTTAATAATCATACCCTTTCTGTAACCCTAATCCTGGCAACCATTTGAATATGAAGCTTTCTAAAAGCAGAGATAAACTGAATAATCAGACTGTAGCATTAAATACATACGTGAAGCATCCCTTAAGTTCACAGGCCTAATGTGTGTATAAGTGGTATGTTATATAAACTTTCATATGCATAATGGGACAATATAATTGTGACTAGGAAATAGGAGTATTTCTAGTTTAGTAGTAGTAGTAGTAGTTAGTAGTAGTCCTGCAACATCCCCCACATGTGTAGAACCTGGAGGAACAGTTTAAAAGGAGGACCACAAAGCTAATGTGAACCCCTTAAAAATTGTAAATAAAAATAACAGAATAATAAAAAGTATTCTGTGCATGAGACGTCTAGGCCCTATTCTCATTGCCTCCTTTCTCTTCTCACCCATGGTTCATCCCAAGCCATGATGTGCCTTGAGTGTACGTATGTGAATACTCTAGCCTTCAGTCTAAATTTTATCTATACAAGTAGCTGACCTCCATGACAGGGCCCAGGAAAGAAGCCACAGACAGATTAGATGATACTCAAAGGTGTAAATTAGACTGTAAATTCAGGGTTTGGATGTACCCAGAGAGATGTCTGGGCCCTTAGAGACTTTTGACTACATGAGAAGGAGGGTTGAGGTTGGAGCAGGGCCAGAGCAGAGCTAGAACGGGACTTTTATTGACAGTTTAAAGGTGGTATAGTCAATCACATGATTAAATTACATAATTAGGTTACACAAGTAATTCAAGATTACACAATCTAGTGATCTTAGATTACACAGTCTAAGCTTCCGTTTTAGGAAACTAGAGAAAGAAGAGCAAATTAAATCTAAATTAGGCAAAAGAAAAGAAATAATGATTAAAGTCAAAATCAGTGCAATTGAGAATAACCAATGAAGAAAATCAATAAAATCAAAAGCTGGTTCTTTGAAAAAGTCAATAAAATTGATAAATTTCTAGCCAGATTAACTGAGAAAGAGAAGACACAAATTGCTAATATCAGTAAAAAAAGAGGTGCCTTACGTACTAATCCCCTGGACATCAAAAGGATTGTAAAGGATTATGTGGACCGCTCTATGCCCACAGATTTGATAACCAAGATGAAATGGACCAATTCCTTGAAAGACACAATCAGCCAAAACTCACAGAAGGATAAATCTGAATAGACAGAAAATCTATTAAACAAATTGAATCAATACTTTATCAGACATTATCAGGCCCAGGTGGGCTCACTGGTAAATTCTACCAAACATTTAAGGATGAAATGATAACAGTTTGCTACAATGTATTCCAGAAAGAAAGAGCAGAGGGAATACTTTGTAATTCATTCTGTGAGGCCAGCATCACCCTATTAACAAAACCAGGCAAAGACATTAAAAGAAAGTTACAGACCAATATCTCTCGTGAACACAGATGTAGTAGAAATCATCAACAAAATATTTGTAAATTGAATCCAATATACTATGACCAGGTGGGATTTATTCCAGGTATGCAAGGCTGGTCCAACATTCGATAATTAATATAACACATCAACAAGCTAAAGAAGAAATGCCATATAATCATATTAATAGATGTGGTAAAGCATTTCATAAAATCTTAACACCCATTCATGATAAAAAAAAAAACTAGGACTACAGGGGACTTCCTTAACATAGTAAAGAACACCTACAAAAAACCTACAGCTAACATTGTGCTTAATGGTAAGAAACTAGATGCTGCCCCAGTAAGATAATGAGCAAGACAAGGAGGTCCTCTCTCACCACTCCTTTTCAACATCCTTTGGAAGTCCTAGATAATGCAGGAAGACAAGGAAAGGAAATTACAGGTACACAGATTTGGAAGGGAGAGATAAAACTGTGTTCACAGATAACATAATTGTCTACATAGAAAATTTCAAAGAATCAATGACAAAACCTGATGCAAACCTGACGCTAGTAAGCAATTATAGCAAGGTTATAGGAAGTGATGCTTGGGTGGGTGATAAAAAAGAAATGAGCTATGAAGTAACAAAAGACCTGGAGGAAGCTTAGATGCATATTGCTAAATGAAAGAAGCCCATCCGAAGAGGCTTTATACTGTGATTCCAGTGATAATGTATGCTGAGAAAGGCAAAACTATGGCACAGTTAAAATATCAGTGATTGCCAGAGCGCAGAGAGAGGGCGTGAGGGATGCAGAGGTGGATTACAAGGTGTTTTTAAGACAGTGAAGCTGTTCTGTAGGTTACCACAGCGGTGGGTACATGCCATTCATCTGTCAGGACTCAGAATGTAAAGTAGAGCAAACCCTGATGTCACATACGGACTTTAGTAATCATGGGTCAGTATTGGCTCATCAGTTATAACAAATGTGGCACCTAACGCAGTAATGGAAACTGTGGAGAGGGTTAGAGCTAAAGGGATATACAGGAACTCGGTACTATCTTGTCAATTTTTTGTAACCTTAAAACTACACTGAAAAATAAAATATTAAACAACCTTACCTGCATATAGCAGTGTGCTTTCTTGTGTATTTACAAAATTGAAAACTCACATCATCCCATAGCAGTTTTCCCATGATGAGGGGGAAATGCATTCTCAGAAGTCATATTGAAAACCACTAAAGTGTATTTTCAGTTATGCCTTTTTGCTTTTCTAAGCCTTATTATCTTTTTTTGGAATTATCTTAAATTCCTTACCTCTCTTTATCTTTTTTATAACATCTCGTTTCTGTATGAAAGTTTTTGTCAGTCATATGTTTCTGCACTTTCACTATTAATATAATCACTAATGAACATTCGAGTGTGTGTGTGTGTGGTGGTGTTAGAGCCAATGGTTTGTTTGCAGCATATTCTGGCACCCCAGTAGGGGAACATATAGTGCAGAACAGTGGTTCTCCAGCTTTATTGTGCTTAAGAATTAGGAGTGTGTGTTTAAAATGAAGGTGCCTGGGACCCATGCCCTGAAATATTGATTCATACAGTCTGGAATGGGGCCCAGTCATTTGAAAGTTTATTTTGATAAAGTTGATTTGAATGCAGGTATTCTAAAGACCACACTTTGAGAAACAGTTACAGAATATGCTGACTTACATTTCACATTGTGCTCTCTGGTGTGCACCCAGGCTGAGTCCAAAAATAGCCTCATGAAAGGCAGCCTCTAGAGCCGGAATGCAAGTCTCCTAGTGGAATTTCACGTACTCGCAGTGGATGAGGAGGTCTCTGGGGTCTCTCGCAGCACCCCTGGCAGCACATCTCAGTTTAATTTGCTGGGGTTGGTCTTATAAAATCAAATGAGAGCCCCAGCTATTCGAGGATCTCATCTTCTTCTGAGGAAGGATTGTCTGAAGACGGTTACGGCTTCCGTTGTGCTGACAGAGCTCTGGGGGTTTTATGGACATTCGTTTTTATTAGCTCTGAGGAGGTTATTTCTGTCCTTTCTGCCAGAAATGACAGATGAGTAGGGAGGAAATTGAGATCTCTCAGAAGTGTACAGTGTACAGTTGTGTCGAGCACTGTAAAGTATTTGTGATGAGCCTGGTTGATCCTCTCCGAAGCTCTGTCACTAGGTTGTTTGTTGTCTCACTGCAGAGCCTGAGTATGAAATTCGCATACCAGAGCCTGGCTGCCCAGGAAATTTGGGGAAATGGCATCAGGTCTGGTAAACTTCAGCCATGCACGCTGCCTCCCAGGGAGACCCTAGGCTTCTGTCCGCTCCAGCACTGCAAACAGACCCACTGAGGCCCGCATTGTGGTGGTTTCAGTGGAGAGAGCTAAGTGTCTGTTCCCTTTGCTGCGTGCATTGTTTTGGCAGAGTTTAATACTAAAGCTAGCATAGCTGATTCCCCCCTGGGTGCCTCCTGCCTAGAGTTACTTCCGGGTTATACAGTGTGGATACTTTTTGAACACTTGCTGTCACAGGAGAGGCAACATTTTGTAGGAGGAGGTAAAAGAACACGGAAGACAACAGCTAAGTTCTGGCTCTGGGCCTGACCAGCCTCTGTTGATGGTAGATCAAGTCACTTAACCTTTGTGTGGCTCCGTTTTACCAACTTGCCCACACAGTGGGCATCTTCTAAGACCAGTCTCTCAGAAGCAGTCTGAGGACCAAATCAAATGAACTATGCATCCGTTCTTTGGTAAAGAACATTGTGAGTTTTCCCCATTCTCAGCAGACTGTGATCTCCTTAATACTGGTGATGACTTAGGTTTCTTTGCATAGCCCACCACCATTCCTGGTACATACCAGGCAGTGTGTGATGCAAAATTAAATTCACTATTCTTCTTCTTGTCTTTATTTGATTATCTTCCTGACATAATTCCACAAGGTGTCTGCCTTTTAAAAATTTTATTAAATTTATTGGGGTGCCACTGGTTAATACGATATGTTTCAAGTGTACAGTTCTGTAATACATCATCCATATATTGCATTGTATGTTCACCACCCAGAGTCAGTCCTTTTTAACCTTTTAACCCACTTTACCCTCTTCTAGATCCCTGCCCCACCCCCTCTTAACCACTATAGTGTTGTCTGTGTCTATGAGTGTTTGTGTTTGTTTGGTTTGTTTATTTGTTGTTTTCTGTTTTATATCCCACATATGAGTGATCATATGGTTCTCGTTTTTTCATCTGATTTATTTTGCTTTGCATGATAATCTCAAGATCTATCCGTGTTGTTGCAAATGGCAGTATTTCATCTTTCTTATGGCAGAGTAGTATTCCATTGTATATATGTACCACATCCTCTTTATCCAGTCATCCACCAAAGTACACTTGGGTTGTTACCATGTGTTGGCCACTGTGAATAATGCTACAGTGAACATAGGGGTACATATATCTTTACAAATAAATGTTTTCAAATGTATAGGTAGATACCGAGAAAAGGAATTGTAGGATCATATGGTAATTCTATTCGTAATTTTTTGAGGAACCTTCACACTTTTCCACAGCGGCTATACCAATTTACATTGTCACCAGCAGTGTATGAGGGTTCCTTTTTCTCCACTGCCTCTGCAACACTTATTTGTCTTGTTAATGAAAGCCATCCTAAATGGTGTGAGGTGGTATCTCACTGTGGTTTTGCTGTGTATTTTCCCTAATAGTGAAGTTGAGCATTTTTTCATGTACCTGTTGGCCATTGGTATATCTTCTTGAGAGAAGTGTCTGTCCAGGTCCTCCACCCATTTTTTTAAATTTGATTTTTTTTCTTGTTGAGTTGAATGAGTTCTTTGTATATTTTGGATATTAACCCCTTATAGGAGGTATTTGCAAATTTCTTCTGCCATTCGATTGGTTGCCTCCTTGTTTTTGTTGATGGCTTCTTTTGCTATGAAGAAGCTTTTTAGTTTGATACAGTCCCATTCATTTTTGCTTTTACTTTCCTTCACTTTGGGGTCAAATTCGTAAAATCTTCTCTAAGACCGAGGTCCATAAGTTTAGTACTTAATGCTTTCTTCTACGTAATTTTTTGTTTCGGGTCCTATATTTAGGTCTGTGATATTTTGAGTTAATTATGTGTCGGTGCCTGCCCACGAGACAAACAGTCCCTGAAGTGGGGAGTGAGGATTGAGAAAAAAGAAGAGAGACAAACATGGGATCGGGAGGGCAGGCAATTCTAAGTAGACTGCTGCAGTTCTAAGTAGACTGCCGCTGTTCTAAGTAGAGTGCCTCAGTTCTAAGTAGAATGCCTCAGCCCAAGTTTATTTTTGCAGCTTATATACTCTGGGCATCAAAAAGTAACAGAACTGTCTGCAATCTGTAGTTACAATGTTTGGATAAACAAGGGCTGTATTTTGGCCAGCTCCCACTTCCTGACTTTGTCTGGTTCTGTGTTCTCAAAGTAGCAAGTTTTGCCTTGCTGGGAGCACAAACCACTCAAGGAAGTCAAAGGTTCAACATTTCACAAAACAACACCTCCTAGCACTTCAGCACGGATTCCCACACTTCTGTCATACTAATTCATTTCTATTGTAATGACATCAAGTTTACAGTAAATGCTATGGGACTATGGTGTAATACTAAAATCATAGGCAAATTAACTTTGTCTGAGGCTAGTAAAACCCATGATAATGTTGATACTGAAAATCCAGTGTATTGGGAAATTGAACTTAATCCTCCCATGAAGTTATTTCTATGGAAACTAATTGGCCAGAAGAAAAATTAGAGCTTTTCAATCATGAAATAGTAGAACGTCTTCATCTTTCTGGCCAATCTTTTTTTTTTTTTTTAATTTATTGGGGTGATAATTGTCAGTAAAATTACATAGATTTCAGGTGTACAATTCTGTATTACATCATTTTTAAATCCCATTGTGTGTTCACCACCCAGAGTCAGTTCTCCTTCCGTCACCATATATTTGATCATGGCCAATCTTATCATAAAGTACAAATAGCAGTAGACAAGGGAAGAAAACCAATTATTAGCTTAATTAAAAATAGATATTATAATACATGTAAAGGATTCTTCAGATAGCTGTGATATTTGCTCTCCTCAGACTCATACTTGTCAAATATTGGATACTTTCTGATCCTAATTGGTATTATTGGTTTAATATTATTATTGCTCTTGGTCCTAGTTTGTACATGTTATGCTAGACACATAAAACAACGTAAGACAGACAAAGGAAAAAACTCAGATCATGATAGCTCAAAGATTAGAAATCACCCAGAATACATTTAATGAAGACATAGAGGACCTGACTGCCTCCCATTTATTCACATTTTCTTTTAAACATAAATAAATAATTCGACCTGACTGCCATCTAAAGTTATGGTGTTGCCACACCCCCAATGGTCCAATGTTCAGCAGGACAAATGCTGACACTAAGACTTCCTAGGAATGAGCCTTCCTAGCACTGTGGGACCACACTATCCAACCAAAAGGTTTGTCATCAATGCATCCTTCGGATTGATTTATGACCAAAAGGGGGAAGAGTGGACGGAAAAGGGGCCACGTTAAACCTGACAAACTCAGGAGACTGAAAATAACCACATAGAATGACATGAACACAAAAATTCCTAACAAAGATGGGCCATGGCAGGAAGTCACATCCTTGGCCTGTAGCTTCCTTGACAAAGGTCAGTACTTTAAGTGAGCCTGTCTGTTGTCCTTTTGCACCTAAGATAACATACCCTTGGAATGTCAGAGTAACCCCTTTCCAGCCCCACCCCCTCAAGGGGGGACAACCCACCACACCAGAGCAGGAAACTACAAAATCCCTCATTGTTATCTTGTTCCCCAAATACTATATGTGCTATAAAATGCTATTAACTATCCTGTACCCATGAATGTAAAAGAAGTGTGTGTCTCCCCATTTTAGTTTTTATCCAATCTCAGAGATTTCCTCGCTTTGCTTTCTCCCACCCCCTTAATGTACAACCAGTGGATTTCATGTAACCCTCCTCTGTTGATTCTAATGTATAAAAAAAGTTGCAAAATGACCATTTTTTTCAGAGCATTTCCTCAATCTGTTGAGACTTTTCTTCCCTGCAGTTGTCATCAGTGTGGCTCAAATAAACTCTTATAAGCTTTCTCTTAGGCTGGATGTTTTGGGTCAAGAAATGCAACTGAGTAGGCCCAGAGAAGTTTGGGGTGTAGAGACCTCTTTCCAATTTTAGTGTCTCTGTCCCATTAAATTCAAATTGCATACATCTGTTAAAATTCCTTTCAAAAGTTTGTGGTCTCTCTATAAAACTATAATCTATTCCATTAGACAAAAACCACCACCACAATTCTTTCTAAGATGGGCCCTTCTTCCCTTTGGACCAAAACTTATGGTGCAGTGGCGCATACCCGTAAAACTGAGAAAGATTTCTCATGTTGTCGAAAGGATCTGGGAGGCAGAGGCTTCAGAATATCAGTGGACTTATTGTCTATCAGAGAGGGCCTACTAGGAACAATTCTAACATTCTTTTGGTAAAATTCACATAAATTTGTCATTGTAGAGTGACATTTATATTACAGTGTTGTGCAATCATCAATAACCTCATCTAATACCCTCAATCTACTTCCACCATCACCGAAAGGAAACCCCATATCACTGAGCAATCACTTCCCACTCTCCCCTTCTTCTAGGCCCTGGCAAACACTAACCTGCTTTTGGTCTATTTGGATTTGCCTATTATGGATGTGTCATGTAAATGGAGTCACAGAATTTGGGGTCTATTGTGGCTAGCTTGTTTCACTTTCCATATATGTAGATTCATCCATGTGGTAACCAGTATCAGTACTTCATTCAGTTTTATGACTGAATATTTCATTTTATGCGTATGCCACATTTGTTGATTCATGCATCAGTTGATGGAAATTTGGGTCTTTACATTTTGATTGTTTTGAATAGTGCTGCTATGGGTTTTTCCATACTAGTTTGGAAAACCTGTTTACTGTTGTTTGGGGTATATCTCAAAGGTCATATGCTATAACTATGTTCAACTTACTGGAGAAATGACAAACCATTTTGCACAGAGCTATACAATTTAAATTTCCATAAGACATGTATGCACTTTCCAGTTTCTCCACATCACATCCTCATCAACACTTGATATTTTCTGTTTTTGTCATCA
The DNA here is from genome assembly GCF_964194185.1 of Rhinolophus hipposideros. Taxonomy (NCBI): domain Eukaryota; kingdom Metazoa; phylum Chordata; class Mammalia; order Chiroptera; family Rhinolophidae; genus Rhinolophus; species Rhinolophus hipposideros. The sequence continues at coordinate 68,129,317 of NC_138061.1, forward strand.
TAGCCATCTTTGTGGGTGTGATGTACCATGTCATTGAGGTTTGGGTTTGCAATTCTCTGACTACTAACGGGTTACTCTATTCAGACTTTCATAACAAAATGTTGTAAACTGGGTAGCTTAAATGACAGAAATGTGTTTCTCCAAACTTCTGGAAGTGCATGAAGAAGGTGTTATTAGAGTTGATTTCTAATGAGGATAAGGTTAGAGGAAACTTCACAGAAGGTCTGTCACTGAGGGTGACAGAAGGAAGATCCAGACTGAGCAGAATCAGAGAGCCCAATATCTGCACATACTTTCCATCTGATATCTGCATGGCAATGGGGCTTTTATCCTCGCCCAGCGCCCTCCTGGCCAATCCAAGCTGAGGATCCACGTGTCACAATGTAACAACTATGACACCATCAACCCCTCCACAGGTGGCTGCAGCCACAGAAGTGCCTTGACCCACTTCCTGCCCAGAGCCTTATCCTGTATTAAAGAAACAGTCCTTCCCCTTCGAGCTCTGGGCTCCACCTGTGCCATCTTCTGTGCTCTGGAGAGCCAGTTTACTCACACTAGAGAGGCCCTTGAGCCCAGGGAAAATGACTTGCCTAGAATCACCTTGCTAGTACAAAGAGGAGAATGTCCTGACATGCAGTCTGTGTGAGCCCTGGCTCCAAAAGTGCTCTGTCCAAGAGTGTGCAGGGATGAATGTGAGCTCCAGAAACCAAGCAGAAGGGGGCTTCTAGTCTATGTTGGTGACTTTCAGCAATGCCCACTTATTATACATAACAAATTTGGGCATCAGGATCTTGAAAATTGATCCACATTTGCTGAGTAGTATCAAGGGAATGTTGGTACACAGAGAGGCAGGTTACACATTTGTGTGGTCCTCTGTCAGTTCTGATAGGCAGGATGGTCTCCGTGGGCCTACCACCTGAATATCCCGATACATGCCTCTCCGCTGGCTGATTACAGACAGTTGGATTTAACTCAGTATATGTCAGGGTTTCTAGAATATACCTAAAGAAAGAAGGGAAGTTCCACTTGTTTTGAGAGTTGGCTCAAGAGCTGGCACAGTATACCCCACAGTGGGTATTCTTATTCTACTTGTCAAAGCACACTCTGAGTTTCTCCAGGGAGGACATTCTCTGCCACCACAGATCGGATGATGTAACAAAGAATTTGAAGCTACGATAGATTCTCTGTCCACAAATAGATTCCCACATGCAAAATGTACAGACTCTCTCAGAAAAGAGTGAAAATTGGGAATGTTTCTTGAATCATGAAGATCGCAGTATTAAAGAAACACACCCAGTGTGTGCAAAATATAAAAGATGAAACAGATAGAATTGCCGTAGGAGGCCCTAAATTACATAAAAGAGAATGGGAGAGGCACAGCAGACCCACAGCAATCAGAGATTTAGACTGGTCCAGACTGTAGTCCTTCAGTATAGCCCAGCCTGGAACCCCAGAAGAGACGACAGCTCTTGACCCGGCTCTCTGACCAATCCTTCCTTTCCACTCCAAGGAAATGTCTATGCTCACAGGTGAGTAGGCCCATCGAGTTTGGTTATAGAGACTTCTTTCCATGTGTAATGATTCTGTGCCATTCAATTCACATTGAATGAAATCTGTGAAAAATTCTGTCCAAAATCAGTGTTCTCTCTGTAAAATTATAATCAAGTCCATCAGGCAAAAATCCACCCCCACACTTCTTTCTAACAAGGGCCCTTTTCCCATTTGGACCACAATTTCAGTGGCAGTGTTTAATGTTTTTATAACTGAGAAGCTTTCTCATGTAGCTGAAAGGATGTAGGAGGCAGGGCCATCAGAATACTAGAGGACTTATTTCTGTGAAATATGTCCTTGGTAGTTTGATAGGAATTGCGTTGAATCCCTATATTGCCTTAGGCAGTATGGACATTTTAGGATATTAATTTTTCCTATCCATGAGCATAGTATGTGTTTCCATCTATTTGTATCCTCTTTAATTTCTCTCTTCAGTGTCTTATAATTTTCTGAGTACAGATCTTTCACTTCTTTGGTTAAATTTATTCCCAGGTATTTTATAGTCTTTAAAGCAATTGTAAATGGTGTTGTTTTCTTAATTTCTCCCTCTGATGTTTTATTATTGGTATATACAAATGCAATGGAGTATTATGCAGCCTTAAAGAATAACGAAATATTAGACCATTTGCAACAACATGGATGGACCTAGAGAACGTTATGTTAGTTGTTAAGTGAAATAAGTCAGACAGAGAAAGACAAATACCATATGATCTCACTTATATGTGGAATCTAAAGAAAAAAATAAATGAATGAACTAATCAGAAACAGTCAGAGAGACAGAGGAAAAACAGGGTTGCTAGATGGGAGGGGGGTGAGAAGCTGGAATAGTGCAGAAAAACATCACACTACACTGTGTGAGAGAAAAAAAGGCTGCCGTTGGAGAGAAAATAAAACAAAAGAAAGATTTCTTCCTATTAACCTGTTGCAGAACGCACTCCTGTAGATGTCTAGGAAGAGAAATAATAAATCAGCAATTGCCGTGAATAACCAAGGCAACAAGACAGCTCAGAAAGAAAGTGAAAAGTCTCCAGAAAGTGAACTTAAAGATATGGAACTATGTGACTTAAATAACAGAGAATTCAAGATTGCAGTTCTTAGAAAACTCAATGAGATGCAAGAAAACAAAGAAAAGCAGTTTAATGAACTCAGAAACACAATCAAAGAACAACATGAACATTTTACCAAAGAGATTGAAATTTTTAAAAAGAACCAAATAGAATTTCTGGAGATTAAGAACTCAATAGAAGAAATTAAGAATGAAATAACCAGCTTAGGTAGTAGAGTTGACCAGATGGAGGAAAGATAGAAACCTGGACATCAAAGTGACATTGAAGATAGAAACCTGGAAATTACACAGATGGAAGAAAGAGACTTGAGACTTAAAAGAAATGAAAGAACTCTACAAGAACTTTCTGACTCCATCAGAAAGAGCAATATAAGAATAATGGGCATACCAAAAGGAGAAGAAAGAGAGAAGGGAACAGAGAATATATTCAAACAAATTGTTGATGAGAACTCCCCAAACTTGTGGACAGAACTGGATCCTCAAATCCAAGAAGCAAATAGAAAACTTAATTACCTCAATCCCAACAGGACTTCTCCAAGGCACATTGTATTGAAGCTGTCTAAAATCAATGACAAAGAAACAATCCTCAAGGCAGCCAGGGAAAAGAAGACGGTAACCTACAAAAGAAAGCCTATTAGATTATCATCAGATTTTTCAGCAGAAACCCTACAAGCCAGGAGGGAGTGGAACCAAATTTTCAAACTATTGAAAGAGAGAAATTATCAGCCTAGAATAATATATCCAGCAAAATTTTCCTTTAGATATGAAAGAGGAATAAAGACCTTTCCAGACATCCAGAACATGAGGGAATTTTCTAATACACGACCTGCACTACAAGAAATACTAAAGGAGGCTATTAGACCACCATCAACAGGGACAACTGTGGCAACCGAAACATAAAAAGGGGGAGCGTAAAGGCCTGAACTGGAATATGGGAATAGAGAAAGTAAGCGTACTGAAGAAACTGGAATACTCTAAATATCAAACTTTCTTTTACATAAACTCAAGGGTAACCACTCAAAAAACATCCAAATCTGAAATACATACTGTAATAAAAGAAGAAACAGAGGGAAACATCATAGAATACCACCACACAGAAATAACAGACAACAACAAAAAGGCAAAGAAACAATGGAGACACAGCCTTAACAGAAAACTAAACACAGAATGACAGGAAATCCTCACGTATCAATAATCACCCTAAATGTAAATGAACTGAACTCACCAATAAAAAGGCACAGAGTAGCAGATTGGATCAAAAAACTAAACCCAACGTATGATGTTGGAGACACATCTCAGCTACAAGGACAAGCATAGATTCAAAGTGAAAGGGTGGGGAGTGACGTCATAGGAATGGCGGCAGCGGGGCACATTTTCTGAGTTCTCCTCCGGATTTTATTACAAACGGGACATATAACCCATCAAACAACTCTTCGCTCATCACGCAGAACAGCTAAGAGACTCCTAAGAGACTCGTGTAAGGATTACTTGAAGCTGCGCAAATTGGGCGAGCAGGGGAAGAAAGAAGGGAGCGGAGAGGAAACGCGCGGTCGCGCGGTGGAATCAAGCCGGCGGCGGCGGCTGCGGCGGTAAACTGCAGCTCTAAAGACACAGGGAGATATAGAACACGCAGAACAGCGGGGAGACTCGTGGAGGAATTTGCCTGAAGGTGTGCGTGGATTACAAGCAGGGGAGGAGGCGGGACAGCGAAGTGGAAGCGCGCCCCCCCACCCCCACCCACGCGGAGCCGAGGCCGGCGGCGCCGGGACTACGGAGCGCAGACTCCTGGAAGCGGAGCACAGGCCGTGCAGCAACGGCTGCGCTGCGCGGCTCCCAGGTCGGACGGAGGCTCGTGGAAGGTTTGCTTTGAGGTGCACTAGGTGGACGAGCGGGGGGGAGGAGCGTGCCCACAGAAAAAGTGGAGGGCAGCACCCGGGGCTCTAGAGTCCCACGGGAGCCCAGGGTGTGGCGGAGAGCGTAGGGTCCAGGAGGTGAGCTCTTTCCCTGCGTCCCACAGTTGATCGCTCCCGCCGGGGCGGGCAGCTCGTGGGCCTTAGGGCAGACAAAGAACTGAGACGCCACACCTGGGCCCCTCACCGCGCTTTTCGAATCCTCCCCCCACCCTTCCAGAGACTTAAACTACCCCTAACTGAGAAACAGTGTCAGATTACAGAGGGGCGTCTGTGCTCAGGCGCTGGGAAGATTGGCAGCCGGCTCTGACCTTCGGAAGAGGCTGGGAGGAGGGGATTTTCGCTGGACGAGGAGAGAGGAGACTCCCACACCCCCAGCCACCACCTTTTCAGGCCTGCGGGAGGAGTGTGAGTGGCTGGCCTGGGAGGGAGGAGACCCCTCCATCCCCAGGCCCCACCCTTTCTGGCTGGCCTGCGGCGGGGCAAGGGCAACCGCGGAAGCAATCCCTGAGTTCAGCAGTAAGCGGCAGTCGCAGCTCCCGGCTTTCAGCAGCTTAGAGATCTCCCGCCCGCCCCCTCCCACTCATCCTTGGAAGGAGGGCCCTAAGACTCAGGAGTACTGGGCACAGGGCTGTTGGAGCTACTCTCAGCGTGCATTTGTGCAGGAAAGGACAGAAACTGCATGGTCTCTCTGAAAACTGTCATCCAGACCCCTCAGCCCCTCGCATTTAAATCTACACTCCCAAATTCACTCTGGGCACCAGGTGACTAGCGATGCCTGCGCACTAGGCAGGGAACTCTTTGGCACAGCAGAGGACAACCTGGAGATCACCTGGTGGGCTTAAGCCAAGACTGGTGCTGCTTTCTGTTTTGCTTTGCTTGGTGGTCTTTATTTTTTTTTTATTTTTTATTTTTTATTTTTTATTTTTTTATTTTATTTTATTTTTTTTTCTTTCTTTCTCTTCTTTTTTTTTCTTTTTTCTGCTTGTTGTGATTTGCTTTGTTCTGTCTTTATTTCTTTGATATCTTTGCCTATGTTGAGTGGGGATTGTCGGTTGTATTTTATTTGTGAATGTACTTGATTTGTTTTCTTTGTTGTTGTTGTTGTTGTTGTTGTACTTGCTAACTTTATTTGTGCTGAAACTACCCTACCAGGGCCCAGCTTAAGAGGCACAAGATTCAACATATCCAGAAGCCAACTCTGGACCAAACCAGAGTACTACCGGGTTTGACCTACAAGTCACCCACGGAAGGAGGGCCCTAAGACTCAGGAGTACTGGGCACAGGGCTGGTGGAGCTACTCTCAGTGTGCATTTGTGCAGGAAAGAACAGAAACTGCATGGTCTCTCTGAAAACTGTCATCCAGATCCCTCAGCCCCTCGCATTTAAATCTACACTCCCAAATTCACTCTGGGCACCAGGTGACTAGCGCTGCCTGTGCACTAGGCAGGGAACTCTTTGGCACAGCGGAGGACAACCCGGAGATTACCTGGTGGGCTTAAGCCAAGACTGGTGCTGCTTTCTGTTTTGCTTTGCTTGGTGATCTTTTTTTGTTTGTTTGGTTTGTTTGTTTGTTTGTTTTGTTTTGCTTTTTTGTTTTTTTGCTTTTGTTTTTGTTTTGTTTTGTGTTGTTTTGCTTTGTTTTTCTCTTTCTTCCTTTCTTTTCTTTTTCTTTTTTTTCTTTCTTTCTCTTCTTTTTTTTTCTTTTCTTTGCTTGTTGTGATTTGCTTTGTTCTGTCTTTATTTCTTTGATATCTTTGCCTATGTTGAGTGGGGATTGTCGGTTGTATTTTACATGTGAATGTACTTGATTTGTTTTCCTTGTTGTTGGTGGTGTTGTTGTTGTACTTGGTAACTTTATTTGTGCTGAAACTGCCCTACCAGGGCCCAGATTAAGAGGCACAAGATTCAACATATCCAGAAGCCAACTCTGGACCAAACCAGAGTACTACCGGGTTTGACCTACAAGTCACCCATGGAAGGAGGGCCCTAAGACTCAGGAATACTGACCACAGGGCTGGTGGAGCTACTCTCAGCGTGCATTTGTGCAGGAAAGGGCAGAAACTGCATGGTCTCTCTGAAAATAGTCATCCAGACCCCTCAGCCCCTCGCATTTAAATCTACACTCCCAAATTCACTCTGGGCACCAGGTGACCAGCGCTGCCTGCGCAATAGGCAGGGAACTCTTTGGCACAGCAGAGGACAACCTGGAGATTACCTGGTGGGCTTAAGCCAAGACTGGTTCTGCTTTCTGTTTTGCTTTGCTTGGTACTTTTTTTTTTTTTTTTTTTTTTTTTCTGCTTGTAGTGATTTGCTTTGTTCTGTCATTATTGCTTTGATATCTTTGCCTATGTTGAGGGGGGATTGTTGGTTGTATTTTACATGTGAATGTACTTGATTTGTTTTCTTTGTTGTTGTTGTTGTTGTTGTACTTGGTAACTTGATTTGTGCTGAAACTGCCCTACCAGGGCCCAGCTTAAGAGGCACAAGATTCAACATTTTCCAGAAGCCAACTCTGGACCAAACCAGAGTACTACCGAGTTTGACCTACAAGTCACACACCCAGAGGGAATTCTCTGAAGGCACAAGAGCCCATAGAGGCCAAACCTCATTTAAGTGGCCAACCCTCACCCAGCAGAACACCCTGTGGTGAGCAGAGCCAAGTTTCACAACTAGACGGCCTAGGAGTTAAGCCCACCTACTCACAAGCAAAAAGCAATCAAAGTTCTTCTTGAACAGGACGATATACTAAACACACGAGCCACCTGTGGAGCACATGCAGAGAAGAACGAAGTAGTCCAAGTCAAATATAAAAGACACATACTACATAAGATAACCCAGCAAGAACTAAGAGCTCTAGGGGATCTTCCTAATACATCAAAGCAAACACAGAGAGTCAGTCAGAATGGGGAGACAAAGAAACATGTCCCAAATAAAAGAACAGAAGAAACCTCCACAACTGGAACCAAATGAAGCAGAGGTAACCAACATGTCAGAGACAGAGTTCAGAACACTGGTGATAAGAATGTTTAAGGAGCTTAGAGAAGACATAAAGAAGGATATAGAAATCATAAAGAACAACCAGTTAGAGCTAAAAAAGGATGTAGAAATCTTAACGAACAACCAGCTAGAACTAAAAAACACAATTACCGAAATTAAGAACTCACTTGAAGGAATGACCAGCAGGTTAGATGAAGCAGAGGATCGAATCAGCGACTTAGAAGACAAGTTAGCAGAGTTCACACAAACTGAACAACAGAAAGAAAAAAGAATAAAAAACAATGAAGATGGGTTAAGAGACCTCTGGGATAACATCAAGCGCAACAACATGCGCATCATAGGAATACCAGAAGGCGAAGAGAAGAAGCAAGGGATTGAGAACATATTTGAGGTAATAATGTCCGAAAACTTCCCTAACCTGATGAAGGAAACCAACATACAAGCCCAGGAAGTGCAGAGAGTTCCAACCAGGATAAACCCAAACAGGCCCACACCAAGACACATTATAGTTAAAATGGCAAAGCTTAAAGACAAAGAGAGAATCTTGAAAGCAGCAAGAGAAAGGCAGAAGGTTACATACAAGGGAACTCCCATAAGACTATCAAATGACTTTTCTACAGAAACATTGAAGGCAAGGAGGGAGTGGCAGGAGATACTCAAAGTGATGGAACACAAAGGCCTACAACCTAGATTGCTTTATCCAGCAAGGCTATCATTTAAAGTTGATGGAGAGATAAAGAGCTTCCCAGAAAAGAACAAACTGAAAGAATTTATGACAACCAAGCCAGCATTGCAAGAAATACTAAAAGGACTTCTGTAAATAGAAGAAAGATGAAAACAATTTACTACAAATCTAAAAATGGCAATAACTATGTACCTATCAATAATCACTTTAAATGTAAATGGATTAAACGCTCCAATCAAGAGACATAGGGTGGCTGAGTGGATAAGGAAACAAGACCCTTGTATATGCTGTATACAAGAGACTCATTTCAGATCAAAAGACACACACAGGCTGAAAGTGAAGGGTTGGAGTAACATATTTCATGCAAATGGTAGCAAAAAAAAAGCTGGAGTTGCAATACTTATATCTGACAAAATAGACTTTAAAATGAAAAAAATATTAAAAGACAAAGATGGGCACTATATAATAATAAAGGGATCAATCCGACAAGAGGACATAACCCTAGTAAACATCTATGCACCTAACATAGGAGCACCTAAATATATAAAACAGGTACTGATGGACATAAAGACAGAGATCAACAGCAACACTATCATAGTAGGGGACTTCAACACACCTCTGACAACAAGGGACAGGTCCTCCAGACAGAAAATCAATATGGAAACAACAGCCTTAAATGATACTTTGGAGCAGTTGGATTTAATTGATATTTTCAGAGCATTTCACCCCAATGCTGCAGAATACACGTTCTTCTCAAGTGCTCATGGAACATTTTCTAAAATAGATCATATGTTAGGACACAAGACAAGCCTCGATAAATTTAAGAAAATTGAAATCATACCAATTGTCTTCTCTGACCACAGTGCTATGAAATTAGAAATGAACTACAGGGGAAAAAAACCAGGAAGATACACCAATTCATGGAGGCTGAATAACATGTTGCTAAATAATGAATGGGTCAAGCAGCAGATCAAAGAAGAAATCAAAAGATATCTTGAGACAAATGAGAATGAGAACACGACGACCCAAAATCTATGGGATGCTGCGAAAGCAGTCCTAAGAGGGAAGTTCATAGCACTGCAGGCCTACCTAAAGAAACAAGAAACATCACTAATTGACAGTTTATCTTCACACTTAAGGGATCTGGAAAAAGAACAGCAAAATAAACCCAAAGGGAGCACAAGGAAGGAGATAATAAGGATCAGAGCAGAAATAAATGAAATAGAAACCAGAAAAACAATACAAAAGATCAATGAATCCAAGAGTTGGTTCTTAGAGAAGATAAACAAAATTGATAAACCTTTAGCCAGACTCATTAAAAAAAGGAGAGAGAGGACCCAAATTAATAAAATCAGAAATGAAAGAGGAGAAGTGACAACAGACACCACAGAAATACAAAAAATTGTAAGAAATTACTATGAGCAACTATATGCCAACAAATTTGACAACCTTGAAGAAATGGACAATTTTCTAGAGGCGCACAACCTTCCAAAGCTAACTCAAGAAGAAACAGAAAGCCTGAACAGTCTGATTACCACCAGGGAAATTGAATCAGTAATCAATAATCTCCCAACAAACAAAAGCCCTGGACCAGATGGCTTTACAGGTGAATTTTTCAAAACGTTCAAAAAAGAATTATCACCTATTCTCCTCAAGCTCTTCCAAAAAATCCAGAAGGAAGGAAGACTCCCAAACACTTTTTACGAAGCCACTATCACCCTGATCCCAAAAGCAGACAAAGACACCACAAAGAAAGAAAACTACAGGCCGATATCTCTAATGAACATAGATGCAAAAATTCTCAACAAATTATTAGCAAACAGAATTCAGCAATACATTAAAAAGATCATACACCATGATCAAGTGGGATTCATCCCTGGTATGCAGGGGTGGTTCAACATCCGCAAATCAATTAATGTGATACACCACATTAACAAAATGAAAAATAAAAATCACATGATCATATCAATAGATGCAGAAAAAGCATTTGATAAAATACAGCAACCTTTTATGATAAAAACCCTTAAGAAAGTGGAAATAGAGGGATCATATCTTAACATAATAAAGGCCATATATGACAAACCCACATCTAACATCATACTCAATGGGGAAAAGCTAAAACCATTCCCCCTAAGATCAGGAACAAGACAAGGTTGCCCACTTTCTCCACTTCTATTCAACATAGTGCTGGAAGTTCTAGCCACAGCAATCAGACAAGAGAAAGAAATAAAAGGCATCCAAATTGGTAAGGAGGAAGTAAAATTATCATTATATGCAGATGATATGATACTATATATAGAGAACCCTAAAGACTCCACCAAGAAACTATTAGAACTGATAGATGAATTTAGTAAAGTAGCAGGATATAAAATTAATATTCGGAAATCAGTTGCATTTGTATATACCAATGATAAAATAGCAGAAGGAGAAATTAAAAAAACAATTCCATTTACAATTGCTCCAAAGACTATAAAATATCTGGGAATAAATCTAACCAAAGATATAAAGGATCTGTACTCAGAAAATTATACAACACTGAAGAAAGAAATGAAAGAAGACATAAATAGATGGAAACACATTCCATGTTCATGGATAGGAAGAATTAATATAGTTAAAATGTCCATACTGCCTAAGGCAATATACATATTCAACGCAATTCCTATCAAACTACCAACGACGTTTTTCACAGAAATAGAACATATAATCCTAAAATTTATATGGGACCATAAAAGACCCCGGATAGCCTCAGCAATCTTGAGAAATAAGAACAAAGTGGGAGGTATAACGATACCTGATTTCAAACTATACTACAAGGCTACAGTAATCAAAACAACATGGTACTGGCATAAAAATAGATACATAGATCAATGGAACAGAATAGAGAGTCCAGACGTAAATCCATGCCTATATGCCCATCTAATCTACGACAATGGAAGCAAGAATGTACGATGGGGTAAAGATAGTCTGTTCAATAAGTGGTGTTGGGAAACCTGGACGGACACATGCAAGAAAATGAAGCTGGACCACCTCCTTACACCATATACAAAAACAAATTCAAAATGGCTCAAAGACTTAAATGTAAGATCTGAAACCATAAAATATCTAGAAGAAAATATAGGAAGAAACTTCATGGACATTACCCGGAGTAAGATTTTCACTGATATATCCCCTCGCGCGAGCGAAGTAAGAGAAAAAATAAACATGTGGGATTACATCAAACTAAAAAGTTTTTTCACAGCAAAGGAAACCATCAATAAAACAAAAAGGGATCCTACTCTATGGGAAAAGATATTTGCCAATGATATATCTGATAAGGGATTAATATCACAAATCTATAAAAAACTTACTCAACTCAACTCCAAAAAAACAAACAACCCAATTAAAAAATGGGCAGAGGACTTGGGGAGACATTTCTCTAAAAAGGACATACAGAAGGCAAGAAGACATATGAAGAAATGCTCAACCTCACTAACCATCAGAGAAATGCAAATAAAAACCACAATGAGATACCACCTCACTCCAGTCAAAATGGCTATTATCAATAAATCGACAAACAACAAATGCTGGCGCGGATGTGGAGAAAAGGGAACGCTAGTGCACTGTTGGTGGGACTGCAGATTAGTGCAGCCACTATGGAAAACAGTATGGAGGTATCTCAGGAATCTGAAAATGGAACTACCCTATGATCCAGTAATTCCACTCCTAGGCATCTACCCGGAGAAATCCAAAACTCCAATTCAAAAATCTGTGTGCACTCCTATGTTTATTGCAGCACTTTACACAATAGCCAAGATATGGAAACAACCAAAATGCCCATCGGTAGATGACTGGATTAAGAAGCTGTGGTACATTTATACAATGGAGTATTACGCAGCCATAAAGAAGAAAGAAATCTTATCATTTGCAGCAACATGGATGGATCTAGAGAACATTATGTTAAGTGAAATAAGTCAGAAAGAGAAAGACAAGTACCATATGATCTCACTTATATATGGAATCTAAAGAAAAGACTATGTGAATGAACTAATCAGAGTCAGTTTTGGGGACGCAGAGAAAAAACCGAGAGTGGTTAGATGGGTGTGTGGGAGGGGGTTGGGGATAAGGGGAAAGGTGAAGGGATTTGGAAGCAGCTGATAACCACAAGATGGCCTCAGGGTTTTTCTTTTGAAAATTAATTTGGGGAAGGTATTCTATAATGTTGTAAAGATTTTGTTGGGTATCCGATGGACATGCGTCCTATTTGGGAGACCACCTCAGGGATACTGTGGATACCTGATCATGGCATTGTACATCAGAAGCTAAACATTAATGAATGCCAACTATAATTTTATATATATAATGTGATGGTTCAGTGTGAGGTCGGAGGGATAGTGGATGGGGGGAGGGGGGTTCACAGTATGAGGGATATAAATGATGAACGTCTAAGTATTACCTTGTTTTGTACACCTGAAACTAATAAATAAATTAATTAATTAAAAAAAAAAAAAGTGAAAGGGTGGAAATTGACACTCCAAGCAAATGGTACCCAGAGAAAATCAGGTGTAGCCATAATGATATCCGATGAAACAGACTTCAGGGTGAAAAAGATAACAAGAGACAAAGATGGACATTTCATAATGGTAAAAGGAACTATACAACAAGAAGACATAACAGTCATCAATATTTATGCCCCCAATCAGGGAGCACCGAAATATAACAAGCAACTACTAACAGAACTAAAGGAAGAAATTGACCAAAATACAATTATACTAGGGGACTTAAATACATCATTGACAGCTGTTCATAGATCATCCAAACAGAAAATAAATAGTGAAATAGCAGCCCTAAATGACACATTAGATGAAATGGACATAACTGGCATATATAGAGCACTTCAACCTAAAACATCAGACTACACATTCTTTTCAAGTGTACATGGAACATTCTCAAGGATAGACCGTATATTGGGACATAAAATCAGCCTCAGCAAATTTAAGAAGATTGAAATCATACCAAGCATATTCTCTGATCACAAGGCTTTGAAATTGGATATGAACTGCAAAAAGAAAGCAGGAAAAAACACAGATACATGGAGGTTAAACAACATACTTTAAAGAACGACTGGGTCAAAGAAGAAATTAGAGGAGAGATCAAAAGATACATAGAAACAAATGACAATGAAAATGCATGCTACCAAAATTTTCGAGATGCAGCAAAAGCAGTTTTAAGAGGGAAATTTATATCATTACAGGCCTATCTCAAGAAACAAAAAAAATCCCGAATAAATAACCTCATGTTACACCTTAAAGAATTAGAAAAGAAGAACAAGTGAAACCCAAGGTCAGCAGAAGAAATGAAATAGCAAAAATCAGAGCAGAAGTAAATGAAATAGAGAACAAAAAGACAATAGGAAAAAATTAATGTGACAAAGAGCTGGTTCTTTGAAAAGATTAACAAAATTGACAAACCCTTGGCTAGACTCACTAAGATAAAAAGAAGACACTAATTAACAAAATTAAAAAGGAAAAAGGGGAAGTTATCACGGACACCACAGAAATACAAAGGATCATCCAAGAATACTATGAAGGACTATATGCCACCAAATTCAATAACCTAGAAGAAATGGACAAGTTCTTAGAAACATATAGCCTTCCAAGGCTGAACCATGAAGAACTGGAAAACCTAAACAAACCGATCACCAGCAACGAAATTGAATCAGTCATCCAAAACCTTCCCAAAAGCAAAAGTCCGGGACCAGATTGCTTCATTAGTGAATTCTACCAAACCTTCAATGAGGATCTAACACCAATCCTGCTCAGACTCTTCCAAATAATTGAAGAAGAGACAGTACTCCCTAACTCATTTTATGAGGCCATTACCCTGATACCAAAACCTGGTAAGGACAAAACAAAAAAAGAAAGCTATAGACCAATATCTCTGATGAATACAGATGCAAAAATTCTAAACAATATTCTAGCAAATAACATACAACAATGCATCAGAAAGATTATACATCATGACCAAGTGGGGTTCATTCCCGGGCACAAGGATGGTTCAACATCCACAAACCCATCAATGTGATACATCACATAAACAAAATAAAGGACAAATATTTTACGATTATATCAAGTGATGCATATAAAGCATTTGACAAGATACAACATCCATTTATGATTAAAACACTTAATAAAATAGGTATAGAAGGAAAATACCTTAACATAATAAAGGCCATCTATGACAAGCCCTCAGCTAATCTCATAATTAATGGTGAAAAACTGAAGCCCTTTGCTCTACATTCAGGAACACGACAGGGCTGTCCCCTATCACCTCTGCTTTTCAACATAGTGTTGGAAGTCCTTGCCAGAGCAATCAGGCAAGAGAAAGAAATAAAAGGCATCCAAATTGGGAATGAAGAAGTTAAATTGTCACTCTTTGCAGATGACATGATGCTATATATAGAAAACCCTAAAGTCTCCACCAAAAACCTATGAGAAACAATCAACGAATACAGTAAAGTTGCTGGCTACAAAATCAACGTACAAAAGTCCATTGCATTCCTATATACTAACAATGAAATCTCAGAAAAAGGAATACACAAAAGCAATTCTGTTTGCAATTGCAGCAAAAAGAATAAAATACCTAGGAATAAACTTGTCAACGATGTGAAGGACCTATATGCTGGAAACTATAAGACATTTTTGAAGCAATTGAAGAAAACACAGAAATGGAAAAACATTCCGTGCTCATGGATTGGAAAATCAACATAGTTAAAATGGCCATATTACCCAAAGCAATGTACAGATTTAATGCAATCTCCATCAAAATCCCAATGACACTTTTTAAAGAAATAGAACAAAAATCATCAGATTTGTTTAGAACCACAAAAGACCCCTAATAGCCAAAGCAATCTTAAGAGAAAAGAACATACTGGAGGTATCAAACTCCCTGACTTTAGCTTGTACTACAGGGCTACAATAATCAAAACAGCATGGTATTGGCAGAAAAACAGACACATAGACCAATGGAATAGAATTGAGAACCCAGAAATAAAACCACGTAAATATGGACAGATAATTTTTGAGAAGGAAGCAAAAAACATACAATGGAGGAAAGACAGCCTCTTCAATAAATGGTGCTGGGAGAATTGGATAGCATAATGAAACTGGACTACTATCTGTCACTATGTACCAAAATTAATTCAAAATGAATCAAAGACTTAAGCATAGGACCTGACACGATAAACTGCATAGAAGAAAACATAGGTACTAAACTTATGGACCTTGGGTTCAAAGAGCGTTTTATGAATTTGACTCCAAAGGCAATGGAAGTAAAAGGTAAAATAAACGAATGGGACTATATGAAATTTAAAAGCTTCTGCACAGCAAAAGAAACCATCGACAAAATAAAGAGGCAACCAACTGAATGGGAGAAGATTTTTGCAAACAGTGCCTCCGATAAGGGGCTAATATCCAAAATATACAAGGAATTCATGAAATCAACAACAAAAAAACAAACAACCCAATTGAAAAATGGACAGAGGACCTGAAGAGACATTTCTCCAAATTGGACTTACAAATGGCAAATAGACATATGAAAAAATGCTCAACGTCACTAATCATCAGAGAAATGCAAATAAAAACCACAATGAGATATCACCTCACCCCAGTTAGAATGGCTATCATCAACAAGACAAATAGTAACAAGTGTTGGAGAGGCTGTGGAGAAAAAGGAACCCTCATACACTGTTGGTGGGAATGCAGACTGGTGCAGACGCTATGGAAGGCAGTGTGGAGGTTCCTGAAAAAATTACGAGTAGAATTACCATCTGACCCAGCAATCCCTTTTCTGGATATCTACCCAAAAAATTTGAAAACATTTACACATAAAGACATGTGTGCTCCAATGTTCATTGCAGCTTTATGGTGGCCAAGACATGCAAACAACCAAAATGTCCTTCGATAGATGAATGGATAAAGAAGTTGTGGTATATGTACACAATGGAATACTATTCGGCTGTAAGAAAAGATGATTTAGGAACATTTGTGACACCATGGATGGATCTTGAGAGTATAATGCTAAGCGAAATAAGTCAGACAAAAAAGCAGAGAACCCTATGATTTCACTGATATGTGGTATATAAACCAAAAACAACAAAAGAACAAGACAAACAAATGAGAAACAAAAACTCATAGACACAGACAATAGTTTAGTGGTTACCAGAGGGTAAAGAGTGTTGGGGGAGGGAGATGAGGGTAAGGGGGATCAAATATATGGTGATGGAAGGAGAACTGACTCTGGGTGGTGAACACACAATGGGATTTATAGATGATGTAATACAGAATTGTACACCTGAAATCTATGTAATTTCACTAACTATTGTCACCCCAATAAATTTTAAAAAAAGGATATGGAAAAATAATAAAGTCAATTACTAGTGAAAGACTTGAGAAGAGGGGAACATTAGTAAGAAAGAGAATGAACATAAGGAATAATGGACAAGCCTAAAGTCAAAACAGAAAGTCAGTTACGTGGGTTGGGGAGATGTGTAAGGTCCAGGAAGATGCTGAGGGAAAGGCTGAATGTCTGGCAGGATGCAGAGAAGGAATGAGGAAGGGGAATTCTTACACAATGGTGAAGGTGCGATTATAGCTGCGGGACTCGAGCTCAGGCACTCTGTGGAGCCGCTGCTGTGGGCTGAGACCTGTGCACGACAGCGTCCCATCTGTGCAGGTACAGCTTACATATATCCATGTTTCTGGAAGAACTCTGCTCAGTTGTTGCAGGACGTGTCTCAGATGACTCTGGTTGCTGAGTTACAGTAACTTCCAGGTCCACAGGTTGAACTGTGACTTCAGTTGGGTTTGGATGCTGGCTCTGAACCTGCTCTGGATGTGGAGGTGTCACCTCCAGGTGCCTAGGAGAAGGAGCTGTAGTCTTGCTCAGGGCTGCAGAAGATTTAGCCTCCGTAGTAGGCTCTGCAGTTACGATAAGGCCCAGGTCAAAAGGGGGAACTGTGACCCTGGGTGTCAGTGGATGTTGAGCTTGACCCTGACCTGAAGTTGGAACTGTCACCTCCTGATACAATGGAGGTTGTCCTACAACCTTCTTAGGTGGCTCTAGAGACTGTTCTAGATCCTCGGAAGGCTGAGCCTGGACCCCCGTTGTGTCAGAGAAGGTTCTGCCTCCTTAAGAGGCTCTGGAGGCAGAGCTGGGGAACCCTGCTGGACTGGAGATGATTTTGTCTTCTCAGGGGCCTGTGAAGGGGCTTCCTGCTGGCTAGGAGTTTTGATCTCTTCAGCGGGCTCGGGAGTTCTGGAAAGCCCCACATCCATAGATTTCATTGTGACAGCAGGTGATATTGGATGATGAACTTCACCTGAACCTAGAGGGGAGACTGTCACCTCGGGATGCACTGAAGGTTGATCTAGGTCACCTGGGGAGGGTTCTGGAGGCTGAGCTGGAGTTGAAACTCTCAGTTCATCATGCTCTGGAGGTTGAGCTGGGTGTTCCTGCAGGGTTGCCGAAGGTTCTGCCTTCCTTGGAAACTGAGCTGGGGTCTCCTGCTGGGTTGGAGAAGATTCTGCCTCATTAGGGAGCTCTGGAGGCTGAGCTAAGGCTTCCTCCTGGGTTGGAGAAGGTTCAGCTCCAAAAGGCTCTGGAGGCTGAGGTGGGGCCTCCTGCCGGACTGTGGAAGATTCAATATCCTTAGTTGGCTCCGGAGTTATGGGAAGTTCCACATCTAAAGATTTAAGTGTGACAGTGGGCAAGGTTGACTTATAAGCTTAAACAGCCCTGGAAGTCCAGGTGCAATGTCATTACTTACTGGAACGGTAGGGAACTCGGGGGCTTGAGTTGGTGCCTATGCTGGATGAAAGAAGGTTTGACCTCTTCAGAAGGCTGTGCAGGCTGAGCTTGGGACTCCTGCTAGAGGGAAGTAGGTTGACCCTCCTCAGGGGGCTCTGAGGGCTGAGCCAGGGCCTTCAGTTGGGTTGGAGAAATGTCAACCTCATTGGTGATTTCTGGAGTTACGGTAAGCACCAGACTCCAATATGACAGCTGAGCGTCATTCTGACTTGGAGAAGGAATATTTCCCTCATGCTGGACTTACTGTTGAGCTACAGCCTCCTCTGTAGGCTTTGCTGGGGCCTCCTGAGGGGCTGGAGAGGGTTTGTTTATATCCCCAACACTGAACATTTCTTGGTACATAATAAGTGCTCACTTATTAACTGTTAAATGAATATAGAGTGCTGGGACGGTTTCTTGAGGGGCAGGGAGCTCAGGAGGTGTATCTGCCCCCCTCTCCCCAGAAATCCTCAGGGAGCTCAGGAGGTTTATCTGCCCCCTCCCCCCAGAAATCCTCAGGGAGTTCAGGAGGTTTATCTGCCCCCTCCCCCCAGAAATCCTCAGGGAGCTCAGGAGGTGTATCTGCCCCCTCCCCCCAGAAATCCTCAGGGAGCTCAGGAGGTGTATCTGCCCCTTCCCTCCCGGAAATACACAGGTAGTGTCTCCTCAGGATCAATGACATCCATACTGGGATCTAAATAATCATCCTGCAGGTGCTCTAGAGCTGAGGTGTGTCTGCGGGTTGGCCTGGAGTTCCAGTAACTCTGGCAAGCATGGCAGCTGAGGCAAGATCTTGCTGCAGGTGTGGGGGTGACACACTGAGCTTTGCTGGCTTTGAACTGGCACTACCTAGAGGTGGAACAAGTATTTCAAATGTGTGGTGAGCCTCATCGAGACCTACAGTCTGAATCTCAAGTGGAGGAGGCAGAGTCACGGAGTTGGACGAAGCCTTTGCACGGGCTGTCCCCTCTGCCTGGAATGCTCTTCCCCTAGACACTTGGATGATCAGGTCCTTTGCTTCACTCAGCGCCGCTCAATGTCGCCTCGTCAGAGAGGCGTTCCTTGACTTCCCTTGAAGAACAGCGTCGCCTACCACTCCCCCCACTTTATTCTTCTGCTTGGCAGTTATCACCACCAGGTGATGAAAAGATTCCTGTGTTTTTGTGTCAGTGTATTGATCATCTGTGCTGGAGAATGTCAAACTATAAGTCTTTGTTTATATCCCCAACACTGAACATTTCTTGGTACATAATAAATGCTCACTTATTAACTGTTAAATGAATATAGAGTGCTGGGACGGTTTCTTGGAGAGGGCTGGTTTTTTAACTTGTTTGAGAGACAAAGAAAGAAAGAAAGATGGTCACATAGGCATGACCAGGATATGAGGAGATGAGGGTGGAGATGCGGGCACTCACAGTCACTCGGGGAGTACCCCTCACAGCCGGCCATGTCCTCCTGGTGCAGCAGCTTGGCCAGGTCACAGCGGTCCATGAGCCTGGTCTGATGAATGGTAACGAGGCAGGCGACCAAGGAGATGAGTAGCGCCCTTCTCATCCTTGGAGGGGACAAGGGGCAGCCGAGGGCCCGCGGTTCTCTGGGTGTCACAGACGTCCTGCTGCTCTTCTCTGAGTCTCTGAGGAATCTGGAGAGGGCAGCCGAATGTCATTGGTCACTCACTGCTCCCCACCTGGCTGTTTCCAGTCTTTCTTCTTATTTATTAGGTGGTGTTCTGTTCTTTTGTGTTTCATTCCCACGATAAAGTTGCCAGATTCAGCAAATAAAATTACAGGATGCCCAGTTACATTAGCATTTCAGATAAACAACAAACCCTTTTCAGTATTTGTATGTCTCATGCCATCTTACACTGCCCTTAGTCAGCAGATTTCTTCAGACAGGTGTCATTGAGCCTTGGGAAGCAGGGAGCTCCATCTCTGCCCATGCTGCACCCTGTTGGGGTGCCCTTGGGGAATATCGTCCATCGCTACCTCCCCTTGCAAAGCCTATCTTTCTCCTAGCCCTCTCCGCCCCCGGGTCATAGCTGGCCCAGGAATTTCTGTGAGAATCTGTAGAACAAAGTTGTTGGGTGGGGGCCTCCTTTTCCTCATGAACTACATATACTCTAGCCTCACCCGGGTCACGGTTCTCCAATTCTAAAGAAGGCGGGAGTGCAGAGCCACCCCACTCCCCTGCCTTCTGAAACCCCAGTTCTGTGACGTCATCACTCTCCTGGAAATGCTCTGGTCTTGACCACGCAAATTGGCCCTGTCTTGAGGCCTGATGCAGCTTCAGGCAGAAATGACGGAAGGATAGGTGACATCTGTGATGAAGACCACGGGGTGAGAAAGGGTAGAGAGTTCTGGTGGTTCTTCCTGCCACCGCCTTCCCCTTCTGGAAGCAGTACCAGCTTTGGGTGAGCTCCATCCCCCATGGGGTTTTAGTGGAGGCTCCAGTCACGGGCTCGGCCCTCCAGGTGACAGTATATTTTGAATTGAAACTACGCGGAGCAGCTCAGCTTCTCACAGGAAGCCTGCTGGTGTGAGGCAGCCAGAGGCCAAGAGTTTGGAATCTTGTGGACACAGCCCATCTGAGAAGATCAGCCTCCTCGCAGCGGAGGAAGCGGATCCACACAGGCTTCCAGTCCCAGAGCCCACCTTTTCTGAGATCTAAACACACTCTTGTCCTACTGCAACTCTGCAGTTCAATAAATGTCCTTTGTTGTGTGAGCAAGTTCAAGTTGGGTTTCTGTCACTTGCAACCAAAAGAGACCTGCCTAGTAGAGTTGGCGTGGGCTTAACCTGATGACCTGACATCCTGTCACCTCCTCGTGAAGGCCACTCATCTTAGTATCGTTAGTCACCAATGATGGCTGGGAGACATTTCCACCAACTGTAGCAAAAGGAGACGAGAATGATTTGTTACCAATGGCCACTCTACCTTCTGAGACAGGATGGCAGGGTGTGACAGAAAGAAGTTAGGGAGCGATTTCTAATGGGGCTGTGCCGCCCCTACCCTCTGCCTGTGGACTTCTCCCAGTAGGGCAGCAGCGCATTGCATTTGGGGATGTGAAGACAGAGAAAGCTTGGGGGGAGGTAGAAACCTGGGAGAAGGGCATTTCGGGACTACCACTTTATGAGCAGCCATTTGTGGCCCAAAAGCTACAGGTGGCTCAGATGACCCAAATAAACTCACTTGTACAGAATCAGAGCCCAGGGTCTGGGGTGGGAGAGACTTCTGCAGCCCAGGACCACACGCTGGAAATGTGGCCAGGAGAGGTTCTCCCTGTAGCTACAATCTTGGAGGGGATGAGGTGAGCCTCAAAGGGGGACCGGAAGGCCCCACTGTCCTCACCTCCCCAAGTGTGACACACACGACCTGGGGTGGATTCCTACCCACTCAAAGGACTGGAAAACCCAAGCTGGGGCCCATGAATACATTGTGAAAGTCACAGCCTGCGGCATAAAGGAAAATAGAGGCTATTTGTCTAAATACTTACAAGTTGTAAATCAAACTAACAAGCTGTTAAATGAAGTATGTTCATCCTCATATGCTGACAAAAATTCCGGTAAAAGGACAAAATTGTTAAGTGTGCATGAAGCTATGATTTGTATATGACAAAATTATATGCATAATTAATAAATGATATAACTATTCCATGAAATTTGTTTTCTTTTCAGCAAAATCATGAATCATGTTATTATCAAGATTTAAAAATATACTTAAGGATTAAAAGCAATTATAATCAAAGTATAAAATTTATTTTTTCATAAATATATAAACGTATGTAAATATTTTCAATTAAATATTTTCCAGTACATTTTCCCAGAAAATAGCTTTTTCAAATATTGAAGAGTATTTAATAATTCAAATGGCAAAATACAAATTAGAAATAATGCATATGAAATTTTTATATCAAAATTACATACATTCAAAGATTTTCACTCTTTGAAAGCTTAACTCAGTTATATGTTATTTTTAATTTTACATTTTAACTTAAAATGTTTCTTAAATTATAAATTTAACTGAAAATTTAACTGAAAACTTAAGGAACTCTTTAAATAAAAATCTTAAAATTCAGAATTCTAGTATTCAATGTCCATCTAGTTGCCAGTGTAAAGAATCAGTATCAAGTTACTGCTAAAGTGTAGACATATTGACAAATGTAAGAGTAACGTGTAATGGGTATTATGTAATGTTCCAAAAATAGTCCCAGCTTCCAGTTAGAACTGAGGCAAATACTGTAGCAATTCATGTGTACCTCCAGAACCACTACCAGGAACACAAAAACAAGAAGAAATTGTACACTCAGCACTACTAGAAAGTGATATTTCATTGTGTTTAAATCTATTGCATTCAGGCGATCTGAGAGGAAAGCTCTGACATGGTCATTCATTTGTTTCTCTTATCTAAGTAATTTTCTACTCAGAGCCTCTCTGTGCTCCCTCACAGGGCATAGCAGGGGGCCCCATTAAACTTTCAATAAGCCTTTAGAAGCAGTTGTATTTTTTTCCCCATGGATATGGGATAAGATGTGAAAAAGCATCTCCCTGGGATTCAAACACTGTTAGTCCAGAGAGTAGATGTTTCTGGTTGGGTCCTGCTGTGCCAGTGCTGAGGCCAGGTCCTGACTGACAGAGGCCTCTGTGGTCCTTAATAAATCTAATTATCTTGTATGAGGGGACTCTGAAGTACAAGGCCAGTGAGGGGCTCTTCTTGCCAGTTCTAAAGACAGTACTGGAAAAGCATGCTTCTGGAAATAAATTGCTGTAGAAAACAAAGGAAAATTTGAGGAAATGCCTGCATTGACTTTGCAATGAATCATGAGAAACCCACAAAAAGTATATGGCCTGCGGAAATGCAGAATACCAAGAACTAAAATCCAGTGACAGAAATGCAATGTGCAATAAAGGCAGAAGAGCACACTGCACGGGTCCATCAAGGCTGTAGGTGCCCATTTCAGAAGGTCCCCGACAAACGTGTGCAAAACAGTGAGACAAAAGATGGAGGTGGACAAGGAAGATGAGAGACTTACAGTGGGACAGGACACCAGCACGAAAAAGGTGAGTGTGCAGATCTGAGGGGTATGCTACGTCCCAGGAAGAATAGATAGAAGGACAGTCCCCACTTACACACCATATATTAACGGGGCTGAAATGTTGGCTTCATTATCAGGCTTGTACTTTACCACACGGCATGTATACCTTCTCCAATTCTTTTCAAATTGATTATAAACACCAACTAAAACTAATATTTCAAGTTCCCCCAGAGGAGAAATTATACAGGCCCCATACTCTGCCAACAATTATTAAAAATTCAATGTCTTGTAAATAAAATACACACACACACACTTTCCCACCTATATAATTATTGGGTCAAAGGCAAATTAAAATCCGGAAAACATGCCTCTAAACCATAAATGTGACATTAACATATCAAGTTTATGAAATCATAAGGTTGATATCCGTTTTTGAAAAGGGAGTGTGGGTCCATCAAGGCTGAGAACTCCAGCATCACCAGACTTACAGGATAGCTTCTTCCAAATCCCCATCTTCAAGCCAACTCGCTGTGCAATTTAAACAGTGGTGACTAGAGGGCAGCAGTGGCCTACGCACAGGAAGTGGGTTGCTGGACACAACACAGAAGAAGTCCTTCCTCTGTGCGCACTAGGGGGGAGGTGGGAGTCAATAGGTCCATTTTGCAGAGCAGTATAGTAGAGCTGGGATTTGGGCTGGGCCCACTGTAGCTCCCGATTCCACCTTGTTGATTCCTAACACCAACAGAACTCCCTGCATCTCTTAAAAGGGTGTCCTGTGTGCAGTGAGGCAGCAGCCATCTCCTGTCTGTCATCTGCAGGGCTGATGTGAAGTAGCTGGACATGGCACCAAAGACTTGTGATTTTCAAGGTGCCTTTGGAAGACCTCCCAGATTGGAGGTACTCTGTACTGACCTTTCACCTTGCCTTAAACCCCACAATTTTAGAGCAAGGCAAGGTTCCATCATCAGACATTGCAACATCATAGGCTTAGGCTAACAGGCTAAAGAATGAAGCCCTGCAAAGACCATTTTTATATGGAAGAGAAGGTTTCATTGGGAGTTGATGGTGGAGCACCCTTGGACGCTACAATGGTGGCCTCTCAGTAAAAATGATTGCTGATAATATTCAGCCCTCCCAGTGCGTGAGGCACGAGGGTGAACAGTGCATGTAGTAACCAGGCAGAGGTCAGCAGGGGACTCACGGCTTAGCCCCAGGTGCTGGGCTGTCGCTGTTTCCATCCCTGTTGCCCTAGGTCCTGGAGCTTGGGCAGGATGGGATCATATGGTTCCAACTGTGGGGAGGGAGGAGCTGCGGAGGCTCCCACAGGGCCTGGCTGTGGGGAGTCCCTGCTCCCGCAGCCACATGGGCATTTTAGCTAAACATGGCATCAGGCCAGGAGAAGCGTCACGACAAGACAGCAGGTGTGCTTGTTGTGCAGGACGGGTACAGACTCAAGGCCAACAACTGCGGGATGCTGTGAAAAGCATCCTGAGACGATGTGTCCTGGGCCAGGCTGCCTTGCCCGGGAGTCTGTGACGTGGCCGAGGAGAACCGCCTTTTTTTCACTTCAAAAAAAAGTATTTAGAAGGTTTTTTATTATAGAATAATACGCAGGTAGACATGTACAGAAATTGTAATGTAAAGATCAATGATTTTCAGAGAAAATGAACACACCCAAGTGGCCAGCACCCAGATCAAGAAATAGGACATTACCACAGCCCCAGAAGGCCCCGAGTGTCCCCTTCTAGTTCCAACCCACTACCCCTCCACCCAACTCCATACTTTCCCCTCCCTCCCACCATGATTTAAAAATATCTTTCCGGGGGTTTCCATAGTCAATGGAGAATCACTGCTTTTAAAACAATGGTTATCAAACTTGGCTGCATGTCAGAATCAGCTGGGGAATCTCTGCCTTCTGAGGTAGAAGAGGGAAGGGAGACGGCTGAGAGGCCGTGTGGTACAGTGGAGTAACTTGGGAGCCAGAGAGACCTGCCACTTACTAGCCGTGCGACCCTGACTGAGTTCCTTCACCTCTCCGATCTTCACCTGTGAAATGGGAATACTGTCACACACCCTGCAGAGGTAAGGCTGAGAGATAGAGGCTGTAAGCCCAGGCACAGGTAGGGTCGATATGTGGCAGTACTATTGTCATTTTTATTAAAGGCGAGCAGCCACAGGAAGACTGCAAGCCCTTCTTTGTGCAGATGGGATCCACTTGGGGACAGTGGATAAGAGCTACGTTGATAAGACGGTCAACAGCTTGTGTTGAAGAGATGCCAGGGTCTTTCTAGGGAGCGTGGGAAGATTTCAGGGGCAGCAGATTCCAAGACAAAGTCAATGAGACGTGGTTGCCAGCTAGCACAGCTGTAACAGCATCAGAGACCAGCAGCTGTGGAGGAACTTGAGCAGGCCCAGCTTTGGGAAAACCAACCCTTGTCCTTCAGCAAGAATGGCAACAAGCTGCCTGGCTGCAGACTGACTCTGAGCTGCTTGTGGAGAAAGACGCAACCTTTGCTGAGCACCTGCTTCGTGGCAGACTCTGAGCATTCATGCATGGTTTTGATCCTGTGAGGTGACCACACTCACCCATGTTATACTGGTGGGGTCTGAGGCTTAGACGCTGCAGGGCCTGCCTAACTCACAGAGCCCTGGTGTCTCCATGAGGCTGGGACGTGCCTCTCTGTTGGGCTGCAGGGCCAGCAGCCTTTAGGATGTGTCGTGTACACGAATGACCTGGCGACCCCTTGTTTAATTAGATGCTCATTTCTGTACTTTGTCCCCAAACAAACTATGTGATTTTTAAGATCTGATTTTTAAATCTTTTTTGTATTTATTACAAGACTGTAATGTTTATTGTAGAACACATAGAAAGTGTAGATAATCAAAAAGAAAAAAATCTCAGAGATTTTTGCTCATCACTACAGAGATGAGCAGTGTCAATTTTCGGCATCTGTTGTTCATATGTGGGCAGCAGTGTGCATTTGTGTGGGTGCATGAAGACATTTACCAGCAAGGAGTCAAACAGAACACTGTTAGGTAAACTGCTTTGCGTCACTTAACACTATATAGTGGCCATATTTCTATGTCAATGAGTATTCTCCTACAACAGCGGCTCTGCATTAGACACCCGCGGGGAAAGCTTAGCAAATGTGGACTCGGATTTGATGGTCAGGATGGGTTTGGGCTGTGGGATTTTTAGACTCTCCAGGTGGTTCCAAAGTACGGCCAAGTTTGAGCGCCCCTGCGCTCCAGCAGCGTTTTCCAGTAGTGGCTTTGCACTGGATTTGCTGAAGGGAGGCCCTGTAATTTGATCCATCTCCTTTTCTTGGGCATTTAATTTCTTAGTTTTTATCATGATAAACCAAGAATTAGCAAACTTTTCCGGTAAAGGGCCAGATAATGCATGTTGTAGACTTTATGAGCCACAGGGCCCCATCATGACCTTTTGCCTGGTCATTTGCAGAGGCCTCCCAACTGACCTCCACATGGTTGCAAGAGTGATCATTTTCTTTCTTTTTAAAAAATGTCATTTTACTTCTTATAAAAGCTATACGTGTTCATTGTCAACATTTTGAAAATCCCAAATTGTTGTTGTTTTTAATCCAGGGCAATGTAAATGCCTCCCCACTGAAAGTCTCTCATGTCCTGGTTCCAGCCTACTCTGGAGCCTTCTCTGCTGACACTCCCCCTCACTGCCTCCCCCTTGCCCCTCAGGGTTCTGTGACTACAGCCACGAGCTCCTTCAGGCCTTTGAAACTTAGCAGGTGCTGTTCCCTCTACAGATGGCCCTTGTTGCCTGAATTCTCCTCGGCTCTCCCTGCCACTGTCCCCCCCAGCACAGCACACACCTGGAAGTGGTGGGGATCACGGTGCCCAGGTCAGTGGGAAAGGGGACCTGACCCACGAGAATGCTGTAGGGTCTGCTTGACCCTACAGCTGCCCCGATCCTGCCTCTCACCTCTCCGCAGCCTCAAATCCCCCTTGGCGGCCGAACTACAGAGGGCACCACCGACTCCCAGAGCCTTGTCGAGAGGGCCCGAACAGGGCAATCTGTTTTTATTTAAATTCTGTACCAGATGCAAAAAAATAGCTCTGTGAAATGTGACATTGTTTGGACAGGAACCCAGCGGAAGGCAACCTTTGCCCGATCCAGGAAGAGTTTGCCAAAGGTATAGTGTGAACAGCAGCCTGAGGGAGTTGTTGGAAAGCACTGCAGAAAATCAATTGTGTTCAAGGGCTCTGGGCCTCCCTGACGTATGATGCCCTATGATACTCATCTATTTACATTCTGTGTGTGTGTGTGTGTGTGTGTGTGTGTGTGTGTGTACAATTGAATAAGCAAATAAAAGCATCCTTATGTCATCATTATAATAGCTCATGCATAGAGTATTTTATTTATCTTGTTTGAAGTGTGAGCAACTTAAAGTATCTACAGATTTAAATATTTTAGTTCAGTAGGTACATCCAGCAAGTGCTGGTAATTAGGGAGGATTGCCCTACGAATCTCTCAACATAGGACAGGGAGGTGCCTTACTGACCAAGGCAAGTCAGAGCGCTAACGGTTCATCTAGAAACAGCTGTGGGGACAGCAGGGCATAAAGGGTGGCCTCTGGGCGGAGGCTCTTCCTGGGGCAGCCAGACTGCCCAGATGGCCTTTCCAGAGCTGGGAGATGTGGACCTGTCACTGAGGTGAAGGGTAAAAACAGTTCTGTGTGGGTGGCAGCTGGGCCCAGAAGCGCTGGCTTCCTTGTCTCTAGAGTGGGGAGGCAGCCCAGTTGACAGGCTCCTGA
Source organism: Rhinolophus hipposideros (assembly GCF_964194185.1). Classification (NCBI taxonomy): domain Eukaryota; kingdom Metazoa; phylum Chordata; class Mammalia; order Chiroptera; family Rhinolophidae; genus Rhinolophus; species Rhinolophus hipposideros. Next base: position 68,157,173 of record NC_138061.1, read on the forward strand.
GGTCTCTGCAGGGCTGGGGTGGGAGGGGGTTCTTTTCCTAACAACCAAGCAGCCCCCACACAAACGCGAAGTACTAGAAAGAGCTTGGGCTAGGTTAGAAGGTAGCTAAGGGCTTAAATCCTGGCTTTGCCAGTTACCAGCTCTGTGACCTCAGGCAAGATTTTTGTCCTTCCTGAGCCTCCCTTTTCTCAGCTGTCAAATGGGACTAGTGACTGTGTTGAGCTGTGAATATTAAATCATGACAGCTAACATGTTTCACTCTGCAACCTCACTCTTCTGTCCCTCTCCCTTCTACCAGTTGCTCACCTTCCAGCACATTTTTCAAGAGTAACTGTGAGGGAAGCCAGCCACCATGTCACAAGGACACTCACGCAACCCTACGGGAAGGTCTAAATGGCCAGGAACTGAGGCCTTGAGACCACAGCCGTGTCAGAGGGTTCATGTTGGCAGCCCATCTGCCACCCCCACTCAAACCTTCAACTGTGGCCCTGGCCAACACCTTGTGAATTTCCCAGAGAGGATGCAGGGCACACTGTTTAACATGAAACTCTTTTAGTAAACTTAGCAAATATGTGTTAACTCTCAGAGTTTCTGAGGGCCAGGAATCAGGAAGCACCTTAGCCGGGTGTGGCAATGAATGGCTGGCTGATACACTTACCTTTCAGGGTTATTATAAGAATTGAGAGTTAATGCACATCGAACAGCAACCAGACTTGCTGGGACCAGTGGCTCCAGAAGGGCAGAAGAGAGAAGCAGAAGGAGGGAGCCCTGGATAGGGAGCACCCCCCACCCCCAACACACACACACACTTGAACTCTGGGGAGGAGATTGGAGACTGAATACACAAACAGAAAATGGCCAGATCATATATATATATAAAGAGATCTCTGACCTGCAGCAACAGCCCGGAAGCCAGACTACAATTCCTGTAGCAGTCAGCCCAGATGGCCAGCACTTGATCAATAACTGACAGCTTCCCTAATTTTGCTCCTGCTTCCAACATAGGACAACCTGGAGAAAATCAAATGTGCTACCCTAACTAATCACATGGGACGCCTGGCTCCGCGCTGGCCCACCTCCAGCTTTCACCTGCCAACAGCCTGAATCAAGGCACACCTGAAGCCTTCCCTTCTTCCCACCATAAAGCTTTCTCACTCCTCTGCCTGCCTTTGAGTGTCTGCCAATCTCATACGATGGTGGCCGACTCCCTTGCTATAGCAAGTTCTGAATAAACAGCCTTTGCATGTTTTCATTTGGGTGCTCTCTGTGCATTTCCACAGCCCAAGTTCTCTCTCTCCTTTCCTTCCCCCAGGTAACGGCACCATCCTCCTCTCCCCCGGGTATCCAGAGAAACCAGCTTATGTTTGATGGAAGACAGGAGGCAGACCGGAATAATCAAGAATGCAGCTTTGGAACAGGACAGATAGGGCTCCAATTCTGCTTCTGATGTTCAACTACCTGTGAGGTCTTGTGTAGGTCAATTCATCACTCTGAGCCTCTGTTTCCTCGTGTCATGGGGACCATCCAGTGGAAGCCAAGGCTGGTGTAAGACTTGAGTGACGGTGGATAGTTAACGCCCTGAGCATATTATTATAGGTGCTTCATAAAGGAAAGGCCAAGCTTCAGCCTCCGCACAGCTTCTTGCAGAGACTGCTAGGCAGTCCCCTCTCCCCAACTTCTATTCACACTCCCCTTTTCTGTGCAGTAGACAGCCTGACCTCAGCCGAATGGAGTCAAGGGCATAGACTCCAGGTCCAGGATACATCAAAGGGCAGAGGCTGGTCTCGGGAGAAGGACGGACGTAACTGGGCAATTCTCTAAAGAAATCTGCTGGTCCAAAGCTGAGGACGAATGTCTGGGCCAAACACCTGTTGTCCTCCTGTTCTTTCCTGGTTCGGGCGAGGGGTGGTCAGAGGAGATTGTTGCCCAGAAAACTGGGTGCCCTTGTGCCAGCTGCTGTCCCGGACTGAGGAAGGTGGGACAATCTTCCGTGTGTGTGTGTGTGTGTATGTGTGTGTGTGTGTGTGTGTGAACGCACATGAACGCATGTCTATGGATGTAGTCACACAACAGCCTAGCCAACTGTCCCTTCATGTCTTTCCTTAAGGAAAGAAGAGTTTGTGAGATTGTGCCTTTCTGGGACTCTGTTCCATCCTTTGTTTACACCTTATGTCTCTCTGTCTGGTCCCCAAAAGATGGTTTGCAGCCAAAGATGGGTAAGATATCTCACGGGAGATACAACCTAAGCCAGGCAGAACCGAGTGGGGACCCCCAATGAGCTGCCTTGGACAGGTATGGGAAGGGGCCTTGCCTCCCCTTCCCCCTGCCTGGGAAATTCTGTTGCAGGCTCTGGCTTTCCCTTTGCACCTGTTCCCACTTCTCTCAACGGAGTTGTTACAATGTGAGAGACTTGATCCTGAAAAGGGACATACTTTAGGTACAAAACATCCTGGGACCTTGTGCTTCAGCTGTTTACAGACAAAAGGTGATTGGAATAAACATTTTCTGTTATGAAGTCTGAGCCTCACAGATCATGTAAGAAACAATGTTGCTTTCTTGTAGTTGCTTTCTTATAGTTGTAGACCTCTCAATAAAAACCTCCAGCCAACTTTATTCTGGGCTCCAGTCCTCTGAGACTGAGAGACCCCTGGCCTCCGGAGAGATTTAACTGCATTAAGTCCCTGTTTGTTTCTTGCTTAAAACTTAACCCAAACCGCCCCTTCTCGCACCCTCACTGCCCTTGTTGAGCGGGACTCGACATATGGATGTGTCAGTTTCTTCATCTTTAAAATGAAAATATTAATAGCTTCCCAGGACACACACACGCGCGCGCACACACACGCATCAGTGTTCTGCTAATGGTGAGGGGGGGGCGTACAGCTTTGAGATGCTCAAGTGCTGAGGACCTCTTGAATCCCCTCACTCCAATTTGACAAGCCTTTCCCGCCCACTGTCTCAGTCCACTGCTACCACTGCAATCCAAGCCTCTAGCAGGTGTCATTTGCTTGGACTATTGCAAAAATTCCCAAAAGCTTTCCTTTCACAACAAAGAATGCAAATTAATGAAGGTGAGAAACCATCCCCAATCCCATAAAGTCAGGCAGAGATTTTTTAACATAATGACAATAACCAGGATTGGATGCAATACCCCTTCCCACAGGGAGAGTGTAAACTGGTACATTTGTGGAGAACAATTTGGCAGGATATAACGTCCTGATTCTATGGGGCCATTTTTCAAAATAAAAAATAAAAAAATTATAGTTTCTGCACAAAGACTTTGTTCCAAGGCTCTTTGTGGTAATATTGTTTCTGATGCAAAAAAAAGGGGGGGGGGCGTTCGGGGGTGAACAACTCAAATATCCCAAAAGAGAGCCTTTGGTTAAATGCACTGCAGGAGTCTGTCCTGTGGAAACCTTTCCTTCCTTAACACTTGGATGCAATGAGGGGTTCTCCAAGGGCATCAGCAAGAGCAGCTGGAAGGCCTGGCCATTTGTTACAAACACACATTCTGGGGCCCCACCCCCCACCACTACTCAAAGTCCGGGCTGGGCCCCGCAATCTGGGTTTTACGAAATCATCCAGCAATTCAGAATCACTGTTGTGGATTAACATTACTACGAAAAGACACACTGTTAAATGCAAAGGGTTACAAAAACCGCAGGTACAAAAGAGCATGCATGAACAGGGCAGCCCTATTTTGCGTGCATGTATACGGAGAGACACAGAAAAAGGGCGGGAACGATTTTTGACCTAAGGTGATACAGACAACCCCTGGGCAGTGGGATAACGAGGTTCAATATTTTTAATTTTGCTAATTCATACTTTCTATTAGGTTAGTACAAAGGTGGTTGCGGTTTTTGCAATGATTTTTAATCTTTTAAACCGCAATGACTTTTGCACCAACCTAGTTTGCAAAAAGGTAAAGAAGAAAAAAAACAACCAGTAATTTAGATTAAAAAAATGAAATGGGACCGGGTGGAGGTGGGGGAATGAGAAATACCGGGGAAGGGCAGCGCGGGACCGGCTACTCCTCTGCTGTCTGGGATGACTTACTAGGACCTAAATAAAGGGGGGAGGAAAGATGCACGGCCGACTTCGGGAAGGACGTAACTGTTAAAAGCACCCAATTCCGGCATGCGCGCCGTGGGGAGATTTTTCCAGCTCAGAAACCTCACCGCGGCTGCTCGGAGGAGGTCGATGCGCAGGCCCGAGGACTCGGCTGCCGGGACCTCCTGACCCCTCCCAGTCTGGGGGAGTCCGGGGCCGGGCAGGGCCTGGGCCCGGGAGGAGGAGCGCGAGGAGCAGAGCGGGAGGAGCGCGGCGCTGTGGAGCCCGGCCGCCGGCGCCCGGGGCGCGCTCCTCCCGGCGGCCGCTCCCTGCAGGGACAGGGCGTCAAGGAGCCGGCTTCGTCGCCGTCTTCCTCTCCCCGCGCACAGGGGGCGCCCACGACGCGCGCCCAGACGCGGTGCGCGGAGCGCCTGGGAACCGGGCCTTCCCGACCCACAGCCGCGCGGAGGCCGCGGGCGGCGGGGCGGCGGCGGGGGGAAGCCCCGGGACGGGGCCGCGCCGCTGCGCACCGGCCACGGTGTCCCCGCGGGCTGGCGCCCGACGAGCGAAGTCTGTGGCTGTCGCGCGTGGCTCGACCGCCGTGCTCTGCGTGCTGTCGCTCAGCGCGGTCTTCGGCGCCTTCTTCCCGCTCATCCAGACGGAGAGCGTGGCCGAGTGTCTGGTGCAGGAGCGCCGGCCTCCAAGGCCGCGGGCGCCGGGTCCTGGGGCTGCGCCGAGCGCCGCCGCCGCCGCCCTCGTGGAAGGACGCGGAGACGGGAGGCCGGGACCCTCGACCCCGTCCCCGGGCTCTGTGCGAGGGGCAGCCACGTGCGCGGGCGCCCTGGCCCGGGACACTGCGCGGGAGGGGACTTCCACACGTGACTCGGTCCTGCGCGCGCTTCAGCGTTGGGGGTGGGGGCAGCACGGGGGTCTTAACCGTGTTTACAAAATTAGTTGGGCAGGATGGGAGAGGTTGTGGGTTACACCTCGGGGCCAAGGTCACTAGCTGCTTAGTTTGTGTGTAAGTGGGGCGGTGTGGGGCTAGTTGTTGACGAATCCGAGTCGTGGAGCTTGTTGGCGACTTGATTTTGCATTTGGAAACAAATCTTGTAATAAACCCGCAGCTGTCGGGCTTCCGGCAGTTCCCCACGGTGGCCTCTGTGCCCTGTGTGTGCAGATGTGTTGTGGGAGCCCGTGAGTGGGCGCTGGGTACCCAGGCGGCAATCACTTTAAGCCGGTCACTGGACGCCTGGCCACAGGACTGGGAGCCCTGGGGGCTCCTGAGGTTCCTCCCCGAAAAAGAGAGGAGGAACCCTTTTCTCCACCGACAGCCAGCCAGCCACGGAGACGCAGGTCCTGCAGGACCGCTGCACAGCTGGTGAGATTAATTAAATCACTGGGAAATTTGAATCTATTCCGTGAGACCGGGGAGCGTGGGGAGGAATCAATGCCTTGAGTCCAAATGGGGAAAACAGCAAAATCAATACATCAGGAGAGTGAACAAATAAAATTTAATTTGGAGGGAACTAGATCTACTTAAAAATTATAGGGCCCAAAACTCCGTTTTAGGGCTCGTTTTGAACGCATCCTTGTAGAGGTAGGTGAGTAGATTCTGAAGTGCCCTTGGCTGGGGAAGGGGGCGGCGCGCGAACCTTGGGAGAGGGTTTTGTGGTGCCAGGATCCAGGACATGTAAAATGGTGAAAATGGCCTCCAAATGCTGCTCTGTTCAGGAATCTGGAACCTCCCATTATAAGATGCCCCCTGCTGCCCAGAACCCTGGCACCTCTTGTAGGTGCAGAAGTTCCTGAAAGCGGTGTTAAGCAGTAAGGACCTTGGTGCTGTGTGGCCAAAGGGGAGAGGGGGCTCTGCTGTCTGCAAGTGTCTGGCCTGGGGATTGGGGGGACAGGACTACAGAAAGCTGGCCCTTGGATAGCCTGTGTACCTGTATCCCCCTTAGCCCTAGTGCCAACCCCACTCTGGCACCCTGGTGCGTGGAAGGTTTGGGGGGAGAGTTCCAATGGATTTCTCCCTCTCCTCTCTTGTGCCATGGGTGGAAGGTGAATGACAAGGAAGAAGGCTGAGCCCCACGTGACTTTGTTAAGAGAAGGGAAGGGAACACTACCATCTCGCGTCTTCAACAGTAGTTACATAGGCGGAAGGGGGCCAGTATCTCAGCGAAAGCGTAGATGGTCACTGCCTGTCAAGGATCCAGGATCTTCCTGGCTCTTGAGTCCTGTGTAGTCAGAATCATCCTCATCAAGATGTGTCCCCTCCCCCCACATCCCACCTCAGCCTCAGACCGGGCAGAATTCTTCCAGTTAGGACAGGCCACTAAAGGCCAGTGGCCAGAGACTTCTTCTAAAGTGTCCATGGAGCAAACTCCCATTGTGGAGACCATTCTATTGGCAATTTGCTGTGATGTGGGAAACCCTGCTGAAGTGGTAGCAGGTGTTGTTTTGTGAAATGTTGAACCTTTGACTTCCTTGAGTGGTTTGTGCTCCCAGCAAGGTAAAACTTGCTACTTTGAGAACACAGAACCAGACAAGGTCAGGAAATGCAGCACTGGCCAAAAAACAAGCCCTTGTTTATCCAAACATTGTAACTACTAGATTGTAGACAGTTCTGTTACTTTTTGATGCCCAGAGTATAGAAACTGCAAAAATAAACTTGGGGTGAGGCATTCTACTTAGAACTGCAGCAGTCTACTTAGAATTGCCTGCCCTCCCGATCCCATCTTTGTCTCTCTTCTTTTTTCTCAATCCTCACTCCCCACTTCAGGGACTGTTTGTCTTGTCGGCAGGCAGGCACCGACACTGTGACTTGCATGTGGCCCATCCTGATGCGGAGATAGCAGCCTTTAATGATTTGGGCAACCTGGGGATCTGGTTTCCTGTAGCACAGGTGTCTGGAGCCTGGGCTGACCCAGTGACCTGAACAATGCAGCTCAGACAAACTCCAAATCACCAGAAAATGGGAGTTTCCTGAGGAACAGGGACTTAGCCACTGTTTTCCATCTGACCACGTTAGAATGAACACTATGAGAGGTATCTTCTAGTAAGATGGATCTGCTGCTAATTGTGACTGGGGCAAGAGGAGGAGATTCAACAGTTAAGTTTCCTGAATTGGCTAAAAGAGGAACACCGGAGTGGGGAAGCTTTACAGGATTTTCTCACTGTGAAAAAGAAAAAGGACAACGAAGACATGTCTGTCCTAACACGTGGGTTTGTGCCCTCCATGCGATGACTGGTATGCCCATGTGTACAAGTGTGCACACCTAGGCACACTCAGGGGCACTTGGACATGAGTGTGCGTTCATGCACGCAGATACAGGCAAAGATGGGCTCAAGCCTCAAGGGGGAAATCAGCAAGTGTGAGTGGGGTCCTGGGAAGGGGTGGAGGGTGAGATCGCACCTGTAGCCCACCTTAGTTCTCCCACAGCCCTGATGTCCTGCAGGGTGTGTACTGATCTGTCGTACATGAAGCACCGAGGCAGGAGTGAGAACACAGTTACGTAAGAGCCGTGAGCCACACTGCTCCAGGGCGGAGGCCACACTGGATCCGAATCCTAGGCCTGGGGCATCGGGTGGAGGAAGAAGGGGCCTGGGTCTCCAAGGTTCTCCAACCCCCATCCTTACGCTCGGAGAGCTCTTCCAACAAGGCCTGCCCAGGAAGCAGGGGCCAAATCTCAGAACGTACTACATTCACAAGAGAAGTCCTGGACCCTGGTTGTTGAAATCCTAGCTGCTCTGCTTCCTAGCTCTGTGACTCTGGGGAAGTCGTTCAACCTCTCTGTGCCTCAGTTTCTTCATGTATAGCATGGAAGCAATAGAACCCATAGGTCCCATGAGATGATGTGTGTAAAATGGCCAACACAGTTTCTGACATGTATTGGCACTCCATAAAAATAATTATTATGATTATTGTTATCTTTGTTGATTGTATAAATGCTTTCCCAGCTAACTATACTTGTTTCTCTGAAATGGGATCCCTGGACAGGAAAATAGTAATTCATATTTGCAAAGCATTTTGTAGTTTTCATGCACATTCATGAGCAGAACAAAAATAATGCCTTGCCATGTGTAATGTGCAGAGCACTGAGCTCCCACCTTCGAGAGGAAGATTTCATTACTACTCCCATTTACAGATGAGGAAACTGAGGCTCAAAGAGATTGCCTGAGGCCACACAGCTAGAAAGGAGACTTTGATTCAAGCTGTGGCTGTACCACTGATAAGTTTTGGAGACCAGGTATCTGAAGGCCCTGAAAAAATACGAGGAAATGGGCTAGCACCCCCCACATCACCAGGTCTCTACTGACTTGCCATGTGATTTTCTGGGTAGATACCCAGGAGAGGGATTGCTGGGTCGTATGGTAATTCTATTCATAAGGTTTTGAGGAACCTCCACACTGCCTTCCATAACGGCTGCACCAGTCTGCATTCCCACCAACAGTGTATGAAGGTTCCTTTTTCTCCACAGCCTCTCCAACACTTGTTACTATTTGTCCTGTTGATGATAGCCATTCTGACTGGGGTGAGGTGATATCTCATTGTGGTCTTTGTTTGAATTTCTCTGATGATTAGTGATGTTGAGCAGTTTTTCATATGTCTATTTGCCATTTGTATGTCCTCTTTGGAGAAATGTCTCTTCAGGTCCTCTGCCCATTTTTCAATTGGGTTGTTTGTTTTTTTGTTGTTGAGCTTCATGAGTTCCTTGTATATTTTGGATATTAGCCCCTTATCGGAGGCACTGTTTGCAAAAATCTTCTCCCATTCAGTTGGTTGCCTCTTTATTTTGTCGATGGTTTCTTTGACTTTGCAGAAAATTTTCAGTTTCATATAGTCCCATTCGTTTATTTTACCTTTTACTTCCTTTGCTTTTGGAGTCAAATTCATAAAATGCTCTTTGAACCCAAGGTCCATAAGTTTAGTACCTATGTTTTCTTCTATGCAGTTTATTGTGTCAGGTCTTATGCTTAAGTCTTTGATCCATTTTGAATTAATTTTGGTACATGGTGACAGATAGCAGTCCAGTTTCTTTCTTTTGCACGTGGCTTTCCAATTCTCCCAGCACCATTTATTGAAGAGGCTGTCTTTCCTCCATTGTATGTTTTTTGCTTCCTTCTCAAAAATTATCTGTCCATATATATGTGGTTTTATTTCTGGGTTCTCAATTCTATTCCATTGGTCTGTGTGTCTGTTTTTCTGCCAATACCGTGCTGTTTTGATTATTGTAGCCCTGTAGTGCATGCTAAAGTCAGGCAGTGTGATACCTCCAGTATTGTTCTATTTTCTTAAGATTGCTTTGGTTATCCGGGGTCTTTTGTGATTCCGAACAAATCTGATGATTTTTTGTTCTATTTCTTTAAAAAATGCCATTGGGATTTTGATGGGGATTGCATTAAATCTGTATATTGCTTTTGGTAATATGGCCATTTTAACTATGTTGACTCTTCCAATCCATGAGCACGGAATGTTTCCATTTCTTTGTGTCTTCTTCAATTTCTTTCAAAAAAGTCTTATGTTTTCAGCATATAGGTCCTTCACATCCTTGGTTAAGTTTATTCATAGGTATTTCATTATTTTTGCTGCAATTGCAAAGGGAATTGTTTTTGTATTTGTTTTTCTGAGATTTCATTGTTAGTATATAGGAATGCAATTGACTTTGTACGTTGGTTTTTTTAGCCAGCAACTTTACTGTATTCATTGTTTCTAACAGCTGTTTGGTGGAGTCTTTAGGGTTTTCTATATATAGCATCATGTCATCTGCAAAGAGTGACAATTTAACTTCTTCATTCCCAATTTGGATGCCTTTTATTTCTTTCTCTTGCCCGAATGCTCTGGCAAGGATTTCCAACACTATGTTGAAAAGCAGACGTGATAGGGGACAGCCCTGTCGTGTTCCTGAATGTAGAGCAAAGGGCTTCAGTTTTTCACCATTAATTATGAGGTTAGCTGAGGGCTTGTCATATATGACCTTTATTACGTTAAGGTATTTTCCTTCTATACCTATTTTATTAAGTGTTTTAATCATAAATGGATGTTGTATCTTGTCAAATGCTTTTTCTGCATCAATTGATATAATCATATGATTTTTGTTCTTTATTTTGTTTATGTGATGTATCACATTGATGTATTTGCGGATGTTGAACCACCCTTGTGCCCCGGGAATGAACCCCACTTGGTCGTGATGTATAATCGTTTTAATGCATTGTTGTATTCGATTTGCTAGAATTTTGTTTAGGATTTTTGCATCAGTATTCATCAGAGATACTGGTCTGTAGTTTTCTTTTTTTGTGTTGTCCTTACCAGGTTTTGGTATCAGGGTAATGCTGGCCTCATAAAATGAGTTAGGGAGTACTGTCTCTTCTTCAATTTTTTGGAAGAGTCTGAGTAGGATTGGTATTAGATCCACTTTGAAGGTTTGGTAGAATTCACTGTTGAAGCCATCTGGTCCAGGACTTTTGCTTTTGGAAAGGTTTTGGATGACTGATTCAATTTCGTTACTGGTGATCGGCCTGTTTAGATTTTCCAGTTCTTCATGGTTCAGCCTAGGAAGGCTATATGTTTCTAAGAACTTGTCCATTTCTTCTAAGTTATTGAATTTGGTGGCATATAGTCCTTCATAGTATTCTTGGATGATCCTTTGTATTTCTGTGTTGTCTGTGATAACTTCCCCTTTTTCATTTCTGATTTTGTTAATTAGTGTGTTCTCTCTTTTTATCTTAGTGAGTCTAGCCAAGGGTTTGTCGATTTTGTTAATCTTTTCAAAGAACCACCTCTTTGTCACATTATTTTTTTCTATTGTCTTTTTGTTCTCTATTTCATTTACTTCTGGTGTGATGGTGTTATTTCATTTCTTGTGCTGACCTTGGGTATCACTTGATCTTCTTTTTCTAGTTCTTTAACGTGTAACATGAGGTTATTTATTTGGGATTTTTCTCGTTTCTTGAGGTAGGCTAGTAATGATATAAATGTCCCTCTTTAGACTGCTTTCACTGCATCCCAAAAATTTTGGTAGCATGTATTTTCATTGTCAATTGTTTCTATGTATGTTTTGATCTCTCCTCTAATTTCTTTTTTGACCCAGTCATTCTTTAAAAGTATGTTGTTTATTCTCCATGTATTTGTGTTTTTTCCTGCTTTCTTTTTGCAGTTGATATCCAATTTCAAAGCCTTGTGATCAGAGAATATGCTTGGTATTATTTCAATCTTCTTAATTTGCTGAGGCTGCTTTTATGTCCCAATATACGGTCTATCCTTGAGAATGTTCCATGTACACTCGAAAAGAATGTGTAGTCTGATGTTTTAGGATGAAGTGCTTTATATATGTCAATTATGTCCATTTCATCTCATGTGTCATTTAGGGCTGCGGTTTCGTTATTTATCTTCTGTTTGGATGATCTATCCATAGCTGTCAATGATGTATTTAAGTCCCCCAGTATAATTGCATTTTGGTCAATTTCTCCCTTTAGTTCTGTTAGTAGTTGCTTGGTATATTTTGGTGCTCCCTGATTGGGGGCATAAATATTGATGACAGTTATGTCTTCTTGTTGTATAGTCCCCTTTACTATTATGAAATGTCCATCTTCGTCTCTTGTTGTCTTTTTCACCCTGAAGTCTGTTTCATCTGATATCATTATGGCCACACCTAATTTTCTCTATGTACCGTTTGTTTGGAGTGCCAATTCCCAGCATTTCACTTTGAGTCTATGCTTGTCCTTGTAGCTGAGATGTGTCTCTTGGAGACAGCATATGGTTGGGTTTAGTTTTTTGATCCAATCTGCTACTCGGTGCCTTTTTTTGGTGAGTTCAGTCCATTTACATTTAGGGTGATTATTGATATGTGAGGATTTCCTGTCATTCTATCTTTAGTTTTCTGGTAAGTCTGTGTCTCCATTGTTTCTTTGCCTTTTTGTTGTTGTCTATTATTTGTGTGTGGTGGTATTCTTTGATGTATCTCTCTGTTTCTTCTTTTATTACAGTATGTATTTCACTTCTGGATTTGTTTTTTGAGTGGTTACCCTTAAGTTTATGTAAAAGAACATTTGATATTTAGAGTATTCCATTTTCTTCGGCATGCTTACTTTCTCCATTCCCATATTCCGGTTCAGACCTTTACTCTCTCCCTTTTTATGTTTCAGTTGCCACAAATTGTCCCTGTTGATGGTGGTGGATTAGCCTCCTTTAGTATTTCATGTAGTGCAGGTCGTGTATTAGAAAATTCCCTCAGCTTCTGTATGTCTGGGAAGGTCTTTATTCCTCCTTCATATCTAAAGGATATCTTTGCTGGATATATTGTTCTTGGCTCATAACTTCTTTCTTTCAATAGTTTGAATATTTGGTTCCACTCCCTCCTGGCTTGAAGAGTTTCTGCTGAAAAGTCTGACGATAATCTAATGGGTTTTTTTTGGTAGGTTACCGTCTTCTTTTCCCTGGCTGCCTTGAGGATTCTTTCTTTGTCGTTGATTTTAAACAGCTTCAATACAATGTGTCTTGGAGAAGGCCTGTTGGGATTGAGGTAATTAGGTGTTCTATTTGATTCTTGGATTCGAGGATCCAGTTCTGTCCACAAATTTGGGAAGTTCTCTTCGACAAGTTGTTTGGATATATTCTCTGTTCCCTTCTCTCTTTCTTCTTCTGCTATGCCCATTATTCTTATATTGCTCTTTCTGATGGAGTCAGAAAGTTCTTGTAGAGTTCGTTCATTTCTTTTAAGTCTCAAGTCTCTTTCTTCTTCCATCCGTGTAATTTCCAGGTTTCTATCTTTGATGTCACTGATTCTTTCCTCCATCTGGTCAACTCTATTACCTAAGCTGGCTATTTCATTCTTAATTTCTTCTATTGAGTTCTTAATCTCCAGAAATTCCATTTGGTTCTTTTTAAAATTTCAATCTCTTTCGTAAAATGCTCATGTGTTTCTCTGATTGTTTTTCTGAGTTTATTAAACTGGCTTTCTGTGTTTTCTTGCATCTCGTTGATTTCTTTCAGAACTGCAATCTTGAATTCTCTCTCATTTAAGTCACATATTTCCATATCTTTAAGTTCCTTTTCTGGAGACTTTTCACTTTCTTTCTGAGCTGTCTTGTTTCCGTGGTTATTCATGGCAATTACTGACTTATTGTTTCTCTTCCTAGACATCTCCAGGAGTGGCTTCTGCAACAGGTTGACAAGAAGAGATCTTTCTTTTGTTTTCCAATACTTGTGGGTTGTATGTTTTATTTTCTCTCCGAGTGCAGCCTTTTTTTTCTGTCTCACAGGGTAGTGCTGTGTTTTCTCTGCACTATTCCAGCTTCTCAAACAATGGGGAGAATTCCCTGGGAGACGGGCTTCTCCTCTGTTAATAGTTCGTCTGGGTCACAGGGCGAAGTGTCCGTGTGGGTATATGGAGAGCTTTTGAAGTTACAAACCTCTTCCTGCCCCAGATTCAGAGCCCATGTGTTTCAGCAATTATGTTTACTCCTGCAGGGCTCCATCCCTATAGGTAGGGCCAGGGTGGGATGAGTTGTGAGAAGTGGAAAATAGTGAGTGGTATCTTGGCTGTGGAGGTGCCCCAGTGAGGTGTGAGGGTGTCCCAGTCCCTTCCTAGCCCAGGATTTCAGTGCCAGGGAAAGAAGTCCCCATAATTTCTGGCTGTGAAAACCAGCAGAGATTGTGGCTGAGTGAGACAGAGGGCAGCTGCACTTCCAGGCACTCTTCTTAAATAGACTTACTCAGTGATGATCTCACTTGCTCTGAGCTCCAGTGCAGAGGTGACAGGGACATACGAGGCCGGAACTGAGTGTCTCGCCTCAGGGTGAGGACTGGAAGGACAGCTTTCTCCCCAAAGGAGTAGCTGGTGGAAGCCACTGTTTCTTTGCTGAAACCTCCCCCTCCCTGCATGCAGACGCACGCCCACGCTACTTCTGAGTACCCATCAAACCGGCTATCACATCTCCTCTGCCCTGCCCAGGTGATTGGTTCACTGACACCAGGCCCACCTAACATTTGGGCACACCCAAGCCACTTCCAGTGTTTTTTCTGTATAAAAGGCCTGCCTTGGCTCATGCTGCAGACATTCCTAAAGATCTCTCCACAGTTTGCAAAACTCAAACAGCAGCACCTGGCTTTGGCATGTCCCATACCTATGGTTGAGTAGCCATAAGCTCAGCACTAGCAGTAGCCAGCCTTGTTTCCTGCCTTGGCCTCTCTCAAAGCACCTCTCAGCACAGTGCAATTATTGGATTACTTTGCGACTCATGCCAGGTAGCCCTGGACAGGACACAGACTGGGGCTACAGCATTTGTCCTACAGCAGGTCCCCTCCCAGGAGGACCAGTGGTCGGCTTTGGAAGGGCCAGAGCATCAACTGGCTACCTCCGAGGATGACACAACCAAAGGGCAGACTGTGTAGGCACCAGTGCCTTGCTAGAGTGAATCCTGCCCTGTAGGGTCAGCCCCTGCACAACCGCTTCTCCACTGTAGTCAAAGGGATGGGAAAAAGATGTTTCATGAAAATGGCAGTGAGAAAAATTAATAATAATAATAATAATAATAAATCCATGGTATTTATACCAGACAAAATAGACTTTAAAACAAAGGCTATACCAAGTAACAAAAAAGGACCCAGTAATCCCAGTTTTGATCTCTAGAAATCCAAAATGCTACTTTGAGGGGACATGTGCATCCATATGTTCATTAGAGTCATGTTTCTGATGGCCAAGAAGTGGAGGCAGCCTGGGTGTCCATCAATTGGATGAATGGATAAAAAGGTGGTGGTACACGTATGAAATGGAATATTGCTTGGCCATGGAAGGGACTGGGTTCCTGCCATCTGCAGTGGCTGGACCTGGAGGGTATTGGGCTGTGTGGAGTGTGGGGACAGAGCCCCAGAGAGCAGTTTCCAGGCCCTCGGCCTCACATAGAAAAGTGCTGGCTCAGGTAGTAAATGGCCATCAACTGTGATTGGCTGGCCATCAGTGTGGCTAGTTGGCCATGAGCTGTAACCAGTGAGCCATTGGCCACTAACATAACTGCCATGGCTTCGCTAGCAGAAAATGGGGCCTAGCAAGCAGATGGTGGCTGAGCCTGCAAGCGGTGCAGTGAGGGTTGTGAACAGTGTGGCTCCTGCTTCCTGTTTCTCCAACCCAGCCACCAGCGAGAATATAGTTGGTATAATTTCCCTACCTATGGCAATAGTTTAGTGGTTACCAGAGGGTAAGGGGGTGGTGGTGGGAGATGTGGGTAAGGGGGATCAAATATATGGTGATGGAAGAACTGACTCTGGGTGGTGAACACACAATGGGATTTATAGATGATGTAATACAGAATTGTACACCTGAAATCTATGTAATTTTACTACTGAAGAGGATTCAGTCGTCATGTTCCCATTTCTGTGTTTCCCCTGGAGGCCCTGCCTAGGTCTGGGGCGTATCTAGGTCCCTGCCACCCACTTACTGTGTTACTTCTGGTACATCACGTTCCCTCTCTGGAACTCAACGTTCCCTACTGGAAAAGGGCCCCGTGCAAGCCATTCCAATGGCCCCTATTTTAGTGCTGGGACTTTCACCAGCTCTCTATTAAGCATCAGCTTACCTCCTGTCTCACATAGAGAACAGGCAGCTCGCCCTGGCGTGTAATAATAGGAGCGTAGTCAATGTTGACAAGTATACAGTAAGAGCTACTGCTTCTTGAGCACATGGGGTGTGTCAGACTAGTGTTAAAGGTTTACCTCACCTAGTCCTTGTTACCAAACCCAGGAAGTAAGTGTTCTAGTTGTTGTCAGCTCAAGAAGAGTACGCCAACTCTCCCCAGGTCAAGAGCTCAGCTAAGGTTATGTTATGTGCAAGAGGAGATCCTGAGAAGTTCTGGTTTAATTGTGTGTCTCGCTGTTTTACTTGCAATGACTTGGTTTTCAGAGAATATCTGCCCATGGCTTTAAATTATTATGGAGGAGGACCTTAAACAGCACTTTTTTCTTTCATGTACAGCACTTTTGATTTGTCTGTGTTGAAAAAATGCGTTCATCTATTCAGGATTTGCAGATATTGTTTCATTCTGGCAATAGCAAACAGGAATAATAGATAAATGAAACCTCTCGACAGACGTTTAGGCCCCATTTAGTGCCATAGAACTTCCCTCTTCTAAAAACCATAGAGCGATTTAGAGAATCACTGGGATTTTTATCACTTACTCAGAATCTTTAATTGTTAGGTATGTGAGCAAGTGCTGGACTACACATGCTCATTATTTTATTTGCAAATGAAAATATTCACAAGGAAAAGATTGAGGGGCCTGTAAGTGTGTGTGTTTGTGTGTTGGGGGGATTAGTGTGTGCGTGTGTGTGTATTCCCATATTCACATATATTTAAAAAACAAAACAAAACATATTTTACTTAAAAAAATAAGATCTTGCCAAGACCATGCAACTGAAAGGTGGCAGTGCTGGGGTGTGAACCCAGGGAAGCCTGGCTGCAAAGGCGTTGAACTGACATAGGTAGGTTCCCAGCTCATGGTCATGGCATGAGCTCAGCATGTTGTGTGCCTGAGTCGTGTCCCCAGCCACCTGTCCCCAGTCAGGTGAAAACTCAGCCCTGAGATATGGCAGACCTGGGTTCTAATCCATAGTGGGGGACCTACCAACTGGATATGTGACCATAGTTTGGGAAGTGGCTGCTCAGCAAGGTGAAGCAACTCACCCAGAGAAGTGGAGCTGCCCCTCAGTGGAAACAGAATTCCAGCCCACGTCTGACTTCCAGGCTGCAGGTGTTTCCTACCACACTCAGTAAGCCAACACATCTTTCTGGAGTGCACCTTGTTACCAGGACTGGTGTTTTATTAGCTCAGCTCTTCCTCTCCTTGAAAGAAAGAATTCAGTCCTGAGACAGAGTACGTATAACACAGAATCACAAGATGTTTATTACTATGAGCAAGTATTCTCCCAGACATTGAGTGGGCTGACCCAAGAGAGGGAAGCAGCCTCTCCTTACACTCTGTGTGTTTATTTGTATGCATAACATTGTACTCTCCCTCTGTCCAGCACATACAATTCTCCCAGCTGGTATGCGTCATATTCCCTTCGTGCTCCCCAAGTTGTCGGAGCTCATTAAAATGGCCCTGAGAAGTATGATGTACATTCAGATAAGCAGGATGGGTTGTGTCTCTCAACTGTAACGATGCTTCCCTTTGATTTAGGAGCATTTGTGAGCCTGGAATCTTGCTGGGCTGGTAAGGCCTCGGTGCCCTAAGTGAGGGCACCTGGAAGGGGTGACAAACTAAGTAGGAGTTGCAGCAAGACTCTCTAACTGGGGCCAGGTCTCTCCTTCTGCGCATTTCTATTTATCTACCTATCCTATCATTCACCCCTCAAGAGTTTGAGACCCTTAAATCTTTCAGGAACGGGGGCGACGAGTCTCTTCCTTATCTACTTCCTGCTGAAAGGGGGTGATGTCGTAGTCAGGGTCTCATCCTCTTGCTCTCTGTCAGAAGGAAGGAGGTATTGTCCCTGTACTGTTGGCAGATGGGAGGAGAAAGCTGCTACCGACAGCATCGACAGGAGATGGGCATAAATCTGAGTCTTCTATTTCCAGTCGAACAGGTGGGAATCCCTGGACGACTATCATTTCTAAGTGCAACTGTACTAGTCTGGAAGAGACAAGGTTGACAAGTTCATTGAAAAGACATGGGTAGAGTAGTAGGAGAGGCAATATACAAACATAAAGCTACCACGTCATGGGAGGGAGAGTGTCTTTTACCACATGCAAGACGGAATGACTTGCTCGACGTTACGTTGCAAAATTACGAAGCCGTTCAGCCTGATTGTATATCTTACTAATATCTTCTATCTGACTGGTGGCATGTATGTAAGTTCAGCAAGTCTTATTAGTGACCGCACATACCCCCCCTTGATTCAGCTAATAAGTACTCAAGGGCAGGTTGGTTGACTGATAACATTTGTGAGCGAATCAAGGACCACTAGAGAAAGTGTCTCCAGTGTCTTCAGCTAGGGTGCCTATGGGGTTTGTTAGGTTGGTTAAAGCAGCCTCCTGGCAGGCAAACCCTCTCCAAGGAGCTACTAGACTGACGGCAGCCCCAGGACCGACTAGAATAGGTCCTATGGCCAGTTTGGTTGGGAGTGAGTAATGTTACGAACAGTGATTGATACGTCCCGAGGGCCTATAAACCCTGAGGTGTATTGTCCTCCAAACTGAGAATTGTCAACACGTAGGTAGGCCGGGGCTATAGGTGGCTGGTGGTAGACCGCGTTTTGCTGACTCTCCACTGGGTAGTTCATTTTGAGGAGGACGCCAGAGAAAGAAGTGCCCAGGGAGAAGCATCAGCATCATGTGCAGAGGAGGAGTTAATGTGTGATGAGGTCTGATCCCCAAGTAGGGGCTGTACTCCACTGGCGAGATACAGGCCTCCCCGCAGACCAGCGTCCCTGGGCCCGGGCAGTACCCTCTCTGCTCTTGGATGCAGGTAGTAAAGTTTCCAGGATTTTGCCTGTCCCTCCCAGTATGCACACCATTTCCTGGGGCTTGTAGTTTGTTTCCCGTCATGAGCTCTGTGACTAGATGGACTCCAGAAGGTAGTATTTGCAGTGCACTTTCTAGAAATGCCCAGTGTAAGGGATAATAAGGGGACAAGCAGATTAAATGTAACCTCCCTCTTGATACATACAGAAGTGACGAGGGTGAGATGTGCATATAGAGTTGAGGGTTTTGACCCTAATTGTATCAGACAGATTAACTAGTGGGGTGATGTCAATGCAGCCCAGATGTGTAGCGGAGGGGGCAAACCCCACAAGGAAGGGAGTGGTCTTGGGCAATTCCCAGGGGACCCCCAGAAGAAAGGTAAGGCTGAGATTAAAACGGGCAGGTTGAAACTGGGGAAGAGGAGGTGTGCTTCAGGGCTGCTCGTGGCACATCCAGCAGTCAGAGAGGCTATTTGCTTTTGCAGTTATGTTTGAAAAGTTTCAGGGTGTGATTCTCCTATTCCCCCCGAAGGGTCAGAGAATATAATAGAACTCTAGGAGAACGAAAGCCACGATGACGATTTCACCTAACTGTTTAAGAAACAAGTATGTAGTGGGGTACCAGAAGAACAAGAGCTGAGAGGAAAACCAAATAGCAAATAGAACTCAGGTGTCAGTTATCAGTACTCAGCGGCAACTTCTTGAATAATACTGTAACTTGAAGTCCTCTGGAGGACCGCAGGAGTGCTGAGATCCCGTTGGCATGTCTTCTCCATCACTCTTCCATGGTTTTATCTGGGAGTGATGGATCCAGCTACAATCTCCCGGCGCCTTGACAGCTGTTGGGGTAGAAAGTAAGAGTGAAGGCGCCCTTCCAAGTGGGGCCTAGTTGGCATGTACGGGTGCTATCTTTCCAAGAGCTTATGATTCTCTGGCTGCCAGGCAGGTCCTAGGTCGGAGACAGTGGGTTCTGCCCTGCAGGTGAGGGCAGAGCCTTTTGTCCACAGGGCCTTAGGGCCTCCTGGAACTGCCCTAGAGCGGTGATATATTGAAGGACGTTTGTAGGCTCTGAATCTAAGAGTATGTCAGATGAGAGGAAGGCCCTCCTATATCGAGCCTCATGAGGGTGAACTGTAGGGAAGCCTGGGGCGTATTGGAACTTGCAATAGAGCTATTGGTAGGAGCTTAAGCCACAGTTGACAGTTTTCTTGACAGAGCTTCCTTAGGATGTTCTTAAGGGTTTGCTTTGCCCACTCTGCTTACCGGAGCTAAGAGATCTCTGTGAGGAATGTAAGAACTACCGCTAGGGCCTTAGCCCCTGTTGTGTAATATGTGAGGTAACAGAGGCACTTATAAGGACTAGGGCAGGCCAAACCTAGGAAGGATTTCTTTTAGCAAACTCTTAGAAACCTCTGTGGCACTCTCTTTCCAGGTGGGGAATGACTCCACCCACCCGATGAAGGTGCCAGTAAATACCAAGACATATTGAAATCTTTTGCATGGAGGCAACTGAGTGAAATCCAATGGCATTCCTCTCTTGCATAGCTTCCCCAAAGCTGAATAGACTGCATAAGCAGTGGAGGCTTATTCTCCTGGGGACTGTCGTAAGTGCAAAGCATAGAGGCAGGACACACCTCGTTAATTGTCTTACATATAACTTTTCCACTAAACATTTTCCTGCAGATTTTGTGCATAGCAATGCATCGAAAATCATAGGAATCATGAAGTCCTTTAATGACTTTCCACTGGAGGGACTGTGGAAGGTGTAGCCTTTGACCTAGCTCATACCATCCCTTCTGAATGGCCCAGTTTTCTTCTCTCCTGACATACATGATGGGGGAAGAGTAGGGCCCGGTAAAGAAGGATTGAGAGCGCCTATAAATTTCTATTGAGAGAGAGAGTGGTGGCCCTGGCCGCCTGATCTGCCTGATGAATTCCATGAGCTATTTCATCTTGTCCCTATTGACATCCCCCGCAGTGGGTTACTGCCACCACCACAGGTTAGTGTACGGCCTCGGCCTCTCAGAGAGGTAATATCTGAGGTCCATATTTTATAGGAGTGCCTTTGGCAATGAGGAATCCTCTTGCTTTCCAGATAGTAAGCATGGGTACGCAGCACTAAGAAAGTATATTTAGAGTCCGTGTAGGTACCGAGCCTTTTGTTTCTTCCTAGCTGTAAGCGCTAGTTAGGGGGATTAATTCAGCTCAAATCCAGGGGATAATGCTTTGGCATCTGTGGTTCCACATGTGGTGATTATGGCATATCCTGCATGCATGACTCCTTTCCTTACAAAGCTGCTACCATCAGTAAACCAAGTCTCATCTGCATTTTCTATGGCTGGTCCTTTAAGTGTCTCCTGCTAGCATAAGTTAGCTTGAGGGTTTCTTCGCAGGAGTTTATGGGGTTGCCCTCGTCTGGGCAACGTAGTAGAGTGACAGGGTTAAGGGTGGTGTACCTTTAGATAGTCATATCAGGATTTTCTAATAGCAACAGCTGATAGTTGAATATCCTGCTGTCCATCATCTAATGGGGGCCCTTAAGGACTAGGAAAGTAGCCACCTGGTGGGAGGTGAAAACCTGTAAAGCCTGACCTAGAGTCACTTAAGAAGCCTCTTCTGCTACAATGGCAGCTGCCTCTACTGCTCAGAGGCGACCTGGCCAGCCCTGTGCCCCTGAGTCCAATCTCTCAGATAGATACCTCCTAGATAGATAGGATGGAAAGAGTGCCAGTGGGGTCTAATTCCTGTGTTATTACCCCTAGTGCTATACCCTGTTTTCAGTGACATATATCCAATGAGGTTTTGTCGGCTGAGGCAGTCCTCAGTCCGGAGCCCAAGTAATATCTCTCTTTAATTGCTCAAAGACTGGCAATTGCTCTGAGCCCCGGAAAAGGGAGCCTTGTTCCCCTCTCTCCTTGAGGACTTCCTATGCAGGCTGCACCCTGAGCCTGTATCCAAGGGGCCAGAGTCTACAGCATCCGGAGGGTCCATAGGTTGTTCTAAGTTGCCTCTGGTCATGGGAGAGGGCAGCTGAGTAATTGCCCTGACCTTGTCAGGAGATAACTTTCGTTCTTCCGGGGTAAAGATTGGTGCTACATATTGGACCTGTTGACTGACTAGTTGAGCTTTGGTCTAGAGACCTCGTGGCCTTGTTTGGCTAGGAAATTTACAATCTGCATAGCATGCAGTTGTGCTAGTTCATGGGTGGGGGAGCAAATGAGTAAATGATCTACATATTAAATAAGCACCCCCTGCTCAAGGGACAGGCAGCCTGGGTCCTTAGCTAAAGCCTGACCAAAGAGGTGTGGTCTGTCTCCAGTCCTTTGTGGGACGGCAATGCAAGTGAGCTGTTGATGATTCTCACCCCCGTCCCATTCAGCGGCAAAGAGAAATTGAGAGGAAGGATCCAGGGGTATACAAAAGAAGGCATCTTTCAAATCCATGTCTGAGAACCATTCTTTCTCCAGGGGTATCTCTCCAAGAACAATCTATGGGTTTGGAACCACAGGTGGGAGGGACACCACAGCCTTATTAATGACCCTTAGATCTTGGATTATTCTATATTCCCTGAAACTTTCTTTACGGGGAGCCTGGGTGTTGCAGGGAGATGAGCATGGTTTTAACAGACCTTACTTGAGAAATTTGTTAATAAGGGGCCCCAGGCCCTCTTGGCTTCAGGTTTCAGTGGCTATTGTCACTGGTGGAGGTAATGGGAGGGATCTTTAAGTTGAATCTTAACTGGAGTAGCGTGTTTAGCTCATCCTGGGATTTCTGTGGCCAAACTCCTGGGTTCACTGAGCTGAACTATTCAGATTTCATCGTGACACAGGTCTCTTTGTCAGCGAGCACTACAAGTATATGAGGAGAGGATTTTCGACAACCAGATATGCTCCCACTTTCTGGAGTACATCCCTGCCCGGATGGGGGCTGGGCATTGTGGCATAACTAACAATGAGTGACAAAATAGAGCCTCTCCCCACGAATGACATAGAGGAGGAGTAAATCTCTGGGTTATGGACTTTCCCTTCACCCCAATTACTTGGCAGGATTTGAGAGAGAGACTACCGAACAAAGGGTTCACAGCGGAATAGGCGGCTTTCGTATCCAATAGAAAATTGAGCTCCTACCGGCCATGTCCAGGGTCGCCCCAGGCTCTGTCCCCTCAATGGTGAATCTGTGCACTGGAGGGAGTTCTGGGTCCTTTCAGTTCAAGACCACGATGAGTTGGGGTTCTGATGGGGTGGCCCCTCGGCCCTCCAGGCAGTCTTTTCCCTGGTGGCTGAACTTCTTGCAGTTGGGACATGGTGTCCGTGGCTTCTCTCCTCCGGGTATCCATTGCCCGAGTCTGTTCTGTCTTCAGTTGTAGCACTTTCTTGGGGATTTCTTCCCTGGGTGGCCTGGAGTTGGCTTTTGGACTTGTAAAGCAGACAATAATTGAGCCTGTCTCTTATTCCTTTGCTTTTCTTCTCTCTCCGTGACCTTTTCCTACTTCTTTTGGTTCTGATTGCAAAGGACTGAGGAGGCTATGTTAAGGAGCTCCCCCAGAAGTGTGCTGGGTCCTACTGCTGGATTCAGGAACTTCCTCCTGATGTCTGGGTCAGAATGAGTCATGAACGGGTCTTTGAGTATTAACTCTCCTTCAGGAGAGTCAGGATCTACATTTGAATATTTGTGAGAGCTTCTCTCTGAGTCAGTCCAGAAAAACCTGGGATGGCAGGGGACGTGGTGTTCCTATAGGGGTTTTGTTAACGTTAGCTAGCTTCTGGTAATTACTTGTCTTAATCATTCTTTGTCTTAGGCCCTCAGTTAAACAAAAACCTGGAGGATTTCACTGCCAAGTTCCTTCTGGGGATTTACAGTCCCTGTTGGGGTCAGTGCTGGGTTTAGCCGGCGGCCCTTTTGGATAATTATTAGGCTTAGTCATATTAGACTTAGTCACAGTTAGGCAGAGACTGCCTGTATAGCCAGTGGCAGCCTCTATAATTGTGTCATTTTCTGCCTTAGAAAGACTTTGTCACGTGATGACGTGAACATCTCTCCTGGTGACGTCGAACGTTAAGAGTGGTCCTGTGAAACTCATTGATATATGTTTCAGGGTCATCGTAGTAGCCCCCTAGGTCTGTCTTTATCTGGAGGAGGTCCTGTAGGGTGAAGGGGACCTACACTCTCCTAGAGATGACTGTTAGGCCTCCACCTCCCTCCTGGAGAAGAAAAAATTTGGGGGCGCTGTGGGACCCTGGCATGGAGGTGAAGGCCCTTTTGCATCTGAGGAGGGGCAGTTAGGACGGGCCGTGTCTTCCAGTCCTTTAAGGATAAGGGGCAGGAGGGTGTCCACTGGGCCGGCCCTGATATCAGGACCTCTCTGTGGACGAGTTAATGGGGCTCGAACTACTGAAGGGTCTGTCTTACAGGAGCTACAGAGGTCTGAGTGATCGCTGAGGGCCATAAAGGCCTGGACGTACGGTATTTTTGTCCACTTTTCTAGTTTGTGTCAGAAGAGGTCCGACTGTACGATGGTGTTCTGCTTTAGACTTTCATTTTCAGGTCCGCTTTCTTCATCCTCTCATTTATGTTGAGGCCAAGTCGTATTGTAGAGAAAGGTGACCCTCCTCTTTAATGTCTCAGGGTCAAACTTGTTCCAATTTAGCAGAATACCACTGGTGGGGATTCCTGAGGGACAGAGTCCTTGTCACCCATCTACAGGAAAAGAGAAACACAGAGGCAGGAGTTAGGGCAACCCCTCTCTATACCCCATCTCCGAAACACTTCCGAAGCAAAGCAACCACTCGCAGACCGTGGGACGGGCCTGTGGCAGTCCTTGCAGCTATGAAATTAAGCATATCCTGTTCACGTGTTTGCCCTCGTGTGCCCCTACACTATGGACTTAATGCAAACCACACCTCACGCTTGCGGGAAAGCCTCCATCTTCCCCCCGCCCTTGTAGTGAGGAGGGGTGAACCGTGGGTATCATCTTTGTCCCTTTCCACTTAGGTGTTCCCTGTGAGGGGCGTGACGCACCAGCCCTCAAAGCAACTGTTCCTCAGAACTCTTAAATGGACCCTAGTTCTATAGGCTAGTTTGTAGCCATCCCACCTTTGGTTATCCATCCAGATCTCAGAGATTATTCTATCCATAATGACCCTAAGAACCTATCACTGAACGGACTATTATAATTGGTCAACCTGATCATTCAGGAGGTAAAAGAGAGATCTCTCCTTGTCATCAATGTCAGTATTTGTCCAGTTCTGGACCACACTAGTCCACAATCTGAGGAATCTGACTGAGCCTAGGGAAGAGAAGGCACACAGTGGCACAGGAAGCTGAATCCCAGCTGAGTGGGCTGGACTCTGGGTAGAGGTGTTCCTGCCAGTGCCAGTCAAAGGGTGGTGGGCGCCCAACATTAGGGATAGGATAGACACAACAGGAGAAGTGGTGCAGAAAGAGTGGGCTACTTGGAGATATACGTCTAAAGTCCCCAGTCCCAGAGGTGCCGGAGGAGTTCACGGAAGTAGAGAACACTGTTTTGTGAGCTCAAAAGAAGAAAGGTACATCCTGGGGTCCTCGGTACGAGCTTAAGTGAAGCTAAGTAAGCACAGAGTTCCTGAAAGCCATCACTCACTCGTTTTGAGCCATTCCACATAGAGTGTAAAGGGAAGAGGAGAGAAGGGGGTGGGGGGAGAGAGAGATAGAGCGAGCTTTCATTTCTGTGGCAGAAGTAAGGCTGGAAGTAAATCAGGTGCCCAATGTGGGGTGGAGAAAAGGTGGAAGATACCCACTCCCAGGAGGCTGTACTATTCCCATCATGGGGAATTGCCATGGGTAGGGAGTACTGTATGCTTGTGGAACGGTGTGCCTCATTGCATGGCTATTTTCGTTAGTTTGGCGGGGTGCCTGTTACCTCTTTTCCCCAATCTGTGACTCATTCATCCTATCATGTCAGTCTTTAAGCAGCAGGGCTCTGGCAGTGTTTAGGAGCCTGACCCATGCCCATGATGTGGCTAAGGCTTTCCCGGAGTGGTTTAGTCACGGGAACGGAAGACGGTGGAGAGAGTGGGTGAAGGGGGCAGTGTCTGAGAGAAAGCAGACAGTGAAAGCAACTTGAGGCTTCCCTAAGGGAGGAGGGAAAGCCAAGAGCCAAGTGAGGAAGTCAAAGATGGAGGGCTGAGCCACCTTGTGGCTACACTTCAGGTATTGCTGCAGGGAGAGGCGGTGTGTGCTTGTGAACCAAGTTCCTGGTCGGCATGCGGATTTTGTCTTGCACCCAGTGGGACTTCAGCCTCATGTCCCAGACCTCAACCGAGTCATTTTCCCACTGGAGACTTCTTTAAGGTAGAGGATGCCTTAGAGCCTTTTAAATGTCTGTCCCGGGCCCACCAAATTGTGTAGCAGATGGGGTCTCAGCCAGAAAAAGGAGTTAGAGAAACAAGAAAGAAAGAAAAGTACCTTGAATCCAGTGGATCCGAGTCACCACACCAGAAAGATGTTACGGGGAATGAAGTTGCACCTCACTTCTTTGGTCTTCTAGAAGGAAAGAATTCAGTCAAGAGAGAGTTTGTCCAGCATACAACAACAAGAAGTTTATTAGTGAAAGCAAGCATAGTCGGACATGGAGCAGGCCAACCCAAGGGAGGAAAACAGACTCTCCTTACTTTGTGTGAGAGCTTTTGTTTCTGTGTAGTGAACTGTCTCACCCCTGCCCTCTCCAGTGCCTCTCATTCTCTTGGTGGCATGCCTCATACTCCCTTCTTGCTCCCAAGGCTGTCTGAGCTCATTACAATACACAGAGAAGCATTGTGTACATTCTGGTAAGCAGGATGGTTTCTCTCTCTCTCTCTCACTTCTAACAACACATCCTTGGCTTCAGTTGCATGTGAGAGCCTGGAATCCTGCAGTGCTGATAAGACACTGGCGACCTAAGTGAGGGCAGCTGCAAGGGGTCTTGAGCTAAGGAGGAAATTTACCCAGGGGCTTGCTAACCTGGTTAGGCCTCTCCTTCTCCTGCTCATTGCTCTCTCTGTACCTACCCTATCACAACTGGTCCCAAGGACCCCCCCCCCCTCCCGTTCGCTCAAACTCAGTGTTGGTACCTACGTGTAAGGTCTTCGTCATCACTGTCAGTGTCTGAGCAGCCTTCCACCAGCCAGGCTTTACCAACAGAAACATAAGCAATAAAATTACTAGAAATACTTTCTCCACCATCCTCCACCTCCACTGGAGGCTATTGAGAGTTGTAGAGCATTACCACGATATTTCCTCCATGTTCTCAGACCATCCGTGGGATCTGTGGGGTCAGAGCCCTTCAACAAGATGTTGGTCACAGATGCCATTTCTACAATCAGGCAGATGCTGCGGGAATTATTTTTCAACTACTCACTCCCACTGGCCCACAATTGCTCCCCCTCCAATCTTATTCACCTGAAATTGCAGCTCTTATGTATAAACTTGAGTGTGGTATACGTGACTGAGCAGTTGGAAGTTTTAATTTATTTGAACTCATATAATTAATTAATGATCAAATAAAAACAAATTAAAAACAATCACACTGGGCCACTGGCTGCCGTGATGCATAGCCCATCTCTAGAACTGAAAGGTGTGCAAGGTGTGCCCCCCCTCCCAGCTTGCTCCATCAGAGTGGTTTTGGGCCTGATCTGATCATTTACTTGCAGGAAGTTCAGGACTCGTGTGCATGTGCCAGGCGCTACTTCAGGCTCTGGTGATCCTCCAAGTGTAAGGCCAAAACCAGATCTTACAGGATCCTCAGAGGGGACCCACCTGCAGACACAGCTGAGAGCATGGCTGGCACACCTGTGTGCGACACCATCAGAGTTTTGGGTGGGGGCACTTCCCTGATTTCTGAAGCCCACGCTTCTCACCCCTATCTCTGAAGTGGAGCTGAGGGAGGCACTGGCAAAGACCTATAAGTGGGTGAACGACTTGTTCAATGATAACTGGAAAACATTGCTGAAAGTTTTTAAGAACACAAATAATTGAAACGACGCACTATGTTCATGGGTTGGAAGACTTAATAACATTACTATTTCCATACAACCCAAAGGGATCTACGGATTCAGTGCAAGACCTCTCAAAAGCCCTGTGTTACCTGTACTTAATAGAAAGAGAAAAGCACCCTAAAATACATGTGGAGCCACAAAGCACGCGGTTAGGCAAAACAATGTCCAGATTGAAGAACAAAGGGACAGAGTACGAACTTCCTGGCTTCAAAACACATGACAAAGCAACAGTAATCCACACAGAATGGTACTGACATAAAAACCGACACATCGATCTGTGAAAGTAAAGCAAGGGCCAAGACATACAGCCACGTCCACATGTCATGTAATGTACGAGCAGGGAAGCAACAATGGGGTAAAGACAGTGTATTTAATAAATAGTTTTGGAAAATAGGACAGATAAATGCAAAACCATGAAACTGGACCACCTTATTACTCTATATAAAAGAATAAACTAAAAATAATTTAGATTTAAATGTAAGACAATGAAACCATCAACTCGTAGAACAAAATATAAGCAGTAAAGATTCTGACATTGCTCTTAATAACATATATCTCCTAGAGTAAGGGAAATACACACACACACACACATAAACCGGAGACCATCAAATTTAAAGCTTTTGCATGGCAAAGGAAACTATCCACAAAATGTAAATACAACCACCTGAATTGCAGAAGATAGTCACCATAATATCCAATAAGAGGTTATCATTCAAATAGATAAAGAGCTCATATAACTGAACACCCAAACAACAAAGAATCCAATTAAGAAATGGGCCAAAGAACTTAACAGCTATTTCTCAAAAGAAGACATACAGGTGGATAATAGATATATGAAAGATGCTCAAAGTCATGAATCATGAGAAAAACTGCAAATCAAAATCACAATGTAAAATCAACTCACACCTGTCAGAATGGCTGCAGCACAGAATGATTCAACAACCAGGAAATGTTGGCCAGGATGTGAAGAAAAGGGAATCCTGCTGTGCTGTAGCTGAGGTGGGAAACTGGTGCAGGCGCTATGGAAAACAATTCTGAGGTTCCTCAAAACATTAAAAATAGAACTGGCTTATTACCCAGCAATTCCCCTTCTGGGTATTTATCGGAAGAAATCCAAAACATGAATATCAAAGACATATGCACCCATATGTCTACTGCAGCTCTATTTACAACAGGCCCGATATGGTAGCAACGTAGTTCCCATTCAATAGACAACTGGATCAAAACAAGAAAAACATCATCAACAAGAACAACAGCAAACAACCACAGGTGGCACATATATAAAAAGGAACACAACTCGGGCAGAAAAAAAATGTTACCGTTTGTGACAACATGGATGGACTTAGAGGGTATTATTCTAAGGAATATAGGTCAAACAGAGAAAGCAAATACCATATGATCTCACTTGTATGTGGAATCTCAAGAAAAAATAATAAAGTGGAAACAGACAGATAGGTACAGAGAACAAAATGATGGTTGCCAGAAGGGAGGGGGCTGGGGCCTGGGTGAATCAGGTAAAGTTTTAAGATGTACAAAATGCTGATTACAAAACAGTCACGAGGATGTGAAGTACAGCATAGGGAATCTACTCAATAATGCTCTAACAACTACGTATAGTGCCAGGCAGGTACTAGCGAAAACAGGGTGATCACATCATAAATTATATACAGGTCTCACACTATGTAGTTCACCTGAAACTAACATAAAATAATGCTGAATATCAGCTGTAAATGAAACATGACAAAACAACCATGCTCTGAGATTTGGCTCGTTCTGCGGGAAAGATAATTTTTACATAGCAAAGCAGAAAATGTTGATGTCAGCCGCAGCACACTCAGAGCCCACGGACACAATTCCTTTTTCTAAGACATCATTCATATAGCAAAGGAATAAATCAGACTTCCACACATTTCATTTTTGACTCTGATTCCATATGTGCCTTCGTCAGTCTTCAACACAGCAGGTAACACCTAGCCGGTTGCAGGGACCCTCTCCCATTAGATCCGACCTGAGTCTTTGTAGTAATGTGTAGAATCTTCTTCCTCACTGCTAGAGTCTGAGAAGCTCTCCACCGGCCAGTCTTTGCAAACAGAAAGATGAGCAATACATTTATTAGAAAGAGTGTCTGTCTCCCCCATTCGGCCTCCTCCAATTGAGGATATGAGAAGACATATCCTCCTGCTAGGTGGAATCAGAGTAATGGTCTGAGTAGGGGCCACTTTGCTGTCCTCAGGAATCCCCTCTTCATCCACCTGAACACTGGATTAGAGCTGCAGGAAGTTAGTGGCAAAGACCCCTAAGAGGGTGAATGACTTGTACTGTGAAAACTACACAGAATTGCTGCAACAGTTAAAAAGGACACAAAATTTGAATGATGCGCTGTGTTCCTGGCTTGGAAGGCTTAGCATCGTTACCATTCCCATACAACTCAAAGGGATCTGCGAGGCAGTGCAACTCCTATGAAAAGCTCAATGCCATTTCTACAGAGACAGAAAAAACAAATCAAAAAATGGTTATGGAACTACAAAGAACCCCTGTAGCCAAAAGCATCTTGAGAAGGAAGAATAAAGATAGAAGTTCCATACTTTTTGGCTTCAAAACACATGACAATGCTACAGGAATCTACAGAAAACAGTATGCTGCTGGTATAAAGGCAGACACATTGTTCTGTGGAACAGAAGACAAAATTCTCAAACACACATATATGACCAAATGATTTTCAAGAACGGTGCCAATATCACTCCATGGAAGAAGGGAAATCTCTTCAGCAATCAACACAATGGCAAGGCACCCACAGAACAGGAGAAAATGCTTGGAAACCTCATCTATGAAAAGGAGCTAATATCCAAAATACGTATGACACGCCAAAACTTCATTATAAAGAAAAAAAGGAAAGGACCCGATTGAAGAAGGGGAAAAGACTGAAAAAAAGAAATTTATACACAGAAGACATACAAGTAACCACAGACCTTTGAAAACATGCTCGACAGCACAAAGCACCAAGGAAATAAATAAGAATCAAAAGGACAGGGGACTACTGCCCAACCCGCGTTAGACTGTATTAGTCAGAAGGAGAAAAGTAATGTGTTGGCGAGGATGGGAAAACACTGGATCCTTTCTACACTGTTAGTGGGCATGTAAAATGGAGCAGTCATCGTGGAAAAAAGTACTGAGGTTCCTCCCACTATTACAAATAGAACAACCCCACGACACACCCATCGCACTTTCGGATATACATCCCACGGGAATGAAATCAGCATCTCCAGGCGATAACTGCACGGCCCTGATCACTTCTGCATTGCTCAGAATAACACAGACCCGGAGAAACAGCCCCTGTGTCCAGGGACAGGTGAGTGCATAAAGAAAAGGTGGTACATGCCTTCACTGGAATTGCATTCCACTTGAAACATGAAGGGAATCCTGCCATTGGCAGCAACAGGAATAAACCCGGAGGACAGTATTCCACAAGATATAAGCCAGTCTGAACAAGAAAAGAAAACACACACACAAATAGTTTCTGATTCCATTTAAATGAGTTTCTAAAATAGTCAAATTCATAGACGAGAGAGAACAAGGGTGGTTGCCAAGAATTGAGGGGACAAAGAAATATAAAGTTACGCTGAAAGGGTGTACAGTTCCAGCCATGTGAGATGAAAACCATTTAGAGATTGCCTGTACAGCAATGTACATACCATGCACACACTGTGGTATATATTTAAATACATACAGAGGCTAGATTTCATGTTGTGTCTTTTGAACACAAGAAAAACTAAGTGGAATGAAATAGAAAGTAAGGAGAACTGACCCTGGGTGGTCAAACACATGATGTGAGATATAAATGATGTATTACATAATCATACACCTGAAATCTATGTTACTTTACTAACAATTGTCACCCCAATAAATTTAAAAACCAAAGACAAGAAATAAAGAAATGGAGAGGGGAAGAAGGAGTGAGAGGGCGAGATGGAGGAATAACGGAAGCAATGACAACAAAAAGCAGAGAAGGTAGAAAGGGAGTAGAGAAGAAAGGGTCTGGTTGTCACACAGGCCAATAAAGAAGTCCACAGGGCAGGAGGAAAGCTTCTGTCTCCGGGTTGTCAAGAAGATGTGTACAGTGTTTGCTCCAGAAACACGGCTGTTTCCTAGCCCCATTCGAGAAACAGCCACACAGCATCTTAAGTCTGGGCAAGACGGGGCTCACGACTGATGTCACACAGTTTCTCCCGACCTTGAAACTATCAACTCTCCTAGGAACCCTTCCTGTGTCTTCGTTCGCTGCTCTAAATTGTTTTCATCGTAAAGTGCGGCCTAGGGTTCTCAGAGCTGTTCTCACAAATCGAGGCCACTATCTCTGAATCCTTGGAACACAGCTTTGGTTGCATTTCGTACGACACATTAGGGTTCCCTTCAGACCATGGGGAAAGTATCATCTAGAAATTAAGGACTTCTAAGACAACCTTGTCTGAAGAAGACAGGTTCTGGGTAAATAAGTGATATTTTACATTCTAGAAGTCTTAAAGATCTGCTTAGTGGGGAAAGTTTGAAGACTACAGGACAATGAAGTTCTACTAAAATACATGTAATTCACAGGAGTCCTGGTCCAAATGAAACTCCCACTAAAATTAGGCTCATTTTATATTTACCTTGACTTAAAATACTCCTTTCACTTGATTTCTTACAGAGCACTGCAGAAGAAACGGTGACCCTATTTCCAGACAAAGGTTCAAAACGACTATAGATGGTAATGCTCCTGCCTCCCGGCTGAACTTTTCTTTCCCTGTGTTGAAATGCACAGCCTCCTCTTTGTCCTCGTATGAAGGAAGCCCAGTGCCACCCTGATGCTGAGTACCTGTCAATGACCTCTTAGCTCTTTCAACACAGTGATTCTGCCTCGCACACAAACCCAGAGGCCTATTTTCCACATGAGAAACACATGGTGTCTTCTTAGCAAGAGTGTGTGAGGGGAAATGTTAGACCTCCATGGAGAAAGTCACAGTGAATAGCACCCAGCTGTTCCTGGAGGCTCTTCTGGGTTCAGGCTCCTCTAGAAAGAGGGGTGGCCTGGGCTACACCAGGGGCAAGCTGCAAGACGAGCCCTGCGCAGCACTCAGCTATATTGGGTGGGAAAAGGCATTCTGAGGCCTTTAATAGAAAAATGATATGAACCAGGGGAGTGGCGGAGGTGACACATCATGACCTCTCAAAATGCCACGAGACATCCTAAGAGGTGATGGTCATAAGTAAATGAAGTTGTCACAGATGCAGAACAGAGGTTCTAAAACACACATTGTGCATTTAGAACCCTGCGAACATTGTCTTGGGACGTGATGGATTTGTTTCCAGGGTAGTTGCCGTACACTTGGCACAAACGTGGTGCAGACATTTAGAGTACAATGTGATTAGTACGTACACACCACATACCTATGCACACAGGATGTCATGTATGAGAATATTTATTGTGCAACATGACAGCAGCAACTACGGAATGAACAGGAACATAAATCTAGGGAAATACTCCTCACGTAAACATTTATACACACACACACATAAACTATAACCCTCAGGGATGAACACAGAGACAGTCACTCCCACACATGCACATTGAATGACCAAATTGGAACTGGAGAACAAGTAAACAGTTCTGTACTTAGAAAGCCAGGTTCTATCATCACATCCCCAGTTCTTAGGCCACCAGGAAGCTGATATCACAGTGACTCTGCATTTTAAAGCCAGCAAGAAAGCCCCTATTTTGTCATGTTCTCCACTTTTTGTCACCAAATGAGGAATTCTAGAATACGTACCATCGACAGTGTCCATTGGAGCGTCCTGAAATGATAGAAAATATGACAAGGATCAGATCATGCGGGTTGTGTTTGCACAGGTCTTTGGTTTCCTTAATGACAATAGAAAACCAATGGGAGCACTGGTGGGTCAAGGGAACCCAAAACAAGAAATCAAGCAAATCTATTCATGTCAAAAGCCATGATCTTTTCCTGCAGGAAGTATCTCACTCGGGCATTTTGGGTTGCCAATTACACAGTTGTATTCCAAAAGAGAAAAAAAATACACCATAGGAAAAAGATCACTCCCATATATTCTTTTACTAATACGGCCATTGTTGAGTGCATATTCAAACAAGTATCAGTTGGTAACAAATTCACACTCAACATTCTCCTCAGCCAGAAGATTGTATTATTGGGAATGGACATGCCAACGTTTTCAATCTTAGTTTGACTGAGTGTATTAAAGGGGATTTCTGTCTCAGAGGGTGGAAAACAAGCTTACGGTGATAGGTTTCATGTCCTCATTGCAATCATCAGGGAGTTCATCTTCCTCTGGGATGACGGGGAGAGCTACAAGAGTGAACACAGAGTGAATGTGTCATCGGTGATACTACTCAAACCTACTCAGGGAGATGAGCTTGATGTGGACGTGAGAGAGACTGTGTGGCTATGGGTTTTTTATATCTATGAGCTGAACATGTGCCGTGCTGAACTCCTTGGTGGAAGAAGCAAGGCCAAGGAGAGGCGAGGAAAGAAGTGAGACATGGGGTCTTTGGTGTCTAGCTAAATAGAATGTAATTAATTTGAAATACTCTTAAAACGGGTAGACAGTTAAACGCAAGTTGTTTTCAGTGAGACATTTTCATGAATTTTTCTGCCAACTTTAAAAAACAACACAGTCACACTTTTTCCTGAAATGTTACAAGACCATTTCAGTTTCCCATGAATTCATATACGCTGTCCTCTCTTCATCATCTCTGTTATTGGATTTTCTTAACTTTTTGACAGTGATGAGAAAGAAATGCTCTTTACGCTGCTTTTCATAATTTGTGACTATACAGGTCAGGAACATGGATTATATGTACAACGCTACGGACTCGTCACTACTATCTAGATCCAATCTTTTTCATCATATCCACCTCAGTTCCCTTTAACAAATCACTCTACGTTCTCCCTCTTTCCAACCATTGTTATCTCTACTTGTCTCTCAACTGTGAATCTGCCTGTTGCAGGGACCTCATGTAAGTGGAATCACACATTATTTGTCTCTCTGTGTCTGCCTGGTGTTACTAAGCATGATATTTTTTCAATGTCCTTTCATGTTGCAGCATATTTCAAAGTTCAATTCCCGTTCACGACTGAACGACAGTCCACTCTGGGTATATATATCAGACTGTATTTATCCACTCATCACTTGATGGACTTTGGAAAAGTTTGCAACTGTTGGCTGTTGCGAAGCATGTCGCTATGAC
Organism: Rhinolophus hipposideros; assembly: GCF_964194185.1. NCBI lineage: Eukaryota > Metazoa > Chordata > Mammalia > Chiroptera > Rhinolophidae > Rhinolophus > Rhinolophus hipposideros. The sequence continues at coordinate 68,191,938 of NC_138061.1, forward strand.
ATCCGTGTGCTGATATCCTGGGATCCTCCCACAGTGACACCTTCTCTTATGATCTTCGCCCAACTTATAGAATGTCACCGCAGCAGACGTAAACCTTAACCTGAACTGTGCACATTTTAATCAATAAGACATTGATGTCATTGCAATGACTGTAACAAACGTATCACAGGAACGTGAGGTATTATTAATAGGGGGCACTGGCTTGGTGGGCTGTGGGAACGTTGTGTATCATCTGTCAACTCCTTTGTGAATCCCAACCTGTTCTCAACAAGGTGTATCCATGTTTCCAAACCTGGAGACATTGTATTCCGGAGGGATCTATTCAGCAAAAGGTAAACACTCAGCTAATGTGAGCATTAGCTCAGGACATTGTTTACTATTCAACGTGAACCATATTTGGAGTTGTCAATGCATCTTGAGTTCATAGTACAGCAGTACTAATTTCGTGAAGATACTTAAATCTGCAGGCATAAAAGAAGAACGTGGCTTAGCATTTTTATAATTTTCTGTTAAAACTGGGACACAAAATTCTTAATTCTGAATTAGCCTAATGAGCATAGATCCGCAATACCTTCTGCTTGGTCCCTGTCAGGGTAGAACTTGAGGCGTGGCCGCTCACGCACTCTTCTTTCCCATCTCTTGCTGGAAACTGATGAGTGGGTTCTGTTTATGGGAAGACAACTTCCCTCATCCTGGCTGCCACTTCCTGGGAAATACATGACAGTAGCGTGAACCTTTGACATCTTAGTGGCAGGAGACCATAGGTACATTAGGAATAATTTATTCACACTTCCAACTATTGTTCCCTTCATTCACCAGCTAGCTGAGCAGATGACCCAGTAGACTTAAAGATGGACCTAGATATATCTTGTAGTTTGCTGAGCAACCAAATCCCCAACACACAGGTTTTGTAGGAAAAATCTTCATTAGCTGAGCCATTATAGAAACGCAACAAAACACCGTGACTACGCCGAGTACACTGAGTTCCCATCATTTACAGAAGTTGCACGTATCTGAAAGATATGGAGACCGCACTTGGACTCAGTGACCCATTTTCAAGTGAGAAAATGTAAAGAAGACCTCCTTGGTAGTATTATGTGATGAGTCTAATCAAAATTAAATACCGGTAAAGCCTCCAGCAAAAAAAAGACTGGTGTTGTGTAATTGCTCTGACTTTCCAATCATTGAATGGCTGCAAGTATGAGCTAGACACCTCCAGAGGTTACGTGCAGAGAGAATAGTTGGATGGCTCCACTGAAAGGGCACGTGGGAGGTGACTTTTCATCCTCTATATTGGGGTGATGCTTTACAGCTCATGGAGAGTATCTGTTATCTCTATTGCGATGCCCACACCAGCGCCACCTCAAGGGAGGCAAGTTAGGGTCGTGACCCATATTTTACACTAAAGGGTGTAGAAACTTTGAGATTCTCACAACACTGTGCTAGATCAACAATGTGATAGATCTGGGACCTCTATTTGGTTGATGTCCTAGGCATAGAGATTAGAGACCCTGAGACAACTGAGATCATACCCAGGACCCGTGAACCACATCAACCCTCAAATCTCCATGCCCCAAGGTTTCTGCAAGGATAGATGATGCTCTGGACCAGGTGGCAGAGCCATGAGGAGTCCAAATCCACAACACAGCCCCGCCTTCGACATTTCAATCCCTGATCCAAATACAACCATTGTCTCCAAACGAAGACCCTCTGAAAGAACAGGGAAGTCCACACTAGTGGCTATCTGCTCCCAAGGTCTTCATTCTCACAGCCATTTCTCACCAACTGTCCCCTCAACAGAAAACCACCCTGAGTGACTAGCAGTCTGTGGGACACCCACGCCAATTGAGAACATTCTGGACCAACGCCTACATGACAGCTTTGCCAAAAATAGCTGCCATTTAATTCACCTACCCTGATGAGCAATTCATGTACCTGACCCGGGAAAGCGGCCTTCTGCCCTGGTGCATTGGTAATTCATAATTCAATGTATTAAGGCCAAACCTCCACTGTCTGCTGACGACTGATGTGAGCACCCTTCTGCACGTGCAGTGACTGCATGGGTTCTGAGTGTCCACATCCCTGCCGAAGACTTCCCTCACCTCAACACAGGATCCAACTGCCCCTTCGTCCCTCCAGAACTAAGAGGCAAGAAACAATTCCCCATGTCTTCTGAGAGAGACACTTCATTAGTCACAGCTTGTGACCTGACCCCAGACCCTCCTAATCTTTCATCCATGTTCATGCCACCCACTCATCGACTGGGTCGTGGCTACCACTCTCCAGGCCAGAAGGCACCCGGAGACACAGGGACCCTGTGTACCTCAACCCATGCCTTCCCACTATGAAAGTCAAATGGGAATATTAAATGTGAACCCATTGTGGAAACAGTATTGAAGTTCCTCAAAATATTGCACATAGATGCACTAATCGCACTTCAGTTTATCCATCTCAAGCAATTGAAATCAGGATCTTCAGGAGGTAACTGCATGGCCCTGATCACTGCTGCTCTGCTCTCAACAACCCACACCAATAAACAGCCTCAGTGTCAATGGACAGAGGAGAGCATAAAGAAAATACACTTAATGCAACATTAGTCACCTTGAAAAAGAAGGGAATCCTGCCATTGGAAGCATCTTGAATCAACCTATTCTATGTGAGACAAGCCATTCTCAGAAATAAACAAAGTGAAATACTTTATCATTCCATTGAAATGAGTATGTAAACTAGTCCAACTCATAGAAACAGAAAGTACAATGTCCTTGCCAAGAGTGGGGTGGGTATATGGAGTTACTGTGAATGGGTGTACAGTTTCGGCAATGAGAGATGAAGAACATGTAGAGATGGCCTGTACAACTATGTACATATAGGGAACTCTACTGTACTATATACTTAGGAACGTTCAGAGGTTGGATTCATGTTGTGTGTGTTCCCACATTAAAATAAAAGTTAAAAAGGATGAAAAGTAAACAAACTAAAGACAGAACAAAAAGAGTGAGAGTGAGAGAGTGGGGTAGGGAAAGTGAGGTAGAAGGTATCACATAGAATGAAAGAGGAATCAAAACAGAAAGCCATGAAGGAAGGAGTCAGTAAAGTACAAAGGGTCTGGTTGTGCCACAGGCAGATAATGAAGACCACAGAACAGGAGGGAGCTCCACTCTCCGGGTTGTAAAGAAGATGTTGATACAGTGTTTGCTCAGCAACATGACAGTGTCCTATCGAATCCCCATCCAAGAAACAGCAAAACAGCATCTCGACTGTGGGCAAGGCTGGACAGAGGGATACATGTCATACTCCTTCTCCTGACCTTGAAACCTCCACCTGAGCACCACGTGACCTGGGTGCCCTGCCTGTGTCTGCCTCTGCTACTCTGAATTGTTGTCATCGTTATGTCCTGGAAAAGCTCTCAGAACTGTTCCAACACATTGAGCCCACTGGGCGGCTCTTCATTAATTCTCGAAGGACAGCTATCAGTGTTAATCATTTTAATATGCCATCCCACACATCAGGGTTCCCTTCAGCACAAGGGGAAAACTATCATGGAGATTGAAGGACTGCTAGAATAAACGTTTCTCTAGTAGGAATTTTCAGGCGTAAACAAGTGACATTTTACATTCAAGCTGTCTCATTTTTCCTGGCTTTGTGGACAAAGATCGAAACCTAAATGATAATCAAATTTCCTAAAATGCATATTACTCAGAGTAGTCCTGCTTCAAACAACACTCAAACTTAGTTTGTCTCAGCTTATATTTTATGCCTTAAAATAACTCCCTTGACTTAATTTCTTCCAAAGCCCTTCTGAAGAAACCATGACCACATTTCTCCGCGAATGTTCTAGAAGGATATGTGTGGCCATGCCCAGCCACTCTAATGAATTTCTCTTTCCCTGCCTTACAATGCACAACCTCTCTCTCCTCCTCCAGAGAAGGGGATTCGGTGCCACCCAGATGCTGTGTCCTGATTATGACCTCTTGGTTCCCTTTCAATGTACAGTGTTTCTTGCCTACACATAATAATCATAGATGGCATGAGTAATGGGAGGTAGAGTTTCGACATGAAAATGGCATTGTGTATTCTTAGCCAGAGTCTGGCAAGTAAAATGTTATATATCTATGAGAAAGTCACAATGAATTGTCCCCAACACTAACTGGAGGCAACTCCTAACTCACATTCCTCCAGAGCTGGTTGTGGTGTGGAGCTACACTAGGGGCCACCTGCAATAGGACGGAGTCCTGCCCAGTACTCAGCTGTGTTGCGGGGAGGAGTCCATCTCAAGCATTTGATAGAAATGTGTTGTGTGTGAAGGAAGTGCCAGCAGTGACACATCGTGAGCATTCGAAATGCCACAGAGGTACTAAAAGGTGACAGTCATAATTGAATGAAACTGGCATTGATGCAGGGACAGGAGTTCTGATCCGAGTTTGTCACTTTAGAACCCAGCGGGCACTGTCCTGTGTGGCGATGGGTTTTTCCAGGTTAATTCCATCTACATGGCATACAGTGGGTGCACACATTTATCTTATTGTTATTCGCACATATACCACATAGCTATCCACTCGCGATGCCATAAAATAGGAATGTTTTTGTGTGTGCTCCCTTTTTCTTAATTAAAGTTTATTGGGGTGACAATCGCTAGTGAGATGGGAATTTTGATTGAGAAAGTTGGCACTAGCATTGGTAGACTTTACAGGAATATTAATCTAGGGAAATACTCGACACATAAGAAAAAATAAAGCACAAGCCCAAACACTCAGAATCACACAAATGGATGCCTATAGAGACAAACTCACTCCCACATAATTACATCGAACCTTGTGAGTGGTCCTGCAGAAGATGGCCTCAATTATATACCTGATAAGTCAGTTGCTATCACTAGGTCCACAGGTCTCATTGCCAGCAGGAAGCTGGCGTCAGAGTCACTCTGTACACTAAAGTGAGCATGAAAGCTCCAGCTGTATCATCTAGATCTTTCTTCACTAAATGAGGAGTTTTAGAATACGTACCAACTCCCGTGTCCACTGAAGCCTCCTGAAATGAAAGAAATATGATGATGATAAGATCGTGCCAGAATGTGTGGGCACAGGTCTTTGGGTGACTTAATGACAGTAGAAAACCAATGGGACAACTGGTACGTCGAGGGTTCCCAAAACAAGAATAGAGCAAAACTACTCATGTCAAAAGCCATGACGTTTTGCTGGAGGAAGTATCTCACAGAGGCATTTTGGGTTGGCCGTTACAATTTATATTCCCAGGGGGAAAAAATGATGCCTAGGAAAGAACTCACTCCTACATATTCTGTTCTGTTCTTAATTCTGCTATTTTCGAATGTATTTTTGAAACATGTATTCGTTGGTAACAGGTTGACACTCAACATTCTCTTCAACAAGAACACTGTACCGTCTGTAATGGACATGCTAATATTTTCATATCTTAACTTTACTGAAATGAAATAAAGTACCACTTGTCACTTAGAGGAAGGAGGGTGAGCTTACACTGGTGGTAGATGGGACCGCATCTGCCCATCTTCTGGGAAGCTCCTCAGTCAGGGCCTCTAGGAGATCTAGGAGATCTGTGAGGACACAGAGTACTGATCAGTCATTGCTGGTGCTGCTTCGGGATTACTACATGCCTTTGTGCATAAGGACATGGGGTGAGAGTGTCCCAATGAAGGTGACAAGTGTGAACTGAGTTGCTGCTGGTGCACCCTCCTTACTGCATGAAGGAAGGCCAAGGATCAGAACCTTTGTTTTTCTAGATAGGGGAACCTGGTCTATGTGAAAGAGTCAGTCCAACAGAGAGTAAACCCTGAAAAGCATGCTGTGTTTCCATGACAGTCTCCTATGATTCTTGCTGCCTGTTTGGAAATTCACATAAATTGCCATGTTATTGCTGACTTCTTCCAAGAGCTTTTGTTTTCCTAAAGAATCCATAGATGCTCCAAATGCATGTATCATTGCTTCTGTGAGATTACGTAATGGATGAAAAACCAACCTTCATTGGGGAACTGCACTCAATGCTAAGGAAGTTATCCCACGATACCTATTCACTAATCATTTTCATAAAGAAAATTAAATACACAAGATTTGAAAAGGCTGAAATCACGTTATTTAAAAGCACCACTACTAATCCCGTTTATCTCTCTCCCGGTCTCCTTTATACACAATATGTGTGTCCATTGAGGCTGAGGCTATCCGTACTTGCACTGACAGTGACAGTGGGATAGGTTGTTATGGAGGGGCATGGGGGGCACTGACTCTCTCCGGCAGCCACACAGGAGATTTGCTACAAGGGCGATGGGCTCCAGGCTCCCCACCAGTTTTCCTTGGAGTTCTTATAGGCCACTGTCCCTGGGGTAAGTGCTTACAAGGTTTGAGCATTTGTGGGGCTGGTTGAGATTCTGTCTCCCTGTTTCTTAACTCCTTGGGGACAGAGGCTGAGGAGTGAACTCAGGAGTGACAGATGTGGATCCACATGATCCAACATGTGAACGTCACACCTCTAAGGATCCAGCGGTCAGCAGCAGGTGGAGCCTACGTGTGCCTTTCACACCAACGACAATGGTAAACTCAGCTCTTAAATGCAGCTCTAGATGCCCAGGGCTGTGTGACCCTGAAGACACACCTCACGGTTTGCAGTGTTTGGGAACTTTGTAGACACTAGCCTTTCTGGGCATGGACACAGATGCTGGAACTCCCCTGCTTTTCAGCCGTGATCCTGCGGCTGAGGGGAGTGCAGCTCGGTTGTCAAGAGCATCAGTTTTGGGAGCCATGCCTGGGTTTACATTTTGGCTCTTCCCCTAGAGGTCAAGAGCTTTTGCCATTCATGTCTACACCATCTCCATGTGAGGAAAGGAATATTAAACCTCTAGGAGCAGCTGAGTAGAGGGAAAACCAGGAACATGTGTAAGGTTTGCGGTAGTGGCAAGATTATTTATTTATTTATTTATTTTTATTTATTAATTTATTCATTTATATTTATTTATTTGATTATTTTTGAAGGTTGATGTCCATATGGTATTGTGCATGTGGCTCAATTTCTAAGAAAGTCAAGCACTCACACACTCTCACATTCTAATCACACCACACACATTTACAAAAGAAACCTCCTTCCCCAAAACTCAAAATCAGAAATCTCACCACCTAAATGTTGTCATTGCTTCTGGGCACCTTGGAAGTGGTCACAGTCCTTTTCTGGACAATACGTTACTCTCCTTATCCCCTCCGACCCTTATTCCCTGCAGGAAGCCGGAATGAGCTGGGCCTCTCCAGACCACACCGACAAAAAAGCCCCACCTTTCTCAGGACCGAGATGTGTTTTCAGCAAGTGATCTCAGAATACGTACATGTGTCATCTCCTGGGGCATCCTCCTGCCGTGAGAGAAAAGAAAAAGCTGTCAGGATCACATAAACCTGGACATTCTTTGCACAGGTGTTCTGCTCTTGGTGACTTTAGGACACCAGGTGGAAAACAGCAGGTGGAAAACAGTGGTTGAGTCAGTGAGCCCAAGAGGAAACCTCCAGAACTCCTGTGCAAAGGGCTCCTTCTCTTCACGGATGGCCAGCCAAGCCTATTTGCATGGAGAAATACAAAAAACTATAGCAAAAAGGAAAGTGTTCCCCTGAGGACAACCCTTGCTAACGTACTGTCTGTAACTGACACTGTCATTTTCGAATCCCCGTTCGAATCAAGTGTCAGGTGGCCTTAGACTCTCTCTCGATGTTCTCCGTGCAGAGAAAGTTGTCTCCATCAACTACACTGTACATCCTCACATTTTCATACCTCAGTTTTAACGAGAAAGAAACCAGCCATATTCCTCACTTAGAAGAAGGAGGACTAGCTTACCTTTACGAATGGGGGCTCCACCACATAAGCCCACCTACAGGGAAGCTCCTCCATCGGGGCCTCCGGGGGACCTGTGAGGACACAGAATATAAGTGTCGGTCAGTGCTGCTGTTGCTTATGAATTTCTAAGGAGCTGTGCTCAATATGGATGTGGGGAAAGAGTGTATGGCTGAGGGACATTGATAAGGGTGAACTGAGCTGCTAAAGGCTGAAGGTTTGGTGAAAGAAGTAAAGAACAGGAGAGGAGCACGAAAAGATGATGAAGGGAGCCGTTGCCTTTCTAGCTAAAGGGACCGTAATTCCCGTGAAATAGTCCATCTAAGAAGAGTAAGCACTAAAATACATGCTATGTTCCAAATGCAGACTTCTGTGGCTCCTCCTGCATGTTTTGAAAATCTGCTCACTTCCCATGTCCTTCTTCACTTGCTCCAGGCTATCTTACCCCAAATACACTCATATTCCTACTGTATTTATCATCTCTTCGGTAAGGTTATGTACTTGATACACAAACATTTACTGGGGGACTCAACTCAGTTCTAGACACACCATACCATTATATTTTTTCACTAATACTTTTTCATAAAGATGTTCAAACACAGCAGTTTTGCAGCTCAGGAAATCCCATGACTTGAAACCACCACCATCAATGCTGGGAAACTGCCCTCCCATCTCCTTGATACACAATGTGTGTGTCCATGGAAGCAGAGCCGGTTCATACTCACACTGGCAATGCCGTGGGAGAGGCCATTATGGAGCGGCTGAGCTGGGAGTCCTGCCTCTGTGCCCCAGCTGCGCAGGGGATTTACTACAAGGGTGATGGGCACAAGGCTCTCCACCACTTTGACTTTCGTTTTCTTTTTCTTTTCTTTCAGTTCTTATTTTTCACTGTCCTTTGGGTTTGTGCTCATAGGGTTTGAGTGATTTCAAAGCTTATCCTGCCCGATAGTGATGTGGTCTCCCTGACTCTGAGCTGGCTGAGGAATGACCCCAGCAGGGACAGATGTTGAGCTACATGGTCCTACCTGTGGGCATCACATCTCGGAGCATCTAAGCTGATCAGGAGCAGGTGGATCTTATGTGTGCCTCTGACCCAATGATTCCGCTAAAGTCAGCTGCTCCATGCACAGGGAGGTGTCCTTGGCTTTGTGACCGTGAGGACACCTCTCCCAACGGGCAGTGTTTGGAGCTCTCGAGACATTAGCCCCTCCAGGCATGTACACGATGCTGGGACTCCCTGGCTTTGTGAGTGGTCATCGTGTGGCTAAGGGGTGGGTGAGGGTCAGTGGGCAAGAGCATCTCCTTTGGGACACATCCCGGGGGTCACATTTTGGCTCCTCCAGTAGAGGTCTAGGGTTTCTGCCATTCATGTCTGCACCATCTCCGAGTGAGAAACGGAATATTAAACCTCCAGATGCAGCTGTGGTGAAGGATCAAGGTAATACTTATGGAAAGTGTGCAGTGGTGTCGAGTTTCATTTTTATTTTAAAGTTGATGTCTGTATTGTGTTGTGTATGTGGGTCAATTTTCTGAGACAGTCAAGCACTCGCACACTCTCACATTCTAATCACATGACATGTATCCCCAAACCTCAATGTCAGAAATCCTGTGGCTAGGGGGTGGGTGCGGGTCAGTGGTCAAGAACATCAACTTAGAGTGAGACCCACCCAGGGTTCACATTTTAGCTCCTCCACTAGAGGTCAGAGCTTGTGCCTTTCATGTCTGCACCATGTCCTTGTGAGGAAAGAAAATAGGAAAGAAACCTCTCATGTAGTTGTGGTGAGGGAATAAAACCATGTATGGTGTGCAGTAGAGTTGAGGTTTTCTTTAGCAGATGGGCTCGTGTATTGGGTGTAAGTGGGCAAATCTCATGAGGGAGTCACACACTCACAGCCCTCACATTTGCAGCCACACGTGCACACACATTGATGCAAGAATATCACCCAAACCACAAACACACAGACCTCACCGCCTAAATGTTAGAGATTTTGGAGACTGCAGATCTGGCCCAGTCCTTTCTGGACAATCATTAACTATCATTAAACTGCCAAACTCATTCCTAGCAGGAACCCAGAATCAGGTGGGCTCTACAGACAATACCAGCGAGGAAGTCCCACTTTCTCCAGCACCTAGATTTTTCCACAGCAAGTGCTTCCAAACTACGTACATGTTTCTGTGGCTGCATCCTCCTGGGGTTAAAGAAAAGAAAACACGGTGAGCATCTTATTAGTATGGACACAGTTTCAAAAGGGCTTCTGTTCTTTTAGTGACTGGGGGACACCAGGTGAGAAAGAGTGCTTGGGCCTGTGACCCCAAGAGAAAACGTCCAGAACACAGGTGCAAACGTCTGGAGCATTTCATGGGTGGTCTCTCAAGCTCCTTTGGATTGGCAAATACAAAATACTTAATAAGGAGGAAAGTGTTCTCTAGAGGACAATGCTCGCTAACATACAGTCTTCAATTAACACTGCCAGTTTTGAATGCCATTCCGAAACTGGTATCACACTATGCTCTCTCCTAATATTTCCCCCAGCAAGTAAATTGTCTGCATCACCTGGACTTCACCTGCTAACATTTTCATATCTTAGTTTTACAGGATGTAATAAAGCAGCATTTCTGCCTCAGAGGGAGGAAGGCAAGCTCACCTTGAAAGGTTCGACGGATTCATTGGACTTGTCCCTGGGAAGGCCAGCCTCCGGGATGTCAGGGAGAGCTGGAATAAATGTGAGTCATTGGTGATACTACTGAAACAAACTCAGGGACATTAGCTTGATGTGGACATGAGTGAGAGTATGTGGGTGTGGGTATTTCTAACTATGAGCTCAACATGTGCCAGGACGACCTCTTTGGTGGAAGAGGCAAGGCCAAGGAGAGGAGAGGAAAGAAATGAGACATGTGGACTTTGGTGTCTAGCTAAACAGATGTAATTGATTTCAACAATCTAAAAATGGGTAGACAGTGAAATGCACATGGGTTTCAGTGAGAGATTTTCATGACTGTTTTGCCCACTTTAAAACATAACAAATTCGCACTTTTTCTTGAAATGTTAAAAGACCATTCCAGTTTTCCATAAGCTGTCCTCTCTGCATCATTTAAATTATTGGATTTTCTGAACTTTTTAACAGTGATGAAATATACATACACTACTTATGTAAATATACTGTTTATGCTGCTTTTAATAATTTGTGATTCTAGAGTGAGGAACACGGATTATATTTACAATGCTATGCACTCCATGCTATCATCTATGTCCAATCGTTTTCCTCATATGCACCTCGGTTCCCATTGACACATCACTCTACCTACTCCCTCCTTGCAGCCCTTGTTATCTCTACTTCCTCCCTCTGGGAATCTGCCTGTTGCAGGAACTGAGCTCATATAAGTGGAATCACACATTATTTCTCTTTATGTGCCTGCCCGATGTCACTAAGCATGATGTATTTCCAAGGTCCTTTCATGTTGTAGCATAGTGCAAAATTCAATTCCCGGTCACGATTGAATGGCATTCCTCTATGTGTACACATCAGATTGTATTTACCCACTCAGCACTGGATGGACTTTGGAAAAGTTTCCATCTGTTGGCTATTGTGAAGCATGTCACTATGAAGTTCGTGTACAGATATCCTGGGATCCTCTAACAGTGACACGTAATCTTATGGTCTTGGCCAAACTCATAGAACGGCACAGCACCAGGAGTGAATCTTAATATGGACTGTGCACATTTGAATCAATTAAACATTGATATCACTACACTAAGTGTAACAACTATATCACCGGAACGTGGGGTATTATTAATACAGGACTCTGGATGCGTGGGCTCTGAGAAAGCTGTGTATCATCTGGTCAATTCTTATGCTAATTGCATCCTATTCTCCACGATCACTCTCAATGCTAACAGACGTCCAGGAGGGATCTATGTGGCGAATGGGAGAAAATCAGCTGATGTCTGAGCCCTAGCTTATGATATGTTTTGCTATTCAACGTAAACCAAATTTTGAGTTGTCAATGCATCTATACTTTTAGAGTTACAAACGTACCGATTACATCACAACATTTCAATTTGCACACAGGAAAAAGAATGCGAATTAACATTTGTATAGTTTCCTCATAAAAATGGGACACTGAATAATTCTTCTTGAATTAACTTAATAAGCGTATTTCCACAGTACCTTCCTCTGGGTCCTCTAAGGCATGGGCCCTTCGGGCTGGACGGATGTGTGCTCTCCCGGACCTCATCCTCCTGAGGACACCTGATAGTCTCATCTTCAGGGGAACCGTGTCCTCATCCTGGCCGCAACATCCTGGGAAATGCATGATAAGAGAGAGAACCGCTGACTTCTTTCTGGCAGCAGACCATAGGGACATTAGAAATAATTTATTCACACTTCCAACTATTGGTATCTTTATTCACCAGCTGCCCAGATGACACTCCTGAAACAAAGTTGAACCTAGGAACATTGTGCAGTTTGGGGTACGCCTCATATCGCCAACAGGTAGATTTTGTTGGCAAACACCTTTATTTAGATGAGATATTCTAGAAACACAGCAAAGCCCAGTGAACAGTCTTGTAGCTTGGGCTCCAATCCCATTTAGAAGCCGCACCACTCAAGGAAAGTTACGGAGACCCCTCTGGTCATCAGGGTCTGTTCTGAGATGTGGGAATGTGAGGACGACCTCCTTATTGGTATTCTGTAATGAGGCTAAACACAATACTGGCAAATCCTCCAGAAAAACAAATAGCTGGTGGAATGTAAGTACTCAGAGTGTGTACTCATTGAATGCCAGCAAGACTGAGCTAGATAGACCCATGGTGTGGTTAAATGGAGAGAGGGGATATGGATGGCTCCACAGCAAGGGAGGGAGGGAGGTGACTTCTCTTCCTTTACAAGGGCGTGATGATTCATAGCTCACAGACAGTATCCGTTATCATCTCCTGTGATGACCACAGCTGCCCTACGTCAGGGGAGGCAAAGCAGGGCTTTGACCCATATTTTACGGCAAACGGCACAAGCATTTAGAGATTCAGTGGGTCACCCAGACTCGCAACACTGCTGTGTTGGGATCTGGAAGTAGTGGTTGGTGTCCAGAGCACAGAAATCACACCCCCTGAGTCACCTGAGATCCTGGACCCCTGAACCACACCAACCCTCCCTTCCTCCTGCCTAAAGTTTCAGTGGGAGGCAGCTGATGTCCTGGACGAGGTGACAGAACTACGCACAGTCCACATTCATCACACAGCCCTGCCTTCCCCATTTGAGCCCTGACACAGATACAGCAGTTTCCCTGAAACAAAGCCCCTCTGAAGGACCAGGGAAAGTCCGCACGTTGGGCCATCCTTCCTCAGTGTCTTCACACTATCAGTGTTCCACACGAAGCTTTCCCCATGATCAGTGACCACGCTGAGGGGCCAGAGGTCTGTGCGCCTCCCAAGCCAGCTCAGAACATTCTGGGTCGACGGCCATGTGACCACTTGGCCAAAAACTAGCTTCCCTTTAAGTGACCTACTCTGGATGAGCAGTTCATGCACATGACCCAGGAAAGTAGCCGTCTGTGCTGGTGCTTTGGTAGATAGTTCAATGAATTACGGCTCAGACCTCCACTGTGTGCGGACTACTGATGTGAGCACTCGTCTGCGCAGCCTGAACTCGGGCCTGACTTAGAGCGAGAAGAGGCAGCACCAGCTCTGAGTGTCCCCTTCCCGCCCAGGGACCCCCTCACTACATCACAGCCTCTACAACCGCCTCATCCCACCCGACCCGGAAGAAGCAGGGGGCAGAGTCCCGTTCCTCTGAGAGGGACTCTTACTTAGTCATAGCCAGTGACCCTCCCTGAGAACTACCCAGACCCTCGTAATCCTAGTTCTTTGCACCCACCAGAGGCAAGGGCATGTCGCACTGACCTCCCAGGAAGAACCCACACAGACACGTCCCCTGTGCACTTCAACCCATGGATTCCCACCATGTTGTGTCCTTCTATTCTTAAAACCTCTGGACTAAGACTGCTGATGTCAGGTGTTGGATTTTACAACTACAGTCAGAGGAGTTGCCCTGACCCCGACCCAGTGAAAGGGGCATGTCTGTGCCTGCGCTTGATCTATTCCCTTGAAGAACGAGTGCAAAACTGGCACTAGGAAATGCTCCACTTTTCTAAGTTTAGGAAAATAAATGTCAGCCCTCTGGTTGGAAGAATCAGAAATGCAAATTAAGTTATACAAGTAAACTACAGATGAATTTATCACTCCACAGACAAATTGGGAATGGTGGAAAGGACTTAAAAATGAGGAAAATATTTGCAGTCAAAGGTGAGCAGCCTGCTGAAGGAGCAGCATTCAGGCGATCAGTGGGAACCTCCACAGCAGTTGAGATTTCCCATCGCTAGGCAGGCCCTCCCCGCACTGTGCCCTGGTGACACGCAGGCACAGTGTCTCCAGCTGTCCGAGGAGACTGGGAAGCCAAGACTGCCGCCTTGTGGACAGCTGAGGGCGGACGTGTCCCGGCCCGGTCACTCTCACCGAGCAGGTACCTCTCTGGAGGCGCTCAAAACACAACTTACTGCCACAAACTACGTTGTTGATTTGCCAAAACCTAGTAGGCAGCTCGCCCCAGCAGCTCTTATGGAGAGAAAACCCTACTTCACCACTTCACACCCCTCCAGGGAAGGGAGGGAGGAACGATATTTTAAAAAGGAGCAAATGCCTGGAAAGCCCTGTGGCCTTTCCCAGAGTGTACGTGACTCTCCAAATGTCTGGCTTCTCCCAGCAGCACGGTCTGGGGGCAGGTACCTGGCCTGACCCCCAGTAGCATCTCAGGGCCTGGCCGGCCCTGGCTGGTTGCAGGCTCCCTGGGCCGGCCTGTGTCTGAGCTGGGAAGACCAGGAACCATGGGAATGGCACCCGCCACTGATCCTCACGGAAGAGCCATGCTTCAGCTTCATTGGACTTCTCCGTGCAGCTGTGTGCCAGGCCTGGCTCACCCTATCTGTCCCCACGCTTCACATGTCACACAGTGGGCTGTGGCCTAAGGTTCAGCTCCAGAGTCGGGCCGTCCTGGAAAAGCCAAGGTTCTGGCTGATGCTCTCCATGGTCTCGGACAGGCCTCAGTTTTCCCACATTTATGTTAAGCGGTGATGCTCATTTTCAATTGCCCTAAAAACATATATGGACTCAAGGGTTTTTGGGCAGTAATCCTTTGAGAGGTGATCCCAGGAAGCAGGAGGGAGACAGCAGGGAAGTGAGACAGGAAGCAAGGAAAGTGAGGTCACAAAGTGTCCCCGAGGCTACTATGAGGCAGAGGCATCCATCCCTGGGGAGTGGGGCTTCGCCGCACCCCAAGAAGAGGTCATCCAGGGTTCGCCCAATTGGTTGTTCATCTAGCAGGCATTTACCCGGTGCCAAGCTGTGCACGGTCTCACCAAGGACAGACAAAGCAACTGAGAGGTGTCCCGTTCTGAGTCCTAGCCAGGGCCTAATTCTGACTTCCAGAACTTTCCTCTGGGATTGAACACGTGGTGTCCGGTGGATCTCGACATCTCTCAGGTGAGTGGACACTTAGCTGCAGAGGGGGTGACACCCAGCAGAGCCACACGGCTGCTGTGCACTGCCGAGCTCACCCATCTGTCTCCTGGTTGTCTATGAGCACCTACTCTAAGCCAGACACTGTTCTAGGCCCTGGGGCCACAGTGGCCCGAGGACAAACCCCTGCCCTCAGGAGCTTGCACTCCAGTCGAGACAGACAGTTCTCCCGTAAGCAAATGAGCAAAGACCTGAAGAGACCAAAGAACACACACAGATGGCAGTAAGCTCACGAGAAGGTGCCCCACGGCACGTCACCAGGGAGATGCAAACTGAAAGGACGACACCTCCACACGCCTGCACACTGACGTCCCCAAGTGCTGGCAGGACGTGTGGCGGCAGGGACTCTCAGTCACTGCTGGTGGGGACACAGATGGCACAGCCACTTTGGGTGACAGTCTGGCGGTTTCTTCCAAAACTGAAACACTCTTATCATACGACCCAGCAGTCATGCTCAATCATAATTCGCCCAAAGGAGCTGAAAACACGTGTCCACACAAAACCCGCTCACGAATGTTCACAGCAGCTTTTTTCGTCACTGCCAAAACTTGGAAACTACTGAGATGTTTTCAGTGGGTGATGGCTAAGCAAACTGGTCCAGCTAGACGATGGAATATCATAAGTGATAAAGAGAAATTCAGTGAAAAGGCACGGAGGAAACTTCAATGCATATTACTAAGTGAAAGAAGCCTATCTGAGAAGGCTACATACTGTGTGAATCCAAGTACGTGACGTTCTGGAAAAGGCACAACTGCGTGGACAGTACAAGATCTGGGGTTGCAGGGTGGGAGAGGGAGAGGTGGACGCAGGAGAACAGAACACTTTTAGTGCCGTGAAAACTTTCCACCGAAGTGTCATATACTGACAGGAAAGTGCTCAGTGGATTTTCACTCTCATCTCAGCAAACATCATCACATAACCATGTTTGGGTGCTGACACGTGGCTTGCAAAGGTGACAGGGTGTTCCATTGTTCCTGTGGTCAGCGCCATGCTGCTGGATGCTCAGTGTGTAAAGCTATTCTAAGTAACAGTCACATTCCTGACAACACGCTCAGGAGTGTTCAGGAGGAAGATGCCTTCTTAGTAGAGATCAAGTTCCTTCTCCTGATTTTGTTTCTCTTTTCTAAACAGAGGGTCGGTCGTTGGGCTGTTCTCATTCTGAAAGTACACACGTTCCAGACATGGCAGAGAGCCCTCCTGCCTGCCTTTCAGGGAATGCGTAATTATGGAGGCGCCTGGCTCAGGCAAACAGGCATTCTCCTCCCTCTGACTCAGACACAAGATCTTCCAGGCCCAGAGAGGACCTGCCCCTCATGGGCACTGACCTCGGGTGATTAAACGTCACCTGGTGCGTAGGGTTGCGGCATCCCTAAAGCCAAACATTTTGGCTAACACGAGTAGGCACAGCCAGGCGCTCAGGTATGTGCGCATGACCAGGTGACACCCATGCACCTCAGCCAGACACCTGGAAGCTTAAGGAGCCAGACCACGTCCAGACCACCAGCGTGTGGGCACCGCTTTGCACACCGGTGCACCCACCAGGCACGGGGTCAGTGCTACCTGTTCTCTTCTGCACTCTGTTCTGAGAAGTTCTGCCGCAGGATGGCTGGGACACAGAAAACGGACGTGCATCCCACGGCCCCGGTGGGACCAGGGACTTCCCGGGTCTCTTGTCCATGTGCTTGGCAGCCACGACTCAGCTGGTGCCCTTGTCACCCTCCCAGGAGCGAGGCCACAGGCAGTCCTTGAAATGTACACACCAGCTCCTCACAGTTTGCGAGGGGTGACACTGGCAACCAGACCTTCTAACACGGTCCTATCTGACCTGACTGTGTCTCCTCACAGGCAACATGTGTTCATAGTGGAAACAGGGCATGACGTTGGCTAATTCAGCCTCATCGGCGTTCATAAGATCAAATTAGACCTGCTCATACTACATGAGATGACATCAAGTCAAATCAGGCATTTTTGGAAATCTGAGTTGACATTGAAGGCTGCCCGCACAAAGAAATTGTCAGAAAATGAGCCATAGCTTGGAGCAGCCACTCAAAGCCTGATGGCTTATAGCCGAGACCCCCTCCATGGCTTGTGCCACATCTCCTGCCACGTGGTGATCGACCCCGGGCTGGCCTCACATCCACGACCTGCAGGTGTTTTCAGCACACACATGGGCCCCAGGCGTGGAGCTGGAATGAAGAGCTCGGCGTCTGAACCCAGACTGGTCTCTAAGGGGATCCGGCCTCCTGCGGAGCCCAGCAGCTCAGGTGTGTGGCACCCGAGTGGGAGCTGTCCGCGGTCCTGAAGCGACCCCAGGCGTCCCCCTACCCTACCTCCTCCTGCCACAGAGGCCTGGAAAGTCCAACACAGGCACACCTCGTTTTGCTGAGCTGCACAGACATCATGTCTTTACAAACTGCAGGTTTGTGGCAATCCTGTGCCATTTTTCCAACAGACTCAGGTGATGATTCGCATTTTTTAGCAACAAAGTATTCTTTAATTAAGGTTGTACGTTTTTTGGCATACTGCTATCGCACACTTAATAGACTACAGTATAGTATAAATATAACTTAATGCACTGGGAAACCAAAACATTCATGTGACTCGCTTTATTCAGTGTATTGCAGTGGTCTGGAGCCGAACTGCAATATCTCTGAGGTATCACAACGCGGTAATCCTTCACACACACTAGAAAGGCTGAAATAAATAAATAAATAAATAAATAAATAAATAAATAAATAAATAAAAATAACAAACATCGGCGTCAATGTAGAGAAACTGGAACACTTAAACATCGCTTGTGGAAATGTCAAATGAAGCAGCCTATCTATATAACCGTTCAGGATTTCTTCAAAAATAAAAAAAAATTACCACATGGCTAAACAACTACTCCTAGATATATATTCCAAGGAACTGAAAATAGGTATTCAAATGGAAACTTTTACACAAATATTCATAGCAGCATCTTCACAATAGCCAAAAGGTAGAAACAATTCAAATGTGCATCGATGAAAGGAGAAAGAAAATGTGGTGAATCCATAAATTGCAATATTATTTGGCCAGATAAAGGAATAAATTAAATGGTACAGCCACTGTGGAAAATGGTATGGCTGTTCCTTAAAACTTAAAGATAGAATTAATGAATGATCCAGCAATTCCACTTCCGGGTATATACCCAAAAGATTTGAAATTAGGGACACAAACAGATCATGTGTACACCCGTATTCATAGTGGATTCACAGTAGCCAAAAGGTGGAAGCCACCCAAGTGTTTACAGATGAACGAATGGACAAAAAGTGGTATATACGAGGGGACTAGTATTCAGCCTTAACATCTAAGGAAATTCTGGCGTGGGTTACCACACGGCTGAATGTGGAAGTCATTACGCTAAGTGAGAAAAGACAGCTACAGGGCCGGCCCGGTGGCTCAGGCGGTTGGAGCTCCGTGCTCCTAACTCCGAAGGCTGCCGGTTCGATTCCCACATGGGCCAGTGGGCTCTCAACCACAAGGTTGCCAGTTCAATTCGAGTCCCACAAGGGATGGTGGGCTCCGCCCCCTGCAACTAAGATTGAACACGGCACCTTAAGTTGAGCTGCCGCTGAGCTCCCAGATGGCTCAGTTGGTTGGAGCGCGTCCTCTCAACCACAAGGTTGCCAGTTTCGACTCCCACTAGCAATGGCAACTGGACCTGGAGCTGAGCTGCACCCTCCACAACTAAGACTGAAAGGACAACAACTTGACTTGGAGAAAAGTCCTGGAAGTACACACTTGTTCCCCAATAAAGTCCTGTTCCCCTTCCCCAATAAAATCTTTAAAAAAAAAAAAAGAAAAGACAGCTACAGAAAGACAAACATTATTTGATTCCACTTATATAAGCTATGTACCAAAAGCTAATTCAGAGACAGAACGTAGAATGTGGTTGCCAGGGGTTGTGGGGAAATGGGAATGTGGACTTATTGCTTTATGGATACAGTTTTAATTGAGGAAAATGAAATGCTGAAGGTGGATGGTGTTGGTGGTATTTGTACAACGACGTAAACGCAGTTAATACCATAGAAACATGTACTTCAAATGGTTTAAACAGTAAATGTTGTGCTGCATATAATTAATCACAATAAAAGAATAACTGAAGTACTGATACCTGTGAGAACACAGATGGCCATTGAAAACATCTTAAGTGAAAAAGCTGGGCCTGAAGGGCATCCAAGACAGGATTCACTTCTGAAGTTTAAATACAAATTTATGAAAATCAGGGAAAGCCTCAGTGACAGTTCCGGAAAAAGAGTCACATCAGAATGGTGAGAGACATTTTCACACAGCTGGGACAGGTGGTGAAAGCTGAAGTGGGGCCATGGAGTGGATTGTAATGTGGAAGCCACAATCATATCCACACGTGGGGGTCATGTGGTGATTCCCGGGGAAAGCACACCTGTTTGGGATGAAACTCACTGGAGAACTGGGTGTGAAATGTCGGAAAGCGATGACAGCGGCAGAATGTGAGTGCAGAGAAAGAGTACCCGTAGTGCTACGGAAAGTTTTCCAGACTTTTGAAATTACTGGAGAGTAAACTACTGGAAACAACCATGTCAGGACCACACCAGAAAAACAGAACGCATCCGAGCTCATGACAGACGCCAAGACCCATGCAGACCCTGTTCACCCAAGGGGGTGCAGCTGATCGCCCTTGTTAACTAGAGGCGACGAGAGAGAATATATTAGTACCCACTGTGCCTTGGGTACGTGACCTGGGATGTGGAAGACACAGCGGCCTTTTTAATTTCGGTTTTCCACATCACCCCAAAAGTCTGTAGTGACCAAAGCAGGGTGGTATTAGCATAAAACCAAACACATAGATCAACGAGCAGAATGGAGCTTAAGATTGAATCCACATAAATGACGCTGGGAACACTGGCCAGCTGTAGGCAAAACAGCAGCACTGAACACGATCTGACACCACAAAGGAAAACCAGCGATTTCCCCACTATGTCCTTCCTCTGCGGGTCCTCTTGTGGCCGACACGCCTCCCCGCCCCAACCTGTCAGCAGAGTTCACGCACAGGAGGATTCTCCCTACCTCTCCTCCTGTGTCCACGCCTCCCGGGGAGATACTGAGGCGAAGCATGCGCAGAAGGACGTCCCTTGTCCCCGAAGCAGCGGCTCCTCCAGGATACACCAAGTTCCCTCACAACAGATGCCACCACAGCATGCGAGAGACATCATGGTGGCTCTCGCCCCAGCTGTCGCATGAGACTCGGGACCCTGGCTCTCATGAAGACGGGCTGCCCTCTGTCTCGAGAGGCTGGCCCCTGGCTCTCATGCCAGAGTCCTACCCCGTGCTCACTTAGTTCTCTGAAAAAGTGGTACCACAGGAAGTGATCACTTCAATTGGGCCTGGAGGAAACGTGCGTGGGAAACCGGTTTGGAGGAAGTACCCACATGTGTACTCACCTGTGTTCAGATGAGAGGAGACACCAGAGCTGGACCATGGACCTCAGATCCAGACCTCTAAATGGACCATTGCCCCACATAGCCAGACACCAGGGCCTGAGCAGGACCTTACCAGGGACCCTGGACCCTAATCTCCAACCCTGACCCTGACTTCTCACCCCCTGCCTCCAACCCTGCAGCTGTAAACCCCTGAACCCTTAAACATTTAACATCCCTGAACATGAACTATTACTATGAAAAACACCATGAGATCACATGCTTCGGAAGAGAAGAGGACGCCACCAAGAGACAGAGCAGATGTTAGATGCAGGAGGCTGCTGCTGGTGCCAGCCCGTGTGTTACAGGGTCAGGGAGTCCTTACAGTGCTGTTCTCTAGGCAGTGACAGAAAACCCCCGCTGCTCAGCAGGAACCTTGAATGAGTTGTCGTTTTGGTCTGGGTTCTCCAAAGGCCCAGAGGAAAAGAGTGACGTTTCTTCCGGTCTGGATACTCTCTGAGCTGAGAGCTCACACTGGTGTCTGCTCTGTGAAATACACAGGCGGTCATGTCAGTTTCATGCTGTAGGACTGCGGTCGAAACTGCAGAATCCTGAAACTAAAAGCATTAAAATTCAGATGCCCTTTCTCTACCTTTTGACTTAAAGCTGCAGATGAGCCACGTTTTATGTTAAGTGTGTAACCGAAATGTTATGAAAAGCTTTCCCCTTTCTTAAGAGTATCTCAGTTACCACTGAGAGGTCAAACCACCGTTTCAATGCCCACACTAAGTACACATCAGTTGCCAAGAAAACATAGTAAAAGCAGACATTCTGTTCACAGATATTAATATTAGAAGTTTAACATTTTCCAAGTCCAAAAAGAATAAACGACCCATGCTTGCTGCTCCCTGCGTGGGGTTCTTCAGTGACAGTTTCCATGGGAGTCCCAGACAGACCACAGAGCGTTTTACAATGCACATGCATTGGGTCCTGTTTGCCCCCTGTGCACTGAGCTGTGTGTGGGACACTGGCAGCAGTGCCTGGACCTTATTTACTATAATGAGAGGACGAGGCAGTGTTACTGCATATGGGGCCTGGGTCTGCAAACATCGCATCGCCCACTCCTCCCACTGCATGCCTCTATTGTAACGGTGAGATTCGGGGAATCAATAACACACTTAGACTTAGCTGGTTTGCAGTGTGACTCACCGCATAGCTTGCTATCTAGCCACCTGTAATTAAACCCAGTTATTGATCCACCCTGATATTCAGCTGTTTTCTCTTTGTTTCTCCCCTCAATGATTAACTGTTTGTTCCCTTTCTCAAGTAAACCCATACCTCGTGAACTAACATCCTAACCTGGGAAAGAGCAATTTCGTAATCCCCAGGCACCCGGACACTGGAATCCAATTTACAACTTCTTGCACTTTTTTACTGGTGATGCATTCGAGTCCCAGGCCGCTATGGCTAACTCCTAGTTTGGAGTCCGGACATAACTTTGTCTTCAAACAGACCAGACCCCAGGAAGGATGTCAGACCTCAAACTAGCCTGACCGACTCCTCCTTTCCTATGTAAGAAAAAGCTAACCCGAAGTTAGGTGCAGCTGTCCACCCTCAGACACTGGACTCTGCGCCGGCGACTCCCCCTCACCCCCAACCCCCCGTGTTTCTCTCTTTCTTACCAGAGGCAGCCGTCATTGTTGGACACTGCCATGGTCATTCTCTCTCTGCCCTAACTGTCATAAAAGCTTCCTTTGTAGAGTCTGTGAATGCTTTCACCTTTTGTAAATTCCACGCCACAACACCTATCTGTCCACAGGACTAACTTTGGAAATATGTGTATTTTTACAACGTGTACATTCTCGGTTATCCTGTCTTATTTAGGTTGTACGTGTCATTACATCTGATATTCATGTAACTACAGTGTGATGAAAAAGATTTCCGTAACAATATCCCCTGAAAAAATTACCTTGCTGAGTGGAATGACTTATATCTCACATTAGTGGGCGTTCATTCAGTTTATAAGACCTTTCAAACAAGTACACGTTTACTAAAGTAAGGTGCATAAAGGCCCAACTAGCATAAAAATAAGGATAAAGTTGAAATCAATACACTAACCATGGACATGATCATTTATTACTATCAAGTATTATGAACTGTACGTAATTGCAGCTGTTGTACTTTTAGACGACTGGCATATGTGAATTCCCCATGCACGTAGGTTAAAATTCAATTTTATCTTATTAACCCGATTCTTAATTTGATGATTAGCTCAGCTAGAAGAAGTTGTTCTTCTGGACAGAGAGAACAGTGCCTCAGGGACAGACAGAAGGAAAGGAAGGAAGATGATTTGTGAAACAAAGAAAAGGGAGATGAGATCACTCCTCAGAAATGCTACAGCTACAGCTAATTGTAAAGGGTTATAACACTATTAGCATTGCAGGCTGGGAAAAATCTCCACCCCTGTGTCCTCAGGACAGTTTTCACAAGGAAATCCCTCTTCCTGATGGGAGGGAGTGATCAGCAGAGACACACCCTGGGAACGCCCTGGAAACGCCCTAGGCTCCACCTGTGACTCCACTCCTGATTGTTTCCCACCCTCATTAAAATATAATCCTAAATTTTGTTTGTTTCAGCACAGTCGCTCTCCTCCTGTGCCTGTGCACTCCTGCATTTTGGGGATATATTTTCTTTTTTAAAAACAAATCCTCCTCCTGCTTGCCTTTGTTCACGAGTTGTTCCTACATCCTGGAATGCCTTCCTGTGATGACTGACCTGCTCTCCAATAACACACTTACTGGGTCAGAGCAAAACAAATAATTGTGAAGCCCCCACAGTATTGGGGAAGCCTGCAAGGAGAATTAATGGCCAGGGCACTGCTGGCTCCTGGCAACCACTGCAGCTGGCAAGGACGTCTGCCGCCAGAAGTAAGCGGTGTTTTTGTTCACGCTGTGAGCCTTTCTGGTGTATGTATTTATGCAGGGTTTGAGAGAATTTAGAAGTACTGCACGTCCTTTTCCCCTCCTCTACAAGTAGACTGGCAGGAAAATATATTTGTGAACCTAGCTTCTCGAGAGTAGAGACTCACAGGTTTTCTGTTTTTTTTTTTTAAATGAAATTAAAATATATTTCTTGTAAAAATACAAGTTATTTTTACTAAAACCTAAAATAAAATATATGGTTCTATTATTGATAAATATTAGTAAAATATTAATTTGTATGAGGATGTAGGAAATTAGGGTATATTGATTCCATCGGGCTTGCAGCTTACAGTTCAGAAATAAAAATATGTAGTGTGCAAGACGTTCATTTTCGGTTAGTTTAGAAAATCTCCCTATTTCAAAAAACAGTTAAAACCTCATTCAACATTGCTCAATCAAAATTATAATGGCACCAAAGTTCCCATCATCTTTGTGGATTTGGGAGGCTAAGAATTGATCTTTCCCCTCTTGAAGACTCAGGAATTTTTTCCCCTTTTCACTATCAAAGAAAACATAGTGTATATGAGCCCCTCTCTTCTTGCTGTACCAATGGCAATGAATAGTGACGGAAATGGACTCACTATGTGGTTTTAGAAACAGTTATAAATTAGTTATTTGTCTTAAGGACTGCCTATCTATTTGAGACTGTGAGGGAGAGTTCTTTCAGGAGAGAAGAATCTTGTTGATTTTGAAGAACTAGGTCATGTAGGTTTGCCAAAATTAGTGAAGTATCCTAGTTATCAAATATATTTTTATTAGTTTCAGGTGCACAAGACAAACTAATACTTAGACGTTTATCATTTATATCCCTCACACTGTGTGAACCCTTCTCCCCCCATCCACTACCCCTCTGACATCGCACACAGCCATTACATTTCCACTGTCTCTATTCCTAATGCTGTACTCCACTTGTAAGTATATACATACACATATATACACATATCTATATATATAAAATTATAGTTGGCATTCATTATTGTTCAGCTTCAGGTGTACAGTGCAGTGATCAGGCATCCACAGCATCCCTGAGGTGGTCTCCCAAATGGGACACGTGTCCATTGGATACCCTACAAAATCTTTACAACATTATTGATTACGTTCCCCAAATCAATTTTCAAAACCCCGTGGCCATCTTGTGGTTATCGACTGTTTTCTAATCCCCTCACCTTCCCCCTTATCCCCCCCCACCCATCTAGCAACCCTCAGTTTTTCCTCTTTGTCCCCAAAACTGTTTCTGATTAGTTCATTCACTTATTCTTTTCTTTAGATTCTGCATATAAGTGAGATCATATGGTACTTGTCTTTCTCTGTCTGACTTATTTCACTTAACATAATGTTCTCTAGGTCCATTCCTGTTGTTGCAAATGGTAAGATTTCTTTCTTCTTTATGGCTGCGCAATACTCCATTGTATAAATGTACCACAGTTTCTTAATCCAGTCATCTACCGATGGGCATTTCAGATGTTTCCATGTCTTGGCTATTGTGTATAGTGCTGCAATAAGCATAGGAGTGCATAAAGATTTTTGAATTGGAGTTTTGGATTTCTCCGGATAGATACCTAAGAGTGGAATTACTGGATCATAGGGTAGTTCCATTTTCAGATTTTTGAGATACCTCCATACTGTTTTCCATAGTGGCTGCACCAATCTGCAATCCCACCAACAGTGCACAAGCGTTCCCTTTTCTCCACATCCGCGCCAGCACTTGTTGTTTGTTGATTTATTGATGATAGCCATTTTGACTGGGGTGAGGTGGTATCTCATTGTGGTTTTTATTTGCATTTCTCTGATGGTTAGTGAGGTTGAGCATTTCTTCATATGTCTGTTTGCCATCTGTATGCCCTTTTTAGAAAAATATCTCTTCAAGTCCTCTGCCCATTTTTTAATTGGGTAGTTTGTTTTTTTGGAGTTGAGTTGAGTGTGTTTTTTATAAATTTGCGACATTAACCCCTTATCAGATATATCATTGGCAGATACCTTTTCCCATTCATTGGGATCCCTTTTTGTTTTATTGATGGTTTCCTTTGCTGTGAAAACACTCTTTAGTTTGATGTAATCCCACATGTTTATTTTTTCTCTTCCCTCTCATGAGGGGATATGTCCACAGGTTTTCTTTAATGAAGTGATCACTTCAATAGGGCCTGGAGGAAATGTGCGTGGGAAACCAGTTTGGCGAAAGTACTCACATGTGTACTCACCTGTGTGTTCAGATAAGAGAAGACACCAGAGCTGGACCATGGACCCCAGATCCAGACCTCTAAATGGACCATTGTCCCACATAGCCAGACACCAGGGCCTGAGTAGGACACCTTACCAGGGACCCTGGACCCTAATCTCCAACCCTGACCCTCCCTTCCCGCCTTCCCTTCCAGAGATGGTCATTTTTTGTGTCTCTATGTCTCTTGTGTCGTTGGTCCTGACAAGGAAATACCACAGTGACAGAAAGCCTTTGGCTTCCTTGGTCAAGCTGTAAAAAGGCTTTTTGGTTTGAGTAGCTATTAAAATCCTACCATCAGTGGCCAGAGTATGGATCCTTTGAATTGGAAAAACTTCTAAATTGGAAAATGTGTTAGAGAACTCTCATAACAAAGCTGTTTTTTTGGACCCTAGAGATAGACCACATGTTTAATACTAACGGATACAAGGAAATTTAACTATTCTTAAGATTTTGAATTAGTTCTTCAGCTTCTTGGGTCTTAATAGATGCTAATGTCAACATTAGATTTAAAATACGCAGAAGAGAAAATCAAGAGATGTATAAGTGTTAAAAATCTTTACGGAGATTTAAGATTTTGAGAACTGGTATGTTGAAACTGGCTTGAAAGGATTTAATAACCAATCAGAAACCTGAGAAAAATGGAAGCTGATTTTTCAGTCCGATAGACGTGAGAAAGTCTCAGCATCACCCTGGACCCTCTGCTGAGTAGATCTGAAATGGAAACAGAGCCCACAACTGTCCCAGGCCCGCTGAGGTAAATAAAATAAAAATTTCAAAGGGGCAGTTTTAACAATACAAGCCTCCCCTTTCCAGCCTGGCTCCCCTTTCCCAGCCTCCTTAAAGACTATGAAGCACAAATAAAACCCTGAGCACAATCCCCTTAGCAGTAGACAGGAAGACTCCATGCAGGAGCCTCACAAAACTTTACCTGCCATGTGTGTTTAGCTTTTCCTGAATTACCTGTAAATCTCCCATTTTTACATCTAAAGCCTAAGAGCCAACTGCCACCTTTGTCTAAAATGTCATATTTACCTGATTTCTCCTCACTGTCTTTGGAATTTGTGTGTGTGTGTGTGAATTCTAGGTGCTCATAGATTACAATTCCTGGTCTCTGTCAGCAGTTGGACAGAAGATAGCAGGGGTGCGAGGCCTTTGTCTGCTTTCTGAATTTAGGTAGGCAGAAAAAGTATCTGTGCAGCTACTTCCTGCACCTAGAGACTCGAGGGTTTTCTGTATTCTTTCCTCCCTGAGATGTTCTTTATTCTTTCCTCCCAGAGATGTTCTTTGTTTCTTGTGTCTGTGTCTTGCGTATCCTTTGCCCTAAGAAGGAACTACCATGGGGACAGAACACAGGCACAGGCTCCAGTAAGACTGTCATTGGAGCCGGCCCCACTGGCTGGGGAGTTAAGTGTTTCTCTCCAGACCCGTGTCTGCAGAGACAAACTTTGCTGTGGGTCCCTCTCTAAAAGTCTCTTTAGGTTTTTCTTTCCTTCTTGTTCTGAGTCCTGGGAGCTTGGCTTTGTGACCAAGGAAGCTAATCCTCTTTGGTCCCCACCTTCGGCCAGGTGCACTTACTCCATTGCACCTGGTGGCCAGTGAGATAAGCTGGGGTTCCCAGTGCACCTCTGCCTGGCTGTGCCAGCTCCCAGGGGACTGTGTTCTGAGGGGCCTCTGCCCATAAGGGGCATCTGTCCCCCCCAGCCTTCCTTACCCTTTAGTGCTGGTCAGATCCCGGTCTAGTAGCACCTGCTCGGGGCCACAGATTAGTGGGTTTGGGGCTGGAGGTGCCTCACATTTTGTGGGAGACCTGAGACACTCTGTCCACCCCACCATCCCTACTGCCTATGTGATGAAGGTCTGTGCTTTCTCTGACTGTCTTTGGGGGTGACCCTTTGGCTCTGGGAGGGCTGCTTCCTCTGCACTCGGTGTGGAGGGACCTCTGGCTTCCTGGCCTGAGCTGTAAAGAGGCTGCTTGGTGTCTCACTATTTAGACCTCACTGTCCACATCAAGACGATGGGTCCTTGGAATGGGGAAAACTTATAAATTTACATTGTGTTATAGAACTCTTGTGACAACCAGCTGTTTTCTTGGTAAAACATCTTGTGTGTTCTCTATAGTTGTTACTAACTCTGTTAATTTGTGATCTCTGTGTGAAACCAGTTTGTGTTTGTGTGTGGTAAGACATTTTGTAGCTCCGTACGGTGTTACCAGTTTGTGATATTTGATTGGCTTGAACAAGTTAAATGATTATATAAAGTAAGAAATAAAATACAAACAAACAGAAATACTTTATGATCTGGTGAAATAGTTGATGTTAAAGCTGGTTTTAGTTTGGTTTGATTACACAGTCATGCGTTTGAAAATTATCAGCACAAAATACAATTTTTTCTAACTGGGTTTATAAAAATTAGTTATCTGTTAAAAATATGTCAAGAAAATAGCTTTGGTCATTACTGACTTTGAAATCTCAAAGTTTTAACTACTATATCAAATAGGTACAATTAAAATTAAAGGTAAACTTTTAAGTGATAATTACATTGTATATATACATGGAAAAGATTTTCCAGGTGTCTTTGGTAATTGGAAATTATAAAGTTTTATCCTATAAATTAAATGATGCATCATTATTGAATGTCTAGAGCATTTCCAAGTAGCAGAATAATGAAACACTAAGTACTGAACATTGATTTATCACCTTTTTTGCTATTTATTGTAGATGGACTAAATATTTTTGGGTGTATTAGTAAACATGTCTTCTGCCACGTTAGAATTTTTGTGCTAAGAGGAAACATATTTCTAGAAGTTATGAAATATGTTCATAATTGCATCAAGCTAAAGAATCCTGGTGTAGCTGCAGGATTGGTCACTTAGTTTCCACTGCTGATTAAGATGGACATTTGAATTGTTTATGTCTCTGCTATTGTGAAGAGCGCTTCTGTGGATTCATGTATCCACCTTTAACAACTGTTTTCAATTTTGGGGGTATATTTCTAGAAGTGGGTCTGTTGAGCCACATGGGCATTTTTTTGTGGGGTGGAAATTTCCAAGTGTTGTATGCAGAAGCCACACCATTGTAATTTTTCATGTTCAATGTTTAAGGGTTCTAATTTTTCTACATTGTTGCTGCTGTTTGTTAGTTTTAGTTTCTGGATTATAGCCCTTCTGGTACCTGTGAGGGGGTATCACATGTGGTTTTCATTTGCATTTGCATCAGGACTGAGGATGTGGAACATCTTACTGTGCTTGTTGACACTTTGCAGGTCTCATCTGGACAAGGTTCTATTCAATTCTATTTTAAAATGTTAGTCATTTTCTTTTTTTGTTCTTGAGTTGTAAAAGTTCTTTGTCTCCTGGATAGCAGACTATTATCAGATATATAATGTGTACCTATTTGGTTCCATTTTATGGCGTGTCTTTTCACTTTCTGGATTGCTTATTTTGATGCATGTATGTTTTTAATTTTGAGGAAGTCTAATTTATCTTTTTTTTGTTGTATGTGCTGTCATATCTAAGAAACCATCGCTAATCCAAGGTCATGACAATGTATCTCCACGTTTTGTTTGAGAGTTTATACTTTTACTGCCTGTATTTATGTGACTTGTCATCTGTGCATAGACAGTTTCAGTTCTTCCTTTCACATAAAGAACATTACTACAACTCTATAAGGGATATAGATCTGTATCTTCTGTTTTTGTGACCTACTTCTGATTTGACTGGTTAGGGGCTAGTAGTGTCCTCACAGGGCTAGGGTTGGGGCTGAGGGGCAGTGTGGTGCTGAGTTAGGGGTTAAAGTTAAGATTATGGGTTACAGTTTGGTTATGGTTTATGTGTATTGTTTATGGCTACATGTATGTTATATGGTTTATAAGATTGATTATGGATTACATGTATGGTTTATGGCTATGTGTTTTTGGTTATAGTTTATAGTCATGGTTTATGGATATGGTTCATAGTTTGTGGTTTCTGGAGATAGTTTAGTATTACGTTGAGGGTTTAGGTTACGGTTTATGCTGTTGGTTATGGTTTATGGTTGTAAGGTTTTACGTTTATGTTAAGGTTTAGATTTAGGCTTAGGGCTAAGGGTTTAGTGTTTAGGTTTTACAGGTTAGGTGTTTGGTTTGGGGTTAGGGTTAGGGCTCAGTGATGTGGAATCTGTTGCTTTCCTGACCCAGCATCTGTTCTCTGGCCCCAGTCCAGCACCTCAGCTTCCAGGGAACTCAGTGGCTTCCAGTCCTACCTGACATATCAAAATCAAGACTTCCTGGGTGCAGGATATGAGGACACTGGGTAGGGATCGATCTCAGGGGAACTTCCAAACTGCTTTGTCCCCTTTTCTTCCCTGTCCCAGGAGAGGGAACTCCAGAGCAATGTGACGAGAATAAGTGGGAAGATGAGGTCCTGGATGGATCATTGCTTAGTATTTTCCTTATTTTAGGGTCCATTTTGTTCATGGAAATCACCCATTTCGACGCAATAGGTGTATCTTAACTTTAGTTTTACTTTCTCCTCTCTTTCCAGAATTGTTACAATCAACGTACACATGTTGATGCATGACTGTTCACTGAAGTCTGTATTTTATTCAGATTCCTACTTTCAGGCCCAGTCTCAGTGCTGACACCTCTGTCTGTCAAAGCCCGCACCAGACAGGTTAATGGTGACAGCTGGGGGTACCTGGTGAGTGAACTGGGGTGTTATGATAGGAAATGAGACCAGGAGAAGAACATGAGGCCTGATAAAGTCGCAACACTGTGCTGATGACAGAGACTTTCCTCTCCAGCCCCAGTGAAGCTGCTGGTGGTTGTAGGCACAGGAAGTGACGGGGTTAGACCCCACCTTAGTTAGAAAGATGGAGCTGGTCCCAGTGTGCAGGTTGCCCTGGACGAGGGAAGGACGGCAGCAGGGAGACCCGTGAGAAGAGCGGTGAGAGGCGCTCTGGCCTGAGCTGAGACAAGGGCCTTGAATTTGGAGATGAGCAGGGTTTGAAGACCAGGGAGGGGCTGTGGTGAGCGCTGCCCTGTGGACGAAGCTGGCACAGATGCCAGAGTCAGCACTCAGGGGACTGGCTGTGTGGACACCAACAGGAGAGCGCATTCTGCCACCAGGAGACTATTTGCTAATAGTCCTTCTATTTGCTCATAGATCCTTCCAGCCCATGGAGGTAGAGAAAGGACTGAGAAGGGAAGAGGGAGGGGGAGTGAGGGCCCATCTCCTGTGGGGCAGGAGCTGACCTGCATCACCTCACTGATCTCACAGCCACCCTGAGAGGGAGCCGTTATCCCCACCTGACAGGTGAGGAGACTGACTTCCCATGTCTTTGTCTGAAGTCACACAGCTAGTGCTTGGAGGAGACAGAAGCCAGCTCTGCGCCTGTCTGAGGCTCACGCACCCCTCCATAGGGAAGGTGTCACCCCAGACTCCATTCTGAGCAGCCAGGAAGCTCTTGTCAGTTGTGACCTCAGAGGAAGGGAAGATGGGGAGAAGCTCCCTCATGTCAGATCCTTCCTTCCAGACAACCTCACAGCTAATAGCTCACCAATGGTCGACTACCTCCTAGCCATCAGCCTCATTCCGCAGATCCATGGGGAGTATGCACACTGCATTTTTCCCCCGACCCCAAGACACTTCCTCGGTTTTTCTCACATTCCCTAAGCTCCAGGAAACTTGGTCCATCTCAAACACCTGAACCTGTCAGACGTTGACAAACTGGGAAAGAGCCTTGCCACCATCTTCTCACCACATCCACAGCAGCAATTGCTGGATCACCCCTCCTGCTTTCATTTGTCTCAGCTGCAAAAACAGCTGAACCCCCTGTCCTGCCACTCCACCCAGGCTCCGTGATATGGCACCTGATTTCCACTCCACCTCGTTTTGACTTTGTAACATCCTGCAGGAAAAACTCAGAGACTAATGAACTGTGATCCCTACCCTCTCCTCTTTTCCTCATTGCGTGAACCACACAACTCCAACCTCACTCCAGCCCCTTCTCTCTCCCTCCAAATCCTCTCCGTTATCTCTACCTTTCTCCTTATCTCTACTTGTCCATTTTAGAGCTCCTTTTCTTTGATTCCATCACCTGATTTTCAACCCAAGAAGACTTGAGTCCCATTATTGTCTTTATTATATGACTCTTCCCTCTCATAACACTTTGCCTACCATTACCCCTTATCTCTACCTGGCTCACAAGCTAATTCTTCATCTTCCACATATGCTTGCCTGCTCACCAATTGTACAGGGACTTACATCCTAGGTTTCCTTTCTCCAGATATTGAGATCACCCCCAATAGTCAATTTCTACCTCTCCCCACATATACTCTCATGCACCAAAGATGGTCGTTCTCCTAATCCACTTTTAGTGTCACTGAACATCTCTGTGGGAGTAACGAAAGGAACGGCAGGGCTAGGAGTCTCCTTACATGAATTTCAAACCCTGCCACAGGATCTCAGCCAGGCCCAGAATCACAGACACCACCTCAGGAACCAAGTGGCGATCCGAGTTTACAGCTAAGAGTGGCTCTTGATTTGTTCTCCTCATAGGGCCTTTAACTATTATCTTTTATGGTCCTAGCCTTTGGTCTTTGCCTCTTCCACCTTTTCACCCAATTCCTGCAGAGCCTACTCCAGGTGTGCACAAATGGAGCTGTCCATAAAATGCTTCACCTACAACAACATTACCAACCCCTTCCGCAATGTCTCCCTCCTCTCTCCACCTTCATTCAGCCTGAAGAAACTACAGAATAGAGACACGATGGCCTTTCTACATTTTAATAACAAACAAGTCTGGAAGGGTAGGTCTCTGAATGTTAGAGACCTTCATTTAATGTTAGGTCTCAGAGACCTTGACTTACAGACAGAGCCATGTTGGCTGACCTACACAAACAGAGCCATGCTTGTAACAACAAAAAATACCACAAAAGAGCTACTAGCTTGCTGTCATTCAACATTTCATGTTCAAACAATGCTATCCTGTCCGCACAGCCCCTATAAAAACCTCCTCATCCCCTCTTCAGGACTGGAAGTCTCCTTTAGACATGCAGTCCGGATTGTAGCCATCTTTTGCACAGCCAATATACTGTTGCTCTCTTACAATAAAGCTTTCTTAAGTTGCCTGACTGTGTGCATTCCATTTCCAGCCAACCTATCAAAGAATACAAGTGATTCTCAAGTGACTTTTATATAAATCATGTTGTAATAACATTGGTTTGGAAAGTTTGGTTGAAATATGCTCTAGATTTGAGAGCTGAGGATTTTTCAATGTAAAGGAATATGCCCCGCAATGTTTGCCTTCAACTTAGAAAAGCAGTCTTTTCTTAGATAAGAGCTTATGAAATGAGCTATTTCACTGTCTGCCTCTATTGCTAAAAATCTTTCTTGGTGATTGAGCATTACATTTGGTAACCTATAATATGGAATGTATATGATTCTTTCCTATCTATATCTACGTATCTATGTACGTACGTATCTATCTATGTGTGTGTATCTGACATTTAAATAGATACCCACACATGCATGTGTATATACTCATAAACACACAAAAGAATGTAAAGAAAAACATATTCACACTTATTTGTCTTACCCATCATTTTATGGTTCTAACAGATTACTTGCTATACATTGCAAACAAAATATCTCCAAATATGTGGTAAAAGATCATAGGTTTACAATAAAGAACTAACTATACGTGTCTGTCTCAATCTTGCCCTTCCTGTACAAGTCCAACACATGCCCTCCATCAGTTTTTCTTTTTGAGTTCTTTGGGTGATTAATGTTTATTCTCCAAATACTGCTTCTGTATCTAAACGTTATTCTGCAATTGATGTTATATTTTAACTATTGCCTTCCTCATATGATAGATGAGGATGATCTCCCTTACATCCCCTATCTACCCTTTTTGGTAATTTATTGAATCACTATTCTGATTTGTCAACTATGCAAATTCAAACAAGATACGTACACCTGCATTTCCTATCCCACAAACCAGAGCCAAAATCTCTTGACTTCACATTTCGTTAAGATGAGGACACCTGTAAGGCTCAGGAGAAGGCTGACGGTCGGTAAGTACATGAGTTCTCTCCCTACCCAAGAAGGGTGCTAGAATTCCATTCCCTACTCTGTAGGTCCATTTCTATGACTCCTCTGCCCCACAAAAAGGAAGTTCTGTCATGAAATTTAAATGAATTATCTGTCTTTCATGAATTTATTACATCTGTAATATTTTTCTAAGCTCTCAATAATTATATATTCTATTGAATCTGATTTTTATCTCTGGACCACATTTTCCAAAAATCTGATCTTTTACTGGTTTTCTTGGTACTTATACTAACTCATTTCAGTATTTCCTGGATTCCTTAGTGTCCTCAAATTCATACATTTTGACATACATTTATACATGTAAATAGCTTCTAATATTTTAATATTTTAGATTTAGAGAAGAGCTACAAAAATAGTACACAGTGCCCTTATTTCCATTAGCTAGAATTTCCTAATGTTAGCATGATCAAAATTAAGAAGTAAACATTTTACCAGAGGGTAAGGGGGGAGGGGAGTGGTAGATAAGGGTAAAAGGGATCACATATATGGTGATGGAAGGTGAACACACAATGGAATTTATAGATGATGTAATACAGAATTGTACACCTGAAATCCATGTAACTTTACTAACAATTGTCACCCAAACAAACTTCAATTAAAAAAAAGAAATAAACATTGGTACAATACTGTTTTCTAAACTCGAGACTTTATTTGGATTTCACCAGTTTCCCCTAAAGTGTTGTCTTTCTGTTTCAAGATCCAGTCCAATCCAATCTTTGATTGCCATAGTTCTCCTCTAATCTGTAATAGTTCCTCAGATTTTCCTTGACTTTCATGACTTTGACACATGTTAAGCGTAATTCTCAGCTATTTTATAGGAAGCTCCTCAATTTTGATTTTGTCTGATATATCCTTATAAGTACAATACAGTTATGGGTTTTTGAGATGACTATCAGAGAGGTGACACGCCCTTCTCACTGCACAATTTCAGGGAGGGCATGATGTAAATCTGTATTATTACTGGTTATGTTAAACTTGGTCATTTTATTAACGTAATGTCTACCATGTTTTCTCATTGAGAAGTTCCTTTTTCCCCCTCGATAAATAATATTTAATGGAGATACTTTACGACTGAAAGATACTATTTTTCCTTAAATTTTTGACCTGCTGATTTTTTTGTTAAATCTTATCCAGATATCATATCCTTCAAGGCAGCATGCTGATCCTCTTAGTAATTCAAGTACTTCCCTGCCCCTCAACTAAGGATAGATTGTCTTGTTCTCTTCTCCAGCTGCAATCTCTTTTCACTAGTATTCTAAGAGCAAAGTGTTTGGTTCCCCTGCCCCACAGATCAAGGCTCCTATTCAAAAGAGGAGATAGAGAGAAAGTGTTCCAGTGGAGTTCAATGCTCCTTCTACAGCGGCGCTCTTCCCCATCACGTTTTTCACCAGGAGAAGCATTTCTTAGGATTCTCCAGCTCTTGTGTGAGTGCCTCCCAGGGTTCATGGAGAAAAAACCATGCGAAAGGATGCAGATTTCATTTCCCTGTGATTTGTTCCCAAGTTCTGATATCTCTCTCATTATTTTCAGGCTCACTCATATTATTTCACTTATATTCAAATATCTGATTGTACACATTTAAGAACAAAGAAACAAAAATATTTATTGCAAGCTCTATCTGTGGAGAAGGGGCTTGTGCATGACAGGCCCCACCTCAGAATGAGCATTTAAGACATAAGACAAAAATTCCTTCAGACCCTTTTTTTCCTTTACTTTGCCTTCCACAATATCAGAAATTAAGTTTTTACACTATAAGTTTTGCTCTATTCCACTCCTACTAAAAAATCTTTTCATAGCCCTCTGTTGGTGAGGCGAGGCGAGGCGGGGCAAAAAAGCCATGACGTGACATCTCACTGTGATTTTCATTTTCATTTCTGTGATAATTAGTGATGCTGAGTATTTTTTCATATGTCTATTAGCCATCTGTATGTCCTTTTTGGAGAAATGTCTATTCAGGTCCTCCGCCCGTTTTTTAATTGGATTGTTTGTTTTTTTGTTGTTGAGTTGTATGAGTTCCTTACGTATTTTGGGTATTAGTCCCTTATCAGAGGTGTTCTTTGCAAAAGTCTTCTCCCATTTGGTTGGTTGCCTCTTTATTTTGCCAATGGTTTCTTTTGCTGTGCAGAGGCTCTTTAGTTTGGCATAGTCCCATTCATTTATTTTAGCTTTTACTTCCCTTGCCTTTGGAGTCAAATTCATAAAATGCTCTTTGAACCCAAGGTCCATAAGTTTAGTACCTATGTTTTCTTCTATGCAGTTCATTGTGTCAGGTCTTATGCTTAAGTCTTTGATCCATTTTGAATTGATTTTGGTACATGGTGACAGATAGCAGTCCAGTTTCATTCTTTTGCACGTGGCTGTCCAGTTCTCCCAGCACCATTTATTGAAGAGGCTGTCTTTCCTCCATTGTATGTTTTTAGCTTCTTTGTCAAAAATTACCTGTCCATATTTATGTGGTTTTATTTCTGGGTTCTCAATTCCATTCCATTGGTCTATATGTCTGTTTTTCTGCCAATGCCATGCTGTTTTGATTATTGTAGCCCTGTAGTACAAGCTAAAGTCAGGGAGTGTGATACCTCCAGCATTGTTCTATTTTCTTAAGATTGCTTTGGCTATTCGGGGTCTTTTGGGGATCCAAACAAATCTGATGATTTTTTGTTCTATTTCTTTAAAAAATGCCATTGGGATTTTGATGGGGATTGCATTAAATCTGTATATTGCTTTAGGTAATATGGTCATTTTAACTATGTTGATTTTTCCAATCCATGAGCACGAAATGTCTTTCCATTTCTTTGTGTCTTCTTCAATTTCTTTCATAAATGTCTTATAATTTTCAGCATATAAATCCTTCACATCCTTGGTTAAGTTTATTCCTAGGTATTTTATTCTTTTTGCTGCAATTGCAAACAGAATTGTTTTTGTATTTCTTTTTCTGAGATTTCATTGTTAGTATATAGGAATGCAATGGACTTTTGTACGTTGTTTGT
Source organism: Rhinolophus hipposideros (assembly GCF_964194185.1). Lineage (NCBI taxonomy): Eukaryota > Metazoa > Chordata > Mammalia > Chiroptera > Rhinolophidae > Rhinolophus > Rhinolophus hipposideros. The sequence continues at coordinate 68,229,042 of NC_138061.1, forward strand.
AGCCAGCAAATTTACTGTATTCGTTGATTGTTTCTAATGGCTTTTTGGTGGAGTCTTTAGGGTTTTCTATATATAGCATCATGTCATCGGCAAAGAGTGACAGTTTAACTTCTTCATTCCCAATTTGGATGCCTTTTATTTCTTTCTCTTGCCTGATGGCTCTGGCAAGGACTTCCAACACTATGTTGAAAAGCAGAGGTGATAGGGGACAGCCCTGTCGTGTTCCTGAACGTAGAGCAAAGGGCTTCAGTTTTTCACCATTAATTATTAGATTAGCTGAGGGCTTGTCATATATGGCCTTTATTACGTTAAGGTATTTTTCTTCTATACCTATTTTATTAAGTGTTTTAATCATAAATGGATGTTGTATCTTGTCAAATGCTTTTTCTGCATCAATTGATATAATCGTATGATTTGTGTCCTTTATTTTGTTTATGTGATGTATCACGTTGATGGATTTGCAGATGTTGAACCATCCTTGTGCCCCGGGGATGAACCCCACTTGGTCGTGATGAATAATCTTTTAAATGCATTGTTGTATTCAACTTGTTAGAATTTTGTTTAGGATTTTTGCATCAGTATTCATCAGAGCTATTGGTCTGTAGTTTTCTTTCTTTGTGCTGTCCTTCCAGGTTTTGGCATCAGGATAATGTTGGCCTCATAAAATGAGATAGGGAGTACTGTCTCTTCTTCAATCTTTTGGAAGAGTTTGAGTAGGATTGGTATTAGATCCTGTTTGAAGGTTTGGTAGAATTCACTAGTGAAGCCATCTGGTCCCGGAAGGTTTTAGATGACTGATTCAATTTCGTTACTGGTGATCGGTCTGTTTAGATTTTCCAGTTGTTCATGGTTCAGGCTTGGAAGGCTATATTTTTCTAAGAACTTGTCCATTTCTTGTAGGTTATTGAATTTGGTGGCATATAGTCCTTCATAGTATTCTTGGATGATGCTTTGTATTTCTGTGGTGTCCATGATAACTTCTCCTATTTCATTTCTTTTTTTAAAAAAAAAGACGAATTTTTTTAAAAAGTATTTTATTGGGGAAGGGGAACAGGACTTGATTGGGGAACAGTGTGTACTTGCAGGACTTTTTTCCAAGTCGAGTTGTTGTCCTTTCTATCTTTATTTGTGGAGGGTGCCATTCAGCTTCAAGTTGTTTTCCTTTCAGGGCCCTAGGCTTTGACCCGCCACTCCTTTTGCGGCCGCCCCGGCCCTCGTCCTTCGGGAGTGGCCCAGCCGCCTAATAAACCCATGCCAGGGGTGGCGCTGGGGGGGCTGGAGGGCAGGGGGAGAGGAATGGGTGGCGCACAGGGCACTACAATCTCGCTGCCCCGGCCCCACGCCAGGCCCTTCGGCCCGGGCTCCCCCCCCCACCTCCTCCTTAGTCTCCTTCCCTCCCGCAAGCCCTCTGCCAGCAGCCTTTCGTCCAGCCCCCAACGCCCAAACCCCGGTCTGCCAGCAGGCGCAGGCCTGCCTTGGCCTTGGGCGGCTTTCTCCAGCCAAGCACGTGCTGGTGCTTGGCACCTCGGGACCGAGCCCAGGGCACGACCATCGCTCTGCCTGCACCTGGGCCCCTAAACAGAGACTCCGGGTGTCGCCCGACACCGGACCAAGGGGAACGCCACCCGCCCCACCCCACCGGATAGCTCCGTATCTGATGGCCGGCACCGCGACCCTCCCCGCCCCCCTTTCATCTCCCAGGAGCGCTGGGCGCCCTCCGTTCCCGCCCGCCTCGGTGGCCCCGCCCACAGCACCAAAAGAGCAGGGACAACATGGCAGGAGTTGGGAGCGCACACGCCAACCGGCTCCAGGAGAGACCAGCACAGGGGAAAAGCAGGCAGGCGGGCATGCACACAACCCACACAAGAAGGGTGCCTGGGGCCGCTCCTCTCCTCCCGCATGCGGGAACCCGGGCGGGGCTCGGAGCCCGGCGGCAATCCGCGGACTCTGGAGGCCTGCCCCGGGGTCCCACAGTGACTGCCAGCGCCCGGGCACTGCCTCCGAAATGGAGCCCAGCCCCGGGCACCACCGCACTCCGGTGGGGAAGCTGCCACTTCAACTCAGCCTCAGTGCTTCTGTCCCAGTCGGTGTCCCATCCTGTGCGTCCGTTCCCCCTTTTCCCCAACTCCCAACCCCTGTCTGTCTGTCTTCTGCCACCTCCAGGGAAGTGGTAGAGGCCCCGTGGAGCCTCGGATGGCGGGAAGGGGCCTCGCTGCGGGCAAGGAAGAAAAGGCAGTCCACCCAGGCGGCGTTTTGAGGAGGCGGGGAGCAGGCGGGAGGCGGGGCCCTGGCGGAGCCGGCCTGCGGGGAGATGCTCCGGACCGGAGCAGCCAGGCAGCCTGGTTCGCGCTCACCACGCAGGCCGGTCCGCTGCTCTTGTGGCGCCTGGAGCCTGCTCCCAGCGTCTATGGCCACAGCAGCTTGAAGGCGCCCTATCTCCTTTGATCTGGGAAGCTAAGCAGGGTCGGGCCTGGTCAGTACTTGGATGGGGGACCGCCCGGGAATACTGGGTGCCCTAGGCTTTGACCCGCCACTCCTTTTGCGGCCGATAGGGCCCTGTGTCCTTCGGGAGTGGCCCAGCCCGCCTAATAAACCCACGCCAGGGGTGGCGCTGGGGGCGCTGGAGGGCAGGGGGAAAGGAATAAGTGGCGCCACAGGGCACTACAATCTCCCTGTCCCGGCCCCACGCTAGGCCCTTCGGCCCGGGCTCCCCCTCCCGCACCCCCTTCTTGGTCCCCTTCCCTCCTGCAAGCCTTCTGCCAGCAGCCGTTCGCCCCGCCCCCAAGGCCCAAAACCCGGTCTGCCTGCAGGCGCAGGCCTGCCTTGGCCTTGGGCGGCTTTCTCCAGCCAAGGACGTGCTGGTGCTTGGCACTTGGGGACCGAGCCCAGGGCACGACCATTGCTCTGCCTCCACCTGGAGACAGAGACTCCGGGTGTCGCCCGACACCGGACCAAGGGGAACGCCACCCGCCCCACCCCACCGGATAGCTCCCTCTCTGATGGCCGGCACCGCGACCCCTCCCCGCCCCCCTTTCATCTCCCAGGAGCACCGGGCGCCCTCCCATCCCGCAGACCTCGGTGGCCCCGCCCACAGCACCAAAAGAGCAGGGACAAAACCACAGGAGTTGGGAGCGCACGTGCCCTCCGGCTCCAGGAGAGACCAGCACAGGGGAAAAGCAGGCAGGCGGGCATGCACACAACCGACACAAGAAGGGTGCTTGGGGCCGCTCCTCTCCTCCCGCATGCGGGACCCCGGGCGGGGCTCGGAGCCCGGCGGCAATCCGCGGACCCTGGAGGCCTGCCCCGGGGTCCCACGGTGACTGCCAGCGCCCGGGCACTGCCTCCGAAACGGAGCCCAGCCCCGGGCACCACCGCACTCCGGTGGGGAAGCTGCCACTTCAACTCAGCCTCAGTGCCTCTGTCCCAGTCGGTGTCCCATGCTGTGCGTCCGTCCCCCCTCCTCCCCAACTCCCAACCCCTGTCTGTCTGTCTTCTGCCACCTCCAGGGAAGTGGTAGAGGCCCCGTGGAGTCTCGGATGCCGCGAAGAGGCCTCGCTGCCGGCAAGGAGTAAAAGGCAGTCCACCCAGGCGGCGTTTTGAGGAGGCGGGGAGCAGGCGGGAGGCGGGGCCCTGGCGGAGCCGGCCAGGGGGGAGATGCTCCGGACCGGAGCAGCCCGGCAGCCTGGTTCGCACTCACCAAGCAGGCTGGTCCGCTGCTCATTTTTTATTTTATTTTATTTATTTATTTATTTATTTTTTTATTAATTAATTTATTTATTAGTTTCAGGTGTACAAAACAAGGTAATACTTAGACGTTCATCATTTATATCCCTCATACTGTGAACCCCCCACCCCCATCCACTATCCCTCCGACCTCATACTGAACCATCACATTATATATATAAAATTATTGTTGGCATTCATTAATGTTTAGCTTCTGGTGTACAATGCCATGATCAGGTATCCACTGTATCCCTGAGGTGGTCTCCCAAATAGGACGCATGTCCATCGGATACCCAACAAAATCTTTACAACATTATAAAATACCTTCCCCAAATTAATTTTCAAAAAAACCCTGAGGCCATCTTGTGGTTACCAGCTGCTTCCAAATCCCTTCACCTTTCCCCTTATGCCCAACCCCCTCCCACACACCCATCTAACCACTCTCGGTTTTTTCTCTGCGTCCCCAAAACTGTCTCTGATTAGTTCATTCACATAGTCTTTTCTTTAGATTCCATATATAAGTGAGATCATATGGTACTTGTCTTTCTCTTTCTGACTTATTTCACTTAACATAATGCTCTCTAGATCCATCCATGTTGCTGCAAATGATAAGATTTCTTTCTTCTTTATGGCTGCGTAATACTCCATTGTATAAATGTACCACAGCTTCTTAATCCAGTCATCTACCGATGGGCATTTTGGTTGTTTCCATATCTTGGCTATTGTGTAAAGTGCTGCAATAAACATAGGAGTGCATACAGATTTTTGAATTGGAGTTTTGGATTTCTCCGGGTAGATGCCTAGGAGTGGAATTACTGGATCATAGGGTAGTTCCATTTTCAGATTCCTGACATACCTCCATACTGTTTTCCATAGTGGCTGCAATAATCTGCAGTCCCACCAACAGTGCACTAGCGTTCCCTTTTCTCCACATCCGCGCCAGCATTTGTTGTTTGTCGATTTATTGATAATAGCCATTTTGACTGGAGTGAGGTGGTATCTCATTGTGGTTTTTATTTGCATTTCTCTGATGGTTAGTGAGGTTGAGCATTTCTTCATATGTCTTCTTGCCTTCTGTATGTCCTTTTTAGAGAAATGTCTCCCCAAGTCCTCTGCCCATTTTTTAATTGGGTTGTTTGTTTTTTTGGAGTTGAGTTGAGTAAGTTTTTTATAGATTTGTGATATTAATCCCTTATCAGATATATCATTGGCAAATATCTCTTCCCATACAGTAGGATCCCTTTTTGTTTTATTGATGGTTTCCTTTGCTGTGAAAAAACTTTTTAGTTTGATGTCATCACACATGTTTATTTTTTCTCTTACTTCGCTCGCGCGAGGGGATATATCAGTAAAAATCTTACTCCGGGTAATGTCCATGAAGTTTCTTCCCATATTTTCTTCTAGATATTTTATGGTTGTGGCGCGGGGGCCTGCTCCAAGCGTCTGTGGCCCCAGCACCTTGAACGCGCCCGATGTCCTCTGATCTGGGAAGCTAAGCAGTGTCGGGCCTGGTCAGTAATTGGATGGGGGACCGCCCGGGAATACCGGGTGCCCTAGGCTTCGGCCCGCCACTCCTTTTGCGGCCGCCCCGGCCCTCGTCCTTCGGGAGTGGCCCTGCCCGCCTAATAAACCCACGCCAGGGGGGGCGCTGGGGGCGCTGGAGGGCAGGGGGAGAGGAATGGGTGGCGCCACCCGGCACTACAATCTCGCTGCCCAGGCCCCACGCCAGGGCCTTCGGCCCGGGCTCCGCCCGCCCTAGCACCCCCTTCTTAGTCCCCTTCCCTCCCGCAAGCCTTCAGCCAGCAGCCGTTCGCCCCGCCCCCAAGGCCCAAGCCCCGATCTGCCTGCAGGCGCAGGCCTGCCTCCGCCTTGGGCGGCTTTCTCCAGCCAAGGACGTGCTGCTGCTTGGCACCTCGGGACCGAGCCCAGGGCACGACCATCGCTCTGCCTGCACCTGGGCCCCGAGACAGAGACTCCGGGTGTCACCCGACACCGGACCAAGGGGAACACCACCCGCCCCACCCCACCGGATAGCTCCGTCTCTGATGGCCGGCACCGCGACCCCTCCCCGCCCAGTGCTCATCTAGTCCAATGCCTATCACTTGACCATCGCCGACCAGTACACCTTGACCTACCGTTAGCCAGAGCACTAAGTCGTGTCCTACGAAATCACCCTGGACCCACCCTTAGCCACAACCTAATCCAGCCCTACATCCGTTCCGAGTCCTAGGACTACCCGGAGCCCTCCCGTGACACCTACCCCTAGCCCTCGGCCAACCCCTACCACTACCACTAGTCCTAGGCCTAACATGAGCCCTAACCCTAACACTGCCCGTGGGCCTCTGCCAACCACTAGCCCTTCACCTAACCCTACCCCGAGCACTACCAGTCGCCCTAGGCTTACGCCTAACACTACCTCTGGTCCTACCCCTAACCCTGGCCCTACAGCTCCCCCTACCCATACGCCCACCCCCATCCCTACCCCTAGCCACAGCTCCCACTCCTGGCCCTAGGCCTACGCCGAGGTTTACCTAGACACCCACCCCTTGCACTATGCCTACCCCAGCGCTACGCCTACCGCTCCCAAAAGCCCTAGCTCTGGCGCTAGACCAACGCGCATGGCTCCCTTTAGTACGAGGCCTAGAACTTGCCCGTCGCTGACCATACTCCTTGCCATTGTTAGGGTTAGGGTTAGGGTTAGGGTTAGGGTTAGGGTTAGGGTTTAGGGTTAGGGTTAGGGTTAGGGTTGGCGTTAGGGTTAGGGTTAGGGTTAGGGTTAGGGTTAGGGTTTAGGGTTAGGGTTAGGGTTAGGGTTGGTGTTAGGGTTAGGGTTAGGGTTAGGGTTAGGGTTGGTGTTAGGTTTATGGTTAGGGTTAGGGTTAGAATAAAAGTTAGGGGTTAGGGTTAGGGTTAGTGTTAGGGTTAGGGTTAGGGTTGTTGTTAGGGTTAGGGTTAGGTTTAGGGGTCGTGTTAGGGTTAGGGTTGGTGTTAGGTTTAGGGTTAGTGTTAGGGTTAGGGTTAAAGTTAGGGGATAGGGTTAGTGTTAGGGTTAGGGTTAGGGTTAGGTTTAGGGTTAGTGTTAGGGTTAGGGTTAGGGTTAGGGTTAGGGTTAGATTACACCGAGCACTACCCCTCGCCCTAGGCCTACGCCTAGCACTACCTCTGCTCCTACCCCTACCTCTGGCCCTACAGCTCCACCTACCCATAGGCCCACCCCCATTCATAACCCTAGCCACAGCTCCAACTCCTGGCCCTAGGCCTACTCCGAGGTTTACCCCGACACCCACCCCTTGCCCTATACCTACCCCAGCGTTACGCCTATCGCTCCCACTAGCCCTAGCTCGGGCCCTAGACCAACGCCCACTGCTCATCTAGTCCGATGCCTAGCACTTGCCCATCGCCGACCAGTACACCTTGACCTACCGTTTGCCAGAGCACTAACACGTGTCCTACGAAATCACCCTGGACCCACCCTTACCACACTCTAATCCAGCCCTACACCCGTTCCGAGTCCTAGGACTACCCGGAGCCCTCCCGTGACACCTACCCCTAGCCCTCGGCCAACCCCTACCACTACCACTAGTCCTAGGCCTAACATGAGCCCTAACCCTAACACTGCCCGTGGGCCTCTGCCAACCACTAGCCCTTCACCTAACCCTACCTTGAGATCTACACCTCGCCCTAGGCTTACGCCTAACACTACCTCTGGTCCTACCCCTACCCCTGACCCTACAGCTCCCCCTACCCATAGGCCCACCCCCATATCAACCCCTAGCCACAGCTCCCACTCCTGGCCCTAGGCTTATGCCGAGGTTTACCTCGACACCCACCCCTTGCCCTATGCCTACCCCAGCGCTACGCCTACCGCTCCCACTAGCCCTAGCTCGTGCCCTAGACCAACGCGCATGGCTCCTTCTAGTCCGAAGCCTAGAACTTGCCCATCGCTGACCATACACCTTGCCATTGTTAGGGTTAGGGTTAGGGTTAGGGTTAGGGTTAGGGTTAGGGTTAAGTTTAGGGTTTAGGGTTAGGGTTAGGGTTAGGGTTGGTGTTAGGGTTAGGGTTAGGGTTAGGGTTAGGGTTAGGGTTGGTGTTAGGTTTAGGGTTAGGGTTAGGGTTAGGCTTAGGGTTAGGGTTAGGGGATAGGGTTAGGGTTAGTGTTAGGGTTAGGGTTAGGGTTGGTGTTAGGGTTAGTGTTAGGTTTAGGGGTAGGGTTAGGGTTAGGGTTAGGGTTAGGGTTGGTGTGAGGTTTAGGGTTAGGGTTAGGGTTAGGGTTGATGTTAGGTTTATGGTTAGGGTTAGGGTTAGAATTAGGGTTAGGGGTTAGGGTTAGGGTTAGTGTTAGGGTTAGGGTTAGGGTTGGTGTTAGGGTTAGTGTTAGGTTTAGGGGTAGGGTTAGGGTTAGGGTTATGGTTAGGGTTAGGGTTGGTGTTAGGTTTAGGTTTAGGGTTAGGGTTAGTGTTGGTGTTAGGTTTATGGTTAGGGTTAGGGTTAGAATTAGAATTAGGGGTTAGGGTTAGGGTTAGTGTTAGGGTTAGGGTTAGGGTTGGTGTTAGGGTTAGGGTTAGGTTTAGGGGTATGTTAGGGTTAGGGTTGGTGTTAGGTTTAGGGTTAGGGTTAGGGTTGGGATTTAGGGTTAGGGTTAGGGTTGTTGTTAGGGTTAGGTTTAGGGTTAGGGTTAGGGTTGGTGTTAGGTTTAGGGTTAGGGTTAGAGTTAGGGTTAGGGTTAGGGGTTAGGGTTAGGGTTAGTGTTAGGGTTAGGGTTAGGGTTGGTGTTAGGGTTAGGGTTAGGGTTAGAGGTAGGGTTAGGGTTAGGTTAGGGTTAGGGTTAGGGTTGGTGTTAGGTTTAGGGTTAGGGTTAGGGTTAGGGTTAGGGTTAGGGGTTAGGGTTAGGATTAGTGTTAGGGTTAGGGTTAGGGTTCGTGTTAGGGTTAGTGTTAGGTTTAGGGGTAGGGTTAGGGTTAGGGTTAGGGTTAGGGTGGCTGTTAGGTTTAGGGTTAGGGTTAGGGTTAGGGTTAGGTTTAGGGGTTAGGGTTAGTGTTAGTGTTAGGGTTCGGGTTAGGGTTAGGGTTAGGTTTAGGGTTAGGTTACCCCGAGCACTACCCCTCGCCCTAGGCCTACGCCTAGCACTACCTCTGGTCCTACCTTTACCCCTGGCCCTACAGCTCCCCCTACCCATAGGCCCACCCCCATCCCTACCCCTAGCCACAGGTCCAACTCATAGCCCTAGGCCTACTCCGAGGTTTAGCCCGACACCCACCCCTTGCCCTATACCTATCCCAGCGCTACGCCTATCGATCCCACTAGCCCTAGCTCGAACCCTAGACCAACGCCCAGTGCTCATATAGTCTGATGCCTAGCACTTGCCCGTCGCCGACCAGTACACCTTGACCTACCGTTAGCCAGAGCACTAAGCCGTGTCCTACGAAATCACCCTGGACCCACCCTTAGCCACACCCTAATCCAGCCCTACACCTGTTCGGAGTTATAGGACTAACCGGAGCCCTCCCGTGACACCTACACTTAGCCCTCGGCTAACCCCTACCACTATCCCTCGTCATAGACCTAACATGAGCCCTAACCCTAACACTGCTCGTTGGCCTCTGCCAACCACTAGCCCTTCACCTAACCCTACCCCGAGCACGACCCCTCGCCCTAGGCCTACGCCTAGCACTATCTCTGGTCCTACCACTACCCCTGGCCCTACAGCTCCCCCTACCCATAGGCCTACCCCCATCCCTACCCCTAGCCACAGCTCCCACTCCTGGCCCTAGGCCTACTCTGAGGTTTACCTCGACACCCACCCCTTGCCCTATGCCTACCCCAGCGCTACGCCTACCGCTCCCACTAGCCCTAGCTCGGGCCCTAGACCAACGCCCATGGCTTCCTCTAGTCCGAGGCCTAGAACTTGCCCGTCGCTGACCAGTACACCTTGCCCTTGTTAAGTTTAGGGTTAGGGTTAGGGTTAGAGTTAGGGTTTAGGGTTAGGATTAGGGTTAGTGTTGGTGTTAGGGATAGGGTTAGGGTTAGGGTTAGGGTTAGTGTTAGGGTTAGGTTTAGGGTTGGTGTTAGGGTTAGGGTTAGGGTTAGGGTTAGGGTTAGGGTTGGTGTTAGGGTTAGGGTTAGGGTTAGGGTTAGGGTTGGTGTTAGGTTTAGGGTTAGGGTTAGGGTTAGGGTTAGGGTTAGGGGTTAGGGTTAGAGTTAGTGTTAGGGTTAGGGTTAGGGTTAGGGTTAGGGTTAGGGTTAGGGGTAGGGTACGCCGAGCACTATTCCTCGCCCTAGGCCTACGCCTAGCACTACCTCTGGTCCTACCACTACCCCTGGCCCTACAGCTACCCCTACCCATAGGCCCACCCCCATCCCTACCCTTAGCCACAACTCCAAATCCTGTCCCAAAGCCTACTCCGAGGTTTACCTTGACAGCCACCCCTTGCCCTTTGCCTACCCCAGCGCTACGCCTACCACTCCCACCAGCCCTACCTCAGGCCCTAGACCAACGGCCAGTGCTCACTCTAGTCCGAGGCCTAGCACTTGCCCGTCGCCGACCAGTACACCTTGCTTTACCGTTAGCCAGAGCACTAACCCGTGTCCTACGAAAACATTCTGGACCAACCCTTAGCCACACCCTAATCCAGCCCTACATCCGTTCTGAGTCCTAGGACTACCCGGAGCCCTCCCGTGACACCTACCCCTAGCCCTCGGCCATCCCCTTCCACTACCACTAGTTTTAGGCCTCACATGAGCCCTAACCCTAACACTGCCCTTGGGCCTCTGCCAACCACTAGCCCTTAACCTAACCCTACACCGAGCACTACCCCTCGCCCTAGGCTTACGCCTAACACTACCTCTGGTCCTACTCCTACCCTTGGCCCTACAGCTCTTTTTACCCATAGGCCCACCCCCATCCCTATCCCTAGCCACACCTCCAAATCCTGGCCCTAAGCCTACTCCGAGGTTTACCCCGACACCCACCCCTTGCCCTATGCCTACCCCAGTGCTACGCCTACCGCTCCCACTAGCCCTAGCTCGGGCCCTAGACCAACGCGCATGGCTCCCTCTAGTCCGAGGCCAAGAACTTGCCCGTCGCTGACCATAGACCTTGCCATTGTTAGGGGTAGGGTTAGGGTTAGGGTTATGGTTAGGGTTAGGGTTAGGGTTTAGGGTTAGGGTTAGGGTTTGGTTGGTGTTAGGGTTAGGGTTAGGGTTAAGGTTAGGGTTGGTGTTAGGTTTAGGGTTAGGGTTAGGGTTAGGGTTAGGGTTAGGGGTTAGGGTTAGGGTTAGGGTTAGTGTTAGGGTTAGGGTTAGGGTTCGTGTTAGGGTTAGTGTTAGGTTTAGGGGTAGGGTTAGGGTTAGGGTTAGGGTTAGCGTTGGTGTTAGGTTTAGGGTTAGGGTTAGGGTTAGGTTTAGGGTTTAGGGTTAGTGTTAGTGTTAGGGTTAGGGTTAGGGTTAGGGTTAGGGTTAGGTTACCCCGAGCACTTCCCCTCGCCCTAGGCCTACGCCTAGCACTACCTCTGGTCCTACCCCTACCCCTGGCCCTACAGCTCCCCCTACCCATAGGCCCACCACCATCCCTACCCCTAGCCACAGGTCCAACTCCTGGCCCTAGGACTACTCCGAGGTTTAGCCCGACACCCACCCCTTGCCCTATACCTACCCCAGCGCTACGCCTATCGCTCCCACTAGCCCTAGCTCGGGCCCTAGACCAACGCCCAGTGCTCATCTAGTCCGATGCCTAGCACTTGCCCGTCGCAGACCAGTACACCTTGACCTACCGTTAGCCAGAGCACTAAGCCGTGTCCTACGAAATCACCTTGGACCCACCCTTAGCCACACCCTAATCCAGCCCTACACCTGTTCGGAGTCCTAGGACTAACCGGAGCCCTCCCGTGACACCTACCCTTAGCCCTCGGCTAAGCCCTACCACTACCACTCTTCCTAGACCTAACATGAGCCCTAACCCTAACACTGCTCGTTGGCCTCTGCCAACCACTCGCCCTTCACCTAACCCTACCCCGAGCACGACACCTCACCCTAGGCCTACGCCTAGCACTATCTCTGGTCCTACCACTACCCCTGGCCCTACAGCTTCCCCTACCCATAGGCCCACCCCCATCCCTACCCCTAGCCACAGCTCCCACTCCTGGCCCTAGGACTACTCCGAGGTTTACCTCGACAACCACCCCTTGCCCTATGCCTACCCCAGCGCTACGCCTACCGCTCCCACTAGCCCTAGCTCGGGCCCTAGACCAACGCCCATGGCTTCCTCTAGTCCGAGGCCTAGAACTTGCCCGTCGCTGACCATTACACCTTGCCCTTGTTAGGGTTAGGGTTAGGGTTAGGGTTAGGGTTAGAGTTAGGGTTTAGGGTTAGGGTTAGGGTTAGGGTTAGAGTTAGGGTTAGGGTTAGAGTTAGGTTACCCCGAGCACTAACCCTCGCCCTAGGCCTACGCCTAGCACTACCTCTGGTCCTACCCCGACCCCTGGCCCTACAGCTACCCCTACCCATACGCCCACCCCCATCCCTTCCCCTAGCCACAGCTCCCACTTCAGGTCCTAGGCCTACTCCGAGGTTTACCCCGACACCCACCCCTTGCCCTTTGCCTACCCCAGCGCTACGCCTACCACTCCCACCAGCCCTACCTCAGGCCCTAGACCAACGGCCAGTGCTCACTCTAGTCCGAGGCCTAGCACTTGCCCGTCGCCGACCAGTACACCTTGCTTTACCGTTAGCCAGAGCACTAACCCGTGTCCTACGAAAACATTCTGGACCAACCCTTAGCCACACCCTAATCCAGCCCTACATCCGTTCTGAGCCCTAGGACTACCCGGAGCCCCCCCATGACACCTACCCCTAGCCCTCGGCCATCCCCTTCCACTACCACTAGTCCTAGGCCTCACATGAGCCCAAACCCTAACACTGCCCTTGGGCCTCTGCCAACCACTAGCCCTTAACCTAACCCTACACCGAGCACTACCCCTCGTCCTAGGCTTACGCCTAACACTACCTCTGGTCCTACTCCTACACTTGGCCCTACAGCTCCCCCTACCCATAGGCCCACCCCCATCTCTATCCCTAGCCACAACTCCAAATCCTGGCCCTAAGCCTACTCCGAGGTTTACCACGACACCCACCCCTTGCCCTATGCCTACCCCAGTGCTACGCCTACCGCTCCCACTAGCCCTAGCTCGGGCCCTAGACCAACGCCCAGTGCTCCCTCTAGTCCGAGGCCTACCACTTGCCCGTCGCTGACCATACACCTTGCCATTGTTAGGGTTAGGGTTAGGGTTAGGGTTAGGGTTAGGGTTAGGGTTTAGGGTTAGGGTTAGGGTTAGGGTTGGTGTTAGGGTTAGGGTTAGGGTTAGGGTTAGGGTTGGTGTTAGGGTTACGGTTAGGGTTAGGGTTAGGGTTAGGGTTTAGGGATAGGGTTAGGGTTAGGGTTGGTGTTAGGGTTAGGGTTAGGGTTAGGGTTAGGGTTGGTGTTAGGTTTATGGTTAGGGTTAGGGTTAGAATTAGGGTTAGGGTTTAGGGTTAGGGTTATTGTTTGGGTTAGGGTTAGGGTTGGTGTTAGGGTTAGGGTTACGTTTACGTGTAGTGTTAGGGTTAGGGTTGGTGTTAGGTTTAGGGTTAGGGTTAGGGTTAGGGTTAGGGTTAGGTGATAGGGGTAGTGTTAGTGTTAGGGTTAGGGTTAGGGTTAGGGTTAGGGTTAGTGTTAAAGTTAGGGATTAGGGTTATGGTTAGGGTTAGGGTTATGTTACCCTGAGCACTACCCCTTGCCCTAGGCCTACGCCTAGCACTACCTCTGGTCCTACCGCTACCTCTGGCCCTACAGCTCCCCCTACCCATAGGCCCACCCCCATTCCTACCCCTAGTCACAGCTCCAACTCCTGGCCCTAGGCCTACTCCGAGGTTTACCCCGACACCCACCCCTTGCCCTTTGCCTACCCCAGCGCTACGCCTAACACTCCCACAAGCCCTACCTCGGGCCCTAGACCAACGCCCAGTGCTCACCCTATTCCGAGGCCTAGCACTTGCCCGTCACCGACCAGTACACCTTAACCTACCGTTAGCCAGGGCACTAAGCCGTGTCCTACGAAATCACCTGGACCCACCCTTAGCCACACCCTAATCCAGCCCTACACCTGTTCGGAGTCCTAGGACTAACCGGAGCCCTCCCGTGACACCTACCCTTAGCCCTCGGCTAACACCTACCACTACCACTCGTCCTAGACCTAACATGAGCCCTAACCCTAACACTGCTCGTTGGCCTCTGCCAACCACTAGCCCTTCAACTAACCCTACCCCGAGCACTACACCTCGCCCTAGGCTTACGCCTAACACTACCTCTGGTCCTACCCCTACCCCTGGCCCTACAGCTCTCCCTACCCATAGGCCCATCCAATTCCCTACCCGTAGCCAGAGCTCCCACTCCTGGACCTAGACCTACTCCGAGGTTTACCTCGACACCCACCCCTTGCCCTATGCCTACCCCAGCGCTACGCCTAAAGCTCCCACTAGCCCTAGCTCGGGACCTAGTCCAATGCCCATGACTTCCTCTAGTCCGAGGCCGAGAACTTGCCCCTTCGCTGACCAGTACACCTTGCCCTTGTTAGGGTTAGGTTTAGGGTTAGGGTTAGGGTTAGGGTTAGGGTTTAGGGTTAGGGTTAGTGTTAGGGTTGGTGTTAGGGTTAGGGTTAGGGTTAGGGTTAGGGTTAGAGTTAGTGTTAGGGTTAGGGTTAGTGTTAGGGTTACGTTTAGGGTTAGGGTTAGGGTTAGGGTTAGGTTACCCCGAGGACTACCCCTCTCCCTAGGCCTACGCCTAGCACTACTTCTGGTCCTACCCCTACCCCTGGCCCTACAGCTACCCCTACCCATAGGCCCACCCCCATTTCTACCCATAGCCACAGCTCCCACTCCAGGTCCTAGGCCTACTCCGAGGTTTACCTCGACACCCACCCCTTGCCCTATGCCTACTCCAGCGCTACGCCTACCGCTCCCACTAGCCCTAGCTCGGGCCCTAGAGCAACGCGCATGGCTCCCTCTAGTCCGAGGCCTAGAACTTTCCCGTCGCTGACCATCCACCTTGCCATTGTTAGGGTTAGGGTTAGGGTTAGGGTTAGGATTTAGGGTTAGGGTTAGTGTTAGGGTTGGTGTTAGGGTTAGGGTTAGGGTTAGGGTTACGGTTGGTGTTAGGTTTAGAATTAGGGTTAGGGTTAGGGTAAGGGTTAGGGGTTAGGGTAGGGTTAGTGTTAGGATTAGGGTTACGGTTGGTGTTAGGGTTAGGGTTAGGGTTAGGGTTAGGGTTAGGGTTAGGGTTAGTGTTAGGTTTAGGGTTAGGGTTAGGGTTAGTGTAGGGTTAGGGTTAGGGGTTAGGGTTAGTGTTAGTGTTAGGGTTAAGGTTAGGTTTAGGGTTAGGGTTAGGGTTAGGGTTAGGGTTGGTGTTAGGGTTAGGGTTAGGGTTAGGGTTAGGTTTGGTGTTAAGTTTAGGGTTAGGGTTAGGGTTAGGGTTAGGGTTAGGGGTTAGGGTTAAAGTTAGTGTTAGGGTTAGATTTGGGTTAGTGTTAGGGTTAGGGTTAGGGTTAGGGTACGCCGAGCACTATTCCTCGCCCTAGGCCTACGCCTAGCACTACCTCTGGTCCTACCCCTACCCCTTGCCCTACAGCTACCCCTACCCATAGGCCCACCCCCATTCGTACCCCTAGCCACAACTCCAAATCCTGTCCCAAAGCCTACTCCGAGGTTTACCCCGACACCCAACCTTTTCCCTATACCTACCCCAGCGCTACGCCTATCGCTCCCACTAGCCCTAGCTCGGGCCCTAGACCAACGCCCACTGCTCATCTAGTCCGATGCCTAGAACTTTCCCGTCTCCGACCAGTACACCTTGACCTACCGTTAGCCAGAGCACTAAGCCGTGTCCTACGAAATCACCTTGGACTTACCCTTAGCCACTCCCTAATCCAGCCCTACAATTGTTCCGAGTCCTAGGACTACCCGGAGCCCTGCCGTGACACCTAACCTTAGCCCTCGGCTAACCCCTACCACTACCACTCGTCCTAGGCCTAACATGAGCCCTAACCCTAACACTGCTCGTTGGCCTCTGCCAACAACTAGCCCTTCACCTAACCATACCCCGAGCACGACACCTCGCCCTAGGCCTACGCCTAGCACTATCTCTGGTCCTACCACTACCCCTGACCCTACAGCTCCCCCTACCCATAGGCCCACCCCCATCCCTACCCCTAGCCACAGCTCCCACTCTAGGCCCTAGGCCTACTCCGAGGTTTACCTCGACACCCACCCCTTGCTCTATGCCTACCCCAGCGCTATGCCTACTGCTCCCACTAGCCCTAGCTCGGGCCCTAGACCAACTCCCATGGCTTCCTCTAGTCCGAGGCCTAGAACTTGCCCGTCGCTGACCAGTACACCTTGCCCTTGTTGGGGTTAGGGTTAGGGTTTAGGGTTAGGGTTAGGGTTAGGGTTGGTGTTAGTGTTAGGGTTAGGGTTAGGGTTAGGGTTATGGTTAGGGGTTAGGGTTAGGGTTACTGTTAGAGTTAGGGTTAGGGTTATGGTTAGGTTTAGGGTTAGGGTTAGGTTACCCCGAGCACTACCCCTCGCCCTAGGCCTACGCCGAGCACTACCTCTGGTCCTACCCCTACTCCTGGCCCTACAGCTACCCCTACCCATAGGCCCACCGCCATCCCTTCCCCTAGCCACAGCTCCCACTCCTGGTCCTAGGCCTACTCCGAGGTTTACCCCGACACCCACCCCTTACCCTTTGCCTACCCCAGCTCTACGCCTACCACTCCCACCAGCCCTACCTCGGGCCCTAGACCAACGCCCAGTGCTCACTCTAGTCCGAGGCCTAGCACTTGCCAGTCACCGACCAGTGAACTTGCCCTACCGTTAGCCAGAGCACTAACCCTTGTCCTACGAAAACACCCTGGACTCACCCTTAGCCACACACTAATCCAGCCCTACATCCGTTCCGAGTCCTAGGACTACCCGGAGTCCTCCCGTGACACCTACCCCTAGCCCTCGGCCATCCCCTACCACTACCACTAGTCCTAGGCCTAACATGAGCCCTAAGCCTAACACTGCACGTGGGCCTCTGCCAACCACTAGCCCTTCACCTAACCCTACCCTGAGCACTACCCCTCGCTCTAGGCTTACGCCTAACACTACCTCTTGTCCTACCCCTACCCCTGGCCCTACAGCTTCCCCTAACCATAGGCCCACCCCCATCCCTACCCCTAGCCACAGCTCCCACTCCTGGCCCTAGGCCTACTCCGAGGTTTACCTCGACACCCACCCCTTGCCCTATACCTACCCCAGCGCTATGCCTACCGCTCCCACTAGCCCTATCTCGGGCCCTAGACCAACGCGCATGGCTCCCTCTAGTCCGAGGCCTAGAACTTGCCCGTCGCTGACCATACACCTTGCCATTGTTAGGGTTAGGGTTAGGGTTAGGGTTAGGGTTAGGGTTTAGGGTTACGGATAGGGTTAGGGTTGGTGTTTGGGTTAGGGTTAGGGTTAGGGTTACGGTTGGTGTTAGGTTTAGGGTTAGGGTTAGGGTTAGGGTAAGGGCTAGGGGTTAGGGTAGGGTTAGTGTTAGGGTTAGGGTTAGGGTTGGTGTTAGGGTTAGGGTTAGGGTTAGGGTTAAGTTTGGTAAAGGGTTTAGGGTTAGTGTTAGGGTTAGGGTTGGTGTTAGGGTTAAAGTTAGGGTTAGGGTTAGGGTTAGGGTTAGGGTTAGGGTTAGGGTTAGGTGTTAGGGTTAGGGTTAGTGTTAGGGTTAGGGTTAGGGTTAGGTTTAGGGTACCTTGAGCACTATTCCTCGCCCTAGACCTACGCCTAGCACTACCACTGGTCCTACCCCTACCCCTGGCCCTACAGCTACCCCTACCCATAGTCCCACCCCCATCCTTACCCCTAGCCACAGCTCCCACTCCTGGCCCTAGGGACTCCGAGGTTTACCTCGACACCCTCCCCTTGCCCTATGCCTACCCCAGCTCTACGCCTACCCCTCCCACTAGCCCTAGCTCGGGCCATAGACCAACGCCCATGGCTTCCTCTAGTCCGAGGCCTAGAACTTGCCTGTCGCTGACCAGTACACCTTGCCCTTGTTAGGGTTAGGGTTAGAGTTTGGGTTAGGGTTAGGGTTAGGGTTTAGGGTTAGGGTGAGGGTTAGGGTTGGTGTTAGGTTTAGGGTTAGGTTTAGGGTTAGGGTTAGGGTTATGGTTAGTGGTTAGGGTTATTGTTAGTGTTAGGGATAGGTTTAGGGTTAGGGTTAGGGTTAGGGTTAGGTTACCCCAAGCACTACACCTCGCCCTAGGCTTACGCCTAACACTACCTCTGGTACTACCCCTACCCCTGGCCCTACAGCTCCCCCTACCCATAGGCCCACCCCCATCCCTACCCCTAGCCACAGCTCCCACTCCTGGCCCTAGGCCTACTCCGAGGTTTAACTCGAAACCCACCCCTTGCCCTATACCTACCCCATCGCTACGCCTACCGCTCCCACTAGCCCTAGCTCGGGCCCTAGACCAACGCGCATGGCTCCCTCTAGTCCGAGGCCTAGAACTTTCCCGTCGCTGAGCATACACCTTGCCATTGTTAGGGTTAGGGTTGGTGTTAGGTTTAGGGTTAGGGTTAGGGTTAGGGTTAGGGTACGCCGAGCACTATTCCTCGCCCTAGGTTTACTCCTAACACAACCTCTGGTCCTACTCCTACCCTTGGCCCTAAAGCTCCCCCTACCCATAGGCCCACCCCCATCCTATCACTAGCCACAACTCCAAGTCCTGGCCCTAAGCCTACTCCGAGGTTTACCCCGACACCCACCCCTTGCCCTAGGCCAAACCCAGTTCTACGCCTACCGCTCCCACTAGCCCTAGCTCGGGCCCTAGACCAACGCCCAGTGCTCCCTCTAGTCCGAGGCCTACCACTTGCCTGACGCCGACCAGTACACCTTGCCATACCGTTAGCCAGAGCACTAACACGTGTCCTACGAAATCACCCTGGACCCACCCTTACCACACCCTAATCCAGCCCTACACCCGTTCCGAGTCCTAGGACTACCCGGAGCCCACTCGTGACACCTACCCCTAGCCCTCGGCCAACCCCTACCACTACCACTAGTCCTAGGCCTAACAAGAGCCCTAACCCTAATACTGCCCGTGGGCCTCTGCCAACCACTAGCCCTTCACCTAACCCTACCCCGAGCACTACACCTCGCCCTAGGCTTACGCCTAACACTACATCAGGTCCTACCCCTACCCCTGGCCCTACAGTTCCCCCTACCCATAGGCCCATCCCCATCCCTACCCCTAGCCACAGCCCCCACTCCTGGACCTAGGCCTACTCCGAGGTTTACCTCGACACCCACCCCTTGCCCTATGCCTACCCCAGCGCTACGCCTAAAGCTCCCACTAGCCCTAGCTCGGGCCCGAGTCCAACGCCCATGACTTCCTCTAGTCCGAGGCCTAGAACTTGCCCCTTCGCTGACCAGTACACCTTGCCCTTGTTAGGGTTAGGGTTAGGGTTAGGGTTTAGGGTTAGGGTTAGCGATAGGGTTGGTGTTAGGGTTAGGGTTAGGGTTAGGGTTATGGTTAGGGGTTAGGGTTAGAGTTAGTGTTAGGGTTAGGGTTAGTGTTAGGGTTACGGTTAGGGTTAGGGTTAGGGTTAGGGTTAGGATTTAGGGTTAGGGTTACGGTTAGGGTTGGTGTTAGGTTTAGGGTTTGGGTTAGGGTTAGGGTTGGTGTTAGGTTTAGGTTTAGGGTTAGGGTTAGGTTCAGGGTTAGGGGTTAGTGTTAGGGTTAGTGTTAGTATTAGGGTTAGGGTTAGGGTTGGTGTTAGGGTTAGGGTTAGGGTTAGGGTTGGTGTTAGTGTTAGGGTTAGTGTTAGGGTTACAGTTGGTGTTAGGTTTAGGGTTAGGGTTAGGGCTAGGGGTTAGGGTAGGGTTAGTGTTAGTGTTAGGGTTAGGGTTGGTGTTAGGGTTAGGGTTAGGGTTAGGGTTAGGGTAAAGGGTTTAGGGTTAGTGTTAGGGTTAGGGTTGGTGTTAGGGTTAGTGTTAGGGTTAGTGTTATGGTTAGGGTCAGGGTTAGGGTTAGGGTT